>NC_090443.1:842949249-844430771 GCF_031143425.1 Pleurodeles waltl
TTCACATTTGTTTAGAGCTAACTACCCTTGTTACGGCACTGTAGGACATTATTAATGTGTGCACCCTTACATTCAGATCTAGGAAGGCTATGATTGATAATGTCTATTGTTTGTAGGTGTTTGGTGTTCTTAGGTTAGTAGTTTGTTTGATTCAAGTGCAGGTTAGCTTAGAAATGGTATGTGTATATAAATGTGAAAGCTAAGAGCATTCTGTCTTGGAAGATCTTTGTAGTGCCTTTTGCGTATGCCTAGGTGTGCTGAAAGACTTTTTTTTATGTTGCATTGTTAATTTGCTTGCCCGTTGTTAAGTGCTTTCTCTGTATGTCCTTTCTTTATATATCCAAGTAGGTAGTTCTGTTGCTTTGTTATGCAATTGCAAGACAGTACATTTATACTGGCTTCTTGAGAGTGGTGTGGTGCATGATAGTGTTGTTGGTTTGACAGCGCTTTGCCACTTATGTGATTTTGGTACCATGTTATGCACATGAGTGTGTAAGGATTTTGTCTAGTATGTGGTGTTTGAGGATGACCATTAATAGGAGTGTCTGGAACAAGGTTGTGTTGTGGTATTGTTGAGTAAAATGAGTTGTTGCATTGTCATTAAAGGCCATTTATGACATACAGTAGATATGTTGGAAGCTTTTGCTAAAGGCTGTCTATAATGTAGTGATTAAGAGGATCTGTTGTGTCTTGATATGAATATGATATTAATGAGGTGAACATGTAGCAATTATATGGCTATGAGCTACGTTGTGCACATGATAGGTTCATGGGTTGTGCCTACTGTGTACTGTTGGTGTGATAGAGATTCTCTTGGGGCCAGATTGGCATGTAGGGCAGTCAGGTGGTGGCTGTTTTCGGCAAGCCAGTTTTGTGAATATATGTGGTCTGGTATCTACTGCTCGCAGGTTTGAATAATCATAAGATATCTTGGAGTGTTAATCTGGTTGCTGGAAAGCATTATGGCCCTCATTACAACCCTGGCGGTATGTGTTAAAGTGGCGGTAATACCGCCAACAGGCCAGTGGTAATTACAGCCAAATTATGAGAATGGCAGAAAGATCTCCAATAGACAGCCAATGTACCACACCGACCGCCAGGGCGGAAACAACAGCCACCACAGTGGTAGCCACCTACAACCAGTTGGAAGTCAATGTTCTGCCCACCATATTAAGACACATCAACCCGCCACCTGTTCCGAGGCGGTACCAACGACATCAAAAGCCTGGCGGAAACAGACCTCAGAAGGGAAATAACTCACCATTGGAGACACAGGGAACAACCACGCCGCCACGGAGCCGGAACTGCAAGTCTTCTCCATGATCTTCTACATGCTGCTCCACTACGAACATCAATGCCGGCGAATACGACGACGGTAAGTACGGCCACCTAGCACACAAGGGAGGGGGGAGGAAAATTACACACTCACACGCACTACACCCCCCCAACAACATAGACACAATCAGCTGCATTACTAAAACTTTTTTTTACCCTGCAACTCAAATGAATAATGCAAGGACAAAACGATTTTGAAAAAGTGAATGTAATGAGAGCAACCCATATAGAAAAATAATTTAGGCAAGAGAATATATATATACATATGTACACAAAAACGGACACAGCCCAGTCCATAATGTTCGTTGGCAAATGGCCACAGGCCAAAGTCCAAGGCCACACATGTCACCTGCATCAATACGGAGAGAACACTGCAGGGGCATCAGTTGGTAAATAGGCAGGCACCTCAGTGGGACGGGGAACTGGGGGGCACCTCAGCCGGGAGATGGAACAAGACCACTGGTTCTGGAGGGGGCAACATGCCCATTGCATGGTCCTGGGGAGTGCAAGGCCACAGTCTCTTGAGTGGGTGACTTGCCCACTTGCTCTGGAGTGGGCAACATGCCCTGTGTTTGGTCCTGGGGAGTGCAAGGCCACAGTCTCACTAGTGGGTGACTACTTGCCCACTTGCTCTGGAGGGGGCTACATGCCCTGTGCTTGGTCCTGAGGAGTGCAAGGCCACAGTATCACTAGTGGGTGTCTTACCCACTGGATTTACAGGGGGCAGGCCGCACAGCAGCCCATGAAGGCAGGATTACATACCGTCCACCGGCGGTGACGGCTGCTCAGTGGTGGTGGTGGTGGTGGTGCTGCTGGTGCTGCTGGTGGGGGGAGGCTCCTGCCCATCCCCTGCAGCCTCAGACGGCTGCCCACTGCAGGTGGTGGTGCTGCTGGTGGAGGGAGGCTCATGCCCATCCCTTGCAGCCTTGGACGGCTGCCCACTGGAGGTGGTGGTGCTGCTGGTGGGGGGAGCCTCCTGCCCATCCCCTGTATCCTTGGATGGCTCCACAACCATGGTTGGTGGTGGGGGCTCTGTCACAGTTCCTGCCCCATGCCCCTTGCTCTTCCTGCCTGCTGGTGCAGGCTCCTTGCTCTTCCTGGCAGCTGGGGCAGGCTCCTTTACCTTCTTAGCAGCTACTGGGGCAGGCTCTTGCTTTCCGGGCAGTTGGGGCAGGCTTCATTACCTTCTTAGTAGCTGCTGGGGCAGCCACCTTGCTCTTTCTGTCAGCTGGGTCAGGCTCCTATACCTTCTTAGCAGCTGCTGGGGCAGGCTCCTTGGTCTTTCTGGCAGCTGGGGCAGGCTCCTTTCCCTTGAGGCTGCCTGGTGTAGGCTCCTTCACCTTCAGGACACGTGGCCTGGATCCCTTTCCACACCGAGTGGGTGTGGTGACGAGTGGGCCCGTGGACTTTGTGGCTGAGGTGCTTGGCTGGGTTCTTCCGACCCTAGCCATATGTGCAGGATGGGGGTAGGGGTAGGGAAGAGGTCAATGGTGGATAGGAACAGTTTTTTAGGGACATTGGGGTGGGAAGAGGGAGAAGGAATGGGAGTGGAGGAAGAGGGAGTGGTTGTTGGAGGTGTCTGTCTGCTGATTTTGGGTGCAGGTGCATGGCCTGAATGCTGTAGCGAGGTGGATGGCTGTTGGGTGTCTGAGTGCTTGCGTTTGTGTACCTTAGGAGGGGGGGACAGACACAGTGGGAGAGGACACAGGGGACGTGTGCATGGATGTTGTGGAGGTGTCTGCCAGTGAGGTGTGTTCTGGTTGGTGGGGTGATGATGATGGTAGTGGATGATGATGTAGTGCATTCAGGTGTGAGTGCAGATGGAACTGGGAGGGAGGTGGAGGAGGAGGGGGAGACAGTGGAAATAGTGGATGCTGGTGTGTCTGCTTCTGGATGGTGTTTGTGTGACTGCCTGTGGGATGAACTGTGGTGCTTGTGTTTGCCTGTACAACTCTTGTGTGTTGTCTTGTGCGCATGCTCATCTGCCTGTGTGCTTGGGATTGGTTGGGGTTGAGGAGAATAGGACTGGGAAGAGGAAGATGGAGGGGGAGGGTAGAAACAGGGACAATGGCTGCCATCAGAGAGGAGGACAGATCCTGAATCGATCTCTGTTGGGCCGCCAATCCAGTGTGAATACCCTCCAGAAATGCATTAGTCTGTTGCCTCTGGGCTGCCAGCCCCTGAATGGCATTCACAATGGTTGGCTGCCCTACAGGGATGGATCTCAGGAGGTCAATAGCCTCTTCACTCAGGGCAGCAGGGCTCATTGGGGTAGGGCCTGAGGTGCTTGGGGCGAAGGAGATGCCCACCCCCCTGGGTGAGCGGGCAGAGGCAACTCAATGAGGGGCTGCTGGGAGGGCAGTGCGGTATACGGATGGCAGCTGTACCTGTAGCTGGGGTGGTCACAGTGGTGTCCACCACCACCAGGGAGCTTCCATCGGAGGAGGTATCTGTGTCAGAACTGTCCCCTCAAGTCTCTTCTGTGGTGCTCCCCTCTACCTCCATCTCACTGGTGCCCTTAGCGTCTGTGGACTCTGCCTCCTGGGTCCTGTGGGATGCAGCTCCCTCCATCGCCGGTGCCTCTGCTTCTCCGCCAGATGATGCTAATGCACATAAGGACAGGGTGACAAAACAAAAATGGGGGGGGGAGAAACAAAGGATACACTTGGTCAATGGCTTCACCAACACCACTGTTGGCGTACACAGCACCCTCACACACAGGGAACAGCCCTACGCACCCGGATACCACCCTGCCATGCGTAAGTTGTAATGATGGGCACTGTACTCACCCCCTTGTGGCTGCTGTGATGCCCTCAAGCGCCCATCCAGCTCAGGATAGGCCACCTCCAGTATGCGGGCCATCAAGGGGGTCAGGGTTCAACGGGCACCCCTTCCTTGTTGGGAGGCCATGCCCAGCTGGGCCCCTGCCGTCTTCTGTACCCAGCGTCTCAGGTCTTCCCACAGTTTCTGACAGTGGGTGCTCTGCCTGCTGTAGACCCCAGGGTTCGCAAGTCCTTGGCGATGGCACGTCATATACCCTTCTTTTGATGGGCACTGACCTGCAGAGGCAATACACACAGGAAAATAGATTTAAGCAAACAGTCCTGCCTGTTACACTTATGGCCCACCATACCCCTTGACATCACCATTTACATACACATGGCCCAGCACACAACCAATACCCCACCCAGAGGACATTCACCCACCCTCCTTACACGATACCTTCACACACAACTCCATGCATTCATGCCACATGCATTGTGCCCACAGTGTACTCACCTGTTGGTCTGGAGGCCTGTACTGGGGTAGGACCCCATCCACCAGTCTCTCCAACTCTGCCAAAGTGAAGGCTGGGGCTCTTTGCCCAGTCAAACGGGCCATGGTAAGTTCCAGACAGAGGTCACAGCAGCACATGCAGTGTAGGTCCTCTCCTGTTGAAGATCAAGTAGCAAGTGAGGAATCAGATAGAAAATGTCTGTCACGTCCCCGGCAGTGCATACCGTCACCTCCGGCGTAGATCACCATTGACCACTGTAACCCATAGGGCTCAATGTTATCCAATGAGTTGAACGACGGTTCCCGACCGCCTCCCACAATGGCGCACAACGTCAGCAGAATTACCTCACTTCCACCTGTCCCTCCACACAGGACAGGCAGAAGCCATTTCAGGGGTGGGGGGGCGGTCCAGGATATTTGCTGTGTGATTGGTGAATTAGGGCATACTGTACAAATCACACTTACCCATTACAAGTTAACAGCATGCAAAGTTCTGTTGTAGCCCCATTGTTCAGATTATAACCGGCTCCTCACTCTTTTGCCCCATAGCGTGCTACCGCTGCAGATGAATAGGAGATGGAGACATACCCCAGTGTACAGACCCCTGGTGGACTTGGCAACAATGGAGGAGAGGCACATTATCCTCACCTATAGACTGGACAGGGCCACAATCACAGAGCTGTGTACCCAATTGGAGCTTGACCTGATATCTGTATCCGTCACCCCACTGGGATCCCCCTCTTGTGCAAGTTCTATCAGTGCTCCATTTCCTGGCAACTGTTTTTTTTCCAAATGACAGAGGGCTTGGCAACAGGAATGTCACAGCCAATGTTCTCAATGGTGCTAACAAGAGTGTTGTTTGCCCTGATTAAACACATGTGCAGCTACATTGTATTTCCCCTGGTTGAAGATTTGGCCACAGTGAAGGCCGAGTTCTATGCAATTGGACGTAGCCCCAACATAATTGGGGCAATTGATGGAACACATTTTGCATTTGTTCCCCAAGTCAGAATGAACAGGTGTTCAGAAATGGTAAGAGTTTCCACTCAATGAATATACTAATTAGTACAGCTAATAGGTGAGCCCTCGTTCCCACCCAGTATATGTTGGTGTATAGGTATGGTGTGGGCCAAATGGGATAGTGTGTGGCTAAATGTTGTCCCTACATATTTGCAGGTGACTCTGGTTACCCTAACCTATCATGGCTGCTGACCCCTGTGAGGAATGCCAGGACAAGGGCATACGAACATTATAATGAGCCTCATGGACGAACCAGAAGGATAATAGAAAGGACCTTTGGCCTCCTGAAACCTAAGTTCCGGTGCTTCCATCTAACAGGTGGATCTCTGTGTTACTCACCTAAGAAGGTCTGACAGATAGTAGTGGTATGCGGCATGTTGCAGCACCTTGCCCTGAGATTCCATGTGCCTTTTCTGCAGGAGGAGGAGGCTGGAGATCCCCGTGTGGCAGCCCTGGACCCTTTGGACAGTGAGGATGAGGACAACAGTACAACAGTGATCAGACAATACTTCCAATGACACACAGGTAAGACAGTGTTACTTCACACTTCTATTGAATTTGTTTAGATTTCTGTGGCACTGGCATGCTGATATTTCCCACTTCTATGCCCACTTACTGTACCCTTTGGCAATTAATTTTGCAGATGTTGGTGACCTCACATATGCTCCTGGCATGATCACTGGAGCCAGCTACAGGTCATTAATCTATGCTCATTTTCTTTACAGTTGAATTGCAATGTTTGTACCTGTTTAAATGGACACATACATGAAAATGTTGGCATACATATGGGCTGATGATAGAGGAAAGTCCAGGCTATTGTTCCAGTCTGTTTGTAGTGCACGTGCATTGTCCAGGGGACATAGGAAGGGGAGCAATGGCAGTTCAAGGCGGACATTGGTGACTGAGTGGGTCACAATGGGGACAATCAGGAGAGTCTCATTTCCTGGTGGGGGTCTTGGCAAGTGTCTCTGGTTTCTGTCTGGATCACAGGGAACGTTTGCTAGGTGGTTCTCCTTCTGCAGGGGGACGGGTACTGGTGGCCGGTGGTTCCTGTGGTGAGGCCTCCTGGCCACTAACAGCAGTAGAGGTGCAAGGCTGTTCAGATGTCTGGCTAGTGGCAGGGGCCCGCTGTTGTGTGACTGCCTCCCTCATAATATTGGCCATATCTGCCAGCACCCCTGCTATGGAGATCAGGGTGTTGTTGATGGCCTGTAAGTCCTCCCTGATCCCTTGGCACTGTCCATCCTGCAGCCGCCTGTTCTCCTGCACATTGTCCAGGATCTGGCCCATTGTGTCCTGGGAATGTTGATATGCTTCCAGGATCTCTGCAAGTGCCTCCTGGAGAGTCGGTTCCCTGGTCCCGTCCTCCCCCTGGCACACAGCAGTCCTCCCAGTGTCCCTGTTGGCCTGTGTCTCTGTCCCCTGAACCGTGTGCCCACTGCACTGACCCCAGGTCCCTGCTTGTCATGGGTTTGGAGTGTGGACTGGGGTCCCTGTAGAGGTGGACACACTGCTGATTGACGTGTCCTGGGGACAGAGGTATGGGTACGCTGGGTGGGTGCTCTGGTGGTGTTTCCTGATGGGGAGGCTCTGTGGTGGTGTGTGACTGGGCCTGGGTAACCGGCTGTCCAGAGGTCCATGATGGGCCAGGTAGGTAATCCAGATCCTGAAGAACAGAGTTGCTGTCATCACTGTGGGCCTCTTCTGTTGGGGGACTGGATATTGCTGGCACCTCCTCTCTCCTGACACTGGCTGGGGTACCTGTGGGGATGTAAATAATGTGTTAGGGCTCTGTGTCTGACATATTGTGCATCTGTGACTTGCCTTCTTTGGTTGTATTTTTCCTGGCAGCTTTCACTTGTGTACGTTGGTGTATGGTGGGATAGCTAGTTCTCTATAGTGTGCATGCTTTAGTGATGAGTGTCCATGCAGGGCTGTGAGTGCTATCCATGCATTGGTAGAGCATGCAGGGCTTCGCATTGGGATGGGTGAGATGTGATGGTTGGGTGTGTGGGTAGTGGTGGAGTGATGAGAGTGAGGCTGGGGTATGTGCTGGCATGCAGATAGGGGGGTGATAGTAGTAGAGAGTTGACTTACCTGATTCCAGTCCACCTCCAACTCCAGCCAGGCCCTCAGGATGCAGGATTGCCAAGACTTGCTCCTCCCATGCTGTTAGTTGTGGGGGAGGAGAAGGGGGTCCACCGCCAGTCCTCTGTACAGGGAGTTGGTGTCTTGCTGCAATGGAACGTACCTTTCCCCGTAAGTCGTTCCACCTCTTCCTGATGTTATCCCTAGTTCTTGGGTGCTGTCCCACGGTGTTGACCCTGTCGACGATTCTCCGCCATAGCTCCATCTTCCTAGCTATCGATATCTGCTGCACCTGTGCTCCAAATAGCTGTGGCTCTACCCTGATGATTTCCTCCACCATGACCCTTAGCTCCTTCTCTGTGAATCAGGGGTGTCTTTGTGGTGCCATGGGTGTTGTGTGAGGTGTGTAGGGTAATGTGATGGGGTGTGTGATGTGGGGTGCGTGAGTGGTGTATAGGTGTGAGTAGTGTGTGGCTCTGGTTGTGTGTGTGGTCTTGCTGTCTCTCTCTGGTGGCAATTGTTTGTAATGGTAAAGGGTTGTGGATAATGTGGGTGTGTGTTTTACAGTGATGTGGGTGTGGTGTGTGTATGGGTGTCAGGTGTGTGTTGTTTGATTTATCCAATGTGGTGTTTTTGTTTGTGTGTCTATTTTGAGCGCGGTGGCATGTACCGCCAATAGTTTACCACAGTTGAATGTCCTCCGTGGTGATTCGTGGGTCATAATGGTGGGCGTTGTTCTGTTGGCGTAACAGTGTGGGTTTTGATACCGCCAGTTTATCACTGACCTCTGGTGTGGCGGATTTGTGTCTGTGGCTGAATACTGATGGATTGGTGTATGTGTGTCATAATATGGTGAACGGATATCCGCGGCGTATGTTGGCGCCAGTCAGCGTGGTGGTAAGTGGGATTTACTGCCAATGTCATAATGAGGGCCTATGTGTTAGCTGTCGTTGTTGTTCACATTTTTAAGCCCAGAATACGATGATGTAGTCACATGGGGTGCTTAGGGGGGCAGGAGGGTTAGAAAGCTAGAGAGAAAAGGAGGGGGGCATGACAGAAGGGATGAGAAATGTGGATTGTGAGTGCCATAGCTTAATTGAATGCAGAGCCAATTGACCAAGAACACTCTAGGGATAGAAGTGCAAGGATTTGTCAATGTGTTTATCTTTATGCTGGGGATGGAACATAGTGAATTTAATTGTTGCATTTACCAAAATTACCATACACGTCGCCTAAACCAAGCACACATTTCTGTGGTTCTCCACTCTTCAGAGGCCACTCAGAAAGCAGGTCTTAGAAAGTTCACAATTGCTTGGTTTACAAATGTGGGTCACTTATTACTTACCACTTTGTAAATAGGCTACTTTTATTTTGGTGTCTTCTACTTTTTCCTGCTCCTGCCTACACCTGTGATCTAGACCACAAAGGTCCGTTGGTTACAGGGTTTTCCAGTGAGAGAAAACCATAAGAAGAAGCTATGCCATCTTTACAGTCACAAATTATACTTTGATCCCCTGGCAGTTTTTGGTAAGGGTCTAGACATCAAAAATGTTGCATCAGCAAGCCTCTGACAAATGGTTACTGTTGTAATTATAGACAGGAGACAACACTCAGGATAGGTACTTTATTCACGAACTCTTCATCAGGCCATCTGATCAGCTCCTCACTCAACATTCTAACCTGGACTCCCAGCTAGACCATCAATCATCGCATTCTAAGGTGAGTCAGGACTGTACCATTTCAAATATTTACATATTAACAACTATATAAGTTTATGGAATATAAACATATTTAAAGGCATAACAATTATACTATGTTACAATACTATTAACAAGTATATCAATGTTTAACTGTAATATTATTCTCGCCTATTAACAAGGATTAAGGCCTGTTGATATAAATGTTCTTCATGTGCCTTACTTACAACAGTTACCTTCCCTTTAACCACGCTGTAGTCAAGAAAAGACTAAGCATGAAGAACCAACATGCCTTGCACATGTGCCCACGTGCCCACGTTGTAGCTCCCCACCTTCATTCTCCGGTGAAGAGCAGGCAAGCATCAAAGAACATTTGTGGTTGAGGTGTTGGTATGCTTATTTGCACGTAGTGCAAGTCTTTGGGTCATGTTTCCTCATAAGAGCTATCTCTGCTAATACTCCCCCGACAGCTAAGATATCTCCAAGAAACTAAACAAATTGTGCACACTCAATAGC
Source organism: Pleurodeles waltl (assembly GCF_031143425.1). Classification (NCBI taxonomy): domain Eukaryota; kingdom Metazoa; phylum Chordata; class Amphibia; order Caudata; family Salamandridae; genus Pleurodeles; species Pleurodeles waltl. The sequence goes on from NC_090443.1 coordinate 842,959,182, forward strand.
AATGATGACATGTACAGTACTTTGTTCTTTAAATATGAATTTTCACCTGAAATATTTTCAGAACGCTTCTACCTGAAACTAACTTTCACTGCACATTAGCCTATATTCAGACCCTGAAAGTCAAGACTCTTAAGTTGATTTGTGCAGTGTTCATTCTACAGTTTCAGGGAGTAGGGCCTGGGGTACTGGTGATGACACTGAGAGCTCTTTAAGAATTTAATATGCAGCTGCAGCCTTTCATGTACAACAGTTACCCCCTTTGCCGGCGTGACTATTTTCTGATGCACAGTGTGAAAATGCTTAAGTGAAATATTTGCAAACCTGCAAAGTGTTCACAATGGTTTCACAGTTAGTGGTACTACCTGGTCCACAATGACCACGTGACATAGTTATGTATAGGAGTCATAGTGTGTTGCCATTACCACACAATGTCATTACAGTGGTTTAATTGTGCATTCTGCATTTTGACTAGGGCGATAAAGAACCAGATGCATCTTTTGGTCGATCTGATTTAATTAAACATACATTCAAGGTTGTTCTGAATATCACAGCGTTTAAATTGTTAATAATGGTAGATGAGATCACCATAGCTTGAACTGAGAAAATCACAATGCTATTAGAGACAGGTGTGCAGAAATTAGTTTGCAATACCCCTTTATTTGCATGTCTCAGCAGTAAGAACCACACAAAGAACACTTGGGGCCAGATGCAGGAAGAAAGCAAATTGCGACTTGCAATTTGCGAGTCCGTGCGACTCGCAAATTGCAAGTCGCAATTTGCTATGCAGAAAGGTGTCTCAGACACCTTCTGCAACTCGCAATGGGGTCGCAAAGACCCACCTCATAAATATTTAAGAGGTGGGTCGCAGTTTGCGACCCCATTGCGAGTATAGGCACTCGCTAACATGGAGGCCTGCTGTAGTCAGCAGGCCTCCATGTTAGTGACCTGCTTTTAAATAAAGCAGTTTTTTGTTTTTTTTTAAATGTAGCCCGTTTTCCCTAAGGGAAAACGAGCTGCATTTCAAAAATCCGAAACCTTTTGTTTCGGTTTTTTCAGGGCAGGGAGTGGTCCCTTGGACCACTCCCTGCCCTGAAAAAATGTTTTGGGGTCCATTCACAAAGGGGAAGGGGTCCCATGGGGACCCCTTCCCGTTTGCGAATGGGTTACCATCCACTTCAAGTGGATGGTAACTGCGACTCCATTTGCGACCACATACGCGGTCACAAATGGAATTGCATACCATTGCGAATCGCAAATAGGAAGGGAACACCCCTTCCTATTTGCGATTCGGAAATGCATTTTGCGAGTCGGATCCGACTCGCAAAATGCATTTCAACATAGCAAAGTGGCTTTTGCGAGTCGCAAACGGCGTTTTTCGCCGTTTGCGACTCGCAAAACCCTTGCTACATCTGGCCCTTGATGCCATTGAAGCAAAACTTGTGATAAAAGACACCGAGCAATATGAGGATATCAAGAAAGAGAGTGACAATGAATGTTAACAGAGGAAAGAAAAAAGGAAACAATAAATTGACGTCATGTTGAATTCAATGCAATCCAACATGGAGTTCGAGGAAATCGAAAATAGTTTAACAAGAACTTAAACAACAGTAAGGAATTTCAGATACATCACACAGGCATCATCAATCACAAGAATTGAGCAGAATTTCTCAGGAAGAAGATGCAAGCCTCCAAGCAAACAATAGCCATTCAGTCTACAGATAGGAAACAGCAGGAAGGTTTGAAGAGTAGAAGAGGAGTGAGAGCAGAAGTCAGGGGAACTGCATGTTAGAGCAAAAGACAATGAACAGCAAAAAACAGCAGATTGTTAACATATACTGACAGGGTGAATGGGGAGAAAGGATACCCCTTGGCAAGCAGATATTTAGCTCCCAATAAATTTGAAAAAGAAGGCCTGAGGGAGGCGGTGTTACATCAATCAGCTGTCCATTGGATGGCACGTGGACCCCAACTAAGTCTTCATAGGCCATTGCTGCACCTACCTAATGGGAATCAAACTTGAATATGCCAATCCCTGTCCTACCATGAAACACTGGTGGCAGCATGCAGTTTTGAATTTAATTGTTGAAACGTGGTCTCAAAAATTGAGAGGTTGAAAGAAAGCATAATAAAGCTGCTTAGTTCTCATATTCCTTAATATACAAATAATGTGAGGCAATCTTAGCAGTAATGGAATAGCATAGAGATCCAAGATGGTTGAAACTCTTTTAATTGAAACTCAGCACAGCAACATGTCTAGGTTAGCAGGGGACTCTTTAACCTTAAGTCTGGTGCCTGTAATCCAGTGGTCAGAAAAGGCATAACTAAGTTGACATTCTAGATTGTAGTTAAGGTGAACATGAAAGGACGTTTTCCCTAATCAGTCTAGGAATGGAATGGAATATAAATGAAAGAAATGGAATCTAAATGAAACTGAACAGTATAATTGTTGTGAAGGAAAACAAAAAGGTTGTTACTTCAGAATGGGGGAGCCATAGGAATCCCCTTCCGATTCCATGCATCAGCCCAACCAGCTTGACAAAAGCTTGTGGCTTTCATGCAGAATTCCTGACTTAAACATGAGTCAAGAACTCTGTGAATCTTCCCAGATTTCAGAGGCAATTCAAACCAGTACTGGGAGCTGCTCTTCTCGAGCAGGATGGTTCGACACAATGGTAGCAGGTCAGGACTGTCCTTTGCTCCCCCAAGGAGGGACAGGTACCATGTCAGAGAAGACAAGCAATGGTTATTATAGCCAGATTATATAGCAAGCAATGAACTTGGACCATGGTCTGTAGCATCCTTGAGCTTGGAAGAAGGATGCAGCCTCAGAAGAGGGCCCATTCTATTAGAAATGCTTCAATTGATCAGACTTCTAAGTCTGGACACTACCTCACGAAGCAATCAAGGAAGGATGCGAAGTGGTCCATTTCCAGAATTCATCAGCAACAGTTTATCAATTGGAAGCCTGGATATCTGGCAACCAGCTGCTGAAGTCCTTCAGACTTCTCAATTGCCAGTCAGTGACTATATTAAAGGTGATTTGGTGTAAATCGGCTTGAACTGTGAGGTACTTTGCTGGATGATAGCTGCCCTAGATGGAATGAAAGAATGAGAGGGACAGTTATAAGAGGAAGTAGTACACCCTCCATGTAACACAGTGTACAAGACAAAAACTGATGTTTATTTGCACCCCACTAGGTTATGCGACCCTATAGTATCCTAAGCCTACATGGCACAATATTGTGGCTATGTTACGTTGAGTGTCAGTTATAGGAATGTCAAACACTCAACCATAACTTGTGGCATGCTTCAACATTGGGCCCCATCCAATATGGGAATGGAAGTCCATATTGTGTATGAGATGTCTAGATGGTTAAAATTGTGAACCATATCCGAATGAAAGAGGGGGAGTCTTATTACCACAAGCCGTACCTCATTAATTCTCTGCTGCAATGTATTTCTTTGATTCCTTAAGTGTTTATGGTCAGAAGTTAACTGTATTCTTTACTAGTTAAAGTATGGTGGTGTGTTGTATGTTTGTGTAGCTTTGTTGTGTGAGTAGTCATATTTACTGCTGTGTTTGATGCGTGAGTGAATATACCTTTGGCTGTGATTCTGAGAAAGGGGTATGTGTGCTGTGATCTGACTCCTGTGCCTATTCTTTATTTGCTGCAGAATTCAGTGTGTGTTATTATGGCATTACTGTTCTAGAAACTTCATTGTTATCAAGGTTTGGATTTTGAGGATGATTTGGATGTCAGCAGGGAAGCCAGTGAGGGAAGGACTTGGGGTGGGTGTCAGGGCATGGTTCAAGTAGGCATGGGGAGCACTGTCTGCTCCCCCCCCCCATCGTGCTGTAGTGGTCTAGTGCAGCCCTAGCTGTGCTCTAGCCTGAGCCCTGCCCCTGTCCTTGCAGTAGTTTCACCGGGTGCAGATTCGCACCCAGTTACTCATGGCCAGTGTCTCCAAATTCACATTCAGCTGGTCTGGGGGCACAGAGGTACCTGGCTGTAATGGTTTTGAACAGTATAAAACTCAGAGTAAATATACAGTGTACTAGACCATGGCTTGTAATGAAGGCCTTTTAACTTAAGTGGGTATTGCAAACTCAAACACTGTCTTTTATTACTTGAATTTGTTGTGTTTGTAAAATACCCATGGGATCTTTGAGCTGTTTCTGTTGCACCTGATTTAAAAAGCCAACAGCGCAATCTCCTGCACCACTATAACTCATGGTACTCTTTGGATACGACATGTCCTTTGTTTCCTGCCAGCACTGCCTCTTATTGTCTGCAGCATACATAATGTGCACAAATAAACTATTCGTAAAAATAAATAAGTCTAAGGGGATAACGTTGTTCTTGTGAGTCTGCCATCAGTACAGGTGAATGCCCGGATTTCCGAACATCCAGGCCGTCTAGTCTTGATTTCACTGCATTCCTCATTCTTCCACCACCAAACACTCAGTTTCTTTACATCATTCGTGCAGGTTCCTTTTCATCTCTGCTTTCTCTATTTGTCACTGTTTTCATATCTTTATCTACATCTTTCGTTCCCCGTTTTCTGCATTTCTGTCTTTCAGTAAAAGTCTCATGATGGAAAATTAATCCCAGTCCCAAAATATGAGTGCTGTTGTCCATCAGATACAAACACTGGCACAGTGTAAGCATTGATCATGCTTCTTTGTTCTACTCTGGTTTAATTGATCAATAGCACAGTTTTCAGTAAATAAAGCACATTCAACAAACACAGAGGTTATACATTGCACGTCATCCACCTGTATCTATTACGCACGATAAGACCTCACCTCACGCTTTGGTGTTTGGCTCCTGCAGGGATGAAATTAGCCCACGATGAACAGTCCTAATGTCTCTTTAGACTTGCCAATTTATGCCCCTGGCATGCCAGAAACGGGAAATGGAAATAGACAGAGAAAAATAGTGAGCTAAACTTTCTCAGCATTATTTTACAATGGAAATTCCTCTACTTGAACCTTACGTCAAAAATGGGAATCAGACACCTACATTACACATTAAAATAATAAAGTTATTAGTTAAATCTCTTTTGCAAATTAAGCAATGTCTAATTATTATATGTAGCTAATGTTCACCTACATGAAGTCTTATACTGTTACTAGGATGACCAATCAGTGAATTGCCTTTTATCATAATTCAGAATCCTATAAATTAAACAAACAAAACTCATTAATGTATCTGATTGAGCTTGACAATTAATTCAATATATGGCCACTATTGAAAGTTCCCCCAGAATAATAAGCAGTCTTAAATAATAATCTGTAGAAAAACATGTTGCTTCACTGGTATTAGAGTGCCACAGTACCTAAATGAAATTGTGTAGTGTTAAAGAAAGTTCTCAATTACTTCCAATAGAGGGATGCATGCATATCCTCCGAAACACTACACCCAAATGAAAATCCACTGGCGCAAAATAGAGTTCAAGGAGGAATTCTTACCATTAAGCTCCATAGTCGATGTGGCCTTAGTTCACAAAACTCTAACAGAAATGCCAACCATGCACACTACCAATCATGTCCCTTGTATTAGATGATTTTAAAATGATGCCTCTTCTCGTGAAATCACATTTCCTGTGGTAATAGAGGTCAGTGATTTAGCGGTTGCAGAAATCTGCTGCTCACACCACACTCAAGTTTGACAAGAGTTTTCATAATAGCACACCCCTCCCAAACCTACACTCACTGGTTTTGGTTTAGAAGCATATCTATTATTAAACCGGTATGGGCAAAATAGGGGATGAATGTTCCTTGCTGGCTCAGGGTCAAAGCCCTTTCAGTCCAACAAGTACCTCAATATCCAAATATTATGTTACTATCTAGACTAGCTCTAATTTAACTTTTAGAATATTTTTCCATAGTGCATGAAATTGTTTGATCAGTATTCACATGCACATAGTTACGGGTTTAAGCAAGAAACATGAAAGACCGGCTGTATACACAGTGAAGCTGCTAAATTCAATTTAACTGCCACTGGATTCATTATTTTGTATATCTTATAAGGTGAAATGAAACAAGATTTAAATTTACTTCATCATTTTACTTTGATATTCATGAGTAGCCAAACCTGATCTCCAGTTCGAACATTTGGTGCTGCTTTTTGGTGCTTATCAACTAGAGTTTTATACTTAATTTCACTTCTAATAGATGTTGTTGTGCTTTCTTATTTATGTCTTGTAAATGATCTAGGAAAACATGAACTGCAGGGTTATCTTGCAGCATAATCTGATTATCTCCAATTATTCATGGATGATATGGTGCAGGACAGTAGAAATGAGAGACACCGTGAGTATTGTTATAATAAGCAAATTCGGCAGAAAATAAGAATGTTACTCAATCATCAGACTTGTGTGATAAATGACAACCCAAATGCTGCTCTAGGCTTTGAGTTTGCATAGCCATCTGTGGATGATGACTGAATGACAGATGGACAGCAATGGCATTTAGATTACAAAGGTTCTAGAAATAACCTAGAGGCCTCCATCAGAGATGAAAACTGATGGGATTCCGTGAGAGGCACTATAAATTGCAGAAAAAACAAAGCTATGGTTGCTGATGAAGCCAAGCTTTATAGAGGTATAAAGTGGATCATTTTAGTGAATAAACCTCCAGCCCCCAATATGGTATTAAAACCCCCTTTTGCAACAGCTATAAAATGTAAGAAGGCAGTATGCCGAAGGCTTGGAGGCATAGGAAATGGTTGAATGAGGAGACCAGCAGGTGTTTGACGAGGATCCTTATTCTGGCTGATTTGTGAAACTGGTGATTACAGTGATCAGTCCTGGTAGTATGTCTATCTCCCAACAAATAACATCACTGTTCCTCATAAGCAACTTTTAGTGCCAAAAATTGTTTATCAGCAATTGAATAGTGACATTCTGCTGAAGATAGTCTGCAAGACAAAAATGCTGTCAGATGCAACTCATGGTCATGCTGTGGAAAATCCCTTCCAATAACTACCTGTGAGGCATCATCTTCAATAACAAAGAGTCTATTAGTGTCTATATAGCAGAGCATTTGAGTACTTGTAAAACTCTGTTTCAAGTGATAGAACGCCTTGTCATCTTCTTTTCACTATATACAATGAACACCTTTGAATAACAATTTTGTAATTGGAGTGCCAGTAGTTGCAAAATGATCAATGAAGCATCTGTAAAAATTGGCAAAACCCAATAGACTTTGGATTTCTCTCACAGATTCAGATGCCTTTAAACCCAAAATTACCTTCACCTTTTTTTGGATCCATAATTACTCCTGTGGGGAATTACCTAGAAATTAAATAGTAGTAACTTGGAGAGCGCATGTTTCCAACTTTGCAAACAAATGATTATCTTAAATACATTGACATATTACCGTAACATTATTACTGTGCTCTTGAAGGGGTTTAGAGTATATAAGGATGTCATCAGTATGATCTCTGGAAAAAAATGTTCTGGTGGAGCCAGTGGCAGAAGAGAGGGCATTAACACTTAAACCACTGGTGTACCTACAGATGAAGTCTTATTGAAAACAATGTAACCTTTGGGCCAATGAACCTGCAGTAGCTTAATTTTCACCCACTTCCCTTCAAAGGACTTGATTTTCATCCTGCAAGGTTATCAATATTTGGTTCAAGCAAAGAGTGTGATAGCCTTGGGGGACATTTCACCCCAACAAGCCCAGTTGATCATGGATACTTTAGAAGCACTCGTCTGACAATTGAGTGCTTAAGAGGATGAAATAAGTCCAAGAAGTATACAGTCTCTCCTCAGACTTGTCATTTCATAAGAATCTGAATATAATCAATATCCTGTGCCTTGGCAAAAGGAGCAAAGGGGAATGGGATTTGATAAAATTAAAATAGGGAGCTGAATTGTCTCAGTATTGGTTCCCAACTGGGGTTCCTCAACCCTGACTCAACTTTACAGATGTGAATAAGGCACCTACATTGCACCAGGAAATACAAAAATTATTCTTTAAATCCATTTAATTTTTTTTTATCAAATGTCTAGTCTTTATATGTAGCTTATGTACTGCTTCATGAAGTCTTCTAGTTTTTTTATACCAGGATGACTAATATGGACAGTGCCTTGTTTTATTAAGCCAGGGTTGTTAATTTTTAGATCCCATAATCTAAAACCTATGTATCACTTATGTATGAATCTTCTTCATGCCTCTATAAACAATTGCTCAGTAATATCAATCAATAGAGATGCCAAAGTATTCACATCTTTTTCCCATGTCTTCTTATGTTTCTGAGGGCGTCCTCTGACTAAATATATAGGGTTGTCTATATTTGAGCACTAGTCAGCCGGTCTCCTCCATTCCCCCAGGTGGAGCCCTTGTGGATAGCCAGTGTCTGGCGATGTTTATTTTACCAAATAGGGTACCAATTTCCACCAGTGTTCTCTCTCCACAGATCTCTCCCTGAATGCCGAGGATACCTTATACTGCGATTCTGGGGTTAGAATCAATAGATCGCTCTGTCACCCTTGAAAATGTTTGAAATGTTGATCCCAAAAATCGTTCAATCACAGTACAGTCCCACAGAACATAGAAGAAATCTTGTGAGGCAGTGTTGCACCTTTTGCATATTGGTGAGGGTACCTTACCCACTTGACATAGCAGTTCTAGTGTGAAGTATTTTAAGTAGAAAAGTGAGCTGAGTTAGCCAACAGTTTGCTGAAATTGCAATTTCTTGGGGGCCATCATGGCATCTCTCCAATCTTTGTCGTTTAGGATTCCTACTTTCTCCTCCTGTTTCTTTTTTTAAAATCATATAAAAGGTTTGATGTGTTAGCTACCAGGGAACAATAATTTAGAGCTATTTCCTCCTGTCAATGCTTTCTAGTACTATTTGGACCGTAGGAGGCTGTACTTATGGGGCTCTCCCATCTCAGCTTGATGGGCCACCACAGCGCATCTTTGTTGCCGTTATTGATAGAACTGTGATTTATAGAGCTCAAACCCACATTGTAGTGCTGCAAATGACTTCATATGATTAGCCTGCCAATAAGATCCCATTTTTCAAAACCAACTAATCTTGCACTGTGCTTTAACCAATTTCTGAGCATATCAATTTCACTTAAATCGGTTTTCTGTGGCACTGAATTAATTGTAGGACTTTGTGCAAATTTTCTATGGTCACCTTAGTTATATCGAAGAGCACCATAGGTTATGCCAGATTAGTGAATGTAAAGTATTGTGGATAACTGCAGGCCAAAGATTTCAATCTTGAAAGTGAAAGGTATGGCAGGTGTTTATACAACACATATTTAAGTGTGGCATGAAGCATTAAGCTCTAGTTGTAGTTCAGTCTACCTATATACTGAATAGTAATAAGCAAAGAGGGGTGTTGTAGGCCACTGGTATGTCTGCAAAGAAAATCAAAAAGTGATGGGTGGATTGCTTGAATTAATTTCAGCACAGTATTTAAGCAGTATTGGTAATGGAAGCGGAACAGGCCAGTGGACATTTTTATACTGGATTACCTGTACTTTGCACACCTTATTTTTGGTAGGGCTCCTGTGTTAAAAGTTAACAAATTAACTGTAATCCAGTTTCTACCATCGAACAGGTTCGGTAGTCTGGCTGCAAAATCAGGCACTTCTAAAAGGAGATGTTACATTTTAAGGGCCAGTGGGGGGATGATTTTTCTTCACTCTGGCTCTCCATATTTGCACTTTCTAAAACTATAAAATAAAAACTTATGCACAGCTATAGTTGATTTACCTAAGTGATAGGTATGGCAGCTTTAGAAAAAATATTATTGTCTTTTAAAGGAGGCTGCATTTCCACCATAATAAAAGAACTTACCCAGTGTGAAATATAACGGGATCTATTTTAAATAGTATCCAAATTGCTTTACAAAACATAGCTAAATAATTAGTTCACATTGCCTGCCAAGTAAATGGACTTTGAGTTCAGGTACAGTCTTATTTTTAGGTCTAGTGTGAGCTAAGACCTTTTGATTTTGCTATGCATGAAATTCTTACTTATAGGGACTTTCAGCCAATGCTTTTCAGCCACTGGTCTGTTAAATGTCCTTCACATTTTGTTTCCACCCACTGCGGCATGAAGCGATGGGTCAGCCATTTGTCATCTTCACTGTTAGTGACAGCATTTGTCCCTTTCACCAGGAGCATATCCACATACTAGGTTGTTCCTTTCTGTGCCAGAGACTAAAAAGGAAATGTGTGTTTTTGAGACCAAGTTTTTGTTTTAAATGACGAGTATTCAGCAGCTTCCCTAAAAATAAAGTTTAACAAAAATCATGGCAAAATATCAACAAAGACAAAAAAGGCTGTCTGCAACACTAGACCTACAGGCAATGCCTATGTGTGATTCTATTCTGCAAGCAGAACCACTTTGTCCTTACACCATTGTACAATAGGTTTTCCTAATTTGTTAGCAAAAGTCCATTGGTTCTTGCATCATTGTAAAAATATTTTTTCGAACCTGTTGACATAGGGTTGTACAAAAATGTTTTTAAAGGTTATTATATGTATGGGGAGGGCAGAAAGCAAAAGACGGACAGCACAGACAATGAGAAAGAATAGATCAAATGTCCTTTTATGAAGACATTAGCATCTAGCTCACAGAAAGAACATCTTCAATAGAACTACAAGTACTGACACTGAAGTTGTTTTTAACAGCAGAACAGATCGCATTTAAGAGGAGAGAAACAGAATAATGCGTAAGAAAATAATAGTGCTAATATATTGCTTTGCAGAGATAGGCACATTGATTTATGTTTATAATATACACATTGCTTAAATGTTTTTTGAAAAGTGATTTGATTTTATAGTGCACATCTGTAAATAAATGTAGAAATAGTTACAACAATTTAGTGTCTCATAGAAGGATTCAATTATGAGAGGAACTATAAGGCTGTTTCTAGATCGAAGCCTTCCAGACATTGCAGCTGTCTGGTTTGATAAAGATATCTTGGGGACATTCAGAAAGCTTCCATAGTAATGCATTCCTCCTATTGCTTGCCTTTGCGTTTATAACTCAATCAATCATTCAATCAAATAATTTCTTAAGCGTGCTACTCACCCGGTAGGGTCTCAAGGCGCTGGGAAGGGGGGGGTGGCCAGTTACTGCTTGAAAAGCCACATTTGCTTGCTTTCCGTTTGTTAGATGTATTTACTTTAGGCTTGAGTGTGCCCCTCCCATAGAGCATACCTTGTTCACTGTATCCTCCTACCAGTGTTTTCTTTCTGTAAAGAAGCCTTCAATCTTGTTCTTATTTTGCCACAATTGCTGTGCATCGAAAGACGGAGGTTAAATGTCAGGCACTGTCTTCCAAGGGAGTTTGGTGTTTCTTCTTTCTCTAAATTTAAAGCAGGATGTCATTTTTTCTAGCACACAACAAAATAATTTAAAAGTCTTTAAATGAACTGTGCATATATTTAAGAGTATATCAGAATTAAGAAAGCACAAATGAAGCATATTTTATGATAATTGTGAAGTGTGGTGTAAACAAATATTTTAATGCGATCAAAATAAATCAATACACTAGATAATGACATTTCCACACATTATCATTTGTGCACTGTGTACTTTAATCAGTAAAACTGTATGTCTGAGCAAATGTAATGGTCATTTCATTTGAAGATGTGTTGTCTGTAATGGCAGTGTGCTACCACACCATCACCTTGCATATTCCAGGTTCCCAGTTCACTCTACACCACTCCATGCCATTGTACTCTACTCTCCTTCACTCCACACTGAGTCATTCCACTCTAGACCACTGTACTTTACTCCACTTTACTTTATTCCTCTCTACTCTGCACTGCTATATACTATGCCAGTGCAGTCTACCCCGCTGTACACTATTATGCACCACTGCACTCTCCGTTACTGCACTGTACACCACTCCACATTACACCATTCCACTATACACCACTCCACTTTATGCCACTGTACTTTGTCACCGCACTCTACCCTGCTCCACTACACTCTACACCACACTCTACTGTGAAACAATCTACTCTGTGCATCTGCACTGTACCCCCTGCACTCTCCGCTACTCTACTCTACCCCCGACTCTATGCCACTGCACTCAGTGCCATTGCCATCTATACTGCACCATTCCATTCTATGCCATTCTAACCTACCATGCTCCACTTTACCATATACCACTGCACTCAGTGCCACTCTACTCTAACAAGGTGCACTCGAGCAAATGCACTCTAGGGCACTATACTCTACAACACTCTCCTCTACTGCACTCTATGCCATTCTATTCTGCTCTGCACCACTTCACTTTACATCATTGCTCTCTGTGCTACTAAACATCACTGCACTTTATGACCCTCTTCTCTGCAACACTGCACTCTCTGCCACTGAATTCTACACAACTCTATTCTGCACCACAGACCTCTATGCCACTGCACCCTACTCTGCATCACACCTCTCTACTGCACTCTGCTGCAATGCACTCTATGCCACTCTACTCTACATCACTCCACTCTATGCTACTGCGCTCCATGCTAAAACTCTCTTTGCCAATTTACCCTATGCCACTCTAACCTAACCACTCTAACCACTGCACTCTACACCACTCTATTGCATGCCACTGCACTCTACAAGTGTGGCTCAATGGTTAGAGCGGCAGACCCTGAAGCAGAGATCTGGCTCAAGACCAGGGTTCAAGTCCCGCTTCGGCAGGTCTTGGGCTCAATTCCCCTTGACCAGATAATTCTCGCCTCAGTGCCTAATCTAATTCATGGGTCCCACTCTGCAACTCTGGGCAATAGTTTGCTTAATCTCCACAACGGCCCCAACAGCGCTTGGATGCCTGGCTTCACCCTAGGGGTGCTCAGGAGTGGGCGCCTCACAGGGAAAAGCCAGGAGGGGTTCCATAGCGGTATGAGTACAGCGCCTTGAGACCCTAACGGGTGAGTAGTGCGCTATACAAGTGCTAATTTACATTTTACATTTTTTACTTTATGCCAATGCACTCTACTCTGCACCACTCCACTCTACCCTGCACCACACAATGCTAGTTCACTCTAGTCTGAAACAATCTACTCTAGTCTAGTCTAGTCTAGTCTAATCTATCAGTGCACTTTACACACTGCACTCTAGCCCACTCTACTGCCCTTGGCACCCCTCTAATCTACGCCACTCCATGCTGAGCCACACCACTCTACTCCATACCAATCTACGTCTCTGCACTCTGTGGCACTCTACTTTATACCACTGCACTCCACGTCACTTGACTCAAAACCAATGCACTTCACGCCACTGCACTCTACGCCAATCTACTCTGCTCCACTGCACTTTACGTCATTCTGTTCTACTCTGCAGTACTGTGCTGTCTCTGCTCTTTAAGCCACTCTACTGTATTCTGCACCACTGTACTCTACACCACTGCACTCTATGATACTCTACTCTTCAACACTGCACTCTCTACTACTGAACTCTGACACTATACTCTGCACAAATCAACTATACTCCACTCTAGTGCACTGTACACCATTGCACTTTATGTAACCACACTCTACTCTACATCACTCCACTGTAAACAACTACACTCTACACCAATCCACTGTAGTCTACTCTGCACCACATTACTCTATGCCACTGCACTATATGCCACTCTATGGCACTGCTATCCACGCCACTTTACTGTACGCTCCTTTATTCTGCACTGCTCCACTTTACCTTGCTACACTTCACTCTAGGCCTCTGCAGTATAAGCTGTGCCACTCTACAGTTCACCACTCTATGGCACGGCACTTTTTTTTAAACCACTGCACTCTAGGCCAATGCACTCTACACCACTTTACTTAAAACCAGTGCTGCACTCTACACCAGTCTACTTTGCACCACTATACTCTATGCCACTTCACTCTAGGCTAGTTGACTCCACTTCACAACATTACACTTCACTCTATGGCACTCAACTCCAATCTATGCCACTCTACAACACACTACTCCACTCTGCGACACTCTACACAACTCCTTCTATGCCTCTTAATATCTCTTTACTCCACTCTGTTCTACGACACACTACTCCACTCTACACCATATGCCATTCCGTGAAACTCTGTGCCACTCCACCCCATGATACTGTACTCCTTGACACTGTACTCCATTCCACTGTACAACACTACTCCACTCTATGCCACTCTACTCCAATCTGCAATGCTCTACACAACTCCCTCCTTGCCGCTCCATCCCTTTTTACTCCACTCTGTTCTACGGCACACTACTCCACTCTGACACTCTATACCACTTTACTCTACAATACTCTACTCCATGACACTCTAATCGATTCTGCCATTCCACTGTATAGCCCTACTCCACTCTGTCATTCCACTCTATGGCAATCTACTCCACTCTAAAACCACTGTTTGACACTCTGCTCCACTCTACTCAACTCAGTTAATGCCACTTCACATTTCTTTACTCCAATCTATACCACTCCCTTCTGCTTTACACCTCTACACTCTGCTACACTCTATACCACTTCACTCTATGACACTGTACTTCACTCTACACCCTTTCACTTTACGACACTCTACTCCCTCCACAATACTCTATGACACACCACTCTATTACACGCTACACCATTATATGCCACTCTATGCCACAACACTCTCCTTAACGCCAGTAGTGTTTAGCCATGCTGAGCAGTAGCCAGGCTGGTGTACAACATGACTAAAACACATTGGCAAAGCCACTAAAAATGCATAGGTGAGAACGATTTGCCAATACTTGTCAATTATTTTCTACTGCAGTCAAACTACTATAGAGCTATGCATGGTAGAAACTAGCACAGAAATAGCTCAAGCCATCCGCCCTCCATATGAAGGTAAACCTTTGTTACTCTAGGTAGAGGGGCTTGGCAGTTCTAGCCAATTGCCTTTGTGCAACACTTCCTAACAGCTGTTTCTAACTGAAATGTGTCTATTTAGACAAACACAGTTCCAATATGTTCCATCTGGTTCTGCAGCTCATCTAGCAGAAAGCTGTGCTCAACTGCATAAAATAAAGTTGGGAACACCATAGCTGTTTTGCAACCCTATGTACCCATCTGTAGATAAAATCCTTTGAGTGTCAAGCTGCCTACTAGTAGTACCTGTAAAAACCTGTATTTGAAAAATAATCTCTGAGTTACTGTGTTCCAAGTACTATTTTTTTCTAAATCGGCATAACAACTGCTTGTTTCAGGATGGCTGTAAAGTGGGACTAAGGAAAAAGATTTGACTGTTCTGTATTGCAAAAGTCAAGGATTTGTGCAGACTTTCGAAATATTTGTTGGTGACCACTCCTAAGTACAGCCCAGAGGATATATGAAGTTTGATGTTGTATAGTGGTTATTCACTATCAGTAATGCATTTTGGACTATGCTTTATTTGATTCCATCACAGCCGGTGCTGGATGTGGAGATTTGTTTGGCTCCTAAAAGGTCGAATTCAGGGACATCTGAGAACTTGCCTACTGAAGGCAGGACATGTAAGCTAGCGGTCACCATTCTCCCTCTCTGTACTCCAACTACATAATGCAATGAAGTGAATCTTCCTTCTCCCTTTGCCTGTAGTCAGGACGCTATCCATCCAAGGATACAGGAGGAAGTTACATGAGCTTGCTGGTCACCTTCCCATTCTGTGGCTGGTCCCTTCTCTATTTCGTTCTTTCTAATGTCGTGTCCCACCCCCTTCTGTTTCAAGTCGCTCCTTGCTCATCTGCGTATCTCAGTCCCTAAGTTCCCAGTATGTCTTCCTACTTACTTTAAGCATTGACCCCAATCCAGGAAAGGCAGCAACATGTTCCTCCTACTTTTTTTCCACGTGACCCACACCTCTACCTGCAAGCAGGAGACCACCCTGCTCCTCACCGGCCGGTCCTCAATTCCAATTTGCAATTGGCAGTGCCCTCTGTGTTGTTCTGGCTCCTGCTGCATGCAGTATTCTGGCCCAGCCTGCCTTGCTCTGGATTCTGACCTTCCCATGGCTGTCCCCAGTCCACGTGCTGGCTGTCTCTTACAATAACCACCCAACGCACTGTCCCTGGATGCCACTGTGCCGCCTTGCCTCAGCCACCTCTCTGTTACTGTCAGCCCTGTGTGGAGCAACTGAGCTGAAGCTGCTCAATTCACCAAGAAGATTGGGGAGGGCATAGGTCCAACAGTGATAGAGAGTTCACATTGGTGTTTTGAAAGCCAGTTTATGTAAAAGGAAAATGGCAGAAGTTCAAAAGCTACCACAGGACACGGGGACTGGTGTTATTGCGTTATAGAATGCTATGTGAAAGGAGATTCTTCTGTGTATAACATGATCCAGTGGTCAACAAGTAACATTATCACGAGAAAATAGCACATTTGACGGTACAGCTTCTTATTTCAAGAGTTCAATTGGTAAGTTTACTTGGGTGTGAGTTTTCATCTAACTAATTAACTCAGATGATGCCAATCATTACCGCAGCGAGGAAAGACAACACTACGATCCATTGTAAAGATATTGACTTCTTTGTAAAAATAAAACTTTTTTGGGCAATGTTTGTGTAAAATTCACATAATTTGCTTTTGCTTAATTATGTGAAATTACCACAAAATTAAGTGAAATTGCTTGTAATTCTGCAAAGTGCAAATCAATCATTTCCTGTTATATTTGTGTGCAAAATGCGTAACTTTTTGAAGCAAGGGTGCATTTAAACAAAAGTACAACGGTAAAGAGTCACTTGCATTCTATTGTTTCCTCATATTTTCTCATGCATGTTCCCAGTCAATGTTTACAGCAAATGGCATGACGAATTGTCATAGTGGAATCATTTCACGATTTTCACGTAGCCAGCGGAACGTGAAATTCCCGAAATCACCAGAATTATGCCAGCGTAGTTTACATTTCGCCCAGGCCTAGTTTGGATACCAGAAGGTCTTGTTGTTAAGCTTTTTCAGCCCTTGAAGACCACTTGGGCGATTTGTGTGCAGTTTTCTTAGAGAAATCTGTGAACAGTGTTACAATCCTAAAGGTATTTGGTATGAAAGCTTGCTATTATACAACGGGGGGGTGATAGCCCGTATTTTTCTTGCTGATAAGATGTGTTGCTGTTTTAATGTTTGCACTGTTCTGGTTTAGGGTCAGATTTGACCGACTTCTTAGTAGTACATTTGAATGACTGCCAAAGCACTTCTTGGGTGATGGGGGGGTGTCACTGCAAGGGCAGCTTGGTGCATTCAGTACAGTATATAGGTGATTAAGGTAGGTGTTCCATGATTTGCTGGTTATTATATTATTATCATGGTAGTTTGCAACACTTTCTTGGTGTTGCAAACTTAGAATTGGCACAAGCAGCTTCATGGCAGTGGTGCTGTATTTTTTTATTGACGTTTGTCAGTTCCACAAAACTAATTTTCCATCACGTTTTGCAACCAATATCATTGGAGGACACGAGTAACTTTTTGGTGGTTCATTGATGCTCATTTGTAAAACATGCTCTGTTGTATAGCTTTTCCCCGGCCTCATGTCTTCTGTAATGCTGAATCTGTACCGAATCACCGTTCCCCATTTTTATTTCGTTTTCCTCTAAGTTGGTATCCCCTAGCTGTATTGAAAAAAATTGTTGTGCTTTTCCAAAGAAGTTCCTTGAAGGATTTTCTTCTGATTGAAGGTGGGTGGGAGGTGGGTTTCGGTTCCGTGTTAGTTTCGTTCAAGAGCTGTGCACTCACAAAAAAACACCTCTGTTTGACTGTTTTGAGTTGCTTGAGCTGTTACAAAATGGAATAGTCTTCCTGAGTTGCAGTCAACATTTTTCGTATTCACTGAGCTAGGCAGTTCAATAGGATGCTTAGCCTACATGGTCTTTTATGGTGTAGGATGACTGTATAACATTTTGTTGTATGGTAGCCAGCAAGACCAATACCCCATGAAGGCCTGCTCATAGCTTTGTTCTTTGGTCGTAATAGGGGTTTTAAATAAGTGATAGCTAGCTTTGCTTTGATTGGTTTATAAATTGTCTCATGAACCTAAAACATATTCTATTAAGGTTTTCTCAGCCAGTATTTGCTTTTCAAGTTATTGCAGTAAAATCTGTCATAGATTCTTATGTTTTCAGGTGCAAAAGAGTTCAAAATCACAAAATCTCATTGATGATTGTGATGTACTTCAGAGAGTACCTAATTGCAACAATAATTATTTATCCTAATATTTGCCTTGAGGTCCAAAGATCTTCGTTTGTAACATGTGTTTTATGGTTCCATTGTAGAGTTTGACCAAGTTTGCAGGCTTGGATGGTATGCAGTCACCAATAGCGTTTTCATTCATACATTGTTGAGTTAAACATCACATAAGCTTGTTATGCTGATCTGCCACCCCTTCCTTTAGTAAGGCCCCTCATGAAAAGAGGTAATAATACATAACAGATTGGGGTTGTGGATATGCCACATAGGGCAAAGGCTCCAGGATAGCACATTGTTCAGTCCAATAGCAACGGGATATGTTTATGCCACATTCTTCATGGTTCTGAATAACCAACCATATTCATGTGGTCAATTGAAATTGAACATGTAGTCTAAAGCATGATCTATGCAATGTTCGTGGCAGTAGCGGGTAGTATTCACATAGATCTCAGAGAAAAAAATATTTGCACAATGCCATTGGTGTCCTGAATTTTCTGCTGCCTTATATTATTTGCCAAAGTAGTTTATGAGCCAATGGGAGAACTAAATCATGTTATGCTTTTGGAACCATTAGGTTGATTCCTTAAGGTCTTTCTCTGGTGATTGGTGAGATACTGGGCAACAAGTTTTTTTGAAGGAAGGTCTCTGGGACACGGAATTCAACAGTCCCCTGTGCCCTGGTTGGAGTACTGGAGACTAGTGTCCTTTCGTTGTTCTAGCATGAAACGTTTGTCTTACTCGTGTAGTTTGAACTCTTATATTGTGGGCACATCCCCTACCAGTATCCTGCACCTGCCTTCTTGTTTTCTTGCTTTAGGTGACAGAGTACATACTGGCTGTATGTCTTCCACAAATAACACCGCACTCTTCCAGTTTGTTTTTGATTAATATTGAAAATCTTCATATGACGGTTATATATATGGGCTCCTTATTGCCTTAATGAAACTTAAACCAGAGAAATGGGACCTCATTCTAACTACTATGTTCAACTCAGTGATACACGCAGGCCGGGATTTAGCTTCATGTAAAGGAGCAATTTTGTGCCCCATATATAAATGACGCCCCAAAAATTTGCCAAATAGTTATTTCCTCATTTCCCTGTAGACACCGATGGTAAATCATTTGCTGAACACCTAATCTACAGCTTTGGGTGGATAACTCAAAAAGATTAACTTTCCATCTGGCATGATTCTGCTCTAACTGCAACACGTTGGATAATATCATATCTTTTACCATGATAGGGCAGAAAGCCTGCGCACAGAAAAATAACCTCTTTACTTGTTTTATGGATTTTTCAACACCCTTCGATAAGGTGAATTGAATGAGGTTATGGAAAAAGCTATATAAGTGGGAAATTCCCCCACGGTCCCTTACAGCTCATTATAGAACTCCACCACCAGACATGGGTCAGATTGAGGATGTCCTATGGTAATGGTCTTTCCCCTAAAATTCCCACCCTCAGTGGTCTAAAGCAAGGATGCATCTTAGCCCTGCTTCTTTTTCACCTGTATACGTTGGACTT
This sequence comes from Pleurodeles waltl, assembly GCF_031143425.1. Lineage (NCBI taxonomy): Eukaryota > Metazoa > Chordata > Amphibia > Caudata > Salamandridae > Pleurodeles > Pleurodeles waltl. The sequence goes on from NC_090443.1 coordinate 842,978,847, forward strand.
AGCAGACATATTCACTGGTAGCGTAGACGATGCCCAGACGCTAGGGCATATTAAAGGTTGTTTTTTGGCTTATGCCGATGACCTGCTCATCCACTGTGGCAACTCAGATGGGCTTTCAAAGGCAATTCAGTGAAATCCAAGTATACAACCAAGCAAACAACGTTTTTGTTCATATCAGCAAAACCAAGATTAGGTCCTTTGGTCGAAATAGTTCAAAGTTTACATGGAAGATAGGTGGTACAAAAGTAGAGGAAGTCTGGAACAATCTGGATTTAGGATTTGACATACATAAAACCCTTTCCAATAAATGTAATGTGGAGAAGTTAAAAAATACAATAACAACTGTTTGTGAATCATTAAAAAGATGTTCTGCTGTCTGAGGGGATGGGGGAGGAGCTAGGTCCTTTGCTGGATGTCATAAAGGCAAATATTATCCCTGTTCTTTTATATGGGCCCTAACTGCGACCAGTTCATTTATGCGAAGTCTAGATTAAATGTTCATGAACTGTATTCTAAAATAGTTTTGCCTAAGGCAATCAAAACCCTCATGTCGCATTAGGCTATAACTAGGTTTGAATCTGTTATCAGTTTTGATCGACATAAATCAGATCACGTATCTTATAAAGACAAAGATGGCAGGGCCTAACACTTTAAGATCACTAATCGCCTAACAATTTGCCACATCTTAACGTGAGGCTTTTCCTTCAGAAAGGTGACTGGAAGAGCTGCAGAAAGAATATAAGCTCCCTGCAGTGGCGACACTAGCATCTGTATCTGGAGCAGCTCGTAAACTAGTGTTAAAAAATTGAGTGAAAAGCGTAACCCTGAGTAGGGACATTGATGCAGCCTCCAGAGATAAGCATATGAGATACACCATAGCACCTTTCCTAGCTTGACACAACACTACTCCAATTTTACTTTGTGGCCCCATGAGAAGATCATGTTCTTGAGATTTAGGTTTTTGTTTACCTCCCCTTTAAGGTCTTTGGCAGTGCATCGAACTAAATGACTACATGGACAAGTTACATGCAAGATTGTAAAATGTGTGAGTCAGCTGAAGTGTACATTGAACAATCTGCCTACGTCCAGGTCTGCTTCACGTATGGAAAAAATGCTTAAAGTCAATGTTTAGTGCAAAGGACACAAGATCATAGGCTGCACTATCGGGCTTTGAAGGCGTCACTGTAAAAGCGGTGGGAAACCTCATAAAATTCTTGAGGTAGGCCATCAAGTTCTGGGAGGACAATTGTCAACCTTGTATTTTTTGTAATGAGTGTCGATTTTTAATATGCCTTTTAATATCTTGTGATGTTTTTATGTAAAATGATTGTTGTATATAGTTTTATGTAAATTTAAACAATAAAGAATACTATTACATGTAGTCTCACATCTCTATAGTACTAGTTGAAGTAGATAACAGAGCACTACATTGACAACTCTAACATGATTGCTTACTCACACGTCTTTGTGACAGGAAAGGTATATAGTGGCATCCCTGCATGCAGGTAATGGACATCCTGCAACCCCCTTGCTCCCGAAAGGTGCAGCATAGTTTCTGACATACTAGTGCCTGAAGACGACCACTGTTGATTCATCCTCATTTGGGCTTTCCATCTGCATTCACTTTACAGATGAAAAGATGTTTGCTGGAAGTAATCTGAGAATAGCATACCCTGGCTATTCAAATTATAGTGATTTCTCCTCTGGAATTCTGAAGGTGCCTTTGGGTGGTGTGCCCCCATTCCTGGCAAAGTACCAATCTCCCAATTGTGTTGTAGGCTCTTTATTCCAGTGTTTTAGGAGAACTCATCACTCAGTTTTCAACATTTTGTTCCATTGTCCTTTTGTCTCCTGATCATTTTCAATAAGGACATTTTCAGGTGGGAATCCAGACAATCTATTGAGTAGATGAACGTCTGCCAGCTTCTTGTTCTGTAGACCGTATTTCCAAAGTTGACAACTTCCTTGCCAGTGGAATGGGGATGCTGGCAAACCTATTGCTGCATTGGTCAATGCATTTTTTACAGGAACTGCTTCAAAAATATCTTGTCTCTGATTTCAGTCATTGTCGTTTTCGGGGCACGTCGTAATTTGTGCTATGAATAAAATTAATCGCTATGCAGTGTTGCGCAGCCTCGGTGAAGCAGGACAGAGAACTTCTGTTTATTAATAGAACTCTAGTAATGTATAGAGCTCCATAGATATAATCGCGAGACTAGTTTGCAATGCACAAGCTAGTCCTTGTTTTATGTTAAGAAATAATAGAAAAACTATCATTTGAAATGGAGACAGTGCTTTAATAGTGAATTGCATTCTGCTGCCTACTTAACAAGACCTGCTAACTTGTCAGCAGGTACTAGGGATGGGGCACTGCATTAAGCAGAGGCACTTCTAATCAGACCTGTGAGTCTCCCTCGCCCACAGAATATTTAAAAGGAATATATATATATATATATATATATATATATATATATATATTTTTTTTTTTTTCATGTCTTGAATTGTTCTCTCAAGACTCTGGAAAAGGTTGGTCGACTCCTGATCCCCATGTCACCTGAAAATTGGAGTGATTCGGGGTTCAGTGTTGCCAACGTGAGACACATATGAACATTTGGAAGCTGGTGAGCCTCTTGTCTATTGATATGTTTGGCTAGAGTAAGAATAGAGGTCACGAAGGTGACCGCCAGAAGACCCTTAGATGGCACCCCGGCCCATAAACATGTCCTTACCTGGAACTGCATGATCATGCCAGAAGCATCCCAATCTGATTCTCTTTAATCCTTTCTGCTTTTAGATTCTTGGCAGTCGAGACTTACCACTGCCTTTCCAGTTAATTAAGAGGTTTTAAAATCAATTAGGAATGCTGAAATGAAAGCAACATTTACTTTATCACTTATTTGCAGATTGGACGCACTTACTGTAGGCCAGTGACTCAGACACTCTAACTGGAAAGGATTATGGAGCTCATGCGGGCATTGTAAGTCAATTCCTGTTTTCTCCCCGAGCTTGAAAGTTCCATTTTACCATCAATAACATCGTTATAGCCTTAGTCGTTTCACTACCAATAAAAATGAATGTTTTCCCCTTAAACTTTTGTTCTGTTTGGCAGAGCTTTCTCCCTCCATCCTTCTCTTAAAGTGCATTAGCATGCCAGATTTTTTTTGGATCGGAAACATAACACTTTAACGAGCAGGCTGCATTGAAATAATTTCCCTTTGCTTTTCTGATGATCAGCATTAAAAAGCGAGGTTTCTAAAGGGTGGTTGAGCCTGTGCAGGTTGCCTGAGAATACCGCTGTCTTTAATTGCACAAATATAGAAAGAACCGCACTGCTTCAGATCTGAAATGTAAATAGGAAATCAAAGAGTTTACTTAAAGCCAGCAGTGCTGAGCCGACATATGTGCAGTTCATTTCAGTTCACCTCTCTCTCAGTTCTGTCCTACCAGGACAAGGATGAAACTGAACTTTCCGAGGACGCTTTCATCGGTTATTGTAAAACAATCATGATATTTTTGCTCCAAAGTTTTTACCTTTCTGAGGCACTACTACAATAACAACCATTTCTTTTGAATACCGTGTATTCCCATCGAGTTTAGCTGTTGTGTAGTCCTGCAAACAGCAGTTGTTACTATGACCCAGTACTCTCGTCCTCAGAAGGATAAAAAGCTGAGTCAGTCCTGCCGCCATCGATTTTGGGCCCTGCAGCATTCAAAGTTGAAGAGCCGACCTACAGGAGTTTGTAATGAAATCAATCCTGATATTTTGTCAAGTGTCAGGATTGATTGCATGGTCGCACGGTGTAGCTGTCCGAATTGCAATACATATTCAGTTCTTAGTTAAATTGCCTTTTAATAAGATGGTTGTTATGGCTTTTTTTGTATTTCACATACGGTGTACCACATTTGAGGTCACCAGCTTTTCTGCATATCACCAGGGACACTATAATCTAGTTGACGTTTTCTTTCAATGCCCATTAGCAACATCAAACTTTAGTCCAATTGATGTAAACTAAGAATAAATCCCAGAATGTAGTGCACTATTAAATGAATTTAGGACTGGACCGTGCTGTCCTTGATGACATGGAGTCCTCTGATTACCCGTACCAAACATGCTCTTGATGCTGCCACAGCTTTGTTGGATTTAGGCCAGTGATCTGCAAGACGAACTAAAAGATATGGATCATTAAATGCTCCCTGGATTGCGGATCGCCTTTATAAAATGCCACCATGGAGAGCAGCTGGCTTTCTGGCGGTGTTCCCTCTTCCCTTCTCATGCTGATTGATAGAATCAAGGGATAACGCCTGTTAATGCTTATGGAATGCAGATGGAATACACCCGCAGTTGTCCAGTGTTCAAGTTTAGAGTGTAGACAGATTGACAAATGGACAGTACTAAGGATGAGGGAATTTGCTATGACAATATTTTGACAAGTATATCAGAGAGACATGTTGGTTTATCCTGCCAAGTATTGCTGTAATTAAAACAGCCCAACCAGGATTGAAACCTACAAGAGAAAGGGATGTCTATATTTACAGGACAGATGTTTAAAATATGCATAGGAGTGAATCAAATTCTCCTATGATGTGCAAGAGATTGAGTACCAGTTTCATAGTCCCTCTTTTCTAACACCATCAAACATTATTTCTTACTAGCTAGATGAGACAAAGAATATCCTGAAAGGCTCCAGGACTGTTAATAAGCCCACAGGTAATGGGAATGCAGAACATAGGATCTGATAAACATAGAAGAAACACTGGCTAGCAAATCACGAGGTCGTAGCTACTTGTGCTTGGTGAATATGTTGATTATGTTGTATGAAAGTTAAAAATGTTTTGGTTGGGTATACATTTCACTAATCTTCTGTTTCAAAATAGATTTCCTGCTAAAAACAGGTTCTTACTTGTTTTGTGTTTTAAAATTACTTTCTCAGAATTGGCCACTGATGTTAGCAAAATGTCTTCGTGATAAAATGTTTGCGGGCTGAAGATTTCGGTTCCTTAAATAGCCACTGAGCTTGGTTGTGATTGGCTAATTTGTCCCATCTGAGTCATATGGTATTGTTGTAGCCTTTTCCTTAACCTTTCCCATGGTGTCCTGTCACCCGGACAGCCTGCAGCTATGGGCACCTGAAGTAAATGAAGACTCCCCAGCTCTCCCCATCTTCATGACCTATTACAAACAATCAAACTTTGCACCCGAGAAAGGGACTAGTAAAGTACAGAAACCTTTCTAACACCACATACTAGTGCTTCATCTCTCTATAGACCAATGTTTCCTCTGTGTGCAGTTACCTGGCTCTCTGTGCACACCAAGTTCTGCTCCTCTGTTGGTTCTTGAGGCTGTACTTTCCATTTATCTTGACTGTCTCTAACCATTGCACACCTTGTGTGTTCCTCTGTCTCTCTTGTATGAAGCCCAGCAAGTAAAGTTCGAAATCTGTCTCAAACTGCCAACTCTTGATGGCAGAGGCTTGAGTGTCACATACATGCTGGCATTAAGCTTTAGATTCAACTTCACCTTTGCCATGTCTGCTCCTGCTCATTTGCCTCTTATTAACCCACTATTGCAGAGGTCTTCAATCTGGGGGGCGGGCCTCCCTAGGGGGGTCTCAAGTGATCCCAGGGGGGGCACCAAACTATGGCCAAAAGAAATATTATACAGATAACATGCCTTTGTTTTGAGCAGAAGCATGTTACTGCAGTTTAAAAAGGTAACAGTACTTAACTGCGATGTTTAAATAGATTTAGACATATTTAAACATTGGCATCTTTCTAAAATAATTGTGAATAATTCTGAAGGGGGGCCCAATGATTTTTATTTTTCAACTAGGAGGGGCGCGGCATTAAAAAGTTTGACGACCGCTGCACTATTGTATCACTTAGCTCAAGACCAACCTCCTGTCACTATTACATCTCACCTAAGCTGACCACTGCATCTGCCTAATAATTCAGTATTTCACTAGTTAAGTCACAGATCATCTACCCCTAAAGCGGACTGAACCTGAGGAAATAAATGATGAAAGAACTGAGACGCAATTGATGTATCTGACTAACACTCAGTAACACTTTAAGAAAATGTCAATAAAGACACCCTTTGTTTCACACCACCTCGGTACTCAATCATTCCTATTATTGACCACGCAACAGACAATCTGTATAAGTGTTTTGCAAGGTATGGAAGACTGAATGGATTTCAGCTTGCTGCAAGCAATATTTTTTAATTATCAGGGAAATCATCAGTAAACACTGGCCTAGGAGACCATAAAACAGGCCCACAAACAGCCAAAAAACAACCTACACAATGACCTAACAGACCAGCCATTGGGGCACTGCATGACTGCTCTACAGGCCAGTCTGACCCTGACGTCTGCTAGGGGATTTGATTCTGTCATTCTAAGGTTGATTTCATATTGTGCTTCCTGGTGGCTTAGCGCTACCCCCAGGGGTTGGGAATCTGTGCTTCTTGTCAACATCAGGGCAGTACCCGCTCTACGGGCGACTAGAATGCAAAAACCTAACAATTTCAAGCTAACATAATTCATGCATTGTGCTGATATGATGTAGCTTAACCTTTTGCATTGCAGAGTTTAATCTTGAATACTTATGTTCAGCATACATATAAATACTGTTCACATGTGATATACTGCTGCAGGCTTTCAGACTGTGTCGGGGTGTGGTCCCCTTCCAGGGCCTTCTAGAAGCTTTCACTGCAGCATGCCTGGGTGTGGTTTGTGGGCTGGGCCAAGACTCTATATAAGGGAGCCAGCCCAGCTCCACGTGCTCACTATTCAGAGGCCCCAGTGCAGAGCAGCAGCAACTTCCTGAGCTCCTGTTCTGGCGGGCTACTTTGTTCCTCCAGGCCTCGCTCTTTTTTCACTTCATTTGGTGATCCTAGATCAGGGCGGTAAGACGGAGGTCGGGCTGGACCCCCAACTCCATTATCAAAGGCGCTCAAGTTCTTGGGCCTAATCTTTGCATGATAAGCGATTTGACTCTTGTGCGTGTGAATGTGCGCTTGGTCGTTTCATGGCATTTACATGTGGATACTCGAATCGGCAAGACGCGCAATTCTTTTCTCGTGCTTAATTCATGTTATGCATTGCGCGCTACCATTTCTTGGCAGTTACATGGTGGCATACAAATTGTCAAGACACGTGATTCGTTTTCTTGTACTTCAACGCTTGATATTCATTGTGCACTACCATTCCTAAGGCAGTTACATGGTGGCCTTTGAATCGGCAAGACGTGTGATTCTTTTCTCGTGCTTAATTCATGTTATTCATTGTGCGCCACCATCCCTTGGCAGTTACATGGTGGCCTTCGAATCGGCAAGACGCGTTATTCGTTTTCTTGTACTTCAACCCTTGATATTCATTGTGCGCTACCATTCCTAGGCAATTACATGGTGGCATTCGAATCGGCAAGACACGCAATTCTTTTCTTGTGCTTAATTCATGTTATTCATTGTGCGCTACCATTCCTTGGCAGTTACATGGTGGCCTTCGAATCGGCAAGACTCGCAGATCGTTTTCTTGGGCTTTAACCCTTGATATTCGTTGTGCGCTACCATTCCATGGCAGTTACATGGTGGCTTTCGAATCGGCAAGACGCCCGATTCGTTTTCTTGTGCTTTAACCTTTGATATTCATTATGTGCTACCATTCCTAAGCATATATATGGTGGTACTCGAATCGGCAAGACGCGCTATTCTTTCTCTGTGTGTAATTCATGTTATTCATTGTACGCTACCATTTCCTGACATTCGTTTGGTGACCTTCGAATCGGCAAGCTGCGCGATTCCTTTTCTGTGTTAAAAAATCACGGTGTTCATTATGCGCTACCGTTCTAAGGCATTTACTTGGTGGTTTTCGAGTTGGCAAGTCGCGTGATTTATTTCCCAAGTTTTAATTTGTGTTATTCATGGTGCACAAATCATTCAATGGTATTTTCTACCTATGTGAAAATCTGTAATGTGTGCAATTCATGTTCCGGCAATTTGAGGGAACAAAAAGTCAGAGTTCAGGATGTAATGTTGTGTGTTCCTAACATGTTTTCTCAAAACCTGATTCATATGATGGTTTAGAAATCATTCAGATTGTTTCCTGATCCTCAGGCAAAGGATGGTACTTGAATTTGAAAGTTGCATTTAACCTTTTTGATTCCCTCACAGGTACGCAGTCACCTTGAAGCCGTCATTTTAAGTCTATGCTTAGGTTGTCCATGTTTTCAGAATGACAATGTTTAGAGTCATAGTCTAGTATTGATTCATATGATAAAATCGTGATATTGTGTGTTTTAACCTTTTTGCTTCCTACAGGTCTCCTTCCCAGCTGTTCCCTTCCTAATCCCCTTGTCCCCACTTGGACTCTCTTAGACTATGTGACAATTATAATCAGAGTATTGGAGCTGGAAGTGTTGGGAACGTGCACAGACCCGAGGATCTGGTGACTCTGACACTTCTAGGATGACTGCTTATAGTATTTCACTGATACCACTATTGCCAACTAATAGGTATAAACTTGCATGACTGCTTGCTTGACCCCTCATGTGATAGCTACACAACCAGGTGATCAATCAACTGAATGACTGCCTTCGTAATGATGGTATTTGGTATGACAGACTGCATGGCAGTTTGTAACAGCTCTGTGTAACAGATTGCATGATATACTGAATGGCAAACTGCTTAGAAAGCTATGTGATAACTGTGTGACAGACTGCAGTACAAATCGTGACTCAATATGCATTACAAATGTCTTTGGTGTTGTAAGTACCCCAGTAAGTAGCCTGCTACCCATCCTCAAAGTGATTCAGAACTTGGTCCTAAGTAGAAAGTGTTATGCAGATGCCAAATACTATAAATACCCTTGCAGTATTGCTAGTGCTTCACAGGGCATCCAAGTGTTTGGGCTTCTGTCGGCCTCGTGTTGACTCATCATTTTTTACTGACGGCTTAAGTGAGTTGTTATTGTTTGAGCTACTAATGCTGCTGGGTAAACGCCATTTGATTTTTTACCAGTCGCTCCATGAGTTGGACATTTATTGCTTCTGGGTGGACTGCATGTAGTATTTTAATGATGGCTTTACAGTGTCTCCAGGGGTTTTGACTTCTGATTCTGGTGGGACTCCAAATAGTGTTTTAATGGTAGCATTACAATGCCTTTAGTGGTTGTGCACTATTGCTCCAGGGTGGTCTCCCACACAATAGTAACACAGGCCTGGTTGCTCCCAAAATATGAACACAGCTGACTACAACTCTTGTTGGTTTGCATAGTTTACCAGAAGAGCTACCACTCACATGCCATTGGCAGTCGTGTAAGACCGAGATAAAAACCACCACTCCATGTCCGGAGCGCACTCACTGGACTTTATGCACAACACTAAAAGTTAACCCCTTATAGATGAGATTGTAATAATACCGCTCATCCCTGACTGAGTTTCTTTACTCTCAAGGCATTACTCTAAACTGATAGATATGTTCAGTGTGACAAGAGTCCAAACAAACCCAGCTAGAATAGGATGCTGACAGTCTCCTGGGCGAATTCCAAATAGTGATTTACTGGTGGCTTAACAGTGCCTTCATGGCATCAGCCTCCTTTGCTCCTCGGTGGACTACATAAAGTAGAACTGAAGTTGGGATTTGCAACTTTTCCTCATTGGCTAGGCCTCCTATTGCTCCTGGGTGAGCTTCACATAGTGGTGACTGATGGCTTAAATGTGCGTCCAAAGTTAGAGCCTTCTATTGTCCTGTGTGGACTCCATATATGATTTACTGTGGTTTACCTGTGCCTCCACGATGTGGCTCTCCTATTGCTCCTGAGTGACTCCAAATATGATTTACTAGTGGTTTATTTGAGCCTCCATGTTATGGGTCTTCTGTTGCTCCATGGTAGACTCTATAAAGGGTTTTACTCATAGTCTAACTGTGCTTCTAGAAGTAGAACTCTTATCGTTCCTACGTGGCTCATTGTGCCTTCATGATGTGGTCTCATATTGCTCCTGGGTGGATGCTGTATATGGTTTGAGAGTGGTTTGCCTGTACCTCCATGATGTGGGTCTCCTATTGCTCCTGGGTGAACTCTATCACGCCTTTAACTTGTGGTCTAACTGTGCTTCTAGAAGTAGAGCTTTATCTCTCCAGGACATATAGGGGGTTATTCCAACTTTGGAGGAGGTGTTAATCCGTCCCAAAAGTGACAGTAAAGTGACGGATATACCACCAGCCGTATTATGAGTCCATTATATCCTATGGAACTCGTAATACGGCTGGTGGTATCTCTGTCACTTTTGGGACGGATTAACACCTCCTCCAAAGTTGGAATAACCCCCATAGTGCTTTACTGGTATTTGAATAGTGCCTCCAGAGGTTAGACTTAGACCATAATCACTTGGGAGAGCACAGTCCCTTGGCCTGCCCCCATAGAAAATGTGTTCTACAAAGCCACCGTTATTCAGATTACTGAGTAAGACTTTGGCTTTCCTAAAATGTGTCACATATGACCACAGATGACATGCCTGCGAAGCTACCTTTTAGGCACTCTTGCATTACTTTCTCCATGCGTAGAGCGCTTCTGCATGCTGGAACATACTTTGTGGGCATCACGCATAACAAGAATCTCTACAATTTAGTTAACCTTGCAGCCAACACCCTTCCTCATTCATGCACTTCATGTTGGTTCCACTTGGTCATTCACTTAGAGAACGCTTTGAGTCCTCATAAGAGGTAGGGCGATTGCTCAGCCCTGTAAGCCGCTGGCCAACTTACAACATTGTTATTGTGGTTTTCTTTATTATTATTTCCAGAAATTTTTATTTTTTGCTTGGCTGACATTTACATCCTAATATACTTATTTGTTCTTCTTTTACTCCGAAATTGTTCCTTTCCAGATTACCCCTATCACTTCTACAATACTCTGATTTCAGCCTTACTCATCCCATCCCGAGCCCATGAACTCATGCGGCCTGCACATGCTTAACAAAACAGCACAAATAAACACAAGCCCCTCAAGTGTATTTCTTTCAAATTAAATGGTCTTCCATTCCAGTTTTCTTTTAAAGGTGTCTGTGGTGTTAGACTGTCAACACCCTATTCCAGCCGGGTTTGGTTGGACTCGGCTCACACTGTACAAATCTCTCAGTTCAGAGAAGTGCCTTCAGAACAAAGACACGCAGACTGGGATGAGTTCTATTAATACAATCTTTTACTGTACAGCCAAGTTCTGGGACTGTATCTGGAGAGGGATTTCTGTAAACCCACACCATCTCCACGGGGTGTTAACTGCGCTCTTGGAAGGCACATCGGCTCATAAATCCTCCATCCCGAGATGACCCGCTCTGTGCTCTGCTCCTCACTGCCGAGCACACAGTAGTTTACACAGGCTGGAGCTGCGGGGACGCTGCCACACTCCCGTTACAGCTCTCCAGCCTGCCAAGGGCAGCTCGTGCTGCTGTGTGCTGAAGGAAGCTTCCCATTGTTTTCAGGAGCTCGCGCGTAGCATGTTGTGTTCTACAAACTTTGTCTCCCATTCTGTGCCAGACAGGAACATCTTTTTGGAATCGCTGAGGCAAAACTTTGTGAGTGTCTATGCCGTGTTTGTTCTATACCCACCCTAGTTACCATATGACAGTCTTGTGTACTAATATTGGCTTAGGTTAAACCCCCCTATTCGGCTCGCGCTGCCTTTAACTATAATTGGCAGCAGGACACGTGCTCCTTGGAAAGTATCCATTTGAGAATGTTCAGCCAAACTAAGCACACGTTCCATATTCATTCGACCTCTGCACTGTGGTATATCCTCGGGTGACATATATTCTGCTAGATTTCCCATTCATGCAAATTTAAATTTGACCTTTATTTGAGTGTGAGTTAGGGACAACGAGTTCAATGTGCCTTGTCTTGTACATAATAGCATTTACAGGGCAGCAGAATGACGCCCTGACGCCAGGGTAGGTCGTTCTGTCTGTTTCCAAGCGCTACTGTGACAGATCTCTCCTATGATATGACTTATTCTTTTTCATGTAAAGGCAAAACCCTTGTTAGGATTTCAGGTTGAACTATGAGCCAGTTTTACTATTTGTTTGAATTATGGCTGCAGTATTACATTTTAATCACAAAGTGGCTTCTCCTGGGAGTTTTTAAATGTTCCTTAGCCTCACTCAGTAGAGTGTTTAGTCAACACGGGAACCCAGTTCTTCATTACGCTGACATAACCAGCTACTTGTTAAATTATCCACCCCCTCACCCAAATCCCATTGTCCTTTGTCTGTGGTGTAATCCCAAAGGACAGTCAGGCTTTGGATGGCCGAAAATTTCTTGAAACTTAATGCTGCCAAAAGGGAGCTGTTTGTCACCAGAGACGTGGTTGACAACCAGAAGCTAGCTAATTGAGGATCTAGGTTGTTTCCCTCTTTTCTGGGTAACTTTTTCACAAGTCTGGGTATCATCAGGGATTCAAATCTTTCTCTCCAACCTCAGCAACCAACAAGTGACACATATATTTGCTTTTTATATATTAAACTGATAAGAAAAATCTACCCTTCATTTGTACTAACCATCGTATGTCTGTTGCCACGGCCTTGATAGAATTATGTCTAGACTATGGCGCTCTTGCTATGTTGCATTACCCAACAAGTTATTAGGAACACTCCAACATGCTCAGAATGTTGCTCCACGGGTAATCGGCAGAACCCACATTTCCCCCATTCGTGCTCTGCTTCCATAGCTTCCTATTTAAGAGAGAAACACTTGCCATGGTCTATTGGATCATATACATGGCTCAGCGCAGTAGCATAGCAAAGGCCCCTGCAGCCCCCGCAGTGCAGGGGGGCCCTCAGCACAGTATAGTCCATGGTGATTGCCCCCACTAAGGACTTTGCAGGGGGGCCACCTCAGGTTTGGTTACACCACTGGCTCTCCACCTTTTTTCTGTCTTCCAAATTTCATATTCTTGCACTGCAACACACAGTATACTCTGCTGGGAAATTCTAGCTAAGTGTCGCCAAAATTAAGACCACTTCTTTTGAGGACCTTTTATGTTCCAGATGCCACAAAATGGAATAAAACTCTCTTTCCTTGTTCAGGAAAAAATAAAACCTTACTTTACTTAATTACTCTTAATAGATTTCACAAATAAATGTCTCCTCTTTTTCATTGAGTTAATCTTCTTGTCCTGTTGTGCAGAACCTACAGCACCAAGAAATGTTGGTGTACGTGCGCTCTATAAGTATGTATTAGTATAGCATAGCATAACATATAACATAACATAACTTAACATATAACATAACGCTACCAATACACAATTCATAACTTAGCCAGGGCCAAGAAGAAGATAGGGAAACAGTTGCTCCTTACCTTGCTCCTTTGACTCCCTAGCGGTATTAAGTGCTCTTAGGCTTTCTTAAAATGAGGTTATAAAAATATTTCTAGGTGTCAGGGCAGAGTGTGTGCTAGCCTTTCTTTATGGCTTGGGGGGAACCTCTTGTGATAAGCTGCATTGCTGGCAAGAGTTGTGTAAGTGCTTTAGAGCAACTTTTGCTCTCCACTCAAGACCCTGTCCAGTGCTGGTTCATCTGGAATTACATTTATTGTGTCAGTCACTGGTGGTTGCTGGATACTGTGGGTAGAAAGGTTTGTTTTTTAAGCACACAACATTTAAATGACCTGTGTAAGTATTTCAGAATATATCTGAATTAGAATCACACATTAAGCACATTTTCTGTTTTTTTCTAAAGAGTGTTGGGAACAAATACTTTGATATGATCAAAGCAAATCATTGCAATAGATGATGCAATTTCCACACATTTTCATCTGTACACCGTTTAGTTTTATTAGTAAAACTGTATGTCTAGGCAAATGTAATCAACATTTCAATTGAAAATGTGTTGTCTGTAATGGCAGTGTGCTACCACACCATGAATACTCCTCTCTACGTCACTCCACTCTGCACCACTCCACTTTACACCACTCCTCGTCATGCCACTGCACTCTATGCCATTTCACCCTATGCCACTCCACTCTGCCCTTTACCACTCTACTCTGTGCCAAAGCACTTTTCGCCACTCTACCCTACACCATTGCACTCTATGCCACTACACTCTACACCACTCTAGTCTAGGGCGCACCACTCTACTCTGCAAAGTTCTACTCTACACCACTGCACGTTATGCCTCTGTACTCTATGCCAGTACTCTCTATGCCACTGCACTTTACTCTATAACACTCAACTCTATGCACCTGCACTCTGCACCAATCCACTGTATGTCACTGTAATCTACTCTTAATGCCACTGCACTCTACATCACTTTACTCCATGCCATTGCACTCTATGCCACTCTACACAACTGCACTCTGCTCTGCACCACTCCACTCTGCCACTTCACTCTACTTTGAAACAATCTATCCTATGCCAGTGCACTATACACCACTCTACTCTTAACCACTGCATTCTATGCCAGTGCACTCTAAACAACTGCACTTTGTCACTGCCCTCTATGCCACTGTACTCTACACCGCTGCTTTCTATGCCACTTTACTCCACTCTACACCACTGAACTATAAAACTCTACTCTACACGGTCCTTTCCTCCACTGAACTCTACGCAACTCAACTCTACACTACTCCTCTCTACGCTACTTCACTATATGCCACTGCACTCTTTCGGACTATACTCTACTCTGCACCACTTTATGTGACTCTACTCTGCACCACTCAGTGCCACTGCACTCTTTGGCACTTCACTCTACCCTGCACTCTACAACACTGCACTCTATGCCACTTGACTCTTTTCTGCACCACTGCTATCTGCATCACAGAACTCTGTGCCAGTCCTCTCAGTGCCACTGTACTCTACGACATTCTGCTCTATGCCACTGCACTCTACACCACTGCACTCTACACCACTGCACTCTGTGCCACTCCAGTGAGTGCCATTCCACTCTGAGCCACTCCCCTCTGCACCACTGCACTGTACTATGCATCATTCTAGTCAATGCCACTGCATTCTATGATGCTGCATTATATGCTGCTGAATTCAATGCCACTTCACTCAATGTAACTGCACTTGACACCGCTATACTCTGCAACACTTTACACCAATGCCTCTACACCAGTCCACTCTACTCTGTGCCACTCCAGTGAGTGCCATTCCACTCTGAGCCACTCCACTCTGCACCACTGCACTGTACTATGCATCATTCTAGTCAATGCCACTGCATTCTATGATGCTGCATTATATGCTGCTGAATTCAATGCCACTACACTCAATGTAACTGCACCTGACACCGCTATACTCTGCAACACTTTACACCAATGCCTCTACACTAGTCCACTCTACTCTGTGCCACTCCAGTGTATGCTATTCTATGCAACTCCACACTATGCAGTCCAGTACACAACACTTTCTGCCACTCTGCTCAACCACACTCTACTCCACTCTTTGCCATTCCACTCTATGACACTCCATGCCACTCTCCTCTATGTCACTAACTATTAGCCATGCTGGACAGCAGCCACGCTGGTGTACAACATGGCTAAAACACATTGGCAAAGCTCTGAACACTCTATAGCCATGTACTCATGTGATTTAGAACACTGTAGGAGTCGGGTAGATCATCTGTCCATTGCTTCTCCACATTAGCACCAACAAGAACATTGCCTTTCCCTCTTCAGAAGTGATTGTGCTGGCATTATGGTCCCACCATATGCATTGCTTTGTTCTACAGCACCACACTGAGTTGCTTGTATATCCTAGGCCCTGCCTAAGATATGAGATTGATCTGCACACAACTATTGGCTAAGCAAAATATTTTCAAGCTCTTTCAGGTCATATGCAGGATCCTTGATTATTGCCTTGGATGCAGGTGTTGAATGTTAGTGTTCAACATTAAGTGCCATTTCATGGTAAGTATGTATATAGATATCTATGTATGTGATATATGTATAGCACAAACCAAGTGGTAGAGGCTCTTTATGTTGTACATGGACAAAGGCTAGCATACAGTCAATGAGATATAGGAGGGGTAGCTGGATTGTTATGTGGTGTTCCTTAAAAATGTGTGTCTGAAACGCTTTCCTAAATTGAAGCACAGTGTGTGTGTTTGTAACGGACACATAGAAGTTGCCCTAGATTCTGGATCTATATTTGGAAAAGATCTGCAGACTCGCTTTTTATTTTTTACTCTTCTTAGTCTCCAGTCTGATAGTACTGTGGTTGTGTGTGCTGATAGATGCCAGATACGGTGAGCTTGTCGGCAAGGAGTGCTGGTCATATTGGCCTTGCAAATAATGCAGACTATGATGGCTTAAACAGCAGTTCTGAAGTCGCTTTCTCGAAGAAATAGATTGACTTTCTTTGGAGGAGAGAGTTGTTAGCAGGCAGTCTTTGTTATTAGGTGAACAAAAAAGTTGCGTGGAAGGGAAATTGTTCCCTCTCCCCTCTCTTGTGCATGACGCATGCATGGAACATATATGTGAATATCTATTGTGAGCCCACGTTTACTCATTTATTAGTGGATGAAGTCTGGTTCAATGTAATCTGCTGACCCTGCATGCATGTTGCAAGTCATGCATAAGTTGTCACACAAACTATGAGATACAGTTAGGCATGCATCAAGGGAGAACATAACTTCTGCACTTACTCCGTAGGTAATGTTTTACCTTATGATGAAGGATATATATCACTCTATTGTTGGCCACCGCAGGGACATCATCATCCTCTCAAAGCAGTGCAGGTCTGGTGATGGGCAGGGACTTTTTTCCAACTACAAGCTAAAGAACTGTCTGTTGGCTTTGTAGTGGTTGATCCAAAAGCATGTGGCTTGATTTGAGTAAATGAATAATACTTATAGAGCTCAAACTGCTATGCCAACAAGGCAAGGTATTATGTAAGTTTAAACAGCAATGTTTAAATTTCCTTCCTCAAATACATTTAAATAAGGGAAAGTCTAAGACAAAGAGGAAGAAGATTGCAGGTCATTTGCGGTTTTATAAGAGAAAGATCGTCCTCCGATACTCCATCTCTTAGCAGTAGAAACCTGCAGGAAACTGGTGCAAGATGACAAAAGAACACCAGCAGGCTTGTGCCTACATTCCTTCTCCTAAAATAGATAGGACCTTCACTTTTTGTTGGTTTCTAGGCCAAACACAAGGCTCTAAAGGTGCATCTTTTCATTTCTGTTGCACTGGGAGGCAATATAGGGGTAGGAAGGAGATGACGAGCCAGCATTCTACGAGAAAGCAGTATTCTGAGTGTCTTGAAGCCTATTAATAAGATAGCTAGGAAGATATAAAGAACCTGCATAGTCCTGGCGTGAAGTAAAGCATGGACTACTATTTTTCGAACACACATAGGATGATAAGGGGGAACTCTGCAAATTGACTGCAACAAACCAAAGCATTTAAAAGCCACTGCAGCAATTTGAAGGGTGAAATAAAGATTGAAATTGAATAGCACACCTAGATTGATGGTGCAAGAGGAAGGGGTGGGAATGGGTCCTAACTCTAAAGGCCACCAGTTGGTACACCAGCTGGAGCATGTAGCACCAAATAGCAGGATGTCAGTGTTATCAGAATTTATTTGCAGAGGCGGGCGTGGCCTGGCTGCGGACGAAGATTGCCACTTGCTAAGAAAGCTCCATGCACCAGAGGATAGAGAAGGCGGTGGCCGAGCCCGAGGAGCTGGAGGGGAGAATTGTTACACGCTCTCCTACTCCTACAAGATGTTGGCGCCGTACCGAGCCATGATCCTTGGCCTGACTGCCTCCGTAGTCCCATGCAGGCCTGTCACTTGAAAAGCAGAGACTGGCCCTGCTGAATACCCCTGCTCTCCAGGGCAGGTGGATAGGTGCACCAGGGACCGGAGCATCAGCAGGGGTGCTACCCCCCTTCCACTCCCACATAGATCACATCTCTGCTACCCAGGGGGTGACACATTGCACGCCAGCAGCGCCTGCAGCCAGAGGCTCGCTGAGGGCTACGCAACATTCCCCCTCCAATGACTATTTTTATGCCTGGAGCTCCTGGACCTGACTGTCACCTAGAGCCACATGAGGAGCTGCAGGCCTGGTTTTTGCCAGGGCCCGGAAGGCTGGATCTGCTGCCACCCGACAGGAGACGGGGACAGCATCACCTGAGGATGGAGCACCGACGGGGGAGTCCCCACATCCCACCCCCCACTGCCACACCTACGACGCTCGGAACACACACCATATTTTGTACGCCAGCAGCTCTTGAGCCCAGAGGCTTGCCAGGGGCGCCCCAACCCACCTTATTCACTGACCACAACTACACCATCTGACAGGGTACCACATGCCTGAGAGGACTCGCTCTAGACCACCGTGGCCCTGTGTTTTTTTCTTTCTTCCCGGCTGGGGGCCTACTGCTCAGCAACCTCCCGGAGGCAGACCACCACACCGTGAGCTCAACCTCACAGGCTTCAGAACGGGCCTCGAGGAACCGGAGGGCTGACTGAACCTCCGGACATGAGCCCCTGAAGGATCTTCGCTGACTCTGAGACCTCCTACTATCTTGTACTGCTCTGTACCACCAGAGTGAGCAAGTGTCTCCACTGTGCCCGCCGCTCCACCAGCAACTGAAGTTCTATCCTCACCCTTCTGCTCGCAGAGGGATGCCCTCCCCTCCACTACAAGATAGCCATGCCCAGGAATAAGTCTGCTGGCAACTGGCCCGACAATTACTCTTTTGGGAGGGCCTTACTCATTATCAGACTACATCGGCGACCCAGTGTCATCTGTCTCCGACCTATCTCTGAGCTGCTGGATGCCGCAAAGGCACCCAAAACGGATGTCACCAAGGAACGCCTCCTGCAAGAAATCACGGCGGTTGGCAGGAGATTGGAGGGCATGGACACCAAGATCTCGGACCTCGCAGCGGACCTAAGGTCCATTCCTACTGACATTGCTGGATTCCAGGATAAGGTGACTGCTATGGAACACTGTCTCTAACTCATAGAAGACAAACTCAACTCAATGCCCAACAAGGACCAAAATCTGTAATACCTTCGGGACAAACTGACCTTGAGGACCGGAGCCGCAGGGACAACATCCACTTCCTTGGGTTCCCGGAGCGGGTGGAAGGTACGGACGTCAAAACCTTCCTGATAAACATCCTCCCTTCTATCACAGGCCTTACATTCTCCCCCCGTTGGACGCTCCAACAGGTGCACCAGATAGGCCCTATGCATAAAGGCCAGGACAACAGACCTCGCCCCATTATTGCCTTTGTCCTCCGACATGACCAAGTCCGACTGCTGTCCATGCTCATGACTTTGAAGGCCCGAGAATTGCAGATTGCTCCGGACTTCTCATGTGACACCAACAACTAACAGAAAGAATTTCTGGCACTGTGGCCCCAGCTACTGCAAATGGACATTAAATTCAGCCTGTTCAAGCCCGAACGCATGTGGATTACAAAAGATGGCAAATCCAAAGACTTTTATGACCCTCAACCCTTAAGCCAGTTCTTGGATGGCCTACTGCAGCAGCCCATGGATTCCTCCTCTAAAGCTGCCCCAACCAGTCTATCCCGCAAGAGGCATCTGCCTACCCTCAGTCCTTCAGATATAGACAGGGCCCCGACGGGCCTCAGACTCAAAAACGAGCCAAACATGCTGACCAACCTCCTAGATCGCATAAGGAGAGAGAAACAGATCTCCATGTATTGGCGGCCCTCACCCAAGAGCATGACAGAGACGAATCCAGGTCCCTACTGAAACCCCTGCCAGTAGGTGACTGAGGAGTACCCCTTCCAGGACCGGACTACGCTGCTACAACAACAAAGGGGGGGCGGGTTTGCCTTTGCCGACACATACCCCAGACCGGATAAGAATACTATTGTTCTGTACACAGTGCTGATGTCAAGTGAACATATGACTATTTTTCACCTTTGGCCAGTTTGTTTTTCTATGTACTGATTCTGGTCATTATGGCAGGCTTTCAGATTGTGATCATTGACAACTGCCGTCTCCCACATGTTGGGATATTGACTGTTGCTTGTTGATTGATGTTGTTGATTGCTCAAGACTGCAACCTTCAGACTCTCCAACACAGCGGTCGCTCTCACCACAGTCTCAGGGAAGTTGGAGCCCCGTTACCCTGTTTTGTAGGACCTAGGCCCAAATGGGGCACGGAGGTATCATCCCCACACTTAGGCTTCCACACACACCTAGTCATGCATGCTTCACCCTTCCTTAGCCTCCATGACCTGGAACCACTTTAGGGGGACATACGCCACTGCCGCTCTCCAACCTGTGTTTACCTCCCCAACCATGAGCTCTACGTCCCTGCCAATGTGCCAGATGTCTGAACCCTCATGCTTGCCATGCATCCCCACCCCATGTTATGATTCCACCTACCACCAATACTGATACTTGCCTCGGGACAAGCGCTCCCCCTCCAACCTGGCCCCATCACTGGAGTTGTCTCTGGGCCCCTACCAAGTATCACTCATCCCATATATTGACCTATACCATACCTTCCTACCGGACTACTGTGGCATACCCAGATGCACCCGCCCGCCTCACCTCCGTCATCTATTATGTAATACCCCTCCGTCATCTATTATGAAATCAGGGCCTCACAGAAATCAGGGAGGGGGCTGGAACCTTCACCATGATCCTGTGCTCAACCGCACGGGTCCCCTCAATCACCATAATCAAGCAGACAGGGCCCTCCTGCACAACATCCTGGCTGACCATGGCTTGATCGATCCATGGTGCCACGCCTACCTGCGGGACATGGAGTATACATTCATCTCCCCGGTTCACGGTACCTAATCCAGGATAGATTACTTCTTGACCTCCCAGAGGACAGTAGTGTGGCTCCGCGACTCTCGACTCCTTGCAGCCGCACTCTCGGACCACTCTCCTGTGCTTCTTACCATGGACCTGGGGCTCTCCTCCCCAGAACGTAAGCCGTGGAAGTTGAATACCTCACACTATCGTACACCTCAAGGCAAAGCCCAACTGTGATGCCACGTCTCCACCTATCTCGCTAACAACAAGGGCTCGGTCTCGTCCCCTAGACCGCTGTGGGCAGCTGTGAAAGTTACCCTTCGAGGCCAACTGATGAGGGATGCAGACCTCGCCAATGCATATGAACACTTCCAGCAGAAGGACCTGGAATAATAGTGACCTCTCCCAACTAATCGCCGCAAGCTGGAGCGGGCCAAGATGGACCTCAACGCCCTCTATACCTCTAAAGCTGAATACACTTTCCAGAGATTGAAAGGGCGTCACTATGAACACCGAGAAAAGACGTGTCTCCTTTTGGTGGTGCAGCTGCACCAACAGGAAGCAGCATAAGCCATCCAAGCCTCCAATGGAGACATCCTCGCCCGTCCCCAAGATATTGTCCATGAGTTCGGTGACTTTTATTGGGCCCGTTACACCCCCGAAATTACGGAACACTCCGCATGTCTCACTGCACTCCTGGCAGGCCTTCGTCTGACCAAACTCAGAGAGGAGGGCAGAGACTTGCTACAGTGAGAGATTAGCAAGGACGAAATCACACAACTACAAGGCTTCCATACCACAGAGCACCAGATGAGGACGGATTCCCTCTAGAATTCTACAAATGGGCAGGTGCAGATGTGATAGATTCATTATACTAGGCCTTCCAGGACACGACCTTGGCTGGCACCCTTGGTCCCATCTCCAACAGGGCGACCATAGCGGTCCTCCCTAAACAGGACAGGGACCCCTTATTATGCGGTAGTTACAGACCCATTTCCCTCCTGAATAGCAATAATAAAATTCTGTCCGGAGTAATGGCAGCCTGCCTGCAAAAGGTTATCCCATCCCTCATCCAACACACACAAGTGGGGTTCGTGCCTGGCCGCTCTGCCACGAATCATCTACGCACCCTGACCCACACACTCTGGTCCTCCAGGGATTCACATGACTAAGCCCTTGCCCTTTCTCTGGATGCGGAAAAAGCATTTGACAGAATAGAGTGGTGGTACCTTTTTCAGGTCTTACACCATTTCGGCCTGGGCGGCGATTTCATAACCAAGGTCCACTGGCTTCTATGAGTCACCCACAGTGCTGGTGAATTGAGGGGCTTTTTTTCTGACCCCATCCCCAACAGACACAAAACCCGACAAGGGTGCTCCCTCTCACCGCTCCTTGCCATGGAACCGCTGGCAGCTTCCATCCGTCAAGTCCCAGATATCTCGGGTGTCCCTATACCGAGGGGCACGTCCACAGTTTACCTCTACACTGATGACATTCTGCTCACCTTAATGGATCTCCTGCATTCCCTTCCAAAGCTTCAGGACCTCCTCCCCCAATTCGCAGCATTCTCGAGCTACAAGGTAAACTGGACAAAAGTGAGGCTTTGTCCATATCCGGACTAACCATCAGAACGGCTGCTGAGGTTTTTCCTGTCCATTGGACACTGTCCCATCTTAAGTGCCTGGATATATATATTCATTTATATTACTAGGGGCCTGGACCGCACTATGGCAGACAACCAGGACCTGTGGGTCGAATGCACCCAACCAGATTTTGCGAAATGGTCACAATTAGGTCTTTCCCTTGTCGCGCAGGTTCTCATTATCCTAATGAGACTACTGGATTCGGGTGGCAGAATCACCTGTACTGCAGGGGACTGATTCTGACCCGCACCATGTGACACTTGTCGGCCTAATCCAGGTTTATTCTGGCTAACTAACAGTGCCTCATCTCCACTTAAGAGCAGGGATGATTGGGGCAACCGGGTGCATGACATGAATGACTCCTCAGGGGAATCGTGGTCACTCAGATCTCATCCGTTTCTCTCAGTTACATTAGTCTCACATATGTAAGGACAATCAGAGGCAGAGTAAAGTTCAATATGGTTTTATTGAAGTCACTCCATCTTAGATAATTAAGTATGTATTGCAGTAACTAGGACGATTAAGCACAATAAGATTAAAATTGTGACAAGGAGAGTAAAACACAAGAATAATGCTACCATATTGTCACTAGAGTTTATAGGGATAGTGCCTACCTAGGCTATGTTACAGCACCGCATTTTAAGCTCTAATTCTGCCCTTCAGGTTTCCACCGGGAAGACATCATCCCTCATACCTGAGCCAAGAGGCCTGTAGTCTACATAAGCAGCTGTAGTGAAGCAATCAGCATACAGTCGCGGTCATCTGGCTGGAATCTCCCTCTAACGTACATGGGTCAAAGTAGTGTTTTTATAATAAAACAGATGATGTTCCAAGAATGGATCCCCACGTAAGTGTGTGTATGTTTCTGTGAACATTGGAGACAAAGCGTACCACTTGTGCTGGCAACCTATCTTACTGCAGCCTTGAGAAATGCACAGTGAAAGAAATGGCCTGTTTGACCTAGGCGGAGAACAACTAGATAGAGAAAATAAAACAAGACCACAAATGTGGCTAATGTTAAAATAATAAAAACAAAACTGAATAAAATATATCTAGATTAAAGTGCACAGCGGCAGGCCTAGTATGCTAAAATAACTTGTATAAACTATAGCTAAAATGGCTACACAACACCCTCTGGGGCAGGGTGCAGGCAGTGTGGATGATGACCTTACCCCATTTCACTTACGTCCTTGGCATGCTACCCCTACTCTCCCCACTCCCCACCCTACGTGCCATTGACTGCAGCATACGCTCCTTCATCTGGGGATCGGCGCAACCCTGAGTGTCTAGTGCTAAACTGATGGCTCATTGCTCTTGCGGAGGCTTAGGTGTCCCTCTGTAAAACAATATGCGTTGTTCCTCCACCTCTCCCAACTTAATCACATGCTCCCAGGGACGGTAGACCGACCGCAATGGGTCCAAATAGAACATACACTCCTGTATAGCCCGCAAGGCATTGAACTGCTGTATGGAGATGGAGACGCCAGAGTCTGAGCTGCTCACCCGATGGTGCAATGCGTTCATCGCTTGCTAGGTGTGAATGCGCACCCACCGATCTGGGGCAATGGCAGGCTCCAATGCAGGACTGCAGGGCATAGTTTTATGCCTGCATCACACATTTGGGACAGGTAATGACAGACAAGACCCTCAATCCTTTTGCCACCCTAAGAGAAGAGTTTGGCTCTCTCCCACACCAAGTCTGGAAACACATACAACTGCAACACTGTCATAACTAAAGCTTGGGTCCTTGTCCATGGTCCCTACCATCCTCCGCTGTGCTCTCCTATTTTAGACTGTGGAGTCGATCCCGCGGAGTGATGTCAGGCCTACATGCGCTCCTGGTTCGTCATATCTTCTCCCTAACCCTCTTGGACACAATCCCTACCTCCTGGCAAGCAAAACTCCAAACAGAATTTGATGCGTATGACTGGGCAGAAATTCTAGAGGCCGGTAATCATGGAGCGAGGGAAGTGTGAACGAAATTCTGCCTGTTTAAAACACTCCATGATTGGTTCTGGACACCTGTCAAACTTAGAGCGGGGGGCCTTTTGCACCATGACCAGTGCCGACATTGCTCTAATGCTCACTGCGGCTTGGTACATATAGTTTGTGACTACCCTTCTTTCACGCCCTACTGGGAGGTGGTGGGAAGGTGTAGGAGGCTGGCGTGGCTTATAGTGGGTAGCTTGTGGTACTTACACCCTGTTCCAGGTCCAGTTATCCCTTATTAGTAGAATAGAGGTGTTTCTATCAGCTTAGGCTGATAGAAGGTAGCTGTGGCAAAGCCGCTTGGGCTGAACTAGAAGACATGCAAAGCTCCTACTATACCACGTATATCATATAGCACAATATCATAAGAAAACACAATACTCAGAGTTACTAAAAATAAAGGTACTTTATTTTTATGACAATATGCCAAAAGTATCTCAGAGAATACCCTCACTTAGGAGGTAAGTAATATACACAAGTTATATGTACACAAACCCAAAATAGGTAGGTAACAGTAGGAAAAGTAGTGCAAACAATGTAGAATCACAATAGGATGCAATAGGTGAACATAGGTCTAGGGGCAACACAAACCATATACTCCAAAAGTGGAATGCGAATCACGAATGGACCCCAGACCTATGGGAGCTTGTAGAGGGTCACTGGGTCTGTAAGAAAACAGTCAAGGTGTCCAAGATACCCCACCCCAAGACCCTGAAAAGTAGGAGTAAAGTTACCCTACTACCCCAGAAAGACACAATAGTCGTGATAGGGGGATTCTGCAAGAACCACAAGCACCAGCAAAACACTGAAGATGGATTCCTGGACTTGAGGACCTGCAAGGCAAGGGGACCAAGTCCAAGAGGCGTGATAGTGTCCAGGGGGGGCAGGAGCCCAGGAACCCTGGATGAAGGTGCAAAAGGGCTGCCTGCCTCCGGGTGGAAGAAGCCAAAGATTCTGCAACAACGAAAAGGGCTAGGAACTACTCCTTTGGAAGGAAGATCTCCCACGGCATGCTGGATGCTGCAGAAGTGTTTCCATGCAGAAATACCACAAACAAGCCTTGCTAGCTGCAAGGGTCGCGGTAGAGGTTTTTGGGTGCTGCTGGGGACCAGGAAGGACCAGGATGTCGCCCCTTGAAGGAGGAGACAGAGGGGGCGCTCAGCAACTCAGAGAGCCCCCACAGAAGCAGGCACCACCCGCAGAAGTACCAGAGCAGGTACTTAGAAGATTTGTGAACTAGAGCCACAAAAGTAGGGTCCCATGACATCGGAGTCCAATTCAGAGGGTTGAGCACTGCAGGATGGAGTGCTGGGGACCCAGGATAGGCTGCGCACAAAGGAATCCTTGGAGAAGTGCAAAGAAGCCAGAGCAGCTGCAAATCACACAGTACACAGGTTTGCTGTCTGGTGATGGGAGGCAAGGACTTACCTCCACCAAACTTGGACTGAAGGATCACTGGACTGTAGGGGTCACTTGGATCTAGCTCCTGTGTTCCAGGGACCATGCTCGTCAGGATGAGAGGGGACCCAGAGGACCGGTGATGCAGTCTTTTGGTGCCTGCGTTAGCAGGGGGAAGATTCAGTCGACCCACAGGAGATTTCTTCTTGGCTTCCAGTGCAGGGTGAAGGCAGACAGCCCTCAGAGCATGCACCAGGAAACAGTCGAGAAAGCCGGCAGGATGTGGTGCTACAATGTTGCTGGTAGTCGTCTTGCTACTTTGTTGCGATTTTGCAGGCGTCCTGGAACAGTCAGTGGTCGATCCTTGGCAGAAGTCGAAGAGGGAAGTGCAGAGGAACTCTGGTGAGCATTTGCATTCGTTATCTGAAGAATACCCCAGAGGAGAGACCCTAAATAGCCCAAAAAGGAGGTTTGGCTACCAAGAAAGGAGGTTTGGCTACTAAGAGAGGTAAGAGCCTATCAGAGGGGGTCTCTGACATCACCTGCTGGCACTGGCCACTCAGAGCAGTCCAATGTGCCCCCAACACCTCTGAATCCAATATGGCAGAGGTCTGGGACACACTGGAGGAGCTCTGGGCACCTCCCCTGGGAGGTACTGGTCAGGGCAGTGGTCCCTCCCCTTTCCTTTGTCCAGTTTCGCGCCAGAGCAGGGCTGGGGGATCCCTGAACCGGTGTAGACTGGCTTATGCAGAGATGGGCACAATCTGTGCCCATCAAAGCATTTCCAGAGGCTGGGGGAGGGTACTCCTCCTCAGCCCTTCACACCTATTTCTAAAGGGAGAGGGTGTAACACCCTCTCTCAGAGGAAATCCTTTTTTGTGCCTTCCTGGGCCGGGGCTGCCTAGACCCCAGGAGGGCAGAATCCTGTATGAGGGGTTGGCAGCAGCTGCAGTGGAAACCCCGGAAAGGCAGTTTGGCAGTACCCGGGTTCTGTGCTAGAGACCCGGGGGATCATGGAATTGTCACCCCAATACCACAATGGTATTAGGGTGACAATTCCATGATCATAGTTATGTTACATGGCCATGTTCGGAGTTACCATGGTGACGCTACACATAGGTAGTGACCTATGTGCAGTGCACACGTGTAATGGTGTCCCCGCACTCACAAAGTTCGGGGAAATTGCCCTGAACGATGTGGGGGCACCTTGGCTAGTGCCTGGGTGCCCACACACTAAGGGGGTCATTACAACATTGGCGGTAAAAGGCGCTTACCGCCGTGCAGAAGCCCGCCAATACACCGCCGCGGCGGCGGTATTCCGCCACAGCTATTATGACCCACATCTTGGAATCCGCCAAAATTCAGACACCCACACAACACCGCCACACCAAAGGTCAGTGATAAACTGGCGGAAACAAATCCGCCACCTCCACGCCAACAGAAACACGCCCATGCTATTACGACCCACGAATCCACGCGGCGGTCTTTCAACCGCGGTATTCCATTGGCAGTACACACCGCCGCGCTCAAAATACACACACATCTCCAAAACACCGCCACATTGGACAATTCAAAATACACACACCTGATACACATACAAACACCACTCCCACACACCCAACACAATATAAAACACACACCCACATCACCCACAAACCCCTACAACAAAAAAATCACGAACGAAGGCCAGAGAGAGAGCACAGAATAGATAACTCCATCACACAGAGGCACACAACACCATCACCCACACAACATCCACGCACAAAACACCACACACCACTACACTCACCACACTCATCACCACATATACCACCCCACACATCACCTACACCACCCCATGTCACGCCAAAGTCACCCCCGCTTCTCCGAGGAGGAGCTGAGGTTCATGGTGGAGGAAATCGTCCGGGTAGAGCCACAGCTATTTTGCTCACAGGTACAGCACACATCAATAGCCAGGAAGATGGAGCTATGGCGCAGAATAGTGGACAGGGTCAACGCAGTGGGACAGCACCCAAGAAATAGGGAGGACATCAGGAAGAGGTGGAACGACCTACGGGGGAAGGTGCGTTCCACGGTCTCCAGGCACAACATCGCGGTACAGCGGACTGGCTGCAGACCCCCACCTCCTCCCCCACAACAAACAACATGGGAGGAGCAAGTCTTGACCATCATGCATCCTGAGGGCCTCGGAGGAGTCGGTGGAGGATGGGACACTGGTAAGTCAAATCTTAACTATCATATCCCCCACCCTACATGCATGCTATCACACACCCCCACCCTCACACCCTCCCCTATCACTCCAAATCCTAACTAATCTACCCATAACACAAACCACCCATCCCAACACCAAGCCCTGCATGACACAACTAAGCATGGTCACCCCTCACTAAAGCATGCTCACTGCACATACCCAGAACACCCCCCCAACCAACATCACACAAACCCACACACAGGAATGCCTGCACTGGGGTACACAAACACCCACCCATTGCACATCATTACACACACACATGCAATAATCATGCTCTTATGCCCCCGCAGGAACCCGAAGGACCGTCACCACACCAGAGGGACCAGACAACACCACTACACCCCCAGAAGAGGCCCACAGTGACGAGAGCAGCTCTGCCCTACTGGATCCTGATGACCAGCCCGGACCATTGTGGGCCTCGGGACAGTCGGTTCCCCTTGCACAGGTACAGCCTAACACCGACCTTCCACCCTCTTGTAACACCAGCACAGCACCCACCCAGCAGGCCCAAACCTCCCTACCCAGGACAAGTCAATCAGCGGTGTGTCCACCACTACAGGGAACCTAGGCTAACCCGCCACCCCAACAACAACAGGGACCTGGGGGCAGTGGTAGTGGGCACACGGTCCAGGGGACGGAGGCACAGGAACACAGGGGAACTGGGAGGGCTGCTGTGCGACAGGGGGCGGACAGGCCAAGGGAACCCATTCTCCACGAGGCCCTATCCTCCATCATGGGAGCATACCACCACTCCCAGGAGACGATGGCGACGGTCTTGGACAAGTTGCAGGAGACCCTGCGCCTGCAGGACAAACTGTATTTGGGATTCAGGGAGGAGCTCAGGACCATCAGCTCCGCCCTGGGCACCATCGTAGGGGTGCTGAAGGACATACAGCAGACCTTGAGGGACACCGTGGCACTCCAAGGGGCCCCTGACACTAGCCAGGACGATGAAATGCCCACCACCTCCGCCGGCGCTAGTGGACAGGACGCCCCACCACAGGACCAACACACCAGCACCCCACCCCCTGCAGACAGACAACCACCACGCAAGCGTCCCTGAGATCCAGGAACAGGACAGAGCAAGATGGCAAGACCCCCGCCAGGAAATGAGACCACCCTGATTGTCCTCCCACTGTCCCACTTTGTTACCCTGTCCATACTTAAACTGCCCCAGCTCCACTTCCTATGCCCAGATGGGCAGTGCACCTGTGAGACTAATAGACTGGACTCTGCCATGGACATTCCTCCGCCATCACCCCTCACCATTTTACAAACCCCTCACATTTCAGAGCACTTCAATAAACACCCTTGAAACACAAAACAATCTGGAGTCAGTCTGTGATTTAGAAAATATGTATTATCAATGACAGTGTCATAATGGGTTTACCATTGTAAGGCTAACATACCTATGTCACACATCACAAGCCCTTGAAGGATGCAAGCAGTTGACACGTAGGTAACCACACCTGTGAAACCGTAATGGAAGGATACAACTCAGTTACCAAATAGTGATTTAAATCGAGAAACAGGACAGAGGTAGACGTGTGAAAGTTAAGGCTAATGCTAAAAATAAAAAAATTCTCACCTGTGTCTCACTGGATAGTTTGCTGTATGACTGACTCCCTGTTGTCGTTGTCTTCTTCCTCAGCTTCATCCTCATCACTGTCCACAGGCTCCACAGACTCCACAGCTGCTACAACACCATCATCTGGATCATCCTCCTGCAGAAAAGGCACCTGGCGTCGCAAAGCCAAATTATGGAGCATGAAGCAGGCGATGATGATGTCGCACACCTTCTTCGGTGAGTAGAATAGGGATCCACCTGTCATATGCAGGCACCTGAACCTGGCCTTCAGGAGGCCGAAGGTGCGTTCGATCACACTACCAGTCATCCTATGGGCCTCATTGTACCGTTCCTCTGCCCTGGTCCTGGGATTCCCCACTGGGGTCAATAGCCAGGAAAGGTTGGGGTAACCAGAGTCCCCCAATAGCCATACACGGTGCCTCTGGAGTTGACCCATCATATCAGGGATGCTGCTATTCCGCAGGATGTAGGCGTCATGCACTGAGCCAGGGAACATAGCATTTACCTGCGAGATGTACTGGTCTGCCAAACAGACCATCTGGACATTCATTGAATGATAACTCTTCCTGTTCCTGTACACCTGTTCACTCCTGTGGGGGGGGGGACCAGAGCTACATGGGTCCCATCAATGGCACCTATGACGTTGGGGATATGTCCAAGGGCATAGAAGTCACCTTTCACTGTAGGCAAATCCACCACCTCAGGGAAAATGATGTATCTCCTTACGTGTTTCAGCAGGGCAGGCAACACTCTGGACAACACGTTGGAAAACATAGGCTGGGACATCCCTGATGCCATGGCCACTGTTGTCTGAAAAGACCCACTGGCAAGGAAATGGAGCACTGACAGCACCTGCACGTCAGGGGGGATTCCAGTCGGATGGCGGATTGGTGACATCAGGCCAGCCTCCAACTGGGTACATAGTTCCTGGATTGTGGCACGGTCAAACCGGTAGGTGACGATGACATGTCTCAATTCCATTGTCAACAGGTCCACCAGCGGTCGGTACACCGGATGATTCCGCCATCTTCTCATATGTCCCAGCTGACGGTGTCTACGAAGGACAACAGCGAAGAACCAGTCATTATTCCTCCAGGTATGTACCCACAGTTACACACAAGACTACACCACTCACAAAACCCTTCCTGTATGTGTGTTGAGTGTAGGCCTAGCTATGTGTGACGCAGAGGTAAATTAAGCCATGTGGGCCCCTGAAATGGCGGCTGCCTGACCTCTAAACTGGGACAATGGGATTGTGGGATAACTGCGCTGGCGTTGCACACGTCGCGGTAGGCGGTCGTAGACCGCGGCACAATTCTGCATTGGTTAACATTGGACCCTATGGGTCCCAGGAGCCAATGAACACGTGCGCTGGTGGTGATGATGCGCACCGCCGCGGACGTCACCGCCGCGGATGTGACTGCCATTTTCTATCTGTTCAATCACTAGATACCTGACCTTCGACAGGAGAGGACCTACACTGCTAGTGCTGCTGTGACCTCGGTCTGGAAGCGACGATGGCTGCTGCGTCTGGGGAAAGGGCCCCTGCCTTCACTGCACAGGATTTGGAGAAACTGGATGACGGGGTCCTCCCCCAGTACACGCTACTCTACGGTCCTCCAGACCAACAGGTTAGTACACAGGGAGCACGTTGTATGGGCTAGGCCTGGGTGGAGAGGGCTGGTTGGAAGAGGGAAGGGGGCAGAGTTCATAGGACAATGCATGGGAATGAATGGGCCACATGGCCAGAGTAGGGAGGGGGCCACTCACAACAACGGTGCAGTTGGTAATGACTGTTCCTCTTCCCTTGTGCATGTCATGTAGGTCAGCGCCCACCAGAAGAGGGACATATGGCGTGCCATCGCCAAGGAGGTCCGGAGCCTGGGGGCCCACCAGAGACGGGGCACCCACTGCCGTAAGAGATGGGAGGACATTCGCCGCTGCAGCAAGAAGACGGCAGAGGCTCAGCTGGGGATGGCCTCCCAACGTGGAGGGGTGCCCGTCGCACCATGACCCCCCTGATGTTCCGGATCCTGGCGGTGGCCTACCCGGAGTTGGATGGGCGCTTGAGGGCATCACAGCAGACACAAGGGGGTGAGTACAACCTCATTCAGCTGACTTTGCGTGCATTGGAGGTGTCTGGGTGGGGGAGGTGGGCTGTGGGTGTCCCTAGGCCAGGGGGAGTTAGGTAGGCAAGGCCCCTCCGTAATGTAGGCCATGTGGCACTCTACCCCACCTCAGCAGAGTGCCAAGTCGAGGTACAGTTGTCCCTGTGGCATACATGTGCGCAGATGTCCACCATTGCCATGTAGGCCATATACCAGAAATTGCATGTGCAGAGGGCAGGAGCACGGCGTAATGCAGGGGGCTGCTGCGTCTGTCTTGTCCGCCAACAGTAGCGGTAATCCATGCACTAAAACTCTCTTTATTCTGTCTCCCCCCCTTTTTCTGCTCTCCCTGTCCTTTTGTACATCAGCATCAACAGGCGGAGGTACAGTGGCACCGGAGCACGAGGGAGCTGCATCCCACATGGCCATGGAGGGCCACACCACGGACTCTGAATGCACCAGTGGGACGGAGGGCGAGGGGAGCTTCACGTCGGCCACCGGATCACCAAGCAGCGACACGGACTCGTTCGCCGATGGGGGCTCCCTTGTGGTGGCGGCACCATCTTTGCCCCCCACCTCTACAGGTACAGCCGCCACCTCCCCTACCAGCACCGCCCTCCCAGCAGCCCCTCAGCGTTCGCCCCGTGCCCGCTCCCCCAGGAGGGTGGGCATCACCTTCGTCCCAGGCACCGCAGGCCCTGCCCCAGTGACCTCTGCTGCCCTCAGTGAGGAGGCCATTGACCTCCTCAGGTCACTCACTGTTGTGAATGCCATCCAGGGTGTAGAACGAGAGTTGCAACATGGTAATGCATTCCTGGAGGGCATTCATTCTGGTCAGGCTGTACTTCAGCGAACCATGCAATCTCTGGCCTCAGCACTGATGGCAACCATTGTCCCTGTGTCTAGCCTCCCCCCTCCAACTTCCTCCACCCAGACCCAATCTCCTGTACCCCAGCCCATCCCAAGCACACCTACAGACCAGCATGCACACAAGTCAACACACACAAGTAGCTCAAGCAAACATAGGCACCACACACACCACAGGCACTCACGCAAGCCTCACCCACGTACAGACACAGCAACATCTACTGCCTCCACTGTGTCCCCCTCCTCCTCTTCTCCCTCCTCCCTCCCAGTCTCGTCTACACACACACCTGCATGCACCACATCTACAGGCACCATGAATCGCACAAGGACACCCAGCACCACACGCCGCTCACCTGCACTCACCACCTCCACTACCATTTACACGTCCCCTGTGTCCTCTCCCAGTGTGTCTGTGACGCCCCCTCCCAAAGTACACAAACGCCGGCAATCACTCACCCAACATCCATCCACCTCACGACAGCCTCCAGTACCTGCACCTGCACCCAAAACACCTAAAGTGACACCTCCTACAACGACCTCCTCTTCCTCCACTCCCAGACCCCCCCCAGCTACCCATCCCAGTGTTCGTCAGAAACTGTCCCTCTGTAACGTTGACCTTTTTGCCCCCACCCCACCACCTCCAATTCATCAGTCCCGTCGTAGCGCCTCAGCCAAAAAGCCTCCAATACCATTGGTGCCTGTTCAAGGTTTGTGGAGTGCACCGGCCACCAGGGCAGGCAGTAGGACCCGGAGCCAAGGCACTGGCAGCCCACCCACTGTAAAGGCTCTGAAATTGGAGAGTGGACGACAGGACCGTGTTAAGACTCCTGGTGGGAAAACAACTGACATGGGTTCCAAGGGGATTGGAGAGTCAGCTGTGACTCCACCAAAGGTGGGGAAGGGCCTGAGGAAGTCTGCCCAGCCTGTTGTAAGTGTCACGGTGGAGAAGTGCGCCATCATTTCCGGCGGTCGACACACAACCGCCAGCACCGTCGTCACTGGTCCAGAGACCACCGCCAGAGTCACAGCCCAGGAGGGCACAAGTATCGCCACTGGTCAGGAGACCACCGCCAGAGTCACAGCCCAGGAGGGCCCGAGTATCGTCACTGGTCCAGAGACCACCGCCAGAGTCACAGCCCAGGAGGGCACTAGTATCGTCACTGGTCAGGAGACCACCGCCAGAGTCACAGCCCAGGAGGGCCCGAGTATCGTCACTGGTCCAGAGACCACCGCCAGAGTCACAGCCCAGGAGGGCCCGAGTATCGTCACTGGTCAGGAGACCACCGCCGGAGTCACAGCCCAGGAGGGCCCGAGTATCGTCCCTGGTCCAGAGACCACCGCCAGAGTCACAGCCCAGGAAGGCCCGAGTATCGCCACTGGTCAGACCACCGCCACCGCCGGAGTCAGTGCCCTGGAGGGCCCAGGATGCCACAGCCCCGCTGGGCAATGATGGAACGTCATGCCACATACCAATGCCCAGTGTAGAGAACGTCATGCCACACACCAATGCCCAGTGTAGAGAACGTCATGCCACACACCAATGTCCGTATCAGAACCGCCATGTCAAGGCACCGCTGAACAGGGCAAAGACCGCCATGGCAAAGCACCGCTGAACAGGGCAAAGACCGCCATGGCAAAGCACCGCTGAACAGGGCAAAGACCGCCATGGCAAGGCACCGCTGAACAGGGCAAAGACCGCCATGGCAAAGCACCGCTGAACAGTCCAGAACCGCCATGGCAAAGCACCGCTGAACAAGGCAAAGACCGCCATGGCAAGGCACCGCTGAACAGGGCAAAGACTGCCATGGCAAAGCACCGCTGAACAGTCCAGAACCGCCATGGCAAAGCACCGCTGAACAGGGCAAAGACCGCCATGGCAAAGCACCGCTGAACAGGGCAAAGACCGCCATGGCAAAGCACCGCGGAACAGGGCAAAGACCGCCATGGCAAAGCACCGCTGAACAGGGCAAGCACCGGGTAGGAATGAATGGGCCGCCACATCAGGCATCCTTATCCCATGTGCAGCTGGGACAGTGACAAGACAGGAACTTTCACGGGGAGACTCTTCCAGTCTGGGCACCAGTCCCCCCCAGTACCAGTAGAGACCTGCATCTACTTGAGAGACTGTGGCTTTGCACTCCCCAGGATGGTACAGTGGGCAAACCTCCCACTGTAGAGACTTGAGAGACTGTGGCTTTGCACTCCCCAGGATGGTACAGTGGGCAACCCACCCACTGTAGAGACTTGAGAGACTGTGGCTTTGCACTCCCCAGGATGTAACAGTGGGCAACCCACCCACTGTAGAGACTTGAGAGACTGTGGCTTTGCACTCCCCAGGATGCATCAATGGGCATGGAGCCCCGTCGTGGATCTGGCTTTGCACTCATCCGGCTGAGGTGCCCCCCCTTCCCTTCCCCCTGAGGTGCCTGTAGTATTTCAATCTAATGCCCCGGCAGTGTTCTCTCCGATTTTGGTCAGGTATCCTTTGTGGGCCTCGCCCATGCATTTTTGGACTGTTGGTGCACGGACATTGTAATTTACATATCTGCACCACTTCTCGTATTGTATATATTTATGACTGATTTTCAAAGATATATCTGAGTATTTTTTTATGACATGTATATTGCCACATTACAATGTTTGACCGAATTTTGCATTGTCTTTTCATTCTTCCGGGGGATTGTGGGTTGTTACTGTGATTTTTGTGAATGCATTGGTGTGTATGTTGTAATATGCGAGGGTGGGGGTGGGGGTGTTTGGTGGGTGTCCCCCTAACTTTTGCCTCCCCCTCCCCCGTGTCATAAGTGCAGTACTCACCGTTGTCTTCGGCGCCTACGTAGCTGTTGGTCGTAGAGGAGCAGAAACACAAGGGCAGGGAGTATTTGGAGTTCCGGCTCCATGGAGTCGTCGTTCCTCGTGGGATGTGTTCAGGTGAGCGTTTTCCCATAGCAAAAGCTGTTTCCGCCGTGTTTTTATCCACGGTGAATCCACCCCGGAAAAGGTGGCGGATTGGCGGGTTGTAATACTGTGGGCGGTACATTGTCTTCCGCCTGTCTGTTGGCGGTGACCGCCGATCTGTTTGTTTGCACCGCCGTTGCGGGCGGTGTGTTAAAGTGGCTGTCTTTGTTGGCAGTTTCCGCCAGGGTCATAATTCCCTTTTTTTGTCTGCCGGACTGTTTGCGGTATTTCCACAGCTTTAACACCGTCCACCAGGGTTGTAATGACCCCCTAAGTAACTTGGCACCCAACCTTCACCAAGTGAGGGTTAGACATATAGGTGACTTATAAGTTACTTATGTGCAGTGAAAAATGGCAGTGAAATAACGTGGATGTTATTTCACTCAGGCTGCAATGGCAGGCCTGTGTAAGAATTGTCTGAGCTCCCTATGGGTGGCAAAAGAAATGCTGCAGCCCATAGGGATTTCCTGGAACCCCAATACCCTGGGTACCTAAGTACCATATACAAGGGAATTATATGGGTGTACCAGTGTGCCAATGAGAATTGGTAAAATTAGTCACTAGCCTGCAGTGACAAATTTATAAAGCAGAGAGAGCATAAACACTGAGGTTCTGGTTAGCAGAGCCTCAGTGATACAGTTAGGCACCACACAGGGAACACATACAGGGCATACACTATGAGCACTGGGGTCCTGTCTAGCAGGATCCTAGTGACACAAGGGCAAAAACAAACATACATACAGTGAAAATGGGGGTAACATGCCAGGCAAGATGGTACTTTCCTACAGAGGGTCACTCCAAGAGACTCTTCCTCTCCAGACCCCACTCTCATTCCTGAAATGACTCGTCCAGAAGCCCGCCTACTCCACACAGCACTCGCCACGGCCAAACTCTGCATCCTTCACCAATGGCGCTCCCCAACTCCCTCCACTCCCGATGAATGGCTCAGGGCAATGTACCAAATGACGACCTATGATCGCACCATTTACAATTTACAAGATAAAGTGGATGTCTTCCTACAAACCTGGCACCCCTTCCTGCAGTCGACAAGGGACTGACACACAACCACCTTATTATTCCTGCCCACATCTGCCCACCCCACATCTGCCTCGGCCACCTCCATTCCCTCCCTCTCCCTCAGACGCCCTCCATCCTTTCCCCTCCCCCTCTGCCTTTTACCTGCCTGTCAATCCCTACCTCCTTACCCACTTCCCCATCCAGCCTTACCTGTTTCTCCAGGTCCCTCTATGTCATTACCCTACAAGGTATCCTGACTTTCCCTCAGGCCTTCGCTGGCCCCTCCACCACCCCCATCGCATCATGAAAGCCCTACTATTATTCAGCAGGCATGCTTCACCCTCATTCTGTCAAGCTTGCCGCCCGCCAAAGTTGTAATGAGGGCCATAATTCTAATCTAAAACCATCACACACAACCAACTACTTCATCAAGTCCTAGTTTCCTTTCCACCCTCATGTTCTTGGTTACCTGGTTTTAGTTTTATTTCCAAAGCCTTTTGTTAATTTTAAAGACATTACATATGTCAAAGACAAAAATAACGCCATATACATATTCAGGCAGACCAACAAAAACTCCAAAGATAAGATAATATTCTCTTGAATGTTATGCTATTTGTTTTAAGTCAGTTTCTGAAATGCATGGGTAATTGATACTTAGCAATGCTTGTCCCTTACTGGTTGACAAAGAATTTAAAATTGAACTACAATTCCAGACAGCAAGTCTTTGCTAATGATCTAGATCAACCCTATACAACTTCACGACCAATGGTATCACAGGATTGTGTGTGTAATTCTCTCAGCCCCATGGGATACCAATGTTGATTTTTATTTGGGTACCAGATTTTGGACAGTGCTTTGGTTTGCATTAGGGCATTTTCATTAATTCTGACATGGACTAACATTGAGAAGGTCTAAGAAGTGCATATCTTGATTGCCCGAGGAAAGAGTGACTCACCCTAGTGGCCACACTGCACTTAATAGTACACATGAAAAGTGTTACAATGTTTCTAAAGTTCTAAATGTATACTAAAGTTCTTAGCAATCTACAGAACATCCCCTGATGCCAAGGAAGAGGAAAGAGTCAAGCAAGAATACTCAGGATTAGATGCAGCAAAATTTAAAACTGCAAGAACAAATATCAATGACAAAATAGTGGCAAAATCATGAGGGAACAAATATTATGATGCAACCATAACAAATATCTGATATTCTATGATTCAAACAGGAACCTCCATCACAGGAAAATACTTTCTTCAGAGAAGAATTCTTGGCACACACTGTCCTTAAGCAAACAACATTTTATAAGGCTTGTCTAAGACCCTTTCTGAAACTCATAGCACAGGCTTGGTACATGAAGAAGAAGCCAAAGTTTTACATTCATTGGCCAGCACTGAACCAGACTAGCCTGACCGTGCGTCCGGAATCTGGACTCCTACACAGCCAAGGATTTGATATAATTGTGACCTTTTTAGTGGGACTATTCTAGTACATGATAATAGAAGGCTTCTTTGAGACACATTACTAACCCTGGGCCTTCCAGCTCATTAAGTGCGCTCCCACTCCTTGAGCACTCTGAGGCCACCATTTGGGTAGTTGGTAGTGGTTAATAAAAAATCCTGAGATAAATAATAATAAATATGAGTGAGGTGTCTTGTTAAGCCATACCTACTGTTATTGTTATTAACAATTTAGCTTTTTATGGAGATTTGCAGTTTCTGTTATATAGTCAACTGTCTGAAACTTTTCTTGTAACATGTCCATTTTCAGGAGATTGCGAGTTAAATTCACTATCAACAGTGTTTTGTTTTTACTAAATGAGTAGGCACCACCAATGTTGAGGGAGAAAAGGGAGAATGTAACATAAACATTAAACATTTTTATCTTCAAGTCTTTCATGCATGAAAAAAAATTGTAACAATACATTTCTCATCTGTCTCTCAAGTTCAAACAGTACTAATTTTAGAAATCCCAAAAATGTGAATTCATATGATTTTCTTTGTTGCACTCTGTTAATTTAGTTCATGTTGAAGAATTGTAATAGAGGTTGAAGAGGTTGAATATGTCCTTCAACCAGAAGCAGCTTATATTGCAGCTTTATAACTTTGTAATGTTTCAACAAAGGTAGTGGCTACATGAACAGTGGCAAGTTTTATTGATAACAAAGGAGGTGCAACGGCTAGGTTCGGCTAGGTTCTTCGTGGACATATATATCTCTTTCTTCTTTGCACTTTTCAGTTTTGTTGTAATTCAGTTTACTAGCTTTGATGTTGCTTTAATAATCTAATTTATAGATATGTATGCAGTATTGGAAACATACTTTCTGATGTCTTACAACCTGACTACTGGATTGAACATTGCCTGAATCTGCACTGTTGGAAAAGATTTGTAAATCTTGCTCTGCAAAACAGAAAAGATGGTATATGAACACTAGGTACGTCAGGGCACAGCGCCCTGGGGTGGAAAATATCACTAATATCACCATTTGCTTTAAAGTTCCTCCTTTAAATTCTGTTTTTTGAACTTGACACCACATTTGTAAAAATCAAATGTTTACAAACTTGCAATATTTTGTGGCCATAGATCAGATCTTCATTCTTACAACTATTTAACACCTTAGGTAAGAAACTCTAAGATTAAGGAATTCCCCCCTTCTTTTCATTTGTAAGAAGAAATTGTTTTTTAACCAGTTTTTACCAGTTTTTTCAATAGCGTTTGGGCTTTTCATCCCCATCAGTTATTCAATGATCACCGGACACACTTCATTTGGACCTATTCTTTTCCTCTTCTCTACTTCTACATTTCCTATAATTCGGATGATTAAAACACAACATGACCTCCATATGCTTCACTGATATCCATGTAAAGCTCACCTCTTCCCTTAAGCTCACAGTGGTTCATTTTATCCTACCTTTTCTGGTAAACATGCAACCACTATCCTCCTCCATGAAATAAATTCCCCCTTTCAAAGGCCATGGCCTATACTGGCCATTTGAAAGACCTCAACTCTGGTGCTTTCTGAGCAGAGGGTGATTCTCACATGGTCTTCTAGAATAGAAACAAGCTCAGACATAAATAATTTAAAACTTGGGAATCCAAACAGAATTACAGAACCCAAGGATTATTCAGTAATGTCACAAACCTCAAAGCTAGCATATGCATGACCTACCCTTTGCCGCCAGCTCTTTTCATCCCCCAGCAATATAAGTTTTTCACAAATACATTTTCTCTTGCCTCTATAAAGGCCTGGATCTTTCTAAACTGATGTTGTTCCCCTTGTTACTTTCCATAACTTTAAGCTATAGATCATTACTGTCTCTACTTTTCATTGGTCATGTCCATGGCCTATGCGTGCCCATCAAATTCAAAATCATTTGACACTGATTCCATCCTGTAGCTATATAAATACATTTTCTGACTGAAACATGGCACAGAAACAACTTAATTTGAACTAGTTGACAATATTGTTAGATTACTAGATGCAATGGCCTACACAACTCAGATATGATCAATTTCTCAGTTAATTTTGAAAGTATATTAACTTGTACAATCACTAATCTTAGTCTACCCCAGTCCCTAAATACTTTTAAGTTTATTTTCCTGCATGCTAATGAGCTTAGAGCACAAAAGGTGGGGAATGTCTGTCTCATGCTGCAAGATGACGATTGTAAGACCGGGCCGCGACCTGCCATTTTGCCTTGCAGGGATAGCAGCAGGGGCTGAAGAAATAAAGTATACACTAAATTGTCCTCTGGCCTACTTGGTGTGGATCATCGCAACACTCAGTTTTAAGTGTCTTTTTACTGCACCCATGAACAACCATTCTGCCCAAAAGAATCCCTGCTATGAATGGTAGCAGACTTCTATGGTTCTGTAGCTTCACTAGCAGAACCGTGGATCTTGCATCCTTCAGCCTCTGCCTTGCTTGTAATATGTGTCCACCCTGCTTTTAAGATGATCATTTACTGAAGAACCACAGCATCTTAAGGCTGCAAGACACCTTCCATTACTCCTTGAGTAGCCACCCAGATCATCTTATGCAAGTATTTCCATGCTGTAGCTTAATTAGTGTGGAGTGGTCATCCTCTAATCCAGTGCCTACCAAACTTTTTAGAACCACAACCCAATTTTTTGAACGATAAACTTTTGCAACCCACCTAACTTTAACTGACATGATGTGGGAGCAATTGTTTAATGTAATATAAGACATGCTTTTTGAGATGCTGCGCATTATCAAAATAACATATTCTTCACAAGTTTTGCATTCCTCCCTAACAACAATTATTTGTAAATGTCAAGACCTTGACCACACCCTTCAAAATGTCCTTATTAGACTGTGACCAAGATATTGAGCAGATCTTAAAAGTGGCACATGGTGAAATGTACTGTACTTACTGGAGCTGGAATACTTTTCAGAGTTGGCCTGTGGCATTTGTTCACTAACATCACAAGGTGTTTGGCAAATCTTGATGTTGATACCAGTGATTTTAGCCAATTTAAAAACCCCATTCTGCCACAGAGTATGAAGTAAGGCATCACATATTTTTTTTGCTTTTTTGGCTTTTTATATATGTGTGTGTGTGTATGTGTATATATATGCACTGAAAAAAACAAAGGTTTCATGAACTTTATAGTTAGGTTCTGAATCTACTCTTACAAAACCATGGAAATTCAGAAGTTATAGAGTTCTTTCAAACTCCTGCCCTAAGGTAACTATAACTCACGCCCTTGCCATGCACAGTTTTCTTATCAATAATTTTATTGCAAATGTTGCCATGATAATATCAAATATGTCATACATGATCTCATCAGTGATATAATATGTGGAATAATTAGCTGTGCACTATGAATGCGCGAGTTATAGTTACCATAGGGCGCGAGTTATAGTTACTTGAAAGAACATTAACTATAACTGCTGAATTTCAGTGGCTTTGTATGAGTAAATTCAGAACCTAACTATAATGTCTTTGTAACCTTTATTTTTTCAGTGAATATCTATGTTTTTTTAACGTAAATTAATTTAAATTATTTTATGTTGTTCCAACTCCTGTTGCACACGGACTTTGAAGATATTTGAGGATAATAAGTACAAAACGGAACAAAAGAAAAATGTTTTGCTAGCTGATTTGAAGGTACCTAGAACTAATTTGTTAGGGTCTGATGTGGGCTTCATGTTTGAATTGGTAGGATTGGAACAAGGTGCTGGGAGAGAACAGCTAGAGTCTATGGAATGGGTGTTAAAGGATTTATCAGGAGTGACTGTGGATGCAGAAGGGGGATCAGGATTAAAATTGAAATCTAAATCTATTCCTCAGACTGCCCATGATAATATAGATACCTTTTCAGAAATTGTAGTTAAGGAATTGAAAGTAATGCGCACCAGAGAAAGGAAAACTAAGTCTAGATTAAGTGCTAAAGTAAACGTGTGCAGACAGACTATAGAGAAACTAAAGAAGAAGGACAACCTAATTGTGAAAGCCTCTGATAAGGGAGGTAATGTTGTAATATAGCCTAGAGATAAGCATTTAAGGAGGCGTACAAACAGTTAAATTACAAAAGTTGCTATAGAAGGTCCTGCATGGAAAATTTACAATATAGAAAGGAGGCTCGATGGCTTCCTAACTAGATGGAGAGATGAAAGTTTGAATAATGACGACGACAAGATTTTCCCAGGATGCTGATCTTTTATTAAATTCCAAAGGTAGAACAAAGTGGACCTGCCAGAGAGACCAATTATTTTGGCACTTGGTAGTAATTTTGGTAATGTTTCTAAGTATATAGACAAATTCCTTAATCCAATAGTGAGTGATTTACCATCTTTTATAAAAGACACTTTGGATTTTTTAAGCAGAATTTTTGATGTAGGATGAGATGAAGATTTGTTATTGGTGTCCATGGATGTAGCATTGTTATATACAAGTATAAATCACTCAGATGGGATTCGAGCTGTAGAACACTTTTTGAGAATGAGACCAATCAAGTTATTTAAGCACAACCAGATGTTGGTACCCATGATTAAATATTGCTTGAACAGTAACATGTTTATGTTCAACAATGATATCATTTTGCAGACAATGGGGACAGCAATGGGCACCTGCTTCCCCCCAGCTGTGCTAATTTCCATATGGGCTAGTGGGAGGAACAGGTGATCGGTAGTCCTCTATTTGAAAAGTGGTCAGATAGCATCCTTATGTGGGTGCAGTATATCGACAATCTTTTTTCGATTTGGAGGGGGAGTGTTAGAACAGTGGAAGATTTATTGCAGGAAATAGATGATAATGACTTGAAATTGAAATTTACTCATAAGGTGAGCAAAGAAAAAATTGAGTTTATATTTATGTTGGTGAAATTAGAACACAATCAAGTAATAACAACAATTTACCAGAAACCGACAGCTGGGAACAGTATATTACACGCACAAATGTTCCATCCGGGTCCTCTCATTAGAAACATTCCTTTTTGGAAATTATACAGGGCAAGGGGATTATGCAGCACATAGGATGAATATGACAAAGCAGAAAAGGAAATGCTGCAAAGATTTCAACAAAGAGGATACAATAAAGAAATATTACATAGGGTCCCAAAGAGACCGATGGCATGCAAAAGAGAAGAAGCACTATTTAGAGTAAAGAAGGCCGGGAAGGAAAGGGGAAAAGGGAAATCGGAAATGATAGAACATAGATTTGTTTACAACACACAATAGGAGACATAAGGAAGTGAGAGCTGCCTTGAATAAGAACTGGTATGTGATTCAAAGTGACCCCGTTATTGTCCATTTGGTATTGCCCATTAATAAGTTATTGAAGAGCGAGATCAATGAGAGATGAGTTGGTGAAGAGTGAGGTGAAGGATTCTGATGAGAAAAAGACTTGGTTGAATTCCAGAAAAGGATTTATAAAATGTGCATATTGTAAGACTTGTTAGCTGGGCATAAATATGGATAAATATGACACAGAATGGAGATAAAACATTAAGATAAAACAGAGGGTCACATGCAAAACGAGTTATGTTGTATATATGATTGAATGCCAATATAAAAAGATGTGCATAGAGAGTACCATTATAGCATTACATAAAAAGGTTATTACAGCATACTAGGGCAATTAAGAACATGGATATGCCTTATGCAGTAGCTAAACATTTCTCTAAAGAGCATGAAGGTGATGTAAATCTTATGAAATATTGTGGGCTGACACATGTTCCAAAACGCACCAGAGGTAGAGATAGGTAATTAACTCTTTGCGATTAGAGGCCAGATTGATTTTGGAAATAGAAAGAGTTACATGTATTTCTATGAAGTAGTGTAGATGTAAAGGCTGTTCCCTCAAAGATGTTTTATTAAGTGTGATATAGGAGTGACATTCATATCTTTTGTTTTGAGTTTTTAGAATTGGTGAGAGGTAGTAAGGACATGGATCCACTTTCGAGTATGGGATTGCATTTGGTGTTATTACAGTTCAATATACTGGTTTGGCTATATTGATTGGGGCAAAAGCAGTGATTAAGATATTATATGAACAAATTTTCATGAAAAAGATTGCAATTAGTTAATGGCTATTGAGTGAAATTGTACTGAAGTCACTTAACAGGAGAAAATAATTAATATGGAGAAGATATTACATGTGGAAGGCCAACTGAGATAAGAAGCTATTCAGAAGTATGATGATTAATCTGGGTCTATCATGACTAATACAATCATTGCTGAAATTATAGCTCAGTAAAATGGGTAATAGACATGGTAGCACGATTAAAAATGGCTGT
Organism: Pleurodeles waltl; assembly: GCF_031143425.1. NCBI lineage: Eukaryota > Metazoa > Chordata > Amphibia > Caudata > Salamandridae > Pleurodeles > Pleurodeles waltl. Next base: position 843,023,168 of record NC_090443.1, read on the forward strand.
TTATTGACGACGATGAGGCGAATGTGTATTAAATTATGGTAATTATTTATTAGAAAGTAATAATGATTTTGTATGTAATGTGTACTCGCTAATGTACTATTTTGGATGATAGCTACCCAAAACATATCAAACAGGTAATGAAAAAGAAGCATAATATATAAGTGACAGAGATGAGTTATACGATTCTGTAACGGCGACCACGTAAGTAATAGTGGAGTTGTCCTTTTATTGTTTCTGTGCACTGAGTTACGGTGATTCACTATGGGTGTATTTAAATGGTTGAAATTGGAAGGCTTAAATGACGTGACCAAGGCGCATGCTGCAATGCGCTGTTAGTTATCAACAGATAAAGAAAGTGTGAGATATCGCAGCCACTGCTGGAGTGCAGGACTCTTTTGTATTTTTTAAGATTTTTTTTTGTTTGATTTGGAACACACACGGTGGGCGCATTGGCGGCACCTCTGGCATTCAGGAACACGCTGGTACCACAACACAGCAAGAGGAGCCACAGGTTAAAGCTAAGTTATAGTTAGGAAAACTTTTTCTTTCTGTACAAACCCAACTTAAACAGTACAAACTTGAGAAATTCTAAAGTTATAGTTATAACTTAAATTTCTAATTTACGCTTCATCAGTTATATCTTGCAATCTTTCAGTTATAATTAATGCACCATCTATAGTTTAATACACGTTGCACACAACTTGTTGCATCACCCTCCACACTGCATTAACTATAACTTGCCATTTCTCCATCCACTGGTTATACTCTTTGCATATTATATAAGTTATAACATAGAAAGTAATAGCAGTCATAACAGCACCCATTACATCTCAAATTACATAATTTCTCAGAACACAGTGCATGGTAGAGTGAAGTGGAGTGACATAGGCTGGAGTGGCAGACAGTGGAATGGCGTATAATGGAGTGGCATAGAGTCAAGAGCTGGAGAGAGTAGTGACATGCACTGGAATAGCGTATATTGGAATGGCATACAATAGAGTGGTGTAAAGTGGAGTGGCATACAGTGGAATAGCATAGAGTGGAGTGGCATACAGTGTACTGTAGAGTGGTATGGCAGTAGAATTCCATATAGTGAAGTGTAGTAGAGGGGAATAGTGTGGAGTGGAGTGACATAAACTGGAGTCTTATAGTGTGAACTAGTGTACAGTGGAGTGCCATACCATTAAATAATGTATTCTGGAGTGGCATACAGTGGATTGGCATACAGTGAAGTGGCGTACAGTGTAGCCGTGTAGAATGGAGTGTCATAGAGTGGTATATCGTAGAGTGGAGTGGTGTAGTGTGTGTTGTAATACAGTGGAATAGTGTAGAGTGAAGTAGCATACATTCTAGTGGCATACAGTTCAGTAGCATACAGTGGAATATGATACAGTGGAGTGGTGTAGAATGGAGTGGCTTACAGTGAAATAGCATAAGATGTAGTGGCATAGAGTGGAGTTGTGTACAGTGGAAGAGCTCATAGCGGATTGGCGTAGATTGAAGAGGTCTACAGTAGCGTGGCATAGACTGGAGTGGAGTACATTGGAGTGGCATAGAGTGTAATTGTCTAGAGTGGACTACTGGAGAGTACGGTGGCATGGAGTGGCATTGACTGGAGTGGGGTACAGTGGAGTGGCATAGAGTGGAATAGCATATATTGGACTTGTGTGGAGTGGCATAGAGTGGAGTGTGGTAGAGTGTAGTGTTGTACAGTGGAAAAGCGTACAGTGGAGTGGGATAGAGTGGCGTGGTGTACAGTGGAGTTTTTGCAGTGTGAAATAGCATACAGTAGAGTTGTGTATAATTGAATGGCGTACAGTGGAGTCGCATAGAGCAGAGTGAGTTACAGTGTAGTGGTGTAGAGCGGAATTGCATACAGTGGAGTGACTTGGGTGGAGTTTCAGCCAATAGAGTGTCATAGAGTAGAATGAAGCTGCATACAGGGGAATAGCTTGAATAGAGTAATGTACAGTGAAGGGTCGTACACTGGGGTGGCTTACAGAGGAGTGTTGTAGAATGGAATGGAATAGAGTGGTGTATCGTAGAGTGGACTAGCGTAGACTATAGTAGTGTAGAGTGGAGTGACATACAGTGTAGTACCATACAGTGGAGTGGTGTGACATAGAACAACTTTGAATATAGTGGCGTAGAATGGAGTAATGTCCAGTGCCATATACTGGAATAGCATAGAGTGAAGTGGCATACAGTGGAGTGATGTACACTGTAATACCGTATAGTGGAGTGTTGTAAAGTGGAGTGGCATGTTTTGAAGTGACGTAGACTTGAGTGGCATGAAGTGGAATAGCATACAGTGCAGTGGTGTAGGCTGGAATGACATAGAGTGGAGTGGCTTTCAGTGGAACTACATATAGTGGAATATCATAGAGTGGAGTAGTATATAGTGGTGAGGTGTACAGAGGAGTGGGGTACAGTGGAGTGATGTATAATGTAGTGGCTTAGAGGGAAGTGGAGTACAGTGGATTAGCTTAGAGAGAAGTGGGAGACAGTGGATGAGTGGAGTGGTGTATAGTGCAATGACAGAAAGGAGTGGAGTACAATGTAATAGCATAGAGTAGAGTAGTGTAGAGTGTACGGATGTAGATGTAATGTGCCAGTGATATAAATTATGAGGTGTAAATGCAAATTTCTGGTAGTAGGTCTAACTAGTGTAAGTAGTGTTAAAGTTATAAGTGTTACATTACTTAGTAATAAATTGTGCCGCGGTACACCGTGGTTCATATGGATAATAAGGCTGTATCTGATTGGCTAATGGCTGTGTTTACAAAACGTAAATTGCAGCCATGTAATTTTCAGCACACGTTTGGTGCATTCTGGGTTAGGGCCTTATACATAGGTTTTATATTTTTCCCTGCTTATTGCCATTTTGTAAAAGGGACAATAGTTAGAGAAATTCATTTATGATATATAGTTTTTCCCTGAAGTTTAGGGAGAGCTGCTTTTTTTTTTAATTTTCTTAAAGTAGTGCAGTCGTTTTTTGGTATTACCACGGTACTCCGTAGACATTATCAATATCAGTTTTATATAGCACAAACACTGCAACGGAATTGCACCTCTTTACATGTGCACCATATTACATTACATAAGATAAGATTAATTTTATATGCTTGAATCCATTAAATATGTTTAGTCAATCTATCCTGTATATTCAAACTACTGTCCTGACATTGACGCCATTCAAAGCAACAGGGAATGCATTACAGACCAAAATTTAAATATGGATTGCCAGTCCAACTGTCTTAAAAAACTGGAGATCCTATTTATTAAACTACTCTGAAATTTCAAGGGCCATTTGTAATTCTTTAAGTTATGGCACAACCTCCATTTTCAAAAGTGTTAGTGAGTGGGTTCCTTATGGCAATTAGCACCACAGTGCATCGTTTTTCCAGCGGATACATGAATATCGAATACTGTCTATACTAAGATTTTGCGCCATTGTTGTTTCTCCAAACTTTATAGGATGCTTTAACTTGTATGCACGTGGCTCATGTATCACCTAGAGCATTTGAACAACTATACTGTACATTGAAGATGAAGCTTCCCATTAATGTTTAAATGGCGTGTTAGCCTAGTAATTACTAATTGTTCTGTCTGGTTCATTCGATCTACACGTGATTCAATCATAGTAACACATTGCCAGATGGCAATACATGTCCGCATACCGCTCACAAAGGATAGCATTCCTAGGTGAGTGTGAACCCCGCTCACTCACATATTACTACACCAATGCTACACTGACCATGACTACGTAACTGTGTGCAGCATATGGGCCTAACATATATTATTTTGATTGTTTACTGTATGAAACCTTACATTTAAATTTGAATCCAAAGACATTACAGAGGTCACTTAATAATGCTAAACATAACATAAAAGAACGCGGCACAAGGTTGTGAAGTACCGACCCAGAGTCGAGGTCTAAAACGTCACTGAGTATAAGATTTGGTTTAAACTCTCTGCAGTTTATTAGTTACCTAAACACAAAATAACTGACTCGAGAATTATTTTTAAACCGAAATGGACTTTTAAACTTCTAATTTCGTTAAAGCAGCTGAAAGAGTAAAATAATGTTTTGGGACTTATTCAGTTAATAAATTGTCGGTTTCTCAGGGCCTCAAAAATAATAACACCTATGAAGTATGGTAGTAGGTGTAGGAAAGTACCATCTTGCCTGGCATGTTACCCCCATATTTCACTGTATATATGTTGTTTTAGTTGTATGTGTCACTGGGACCCTGCCAGCCAGGGCCCCAGTGCTCATAAGTGTGCCCTGTATGTGTTACCTGTGTTATGACTAACTGTCTCACTGAGGCTCTGCTAATCAGAACCTCAGTGGTTATGCTCTCTTATTTCTTTCAAATTGTCACTAACAGGCTAGTGACCAATTTTACCAATTTACATTGGCATACTGGAACACCCTTATAATTCCCTAGTATATGGTACTGAGGTACCCAGGGTATTGGGGTTCCAGGAGATCCCTATGGGCTGCAGCATTTCTTTTGCCACCCATAGGGAGCTCTGACAATTCTTACACAGGCCTGCCACTGCAGCCTGAGTGAAATAACGTCCACGTTATTTCACAGCCATTTTACACTGCACTTAAGTAACTTATAAGTCACCTATATGTCTAACCTTTACCTGGTAAAGGTTGGGTGCTAAGTTACTTAGTGTGTGGGCACCCTGGCACTAGCCAAGGTGCCCCCACATTGTTCAGGGCCAATTCCCCGGACTTTGTGAGTGCAGGGACACCATTACACGCGTGCACTACATATAGGTCACTACCTATGTGTAGCTTCACAATGGTAACTCCGAATATGGCCATGTAACATGTCTAAGATCATGGAATTGCCCCCTCTATGCCATCCTGGTATTGTTGGCACAATCCCATGATCCCACGGGTCTCTAGCACTGACCCGGGTACTGCCAAACTGCCTTTTCAGGGGTTTCACTGCAGCTGCTGCTGCCAACCCCTCAGTCAGGTTTCTGCCCTCCTGGGGTCCAGCCAGGCTTGGCCCAGGAAGGCAGAACAAAGGACTTCCTCAGAGAGAGGGTGTTACATCCTCTCCCTTTGGAAAATGGTGTTAAGGCAGGGGAGGAGTAGCCTCCCCCAGCCACTGGAAATGCTTTCATGGGCACACATGGTGCCCATTTCTGCATAAGCCAGTCTACACCGGTTCAGGGACCCCTCAGCCCTGCTCTGGCGCGAAACTGGACAAAGGAAAGGGGAGTGACCACTCCCCTGACCTGCACCTCCCCTGGGAGGTGCCCAGAGCTCCTCCAGTGTGCTCCAGACCTCTGCAATCTTGGAAACAGAGGTGCTGCTGGCACACTGGACTGCTCTGAGTGGCCAGGGCCAGCAGGTGATGTCAGAGACTCCTTCTGATAGGCTCCTTCAGGTGTTGCTAGCCTATCTTCTCTCCTAAGTAGCCAAATCCTCTTTTCTGGCTATTTAGGGTCTCTGATTTGGGGATTTCCTTAGATAACGAATGCAAGAGCTCATCAGAGTTCCTCTACATCTCTCTCTTCACCTTCTGCCAAGGAATCGACTGCTGACCGTGCTGGAAGCCTGCAAAACTGCAACAAAGTAGCGAAGATGACTACTCCAACTCTGTAACGCTGATCCTGCTGCCTTCTCGACTGCTTTCCTGGTGGTGCATGCTGTGGGGGTAGTCTGCCTCCTCTCTGCACTAGAAGCTCCGAAGAAATCTCCCGTGGGTCGACGGAATCTTCCCCCTGCAACCGCAGGCACCAAAGAACTGCATCACCAGTCCCCTGGGTCTCCTCGCAGCCCGACGAGCGAGGTCCCTTGAATCCAGCAACTCTGTCCAAGTGACTCCCACAGTCCAGTGACTCTTCAGTCCAAGTTTGGTGGAGGTAAGTCCTTGCCTCCCCACGCCAGACTGCATTGCTGGGAACCGCGTCTTTTGCAGCTACTCCGGCTCCTGTGCACTTTCCGAGGGAATCCTTTGTGCACAGCCAAGCCTGGGTCCACGGCACTCTAACCTGCATTGCACGACCTCCTGAGTTGTCCTCCAGCGGCGTGGGACTCCTTTGTGCAACTTCGGGTGAGCACCGTTTCACTCCACTTTGTAGTGCCTGTTCCGGCACTTCTGTGGGTGCTGCCTGCTTCTGAGAGGGCTCCTTGTCTTGCTGGGCGCCCCCTCTGTCCCCTGACGCAATTGGCGACATCCTGGTCCTTCCTGGGCCACAGCAGCATCCAAAATCCCTAACCGCACAACTTGCAGCTAGCAAGGCTTGTTTGCGGTCTTTCTTCAGGAAAACACTTCTGCACGACTTTCCACGGCGTGGGACATCCATCCTCCAAAGGGGAAGTTTCTAGCCCTTGTCGTTCCTGCAGAATCCTCAGCTTCTACTGCCTAGTAGCAGCTTCTTTGCACCCACAGCTGGCATTTCCTGGGCATCTGCCCACTCTCGACTTGGTTGTGACTTTTGGACTTGGTCCCCTTGTTCCACAGGTACCCTCGTCTGGAAATCCATTGTTGTTGCATTGCTGGTTTTGGTCTTTCCTGCAGAATTCCCCTATCACGACTTCTGTGCTCTTTGGGGAACTTTAGTGCACTTTGCATTCACTTTTCAGGGTCTTGGGGTGGGCTATTTTTCTAACCCTTACTGTTTCTTACAGTCCCAGCTACACTCTACAAAGTCACATAGGTTTGGGGTCCATTCGTGGTTCGCATTCCACTTTTGGAGTATATGGTTTGCGTTGCCCCTATCCCTATGTGTCCCCATTGCATCCTATTGTAACTATACATTGTTTGCACTGTTTTCTAATACTATACTGCATATTTTTGTTATTGTGTACATATATCTTGTGTATATTTGCTATCCTCATACTGAGGGTACTCACTGAGATACTTTGGCATATTGTCATAAAAATAAAGTACCTTTATTTTTAGTATATCTGTTTATTGTGTTTTCTTATGATATTGTGCATATGACACTAGTGGTACTGTAGGAGCTTCACTCGTCTCCTAGTTCAGCCTAAGCTGCACTGCTAAGCTACCATTATCTATCAGCCTAAGCTGCTAGACACCCTATTCACTAATAAGGGATACCTTGGCCTGGTGCAAGGTGTAAGTACCCCTTGGTACTCACTTCAAGCCAGTCCAGCCTCCTACAGTAGGCAATAATAAAATTGCTTTTCAACTTTCTGTAATTTAAGCTCATTATAGTGTAGAACCTGGAGTATGAGAACTAGGTCCTTTCAAATATGGTTGTAGCAAAATCCAAACCTAATCTGGGACTCAACCACTTTTTAGACATCAGCGGTGTCTTTGTGAAGGTTAATTTATGCACTGCTAGGAACAAGCACTGCAAAATATTTTAGTTGTCTCTGTCGTTCCACTTAGAGCAGTTCTTTCCAGTCAATGAACAAGTTAATAATATAACTCAGTAAAGTTTAACTTATGCGGTGCTACGAAGTTGCACCACAAGAGTTTGGGGACTACCTTCTTATCCACTGGAGCCTTCTCCCCAGTCATTAAACAAGTTAATAATGTGACTTTTGCCTGGGTGTGTGTACTGTAGCCAAAGTGAATATGAACTAATCCTTACTTTTGGTTCCAAAGCTGATGACCTGGGTGTCAATTGTGTGAGTGCTATAGACACCCATCAGTGTCCTACAATTCCATCCCAACGTACATGCAATGATGCACATTTTAAAGTATGAAATGTGATTGAGCGTGCATTTGGATTATTGAAGGGTTGCATCCGATAGCGCCACAGGAATGGTGCGCCAATAGTTTTGCAGCAGAGAAAGTGTGTCAAATCACATTTCTGTGCTGCACGCTGCACAGTGTGACAATAAGGTGTCGTATGTCCATGCCTGATGATAAAAACCAGGCAGATGATTGGTCAAGTGAAGAGAAAAATCCAAAGGGCAAAGATGCCCTGCAGCAACAGAATGGAAATGCTTCAGAAATCAGGGATAAATTGATTAGAAATTATTTCTGATTTCCAGTCTTATTTTTACATTAATTTAATTACTTTTATAGGTCAAATCCACAATAAGCTTCTGCCACAGTAACTAAAATATTTCAAAATTCTATTAGCTGAATAAACACCAATACTATTTTATTGTGATCACCATCCAATCTGTGAAGCATAGCTAGCACATACACAACAATAACAATATCCACTGCTGTCCTATCCTACTTCAAACTATTAGCCAAACTGATAGTATGCCCTGGCATCCCAATACTAACCTCACACCATCCCCCCAAAATATATGTAAATATCTTCCTCTCTCTCTCTCATCTAGCCTGGCCTGCCCAGTAGTACCCAAGAACCTGCATACATACAACTCTGACTCTACCCTGGCATTGCTAACCTAAAGCTAAGCTATTCCCAAATGCACACACCAACACAAACTGGATCCCATCTTCACCACTAACAACAGCATCAAATACAGTTCCATTACACCGCTCATGTGGACCGACCACACCATCATCCGCTTCCAAATCAACACATCTCAAGTCAACACCCCTACCAGGTTCAGCCTTCCAAGCAACAGCTGGGGCAAAATCACAGAAGCTTACTGGCTCAACGCCCTCAGGATGGATCAACCTAACCCCACAGACAACCTTGACAAGGACATCAACACCTTCAGTAATTGAATTAATAACTGTATTGACTCCCTTGCACCCATCAAACCCAGCATGCATAGTAGATCACACAAGTAGGCCAGATGGTACACAGAAGATCTCTGAGACACCAAATGACATTGTAAACAGCTTGAAAGGAACCAGAGAGCTAGGCTTGACGCCACCGACAGAACTATCTACAAGGTTGCACTCAGACGCTATCATCAGCAAATAGGAGACAGTAGTGGACTGCATCAAAGCTCCAACATCTGTAATGAGATCTTCTCGATTGTCAAGGATTTCAGCTCAGCCTCCGTCAACAACATTGCTGCCTCCCATCAACTGTGCGACAACCTATCCAACTTATTTCACAGCGAAATCGCAAACACCTATAGCAACTACACACACTACCCCAACTTTACTAATATACCCACCACCAACCAAGATGGCCACCTGACCAAATTGACAACCCTCCCCAAAAACAGCACAGTGGCAATCATGGGACCATCCACTCAGGGGCCCCAGTGGACCCATGCCCCTACTTCATCTACAACCTGAGAACATCACCAGTCAGCACCACCCTGACTTACATCATCAACACCTCCATCATATCTGCCACTTTCCCGGATGAATGGTAACTTGCAGAAATCAACGTCTTCAAGAAGGCCACACATGACCCAAATCAACTTAGCAACTTCTGACCCATTTCCCTGCTCCCTACCCAGCCAAAGTGATTGAGAAGGCCATTACCAAGCAACTCACAACCCGCCTCTAACTTCACCTTCTGCTTGGCGGTACTCAATCAGGGTTAAGAAAGAACCACAGCACTGAAACAGCACTCATTGTGGCCACTGATGACATTCAAATCATCCTGGACTGAGGGGATACAGTGGCCCTCATCCTGCTCAACCTCTTTCTGGCCCTTAGCACTGTCTCTCATAACACTCATCAGATGACTCCACAAGATGAGCATACCAGCATTCCCTTTCAAATAAACCGATTCCTTCCTTATAGGAAGAACCCAACATTTTGGATGCAAATCATCTCTGACAAGACGGAAGTACTGGTCTTCAGCAACAAGTTCTACCCTGGGACTCCCTCTGGTGGCCGTTGGAGCTAGGACAAACACCCACACCCACATACGATGCAAGACATCCAGGGATCATCATGGATGGCAAGCTTAACATGACGGCTCAAGTCAACGCAGTGTTCAACTCCTGCTTCTACATCCCATGCATGCTGTTAAAATTCTTCAAATGGTTGCCTTGGAACACCAGACAGACCATGATGCAAACACTCATCACCAGCAGGCTGGACTATGAAAACAGTCTCAATTCCGGAATCTTCAAACAACTACACAGACACCAGACCATCCAGAACACTGCTGCAAGATTCATACTTGATCTCCCACACCACACCGCACCTCAGCTTCATTGGCTCCCCATTCACAAGAGCAGTCAATTCAAACTTATCACGCACGCATACAAAGCCCTACACAACACAAGACCAGAATACCTGAACAGCAGCATATTCACCAGCCCACCAGACACTCACTCTCTTACATCACACCCAAGACATGGAACAACCTCCCTCCACACATCAGAGCCTCCTCCTCACTGCTTGAGGTCCGCAAGAAGCTGAAGACTTGGCTTTTCTTATAAGCACCTTGGGGACCACAAAACTACACGCATGCCCATGCATTTGGTACCCTCTCAGGGGATGGAGCACTAAATGGTAGTGCAATACCTTTCTTCAAGTTGTTGCATATATTAGTGTTGGAGCATGACTAGTGAATGGTTGCTCTGGCATGTGCTCTGCAATGTTAAGGTAATTCTATATTATTTGAATGTAAACATTTTATGTTAGAGTTGTGTTTACTTAATGCATTTGTTAACAAGATGACGCACAATGAGATGCATACTGTTGTTGGCCTCTGCATTAGCTGACCACAGATGTAATCCCAAGTAAGGATTTACCCATGTAGCAGAAGAGATTAATTGATAGTTATTAAGCAGGGGATCAAAGGCCATCCATGTATAACCCACCTTAAAAAACTAATTCACTTCTTTAGAGTTTGCCAGACAGAATACTGCATCACAAGCATGACAGATGTTCCATACACTATATTACAGTGTATTACAACATATAACACTTGTAATATAACAGATGGAATATCTGCCACGGTGTGATGGAGAGGCCCATTAGACATTCTCTAAATAAGGCCCAGAGTTTACACATGTGAGGTGCATACAATGTGCTTTGGAGCAATAGATATGTCACAACCCTTTAAAGTAATTTGGTGTTCTGATCTAACACAGAGTTTATAGCAAGTAGAAAATGTGCACCCATAATATTGTGTTAGTGGGCAGGGTTGGCCTTCAAGTACACATGAAGCTATACTTACAGGTGCCATCTAATAAAATATAAAGTATTACAGAAATATAATATTACGCCACGTGTCACAATAGCAAAAGCATTACAAGATCCATAGGTGTCTGATATTTCCTAAAATATCCTTATACTCTTTTTAAAATAAATATTTATTTTTTTCTGGCTCTTACCTAGCTCTTCTGTTCTGCCAAGCACTGTTCCTTCTTGTTTGCCTCTATGTTGATGATATTAATGATGTTATGAATCATCTCCTCCCATGGATCTTCTTCTGTGACCAGGTTTTGTAAGCACCTCTCAAATCCTCCTTTTTAATTTATTGAATGTCTTTTTGCAATCCTCCACTATCCGTGGCAGGATGGAGAAGGCATTAACTTTATTTGTAATGGCATTCCACAGTCTGGTTATGATCTTTTTTAGTCAAAGAGTTGTTTTGTGAGGCTTGCCTCCTCCTTCACTGTGTCTTCACCAAGTACCTGTTCTGAAAGTATATGCTTCCTCAGTCGCTCTGCAGCCATGGTGACTTGTTGGCGCACTTAATTTTGTTCAGTATCTCTCCAGGCCAGAGGATGGCAATGAATTGTGTATCGACGCTTTCCCTTTGACTAGAAATAACAAACTGACTGCCTGTTATTTTACCAGTGCCTGCTGCTGGAGGTGTTTGCCAAACATCCACTTAATTATGTTTTTTGACTCAACTATCTGTTTTAGGCACACATAAATGATGTATGTTCTGTGTGTTATGCGATTCTTATGTTCTGATCAAGTTTGTTGATGTATTTTATTTTGGCATGTAATGTTACCAAACTCTGAATTGCTCAGATTGGAAATATTGCATGCAGTCATACCATGTGTGCATCCCAGTGGATAATTTCAGTTCTGTTGGACCAGGAAAAACACATAATCACGTCTTCAGGGCAAAGATTTAGGATGCAGATCCAAAACTATTGTTGCATATTTCCTAATTTTGGGATATCTTGTGTGGATTTTTCAAAGGGGTGGGGTTCTAAAGAACCATTTGTATACAGTGTACGCATTGGTACCTGACACATCTCACTAATTGCATATATGACAAAGTGCTTTATTATATTTGATTGCATGGTATCTTTCCTCTGACCCACAGTTGTACAGTGTACCTTTGCAAAATGTGAATTTATTAACTGTAGTGTCAGTATTGATATGGCTTAAGAGTACAAAAGAGAAAACCTTTGAAGCTTGTGTGAATCCTATGTTGGTACCCAGACAATCTAATATCCATTTATTACGTATGTTTATCCTGCATTTGGTTGATGACTGTCTGATCCTATGCTGTGCATTTTACACAAAAACTTGGAATCTAACACATCAATTTACTATTCATTTTTCCCAGATCAGTGACTCTCCTATTTTTGTTCCTGGCATCTGGGGACCATATTATTCAGCCATGCTTCCAGGATTCTGGCTAAATGAGGGCGGGCAAAGTGCCACGGGAAAACTGGTGAGTCTCTGTTAAAACCTGATTTACAAGACTGTATGTACACAACATATCATGATTCTAGGTAAACCAGATTAAAAAAAACTGCCAGTAAGCCCAGAAAAGTCAGTGAAAGCTTCTATTGTACATGATTAGTTTCTACTTATACTGACTGTTGGGTTTACACCTTGCTAATTCTTCACATAATTTCTTAGGTTCTGTGCATCTGCAGAGAAAATACATTATCCATATTTTCAAAGATATGCGTAATGTGTTCATCTACTGCTTTTCTTATTCTGTTTTACATCACTTTGCAACAAATAGACGAGAGCTCTGGCAAGTTGAGATGGCACTTGTCTGTTGGTTATTTACCGTGCTGCTCACAATTTGTGCATTAAAAGCATTCAAGAAGTTTAGTTTCCCAACCTGATATTTTTAATTTTAACACTGTGTTAAAAGCTGCCTTCTATTAATTACTCTCTCCTATCCTCACTATGTTTAAGCACCTCTGCCATCAAGCTTAGAGAAGATTACTTCTGCTTTTTTCTGAACCAGCACCCCAGAGATGACAGGCAAAGGAAATGATGTTGTGATGGTGATGGAGTTAGGTGACCAACGCAGGGTCTGTACTTGCTTTTTGATTTTAATTAAAGAAAAAGGTAGAATGTAGAGTGACAAATAAAAATCTTCCTTGAGATTCTCGTAGATATTCACGCTACACTTCATCTTCTTTTGTTGTGAAGGGATACATTTTTCCTACCAGATAACCTCTTTTATCAGATTCACCATGTCTTTCTTGTTGATCAGCAGAATCAACTATCAATGCAGTGATCATAGCATGCTGATATGTTTATCTTTTTACTTGTCTGCATCAGGATCCAAAATATTTTGTGTTCCACATCAGCAGATCAGCAGATCAACAGATTCAGGGCCTGATGCAGATATTGACGAGTTTCTCTGTCACAACAGTGACGGTTATTCCGTCTGCCGAAATCTAAATCCCATAGGATGTAATGTGATTTAGATTTTGATGGACGGAATATCTGTAACCACTGTGATGGAGTAACTTGTCCGCCAATATCTAAATCAGGCCCTTGGATTTTTATCTTTGTTCAGTATATTTATAAACATACTCTTGGGCAAATCCATTTAAGATCCCATTAAGACAGAGGCATACTAGGCTGTTAGTATAATTGAGTTTAAGCTGGTTCAAATAAGTGTCAAAATATACCCCTAAATAAGAGAAGAAAGATACTTGTATTAATCTTTATTTCCCTACATATAAGTGCTTCATTTTCGTCACATATTTTGCAAAAGAAAAGTCACATTCGATATTTTAAGATGTGTTGATATATCAGTGGTGTGCATAAAGCCCAGACATGTCTTAACCAACCTTTGAGCTCCAGTGGGGTTTGTGACATGAGTACAACAAAGCCTGCATATGAAACGAGGGAAATGTGGTGATTTTACGTGAGAAGCAGTAAAGGAGGCTCTAAACCAATTCTGTAAAGAACGAACGCAGATGGAACCTGTACACATTTTAGTGTGACACTATTCGGACTAATTTTACCCTCCCTCCTTATCTGCCAGGGAGCTAGAGTGGCTGTTTTTACAAGACTCTTTGACAGCATTCCAATAAAAGTGATTTCAGTGTCACTCCCCCCAGAAATCTGCTATTCAAATACCAAACCCCGTGATCTATTGTAAAATCGAGAAGAGCTTCACCTGCCCGATCCATGCTTAGTTCATCGGTACAAATTCTGAGAAACAACGTTATTTCCTCTGTATTATAAGGTTGTCGCCCACACCAAAGGTATTTTTTGTATTTAAAATAACCAGGTAATATTTTTTAATTTTCATTTACTATTAACAGGCAGTATTTTTAATAATTATTTAAAATAACCAGGACGCACATTTAATATTCAGTTCTTGCCATGAATAAAAGTGCTCACTCAAACGTCTACTCTGAGATCTGAATTCCCACCGCGTTTCTTGAACAGGGGTTTGTTGTGCTTGCTCATTCATTCTGCATTGTTAAACCGAGGTGGTGGTGCAGTAACTGAAGGACCTCTTTCTTGTTAGTTTCCAAACAGGCAGTTTACCAGTAACTTGAATGTTTCCCCTTGCATATACAGTAAATTTGTAAGTGTTCTCAAGTAAGTTGCCATTGTTTTGAGAAAGGCCTTGTTTGCCTGTAAGCAGGCCCTCATTTGACCTAAAGTGCATCTTCATTAGGTTCTGAAAGGCTGTTTTTTCATGCACCATTTTATCAGAGCATTTGTAGGTTAGCGGTATCGCTTGTTTCATCTGAGCAATTCTTTCATCTGAAGTAAACCATTTTACAAGTTAAAGTCATGCTTTATAGTAAATTACTTTTGCAACTGTGCCAGGTAATACATTTTTCTCATCTTAACTTCTAAGGAGGCAGATTCGTTGCTATTTTTTCTCAAGTTAATGGTAACCTGGGTCACAATTTCACATTTATGTGACAGCATTTCTTAAAATGCAGCTATTGCTGAAAGGAGAGCTCTGCGTGCATCAAGCGGACTTTAACCAAATACGTACACAGGCGCCTTTATTGTACCTTAATGCTACATATCTGACTGCAGTTGCATAAATAGGAACACGTGCAATCCACCCCTACACCAGACTGCTCCTGTGTTTCCTTATGGATAGGATATCATTACCATAAAATACAAGCATCAGAATTCATCAGGCAATGCTTACACGGTTGCATATGGGCAGGAAAGTGGTATGTTTGTATTTACAATTGTGTGTCCTTCTAAACTACAAGAGTCGCCAGACTGCTTCCTTTTGACCCTTCAATCCGAGGAAGGAGGCAGAGCTGCTCATGCCTGCCTCTTTGTGCATGCTCTTGCATTCTGTAGACTCCTGGTACAGCTGCGCCCTGCACCCTGTGTTGCTGCTCCCTTGAAATGCCAGCTCCTGCACACAGAGTCACCAGTGGAGTTCTCTGGGGATCCGGAATATCTTACAAGCCTAAGATGGGCGGAGCCTGCCGGCCTACTTGCAGTAGAGCTCTCAGAAGAGATATTGTTGTAGAGGACAGTAAGTGTCCATGTCAGGTAGTGCCCCGTGCAGCTTGCGCCTTGAGGCTCGAGGCCACATAGGTGCGAACAAGCCAATACTATTGCGAAAGGGATGAGTGTCAGAATCTGACCTGGCCTACCAGCCCACAGCATAACTACTGTCTTCACTTTTCCCTTAACCTTTGCTTCACTTACCTACCTCCTCTTTCACTACCAGATCTGCCCAGTTGTAGGCTGTCAGTAACCAAATGGGACATAACAGAACAAGATTTAGTCAACCTAGCAGATTCAGGGAACCTGAATTTTTGAGATTTTAATGCTAGCTAATATCAGTTGAGTATCCAATAGAACTTAAAATTAACTTGGCATCTTAGGACAGTTTAAGTTAAACAGTCCGGTAGGTCTTCACTATTACAATAATCCTCCAAACGGTGACTCTTCCCTGACTTACACAGATCTGCTCTTTTTTAATGCAGTTTGTGGCACTCTCAAAACTATTGCATTGATTGTCCAAACAGAGAAAACGTACAAGATAATCGCTGGGTCCAAACAGAGTGTTACAAAACAACATCACCAGGCCAGGTCACATTCATCAACTAACCTAATGACAATATAAAAGACTACTAGATGAAAAGGGGAGAGCAATGATTAAAGCCTAGTGGCAAGTAAAAAATCAGAGCCAAGGCTCAAATGCAAAACCAAATCCATCTACCCTCAAACAACACAATGCCGAGAAGGAGAATTGTAAACTTGCAGGACCGACACTCCCTATCTCTTGAGGATTGTGATACTCTAACAATTGAAGTAAACGGGCACTCAGACCTCTGAACAGTGATTACCTTGTGGTCCGAAACCAAGCTTGAAGGTGATTGGTTGAGCCGCACTCTGTTGCAGGTCTCTACACACTCCTCCTGGACCTCTCTGCCATGAGACGATACCAAAGACATTACTATCCTTTAAATCTAGCAAGGCTAAAAGCAGAACATCCCTGGGAAAATGACATATATTTATTTTCATGAAATATAGCTGGGCTGAACAAACAAACTGACATTTTCAGGGATAATTTATTTCACTTTTTATGAAATTGAAAGTAATATGTTTACAAGTACTGGAGTACTCCAGGTAATAGAGAAGGGGGCTTTAACTGACATAAAGGACTGATGAAGTGGCAGCCTAACAATACTGGTCAACTGCTTTCTGGTCAGCTGAATAAAAGTGATTCCATTAAGACCATACTTTATTTTAGCAGCTAACACCAAGGGGGAAACCACTCAACGCCAGATTGTCTTCATTTGTTTACAGTCCATTCTGAAATTAGCTAAACACAAACATGACGTTTTTCTCAACAAAATTAAATCATTAATTCTTGAGAACCTCTCTGCCATTTCAATAATAAATGGAGAGTTCACCTCCAACTTCTTTCAAGAAGATTTAGAATGCAAAACTTTAAAAAACTGATTACACTGAGCAAGTCAAACGTACCTTTGAATTTCTGAACAGATTACATTTTAAGGACCTAATGAGACTGCAAATCACTTACGCAACTGGTGGAAGCATCATTAAAATTAAAGTAGCCTACACCTTTACTAATGTGTTGGAGTTTCACTATAAAAAGAGGTACAAAATCAGTCAGAGAATGGAGAATGATTATCACCCTCAAATATTAGCATTGCCTTTAAAGTACAAGAAAATCACAAGGATGATAACCCTAAATGCCATTGTCAAAAACTCCCAAGGGACTCAAGAGTAAGCACAGATAATGCCTTAAAGTCTAAGCCGTGTGGGAGAGTGGGCATTTTGTGGTAAGCCTTGGTGTGCCGCAGCTGAAATTATTTGCACCTCCCTTCCTAGCACTAACTTGTGTACCAGTCATCAGACCCAGTATTAAGTTATGAAGCAATCTTCAACCAAACACCCTTTCCTTAAAATTAATCTATATCAAAATATCTTACAGAAGGACCCTGTGCAAAATCCTGAAAAAAACCAAACCTGTCTCGGATGTTAATTATTCAGGCTGCACAAACATTTTTAGAAAGCGGAGTTAATGCACATAAAAAGGGGGAACCTGGAGAATAGAGGTATGGCGCTACATCTTCCCATAAAAATAAGAGATAGCAGGAATTTATGGCTCCTAAAAGGCAATGGCACCAACAAGTGCAATATAATTGGAGCAGAGACCTCAGTATACCTTGAGCACAGTGGGAAATCTACATATTGTGCTTGAGCAGAAACAACAATGACAAGCTATTTGTACCCCCAACAGAGGAACCTAAAACAATTATTCCTTCATCTTGACCCTAATCACATCAAGCAAACCATGCAGAGCTTAAGGGCCGAATGGATAGTAGTTACCATATTAAAATAATCATTGTCAATATAGGCAGCAACTCCCATTCTGCTTTAAGCAACATCCTTACTAAAGGTATCCTTCCACCTTCGTGTCTCACTCATTCAAACTACATGCAAGAAGGGAAACAAATCAGATCCCAGTAACTACTGATTAATTTTACTACTGGATTCGAAAGATCCTCACTAAACTACTTGTAGCAAATTAGACTGGAGCTAAAGACAATAACCTTCTACACTGAACACAGACGGGATTATAAACCATTAAAGGAACCTCCAGCTACCATGACACACTCCTTGCATGTTTTGTGGATTACTGTAACACATTCACTTGTATCTGACTATGGATCAAATTGCAAGTCTAGGAGATCCTCATTACTGAGTTTAATTGTCACACTACACACATACAGCAGAATCCAGGTGAAGCTAACTGAGATGGAAGTCTACATCTAAAATCTTTACATCAGGTGGGTTCAAACAGGGGTTATTTTGGCATCCATGTTGTTTTCTGTACATCTCAGACCAGCCAAGATCACTAATTTAAACAAATAATTTCCACCAAAACTGTGTAGCGATCACATTTCCAATTTGAGCTACGCAGATGACTTAGACCAGAAGTCTATTTGTTCACAAATAAGTGAATGCTACTTGTGCACCAACTTTTAACGAATTTACTCTGAGTTTGCAAAGTGGCCTACTTACTAATAGGTTGCAACTCAAAATCACCTTTCTTAGGAGGTCCTGGAAAGACCTGCCTGATGAATGATAACGTTTTAAAATAACAAAACTATTCCAAAGGGAGCTGGCATCATCCTCCTTTGCGGACACCCTTTCCATTTGCAAATCAGTTACTACCTCCTGTGCCGTGTTGGTAACTGTTCAATAGTTTGTAATCAGAATTGCAGTCTCAGACCACTGATCCATCCCATACCCAATCAACATTTGAAACAAACTCTTATTTATACTCCTTCCAAATTGCATTTTGGTATGGGTGGCAAAGCCTATTTTATGAGTCTGAAAAACATTTCTGATTCATAAAATGTGTTTTGTTGACAATAAAAAGGCATTTTGCAGAACTGCAGTGTCCTTCGTCGCAAATGTTTTACATGCAATCATCCATCTGTCATTAGTCATTCTATCCATTATGCCTGTGGGGCTTCAGAGGTGGCTTGATACACTAACTGAGTACAATAACCAGAGATACCTCCAAATAAACATCTCAAAAACGAAAGTTAGTTTCAAATGAAAAATAAATGAATCTAACAGAAAGCTGTTAAACAAATATAAACCAAAATTTCAGGGGCAAGAACATATGAAAACCTTGATTTCTAAATGTATTAATGTAGTCAGAGGCTTGAGCCAGTTTCTTTATACACATGGCAGATGCCCGAGCTTTGGTGTATTGACAGCATTTGCTTCTAATGTTGATCCAATCATGCCCTATTTGTATGATATCTAGACAAAACTTTGGACATAATTTAAATCTTTAGTCTTCTGCGACTGCTTATGTCTGTTAATCACTCCCACAACATAGAATACAATTAGAATTAGGTACTATAGCAATGTCTGTAACTATTGAGTACAGTTTTTTGTCCTTCTGTAGAGCATACACCAAATCTGCTGCGCGCACACTCAAATTTCTGGCTCTTTAAGTGTTGGATTGAGCCTGGGCACAATCCGTTTCTTTCCCTTTATAGAACAAAGACAGCACTATTGCTGGAGAAACAAAACGTAGGTAATGGGATCACTGATGAAGGTGTCTAATGACGAATGGAAATCGACATCCACAATGCAAAGCTTGTTCGAAACTGACCTATTGAAATCCTCATGGAGGTTCCAATAATTAAACAATATCGTACAACTAAATTACTTAGCATCTTCTCTGAAGCCACGAGTGAAAAAGGACTTCCATTGCCTTTGACTGCTCCACAGCCCTATCCCAGAATGTGAAGAATTCCAGAGAGGAATCTTTAAGGAAACACATCAGGTGCCTCTGTGCCTTCAGTTCAGAGTACATAGACCATCTGCCATCCTTTGCTTTGCACTCTTAGACTTTTGCAAACAAGATGTCTGACTAATCTTTAATGAAGAGGCATGCAATACCGTCACAAAGCTTCTCTGATAAAACAGCTGTATCATCTGCCAAGATGCGACTTCCTTTTGGGACTGCCATATAGAGACAAAGTGCAGTAACTTCAGACAGATTCTGTTTAAAGGCAACTGTAAGAGCCTGTCAACTGGTTCATCCGTCTTAAATGCCTTAACATTCTGGGCTAATTGAGCTCTGCGGTGTGTCAGACCTTATTTGCTTTTATATTATTATGATAAGGTGACACGTACAGGGTGAGTCATCTATTACCCTCAGAGGGCGACTCGTATCTTTTGACTCAGACGGGACTGTAAAATCGTCTAACCAGACAATATGAACCAATAATCATCAAATATAACATCAAATAATCAACATAATCAATTGGAGTCAGTAATTCACACACACCATGACCAATGTGGCCATGAATTACACATCACTTCAGTAAAGTTCAAAAGATTTTGCCCTTTACATTAACAATACTAAGATCACATAAATCATGTGCAGGACCAAATGGTAGAAATACAGAAACATCACAGGCTGTCCAAAATGCCTGAAGAATCTCAATCTGACTAAAACATTTATCATTAAACACTCCAAAAGAACAATGCAGAACAGCAACAAAATCAAGTGAAAAATAGAAAAAGCATACATTTAGTTTGTGCAGTTGAATAAGTTTAAAACAATTAATAAATGGTCAAACTTAGACATTGGATCAGGCATCCCTAACTATTACTCTAATTAGAAAGCATGTGTGGGCTTCATGCAAAAAGGAAAATAAAACCAAATTAATTCGGAAATCATCTAACTATGGTGCTAACCAAAATAAGAGGTTGGATTTTCTAAGGGCGAAAACCCTGCAAGAAAGACAAATGCACATGATTTATACCTCTCCTAAATGGATCAGCAATCAGTAGAATCTTCCTCAGCAGAGTGTTGGAACATCAGGTCTTAATTAGACAGCATCAGGGCATGAAAGTGAAACAGTTCAGTAAAGTTGGGCCTAATATATCTGAACTGTTAGAATCATAGGCAAGAACTAAGCAACATCTGGCTCAGAATAAAACTGGAACAGAATTTACATCACCTAAAACATTGCTATATCAAAGTCCCAAAAACTACTAACTAAGCTTCTATTGGACAGACTATGAGGTGGTTTAGTTTGCAGCCAATAAAACATCATCTGCGCTTCATATGTATCTCTTCACTTTTTCTGCAGCCCTGATTGGATCATGCTGTAACTCCTCTCTCTTCTCCAGACATCAGCTTCCATACAAAGATTACATTTAAAAGTACGTAGAAACATAACATGTGCTTTCTGCCAAAAACTAAAACTCGAGCAAGAACAAAATATGCAACATGAAAACACGACATTGAGCACTGAGGCTCATTGTTAGAATAACCGTTTTTCTCAAGGAAATATGCAACACCAGCAGTAAGAACAAGACAGAAATTTCCACTGTGCTAGTCACACAGGATATTTGAAGCAAAATCATTTTGCAGAGTTAACACTCTTTTAAACATTGCGCCTCTGGAAAATTACTAAAAAATGAGGCCTTTTAACTAATGCTAAAACATGAAGAATAAAACATTTCATTTAAATTTCAAAGATTTCCTTTTATAACATATTAATATTCATCTTGTCACTATATTTAATTATTATTAAACAAAAGATATTTTCATTAGTCATTATTTAAGTTCATGTTGAACTTCATTGTGGCTGACACCAGAGTGATAACGTTTCAAAGCTTGTGTTTTATTTTCTAGCACATAGTTTTCAGTTAGGCCTTTTAATACATGTTATTTCACATTATATTTCAGTGACACAGTTTTACTAATATTGTTCACTCTCTAATAATACCCACTAAATGTCAAGTAATAAATTAAAATTCTCTTTCTTCTTTAACTTTATCACTTTTAGACTCACAAAAAAGTATTTATATACCATGCAGCTTTAGTGCACTAGGATTATTTTATGACAATAGTATGCTAGCAGCTGTATTTGTGGTATTACGATTTTAAATCCTACATAATAAAAGTTTTCTTTTACTACTGCTAGAGTCTATGATAAACATTTATGAAATTCTGGTGCTAGCCAAGACCTTATGATTTTTCCCAAAAGGTTTTAATTAAAAAGGCATACCTATACGTACATAAATATAGGGTGCCTCGTCAGTTATTGGTCAGTTTTAGTGTTATTCACATTTTGCTTTCACCCACCAAAGCATACAGCAAGGGGCAATAGGTCAGCCCACTTCATCCATTGGTTCCTCTCACTGTGAATAATGGCATTTTTCCCGTGTGCCCATCTACTGGCAAAATAGTGTGCGGGTTGTTGCGCCAGTCTCACGTTTGTTATTTATGATTTATTTGGACTTTTGTACGAAAAAGAGTCCCTCTGCAGTGGCCTTCGACGTGCAATGCTCAATATCCTTTCAGTAAGCCTTTATGTGTATGACAAACAGTACGGACAGCTTTTCGGACCACGTACAACATTGGCATTTGACAAGCATCATTATTGGTTTTCTTCACCAGAATGCAATTTGAGGCATACTGTGATTCTGAGAGCCCACCTGGACTACTTTACATCACTGTAAATCTATGGCATCACTGCTAGGCAGCAGGCAGCCAGCTTCTGAAAGAACAGAATACTGTTACTCACATTGAAGTTGCACCATGCTGTATGCTTTAGTGGGTGGAAAAACACGTGGATAGCACAATAACAGACCAATGGATGAAGAGGGCTGTCTGAATTCCTACACATGCAAGTATGGTATACATATAAATTTTAGAAAATCAAAAGGTCTTTGCTAACACTAGCCTTAAAAAGACACAAACTACCAAATGTTCCCCTCCTATTGGATCACCCTCTTAAAAGAGAGATGCAGCACAACACAAACCCACTAAGTGATGTATGCTAAAACACAGTAGAGCACATATGGGACTAAAGTGGAAAACACAGATATGGTCATATCGACTGAACGAAGGAAGGCACCCACTTTAAGCCTCAATTCATGTTCTTTCAGGTTTACTTTGCAGTTCATCCACCATGTATTGACTACAGAGGATCAATGGCCCAGTGGTGTATCCATTGCCCAGCATGCCATAGGGAAAGCCCTGAATAAGGGGCAAGAACAACAATTAATGTAATGCATGCTTTACTGCATTACCACAGTATAGACCTAGGCTGATATTCTACCCTTATCCATGCTCATTGTTCTCTTTTTCCTGGCAATGCCTTGCATTGCCAGTGATGTCAAAACTTTTGCCTTTATGGCCAAGAAATGATAAATTTGCCGTGATAGACTGAAAGTATATAGTCACCAGGTTATTTCCAGTACTAATGCATATTATTGTTGTAATGGGACAGAAAAGCAAAATGTAACTGACAGTTTCAAACGCAGTAACAGTACCACTATAGATTTTTGGACTGAAAGCCTGTCCCCAGCCGCAACGGTCTGCCCCGTGTATTTAGATGCTGGTGGTCCCGGATATAAAAGCCTGCATTGGAACCGCTGTCTCCATCAGGAAACACCATCCGTGTTAACAGTGAGAGATGGAAAAGTGGTTGACGATGGAAACTCAGACACCCTTCCAGCTGTTGAGATTTGGATGTACCATACCACCAAGAAAAAAGTGGCAGTCTGAGGAAAGGGGTGAAAACTCACCTTTTTCCCCTATTCTACCCCACTTTAGACTGGACATGACTGGATAACACCCGCCATCACTGCAGCCACTGACCTATGGAGAAAACAAAACACCTCCTGTCGCCAGACTCGAAGGTCAGGGTACGTTGGGTGGGCACTGCACGGGAGGTCCAGGCCACTGCAGGCAGGTACATGTTGGAGTAATTTTTTTAAATTACTGTGACATGCATTGTGGGGTACACATAGGTGTCACGCATGTCTCAGGACACACTGGCACAACACGCATATCGCACTCATACACAACTGTCATTGTGGTGTCATCATTCATTGACAGTACACTCACACTAGACAACGGTGTCCATATGTGTGCATTGCAAGAGGACCTTTATGAGTAGGTTTGTCCTATGTGTTGTGTATGTGTGCCTGGGTGCATTTGTGTGTGTGTGGTTTGACTGTCTGAGGTGTAGGGAGTGGGAGAGATTGGTGTGGTTGTGCCTGTGTGTGTTTCACTTACATCTGAGACCAATGTTGTTGTGTATGTTTTGTTGCTGTGTGACAAGTTCAGGTGAGTGTTGTGTGGAAGGTGTTGTCGTGCTGTGTGTAGTTGTGGATGTGTGAGTGTGTTTGTGTAGCTGAGTGTGTAGTTGTGTTGGTTGTTGTGCTTGTGTTATGTGTATGTGCATTGTCAATGGTGTGTTCTCAGCATGTACGGGCTGTGTTGGAATTGTAATGTATGATGGTGTGTATGTGGTTTGCTGTGTAATGTGTAATGCAGGGGGACACATATGGCTAAGGGGCAGTGTGTGTGTGTCACTTACCTCTCTTCCAAAGCCCCTGCAATTGTATGAAATCCATTAGTTCCCACCGCCCTCTCCCTCCATCAGCAATCTGCTGCCAGTCAATCCACTTGCAGAACCGTAACATCTAAATACAGCAGGCGGAACACAATTGGCTTGACAGTCTTTTCAGGTCTGCCATCAACACAGCTGGACAGTAACACGGCCTAGATCTAAATCAGGGTCTTGGATATCAAACTATTGGGAACTATCTCACAAAAATCTGAAAAGCCACAAAAAACCACCAGGTGAATAGATATTGGGAACTCATCAGTGAGCAGTGGCATCAGAATACCAAGAACAAGTCAAGTTTTTATTCTCAGCTTGATTACTAAGAAAGTTCTTGATTTCATATAGCTCTCCTGAAGACATAAGGAAAGGGACAAGCTGATCCTTGACTGATATGTGTACAATTGTTGAATTGTACTAACCATGGATTGACAACTAGCTTTCGACTGTATGTTATATACACTAGTCCTCTTTTGAGTACATTGCATTCACATAAGCCAGTGACTGCCATTTAGGTTCATTCTTTGGCAACTGTGTGGCGGGCTTTTACTATTGCGTAATTATTTTTAACTTAAAGTTATTATAATCAGTTGCTGTTTCTAATGTATTTTATCAACTATTCAATGCATAATAAATTCATTGTGTTTTTCTTATGTGTTTTTAAGAGGTTTTACACAGAAATAAACATATTTTTATGATGATGACGATGATGAAACTGCCAATATTTTTTGTTATTGTTTGCTTAACCTAAATCCTAAACTTCACGTTCAGTTCCTTGTCAAATTTTACACATGGGAGGACAAAAGTTGCAGTCCAACTAAAATTCAATGGTTGACTAGAGGCTGCCAAATAATTTTGATAATCACTCCATTTATTCATTTATTTACTTATGTATTTATTTGTTTATTCATGGGGGCACTTTCCATAGTAGCACAACAGTGATGAGTTGGTTGCACCAGAGGTTCAAAAATTTAAATAAAAAACACATCAATTCTACCCGGTACATCACAACAACATATAGGGAGTGACAAGGATTAGAGAAAAGGACATAGTGGGGATGAAGTAGAAGAGAGGAACTTTAGGTGAGGGAGAAGGAGTGGGAGAATTGAAATACTGAGAAAGGAAGATATGATAGGTAGGCAGGGAGATTGAGGAGAGATAAGAAAATTGGAAGAGGGTGAATAATAGGAACGTAAGGAGAGGTATAATTAGAAGAGAGAAAATGACGGAGACAGAAGGGAGGGGTTTCTGACAGTAGGAAGGGAGAACTAGAGAGAAGGATAGAATTGGAGAAAAGTGGATAGTAGAGGGAGTGGGTGATAAAGAGGATGTGGGAGAAAGGAGCTGTTAAAAGAGGGACTTAGAGTAGGTAGGAATAGAGATGGACGAAGGAGCATAAGGAAAAGGTGGAAGAAAGTGAAAGAGGAGGAGATGGTAGTAGGATGAAATAGGACTGGGTGTGGCATGGGGAACCAGTGCAAGAAGCAAGGCCAGGGAGCTGATGCAGAAGATGCAGCAAGGAATGGAGAAAGGAGCAGGACACACAATACTGAATTGGAAGTGCTGGTTGCAGAAGGAGGAAGAATGAAGATGAAGATGGGAGGAAAGTGGCAAGAGACAGATGTAGTGGATTCAGTGGGAATGGGGGAAGGGGCAGAGTAAGTGCAGGCAAAGATGGGAAACTAATTAAAGTTAGGAATGAGGGAAGAGGAAGTGAGAAGTCAAGGTTGAGAAGGAAAGAGAAAGGATGAAGAAAGGACAGAGAAATGAGGGGAAACGTCAAGGGAAAAGGAGGGGGAAGCCCAGAGCTGTACAATATTGATGGATTACATTGGGATTAATGAGGCAGGGACCCATGAACCATAAAGATCAAACTGCTGGTCTACCCCCTCATTTCAGGAAATTAAATTCCAGAGTGAAACAAGACTCATTTTTATGTCCTACACAATCTTTAGTGAATTCCCAAAGAAAACCGATTCAGAGACCCTATGAAGAGGCATAGGGAGTGGTTTTGGAGAGAAGTTATTCCACCAGTCTGTCGCCAATCTGTACCCAAAAGAATATAATGCCAGCCTGCAGTTGTTTAGGTAGCATACTAAAGCAATACACATGCATGATGTTACAGTCATGAAAGCTACCTGCTTGAAGATGACTGATTTTGCAGTGTGTTTTAAGTAACATAACCTTGATAAAATGAATAAACCAGGATGCAGAGTAGAAGCTTGGCAGAGACAGTACAAGACAATGCTCCAGTTACATAGAAGACATTAGTCATAGGGCCCAATTTACAAACTGCTTTTTGTAGTATGTAATGTAGTCCTACAGTACACTATCTAATTACTACAAAATGTAGTTCACAGATCTACAGATGTAAATCTTCTACTTCAAATCTTCTATTTTTTCTATGAGGAGATAATCACAAATGTAAGTTTACACCTTCGTAGCAAATGCGTTAGGGGCCAGGTGAAGTGGTGGGAAAATGTGGAATTGACTACTAAATGAGAGGGGCTTAGGGAAACGTAAGGTGGTATTAGGAATAGAAAGGTTACTACAAATAGCTTCCCACAAAAGTTAGTACATTGCTATTCATAAAGTACACATATAAAGCTACTACAGCTCTAAAGTTCACAAAACAGTAGTAAATGTACTCAGTTCCAGACTTGGAGTAAGTCAGGCACCACACATGGTGTAGGAAAGTACCATCTTGCCTGGCATGTTACCCCCAATTTTCACTGTATGTATGTTGTTTTAGCCCTTGTGTCACTGGGATCCTGCTAGGCAGGACCCTAGTGCTCATAGTATGTGCCCTGTATGTGGTCCCTGTGTGGTGCGTAACTGTATCACTGAGGCTCTGCTAACCAGAACCTCAGTGTTTATGCTCTCTCTGCTTTCTAAATTTGTCACTGCAGGCTAGTGACTAAATTTACCAATTCTCATTGGCACACTGGTACACCCATATAATTCCCTTGTATATGTTACTTAGGTACCCAGGGTATTGGAGTTCCAGGAGATCCCTATGGGCTGCAGCATTTATTTTGCCACCCATAGGGATCTCAGGCAATTCTTACACAGGCCTGCCACTGCAAATAACGTCAACGTTATTTCACAGCCATTTTTCACTGCACATAAGTAACTTATAAGTCACCTATATGTCTAACCCTCACTTGGTGAAGGTTGGGTGCCAAGTTACTTAGTGTGTGGGCACCCTGGCACTAGCCAAGGTGCCCCCACATCGTTCAGGGCAAATTCCCCGGACTTTGTGAGTGCGGGGACACCATTACACGCGTGCACTATACATAGGTCACTACCTATGTATAGCGTCACAATGGTAACTCCGAACATGGCCATGTAACATGTCTACGATCATGGAATTGTCACCCCAATGCAACTCTGGTATTGGGGGGACAATTCCATGATCCCCCGGGTCTCTACCACAGATCCCGTGTACTGCCAAACTGCCTTTCCGGGGTCTCCACTGCAGCTGCTGTCAACCCCTCAGACAGGATTCTGCCCTCCTGGGGTCTGGGCAGCCCTGGCCCAGGAAGGCAGAACAAAGGATTTCCTCTGAGAGAGGGTGTTACACCCTCTCCCTTTGGAAATAGGTGTGAAGGGCTGGGGAGGAGTAGCCTCGCCCATCCTCTGGAAATGCTTTGATGGGCACAGATGGTGCCCATCTCTGCATAAGCCAGTCTACACCGGTTCAGGGATCCCCCAGCCCTGCTCTGGCGTGAAACTGGACAAAGGAAAGGGGAGTGACCACTCCCCTGACCAGTACCTCCCAGGGGAGGTGCCCAGAGCTCCTCCAGTGTGTCCCAGACCTCTGCCATCTTGGAAACAGAGGTGTTGGGGGCACACTGGACTGCTCTGCGTGGCCAGTGCCAGCAGGTGATGTCAGATACCCCCTCTGATAGGCTCTTACCTCTCTTGGTAGCCAATCCTCCTTTCTTGGTAGCGAAACCTCCTTTTCTGGCTATTTATGGTCTCTCCTCTGGGGTATTCGTGAGATAACGAATGCAAGAGCTCACCAGAGTTCCTCTGCACTTCCCTCTTCGACTTCTGCCAAGGATCGTCCGCTGACTGCTCCAGGACCCCTGCAAAACCGCAACAAAGTAGCAAGACAACTACCAGCAACATTGTAGCGCCTCATCCTGCCGGCTTTCTCAACTGTTTCCTGGTGGTGCATGCTCTGGGGGTCATCTGCCTTCACCCTGCACTGGAAGCCAAGAAGAAATCTCCTGTGGGTCGATGGAATCTTCCCCCTGCTAATGCAGGCACCAAAAGACTGCATCACCGGTCCTCTGGGTCCCCTCTCATCCTGACGAGTGTGGTCCCTGGAACACAGGAACTCTATCCAAGTGACTCCCACTGTCCAGTGGTCCTTCAGTCCAAGTTTGGTGGAGGTAAGTCCTTGTCTCCCCATGCTAGACTGCAAACCTGTGTACTGCGTGATTTGCAGCTTCTCCGGCTCCTGTGCACTCCTCCTGGATTTCCTTCATGCACAGCCTAGCCTGGGTCCCTAGCACTCCGTCCTGCAGTGCTCAACCCTCTGAGTTGGCCTCCGACGTCGTGGGACCCTCCTTTGTGACTCTGAGCCCGCTCTGGTTCACAAATCTTCTAAGTGCCTGTTCGGGTACTTCTACGGGTGCTGCCTGCTTCTGTGGGGGCTCTCTGAGTTGCTGAATGCCCCCTCTGTCTCCTCCTCCAAAGGGCGACATCCTGGTCCTTCCTGGTCCCCAGCAGCACCCAAAAACCTCTACTGTGACCCTTGCAGCTAGCAAGGCTTGTTTGCGGTATTTCTGTGTGGAAACACTTCTGCAACCTTCAGCACACCGTGGGACATCTTCCTTACAAAGGAGAAGTTTCTAGCTCTCTTCGTTGTTGCAGAATCCTAAGCTTCTTCCATCTGGAAACAGCTTCCTTGCACCTTCATTTGGGGTTTCCTGGGCTCCTGCCCCCCCTGGACACTATCGCGACTCTTGGACTTGGTCCCCTTACCTTGCAGGTCCTCAGGTCCAGGAATCCGAATTCAGTGCTTTGCTGGTGTTTGTGGTTCTTGCAGAATCCCCCTATCCAGACTATTGCGTCCTTTTGGGGTAGTAGGTGTACTTTACTCCTACTTTTCAGGGTCTTGGGGTGGGGTATCTTGGACACCTTGACTATTTTCTTACAGTCCCAGCGACCCTCTACAAGCTCCCATAGGTCTGGGGTCCATTCGTGATTCGCATTCCACTTTTGGAGTATATGGTTTGTGTTGCCCCTAGACCTATGTTTACCTTTTGCATCCTATTGTAATTCTACACTGTTTGCATTACTTTTCTGACTCTTACTTACCTATTTTGGGTTTGTGTACATATAGCTTGTGTATAGTACTTACCTTCTAACTGAGGGTACTCACTGAGATACTTTTGGCACATTTTACCTACATCTGAAAGGTTATTGGTAGTAATATTACGCTCACAGTGAACTGAGGAGGTGGAGACATTTAAGTCTGCACTTGGAAATGGTAAATAGTACAAAAGCGTAGATTTACACCTAGATGCAGGAGAAGATTTATGTACATATGTAAATTTATATTTGTTAATAGGTCACATCATGATGTACTTTGTCATAAAGACTTAAGTTCAGAAGACATTATGGCAATGGTTGCCTTTGCTACATCAGAAAGAGAAAACAGGAGGAGAACTTGTCACAACTTTGAGATCAAAGTAACAGGTACAGGTGGCATAACTCGCCTGAGTTTCCAGCCTTCATTATGAACTTGAGGTGGATAATTGGATGGTATTTGTTAATGTTGAAATTGAGGTTGGCTTTTCCCAACCTTGGGAAGATTTGTCCACTCTAAAGGGTGTTGGAGAAAATATTGTTTTGTGAGTGATGCATTGATGAAGTTCAGCAGTGGCCTACATGCTTTGCAGGCGATGGACTTTGGTGTTGATGATGTAATCACCTTGTCTTCATTAAATTTGACCTTCAAGGATTAAAGAGGCTTAAGGACTCTTGATTGGTGATGGTAAGGAGGCTTGCCAATTTCGATGTGTTTTATAGCAGTAGAAGAGACATGATGGTTGGTGCTTTGCTGTCATCGGTGGACTTCCTGCTCCTGTCTATTGTTTTCTTGAAGAAACTGTTGATTGCTTTGCACTTGTATATGGTGTGTTGTACTGTTGGATCTGACGTGGGAAATGTGGCCTGGTTTGTGTTTGTGGCTTCATTGATGGTACTATGGTTTGGCTGTTATTCTTATCAAAACTACAAAGTTGTAAGCATTAAGTCTTGAAGGTCACATGAGACACTTTATATTTGTTTAAAATTTAAGGAACAGGCTTGCTGGAGTCTGCAAAGGACCAGTTATGAGTTATGAGTTATCAATCCAGTTAGATGCTTTAGTATTTTTTGACATATACCGCAAAACAATGCAATACAATAAGTATGCAGTAATTAACTGTAATTAAGGTGATGCAAGTTGATTCCAGGTGTTTCTTGGAGCCGACTATTGGTGTTATTGTAGGAATCTTTTACCAATGTCATACAACTCTGCTACAGGAATTTAAATATTCAATCCAGATATTTGGAAATCAAAAGGGCAGAGGGGCCATTAAGAGTTTGGCAGGCGGAAAAGGCCGCCCGCCAAACTCCCTCGGTCAGGTTGCCGCCAGTGCTGCTGCCTTCTCCCGAGCCCCAGCAGGGAACAGCCCACAACATTGACCCGGCGGCAATGTTACAGTGTGTAGGGAGCAACAGCACCCGCCACGCTTTTCACTGTCTGCAAAGCAGACAGTGAAAAGCACAACGGGGCTGTCCATGGGGACCCCTGCACTGCCCATGGTCAGTGCATTGGCCCCATGGGGCCCCCTGCACTTCGTCTCTGCCAGCTTTTACATGGCAGCACTGCATGCATGACTGCCCTGGTGGATTAGGACCACCAGCACCGCCAGTCCCTCCAGTGGAGGGAAACTGGCGGTGCTGGAGGTCCGACCGTGGCCCAACCGCCACAGTCATAATGTGGTGGTCTGACTGCCGCCAAAGTGGTCTGACCACCGCTTTGATGGCGGTCAGACCCCACCGCGGCCCTGTACCGTGACGGTCGTAATTAGGGCCATTATGTTAAACTATTTAGTGACCTGTGTAACGGTAAATACTTGAAACAGATGTGAAGAAAGTTCATACCACATGAGTGTGCTGAGTTCTACTATCATGTATAGTCATATCATATCTATTGCCTTTGTACAAGGTGTGACGTGGTGTGCAGTCCACAGTCACTTGGGTCAAACGTTTATAAAGTACGTGTCTTACCACCTCAACGGACCTTCATATGTACGTATGTTAATATGTGAAGGGCTCCCCACAAGCTCATGCGTACACTATTATGGCGCAGTTTTTAACTTTCATTAGAATTGTTGCCATTTTCAGGTGTGTCTCTTTGGACTAGTTAAGGAAATACAGTGCAAGAGAAGCAATAGCCCACCTGTGGGGGGGGGACGTTCTCTTTGTTCTTTCCTCACTGCTCTGTCCATCTCACTTACCCCAAACCCAAGTCCCGCTGAACTTGTGGCAAAAATCACCAGGGCATCCCGTTTCACCAGGTGAGGTGAGGAATGCACCTGACCGATCTTCATCTGAAAGAATAAAAATGTAAAGTTTCAGAATGAATACATTTGCTCGAATCTTCTCCAAAGCACGCAGTACGCAGGCGTGCTGTATACATATCGTATAGTATGCATCCGCATGGTCACCCTCACCATATGGATGCATACTCTACCATAAGTAGAGAGCTTGGGAAACAGACGTTATTCGGCAATGGGAGTGAGTAGCGCGCATTATTATATTTATATTGGGCCCTGCATATTTCTGTAGCCCTAGAATTGAATGGCAGGTAAAACCATGGACATCAATTCACCAAAATGCCAGGGGTAGCAGAAAGTGACATTGCATGCCCTTTGACCTTCTCTTTCACTCCCACACACACACATGCTTACACTTTCACACATACACTCAGTCTCTCTCACATAAACACACTCTCACCGCCAAGCACGCACATAACATACATTTAAAAGCATTTTTGTTACTTACCTCAACTGCTAGGGACCTAAATATTCCAGTGAATTGTATTTGATTTTCATTACAATAATAGTGAATATTGTAATGTTATTCACCATTAGTGTACTAAAATAAAATGCTGGAAAGCAAGGAGTGTGGAGCGCCAAGCGAGCTGTACCTGTGTTCCTGGCACTGATTTTGCCACCTCTGAGGGGAGGGGTCGCAAGGGGCAAGCCAGGGGTCGCAGCTGCAACCTCTGGCGACCCCTAAATGACGTCCATGAAAAACCCCAAAACCCTTGTAAGTTACAAACATGCATAGGTGTAAACAACATGCTGGAAGTATGTAGTTTTCGTCTGGACTTCAGATCCTGCATTGGATTTTCTGAAAGGCCGAACCTTAAATTGTCTGTGCTTTGGCTAAACCTTTACTGTCAACATGGAAGGGCAGGAAATAAGGCCACATACACAGGAATTATTTCACATTATTTTCATATCTTCACATCTGGATATTGTTATAATAGTGTAAAATATTGCACGCAGTCCATTTTAATTGGTTCATGATTCTGGGATTTAAGTGTCTAAACAGAAACTTAAATGTAATTGATTGAATAAAGACATAATTCCTTTCATATCAAAACATCTGCACAACTTTAAACAGACATCTGGCCTAGCTACATTCTTCTCTGCTATTAAAAAAATAAGAGGACATTCGAAGCTTGCTTCAGGGGGGTCTATCTTATGTTGTATACACTGACTGCTCAATGCCATTAATGATTTTTCCTTTCTGATGGAAAGTCTTGTTCTTAAGTTGACAACATTTCAGCTGAAGGGCGCAGTGGTGACTTTGGTAGCTGCAGGTTCAGATGCTCAGAGGTTAGCAGTGAATTTAATCAATGACAATAGGCAAATCCCCGAAATTAGGGTCTGTTTTTATTAGCCTTTCCATTTTTCAAATGGTATGGATTGATTTCAGAAGAAAACAATTACAAAAATAGCTTTTTGTCGTTAGTGTGATCTATGCTAACGGGATTTTCAAAACCAATTCAATTAGGAACACTGAAACATTTTAAATAGATTTCAACCCTCAAATGCGAGAATCCGGTTCAACAGTAAGTTGCTGCATCACAACCTTATGGGGCAGTGCTCACCAAATTAATTACTATCTGATGGGAATTTGGGGCGTGGTGGAAATTAAAGACTGTCTCAGGAGCGACCCAAGAGAAAGGTGTCAATGGTTCTTAGAGTATACTTTAAATTTGGCAGTGTTTGAAATCTATTTAAAAGCCGAGCATCAGCGTAAGTGATGCAACCTACTTGGAAAGTGCAAACTTCTTTCTTCTGTAAAAGCTGAAAGAATACCAACTCCCGTTGTGTGCAAATCCATTAAAATATATACCTTATTTCCTGGTTTCAAGGCCTTGAATCCATCATCTTTTCCTCAGAGTGTGTAATTTGTGCTCGTGGTCGCGGTTAGTGGGCACCTGGGACGACTTCTTTTTCATCAGACTTCCCAGAGCAAAAGGTAGAGAAGAGAGACAATAGGAGGATGTGTAGGAAAATAGAAGGGGAAAAAGCAGTGATGAGAAATGACATGTTAGTCTGAGATAAAGACGATGGCAGTGTACGTGATGGAAGAAAGAGGCGTGAGGTGAAATCAAGATCGGGGCGCTGTCGTATCCGGCAACTCCCGATACTCAGGGCTCCTGAGAAGAACTTCAGGCCCCATGCAGTTCTGTTTTTAAAAAAAAACAATCTGTCTTAAGAGTGAGGGGTTCGTTCCCCACTGTATAGGTGAACATGTGTGATCTATGCGACGTGTAAGACACGTTTGTACTTTTGCACCTGGGAGATGAAGTTAAACCATGTACGTGTAGGGCCTCACAGTCAGGCTCCTGTGCTCTGTTCGTGCTCAGAAGCTGCCTCTGTGAACGAGCGCGGTAAAACGGATAAGCCCTTAGTTCGGATCTGAAAACCGAAAGCTAAGCAGGATTTACATCCGAGGACTAGGCCTCACCACTGCCAGGACTATCCAGGATAGTTCTGTATTTGAATACCCCGTAGCTTATTGCGCACAAGACTCACACCAGTCTCAATATTCACTTCACCAATATAACTGAGAAAGACGTTGTTAAAAAATGGCCACTCCTTCTCCAATTGTTAATACAATGCATTCTTTGAGGAATTATTGCCAGTGTTGGCAAATAAAGATCTCATGTTCGATATGGTTTCTTGATATTTTGATATGAAACAGCACCGAAAAACTTGTTTTCAAGTATAGCAAGTTACACATCAAAGTAGAGTGAGTTTGTTACACAGAAATATCAGATATAGTGCTAAGGCATATAAATTTACAATTAAAGGAGAGCACATAACCCTAAATGGTAAGTGACTAAACATATCCCTTTGTCTCCAGATCTACTACATTCTCCGGACATCCTTGATTAGCATAAGTGATGAGTCCGATTGGTGGTATCCCCTGTCTCTGTTTCCTCTCTTATCCTATTCCCCTCTGTCAAATTTCAACCCTCTTTTTGCTGTGTATGTGGTCACTGGCAGAGTTGGTGAGAGACAAACGAGTGCATCTCTCCAGTTGGATTCCAAGCAAAAGGTTAGTACATCCTGACTCTGAGGCAAGCAGTCTCCACCCAGAGATGAAAGCCCAACTCCTAACATCTGTATTTTAAGAATAAAATAGGAATATTCCCCGTACTTATTATGACTAAATCTTTACAGTACAAAATAGTATGTAACACAACCTCAAATTATTGTCCCTGAAAACTCAGACATAACATACGTTTGTTTTCTGCACAAAGAGACGTTTGTTTTTATGTACAATTGCACACCTAAGGTGCAAACATGATACTCTAACTGTTCCTTTTAATAACATTTTTACTATTTCGCTGCAGTTTGTGGGTGTTTGCATTTGCAAACTGCGGCAGAGAGTACAGACACAGTTCAGGTTGCACAAATACAACTGCATGAATGGAGAATAACAAACAATATCCCCCATCCCTTTGTAACTGGATAAAAACTGCACCCACGAATTTAAATGTGTGCAATTTTCACCAGGAAAATGCGTCTCAATAGCATTATGGCGTTAAGCTTTCACGATTGACTAGATAAGTGATAGAAAGGGCACCTACTTAAAAAACAAAGAATTTACAAAACCTTGTAAGTCATGAACAATGTATTTCAGTATGCTTTGCTTGTACATGAATTCTGATTGAAACAAACGTCTATGCTCGTAGTTATTTATAATCTTCTATATTTCCATCTCTTTTGCAGATAGAGCATGTTGTCCGGGGCCATGCTGCTTTTCCGGAATTAGAAAAGGAAGCAAATGCCAGGTCAGAAATGCTTATATTCCAAAAATGCCACGAGACTTGTATATTCCTGTCGAATATGTCAAGCTGCTGTACCTATTATTAGTGGCTCTCTTTTGTATTGCTCTCAATTTCAGGATGTGCCAAGTTGAGAGTGAAGTCCTTTTTGCCTTAAATGATTAGGAGACAATGAATGGATACTATAGAACATAGAACAAATGCATAAGTACATAAGATTATTTTGTGGTTGCACTATTTCAATAGTTACCCACGGGTTAAAAAATAAATCTCAAAACCTAATTAGTTGCATTGTCTGTCTTCTTCTTTATGTATTATAAATAGGTAAAGTTCCCGCTGACGTACATTATGAGGATAGTGGACTGAGGAGTTCCATAGGCATATAGAGGAACAAGGCCGAACACTGAGTTTTTTAAATAAGGTTATGGAACTCTGAGGTGGCTTGCAATATCCTTATCATGTACAGCAAGGGGGACTCAATTCCTTATAATACATGATCACACCATCACCTTTCCCCCAGACTACTTAAATCCTTAGCTCTTTCATATGAAAATGAGAGTATGTTTACAACATGAAGAGTGAAGAATAAAAATGGAATCTATATTGCAAAATTAAACACATCAAAAAGGTTGTTAGACATTTGTTGCAAAACAATACTATAACTGGTTCAATACAAGTCAGTAGCTCAGAATGTATAGAAACATGTAGAAAGATTCTAACCTTTCCATAGTTACCTAAGGAGTATAAACAATAAACATGTTCCCATCAACATCTTCTTTCTACTTGCTACTGTGCAGCTAGAAAAACAGAGCAGAAGAAAGGAAAGCAACATTTCAAAACAGCTCCTATAATAATATTCTGTGACCTAATCTGCCTTCCCCCTAGGCTGCTGGCTCCGACAGCAAGCATTGTGACATCAGAAGTCAAATGTAATAAGTATTATAGTTGAGTACTGACAATTTCTTTATAATTAGCGACTGGGTGCATCACAAGTCACTGATTAATTTAAAAAAAACTGGAAATGAGTTTTTAATGCAGAGATTGCAGAATCCCATGTATTATGTCAAAAGAACATTACTTCTATCAAGTGTGTCATGGAAACAAATATACACGTTGATGATCTGTTACTGGATTGACAGTCTACGAAATTTCAGAAGATCTAAGTATGAGGATGAGGAGACATAATTTGTTTTAGTGCAACATGCATATAGAGTATATCGTATGCTACAAAAGTACTCAGTTACTACGTCTAATCTAGAGCCAGCAGGTCCACACTGCACAGGCAGATAATTTTCTAGATATGCTACAGGACGTCCTGAGCAAGGTTAAGACCCTCTGCAGACTTCTTGGGATTTATTAGTGATACACATGTTTTGTCTGTGCCCCTAGATTGTGACAGACTTTGCTCAAGATGCATTTAATTGAACATCTGGCTACAGCAAAGCACCAGATTTCTTGGTGCAGGTTTCTATGTGCAAGACTTCCAGTGTGTAGGGAGGTGCTTGGGGGAGAGAGGGCTGGATTGTGGCGAGTTTAGGGCTTGCTCAGAGGTAGTGGATGGGGAACATTGGAGGAGCCTCACAGCAGGGATGATTGCATGGTGGTGAGGGGTGACACCTTGTCCAATCTTTGAAGCCTGAAACAAGGGTAAGAGGACTGCCGCCAAACTGTGGCAATCCACCAACTGCGCGTCATAGCACTCTGCTGCAGGGGAAAAGTTTTCTGCTGCAGGGGAAAAGTTTTCTGCTGCTGCAAATTGCCATTTAAGCTGCCCTTTTTTAATAGATTTTTACACTTCTTGAGCTTTGCAATTCACAGACTTTGTAACTTAGCACATCCCTACAAATTCATAAAATATGCAGGTCTGTCGCTAGTAGAATTGTTATTCAACAAGAGTGCATATCACAACCAAAGGAAACAATGCTACATGGACCTACAGTGGTTGTAAAACAGCCCGCAGCTCCTGCTATGTTCCACCTACTTCCACACTCAGCCATATTTAACTGACTGACAATTACAGAAGAATATTGCACAACAACTCTAGCGCAGCTCAGGCAGTGCTATGTGTTGAGGTACATAATGTAGCGAGGAGCTACTCACTGATTCAGTTCAGATGGTGTTTGCTGCTCATGCTGAGCATCAAAACAAATTTTAGAGCCAATGAACATAATTTGAGGTTTAACTGCTTCTTTATTCTGATTGACATACATAGCCGCTACCCCTGCAACATGAATTTTAAAAACGTTGTTTATATTTTGAGACTTTTTTTATTTTTTTGATATTTTGATATAATCACAGTGTAACACGTTTCTGAAGTGCATTTGAAGTCTGCAGGTCAAGATCAACGGCTCACTTAAGGCCTTATAGTCTGAGCCTTTCTCGGATACACCACAGCCTCAGAAAGGAAAAGATGGTGGCCCGCCGTGCATTAGGTTAGTCCAGCAATTGTGACATGTCTGTTTTTCTCATTCCTGACTGCTGCCTGTTTCTCCTGGCAAAGGCAAGGGTGGCTGCCTCGTGCCTGTCACTGACATTTAGCTTGGCTGCTCAGTGTAGAACAGTTGGTTCAGTTCCAGACCTGGATAGAAAGCACTGCAGTCAGTGAGGGGTGTGCTATTTGCTCTTGCAACAAGTTGTTGTGTACTACAATGTGCTTAGGCCAAGGCTGCCAAAGAGAAAATTCAATGTGGCAAAAAATTCTGTCAGTAGGGTAGCACCATGTAGATAATGTATTGTACAGTTGCACATCTGCAAGGAAAAAAGGCAGATAGTAGGATAGTTTCTGCAGATGCAAACATGATGAGCAGATAAGTACTGCAGAGACAAATATCCTTTGGTATAATACACCACAGAAAAGCTGTGGGAAATTATTGCACAAAGGCACTTCTGAAGGAAAGGGGTGTACTGCACAGAACATAGCCACACTATACTTCACTGCACAAGGAAAGTGGACTGCTGCCGAGCCCTAGTAATATTGTATTGCCAAAGACAACATATTTAAGGTTATATTGTATTTGATTCCACTGGGGTACTTGAAGGAGCTCGAGATCCATAATCCAACTCAAAAACTGGATCAGATTTTCGTATGAAAACACAAAGAATGCCAGACTAGCTTCTTCTACCTCATCACATTCGTTTACCCCTACTAGTCTGCCAAGAGACCAAAGGCCAGATGTAGCAAAGGTTTTTACCCATTCTGTGTCTATGGGAAAAAGTGTTCGTACATATGGCCCCAAATGTACTGCACTGGTGTAACACCCCTACTTTTCATGATCTCTTAATTTGGCACAGTGAGGTTTTTAGGCCTTAGTGTACGAGGCAACATTAGGCTCACTTGCAGCTCCTCCCTTGAGGCTAACAGTGCAATAATGCAAACATGCTTCCCCACAGACTACCACTGCCCTGTTACATTGCAGGGAATTAATTAAGGGTGCAATGCTTGTGTTCACAAAGCCAACACACCTTACTGTGTAGTTCAGCGCTCTTAACCACTGTGTCCTTGTGACCTGTGCTATTGTCTTCTTGGCATATTTCGGGAATCATGGCATAATCATGGCCTATGCCTATGACGTACCTTCTTGGTATGTTGCTGTAGTCCAAGACAGTATGAAGTAAGGGACCTCCTTAGTGCGTTGTTGGCACCTTTGGGGTTATGGTAGTCATCCGCGGCATAATGGTGGGCCTCCTTTGGCATATTCTGGACCTCCTGGTCATTATAGTAGCATTACAGGCGTAATCCTAGCCATGGAAAAGGTGGTCCTTTTTGGTGTAATAAATTCCACTTTGGCAAAATTAAAGCTATCATCACTTGGAGGTAGGATGGTCACGGGATAAGATACAGTGATTATACACCAATGTGCCAATTTGTCACACTACCTTCTCGGTTTGATAAGATTAACCTGCTTCTCATGGATACTTCAAAATCTCTATGTAGAGAAGGAAAAGGTGATACATAAATCCCTTACTGTTCTCAAGTACTTCTGACCTTACATTTGGAATATCCTGAGATACACTTCTAGTCCAGTACCAGCCATAAAATGGTTTCCTCAAATGATCATTGGTGGATGGCAAGGAGACATTCCTTATATCCCCAGCTTAGCCTTGTATCCCTCATAGCGAGCCAAATTCTATAGAAGCCCTAACAACAGTATTCTAATAAAACCCCAACTATGGTGTGTCCCCTATCTACTAGTGTGTCCCTGAGCCAGTACTGTAAGTTCACATTTCCCCTGTGTGCAGAACATACATAAATAGAATTTCAGTAGGTTTAACCATATAATGTTATTGATATTATGCCTGTACAATAATGTTAAACAATACTGGATGTCATACATTAATTGTACTTACCATTGTGCTTCTGTTTATACTGAACCACACTATAGTATTAAGATATGGCAGAACACAGATTCTTTGTACACATGGGCTACCTCTCACTTGACTCAGATGGAGCACAACAGTGAACTGAGCTAAAACACATGATAGATTCTAGTATAGAAGGAGAGACAGATAAGAACGTAGTTTAGTATAAGACATATCAGAGAGGTATACTATACTGCCCCCTATGAGCCCGTCTTGAATGAATAATTAGATCCACCATCACAGATTCAACACATATCCTAATATGACCAGATTAGCCGTCTGTGGACGTACAGCATGCATCACTGCCTCAGTAATGCCACTAGTGCTTCATGATACACCAAGGTTTAAGCTATTTTAATTAATGCTGCTATCATTGAGGTGATGTCCATCATTCTTTGTTGTATAAACCATATAGGTCTTTATATTTCAGTTCATGCAAATACCAAATGGAATAATTGCAAAAGTGGTGTAATCACTTCATTTATACATTATTCACTAGTATCAATACATATGAGCATGGAACCTGTGAATTGAGTCATGTAAGTAAAATACTTCCTATTTTCCACTGGAGTCAACTGATGTGAAAGTTTCAAAATGTAGGATATTGCTGTACATGAACATGCAACCCAACCAGTGGATTCAAATACATGTTGTAATGGTCATAAAAGAAAGCTAGTTGCAAAGTGTAAAAGAACATGCAACTTGTTATTGGGCCATCGTCCCAAAGCTTCAGCGCCCATTCCCTTTCTCCTCTTGCTCAAGCTCAACCACAGAGACAGACGTCCGGTCATGGTTGTTTCAAGTCCCACATATGGACCATCTCTGATATGTTTGTACTCATGGAATATTGGCCATCCGCGGCTTACAATGTGTGGTGGACATCATTGACAACTGATGGCTACCCATGGCATGTGACGGATGTCACAGCCCCGGCAATGTGATATACAGGAAG
This sequence comes from Pleurodeles waltl, assembly GCF_031143425.1. Classification (NCBI taxonomy): domain Eukaryota; kingdom Metazoa; phylum Chordata; class Amphibia; order Caudata; family Salamandridae; genus Pleurodeles; species Pleurodeles waltl. The sequence continues at coordinate 843,064,295 of NC_090443.1, forward strand.
ATGAGGCAGATTCTGTTGATGGGTTGCAGTAATTATATGAGCACTTGTTGGAGAAAGCAAGCTGATATTTGGGGGGCAAGTTTGTGTGTTTAGTTAAAATATAATGCTGAGGCTGGGGCCAAAAAAGTATTTTCAAAAACTGGTAAGCTTTCCTTTGGGGGAATTAAGTTTTATTACCCTACTATTAGGTAGAACAATTTCTAAATGTTCTGAAGATGTCAAGCTGATGTATGGTGAAAAAGTAATTGGATGTCCAAAATGTGTTTTAATCTATTACGTAAGTATTAATTTATGCTGAGTTGTAGAAATGTGTTGCTTTTGTTTTTTCCATGGATCTAAAGGGCTCTTGCTGCTCATTTCATGACTCCTGTAGAGGTGTTTTGTGAACTTTATTGACAAAAAGTTTTATGATAATGCCACTACCAGTGTCCAGGCCCAAACCTGTACAATTGCATTAATCTCCTCTGTCATCATCTATAGTGTTTATGAAACCTCAGTTTTCTATCCACTCCTTGAACCCTAAACTGTGTCTCATGTGGGCAATAACCTTGCTGGCATTTTCTGGGTCTGTGAGAATCAGGGTATCTTCTATATTTCCTACTGTACACATTCCAAGTAGAAACTCACATCATGTCAAATGACAGAGAATCTACTTAAGAGTGGCAATTAAGGATGAGAAATTAAAGGAGTACAATGGAGAAGTTATGAATTATGCTAGATTCATTTTGAAACATGATGGGCCGTGTTAAATTGTGTATCCAGATTTAGATTCAACTGCACCTACAACCTATACTTTTTGCAAGTGTTTAGTTTTATTCTACGTAAAATACCACACATTTGCCTTCATTTTCTCAAAGCGTTCAAGTGGGGCAATTGGGCTTGCTTGTAATGCCATAAAAGTACTAAAATATTCATGAGTGCTTTCAAGCCAATTTATTTGAGAGCTGTGCTGTGAGAGGCACCACTTGACTTAGTTTTTTCAAAGCTTTCTCAGAGGGAGAACTTCCACAGATTCCCCACAGAGGAAGTCGAGTTTGCTCATTCTGTGCAATTCAGGATTGGTATTTACACCCATTTAAGTTTTGGTATCAACCATTGCTCAGGATTTGCCTACTCTGTTTCACACCATGTGTTCATCCTGTCACAGTGATCAGCCATCAGATTCAAAGTAGCTACTTGGCACCAAGTTTGCCTTCCTACCATGATCGACTTTACAAAGCCTGTGCCTAAGGGCACCACAGTTATAAATATGGCCCTAAACCCATCTGCATAATGAATTCAGGAGCCACAGGTGCCTTATGGGGAATTTGATAATCACCAGTCAGAGTCTGATTAAACGTTAGAATGACAAACTGTGATCTAATGCAGATTGGTTTGCATCTAAATTGAAATTGCAGCATCTTCCCACTTTATTAGCTTGCTCCACCATATTGCCTATGTCATAGAGAATATTTTTAGTGTTGTCAAGAGGAGGTATCACCTCCAAAACCAGCAACACTTAGTCAACAGTGTTGATCAGAGTTTTAGTTTTTAATGCTTTTAGAGCAAAATTGTTCAGCTTTATCGCTGCCTCAGTAATGCCACTAGTGCTTCATGATACACCACAGTTCTGGTGTTGAAATCCAAACCCACAGGGAGTAAGGCCAAAAGTGTGCAAGACCTAAAAAAAAATCCAGAATAATGTTCATTTTCCGAAAATTTCAAACTGCAGTGAGCAAGTGGTGTAGTGATGGAGAACATCCTGGTGGGGGTAAATGGGAAGGCCCAAGGAAGCCCCTATTTTAAAGATAAACTAGCATTGGCAAATCCATTAGGTATACCCTATCCATTGGATATGTCAATTTATTTTATCCATGTTGGCAAAGTCAATAGATCTTGCATATGTGAGACCTATAGCCTATGCAGTGCTAAGAAAAAAAGCACTATGATGCAGCCTGCGCTGTCTGTGCCACAGTGCTTTTTTCTTGTGGGAGGGGGCAGGCAGAAGGGGCAAGCAACAATGGGGGCAAAGGGCAGAGGAACGACGGAGAAGAGGCAGTGGTACAGGGCAAGCAATGATGGGGGGTGAGGCAAGCAACAAGGGTGGAGAGGTGTAGGGTGATAGGGGACGCAATAACGTAGACTGGGGAAAATCATAATGATCTAATCTATATCTTGCAGTTTGTATGCAACTCTTAGATGACATTTAATAGCTCACTGTTCTACAGTAGGATTTTAACTTATAAACGGCAAGTAACAAAAGAATCTGCCTGACAAAAGCAGTAACTCACTGACCTATTTGCATTATATGCACTTTGTGATCTACATGGTACATGTTCTTTGCAGCAGGTATATTAACCATCTGTCCAAACTTACGATTAGTCAAAACTTCCCCTAGACAAAAGTCGATCTTTCTCCAGGAAGAACATTAACCCCCAAAGTTATCTTGATATATTTAATGTTGTCCGAAAATTGCTGGAGGCAAGGAAAGGGCAGCAGATGCTTTTAAAACCATAATATACTTGCAAACACAGTGACCCCACCTGAAGTCAGTGCCTGTTACAGTAGCATCGGTTGCACCGCCTGAGAGTCAGTCTTGATTGCAAAACAGTAGTTAGAAGCACCAAACCATCATCCAGTCCAGAGCACAAACATGCAAATATATTCAACCTGGGAACACTGAACAGCAGATGTCTAGCTGAGCACAAATCAAAAGGCAATAGCAGCTAAACATATGTACTAGACAACTGTAATCAACAACTGAGAGTGAGTAAGCATACCGCTAGAAGTTCTAGATTCTCATCCACAATAGAGGCCAAGGTGGAGCAAAGAGGTTCTTGGCTCAGCCAAGCATTTTCTGAATGGAAACTGAGAAAAAATGAAAAACAAAGCGACAAGGCTTTTCTGCCTATGCTGCCAGGATCTGGAACAACATCCTCAATTTAGGAAAGAGCTGAAGACACACCCCTCTAAAGAACTGTAATACATAGTGGTAGAAGACCACGTTTGCTCTCAGAAACCCGCTACCCCTCCTAAGTATTCGGTCGGGACACCAGAACTGTGTCTGTTATTTCTCCTTAATTGTATTCAAGCTTATTGTTTTAGAGCTACTCCTATCATATGCATAGAACATTATCTTAGTCCATAGCTCGTACAGTCTTGTCATCCTTTCTAGTGTTTGGAAAGTTGTCCCTTTCTTCACAGTCAGGGTATCCTTCATTCCAGGTCTTGGTGCTTGGTTCCTGTACACAATCAAGGAGAGATGACGGTAGCCAGGATACTCTGGAATGCTTCAAATTGTCTCTCACCACCTTCCACAGTCTATCTTCCTGCCTCACCCTTAAATCAATGGGTACACACCCAAAAAGGGGGAGAAGGCAACAGTTAGGACACCATGAGATGTTCCAAAACTGCTCAATTGCTTTCCCTGATATCTATGTTTATTCAGTTAACTGCAAGGAACTGGAGTTTCCTGCATCCTACCAAATAAGAAAGAGGCCATCCTTACTTATAGGATGATGAGCCCATTCTTTGGGTGGGTGTCTTTGTATTTTGAGCAACCAAACCTCATTCTCCTGATATGATAAGCTATGTCATTTGCTCCTGTGTATTTGAAGAAGGTAAGTTGAGGATTTTGCTGAGGATTTGCATCACCTGGGAATCGAATACCTACTAAGGTAGGCTCCTGGATCTCCATATGAATGCAGCCTTCCTATCTTCAGGAGCTGACATTGCCCTTGGCATTCTCCAACTCCTGGAGATGCATAGAGAGCAACCAGGGTCTTGTGACAATGCAGGATGAACAAGCAGTGCTTCTGCACTTTCAAAGACCCCTTTGGGACTAGTATCAGGCATTGCATGGGTTGCTGAAATTCAGCCACATTTGAGCTTTGGCTACAGAAAGAGAAGTCAGGAAGAGGTGCTGCGGATATGAAGATCCTGTTCTACCTGGGGGTCACTCATGAGATTAGAACCCTGTTACACCATCCGATCACAAGTTGACTATCTTTGCCTTTGACCATGTGTAGCATTCCACATCCATTCAGCTAAGGTTGGCTATATAAATATCACTTACATATAAGCATGAATATGCGTATGTCCTAGCATGAATATGCAGGCATAGATGAAAGAAAATGACAGGGTAACAACAAAACTGAAACCTAAACAAATGTTTGCTAGAAAACTTAACAATTGGTGAAAGGACAGTGAAAACCTACAGCTTAGCAGATGCAGAAGGTTAAGAGAAGAATAGATTGGATTCCAAGAAGCACACAATGAATGATTGCTAAAACTGTTAGTACCAACCTGAGAAGTTCTGTCTGTGGCAGGGTAGATTAGATTGCAAGATAAGCACACAGAGCATTGACCAGAACTGTGAATGCTATAATTGAAAGTTCTGTAGAAGGCACTAGGGAAAATGATCATGGGACCAAAGCATGCTGGGATAGTGGAAGAAGACCAACTATTGTGGAAAAAAACAGTTAGGCACTGGATGGAAACACACATGCTTGATGTTCTGATACCACATTAGGATACCTATGTTAAGGAAACTAACATGACATTGATAGTTGCCACATGGAAAACAGGAACACAAAATCTGAAGAGCAGGGATTGTATGTCCCAACACTAGAAAGCAGTGCAACCAGCTACTTGGAAGTCAAAGGAAGAAAGACAACATATCCATGAATGGGATGTCTGACATTGTGGCATAAAAAAGCAATGAGAATAAGAGCTTACTGTTATGTTGAAGAACACACTGAAACAGTAGTCCAGATCCAACAGGTTTATTGAGTTCCTCCAAGAAGTTCTCAACATTTGTTGCTTAGAGCATTCTGTTCTAAAGGTAACATGAAGAAAGGAAAACCCTATACAATGTAGAAACCCTGTTGTGCTTTAGACCACAAAACAGCCCCCGGCAGAAGAAGTAAATACAAAAACAATCAAAGCATAAGATAAATATATCATGACAGGATCACATTGAAGAATGAACGGAATAGCAAACAGAATAACAATATCACCCTCAAACCATCTGAAGCATAAAATTAAGGCATAATGTAATCTTCATACCAAACTAGTCTCTTCCTCAACATAGAAGTGCCAACACACACTCCCAGGAACCCAAGTATCTGCTACTTTTGGGAGAACAAACTCATCAACACTCTCTGCACCGTTAAAACTACCATTACCATTATGTTCCTCAGCACATGAGGCATGACGCTTCTCATGTGTGTCATTTTGTTTCACTAGTCTGGACATGCACCACGTACCACCTGATTCTACTTTAACCAAATCCAGGTCGCAGGGAATACTTCCAGTCTGGAACCAATGTGCATCCAAGGCTTTCTCAACATTCGTTGTATATAGCATTCTATGTTAAGGGTAGCATAAAGAAAAGACTACCCACTACAATGTCTACGCACTACAGCGTACTAAACCACTACAATGATCCCTCTGTTGGGCAAGAAGGTACGATAATTGCAAGAAAAGACAAATGCAAGCAGTATGAAAAATATAGAGAACAGAGACAAATAGCTCAAATACAAGTGAAAGGACAAATAAACAAGTCTAAGGCCCTCATTACGAGTGTGGTGGTCTTATCGGCGCAGTCCTGGTGGTAAACACAGCTGCATTACCAGTTTGGCAGTTTGGCCGTGAGCACCTCTGGGCTGGTGGCATACCGAAGACCACCGGCCGTATTACAAGGCAGCAAACCACCAGGCTTTTTGTGGCGGTCGCCCGCCATGAAAACCCTGGCAGTAATTCACCTGCCGACAGGAATCCCCATTCCTGTCTCTGGCACACATACCCCCACATGTCCACAGACTTGCAGATGCACACCCCCACTCGCCCACACACTCCCTGACACACAGCCCCCCATGCACTTCCTGACACACACCCCCACTTGACTGCACGAATACATACAAACACCCCCACCTGATGGCACGCATATGTACAAACACCCCCTCTGCATTCAGACACACACAACCCCCTTCGTACACATGCACATACACACACACCCTTCGCATACAGACACACACACACACACCCCTTCGCATACATGCACACACACACACCCTCCACATGCAGACACACACACACCCTTCGTATACATGCACACACGCCCCCTCTGCATACAGACACACACACACCCCCTTCGCATACATGCACACCCACACACACACACACCCCCTCTGCATACATGCACACACACCCCTCCGCGTACAGACACACACACACCCATTCCGATACACACATACACATGCTTACACACATACATGCACACACCACACACATACACCCCCCCACCCCCCTTTGGTCAGTCCACCTACCTGTCTGGGCCGCACAGCAGTCCACATTGAGTTGGTCATCTGTGCAGGGGTGGATGTCGGGGGTTCCACTGCCAATGCCGCACCGCTGTGCAAGGACTGCCGTGCCAAATTACTTCTTGTAATATGGCAGGCGGAGTCCTTGCCGCATGGCGGTGCTAGCAGTTTAACCACCTCTCACCCGCCGTATGTAAGGCAGATGGTGTCAGATTTCTGCCTGTTTATGGGCAGAGATCTGTTTTTGAGTCATAATGCGGCACTTTTCGGACCTCCAACATGTAACCTCCAACAGTAACCACGACTTTGTTGTTCAGGAGTCGTGGTTGGGGATGTTTCCCCTCAGGTGGTGGCCTCGGGAACCCATTATAATGCCTCACCAAGCCTTTAAAAATACCTCACTGGTATTGTTGCCCCCTTATACCCTTTGGAAATGCTTTTCCAAGTGATTTTGCCTACAAGCAACTTTCGCGAACCTGCTGACCATCTTTGAGACAGAAGCAGACATTGTAATAGCCATACCACAATATAGTAAGTATAAAGCCCCAATTAGGCCATTGCATCTCGTCAGTTCTGACATACAAATGTCAATTCAAGCAGCTTTAAGTCATTAAATCAATTATAAACATCATCACAACAAGTGTGCCTTTCGTACTCTCCCTTTACCAGTACATTTTATTCCTTAATGTGGAGCAACAGCATAAATTAAGGGCCTCCCAAAATCTCTCTGCTACCCCGAGGAGATGGTGCTGAAAGATGAGTGTGTTTGGAAGAAGAAAAATAATTTTGGCAAAATAAAAATACTTTTTTATAAGTTTGTCAAATCTGGCATTGCAACTTTGATTAGATGCTTAATTGAATTGATTTCATTATCGTGTTTGCAGGCAGGCTATGTATTTCTCAAAGTAAATTTGAATAGAATCACAATGTTTCTTCGCTTTGAGTGTAAAATGACAATATTGCAAGCCTTCACACCACCATGTATTAAAGATTAATTTATTTAATATCAGGTTAATAATTTTTAGATGTCAGGCCAGGAGGGAAATATTAGTAAAACAAACATCAACATAAATTATTTAATATGGTTTCTTATTTGAAAACACAAATGTTAAGGCTTGTTTGAACAAGGTGACATAATGACTTCTGTAATGGATTTCACAATACAAAGCAAGATGTGCAAACATAACCGTTTTAAACGTGTGTGGCTAATCTAAGGCAGAAGAAACAAAACAGTTTTAGAAAATTACTCTTCTACTTCTGCAGTTGGCAACAACACACGCAACAGTCATTTCCACCTATAAAATGAAGCTGCAGAATAAGAAGTGAAGGATTGTAAAGAAGCTTGGCCGACCTTTCGACATGCAGTGCTTGCATATTCCATGAAGATGGTACTGTGGACTCGACATTTACATACTGGAAATTGGTTGGCTTAAGGAACTTGGGGCCAGGTGTAGCAAAGGGTTTTACCCATTCTATGTCTATGGGAAAATGTGTTCGTACATATGGCCCTTGGTGTCATCGATCTTCTTCTTTCAGTAACCAAGGAATTCAATCTGTATTTGTATAATGTATGATTATTGGCTATCCAAATGAGTGATGTAATAAAACCATTCTTATAAGGCATCCAGAGAAACCCTGGGCATGTCCAAGATTAGCAAAACATAAACCACAGCCATGCAAAAAATAGGTCACATAGGGTCTCATTCCGACCCTGGCAGTCTTAAGACCGTCAGGGCTGCAGTGGCGTTCAGACAGCCACATTACAACTATGGCGGTTGTGCCACGGTTGGACCACCAGCACCGTCAGTTTTCCTCCACTGGCGGGGCTGGCGGGGCTGGCGGTGTTGTCGGCGCTGGTGGTCCTCATTCACCCAGGCAGCACTGCCCGGGGGATTATGAGTCCCTTCTCTGCTGGCAATTACATAGTGGTAGCCCCGCTATGTAAAGGCTGGCAGAGATGGGGTGCAGGGTGTCCCAGGGGGGGCCCCTACACTGCCCCTCTACTTGGCATAGACAGCACAGGGGCTCCCTGGCCAGCCCCATCACGATTTTCACTGTCTGCGTTGCAGACAGTGAAAATCGTGACAGGTGCTGGTACATCATATGCACTAAAGCATTGCCGCCGGCTCTATTATGAGGTGGTGTCGTGTTGTAGGCATTTCTGCCTGCTGACCCAGCGGGAAACTCTTACTGGGGCCTGCAGGAAGAGGGCTGAACTGGAGGTAACCTGACATCGGAGTTTGGGGGAACGACCTTTTCCACCTGCCAAACTCATAATGACCCCCATAGTGTCTTCTGTCTTTACCAAGGCAATCTAAACTGGATTGGACAGGCATGTGGCTGTGTATCCTCTATGTTATTGGCTCTGCCAATGTCTGATATTACAGAGCCATTGCTGCAAGGCATTCTAGCCAATGACAACGGTTTTCAAGTACAGTACCAGAACTCATCAGAAAAGGACAACTAGAGGGGCAGACTGACCTAAGCCAAAAGAGAAAGCGAAGGAACTGGCATAAAGAAATCAGGCTCAGATTATAGCAGCAAATAAAATACAGGGAAATGCAATTGTGCAAAAAAGCAGGTGGGTCACAGCCCTGTAGGGTGCAGACAAGGAAAATAACTCCTAGGCAGAAAGGGAAAGAAACTAGTAGCATAAGGGAAAGGACTATGAAAAGCCAAAGAAAGTGACCAGGTGCAAAAATAAAACTTTAAAGTGGTAGGAAGCACCAGCCAACAAACACAAAAATCAAGAATAAAAACACTCACAGAAAGAAGGTTGTTTACTACATTTAATAATCTCATGCGCATCAGAGATTTATAAAGATGGCCAGACAGAAAAAAGCTAAGGTATTGGTCTCTCCGTAAATGAAAGGCCTATAAAGTGCAAAATAATGTAACTTGTGGTGTGACTGTAAAATCAGTGCATAGAACTCATTAAGAAAGCAAATATTTAATACGTGAGGAAGGAAAACAGATAAGAACCAGAAAATAATACCCTAAAGGGGGGCAAAAAACGTAGCTTGTTCAAAGCCGAGCACAGCAGCAATAGGAGGATCGCACAGCGGCAATAAAGAGGATCGGGCTGTGTTGCTGAAGTCCTATATACCACGATAACATCACAAGCTCTTGTTTTTATTGCTATTAGGAGTCACATTAATAAAGGAGTGTGCATATTCTTCCTCCTCATGCTCTTGCGTAAAATTTTATCTATTCAGTTTCGTTGGGTCCTGTGGAGGGGTGAGCTCATTCTGAAAAGGAGAAGAATTTCAAGTCTAGGGTATTACCAAACTTTGTTGGAGCAACTCTGATGTGTGAGATGAGAGTACAAAATACTTGGAAGCCAGACAGCAAAATGCTTGCTTGCGCTTAGTTTGTGAAGTTTATCTTTTTTTTCTTTTAGAAGCATGTTTGGAATTGATGGATTTTCACGCAAAACACAAGACTGTGAAAGATATGCATCCTTATACAAGAAGTCAGTTGAGTGAAGTGAGCGTAGGGCTCGTGTAGTGTATTGTGTTCACTCCAAAGATGAGGCTGGTTACAGAATGGAAACTATTTGAGCAGGGCGTTGGCTGTTTTAGAAAGTCCTTTCATGTCCCAATTATGTCATTTTGGCGTAAATGCTGATCCAAAGCTCAAACCAGTAAAGTTTTCAAAGTACAGTTGGGTGCTGGAAGATACAGAAACCACCCTATCAACAGCTAACGAGCTTCAAATCTTCGTTTGAAGGATGTTTGATTTCTTGTGATAGGTAAGCAATAAATATCTGTTTCTCTCTGCTGTCACTTTTTGGTGTATTGTTATCTTTTATATGCTTAACATTTCTTTCTAATTCACCCGGTTGTCAATTTTTAGGTCTTATCTAGGTTTTCTAATTCACACGGTTCTTAGTTTTTAGGTCTTGGCTAGCTGTTTGTCACTGACCTTTTGTTTCCAACACATACCATATAAATGTGGACTGTGGATCAACTCCTTGCTTTTGATTAGATATTTAATCCTTGTCTTGATTCAGTTGTTTTCTCCCTATTCCTGGGGTTGACCCACCCATGGGCAATTCCTTGGTATGACCAACCCATGAGCAATTCACTCTCACAGTATTCTGACTGGACAAGTTGCCCACTAGGGAAATGAGGAGACTCTTTTTTTGTCTTTTACTTTACAGCACTCCAAGGAAGTAGTTATTTTACCTTTGGTCTCCCCCCTCCTTGTTCCTTGTAACATACCAGCACACTGCCCCAAGCACGTTTTATTAACTCCACTCTCTCAATTTCCAATACTCCATGTCCTAATCCCCAATTTCAAGTTTTAAAATGTATTTCCACCCCAGTGCCCCTTCTCCCCTGTGCTCTGTCTATTTCCTCCTATGCCCAGTGATCAGGTTATTCTCTGTGTTAACAATTGTTCTACTTTTCTCTTTCTTTCTTTTTTTTTTTCAATCAGGGCCCGGCAACTACAAAGGGCTGCTTGGCTGCTCACTCACCAGTTCTGCACTGGCCCTCATTTTCTTTTGTACTTTTTTATTCACTTTTAATTTACAGTTCTAAAATGGTTGCCAGCCATGTTGGAACAATAAATTATAAGTGGTAAACTGGCTGCTGGTGTTTCATGGTGCATGCACACATAAACGTTTCAATGCATGCATGCTCATCGCCATCTTAGAATGTCTTTGAGAACACTCCTTCAGCAAAACTCTTACTAAGCTTCTCAATGCATCTGTATGCTTCAGAGGCCATCTTGGAATTACTTTTCTTAAATAGAAACCTTTACCAAGGTGACTGGCCATGCATATGGCTGCAAATACATGCATTATGACACATGTATTTACATGCATTGTGATACATTTGTGACACATTTAGCTTAATGCCAATGTAGAAAGGCACCGTCAAAGCCATTAGCTCAACTTTTTAGAGCCACAGCATATTCGATTTGTGCCTGCTTACCTTTGCTTGTCATTACATATACCTATTTTTAAACTGGTATGAGACAAATTGTCGAATTCACATTAGGACTAATGAAAACAAACATGGAGGAAGGCATTGCCACCACTATTATGAGCATTGCCACTACTATTATGAGCATAATAAGATATATTCAACTGTTACATTAAGATTATCAGGTAAATGACTTTTGATCTGCTCCTGATTTTACGGAGTGGATATATTTTGTCAGCTTGGCTACATATCCTAGAAGGGTGAGATGTATTTTCCGCAAGAAAGAAAGACACTCGGCTCTTGTAGATATGTAACTCATAGGGATAATTGTAAGAGCAGGTTTTAAACACAAAGGGAGGCTTCATTGAGATGGAAGAAGGCTAATCAGTGCTTAATTTGTGCAGCTGGTTGCAAGCAGTGGCAACAACACTTACGTCTGAGGAGTAAGGCAGAGGGATGAGGTGGAATGAAGACAAGGCATCCCGGGTACTCAGCTACACTGGACAATCTTCAGCATCATTTCAGGCTTCTTAGAAAAGGTTTGGCCTCTGGTCCTTATTTTTTTTTTTTTACAAGTTAAACACTGGACTTATCCAGGTTAAGGATTGTATCAGCCTCTTAACCATAGAGCCTTTTGCTTTATTTGCCTCTTTTGCTCCTAGCTAAGTGTTTGCTTTTCTACATGTTTGCTAGAACTCTAATTCCTTGATTTAGAGATTGGTGGATGTAGGGCATCGGTCAAATAATAGATGAAACAGATGTTCTAATTAGAGTGCATAGATGTTTTTTAGAGCATAAGGGTAAATTGTGCATTTGTGATTTTTGACAGATATACTCCATCCACTGAACTCTAAATAAGGCCCCAAGTGTTTATTGTACTTGACAACCATTGTAAAGGGAATGGACCTAGATTTGTTTGCTGTGTGTGAACTCTAATGTTAAAATTTAATTGAAAATATGACAATATATAGAGCTGCTAAAAAGAAAAAAGAAGAAAACTTTCACTCTAGCAAGAATACTATTTTTTATTCTCAGAAGGTTGTGTTAATCGATATACCCATACCCTTGCTATTGCTATCAGAAGATAAAATAAGTGATAACTTTGGATAGGCTGACCGTAGATGATAAAATGTTAAATTGGTTGGAAACATTACCATGATATTGGTGAATGGTTAACAAAATTAGAAGTAAGAAATTCATCTTATAATATTGAGAAGCGAACTGCTATTCCTGAAAATGAATAGCAGAAAGGCAAGAACGTTTGAAAACCAATTCATGTGCTGTTTGTCTGCGTGCATGGGCAGTGTTGCCTGAATATAGGAATTAAGATAAAAACAAGACTCCTTGATGTCCTTCAGAAAATTCACTTGTAAAAAGTCTAATAAATACTTCTAGGTCCAGTACACCTCATCAACTACCTCAAAGGTAAGCAAAAATAACTTCAAATACAATATTCTCATTGCATTCCCTGAGGCACTAATGCAGACACATATGTAAAAGGTATTGCAACTACTGACTTTCTGATTAACACCACTAAGATAAAATAGATCTTTCATACTGCATAACTCTGTCCTATCCAGGTCTGTGATACCTGACTTCCAAAAACTGGTAGTCACCGTCCCAATTAGCATATTTGCTATTACCTCTACTCTAATTGTAAGATAATGATTGAAGCTAACCAAAGCAACCTACTAACTAACCACAGCAGTTGACAACCAGCATTAAAATCTATCTGGTCCAGCACCTCTCCACAGATAATTGGGTCTAATAAACCCACTACATTTTAGGACCTCTCCTTGGTGCCCTACTTCTAACTCCTCAACAACCATTCCCCAAGAAGTGTCTTCAACTCCATAGCACACTGGATTGTCAGCAAAAAAATGATGAGCTAAACAGATGTCTCTTCAACATCACCAGCCACTAATCATATTTTAAGATTTATCATTAATGCTGGAACAGTAGCAGAAGTACATTAACAATGCACAACCTTATCATTTAACACTGCGTGCACTTGCTAACTGTCACTAAAACATAGCTGAACGACTCCTACGTAGCAGGCTTTTCTAACCTTTTTCCACCGAACTATAACATCCTGATGTGAAACAGACAATGGAGAGGAGGAAGGGTATCACTGGTTCAACTGGACTCCCTCCCTTTCAAGACAGTGCATGTCCTTTCTGTTATCCTGTACTCCCTTGACCTACATCATAACCTCCGCCATGATCTGTGCAGCTGCCTACCACCCTCTTCTAAACTTCCTGCCTTCTCATGAGAATGACTAAACCTAGCCAAATATGCTCTTTTGGTTTCCAACCATGTGCTAATCCTAGGTGAAATAAATGTCTGGATCAGCAATTTGGAAGACTTATTCTCTTAAACTTTAATAGAGGATTTTGACTTACACTGGTACAAAGAACTGATCACAGAACTAACTCTTGAAGGTGATCTTCGACTGAACTTTCTGTCCTCTACGTTCATGAACATGAAATCACCCAATCAACATCAGTTGTTTAAGTTGGTCTAACCATTGCCAGATGAAACTTGTATGTGCAGTCACAATAGTAGTTCTCCTACTTCATGGTGTAATCGCAATAATAGAATAATAATAGAAGTAAAAAACCTTGGAATTACCATGCACTCCAAGTTACCTATGAATGCCCAAGTGGACAAATTAGCACGATCAAGCTTCATCACCTTGAAGGCTCTGCGACGCATCTTCCCCCAGCTCTGATTTCCACACAAGGTGCAGGCTGCTATCTCTCTTGTACTATCTAAACTGGATCATGCCAATGGCCTCTACCATAGATCATCTCTATCTATTTTGAAAAAACTACAACGTATTCAGAACTCAGCTGCCAGGCTACTATTACATGTAAAACCACATGCCCACATCTCCTTGAGAGCACTACACTGGTTACCGGTTGCCCGAAGATCCACCTCCAAGCTGCTTTGTATCACCCACAAAGCTATACATGGAACAGGACTGCTTTTCATCAAAAACAAAATAACCAAATACATTCAACAAAGAAACCTCAACTCCAGATTGGCACCCCACCTTAAAACACCACAATGCAAGAAAACAATAATAAGTGGTACATCCTTCTCTGTTCAAGCAGTCAAACTATGGAATTCATTACACACAAATATAAGATCTAATGATCACTATCTTGTCCTCAGAAGACTACTCAAGAGTTGGCTCTTTCCTTCATAACCACCATATTCAAATAGCAATAGACTACGTATGTCTGGGCTGATAAATATTTATAATATGATTAGGTGTATATTCTAACTATGAATATTTCTTTCAGAAATATGTAGAGTTACTATTTCATAATAATAAATTATACAGATACTCTTTAAACCTGTTTAACAAATGTATATTTACTCACGGTTATATATATGCATGTGTGTGTATATATATATATATATATATATATATATATATATACATACATACATATATACATACATATATACATATATATATGTGTGTGTGTGTGTGTATACATATATATGTGTATTTTAGTCTATGCTTAACATGTTCATAGGTCATTGCATAGCTCCTAGATAAGCTGTTATATTAGATACTTATTAATTCCTGCTTTCTTTTTTATATCACAATGAGCAAATGTTATCTTAACTATTTAACAGCAAGCATTTCGCTATTCAACATTGAGGAAAGATAACTGAATGTTATAAAAGTACACTTATTAATTAACATCAAATATTACAAATCTTGAAAGTCTGTGTTTATACAATACAACTTTACGTCTCATATTATTTTGCCCATTATTATATTCCTTGCACATATATTCCCTTATTATGTATTTAAATATCTATTTATGTATTACTCTAGTCCTAATGTACTAGAGAAAAGATAAATACAAATAAATAAAATTACATCTATAAATAAAATTAAAAAATAAATAAATAAATAAAAAAGATATACATTTTACTCTCTAGTAAGCTTTACTCTGACTCCACATAACCCCATGTCTCTATCACCCTATCGCTCTGACTCATCCCAATACCATTCTACTACTTTGATCTCCATAATAACCCTGCCTAAGCTCTTCCCTCCTCTACCACATCTAGTTCACCGCAAACTCAGTTTACTGCTACTATCTCCCAAACAACCTTACTAAATTCCCCCTCATTTATTTCACCTTTGACTCATACAAAACTCCTGCTGCTGCTATGACCTCCCTTACCCCTTTCCACATACTCTTCTCTCCTCCATCTCTCCTTTACTCACCCCAAGCCTCATCCCATTGCTATAAACTCCCAATTACCTTTTCTGGATTCTTCCCTCATCTATCCCTCCATTACTCTAGCCAACCAACTAACAAACTCACATATCCTCTGCTCAAATTAACTCATACTAATACTAATACTAATATTGTAATCGTATTTCCCTATATTAATCCACCACTAATTTCTCTTGGGTTCCGGAGTAGCATGCTACTCGCTGAAAAGTGCTTTGACACCTTGTCATGAGTAGTAAGCACTATATAAATACAATTACAATATTCAGATCTTCACACAATAGGTAAGAGCATACCTGAACCTCCACTCTGTCACCCATTTGACTAGCTGAATGACCTAACTGCAAAGGTCTTGACTCCCTAGCACCTGTGAAAATGGAAAAGCAAGGCCCCCACAAACGTGAACAACTGGTTCACACATAACCTGAGCACATTGACAAGGCAAAGAAGAGCTTTAGAAAGATGTTGGAGTAAAACCAAGCTCCCATCCAACCGATTAGCCTACCAATTATTCTCAAAAGACTATAAAACTGTGTGCAAGTGCAAAAAAAGAACAATACCAGTCTCTGCAGCTCCCATTTCCACCAACAAGCTTTTCTGCATCTTCAAATAAATAATTTCTGTCATGACTCCAAGTATTCGCCATCCCCTACACCAGTTTTTTTCTGTAACAACCTCAATACATTCTTGACCAATAAAATCAAACCCCTTAGGCTCCAATTACTAATTTCCCTGCACTGATTCCACTGCAGACCTCTAGAACAGAAAGGGAACTCCTCTAATGACTTACTTCTAACTCTTGATCCATTCTATTCCTAACTAAATGTAAGCATGCTATGTGGGTTTGCACCAACATTTTGTGTTTGAATTAAAAAACATTAAGGCCCTCATAATGAACATGGCAGTCTGGACCGCCATGCCGGCAGTGGCGGTAATTGCCGCCAGCGGCATGGCAGTCCAGACTGCCACACTACGAATGTGGCTGAACCACCACGGTTGAAACTCCGTCACCGCCTGGCTCCCGCCACCAGGCAGCCTGGCGGTGGTGGCATTTCAGATCCAACAGGGCATCGCTGCAAGCAGTGCTGCCCTCCGGATAATGAGTCAAATTCCACCAGCCTTTTCCTGGCTGGGAAAGGCAGGCGGAATGAGTAACTCTGCCCTGCCCATGCACTTGGCATGGGCAATGCAGGGGACCCATCCACAGCCAGTCACTCATTTAACTGCCTGAATTACAGGCAGTGAAATGCGCGACAGATGCTGCTGCACCCGCTGCACTGCCACATTGCCGCAGGCTCCATTTGGAGCCGGCGTCAATGCTCAGGCCCTGTTTCCAGCTGTACCGGCGGGTGGAAACACTGTTTCCGCCCGCCGGCCCAGCTGGATGTTCATTATTTGGCCGGCGGGGGGGTTCTTCGCGCTGGCTGTCTTCTGTCGACCGTCAGCGCAGCCGCCGTGATCGCAATGAGCACCTATGTCCTTTTTCAAGAAGTTGTTACTACCATGGATATAATGTCAAAGTAATGAACATTGTCCTGCCTGCAATTTAAACGATTATTGCCAACCTAGTCTAAAGCTACCAAGGTAGTGGAGTTATGACCAGTGACATTATACATGCAGTATTACTACTATTCTAAAGAAGACAACAGCAGGTTCAGAAGTCTTGGAAAACTGCAGGCCAAACTCCTGTACTGTAAACGTATTTAAAATAGTTGTCTCTCGACAACTTTCGTATTATCTTGAAACCAATGGCCTCCTCAAATACCTACAATCCAGGTCTGGCCCCAAAAAAGCACCTAAACTACCATTTACATTAAGGAGGAACTCTGCAAGGCCAACCAAGGCCATCACTGCACCCTGATATTACTAAATTTGTGAGCTACATTTGACACTTCAGGCCATGAAGTTCTTATCCAAAGAATTTCCACTGTTGTGGGCATCAAAGAAACTTCACTCGCATGGGTTATATTAATCCTGTACATCTGCACTCACAAAATAAAGAAGCAAAACTTCCACTCAAGAACAACCTTTATTCAGTGTGGTGCACCCCAAGGCTCCGTCCTGTCTCCTTTCCTGTTCAGTGCCTATGTGGTACCCCTGACTTCCATTTTGGGTCCTATAAGATTAGGTACCATATGTATACAGACGACTCCCAACTCTTTTTAAGGATCAGGGATGATCAGAACTCTCTAACCAAGCTCATTCACTATCTCATCTTCCTCACTGGATATTACATACCTCAGTGAAACAACTGAAATGATGCTCTTCAGACCGGTTAATCCATCACCGTTCTTACTTGCATGGCCAAAGGATCTAGGCTGTTCCACTACTACAGTGTCCCAGGCATGAAAATTTGGTGTGATCTTTGACTGTGTACTCACATTTTCTTCACAAATCAACTTGGTTTGGAAAAAAAGTTTTTTCCCAACTTCGGCAGCTGTAAGGAATGGTGTCATGTCTACTCTTCCCCAACACAATTGCCTAGGAACTGACAGTTGTTCAGTCCTGCCTGGATTACTGCAATGAACCTTAATCAATCCTCCCTAACATATCTTTAGCCAAACAGCAATGAGTACAAAACTCAACTGCTCAATTGGTGTTAAGAATGAAATGCCATGATTGCATCGCCCTGGTGCTCAGATGATTAGCTGGCTGTGAAACAAAGGACTTCCTTCAGAGCCTCGATATTGTCCACAGAGCTCTATACGACTACTCTCCCAAATGTATCTCTAAATGTTTTGCTCCACACCAACCATTTTTAAACTTCATGTTCACCAACCAAGGTCTGCTGACTACCCAGCAAGTCAAATACAAAGATTCAGAAGTTATTTAAAACATGCAAATTATGCCCGAATATCGAAGAACATGTGTGACTCAGAACATCAGGTATCCACACAAGATTTGTCACATTCATACCCTCACTGGTGTTCCTGATGGACTCTGCTGCTCCTCCAGCCCCTCAAAGTGGGAGATTGTTGGATTTTACGGGTATTGTTTCCTATTTAGTTATGTATGAAGAGAGACACAAAATATGAAACTGTGCAACATGTGGATGGACATCCAACAACTCTCCAACTTCTCCCCTGTGACAGTATGAGTCAAAAGGTTTGAACATCTATGAGATGTAACTTAGTAATTAGCAACTATATACCACCACTCAATTGTCTCCATGTTGTGAGTCGGTTTGGGTATTGTTCTTAATATTAATACTGCATGTTATCCATGTGACTGGCACACTCTGCTATGCAATGTGTGTACAGTCAGGGTCAATTTGTAGTGCCTCAGTTCCAAAGATTCACCCTCTGACAACTGGTGAGCCAGCTTCTGGCAGGAGGCACAACTCAGGCTGTTTTTCCTTGAAGCTCTCCAATAACCCTGGGATACTTGCCTGGTGTCCAACGTCTTCATAACACTCACGGTCAGAAGATAGTACATTATACAATGACATCCTAGCCATTGCTTATGTCACAAATGCATCTTCAGAGTTATACCATCTTTCAAGTACAGATATTTACTTACCCCAGTTAGCATTCTTCAAGCACTATAAAAGCTTTGACTCTGCTACTCTAGTCAATGCAGCTCAGTTAATTTCCTAGAGAATATTGAAGGCTGATGTGGCATGACCAACCTTAAAATGTGGATGTGCTAGTAATACTGCCCGTCAGAAGTGCCTGCTGACGTCTCTGAACCATCCAGTACACACAGCAGGATCCTCAGTGAATAGGCATGAGTGTCACGGCACAAAACACAGTGCGGAGTAACAGAAGGAATCATGGAAGAGATGGCACAAAGGACAATTTAAATAACACCTTCTGACATGTAAAACTACATCTCCAGGAGTCAGAGTTGAAGCCTCAGCCACTAGAGGCCCAACATACTCAGACTCACTTCCAGTTCAATAGTGGCAGATAGAGTATGTAGGTCTAATTTACACAGAGCTTCCATGTCTGGCAACAGATGTTGTTGTGACTCTGCGCTACTCATATCAATTCACACACTTTGACTTGTTCCTTCTCCTTTGTTGTTTTTCCCTATTAATTTCCCACTGTTCCCCGCTCCTGTTGTACCTTGTTATCTGTACCCTTGCCATTTTACCCAAGATTGTATTCCACATCTAGTCTCCCCCCTTCCTAGTGCTACTGTGGTCGTCATCTTTACTTCCTGCATTGGTTTCATAATCATAGTACACAAGGGCTTAGTTACAGCATACTATCGGCTTGCACAGGGTGGAGACAGAACCTTGCCTCAGTATGAGTCTGTATCTAAGGTATCCAGTCTGGATCTTCCAACCACCAACCTGCAGGTCTCTCTCTCCTTCTTTTCTGTTCTGCCCTCAGAACCCCTTTAAAACACGGAACTAGCTATATATAATATATTTATGTGTGTGTGTGTGTTTTAATATCTATATCTTTACATGTATTTTACAGTTAAAGGCACTTGGACAAATGAATTTGCGTGGCAAGGTGCAATGTCTGTGTTTTTGCCGTGGCACCTTCTGGCACGTTCAACAGCTGTGATAGTGGGGCTTAAGCGGAGGCCTGGACAAATATATCTGTGCCCCCCCCCCCGAAATCCCATACAAATATATCCAGTGCCCCCAGCTTTCAGCACCACCACTGGCGAGCCACTAACATTTAGGGCACCTCCCCTTATGTTTATTGTTTTTTAATTAATTAATTAATTAATTAATTAATGTATTTATTTTTTACAAATTAAGCACTGACGCACAGTGCACAATGACAGGTGGAAACATATCCCGTATTACAAATTCTGCATGTCCGATAAAACTGCCCATTCCATAAACTTTTTTAAATGATGCTAGGTGATGGTAGGGAGGTAAGTTATCCCAGGCCGGTAACATGTTTTCTTGGACGGAGATGTAAGGAATGTTTCGCTTACAAACCTGTCTCGCAGCTTGCAGAGAGAGGGCTCGGGGGCAGCGCTCTCGATGGACGGTACATTTAAACGCAGAGGACCGCTTTAAGTCAGTTCCATGAAGGCATTTCAGCGTTTTTAATTACGTGAATAACGATGGGAATTGGTTACTTTAATGTCTTCCAAGTAAAATTTCAATTTGAATTATGCTCTTTGATTGCATACACATGGCGAGGTATAATTGAAAAAAGATGTGGCTGAATGGTTGGATTCAAAGCATAAATACACAGCTGCTAGGAGATCGAAGGTCAAAGTGGCAGCCATATGCCTAGGTTCCTGAGGGTACTCATTAGCGTGTGACTGAAAAAACATGCGCAGGCTAAATGAAGATCACTGTTTGGCCCTACATAAGACAAAGGCTAACCAAATGTAACTTCGGTTGTGTACTGTTGTTGGAGGAGAAGCATAATGCTTTATTTACTGTCACATTCCTGGGACGCTTGGAGTCGAACATTGTTCAGGAAACTGCTTTACCTCTGGATCATGATACGTACGTTTTTTTCTCTTTTTCGTCCTTAAAACACTTTCCAGAACTTTACAGTTGCTGACTGGAGTACTGGCTTTTTTTAGACCTGTGTTGTGATTTTTAGGTCGAGCGCGCAAGCGCTTTGACCTTTTGTAAGTATTGTGGGCTTTTAATCATGCCCACTTCACGCCCATCACTTTCACTCATTCGTGGGCTTGCCTTTCAAAAATGCCTTAATGTCATTGATAATTACTTTACGTTTGTCCCGCCTTGGGATGGTTTTGTTACTGCCTTGCAGACTGACCTTGTTACATAGAAAATTGCACGGTTGCCATATATTTCAGAGTGGGTAAACTATTGTTTTCTTTTGTATCTCCCCCTCGTGCTCCATGCAGCCATGGCCCGCCTTGAGGTGGTTTTGTTACCGCCTTGCAGACTGACCCTGTTAACTTGGATAGCTGCACAATTACCGATATACTGCAGCATGGGTCAACAATTGTTTTCTGATGACTCTCCCCTCCGTGCTCCATGGCAGCCATGGCCCTCACTGCGCTACCAGCGCAAACTCCATCTGCAGTATTGGAGTGCTGGTCACATTGTTCACCCTGTAACCTAATCAGGGTCATTTCTTTTGGCTCGTCCCTTGACACTCCATAGCTTTCCCCCAAACACTTATATTTGATAAATGCTTTTCTAAAAAACTCAGAAATCTGCAAACCAGCTCTCCCGGCATAGAGGGAGAGCCAGTACTACAGTATTCACTGCACTCAGGAAAGTTGCCCCATAAGGCTTTGCAAGCATTCTTTTTCAAAACATTTTTGCCCATAACTCAGACTGTGGTTGTCCTAGGACAATGGGACCACCACTTAAATGTCCTGCATGATTCACTTTTTCTACTTAGGTCATCTCTGTGTCCCCACATAAGGTTAGTGGGGACCGCAAAATAATAACCCCCTGCCACTATTCAGTCCTTTCTTAAGCTCTCTTATGTTTGGAACATTTGTTTCACACCTGGGTGTAGTTTGTGTTTTAAAGGGCTTAGTATTGCAGTAGCCTTGCTAGCCCTAAAACTAGGGACTGCAGTACGCCATCTTCTATTTTCACGTGGTTATGTCCTCTAGGGGCTAATTATATGTTTACATGACAATGTTTTGTACCAATTATATTTTTATTGTGATGTCCTCTGAGGGCTGTTCTGAGCATTACAGACAACATACTACAATATTTGCTGCACTCAGTCGCCAAATGTTTATTTCTGATAATGGTTTTTATTGGGTTTTTATGATAATTGTAAATGTTTTATTAATCGCTCCTTATTGCAGTTATGACCATAATTCAGGCCAACTTAACACTCTCATTACACTATGACTGTTTGAACACTCTTGATATGTTTGGGTGACCCTCTAGTTTATTTCGCTTGTTACTCCTCCGTGGCTGTCTTGTTTTGGGAATTGTGTTAGCCAGCCAGCAAATAAGAGGATGGGGTGGTGGAAGTGGTATTCTATTGGAATTAGCATGGCAGATGTGAATTAGGATGCTAAATGGTAACATTTTCATTTTTGGCTGCAAATAGAGAAAGAAGGTAAATGGAAGTGCTTTAGTTATATGCACGGTCACTGGAATTTTGTGGCATGAAAAGACCAAATTATTAGGCATGGTTGACCAACGTATGTGGCAAGAAAAGTCCAGTTGTGAATTTATAATGCCAATAGCTCTAACTCAAGCAAATGCGAGACCTATTGCTTTGCAAATGCTTGTTCTTGTCGCACCTCTGTGAGTTGAGCTCAATTCCCTGAACCCATCTACTCATATCAGGATGATTCAGAACCTCAACAGAATGAATTACATTTGGAGGTCAATGACTGCAAAAATCTCCAAGAATCCATGTAATTGGTGATCTATGCTCTGTACAAAAACTCCATGACCCCATAAAATTCCATGCAACACAGTCTTCTTTTAAGAAGGAAATTATAGATTCTGGAGGTAGCAATACCATTTATTGGACTAGCCCTGTTGGTATGTTGCAGATATATGTATAAGCTTTCATGATGTCACAGGATGCCTGTTCAGTCTGCTTTTAGGTAAGCCCAGTTTGCTCCTGTAACTGGGGACTTCCCACTGTAAAGTGGGGGAAAAAAATAAGAGAAGGTGTCCCAGCAAGGTAGGGATGGAAGTTTAAGGTATGGCTTTCCCAAACAAAGGTGTGTTGCTGTTAATCGACAAATAGCATCCGTTATATACTTTGCAAATAAAGTGTAAGTAATATTTATAGTTATTTTATTAAGTTCCTATTATCCTTTTAGAATAAAAATCCAAGCATGATTGATTAGCAACAGTCAGTGGATAAAACCACATGACAAACATGGCTTCTCCAACGTTCATTACTGGCTTAGACCCAGGCGGGTCTTTAACTGTACTTACTTATACTTACCTTTTACAAAGCAACTCAATACGTGTAACACTTACCCTTCTAAGCCAGGTTCTATGGATTTATTGGAGTGCCCTTTGCTTTTAATCTAGTGCTAGTAAGGAATCACAAGTGTTATTTAAAAATAAGGTTTGTTTATTAGCGAGTCAATGCTGTAAACCCATCCAGAGGATAACTGATCATAAAGAACACAGGAAAGCACACCTTCAAACTCCTGGTCAGACCCAAAGCCTATCCAGTCCTGAGCGCAGCACAGAGGGAGTAGCACACACATTTTGTTTAGCCATGTGCATGTTTTGTTGAGGCAGAGAAATTGTGCTCCTCGGTTCCCTCCAAGGCCATGACGGTCTTTTCAGAGTTGTTTGTAAAAACTAAAGATTTATTGCTAATATATCTGTATTTTTGTATAATAAGTACAATATTTTCCCCTAATATGTGTAATAGTCGTGGGGTCAGTCCCCAAGAACACCCTTGGACAGTGGTAGACCTGTTTGCTATTATCACTAGCATAGTGCTGTGTAAGGCTGTCATGGGCACAGCTGCTATCATTTGCAGACTTGCATGAATCAAGTGGAATTGTCCATCAACATTTCTCTTTAGCAGAGTCACAAAATGTTGTCCTATTCCCCTTTACCTAGTTTTGCTCCGGAAAGCCCTGGTTTCCTTTCCTATGGACACCCACCCACATGATGACTGGTACATCAGTACTGCTGCTAACCTGGATTGGAGGCTGTTAGTAATTGGATCTTTGGTTGGCAGTCAGGTTACCCCCTGTCCAAGCACGGACTCTCACTCTAGTCAGGGCAAAAGAGAATCACGCTCTGCTAACCCCTGCTCACTCCCTTGGTAGCTTGGCACGAGCAGGCAGGCTTAACTTCAGAGTGCTATGTGTAAAGTATTTGTACCAACACACACAGTAACTTAATGAAAACCCTACAAAATGACACAACACCGGTTTAGAAATATAGAAAATATTTATCTAAACAAAACGAGACCAAAACAACAAAAATCCACCATACACAAGTTAAGGTATTAATTAAAATGCAAAAAGAGAACTTCATGTTCTCTTAAACACACAGCTAACGCTGTTAGCATGAAAATGTACCTGGGTCGCGTAAAAAAAACCTGCACGGGCGAGAGTGCTTCGAAAAAGGTAAGCAGTGCTTCGATTCCTCACCCGCAAGCGAGGTCGTGCGTCGCTTCTCCTTCTCGGATCCGATCCGATCGGCGTGCGTTGTTTCTTTCCCCGCAGGAAAGAGATGCATCGATCTGAACAAAGCACCTCGGGTCTGAGCAGGCGTGTGTTGTTTTTCCATGCCCAGCGATGTTGTCATTGCAGCCTCCATCAGTGATGCCGAGTGTCGTTTCTCCCACCGCGTGGGTTGATTTCACAGGAGCACTGCAAGCGCTGCATCGATTTCAGCCACGGAGCCGGCGGCGCTTTGTTACTTTAGCCGCTCTCGGAAGTTGCATCACAAACTTCCCCGCACGACGATCTGTGCGTGGATTTCCAGCCTTGGTCCACCAGCTTCATCTGTCAAGGCCCCAGGAACTGGATAGGGCACCACTTGGCAGGGCATCAGTCTCAGCAGAGGCTCCAGGTGCTGGCAGAGAGAAGTCTTTGCTGTCCCTAAGACTTCAACAACAGGAGGCAAGCTCAGTTACAAGCCCTTGGAGAGTTCCTGGCAAGCTCGTAGGCACACAAAGTCCAGTCTTTGTTCTCTTGCACAGGCAAAAGCAGCAACTGCAGGAGGGCTCCACAAAGCACAGTCACAGGCAGGCATCTCTTCTTCCACAGCTCTTCTCTAGGCAGAGGTTCCTCTTGGTTTCCAGAAGTGATCTAAATTCTGTGGTTTTGGGTGCCCTTCTTATACCCATTTTGCCCTTTGAAGTAGGCTTACTTCAAAGAAAAGTCTCTCTTGTTTGTTAAATCCTGCCTTGCCAAGGCCAGGCCCCAGGCACACACCAAGGGGTTGGAGACTGCATTGTGTGAGGGCAGGCACAGCCCTTTCAGGTGTGAGTGACCACTCTTCCCCTACCTCCTAGCACAGATGGCTCATCAGGCTATGCAGGCTACACCCCAGCTCCCTTTGTGTCACTGTCTAGAGAGAGACGCAAACAGCCCAACTGTCAAACTTACTCAGACAGGGAATCCACAAACAGGCAGAGTCTCAGAATGGTTTAAGCAAGAAAATGCTCACATTCTAAAAGTGGCATTTTCAAACACACAATCTTAAAATCAACTTTACTGAAAAATGTATTTTTTAATTGTGAGCTCAGGAGTCCCAAACTCCACATGTCTATCCGCTCCCAAAGGCAATCTACACTTTAATCATGTTCAAAAGCAGCCCCCAGGTTAACCTATGAGAGGGATACGCCTTGCAACAGTGAAAACTGAATTTAGCAGTATTTCACTATTAGGACATATAAAACACATTAGTGTATGCCCTACCGTAAACATACACTGCACCATGCCCATGGGGCTAACTAGGGCCTACCTTAGGGTTGTCTTACATGTAAGAAAAGGGAAGGTTTCGGCCTGGCAGGTGGGTACACTTGCCAAGTCGAATTGGCAGTTTAAAACTGCACACACAGACACTGCAGTGGCAGGTCTGAGACATGATTACAGGACTACTTATGTGGGTGACACAACCAGTGCATTTGATTTACAGTCCCTGGGCACCTTTAGTGCACAGTACTAGGGACATACCAGTAAATCAAATATGCCAATCATGGAAAGCCAATTATAAACACATTCTATACAGGAGCACTTGCACTTCAGCACTGGATAGCAGTGGTAAATTGCCCAGAGTAACAAAAACAGCAAAAACAGAGCCCAGCACACATCAACAACCTGGGAAACATTGGCAAAAAGTTAAGGGAGACCACGCCAATGATGAAAAGTCTAACAGAGGCGCTTATCCTGGGCCTCAGTAGAGACATGAAACCCCATGTGTGCACCAGCAGGTATAGATGGTCCATCTCACACAAGGCTTATTATATAACTTGTGGATCAACTCTGCTCTTGTAATATATGGATATATACATATATATAAATATATCTCACACTCAGATGGCTGGGTTCAAACAAGTGGCTCCCTACTACGCAGGGACTCGTAGCCATCTTACCACTATCAGTCAATATGTTGATCCATCTATATGAGTATTACACACAGTATCCTCTTTGAGATGTTGGTCACACACAAAAAAAGTCGGAGTCATCCACTATAAACTACACTGACCTCCCTCCTTTACTTTGTTGTGGCTCTATGCCAGTCAATGAGGTTTTATATACCATTTTCTGGGCATATGAGGCACCTGCACTCTCCCTATGGAGAAATTGTGATTGTGATTTGATTTATAGGGCGCATGAATACTCATGGGTGTCATGGCGCTAGAAATTCGAGAAGGCCTCTGAACAGGAACAGCGGGGCATCCTTCCCCAACATTAGGCAGGAAACATCCAGGTTTTCGGTTGTTTATGGAAAATAAAAAAAAATTGACTGTTTCTTAAGGTATATTGGCATTCTATTCCACAGCAAACAGGTGGTGTGCACAAAACTGAAGCTACCCCGAGAAGTTGAACATATCCGGGGAACTGCAACTGATGATGCTGCAGCAGATCTAAGATTTCTCTAAGGAAAATACCACCTTATCTTTCATGCTAGACTGGTGAACTTAGTGCCATAAAAGGGATACACAAGGAGCCTTAAAGACTACTCTTTCTTTTACTCGGAGCTTATGACGTTCCTTTAAGGCACTAGATGCCAACAAACACTTGGGTAGCTTCTTTAGCACTTGAGCGGCTGAATTCTGTACCATTTGCAGCTTTTTTCACAGAGATTGCTGCATGCCCATGTAAAGGGCATTACAGTAATCAATCCTAGAAAGGATAAACATAACATCTACAGTTTTTGTAACAAGAAAGGCACATATGGTAATACTTTCCTTAGTGACCTTATGATCAGGAAACAGGAAGACACACAACACTTTGTTTACCTGTTTCCTGAGGGAAAAATCACCAGTGAAAATGATTCTTACCCTGTAAACTGGTACAGATATGGATCCTAAGGAATCAGGCCACCCGAAACGGCCTAAAAAATAAGGCTTTTTCCAAAAATGAGTACCTCTGTCTCGTCTAAATTTAATTTCAGACAGTTGGAGGTCATCCAAGTCGAAATGACGTTCATACATCTGTTAAACCTGATTGCCACCTCCTCCACATTACCGAGAACAGACATCACTATCTGCATGTCATCAGCGTACCTAAGCAACAGTGACAAAACCATAGGACTGAATCAGGTTAGCTAAAGGTGCTACGTAGATGTTAAAGAGCGTAAGACTAAGGTGGTCATTACGACCCTGGCGGATCACTTCCGCCAGGGCCGCGGGACGCGGTGGCACCGCCGACAGGCCGGCGGTGCCCCGCGGGGCATTCTGACCGCGGCGGCTTAGCCGCGGTCAGAGAAGGGAAACCGGCGGTCTCCCGCCGGTTTCCCGCTGCCCCCAAGGAATCCTCCAAGCCGGCGCAGCTTGCTGCGCCGGCTTGGGTATTCCGACTCCCCCTCCCGCCATCCAGTTCCTGGCGGTTCTCCCGCCGGGAACCGGATGGCGGGAGGGGGAGTCGCGGGGCCCCTGGGGGCCCCTGCAGTGCCAATGCCAATGGCATGGGCACTGCAGGGGCCCCCGTAAGAGGGCCCCAAAATGTATTTCACTGTCTGCCTTGCAGACAGTGAAATACGCGACGGGTGCAACAGCACCCGTCGCACCTTCCCACTCCGCCGGCTCGATTACGAGCCGGCTTCATGGTGGGAAGGTCGTTTTCCCCTGGGCTGGCGGGCGGCCTTTCGGCGGCCGCCCGCCAGCCCAGGGGAAAACGTGGAATACCCTCCGCGGTCTCTGGACCGCGGAGCGGTATTCCTGACGCGCAACATTGACGGGCGGCCTCCGCCGCCCGTCAATGTTGGAATGAGGGCCTAAGTGATGTCCCTTGGGGGACTCCGCATGAGAGAGAAAAAGATTGAGAAATAAATTCCCAAGGGCCAGCATCTGATCTCTGTTGCTTAAAAGAGATGCAATCAGGTTATATGCTATTCCGTGGATTCCAATTTCTGTCAAGCGGTCTAACAGAACCCAATGACACACCGTATCGAAAACGAATCCAAAGGATCAATGCCGCTCTTCCTCCTTTGTCTATAATCTCTCTGATCTACTCCACGACTGTGATTAAAGCTGTTTCCGTATTGAAGCCAGCTTGAAAACCAAACTGAGCTTTGTCTAGCACATTGTTCGCTTCCAAATATTGAGACAGGCACATATTCAGATTTATTTGTAAAAGCTTGGTGACAAAAGGAAAACGCAAGATCGGGCGGCAGAAATAACTCTTTAATGTGATAACTATATAGTTAACACAATTGCAACGCTTAATTTGTGGACCTCAACATACTTATTTCCAGACTAACTGAATATAGCATAGGTGGCAGAGCGCTTGCCTAGCTTTTTCACCTTTGTCTCAAGTGGATCCCAAAAGGTTATGGAAGACCATGTTTTTTCGAAGCCAGTCCCTCTATCATAGGGTCCTTCAAAGTGTATTTTATCTAGTCAATGCTATCAATGTATGTTTCACATTTATGTCACTTCTCTACCCCAAGTAATCAGTGGGTTTGGCTGCAAATCTTTCAACTTTGTGGAAGACACTCAAGTTGTCTTTAATCTCTCCTACTTCTACTCTCATTATGATGGATTTAGGGAATATCTCCACAAGGTAAAAGCTTGAATACATTGATCAAAATAAACATGGATAAAATGGAGATCCTGTTTGTGGAGAATAATCTGGATGTCTATTCCCTAACCCTCTGACTATTTTTCTTTGGGCCCTTTCCCTTTTCCAAAACCGTGTGTAAAACGTCTAGGCATCAAATTAGACTTCAAACATTAGATGGATAATCAGCCCTTCTCTGTTATTCATTATGCTTGTTTTAGATGTGCTTGTTTCACTTACTGAAGACTGCATAAAAACTGCCTTGGCTGCCATTATTGGTTTAAGCCATCATTGCTGATGTGGTCTATATTTGGGTATTTCAAAGCACAAAAATAACAGTCTACAGATCCTCCAAAATACAGCAGCTATGTCGGTTACCTTACCCCCTTGCTTTGCTTCTGCCAAGCAAACTCTGCACAAGCTTCACTTTTTCTTGTGTAAAAACTGGATTACATTCAAAATCATTTTGTTAGTCCATAAATGTCTTTATGCCTATTATCTAACATTCTTAATGTGAGCACAAATATTTCCCACAATGTCAACTGCAATACTCTTCTGTAATCTGTTAACCATTCCCCAGTTCAATTAGGCCTCATTTGGTGGTAAATTATTTTCAGTTCTTGCACATAGGTTGAGGAATGACCTTCCTGCTGATTGAAAGTCATCTCTTGACATTTTCACTTCAGGAACAGCTTAAAACCCTCCTCTTTTCATCCTAATTTGTTTCTGTTTATGTTTGTAAGCAATTAGGAGGGATTTTTTGAGGGGTGGCTAGGACTCATATGAAATAATAACCACAATCCTTGTCAGGATCAACTCCTAAAATCATGAAATTAACCTCTGTTCAATCCCCTAGTAGCTATGGCAAAGAGCAGGCAAGCATAACTTAGAGGCAACGTGTAAAGTATTTACATGGTACTCAAACAGTGATAGAGTAAAACGCAACACAAGAAAAATCTTGTCAGGAAGCCGGTTCTGCTTTAATGGGTCAATCTCGCAAGTTGAGGCTGACCAGTGATTCATCTGCTGTAGCTTAAATGGCAACCCCGGTCTATGTCAGTTTTCCAAGCAAAAATTTGGTTTAAATGTTTTAAGTCCTGATTCTTAAATTCACTCCAACAGAGATCAGTAGCAACAGTTGCAGGGAGATAGACCTCTGGAAGCTTGTTGTGTCCTTGTAGTTTGAACAGGAGGTCAGCCAGTTGTTCCTTGGAGTCATATCAATTTTTGAAGTTAATTAAGTTCCTGGGCACAGACCAAATGGCCATCCTTCCAGACAAACAGAACACCTCCCCACACCCAATGCTTTTGTCTCAGCTCTGGGAGAAAGTTCATCACACCTTATCAGGGAGTTATACAGCTCCTAGTTGATAGCTGGAAGCTTGCACAAAGGGGCGTCTAGAGGCTTTAGGGAGGCAGCAGGTAACTTTTTTTCTAAAGTACGTTTTCAAATATTTATTTAATATTTATTATAAATCTGACTTTGCCAATGAATCGGGCTTGCAATAAATATTTTAAAAAGTTTAAACATACACTTGGTAGTTGCTGTAGGGGAGCTAACCAATATAAAATTAAATATTGTATCCCAATGCATTTATTTTAACAATAAACTTTTACATGCCCTACTGTTAGGTACATGCGCCCTGCCTTATGGCCATGTAAGGCCCTTTAGGCGTGACTTGTTAATATTTAAAAGGAGAGTTTAGCCCTGTCAGAAGGGGTACTTTGACAGGTCGAATTTGCAGTTTAAACCTTCATAACCAGGCTACTGGTGGCAGGCCTTTAGTCATGATTACATTACCACTATAGTGTATGGTAGGATGAGTGCTGCAGTCCAGTTGTAACATTGACCTTACAGTCCGTGGGCATACTGTGTCACCTTATACTAGAGTTTTATAGGGAACTTGAGGATGCCAATCAGGGGCACGCCAATTTCATCACATTAAAAGGTGGAGCACAGGCACTTTACAGGTGGTGAATAGACCAGCAGAAGCATTCAAGGCAAACATCTGGTGTAGTAGCCAATCCTCTGCTGAAAGACCTTGCCACAAAAATCCAAACACTTTGCCACTTCTATTGCTAAGCATTGATGGCATTGTGCTAATCCTGTACTTTAAACTCTGCTGGAAACACAGACACTTGAAGTGAGCAGATTTGTCAATTTTCAGTGGTGTTGTAGAGTGTTCCATAAAAGGAGCTGTTTGCCATATATATATAAATATATATTACACACAGTTGTGCAATGTAATATGCTATGACTCATAAGAGAGCCAAAGCCTCGAGTGTAAGTGTATGCTTATTAATACCATTACTGTAAATACTGTGGGGGTCATTAAGACCCCTGCGGTTGGCAATAATGTGGCGGTAAGTACTTACCACCCTATTATGACATTGGCGGGTTGGCTGATAGTCCGGCGGCCGCCATTGTTCCGCCTGTGGGATTATGACCCCTCCTACCGCCATGGTTTTCGTGGCATTCGTAACGCCACGAAAACCATGGCGGTAGGCCATATCAGTGACAGGGAATTTGTTCCCTGTCACTGATAGGGGTCTCCCCCCTCCCTCTTCAGTTACACCCCTACCACCCCACCTTTTCAAGCCCCCTTGTGCCCCCACTACATTAACGTCCCACTTCACACACACACACTCATGCACACATACATACATGCATGCATACATACATCAAATCACACACACATCCGCACACACTTCCAAACATACATTCAGACATGCGTTCACATTCACAACATACACACACTCACACTTCCAAACATGCACACACCACGCATTCAACACTCAACACACATATGCATTCACCCCCACACATTCACACACCCCCACACACACATACAAAACACCCCCCACCCCCTCTTCTGTTGGAGACCTGACTTACCTGTATCAAGGGAGTCCTCCAGCAGGAGACAGGACGGGGCGCTGCTACCGCCAGCAGCGCCCACCCGCAGAACTCCACCAGGCCGTATTATTGGTCATTATACAGCTGTTGGCAGTCTACTGGCTTGGTGCTGCTGGTGGTAGCAGCACCACATTACCGCCATCCGCCAGCATGGCCACAGCCAGATTTCCGCCATTCTTGTGGCGGAAATCCGGCTGTGTCCTAGTATGGCAACGGCTGGTTGCCGCGGTGACGGTCTTTTGGCGTCCGTCGCCGCAGCGGTAGGTGGTTTTTACCACCAAGGTTAAAATGAGGGCCTATGTGTCTATAAGAATGAGCCCTGTAGATTGTTCTGTGCCAGATTTGGCACTTGATTAGAGAATGCAGCTAAGATCCACCATGGTGTGTTTTTGTGTAGTTGAGTAAAGGGCAAAACAGTTACAAGTCGTGGGTCAAAGAATTTGCTGTATACCCATGTCAGCACACACAGAAAATCGTTCTCACAGCTACAGCAAAACTGGATTGATGTCTAATGGAATGAAAGTAGACCTTTACCCAGAAAGTTTGGTGTAAATCTGTTCCATAGATGATAAGATATTACCATCTGAAAAAGGTGCTAGGTGGCCAGAAAGGATTAACACTTTTATATATCTAGGCTTTTCAAAATTGCAAAATCCAAAATGACAATTTCTGTCCATCAGATTTGATTTTTGATTTTTTTTTGTCAATGTATGTAGTTTTTTTGGAGAAAAAAATCTGTGGTAACGGTGAAGCACTATGGGGGGCTTCTGGCCCTAGGCGCATGCTGGGTTGCTCTGAGATATGTTATGTCATGTCATGGTATTTTATGTCATGTAATGTTATTGAATGGGATGGTATTTTTTCAGCACTCGATTACCAAAAGGCGTCCGGGTGATGTTTTTGTTTTCCCATGACTAGTTATTTGTGAAGGAGAGATTATAGGTAGTTTTTTTCTGTAACTGGGAGGCCACTTAGAAAAAGGAACACGCCCCTTTGTCTGATCCTAGGGATTTAAGAGGTAGACAGAGGATGAACACAGATAACAAGGATGGTACATGAATCTTGATTGTGTCCCTAACAGACTTATGACATGGGTCATAAATTATTTTATGACAAATTGGGGGTATTTAATCTTCTTCTCAATTGGTAAACAATACAGATGGCTAAAATGATGGAAATCAGAATATCTTGGTGGTAGATCCTGCATGAATCTTATTGCCATATTTTGAGTTATCTGGGGTATTCCTTGAAGGGAGCCAAATCCAAAGAGTTTCAGTAATCCAACTGGGATCCCACTGTAGCTTGAATAACCATGAATTTGTGTTCAGAGGGAAAGACCACAATTATATTTCTCAAGGAAGTGGCTATTTACCTGGCCGCCAGCAAAGTAGTATATAATCTCTGCTGTTTAGCCGGCCACAAGCCACAGGCTAAATAGTAGAGATAATGTACAATAGACTGACAACTGTATAAATAGTGTGATGCAGGTCTTTATTTAGCCGGCCATAAAGAAAATGGAACTCCAGGCAATGGTAGGATGGTAGCTATCATGTAATGAGGATGCAACATGTATGAAACATTTTAAAGGAAGTGCATATAAAGGTACAATCATTTGCACAAAGCGCACATGCCAATAGACCTGATGCAAGTGGGAGACTCCCATTTTTCTAAGCCAAAAAATGGCTTTATTTTGGCTACCTCCCACCTGAACTTGCCTCTCTTTCGATAAAAGTAAATGGGAGAAATACATTCTCCTGATTATTTTTTTAAATCTCCCACTTTTCTCTTCTAAAATGTTGGCATGTATGACAAAGGTAAGTTCATGGATGAAGCTAAACTGCTATAGGCAAAAAAACAGTAACACCAATTTTGAGTAAAAACACATTTTAAATCATACATGACATGTGCTAGCTTTAGACTTCTTTTTGAGGGGGACTGTGCTTCCTTAGTATTTCAGACCTGCCAACACAGCCGCAGTCAACAAGCAGTAGCAAAAGGGAATGCAGACAAGTAGGTTGTATCTTGGCCCTCCAATGAGAGATACTTAGAGTAGACTATTAGTGATTGATGGCACTGTGCTTCGGTATATGTGCAGGAGGTAAATTGCATTCTGGGGAATGTGGGTGTGAAAGCAGGACAAAGGTAACTAATGCATCTGGGTATTCCACTCAGCTGCCTTGGGAATAAACACATTTTTTCATATTATTCAGACATAGTAGGTTTCAGGCATAGATGCCTATTGGTCCCATGTTATGAGTGGCTATTTAGTCACACGGACATTTGAGTCACCTGCACAGTGTAACTTGGGAATAGTATATATATATTTTTTTTTACATTCTAAGCAATGTTTTAAGTGGGCAAGGTTGTTTTCTCGGCAGAGCCCGCATTTCTTTCCTAGACAGTGCTGTCTCAGTTAAAGCCACAAAAAAAATCTGAGTGGCAAGCTTGGAGGCTGTACCTGACTAAAGACTTTGTGGGGGGCTCTCGAGAAGGAGGCAGTAGGAGGAGGATGATGACCCGCAGGAGAATAATTGTCAGACGTTGGACCAACAGGAGGGCTAGGACAAGAGCCGCAAGGACCAGGAAAAGAAGAACCAGCACAAGGGAGACATAATCCATGAGGACCAAGGTCAGCAATACCAAAACGGACCAAGAACAAATAGATGAGTAGGAACAGGACACAGAAAAACAGGACTAGGGGTGCAGAAACCACGGTGAGAAGGATCAGTATGGCTCGAAGAATATGGAACTGGGGGATCTGGACCCCGTGGCAAGGACCAGAAGTAAAAGAATGACCAGGGGTAAAAGGAACAGAAGGCCCTGGACCATAACAACAAGGAGGGTTAGGAGGGCCTGAATGCACCAGTCAGGACCAGAGAAACAAGGTCACCATAGCCAGCAGTAGCAGACCCAGTGAGATAGACCTAAAAAGACTAGTACCAGGAGACCAATCGAAAGAAACCTCACACACAGAAGTCCCAAAACCATAGTGATCAGATCAAGGCGAACCAATGGGTCAGAAGCAAATAGCCCAGGAACTAGAAGACTACAACTGGAAAGGTCTAGTGCTAGCAGGACCAGGGGACCTTAGATCAGAATTTCCAGGATGGCTACAATGGAACAGGAAGTTCCGGCCCAATGGGATTAGGATCAGAAAGTCTATGAGGTTCAGACTTATAGGGATCCTAAACCAGGGTGACAAGGTGTACATGAACTGGAGTGAGTGGAAGACCCAAGAGAAACATTACTAGGAGGACAATGATAGAGGGAGCCATGGTAAGATGTGCAAGAACCAGGTAGAACACGCAAACCAGAAAGACTAGTAGGAATAGGATAGGGCAGGAGGACCTGGGGGCTGGGAGGAAGTATTCCAAGGCTTGTAGGACCAGCACCAAAAGACCCAATACATCAGGATCAGACAAAGACATTTCATAACTAAGAGCATGACTAAATGGACAAGGGGGACCAGGATCAGAAGGACTAGGAACAGGCAAGCCACGCATCTAAATAAACCAGAGGGCAGGACCAGGAGGACCGATGGATAAGAATTAGGGTGAGAAGAATGGAAGGGTCCAGTGCTGGGAGCCTGTGAAAAAGGAAACCCAGGATCCAAAGGACTAGGGGCAGGAATACATGGGAATGATGACGAGACAGACCAGGGAGTATGGGGCCAGGACGTTCTTAGACTAGCATGAACTGGAGGTCAAGGAACATCAGAACTAGGAAAGACTAGGATGATCGGGCAAGTTGGCCACTATGTCTATGATACTAGGATAAGGAGGACGGGGACTAGGGAGACAAGAAGGGCAGTACCAAGGGCACCCATAAGGCCAGAGCAAGAGGCCTAGGTACACTCTAAGGATCATGACCAGGAAGACTGGAAACAGAGTTAAGAGTTATAAGGATCAGGACCTTGGGGCCCAGGGCGCAGGTAGGCCAGTGCAATCATTACAAATAGCAGGACCAGGGTGAGGAGGATGAGATGTAAGAAGTCCAACCACAATCTGGAAGACCAAGAGGACTGGACAATGGTGACCAGGAGGACCAGGACCCTAAATGACCATGCCCATAAGGACCTTAACAAGGACAACCTGGATCAAGAGAACCTGGATCAAAGGTTGAAGTACCAGTAAGACTAAATGGACAAGGAAAAGACACAGGAGAACCAGGAGAACCCAAACCAGAAGTACAAACACTAACTGTGCTTAAACACAGGAACCAAGAATAGCAAGTACAGAATCTCGAGAAGGGCAAGGACTATGAAAACAAGAATAGCTTGACCTTGGCCAGGAATGGTAGGTAGCTGAGACCAGGGACACAGACAACCAAAGTCAGAAGGAGAAGATCTAAGAGGACCAGGAAACAAAGGATTGGGAGGGACAAGAAGATCAGGGCAAAGAGGATCAGGAATTGTACCAGGGCTAGGAGGACCATGGTAAGGAGAATCAGGACCAGGAGGTCTAGGAACAGAATGGCCAGGAAGACGAGCAACTGGGTGGACAGGCCTTGAAGGACCAGATAAACTAAGACTATTATAAGTTTGTGTTGAAGCACAAGGACAAGGAACAGGAAGACCAGGACAAGCAGGATCAGACCCAAATCCAGGAAGACGAGATACATCCCAATAGGACCAGGGGGGCAGTATAGGCAAGCAAGAGTGTCAGTATCACGATACTAGGCAGACCAGGGCCACAGCAAGTAGGATTAGAAGAATCAGCCCCAAAAGTACCAGGGACAGACCTAGGAGTGCCAGGGGTATCATGTGCATAGGGCCAGGTTCCAGAGTACCAAATTGGAAGAAAAGGTCTAGATTGTATATCTTCTCCCATCACCAAGTGGCTTGTAGCATTGCAGGATTTCGATTTTAGAGTAGAGTATATTCCCGTTGTGGAGAACAAAACTTCTGAATGCTTGTGTAGATTGGTTAGAGATAATGCTCAAGATGATAAAGGTGAGGAATGCTGGTGGAATGATAAAGAGTGCAAAGTGTTACAAGATCACAGGGGGGTTGCATCACAAAGACTGAGTGGTCGGATGAGATTATAAAAGATGAAAGATTAGGTGCAGTGCTTGAATTACTACAAAAGGACAATATTTGGCCTACAGGGGAATTAGATTAATACGAAAAGGTACAAAAATTAACTCTCTGTGAATAAGAACCTTGTTCTGAGAGGGTCCAGATTAGTGGTTCCAACAGGATTAAGAAACCGGTTACTTTACATAGCAAATGGAGGTCACCAAGGAACCTGTAAGACAAAATAATGTTTAAGCGTTACACATTGGTTGCCAGGGATGGATCTGCAAGTATAAAGGATGGGGAGAGAATGTGGTGAGTGTAGAAATAGATATAAAAGTCAACAAGTCAGAACAGCACCCACTATTTGTAGGGAGTTACCAAAAGAAGTATAGAAAGAAATTGTGTTATATATATTGGGTCCCAATGACAATAAAGGAGATGGAGACATGTTTTAGAACGATGATGGGCATGTTGACAAGGTGGTCAGTGGTGAAAGTGGTATCTTATATTACCATGCTTTCCATTTGCAAATTCCCTGAGGAGCTTTTTGCTTTGGATGGTACTCAGGGTTCAGTTTACTTTTTCTGAAATCCAATTGTTTTTAAGAGAAAGGGGCATTTCTCACAAAAATGTTCCATATATCACCCAGAGAGTAAGTGCATGATTGAGAATTTAATCATACTATGAAAGGATCTATACAGATTTCTAAGTCACCAGGTCATGATTGGTGTGTTGATTTGATGGAGAGGGTAGTAGAATACAGGTTTAGCCCCTATTCTACTACTGGGCCATCCCCATTTGAAATGTTCCATAAACGCAACCCCAATACCAAGTTGTGTTCTCCTTGCGTGAAATCGATGAGATCACCACTATGGAAGTAAAAATAGAAATAAGTAGGAAAAGAGAACTGGAGACTTGTGAAAAGAGAAAAGTGAATTATGACATCCGTAAAGGTGTGTAAGATGTCAATATTAGGATTGGGAATGTAGTTCAAGTGAAATTAGCAAAGAATAAAAAGCAATAGGGAGGATATCTAAAGGGGCAGCAAAACATGATGATGAAAGAATTTGGAATTTCAAGAGATTATCATTATGCAAGGGACTGTAACACCTTTCCACGTAATAGTTTTGTGTAGATATACAGGTATTATTTTTTAAAAAAAATTTTGTTCTTTATTTTGTTTATTAGGTTTATTTTTACTATGCTTAGAGAGGGGCCGTGGTGTGATATGTTCCATATTATGTTACTTCTCTGTATGCTTAATAGTTTTATTATAGAGACTTGGTCCAAGTTTCCCTGGTGACACTCAGTTCCATAGAACGTAGAATGTTATGCTTTGAATGTAACCTTGGGTTTACTTCTTTACCATCCTCTGGGACTCAACTTATTCCCCAACGTCACAGGTTTCCGCTTTCCCCTTTCCAATTCAGAAAGGAATTTATTGAGAGTTGGAAACTGCAATTTCTGTTGCAAACCATTGTTGTCTAAAAAAAAAACCAGAGCTAGGGTGGTAACCTGCAATGGAAAAGAGGTCCACTTAGGACCCTTTTCCCTTTGGGAATTATGTTAACAGCCTTAGGGGGAGCAATTTTCCAAAACATGGGCTGCTTTGGAAAACAAAATGTTCTCATTTTGGAAAGCAGCCATAGGGCTGATGGTGAGCTGTCCCTTGCAGGCCACCATCTCTGTGATTACAGCCTATCACAGAGGGTTGCAAATTGGCACCTGCCTAATGTGTATTAATTAGCCAGGTATTTCTGCAACCTCCTCCGATTCAGTATTTTGTGAACTGACTGAACAGTACATAGGCCGGTTTGCAAAATACAAATCCATTTGCAGAGGTTATATGCATAATTTGCAACCACTTTATGTGAATGAAATAATAATACCTCAGGACCCTAACTTTCATAAGGTGCTGGATCCCAGTTGTCTTATCTCCATGTTTGCAAGTCTACCTGGTGTAAGTACCTGTTGAAATCTGAATAAGGCATGATAAAACAAAATTTACACTATTAAGACAGCAGCTGGGTAAATAGTGAAGTTCGTCTGCTATTTTCTTGCCTACTCATAAAGTTATGCACACTGTCTACTGTTCACCAGCCACCAGGTAACTAAGTTTCTTTTCAAGTTATTTGTAAGGCTTTCATCAATACAGTCTATCATTTCTGCTATTTAGGTGGCTGCCAAGTAAATATTGACATTTCATCACTTCTTGCCAAGCTACCAGTCAAATAATCTAAACTTTCTGTTACTTAACCAGCAGACACATAAATAATTGTTTATTTCCTATTTGCATAGCTGTTGGCCTAATTGTACATGTCTGCTGCTTTGTCAACAATTGGGTCATAAGTGAAGTATTTTTGTTTGTTTGACTGTTGGCTAAATAGGACAAAACTGCTATTTTACCAGTGACCAGATAAATTGTGCAGTATATTTGTTTTTTGCATGGCTGCTGCCCCCACCATGCAGAATCACTACTATTTAGCCAGCGGCCAGGTATATAATGAAGTTTCTCTAATATTGTTAGGCTCACCCACCAAACAGTAAAACATTTCTACTATTTAGCCAGTGGCTGGATAAATAGACACTACTCTTTCTCAACTGGCATCAATGGAAAAAACAAGATATAATGACTTTTAAAATATGTGCTAAGCCATCCAA
Source organism: Pleurodeles waltl (assembly GCF_031143425.1). Classification (NCBI taxonomy): domain Eukaryota; kingdom Metazoa; phylum Chordata; class Amphibia; order Caudata; family Salamandridae; genus Pleurodeles; species Pleurodeles waltl. Next base: position 843,103,975 of record NC_090443.1, read on the forward strand.
ATCGATGTTGGGTATACATCCAAGATTTCAAAGTTTACAGGCCTGGGTCATTCTCCTAGGGAGGATGGTCATCATAGATTAGTCCACTCAGGCACTGATTTCATACAGTCACTGAAGGCTTGTGACAGTGAAATATTCCAGTCCAATCTGATGTTAATTTGTGTTTCTTCCACGTAGGCCATTTGATCTGGCCAGATGAGCAAGAGAGGACACATTAACATTTAATTAAGGTTGGACTCAAAATGAAGACCGTCATGGAATGCCACACTCAAGCTTATGATCAGTGGCTGTAAAAGAATGCATTGAAACCTAACTGACTTCACTTTTGAAGAAAAGATTTCAACTGTCCCAATGCCAAGCCCTTAAATCAAATCATAATAAGTTGAGAGATGAGTGTAGAGCAGGGGTCTTCAAACTGGGGAGTGGGCCCCACGAGAGGGGCGTCAAGTGATTCCAAGAGGGGGCCACGCTTTGGCCAATAGAAGCATTATGCTGATACAAGGGCTTTGTTTTAAGTTGAAAAAAATATGAGTATCAGTAAACCGCTCTGTAATGGGCCATCACTAAAATGTTTTGTCATTTATATCCAAGCAAGAAGTATGTGTCACAATCCTGCACTATCTTTGAACAGCTTATTTGCAAAGATATTCCCTTTAACATATCTGCAATGGAGTACTGGCCCTAAATTGCAGAAATTCTGTTTTACCCTCACTCTGTGAATGATTTAATTAGGGGAATCTCTTTGACTTGGCAAAATGATGTTTTGCTGACATCAAAAACATGGTGTTTTGCTGAGATGAACAAAACAAGTAATTTCTTTAAGAACAAAATCCCATTCCAGAAACCAACTTTCTGCATAGCATCAGCAGACCATATTTCTAGCTTCTGGGGTACATGTTGCCTCTCATATAACTGGCCCTAGTTTCCAAATGGCATGTAGAGCTGAGGCAGTGTATGACAGGTGAATTCAGAGGACACCTGAGGGACACCCCTGCCATGCTAAGTAGCAACAACCAGGTAGCTTGTGCTGATGGGAATCGAATGGGATGTGTACTTGATCCAAGTTGCTAAATTTCACTGCTCACAGCCCATGCATCTGGATGGGGCTCCTCCTGGCCAAGTATGCAAAGCTTAGTTATTTGAAAGCTCAGTTATTGTTAAAGGTGTTACATATGGCACAGGCCACTTAGCAGCTATAAATTTGAGTCAACAGGAATAGAAGAATGGCTCTTTGGATGAGTTCATTCCATGGCTTGCTCATAGTGCCAAATCCTTGAGCTTCCAAAAACACCTCAAACTAGTTTCCCACACTATCCTTAAGATGAAGAACGCTTACTCTGCACAGTAAAGTCATTCCTACTATGAGTGGGCCTCAGAACAATTGTCCAGGTTCTGATATTATCTCATCTCAGTATGGGAAATACACTTCTGGCCGGCATTTCTGAGACACACTGGATATTTCTGAAAAGCATACATCTAGCAGTCCTTCTCATACTTTCAAAAGTGTGACAAAACCAAATTGATGCTCATAGACCTACACTAGCTCTTCCTGTCTACCCACATCACATTCAGGATCTGCCTTTAATGGAGATTACCCCAGTGCCCAATTGTGCCAAAATGAAATCTGGTTGAAGGTACGATAAGTGCTGTATCGCAAGAGTAGGTATCAAGAAATGCAATAAAACACCAAGCCTTATCCTCCAATGCATACTCCAACAATGTGAATCTCCATCATAGTCCCAATCTTTCAGGGCCTTTCCTTTTCTTTCTCCAGGAAAGAGCTCAAGAATCATCTCCTGAAGCAATATACAATTCTTCCACCATCCACTGTAAACTTTGTAATCTCCTACCCTCTCCTCCCATTACATTTTTTGCATATTCTTCTACTCCTTATTCTCGCTTCATCTCTCACTGTATAGCACACTTCCCATATCCTTGTGCAACCAAGAATGGTTCTGCCCTAATGCAATACCCCTCCCTAAAATTACACTAAATTCAATTCCCCGGACAGACTCTATGCAGAATATGCCTAGCCTCCCTCCCTCCAGCAACATCATTCTAAATTGGTTTCTTGAAAAGTGGTTGGTTGCCATGAAGTTAGATTCAAGTGTAGTCATGATCATAGGTATATATCAGTCCTGATGGGAAGAAATATTGCTATGGGAGATTTGATGTAACTGGGGGGAAGAGAACGTGTAGGTGGGGGAAGGAAAAAGTAAATCACAAGGAGTAGTCTAGTTGAAAATAGTTGACGGTTAAGGGGTAGGTAGACTGTCAGTGTCCCAGCAACGAATGACTTAACTACTGAGATACTACACTACTCCTTTCTTATGTCAGTGGATTAGCTAACTGGAGCTAGAGTGGGCATTACTTTGGTATTTAAGATGGTATTTAAGATGGTATCAGGCTCAAAGTATGCTTGAAGAAACCTCATCATTGAGAGCAAGAGGGGACAAGCAAAACAGGATCAGAGATTTAAATAAATACAAGATGCTCATCCCCCTTGCACCATGACTGCACACATGGGATCAACTACATTATTCAGAGGGCTCAAATATATGGAGTGTAGACATTGGAGACTGATAGCAGGGATGACATATTGTTTGTTTGTTTAATTCAGTGTTCTCATAAAACTTTCATAGTGGAGCCATACTGTGTTACTTTCTTCCAGGAACCAATTTATTGCATGCTTAATGATTGCCTCAAAGTGATGTCATGCTTGGTAGAGATTTTAACCTGACACTTTACATGGAAAGGGCAGGCATTTATTTATGGGCCAAACAGTATTGTATGTCAGAACAAAGAAATGATGGAGCAATAATGAGTGCAAGTTTTTTTATGGCTGAAGTGCCCTCAAAAGGGTGAATATATGTATTAGGGTGGGTGTATCAGGTAGAAGAGGCCCAAATAGATCATCTAATTCTTTAGGACTAAGTGGTGGTGTCCCCATATTTGTATAACAATGGGCACTTAGTTAGCAATTTGATTAAAAGTGAGTAGAACATGAGGAGGTTATGCACAAGGTGAGGAAAGGGTGCTACACATTATCCCCATTTTATTGATGTAATGTTGGAGGTTGTGATGGTCTGGAGATGCTCAGGGGGTAAGAATTGATAACAAAAATGAAAGAAGCCAAGTCCTCTGAAAGTGAGGAAGCATTTCAATATGCTAATGTTTGAGCAGGGATGGCTGTTGAAGCAGGCCCAAAATAAGCAGAGGCTCTATGAGAAGAGCATTGAGATCAGGAAATTGTTGCAATGGCAAATTCTCTGGAAACCTTTCAAAGAGAAGATAAAGTTGATAGCAGATCATAAAATGAAGATAGTCATCAGTGGACAAGAAGAAATTGCTAGGATGTTCTGTTTATTTTATAGAAAGATGCATACAAATGTTAATGGTGGGTGAACTTCAAGGCAAAGATTCCTAGAAGTCACCTATCTAAAAAACAAGAGCAGCATAGTGTGCTGATTTAAAAAAAAATCAAGAGCAGCATAGTGTGCTGAAAAGGCATTTGTAGATCTCCTCAGTGGCAAAGCATCGGAAGCTCAAGCCTCTGGCTGTGACGTATAAAATAAATTATGAGGCAAATCAGCCCTCTGTATTACTGAAGTTGTTTAGTGAAATACTGTTGAGGGTGTAACTCCACACAGCTTTCGGGGAGGAATGCATACTTTTGAAACCTAGTAATAACCCAGCAAAATCATGGCCATGCTCGCCCTTCACACTTTTCACACTGTCACTAACTCACCTGATTCTAACCGCGGAGACAATGCTGGACCTCCAATCCCAGCTAGGGCAGCTTAGTGAAACGAGGAACAACTGTCTAGTTCCAAAAACGTCACTGAGGGGACTGAAGTGCTGTCTTGTTCACTGCCTAGTAGGATTAGGACTCCCTGGACCATGTTATCCTCAATGCAGGTGTGGTACACTAAAACCAACAAAAGGCAATGTTACCCATAGGTTCCCAACTCAGAATGATCTATTAATTGTTTACACTATATGTACACTTAGAGACTTCATCATAAATATTGCATGAGAGAGAGAGCATAAACCATTTCAAGAATAAACTGGAAATTTCCTGGCACTCTGTGACATTCAGGGTTCAGATTCAAACTCGAAAACAACTTCAAGCTCTAGCAGTCTCTCATTCACTGTGCTTACATTTCGAATAAAAAAAGGAATACATTTTGGTTTATGTTTACCCGCAAACATGCCTTTGACGTTGATCTAATAATATTGTGGCAACAGTTCACCTACCCAGACAAAATAATTATAATGTTGATTAGATGGTGGTAGCTGTTCTTCCTCATCGTCAGAGTCAGATTCAGTAACTGGTATGCCTCTGCGAGTTGCTACATTGTGTAGAATTGCACAAGTGGCTACAATCTTGCCACATATTTCTGGGGAGTACAATGGGGCACCATCACTCTTGTGCAGCTATTTGAATCTACTTTTCAGTATTCCAAATGTATGCTCAATCACACCTCTGGTTTTCCTATGTGCCACATTGTAGAAATGTTCACTGCATGTGAATAGTTTCATATATGGAGTCATAATCACACACCACTTGTATATTCATAGAATGAGTATTTTTCCTGTTGCAGAATAGATACTTAATGGCAGTGGGTGGGCAGATTGGCATGTGTGCCATCTACACATCCTATTACATTGGGAAAATTATCAATCCAATAAAAGTTGACCTTGGTTGTACGAAGCTCTGCTTAATTTCTAGGAAAATATATGTGCGTATTGACTCACATTAACAAGGCATCAAAGAATGCACAGAAAAACATGTGAAAGTGAACTTTGAGACAGTCCACCATCTGCTGTTATCACACATTGATAGCTGCCAGATGCAAATAAGTGTAAACTGTAAAACACAACTACATGGCTGGGGCGGAACTTATTGCATAAGGTGTGTCTCTCAAGCTGAGTCTTTACATGATCAATTAAATCAAGGATTTCAGTGCTACTTAGCCTATTCTTGGGGTATTTTTATTACTCTGTTTGTTGAAAAAGTGTGACCCTCAGTCTGAAGATCCTCTTCTGTCTTCTCCGCCTTCTCTGGAAACCAGCCAGACTCCTCATTCTCCTTGCCATAAGATGCACAGCAGACATTTTGGAAAAATCAGATGCATTCTAGAGCTCTTTATATAGTTTGCACATGATTACCACCTGGCCCAGGTAGTGGTAAATTGCATGTGGAATTTGGTGTTTTTGTGACTATTTGAGACTGGAATGAAAATATAAATAGCGGTTCGCAAATAAGCTTTTTATTTACAATTCATTATTTGGATTCAATAAATTACTGATATAGGAAACGTGTAGCACTAAATTTAGGGCTCTGAATGTATTTCATACATTACATTTTCATTGTTTTGCAACCAATATTCAGTTTGCGTCTGAATACTGAATCACAGACGTTTTGTATACATGTTACACAAAAAGAGAACTAAGAGGTAAAACCTCCACACATCCTCCCAGTGTCAAACCAATATACACAAAAGGTGTGGAGGAAATGAGATCGCTCTGTGCATCACATGCACTTTTGTTGTGATTTTTTATTTTTTACTGTTAGGACGGTTGTATTGGAACTTATGTGGGGAATCTCTTTTTATTTAATAGGTGGTCTCACACACTTAATAGTGTCATGCTACAGCATCGACCACCTATCTCCACCCTAGCAGGACAGTGCTGCCAAGGATCCCTGACCATACTTCAGCCCTAACAACTGTTTTATTCCACTACTAGAAAGCCTCCTCCCAGCGGCTGAGAGGAGGTGAAAGTAGGTGCTGATACATGATGCATCCTTTGACGAATGTGTGACTACAAGGGACATCATCCCTGCCCCAGACCAGAGACCCACAGCCCCATAGTTTAGGGTATCCATATTTATCACTTCCACTCAGGTAGGCCGTGAGTGTTTGGATATTAAGTATTCCTTTCTAGTAGTGGAATAAAACAGTAGTTAGCTCACCGAAGTATGGTTAGGGATGCTTGGCCCTGAAGAATGCCCCAGACCAGGTTAGGTTTGTAGCGAGGGCAGAAACATGTCGGCTTTTTTGTAAGACAGGGTGAGTCATTATACCCACGTATGCCATCGACTTACAGTCCTAACAGAAAATAATTCTAAAATTACAACAAAAGTGTACGTGGCGCACAGAGCGATCTCATTTCCTCCACACCTTTTGTGTATATTGTTTTGTACACATGGCCCGAAATCCACCTGGCATCTGTTTGATCATCTCTTCTCCCAGTGGATGCTTTCTATTAGAAAACTAATTTTGCCGAAATGGAAAGGCCAGGCCACTTCTCACCCCACTTTCAGAGTGTGGTATCTGGAAATTAAAACTATTGCTTTCATGAAAAAATGTTATCCAACCAGAATAGTACTATGGATGCAAAGGACATATTGTGGGGAGACTGCCTGATAAACATTCCAAAATAAGGTTAGGTGAGGAGTAGCCAGGGAATTCAATTATTTAAATTAGTTAGATAGTTCATTAAAGAATATGAAATAAAGGAAGAACTTATTAATTGTCAACTGAACGTACATATATTTATATTATTTGTACTGGTTTATTATTATGAATAACAATTAACGAAAAAAGGCCAGCACCTCTTCCTTATCAACAGAATACTCCCATTCTTCCGATCTACGTGTAGAATTACAAGAGTTTTAGTGATGGCTGAGGGCGTGTGAAGTAGTTCAGCAAAGTCAGACATTTTCCTGACATCATCCAGTGTGAAACCAAACACATATGGTCCATCTGCAGACTTGATTTCGAGGCACAAGATTCCTGTAGGCAAGACGTTCTGCATGAGGAAATCTGCAGAAGCCTGGCAACAACCACTTTCCATGCAGTTATGACATGTGGCAATGGGAAAGATCCAAGGGAGGCATTGGGAAGTCAGGAACAACTAGGGTGCAGGGGCTAGGCTGTGCGGGGGGAAAGGGGGCACAGGATGCCTTGGGACATTTCTGGTGCAGCAGGCTGCAGGGGGCAATTTGGGATTGCTTGATTTTGGGAAAAGAGGTTACAGTACAGCTGTAGGGGTGGTATCCCAGGTTTGGGCGTTGGGGCAAGCACAGACACCACAGGAATGGGACTATAAGGGGGTGATTCTGACCTCGGCGGTAAAATGCCCTTACCGCCGGTCATAAGACCGCCATAACACCGCCGCGGCCGCGGTCAACCGCCACGGTCATTCTGACCCACAACGGCCAAACCTCCAAAAATCCGTCCTCCACTGCAGCCCGCCACATCGGCGGGCAGCGATAAACTGGAGATGACCAAACCTCCACCGTCACGCCAACAGAAATACGCCCATGCCATTACGACCCGCGAATCCACACGGCGGTCATTCAAACGCGGTATTCCATTGGCGGTACACACCGCCGCAGTCAGAATACACACACATCACCAAAACACAGCCACATTGGACAATTTGAAATACACACACCTGATACACATACACACACCACTCCCACACAATCAACCAACTATAAAACACACACCCACATCACCCACAAACCCCTGCGACCATAATTACTGAGAGAAGGAGAGAGAGACACAGCAGACAATCCATAGCAAGACACACTGAGGCACACTACACCATCACACACACCACATAGTAGCACAAAGCACCACTCACCAACACACTCCTCATCACATACACCACCCCACACCTCACCCACACCACCCCATGGCACCCCAAAGGCACCCACGCTTTTCGGACCAAGAACTCCGGGTCATGGTGGAGGAAATCCTAAGAGTGGAACCCCAGCTCTTCGGCTCGCAGGTGCAGCACACCAGTATAGCCAGGAAGGCGGAGCTATGGCAGCGGATCGTGGACAGGGTCAACGTGGTGGGACAGCATCCCAGGAATAGGGAGGACATCCGCAAAAGATGGAACGACCTACGGGGGAAGGTCCGATCGATGGTCTCCAGGCACAACATCGCGGTCCAGAAGACTGGCGGCGGACCCCCACCCACCCCTCCCGAATTTACATCGTGGGAGCAAGAGGTCTTGACCATCCTGCATCCTCAGGGCCTCGCAGGAGTAGCCGGAGGAATGGACTCTGGTAAGTCCCATCTCAACTACTATATCCCCCCCACCCCACCAGCATGCCAACCCACACCCCCACCCTCACCCCCAATCCCCCAGCACATATCCTCCCTGACAATGTCTCACCAGCACAACCCACCCATCCCAACACCTGCATGCCAACACAAATCATGGGCACCCATCACCTATGCATGACCACTGCACTAACCCCTCCCCCCCACTAAATACCCTCACAACACCTCCCTCAAGGGAATGCCTGCACTGGGGAACAAGGGCACCCATAACACGCACGCTATTGCACACACAGAAACAATAACCAAACTCTCTTACCCCATGCAGGACCCGAACGACAACACACCAGCCAGGAGGGTCCAGAAGTGTCCATCCCACCACCGGAACAGGCCCACACTGAGGATAGCAGCTCTGTCGACAGTGAACCTGATGACCAGCCCGGACCATCGGGGACCTCTGGGCAGTCGGTTCCCCTCAGGCAGCCACAGGCCACACCAGACCCGACCCCCTCTGCCGACACCAGCACAGCTCCCACCCAGCGGGCCCATGCCTCTGTCTCTAGGACAGCTCAATCAGTGGTGTGTCTGCCACTACAGGGCACCCAGGCTAACCCAACACCCCAACAACAACAGGGACCTGGGGGCAGTGGGAGCGGGCACACCGGCCAGGGGACAGAGGCCGGGGGAAACCGGGCAGCTCGGAGGGCTGCTGTGTGATAGGGGGGGGGAGGAGAGGCCCAGGGAACCCACTCTCCAAGAGGCCCTCACCACCATCATGGGGGCATACCACCACTCCCAAGAAACGATGGCGACGGTACTGGCCAGGTTCACTGAGATCCAGGCACAGCAGGAAGAACGCTACATGGGGTTCAGGGAGGAGCTGAGAATCATCAGGACCGCAATGGGGACCATCGTCCTGGCCCTCCACAGGATAGAGGACGCGTTGCGGGACCATGGTGCACCACACAGGGCCCCTGTCACTAGGCCGGACCAGGAACAGCCTACCACCTCCGCCGGCGCTAGTGGACAGGAGGTCCCAACACCTCGACAGCCCCCCAGAACCCCACCTCCTGCTGAAGAACAACCACCCCGTAAGAGGAGCCTGAGACCAAAGAAAAGTAGGATGTCAAGACCCCCGCCAGCAGGACATACCCCCTGAACTCTTCCCACTGTCCCACATTGCCACCCTGTCCAACCATGAACTGCCTATGCTCCATCCTTCCACAGGCAAAAGAACAATGCACCTGTGAGACTGAGAACTGGACTCTGCCATGGATATTCCTCCACCCCCCCCCCATCACCCTTAGAATCACATGTACCGATATCTAGCACTGTAAATAAATCACATTTTGAACACTAATCTGTTTTGAGTCATGCTGTACTATTAACAAATGTATTACATATCACTGTTCCATTTCTGTTCTGTCAATTAGTCATGACAACATACCAATGTCAATACGCTGTATTTCATGGGCGAACCAAGCAGAAGTCAGGTACTGAGTCAGACAGCACTGAGAAGGGAAGGGAAAGGCAAAAATTACTGAAAAACATCTGTGGGGAACTACAGAAAGTACAGATGCAGGAGGCTAGAAGCAATTGGGAAATGGCGTGGGTGAGTCTTACCTGGGTGTCACTGGAAATACTGTTGTATCACTCTATCCCTATTGTCTGTGTCGTCCTCAGAGTCTTCCTCCTCTTCACTCTCCACAGGCTCCACGGCTTCTACAACACCACCATCTGGACCATCCTCCTGCAGGAAAGGCACCTGGCGTCGCAAAGCCAGGTTGTGAAGCATACAGCAGGCCACGATGATATGGCACACCTTCTTTGGTGAGAACATTAGGGATCCACCAGTCATATGCAGGCACCTAAACCTGGCCTTCAGGAGTCCAAAGGTTCGCTCAATCACCCTCCTAGTACGCCCATGGGCCTCATTGTAGCGTTCCTCTGCCCTTGTCCGGGGATTCCTTACTGGGGTCAGTAGCCACGGCAGGTTGGGGTAACCAGAGTCACCTATTAGCCACACACGTTGTCTCTGTAGCTGCTCCATCACATAGGGGATGCTGCTATTTCGCATCACATACGCGTCATGCACTGACCCTGGGAACTTGGCATTTACATGGGAGATGTACTGGTCAGCCAAACAGACCACCTGGACATTCATCGAATGATAATTCTTTCTGTTTCGGTACACCTGCTCATCGTCTTTTTGGGGGTACCAAAGCCACATGGGTCCCATCAATGGCACCAATGATGTTGGGGATATGTCCAAGGGCATAGAAATCACCCTTCACTGTAGGCAAGTCACCCTCCTCGGGGAAAATGATGTAGCTCCGCATGAGTTTCATCAGGGCAGACAACACTCTGCTCAAAATCTTAGAAAACATAGGCTGAGACATTCCAGATGACATGGCCACTGTGGTCTGGAATGACCCACTGGCCAAAAAATGGAGGACTGACAAAACCTGCACCAGAGGGGGAATCCCTGTGGGTTGGCGGATGGGGGACATCAGGGCTGGCTCCAGCTGGGCACACAGTTCATGGATAGTGGCACGGTCAAGTCTGTATCGAAGTATTATATGGCGTTCTTCCATTGTCGACAGGTCCACCAGCGGTCGGTACACGCGAGGATTCCTCCTTCTCATCGCAAGTCCCAGCGGACGGTGCCTAGGAAGGACAACATGGAGCACAGAGTCAGCCAAACCACAGGTACGTACAGACAGCTTGCACAGTTAAAGAATGGCAATGGGTTGAAAGGCGTGTATGTGTGGCAATGCAAGGCCTAGGCCTGTGTGTCGCAGTCAAAATTAAGCCATGTGGGCCCTTGAAATGGCGGCTGTCTGACCTGTGAAGTGGGACAATGGGATGTGAGGTCAATGCGCTGGCGGGGCACACCGTGGCGGTAGGCGGTCGCAGACCGCGGCGCAAAGCCGCATTGGTTAACATTGAAGCCTATGGGTTTCAGGAGCCAATAACGAAGTGCGCCGGCGGTCGCGGTACGCACCGCCGCGGACGTGACCGCCATTTTCTATCTGCTTAATCACTCGAGACCTGATCATCCACAGGAGAGGACCTATACTGCAAGTGCTGCTGTGACCTCGGTCTGGAAGATACAATGGCTGCTGCGACTGGGGAAAGGGCACCTGCCTTCACGTCTGAAGAGTTGGAGAAGCTCGTGGATGGGGTCCTCCCCCAGTATGCGCTACTCTACGGTCCTCCAGAACAACAAGTGAGTACACCGGGTGCACATGGAATGGGCTATGCCTGTGTGGATTGGGGTGGATGTAAGTTGGTGGGGTGGGGGGCGAATGAGGAGTGCAACGCCCGACAGATGAGAGCATGTGCCATATGGCAAAGTGGGTGGGGGGGGGCCAATTACATCTAACATGCAGGTCATTGATGATTTCCTCCTTTCCACCCTGTACATGTCTAATAGGTCAGCGCCCATCAGAAGATCGACATTTGGCGTGCCATCGCCAAGGAAGTCCGGACCTTGGGGGTCCACAACAGACGGGGCACCCACTGCCGCAAGAGGTGGGAGGACATCCGCCGCGGAACAAAGAAGACCGCAGAAACACTGCTGGGGATGGCCTCCCAACCTAGGAGGGGTGCCAGTCGCACCATGACCCCCCTGATGTCCCGGATCCTGGCGGTGGCCTACCCTGAATTGGATGGGCGCTTTAAGACATCACAGCAGACACAAGGGGGTGAGTATCAGCACATTCTCCTATCTTTCTGCGCAGTGGAGGCGTCTGGGTGGGGGAGGAGGGCTGTGGGTGACATTAGGCCAGGGCGCTTTCTGTAGTGTAGTCCTCTCCCTTAGGCATGGCCCTGTGCCCCCGGCCCCCACCTCGGTAGGGTGACAAGTACAGCCATTGAAGGTCCAGCATCTCCCATGTGCGCGTTTGACGTCTCTTGGCCTGTTGTCTTAGTCAGTAGTACTGAGTAGTGTACCCCGAATGCGCGGCTTAGTGCATTAGGCACCTGTGTCTGTCCTCTCCGCCAACGGTGTTGACATTGCATGCACTCAACCTGGTCTTCTTTTTTCTCCCCCCACCCTTTCTCTTCATCTTCTTGTGCATGTGTGCATTAGCATCATCAGGCGGAGGAGATATGGCATCGGAGCACGAGGGAGCTGCAGGACACAAGGCCCCCGTGGGCCCAGGAACAGACACCGAGGGCACCAGTGATCCGGAGGGCGAGGGGAGCACCACGACGGGGACCGCTGGTGAGAGCAGCGAAAGCGACACGTCCTCGGATGGGAGCTCCCTAGGGGTGGCGGCAACATCCGTGCCCCCCGCCTCTACAGGTACAGCCGCCACCCAGCGCACCAGCCCCGCCCTCCCAGCAGCCCCTCAGTCTTCGCTCCGTGCCGGTTCGCCCAGGAAGGCGCGCGTCTCCTTCGCCCCAGGCACCTCAGCCCCTGCCCCTGTTGCCCCTGCTGCCCTCAGTGCGGAGCTCATTGACCTGGTAAGGACGCTCATTGTTGGGCAGACGACCCTTTTGAATGCCATCCAGGGTGTGCAAAGGGAGGTGCAACAGAGCAATGCGTACCTGGAGGGCATTCATTCGGGTCAGGCTGCCCATCAACGAGCGTTCACTGCTCTGGCCTCAGCACTGACGGCAGCCATTGTCCCTGTTTCCAGCCTCCCTCTTCTGACTGCCTCCAGCCTGTCTCTGTCTCCTGTTCCTCAGCCTATCCCATCCACACCATCAGACCAGCCTGCACACACCTCAACACCCAAGAGCAGCTCATCCAAACACAAGCACCACAGATCCCGCAAACACTCACCCGAGCAACACCCAGATGCAGACATGCCAACAGCCACTGCCACCCCTGTGTCCCCCTCCTCCTCGTCTCCCTCCTCCCTCCCTGTGACGTCTACACTCACACCTGCATGCACACCAACATCAGCCAGTGCTTCCATCACCACCTCACCCTCCAGTACAGTCCACACTCGTGCAGTCACCACCCCCACTGCCATGTACACGTCCCCTGTGTCCTCTCCCACTGTGTCTGTCACCCCCTCTTCCAAGACACACAAACGCAGGCAGCCACCCACCCAACAGCCATCCACCTCACGACAGCCTACAGCACCAGCACCTTCACCCAATGACAGCACACCTGACTCTCAAACAACCACATCCTCTACCTCCACTTCCATCTCCACTTCTCCTACCCTTTACCTTGGCCCAAAAAAACTTTTCCTGGCTAACCTTAATCTCTTTCCCCCCGATGACCTCCCCCATCCATCTTCAAAGAGTCCCAAGAGCACCGCAGCCACCACCAGCCCAGCTTCGGGTGTCACTGTTGTGCCTGGGTTCTGGAGCCCACCCTTTGCCAGCAGTGACACATCGATCAGCAGCAAGGACACGTCCAGCCCCCCCCCCGGCAAGAGGACCCGCAAAAACAAGGACCGCCGTGCGAGGACCGACAGGGCTGCCCCCAAGGAGCAATGTGCGGCCACTTCACCACCCACACCATCTGGGAGAGGCAAGGGCCCGAGAGCCCCATCAAAGGAGCGGAAGGGCAGCAGGAGCGCGGAGAAGGTGGACCCCACATGCCACATCCCAGCTGGGAAGGAGGACACTAAGGAGGCCAGGAGTCCGTCCCCGAAGGGTCCAGATACGTCACGGTCCGAGGGCGACTGAGCAGGGAGTCGAGGCCAGGTCTGGCTCCCTTGACCTGCTGGATGAGCACCGCTGAACAGGGCCCGCGGTGCAGAAGAGCACCGCTGAACAGGGCCCGCCGTGGAGAAGAGCACTGCTGAACAGGGCCCGCCGTGGAGAAGAGCACCGCTGAACAGGGCCCGCGGTGCAGAAGAGCACCGCTGAACAGGGCCCCGCCGTGGAGAAGAGCACCGCTGAACAGGGCCCGCCGTGGAGAAGAGCACCGCTGAACAGGGCCCGTGGTGCAGAAGAGCACCGCTGAACAGGGCCCTGCCGTGGAGAAGAGCACCGCTGAACAGGGCCCGCCGTGGAGAAGAGTACCGCTGAACAGGGCCCCGCCGTGGAGAAGAGCACCGCTGAACAGGGCCCGCCGTGGAGAAGAGCACCGCTGAACAGGGCCCGCGGTGCAGAAGAGCACCGCTGAACAGGGCCCGCCGTGGAGAAGAGCACCGCTGAACAGGGCCCGCCGTGGAGAAGAGCACTGCTGAACAGGGCCCCGCCGTGGAGAAGAGCACCGCTGAACAGGGCCCGCAGTGCAGAAGAGCACCGCTGAACAGGGCCCCGCCGTGGAGAAGAGCACCGCTGAACAGGGCCCGCGGTGCAGAAGAGCACCGCTGAACAGGGCCCCGCCGTGGAGAAGAGCACCGCTGAACAGGGCCCGCCGTGGAGAAGAGCACCGCTGAACAGGGCCCCGCCGTGGAGAAGAGCACCGCTGAACAGGGCCCGCCGTGGAGAAGAGCACCGCTGAACAGGGCCCGCCGTGGAGAAGAGCACCGCTGAACAGGGCCCGCGGTGCAGAAGAGCACCGCTGAACAGGGCCCGCCGTGGAGAAGAGCACCGCTGAACAGGGCCCGCGGTGCAGAAGAGCACCGCTGAACAGGGCCCGCCGTGGAGAAGAGCACCGCTGAACAGGGCCCGCCGTGGAGAAGAGCACCGCTGAACAGGGCCCCGCCGTGGAGAAGAGCACCGCTGAACAGGGCCCGCGGTGCAGAAGAGCACCGCTGAACAGGGCCCCGCCGTGGAGAAGAGCACCGCTGAACAGGGCCCGCCGTGGAGAAGAGCACCGCTGAACAGGGCCCGCCGTGGAGAAGAGCACCGCTGAACAGGGCCCCGCCGTCTCAAGCACCGCTCCGCTGGGCCCCGCCGTCTCAAGCACCGCTCCGCTGGGCCCCGCCGTCTCAAGCACCGCTCCGCTGGGCCCTTCTTCTCAAGCACCGCTCCGCTGGGCCCTTCTTCTCAAGCACCGCTCCGCTGGGCCCTTCCTCTCAAGCACCGCTCCGCTGGGCCCCGCCGTCTCAAGCACCGCTCCGCTGGGCCCTTCTTCTCAAGCACCACTCCGCTGGGCCCTTCTTCTCAAGCACCGCTCCGCTGGGCCCTTCCTCTCAAGCACCGCTCCGCTGGGCCCCGCCGTCTCAAGCACCGCTCCGCTGGGCCCTTCTTCTCAAGCACCGCTCCGCTGGGCCCTTCTTCTCAAGCACCGCTCCGCTGGGCCCTTCCTCTCAAGCACCGCTCCGCTGGGCCCTTCTTCTCAAGCACCGCTCCGCTGGGCCCTTCCTCTCAAGCACCGCTCCGCTGGGCCCTTCCTCTCAAGCACCGCTCCGCTGGGCCCCGCCGTCTCAAGCACCGCTCCGCTGGGCCCTTCTTCTCAAGCACCGCTCCGCTGGGCCCTTCTTCTCAAGCACCGCTCCGCTGGGCCCTTCCTCTCAAGCACCGCTCCGCTGGGCCCCGCCGTCTCAAGCACCGCTCCGCTGGGCCCTTCTTCTCAAGCACCGCTCCGCTGGGCCCTTCTTCTCAAGCACCGCTCCGCTGGGCCCTTCCTCTCAAGCACCGCTCCGCTGGGCCCCGCCGTCTCAAGCACCGCTCCGCTGGGCCCTTCTTCTCAAGCACCGCTCCGCTGGGCCCTTCTTCTCAAGCACCGCTCCGCTGGGCCCTTCCTCTCAAGCACCGCTCCGCTGGGCCCCGCCGTCTCAAGCACCGCTCCGCTGGGCCCCACCGTCTCAAGCACCGCTCCGCTGGGCCCTTCTTCTCAAGCACCGCTCCGCTGGGCCCTTCCTCTCAAGCACCGCTCCGCTGGGCCCCGCCGTCTCAAGCACCGCTCCGCTGGGCCCCGTCGTCGCAAGCACCGTTTATGGTTCACTGTGCCCACCATGCCTCCTCCTTGACCAGTGGAGACTGTCATCCACCTGATGGACTGTGGCTTTGCACTCCCCAGGATGGTCCAGTGGGCAGCCCACCCACTGTAGAGACATTGAGAGACTGTGGCTTTGCACTCCCCAGGATGGTCCAGTGGGCAATCCACCCACTGCAGAGACTTGAGAGACTGTGGCTTTGCACTCCCCAGGATGGTCCAGTGGGCAGCCCACCCACTGTAGAGACATTGAGAGACTGTGGCTTTGCACTCCCCAGGATGGTCCAGTGGGCAATCCACCCACTGCAGAGACTTGAGAGACTGTGGCTTTGCACTCCCCAGGATGGTCCAGTGGGCAGCCCACCCACTGTAGAGACATTGAGAGACTGTGGCTTTGCACTCCCCAGGATGGTCCAGTGGGCAATCCACCCACTGTAGAGACATTGAGAGACTGTGGCTTTGCACTCCCCAGGATGGTCCAGTGGGCAGCCCACCCACTGTAGAGACATTGAGAGACTGTGGCTTTGCTCTCCCCAGGATGGTCCCGTGGGCATGGTGGCTCCTCGTGGATCTGGCGTCGTGGACTCATGTGGCTGTGGTGCCCCCCCCTTCCCTTCCCCCTGAGGTGCCTGTAGTTTTTACATCTGATGCCCCTGCAGTGTTCTCTCCAAAGGACTCAGGTCTCCTGTGTGGGCTTTGCCCTTGTTTCTCAAGACTTTGGACCACGGACATGCTGAAATCGTAGGTTGTGCAGGACTTGGTACTTCAGTTATACACTGATGTGTGTGTCATTAGTTTTGTTGTGGATATCTTTCATGGTTGTACGCTAATTTTCTGGAGCTTTTTGGTACATAAATATTTATTCAAAATCTGATTATGTCCTAGCATTTTTCAGGGGTGTTTGGGTGGTGTCACTGTGACTTGGTGCGCTGCATTGGTGAGTACATAGTTGGGGGGGGTCGCATATGTGTGTGCCTGTAACCTTTCGTCCTCCCCCTCCCGTGTGTCGTAGGTGCAGTACTCACCGTTGTCGTCTGCGCCGGACTTCGTACTCGTGGTAGATGAGAAGGTAGACGAGAGCAGGTAGGATGTTTAATTCGGGTTCCATGCTGTCCTCCTTCCTCCTGGAGTGCGTAGTGGTGAGCGTTTTCCCGTCCGTAGTCTGTTTCCGCCGTGTTTTTATCGGCGGTGCTCCCGCCCCGGAAAAGGTGGCGGATTGGTGAGTTGGAATAGTGTGGGCGGTACATTGTCTGCCGCCTGGCTGTTGGCGGTGACCGCCGCGCTGTTTGTTTGTACCGCCGTGGCGGTCGGAGTGTTAAAGTGGCTGTCTGTGTTGGCGGTTCCCGCCAGGGTCAGAATCCCATATTTTTTACCGCCAGCCTGTTGGCGGGTTGGCCGCCGCTTTAACACCGACCGCCAGGGTTAGAATCACCCCCTAAGTATTTTGTGAGGGAGCACAAACCTGGAGTAATAGATGGGGGGTTGCAATTGAGCAGTGGCAGTTATGAAGATGTGAGGTTTCCTGCTTCAGAATTTTATACACTACTGATTGTGGCACAACTTAATCACTGCAACAACATTTACAGTTCCCTTCCAAAGAAACCTTTGGATAGCCTAGAAAGACTTCAAAATCAGGCAGTCCAAATTACCTCAATCCTTGAACAGAAAAACATGTCAAATTGACTCTGAATCACTACGTTGTGTTTGAGTAGAAGCAACAATTAAGTTAGATGTCACCTATATTGCCCACAGTGCCTACTAGGGCAAAATGCAAAATTGTTTCCTTACTTTTGTTCCAATTTGTTTGATTTATAGTTTCTTTTGGGATTTTTTAATATCTCTACAAGCTACTGGTGATAGCGTCATAGTGCATTGCATTACATTACATTGTTACATAAATAAATAAGGAAGTGTGTAGTTGACAAAGAGAGCAAATATACCAAAATTCTGAAGTGCAATTATAAAAGCCTTAGGTAGGGTCAGTTGATGATCCATGGATGCAGAAACTGGTTTTATATGTCTGAACAGCAGGCTTAGGCCATAAAATGACACGCAGACATGGGTTTTATAAGCTTTCTGAATCTCAGAAAGTAAATTTAAAGTCTTAAATTTGATTGAAGTGAGTTCCACAAGGATAATCCCTGTGTATGAAAGGGGTTATCTTTCAAGTGTCTTTAGGTGTAATGGGTCAATCTAGAGTAGTTTCTGGTTCACAGATCTTAAACATCTGGAGGGATGTTACATGGCAAACGTATGTGAATTAATGAAAAAAGGAAATCTGGGAAACCAAATCATGGAAAACCAATTTTAATAAAAGAAATTTAAGGAAATACAAATAAATTGAAATGTAAAGGAAACCTTTCATAGAAACAATACACTTTAAGGAAAAATCAAAAATGACAAACTCGGCTGAACATTATGAGTATTGAGAGTTTTTGGGTTCAAGGATGGGTGATGTTAATGAAAATGGCGGGTTGTTTGGGTTCAGGAATGGGTGAAGTTTATAGGTGGTGAGGAATTTTTGTGGATCAGGCACAGGTGGAGTTTAGGGTTCACAAATGAGTTGTTCTTAGGGGTGGTGAGTAGGTTTTAGTGGTCAGGGATGGGTGACATGTAGATGTGTTGAGGGTTCTTTGGGGTTATGTTTGGGTGAAATTTAAGATTGGTGAATGTTTTTAAGGTTCAGTGATGGTTAGAGTTTTGGGGTGGTGAATGTCTTTTCATGTTCAGGATTGGGGGATGTTTAGGATGTTGTGGGATTTCAAGGGTTCAGGGATAGGTGAAGTTTATATGTGAAAAGGTTGTTTAGGATTTGGAGATGAGTATATTTTAGGGTAAGGGTGGAGTGTAGGGTTAGAAAGGGCTTTTAGAGTTCAGGATCTGTGGAGTTTCAGACTCAAGGAAGGGTGTAGTTTATGCATGAGGAGGCATTGTTAGGGGACGGATTGATGGTGTCTAAGAGGTAATGAGGGCTAAGTGAATTATAACCATCCAAAACATTTGTTTGACAATGTAAAAAATATTATCCCAAAATAATGTCCAGTGACATAAAGGATTCAAATAAATGTTTCCGTCAAAAAAGTTTAGGAAAGTAAGAGCTGGAACTATTTCATTTACACATTAAAAATAAGTGTGCAGAAGCCAATTTAAAAAACAAAAGACATTCTATGAATTGGTTTCTATGACATGGTAAATTCCATTCATCTTGAAAATCTCCACTAAACTGTGTAGATAAAATGGTATCTTAGAAATGGTATTCCATTAACTTTTTTTTCTATGAACTAGCAAGTGTTTGGGTTCTACCATGTAGGTCTTTATACACCATACTCATCACTTTGAAATTTGCTCTATCCTTCACAACAAACTTGTAGAAGACTTTTTGAGTGGGTGTAATATGGTCCTAGTGATTCAGGACAAAAATAATTAGAATAGAAACAAGTATTCAATACCACAATGTCAAAGGAGACAAAGTAGCATGAAGAAGATTGTCTTTTAACTAATATATGGTAAAATAGGGGATAGGGTCACACTCTTTCAGTTATCGGATGCTGAATTCTTGATCCTCCTCCTAGAGTTTAACTGTGATCAGAACTGTGAAAATACCTTCCCAATTGTGAACCTGTATTTTTATTTACTTGTGGCTCCACCTTGCCTAATAATTAAAAATGTTCTTATTCCGGCAAGACATACAGTCTTCATTGGGACCACATAATTTAGAGCCCTGCTTTTAATTAATAAAAGTGTGCACTCATGATGTTGGTGTAAAACATTCTATTATTTTAACATGTAATTTTGTGATGCATATGTTGAAGGCTCTGGTTGACCTGAGTAGTTTAAGATCCTTCATGTGGAAATTGTTCACCCAAAGCCCATTGATAAGCTAAGATGTAATTGTGTATGTCAGAAGAACTCTTAGAAAACCCAGTGTGGTTCTATTGTAAAGTACTATACTTCTTTCTAAAATAAAACAGTATCTTAGTGCACTGAAATTGATGTATAGTCTAACACGATGCTAACATTCAGTAAGTGAGTGGTGAGAATACCTCACTTGTATTGTTTACACTTGTCATCTCCGACTGAACTCAGTACCTCTGTGGGTGTAGGTTATCTCACTGAATATCATTACAAGGTAGCCACAGTAAATGTGTGTACATGCACAGCATCCATCTAGTAATGGATTTTCTTTTTTTTAAGGAATTACAGAATGAGCAGTGTGAATACGCACACATAGAGGATGGCAATCGTGTAAGCAATGTTCTTATGCTTTTTGAAAATATATTGCAAGATGGTCCTCATTCATGCTTTCGTATACAATGGACATTTTGTAATGGTTTGGCTTTGCCAATGCTTGTGAAGCAATTCAACTAGCATTGGCAAAGTGAGTCACACAAGTATGCCGGCCCAAGATAGTGAGACAGTGGGCCCAAATCCTTCATTGGAGGGACTAAGGGCCAGATGTAGCAAAAATAAAAATTGCGACTCGCATTTTGCGAGTTGATGCGACTCGCAAAATGCGAGTCGCAATTTGGAATGCCAGAAAAAAAAACGATCCGATTTTGCGACTCGCAGCCGGACTCGCAACGCATTGTGCGAGTCCACAGATTGCGAGGTCGCTTTTTGCGAGTGTGCAAAAAACGAACTCGCAATTAGCGAGTAGATGTCGCAAATTGCGATTACCTTAAAAATTGCTTGCAGGTGCAGCAGAACACTCCAGAAAGCACACCAGAACACTCTGGAAACACTTCCTGGCACATGATGATGACATCACAGCCAGGAAGTTTACTAGTACACCTGGGAGGAGGGAGGACCACACCCTTTTATAACTGCCAGTCTTCACACAGAACAAACAGCAGCTGCCATGGAGGGAACCCCACGAAAAAGAAAACTCAAATTTTCTGAGAGGGAGCTGGAGGTGCTGACAGAGGAATGCTGTCAGCACCATGATGAGCTTTTTGGGAGAGCAGCCCTCAATGTTCCTGAGGCCACAAAAAAAAACTCTGGCAGGACATCCAAGATAAAATCAATTCCCTGGGTGTGAGCCACAGGACAATCGAGGACATTAAGAAGAGGTGGTACGACCTCCGCTCCCGGACCAAGGAGAGGGTGGCTGAAAGGCTCCGGGAGATGAGAGGCACTGGAGGGGGACCATCATCTGTGCCACCACCCACACCCCTGGAAGAAAGGGTGGAAGAAACATTTGAGCAGGAGGCAGTGTGTGGATTTGGGGACCTGGACACCTCAGAGCCCAGCACATCAACCGGTGAGTACCATGTGATAAGCCTGTACCCCTATCAATGTCAAACCCCACCCACCATGTACACAGGTGCATGCACAACCAAAATAGCTCCATTTCAGGGTAGAAATTGCCAAAATGATGCATTATGGGAAATGTAGTCAAATAGGCAGTTCATAGGCAAATGTTTATTAGGATGTGTGCAATAGATAGTAGACACTGACAGTCTGTTCCCCATGTCCCACAGGTCTCCAGCAAGACACCCCCAACACCCCAAGCACCCAGGCCCAGGAGGACACCCCAGGACCCGCCAGCACCCCCACCTGCACCGTCAGCAGCATCCCTGCAGTAGTAACACCTGCTGCAACAATCACGCCAGAAGCTGCCCCAGCAACAGGCAGGGAGGACACAGGTGGGAGCACAGGGCAGCCACCGCTGCGCAGGCGTCGCAGGGCAAGACCATCTGGGCTGCTGTCTGCATCCAGGATACTTCCTCCAACCACCAGTGAGGCACATCTGCTGCGGGGTCAGCGCCTGCAGAACAGAATTTTGGGCAGGATTAGTGGTGTGCTGCACCGCTTTGTGCGAAACAACCATGCAAGCATGCAGCACCTCAACAGACGCATGGACATGATGTGCCAGAACACTGGGGACATTGCCCTTGCCATTAGGGAACTGGCGGGAGGACTGCTGGCCCAGGCATAGGCTGGGCGGCGCAGAGATCGCCAAATATTGCAACGACTGGACAGGATGGCCACATCGATCGGCAGGCTCGCCATTAATACAACAGGCCTGTCGAGGCGGACAGTTGGGCTGCAAATAGAGATGGGCCATTTTGCTGGGGATGTTGCCAGGGGCCTGGGACGTCTCACCCACATAATAGAACTTATGGAGACACGGGAAATGTCAAGGGCCACAGGGGAAACACCCCAAGATAGTGAAGAGGGCTCAACAGTGAGCAGTGTCTCTGCCACTGACAGCAGGGTGCTGAGGAGTGGTAGGCAGAGCACCATGGACGCAGCAGGGACCAGCCAGGCTGGCAGGAGGGGCAGGAGATCATAGATAACACCCAGGACCATTAAATGTGGCACATGGCGTTAATGTGCCACATGACTGGTTGGCATTTTCCTGCCCATGGACAATTTCAACTTGTATATAGTTCTTAATTACAGTAATAAAACAGTTATTTTTGTTCCACTTAACAAATGGAGTTTTTTGGTTAATAGGTGAGTATGGTGGGAGTTGACACGTACCGTCCAAAATATTGTGTTGCAATGTGGTCCCGTCTCAGTCTGCCTTGATTAGCTAGACTCCTATCCCCATGATGGCGATGTGGTTGTTCTTGCTCTTCATCATCAGGATCTGGGTCTGCAGGGGTGAGAGGTAGCCCACGTCGGGTGGCTATGTTGTGGAGGATGGCGCATGCGACCACAATTTTGAATGCGGTAATGGGGGTGTATTGGAGGGCGCCTCCACTGCGGAGGAGGCATCTGAATCTTGCCTTCAGGAGTCCGAAGGTGCGCTCTATCAGGTTCCTGGTCCTCTTATGCGCACTGTTGTATTGCCTCTCAGATTCAGTTCTGGGTGTTAAAAACGGAGTCATGATCCAAGGCCTGAGAGCATAGGCACTGTCACCTGTTGGGCACAAAAAGTACACTGTTAGGAAGTCCAGATAGTCGTGCACAGTGACCTGTGTGTATGTCTGCAAGTGTCTGTGGCTCTACCTAGGAGGTAACCGTCTCCGAATTCCCCACATTCCAGGCGTTGATGTATCCCACTATGCCTAAAAACGTATGAGTCATGGGTACTGTCTGGAAACTTAGCTACGATGTCCGTGATGACATAATGGGCATCGCAAACAACCTGTATGTTGAGTGAGTGGGTACACTTCCTGTTGCGGAAAATGTGTTCCAGATTTGCAGGGGGGCATATTTGAATGTGTGTCCCATCTACACACCCTATGACATGGGGAAAGTGGGCAATGCGGTAAAAGTCCAGCTTGGTGCTGTTCATTTCTGCCTCATTCCTTGGTAAGTATATGAAGTGAGACATGTGCATGACTAAGGCATCTAGGAAGGCCCTGAGGAACCTTGACACTGCACTTTGGGATACCCCACCTGCCACAGCAATGACCCCCTGATAGCTCCCTGAGGCCAAGAGGTGCAGTGAGCATAGTACTTGCACATGCTTAGGAATGGCGCAGCCACGCAGAGTCTGGTGTTCTAGCTGTGGTTTGAGTAAATCTATTAATTCTAGAATGGCTGCGCTGCTAAGGCGGTATTTGTCATAGATCTCCTCTTCAGTTTGCTGAAAAAGAGTCTGCCTTGTTCCATATATCTTCTCCTGTCTGTGGCCCCTCCTCCTCCTCTGCTGGGCTGCGTAGACTCTCCTCCTCACTGCTATCAGGTATATCTCCGCCATCTTGAGTAACCCAGATGGCTTCTGGGTCCCCTTTTATACTTTGGTAATGGTTACCACCTGCTCTGAGTTAGTGGTAAATGGGACATGCAAACTGGGCTTTTTGCGACTAGTCGCAATTTGCGAGTTGCAATTGCATAAGGTTTGCGACTCGCAAATTGCGACTTGCCATTTGCGGGTCGCAAAATGGGGTCGCAACGGATGCGACTCGCAAACGGGTCCCATCGCTTTTTGCGAGTCGGAAATGGGCTTTTTGCATCCCATTTCCGATTTTGCACTGTCGCAAATTGCGATTCTGCCCGTTTGCGAGTCGCAAACGTTTGCTACATCTGGCCCGTAGAGTGGTGGGGTACAGAGACTGCAAGGGGTTGGGGCAGAGCAGTGGAGAGATTACCATAGGAAATTATCTGAAGCCTCATGTAACCTTCTACAAAATGCCATGGCTGTAAGGACATCTTACCCAGGCAACAACAACTCACAAAAAAGGGCCAACATTGAAACTTTGAAAGAGTCTGACCATACTGACCAGTGTTCTGTCCTGTATGCATGTATGTATGTCATGTGTGTTGTAACATGAGGTTTCTGACAGAGAGCTACAGCCTGGCCTGGCGTGACAGTACCAGGCATTTACCCGCCAGACTGGAAGGGTGGGGGTCTGGTTTTGCTACTGTTGGCTGATTTTGCAGCAACGCTTCAACATTAGCCTTCAGTAATCAGCAGGCTAGTATACCTACTTAAAGTTTCCAACCTTCTTGGATGGCCCTGGTATAATTACAACGACCTGCCTGCGTGCTCCCCGTCCTTTCACCCTAAATATCCCTCCCTTGTCACCAAATGATGCCAAAGCCTCATCATACAGACAAACAGCCAGGCCAGCAACCCAGCAAGACCAGGCCGAGTGACAACGAGTCCAGTAACCAATTTATTTTGGGAATTGGATAGATTATATTATCATTGGATATGGATGATATATCTGTAATGCCTACTACCTGTGAGTAGCTCGTACTGGCTGCTGTCTGAGCTGTGCTGCGGCCCTCTGTGCAAACTGTCACTGCCCTGAGAGACAGAGGGGTTCCCGTGCTTCTGGTCCGGACTCACACAGGAGGGGCCGAGGTGGTCCTGAGACCTCCCATGCGCAAAGGCGCACGTTTGTCACAGTGAGTGATACTCCATGGGTGGCTCTGACTGTCTGACCAATAAACTGTTGCCGAACCACAATCATCAGCATTCAGACAAGCCTGCTGGCAGTGCATCCTGGCCCCCAAGTGGCAGCTACGATTGAGCTAGCTACCTCTGGTAAGTTCTTCCTGGATACGTGTGATTGTTGCTGGTTAAGACCTGTTTAATTGATACATTTACCAACCCACATGATTTCAGTGTTTGACCATTTAATGGTGCTCTGCCACCCGGCCATTGTCATATCAGAATCAGAGTAGACAAGGGGCCAAGTGGTCATTTGCCAGCGGCACAGACCTACACTCCTTAGACAATACTTTAATGTACTCAAAATAGCCAGAAGACTTTACATTATGTTATGTTGTGTAAAGCGTCTCCATTGATATGCCACTCGTGCGTTTTCTCGATTATGGAGTCACTATTGTTTGTGTTCTTCATATGCAGGGGCTGCACAGGTCAGTATGCTTTTGGCTCAAGTGCCCTTGATGAAGCAGAAAATGAAGGTTTTGATTTATTAACGCATAAACGTAGTGCTGAAATAATCATGTGTGACATTAACCGAACTAATAAAGATTGTACGGGGACAAAATGTGCCCTCAGAGTAGTTTGCCGACATTTATACGCGTGCTTTATATAACGTGGTGTATTAGAATTGCACTAATCTGACATAATCATAAACGTATGCTACGATTTGCTTATTTGAAATGCCTTAGCTTAGCATTACTTTAGCGGAGGCTTTGGCCTAGTTGCCTGGTCTCACGGTTTAAATGTTCGTATTTTTCCACTGTGCTATTAAACGTGTATTTCTGCTTGAAGCTGTACTTTTCCACAGAAACTGCTCACATGCTTATCTTAAAGTTGGTGCCAGCATGGCATATTTTCTCTTAAATTCAAGGTCGGCTTGCAGGTGCGGACAATGGAGGCTCTGAGAGTAAGCTAATGGAGAAACAATGTTGCAACTTGCGTACCCATCTCCAAGGATAATGTATGCTTAAGTAAAAGCTTGAGAACTGTCGTTTTTGATTGGTCAATTTGAAGCTAACCTATGAACCCACCAATGGAGACCCTACAGGACTTGAACTGTTGTCTATAAAAACCAGGTGCACGAGAGGGAAGCTCTCTCTCTCTTCGGACATCCCGCCATTTTGACTTCGTAGCTACTATGACCCATTTTGCTGCGACGCCATTTTGAGAGATTTTGATGCTTTCTCTAGTCGAGAGAAAGAGACCTTAATGATTCTTGCCCTAGAGACTTTAACTTTGATTTGTCCCTTTGCATGAAGTAGTAGCCTTAACCTGCCGCCGTGAGGCAATTGCCCCGTTCACCCCTGCCCCTTTGTCCCGTCCCATGCTGATCGAGAAACGGTACCTGTGAGACGAAGACTTCATTGATTGCTGATTGGAATTGGTAATTATGAAAGGAAATTGTAAAATTGCATTGTGTTTCTTTTAGGTATCCAACTGCTGATTTTGATAAGGACCCTAGCTAGGAGTTTTCTAAATTGATGTTGCCAAATCGTTTTGCATGAAGTCCCACATGCTGATGCTAATTTGAGGTTAGATGAGGATTCCATATGTCGCACGATGCAATTGGAGGTCTTGTTATGCTGACTAAATGTACGCAATTAGCCCATTACAGATTATCGTATTAGTGCTTTGCATTGCCACTATCGAATGCCTTGTGATTCAAATGCTACATAGATTACACTTGTTTCGACGTTATGGACAGCTATTAATGTTCATTTATGTTTATCATTTGGTGTTGAGACACATTTATATTGTGCTAGCTTTGTTAATATAGGGAAATAAATTCACTAACTTTGCAATAAACTGGTGTGGTTATTCCTGGCTGAAAGGTCAGGGTTCGCCGAAATGTATTCTGGATTAATTGTTAAGTGTTATGTTGTTCAAGGTGTTGCTTATGTTCGTTATTGATTAACGATATAAAGTGAGTGATCGATTAATAGTACAGAGAGTTCCCACATAGTCAAAAGATTCATCGACCTAAAGAGCATCCGAACGCAGGTAAAATTGGTACCACGTTCCGCTCTATCAGTAGATGGTAGCAGAGGACGGTTACGTCTTTTGGGACCCTGTACCATTAGAGTACATGGTGTCGAACTAACGGTTTCGTCTTTTGGGACCCTGTACCATTAGAGTACATGGTGTTGAATTAACGGTTACGCATTTTGAGGCCTCATTCGAAAAGTTGAATTAGATTTTTTGGATGAAAATAATCGACAAGATGATGATGGGCTAGGTCCACCGCGACTTTCCCGGGATCTCGAAGCTTGCGAATGGAGAGAAAGGAGATGTGGAAACAGCGTTGGCGGTACTAGTGATGGTATGAGTGAAGCTAGGGGTTTGCGCTTGCACAGCTTATTGCCGCAGGGTGTGTGAAAAGGTTGCGAGGATTTTCTTTTAAGGATAGCGGAGGTGCGACTCCGGGTGTAGAAGTAGTGAAGTCGTCGAACTTCATAGAGTTAGCGGAGGTGCGGCTCCGAGTGTGAGAGTAGGGAAGTCGTCGAACTTCATGTGCGTGTGGCGCTTTGTGCATAAAAAGGTCCACGTGGTTGTTGTTGTTGAGACGGGCCCTGCGAGGTCAAGAGACTCCGGAGTATGTTGATCCATGTTGTGGTCTGGGCGGTTTAGTAGGTTGATCGGGCGTGGTCAACGAGTTGGTACGTGTGTTAGGGAGTGAAAGAAACTTCGACTTCGGGCTTTGACAAGATTCTAAGTGCACTAGAACAGATCATTGACAAGTTGAGAGTAGGTCTGCGGGTCAGATTTGCTTGCGAATGTGGGGACTGAGAAAGACGGAATAGCGGCCGAGGCTGGTGAAAGAGATCGAATAGTGGCCGAGGTTAGTGAAAAGTCCCTAAGGTCCTGAAGCGATTGTGTTACCCTTCCTGTAGTAAACCGACAGATCTGTTTTGGTTCTTTGGTAGCTCGCGATACATGCAAAAAGTTGTTACGGGAGGACCTGAGTGAAGGAGGACTAGCCGCGAGGCTTTGTCAGCCGCAGTGTGTGTGAGTGTGACGTCACTAAGAGCCGCGCTGGGATAGGTTGGTTGGAGAGAAGGGTCGCGCACGGATTGGACGCAGTCCGTGGCACTCGATTGGAAGGGGAAAGGCAGGTGAAGAGTATTCCGGGAATTAAAGTCACCTATTGATTACAAATCTTGTAGAATAACAGTGATCTATTGATTATAAACTTTGTGAATTAAAAGACGAGAAAATGAAATTCCTTAAAGCATTTAGGAGTGCGATGAAGGGGGAGACTTATATTAAAGCGAGCGTAGGAGAGGAAACGCCGCCCGAGGGTACACCAGCTTACATTGTAATGGAGGAAAAAGGGGTAGCTCCGTGTCTTTGGCTAAAGCAATGGCACAAGTGGACAGAGAAACATGGGAGCGTAGCATTCCCGATACATGGGACATTCAATATAAGGGTCCTAGAGAATTTGAGATTTACGATGTATGACATGAAAGTACCTCCAAGGCCAGCACAGTTTGAGGCTCTAGCAATATGGGAACTCATGGCTAGGCAGCAACAGAAAAACAAGTTTGAAACAAGGATGAGGAAGGTAGAAAAGACACTAGCGGATGCTAGGTGGGATAATGCGCAGAAGGTGTGGAGGTCAGATGTATTGCAGGGAATAAAATTGTTCCCCGCAATTACTAAGGATGAAGAGGAGACAGGTAAGAAAGCTACCTGTAAGACAGACAGGAAGTGTTCCAAGGAAAGAGAGGACGAGGAAAAGTTGAGAAAAGAAGAGGAGTTAGAGGATGAGGAATTGATAATGGAGTTGTTGAACGACCGTCCACCACCTTATGCAGAGAATGGACAAGGTCCAAGTACCAGTTCTGCCCCTCCGGCATCGGTACAGAACAGTGAAACGCAGAGTTCAGGAGCACCATCGGGATCTAAGGATCCGAGTTTACTGCTCACCCCGCAGATACCGCAGGTTAGGAGAATATATCCAGATGTGCCCGTGTTGAAACCAGCAGAAAATTATCAACCGCAGATGCCAGGGTACTACAGCAGTAACAACAGTGGAGGGATGATTCTAGACCCAACCGTAAGGGGCGTACAGAATGGTTACAACCCAACAATGGCACAAGCTGAATCAACTCAGTTTATGATGCCTCAAAAGCAGATGCAGGGAGGAAATGTTCATGCTCAAATGACGGGGAGTCAGATGGGCATGCCGGCAATGATGGCCCATAATATGGGGATGAACATGCCTCAGAATATGGGAAATGGACAGAATCCAGATGCAATATCACTGCCCATTACTGTAGGTCCAGTGGTACCTTTGTATAATCAGCCTAACTTAGGTATGAGCAGTCAGGGACCAATGCTGCAGAATGGGGCGGAAAGAAGGTGCATAGAAAACACTCCAGGGATAACTCCGATAGCGACTCAGCCAACTGGGTCTGGGTCCTTGATGGAATTTAGTCCCGTATGCGCTCAATCAACACTGGTGAGGTCGAGCCCCCCATTGATAATACCATTAACATCGCACACTGAAAAGTTGCCGCAACCATCAATGGCAGTCGATGTGAATGCTACACTGATGGGGGTAAATGCGCAACAGCTGACACAATGGTTCAACAATTTAAATTCCACACAAAGTTCAGACAGTGGGAAAGGAGACGATTACTTGAGCAGGATGAGGCTGAACATGGAAGCACAAGAATTGGTGGAAGGAAATATGGGTGTGAACAGGTTAGAATCCTACACGGAAGAGGAGTTGAGGTATCTATGTCCAAAGATCACGAAAGAAGTAAACAAGGTACATAAGAGTTTACAGGAAGTAGCAGACAGGAACGGGATTGACATAGGCAAGACGAAACACTTGAGCAGGAGCTATAGGTTGGATTTTGGGAACACCGATTTTGAACACATGAGATCAGCAGGCATGAAGGCACACCTTAGAGAATTGTTGCAGAGTGCCCAAGTGTGGAGGTGCTTAGACAAGTGGGAAAGCAGATGGGTAAAGAGGAAGGATAAGAGGAGGGACAGTGTTACAGAGCACAATGAGAAAAGACCACAGAGTAGTGATACAGTAACTATGTTACCAATGAGGGAGACAGCAGGGGGAAAATTAGTACATGTACCATGGCACAGGAGCGATATTCAGTCTTTTACGAATGATTTTCCCAAACTGAGAGAGAAGCCGATTGAATGGTATCAACAGACTGATAGGTTTGTGAAGCTTGCAAAATGTCTCTGGGAAGACCTGAACACTCTATTCGAGATTGTGGTTCCGGCAGATTTGTGGGAGGATTGCAAAAGAGCTGTAGGTTGGCCGACAAGTGAACCAGAGAGAGACAGGGAGACGGGCGCACCATCACCTATGGTGATGTGTTTGTACTATAAGGTGATTGAACATTTGAAGACGAAGGTTGCCGCCAAAAATGTGGATTGGCAGAAAATTGATCGAACTGCCCAAGAGGCTAAAGAATCGATTCATAGTTACTATGAAAGGTTGTTGAAGGCGTTCAAGAATTACAGTGGCACGGAAGCAATTGAGGCGAAAGATATGCTTCATTTTGTGTTCAGATTTGTGGAAGGGCTGGGACCAGAGATAAGTCAGATGATAAAATCGTATTTGGTCTGCTGGCAGTCGAAACCGATTGATGAAGTCTTGACTTATGCGAAATACTGTAGCGACGAAATTGAGGTGAAACAGAAAAAGCTGAAAGAGAAGGTGATGATGATGCAGCTTAAGGCGGCTCAGACAGGCTTACAAGGTCTGCAAGAACTGCAAGGGTTGCCAGGGATGCAAGGGTTCCAACAGCAGGTACCGCAACAGCAGCCGCAGTTGCAGGGAGGCATGGTGTTTCAGCAACAGCAGCCGCAGTTGCAAGGAAACATGGCGTTTCAGCCACAGGGCAGAGGCAGAGGTAGAGGAGGTTTTGTGAATAATGGTCCGGATTTGAACACTGTTGTGACAGGTGTGCAGGCAATGAAGAAGGTGATGCCGTGTCACGCGTGCGAAAACGTAGGTCACTGGAAACGCGAGTGTCCGATGGTGGTGCAGGAAGGTGCAGGTGCAGGTGTAGGTGTTGGTCAGCAAAACAATGATGTCAATGCATTTCAGACAATGAGAGGACCAAAAATGAGAGGTCTAAACCCAAATTTTCAGACCATAAATCAATTGCAGGGATTACAACCTATGCAGCCGCAGCAGATGCAGATGCCCCGTGTGCAGATGACGCAAATGCAGCCGATGCAACAGCAGTTACCTTTGGTACCTAATCAGCAAATGCAAATACCTTTGGCACCAATGAGTCAGCAGCAAATGATGGTTCCTCCACAGGTAACGGGTCAGGTAATGAGCACAAATGGCACAGTACAACAGTTCCCATTACACAGTGAGAGTGGAATAAACAATGTATGGGAAAGTGAAAGCTCAGAAGAGGAAGGAGATTGTGTGCTTGCGGCATCCTTGGAAGTTGATCAAAGGGGTCCGTACGTAGAGGGAAGAGTAATGGGTCATCGTGTCTCATTCCTGGTTGACACGGGAGCCACACATTCAACTGTTAAGAGCAGTGAAGTACCAAATTTGCCACTCTCAGGGAGGACAGTTCAAGTGGTGGGAGTAGCAAACAGGCATCTGACGAACCCAATAACAGATCCAATACCAGTCAACATTGGTAACTATCAAGGGGTACATCAGTTTGTAGTATGTGACTCAAGCCCGATTGCACTGTTAGGAAGAGACCTATTGTGCAAGTTGGGTTGTTCGATAATGTGCTCGAACGAGGGAATAACAATACAGACGAGCAGTGATGGGGAAGAAGAGGGCAGTGTAGAGGGTGATGAGATAGAAACAGTTGACGAAGAGTATCCTCTGATTTGTCTCTTACCAATGATAACTGAAGAAGATATCCCAGCAGAATTACGGGAAACAGTCGGAAAGGAAGTGTGGGACATGACAGGGAAAGAGGTGGGATTGATGAAAGGAGTAGAACCAGTAAAAGTGATGGTAAAGCCCAATGCGATCTTTCCCCAGACCCCACAATACCACATGCCACAAGATACCCTCATGAAAGTTGCCCAACTTATTGACGAATTCGTGAAGCAGGGAGTACTGAAAGAAGTATTAAGCAGCCCATGTAATTCACCGATAATGGGACTAATGAAGCCAAGTGGGAAAGTCCGACTTGTACAAGATTTGAGAAAAATAAATGACATCATAATCAAGTGCTGCCCTGTCGTACCGAATCCGGCTGTGATAATGTTTCAGATCCCTTGCGAAGCTGAGTGGTTCTCAGTCATCGATTTGTCACAAGCATTCTTTTCTGTGCCTCTTCATGAGGATAGCCAATTCCTCTTTTGTTTCAAATTCCTAGACAGAGTATATAGTTGGTGTCGAATTCCTCAAGGGTTCTCTGAGTCACCGTCGATATTCAATCAAGTCCTAAAGAAAGATTTGGAAGAGTTAGAGTTGCCATTTGAGTCAACCCTAGTACAGTACATTGATGACTTACTGGTTGCATCAAAGACAGAAAGTGGCTGCACAGCCGATACCATTGCTCTGTTGAACCATTTGGGAGGGAATGGACACAAGGTGTCTCCTTCCAAATTACAGTTCTGTCAGAAGAAAGTGAAATACTTGGGTCACCAGATAGAGAAAGGGTCACGGAAAATAATGAAGGAAAGAATTACCAGTGTACTTCAAATGAGTCCACCAAAAACAAGGAAGGAGGTGAGGAAGTTTTTGGGAATGGTGGGATACTGTCGCCAGTGGATTCCCAACTTCTCGTCTCTAGCGAAGCCTTTGCTGAAATTGACCCAGAAGGATGCCTTGGACCAGATCGAACTGAAAGGGGATGAGATGGATGCTTTTGTTGAATTAAAGGAGTGCATGTGTAGGGCTCCAGCGTTAGGTATGCCTGATTACACAAAGCCTTTCACATTGTTTTGTCATGAACGTGATGCATGTTCTTTGTCTGTCTTGACTCAAGCCCATGGTGGCGTAAACAGACCAGTAGCGTATTTTTCAGCTACTCTGGATCCGGTTGCAGCAGCACTCCCAGGGTGTTTGCGCGCCGTAGCAGCAGTTGGTATCAGCCTCACTCAGAGTGAAGGAATAGTGATGGGACACCCAGTAACAGTCATGGTCCCTCACTCAGTCGAGATACTTTTGACCCGCTCCCGAACGCAGCACATGACTGGAGCAAGACTCACAAGGTATGAAACGACTATTCTGGGCTCACCGAATGTGCAGCTGAAAAGGTGCACTACGTTGAATCCAGCTACCTTGCTTCCTGGAGAAAATGCTGAAATTGAGAACGCTGAAGACGTCGAGCATGACTGCCTTCAGGTGACTGAATTTTGCACAAAACCCCGACCGGACATCAAGGATACAAAACTTGATGTAAATGACCAAATTCTGTTTGTTGATGGTTCATGTCTAAGAGATGGGGTGGGAATTTTGAAAGCAGGATATGCTGTATGTACTGTGACAGGGGTCTTGGAAGCGGGATGGCTCCAAGGAGTCTATTCTGCACAAGTAGCAGAACTTGTAGCCCTTACTAGAGCATGTCAATTGTCTGCATTGATGAAAGTCACCATTTACACTGATAGCCAATACGGGTTTGGGATTGTGCATGACTTTGGACAACTGTGGTCACAGAGAGGTTTCCTGACTTCTTCAGGATCCCCAGTGAAAAATGGGGAGAGAATAAGGGAGTTGTTACATGCCATTCAAGTGCCAGCTGAAGTTGCAGTGGTAAAGTGCAGTGCTCACACGAAAGGACAGGACTATGGGCCTCATTATGACCCTGGCGGGCGGCGGAGGCCGCCCGCCAGGATCCCGCCCTCCATATTACCGCGCCGCGGTCAAAAGACCGCGGCGGGTATTACGAGTTTTCCCCTGGGCTGGCGGGCGGTTCCAGTAAAACCGCCAGCCAGCCCAGGGGAAAACTCCCTTCCCACGAGGATGCCGGCTCGTAATCGAGCCGGCGGAGTGGGAAGGTGCGACGGGTGCAGTGGCACCCGTCGCGTATTTCAGTGTCTGCAAGGCAGACACTGAAATACTTTTCGGGGCCCTCTTACGGGGGCCCCTGCCGTGCCCATGCCATTGGCATGGGCACGGCAGGGGCCCCCAGGGGCCCCGCGACCCCCCCCTACCGCCATCCTGTTCATGGCGGCTTTCCCGCCATGAACTGGATGGCGGTAGGGGGGGTCAGAATCCTCATGGCTGCGGAGCGCGCTCCGCAGCCATGGAGGATTCCAAAGAGCAGCGGAAAGTCAGCGGGAGACCGCTGACTTTCCGCTTCTGACCGCGGCTGAACCGCCGCGGTCAGAATGCTAATTGGAGCACCGCCAGCCTGTTGGCGGTGCTCCCGTGGTCGGTGGCCCTGGCGGCCACCGGCCGCCAGGGTCAGAATGACCCTCAATGTGTCTCTGGGAAACGCCTATGCAGATCAAGTCGCAAGATTTTGTGCCTTGAACTGTATATTGTTAAGGGATGATTGGAATACAATAAGTGAATCAGAACTCGAACCAGCGGAAGCATTTGCCTTGAAGGTCGTAGATACAATAGAAGAACTAAAAGCACTACAAAGTAATGTCAGGGAGGATGAAAGAGATTCCTGGATTAAATCACAATGCATAAAGAGACAAGACGAGCTATGGGTTTCACATGAGGGAAAATTTGTTTTGCCAAATAGTCTCTTATCACAGCTTGCGCGGTTCTATCATGGGCAAGCTCACCTAGGGAGAGATGCCATGATAAGATTGTTCAAAACTAATTGGTTTAACCCCAGATTTCGCCAAGCTGCGGAAGCAGTTTGCCATCGATGTATCACTTGCCAACAGATGAACCCAGGAAAGGGAACAGTTGTGAACGCGAGCCACATTGGTAGGGCAAGCGGTCCTTTTAGCCGAATGCAGATGGACTTCATTGAGATGCCTGTGCATGGAGGTCTGAAATATGTGTTGGTGATTGTGTGCATTTTTAGTCACTGGATTGAGGCATACCCCACACGTAGAAATGACAGCCTTACAGTTGTCAAGCTATTGTTGAGGGAGTTGATACCACGTTTTGGATTCCCGATCTCTTTAGAATCAGATAGGGGAAGTCACTTCAACAATGAGGTAATGAAGTTACTTTGCGAAGCACTGAACATTGAGCAAAAGCTGCACTGTAGCTATCGCCCTGAAGCATCAGGACTGGTGGAGCAGATGAATGGTACGCTGAAGTCGAGAATGGCAAAAATATGTGCATCAACAAATTTGAAATGGCCTGACGCATTGCCCTTAGTGCTAATGTCAATGAGAAACACTCCGGATAGAAAAACTGGATTGTCTCCGCACGAAATTCTCATGGGCAGGGCTATGAGACTTCCTGCAGTTCCCGCAAACATGCTTTTGAATATTACAGATGATATGGTGTTAGACTACTGCAAAGGTCTGGCTGACGTGGTTCGCTCTTTCTCTCACCAGGTGGAAGCGACCACCTTGCCACCGATCCAAGGTCCAGGACACGCACTGAAAGCAGGTGACTGGGTCGTGATAAAGAAGCACGTGAGGAAGTCGTGTCTGGAACCCCGTTGGAAAGGCCCTTTCCAAGTGATCCTGACAACAACTACTGCTGTGAAATGCGCGGGGGTTCCCAACTGGATTCACGCCAGTCACACAAAGAAGGTGCTGTGTCCCACAGATGAGGAAGTTGAAGCGCTGAAACTACCAGTGCCTGATAAAACGGTGCCGAGTGCTGAGACAGAACAAAAGCGAACTGAAAGCGAACAAGCAACAGCAGAAGAAAAGGAGGTATTATTGGAGAACGAAGAGTCCGACTCACTTGGGGAAGACCAAGGAGAAAGTTCAGACAGCGACGACGAAGCTGCAGGTGACAAAGAGCCTGAAGCCGCTGAGGGTAGCAAAAAGCCTGAAGCAGCTGAAGGTGACAAGGAACCTGAAGCAGCTGAAAGTGATACAGAGCCTGAAGAAAGTAACGGTGACGAAGGGCTCGAAGAGAGTGAGAAGGCAGGAGAGCCTGAGCAGAAGGGGGCTTTCCCAGAAACAGACGATACAGAAAAAGAGAAGGAAAACGTGACTGATTCCCCTGAAGGTGGGGACAAAGAAGAGCAGAACGAAAAAGCTCAAACCTCTACAGAAAAGATCGCAGGTCCATCAAATGGACACGGTGCAAAAAGAAGATTAAGTATCTCACCGATAAAAGAAAAGGGTAAAGAAGGTTTGAACGAAGGAGGAAGGCCGAAAGTGAAAGAGAAAAGAAAGGAAGTGACCGTCGTGGAACAATCGTCAAGTGAAGAAAAGGACTTGGCGAAGGAGGAGAGTGCCAGCGAAGCAGAATCAAAGAGAGAAGCAAAATTGAAAAGGAAAGGAAAAGGATACCAAACAAGAGGTATTCCGGTCCTGAATGGGCATATGCAGTCAATGATGATTGGACTGATGAGTTTGTATCTCTAAGCATCAAGAACGAAGAAGAAGAAGAGATACCAATAGAAAAGAAAAGTTTCATAGACTCTGTTGATTGAAACGGAAGTGAATGGTATTGCTTGCTGCAATATAACGTGAGACAAACAACCAGCTGAGACATTGCTAAACCGAATTGAGACAAATGCTGCTAACCGATAAGTGACTGGCCTTTTGAAGAAGACGGTGTGAACATTGTGCTCGTTCAAGCTTTGTAACTGAATTGCTAAGTAGTTTCATTTATAAGTGCTTATAGCTCTCTGATTCTATACAGATCATGCCTGGGTACGCTATGCAAAACAATAGAAAGAAGTATTGTAAATACGTGTGTATAGGCTTGGTACTAACATGTGTACTAATAATAATGGCAATTGTGTTTGGAATGCATAGGAAAGGTGAGAAGGAAACTATTGCTGCTTCCACTATTGTTCCTGTTACTGTCACTGAACTAACACCATTGAAAAGACTAGCAATGGATGAGAGGCTCTTGCATGATAAGAAAGAGCTTTCGTATAACGTTTTCTATCATATTTTGCTTACTAACAGAGTATGTTGAGACTATGGATGCGAAAGATTGTTATGTGTGTACCCAGATACCAACATCAGTAAAGGAAGGGGTGACTTATCACCACATGCCTCTTACATATGGGATTACATGTAGTATAGTAATGTCTAGGTTTTATGGTCAATCTAATATACAGTATTTTTTCTCAAATTATGATGTTACCTTTGCTTATGTTCCTATAATAGCGCAGCTAAGCGAGACTGCAAAATATTGGGATTACAAAATTATGAGGGACTTTTTCGAGCCAATGCAACCTTTTGAAACGGCTCATGCTCATAGGGAGAACCTTACTTGCTCAGTCTCTGCTGTAGAAATAAGCTTTTTAGATCGCACAGATGATAGAAGGGCTCAAATGAAGGCGAAATTAGAAAAAGAACTGCATAAGAGGACTTCAGTAGATAATTATGACTTTGCTGCTATAAAGACACAAGGGAAAATTGCTTTAGATGCTTGGCATGTAGGGAAATTTTGTATATATCGAGGTGAATCTTATTACGACAATATTTTTGTAGGAGCGAGTGAATGCAAACATACGTTTATCTTTAAGGCCAAATGGACATTCATGATGGACGGACTTGACCCTGTCATTCCAGGGGTGTATTACATTTGTGGGCATAATGCCTATTATCGTCTTCCAAAGGGATGGTGGGGAAGATGTTATTTGGGTATAGTGTTTCCGAAAGTTTATCAACTGGATGACATATCGATGATTGAAAAGACACCTGGATCCCATCGTATCCAGAAAAGAGAGACCGCAGCTGCTGTGGTAGGCGATATATTTGGAGCCATGATTCCTTCATTGGGAGTTGTGTTGAATTCCATCAAAATAAGAAAGTTGTCTACTATAGTGGATAACATGTTGACAAAATTTTCAGGTGCTATAATCCTTATGGATGCTGAACTTGCAGCGGAAAGAGCTATGACTCTTCAAAATAGGCTTGCTTTAGACATTCTTTTAGCAAAGGATGGAGGTGTTTGCAAAATGATTGGTGCACGTCACTGCTGCACCTATATACCTGATAATAGTGTGAAAATTAAAACTATGCTTGCTAATCTAACAAAAGAAAGTGCAGATTTGAAAGAACTGAAAGAACCAGGAGTGTGGGAAAAGGTTGGAAAGGGACTTGCTTCAGTGGGACATTGGATTGGGGGAATTTGGAACGGAATATTATTGAAAATAATAGAAGGAATATTAATAGTAATAATTTGTGTATTTGGAATTTGGGGAATAAAAAGGGGAATAATAATGATTATGGAAAGAATTAAAAGAAGAAAGGAGGAGAAAATAATGAAAAGAATGGCAGAAGAATACAAAGAGCAAACTAGGGGAACTAAAAGGAAAAGGGAGCTGACAGAATTTTAATGGGATAACATTTGTGGGCTAAATTTGTGTGATGACAAGTAGTCATCAGAGGAGGGATTGATGAAGCAGAAAATGAAGGTTTTGATTTATTAACGCATAAACGTAGTGCTGAAATAATCATGTGTGACATTAACCGAACTAATAAAGATTGTACGGGGACAAAATGTGCCCTCAGAGTAGTTTGCCGACATTTATACGCGTGCTTTATATAACGTGGTGTATTAGAATTGCACTAATCTGACATAATCATAAACGTATGCTACGATTTGCTTATTTGAAATGCCTTAGCTTAGCATTACTTTAGCGGAGGCTTTGGCCTAGTTGCCTGGTCTCACGGTTTAAATGTTCGTATTTTTCCACTGTGCTATTAAACGTGTATTTCTGCTTGAAGCTGTACTTTTCCACAGAAACTGCTCACATGCTTATCTTAAAGTTGGTGCCAGCATGGCATATTTTCTCTTAAATTCAAGGTCGGCTTGCAGGTGCGGACAATGGAGGCTCTGAGAGTAAGCTAATGGAGAAACAATGTTGCAACTTGCGTACCCATCTCCAAGGATAATGTATGCTTAAGTAAAAGCTTGAGAACTGTCGTTTTTGATTGGTCAATTTGAAGCTAACCTATGAACCCACCAATGGAGACCCTACAGGACTTGAACTGTTGTCTATAAAAACCAGGTGCACGAGAGGGAAGCTCTCTCTCTCTTCGGACATCCCGCCATTTTGACTTCGTAGCTACTATGACCCATTTTGCTGCGATGCCATTTTGAGAGATTTTGATGCTTTCTCTAGTCGAGAGAAAGAGACCTTAATGATTCTTGCCCTAGAGACTTTAACTTTGATTTGTCCCTTTGCATGAAGTAGTAGCCTTAACCTGCCGCCGTGAGGCAATTGCCCCGTTCACCCCTGCCTCTTTGTCCCGTCCCATGCTGATCGAGAAACGGTACCTGTGAGACGAAGACTTCATTGATTGCTGATTGGAATTGGTAATTATGAAAGGAAATTGTAAAATTGCATTGTGTTTCTTTTAGGTATCCAACTGCTGATTTTGATAAGGACCCTAGCTAGGAGTTTTCTAAATTGATGTTGCCAAATCGTTTTGCATGAAGTCCCACATGCTGATGCTAATTTGAGGTTAGATGAGGATTCCATATGTCGCACGATGCAATTGGAGGTCTTGTTATGCTGACTAAATGTACGCAATTAGCCCATTACAGATTATCGTATTAGTGCTTTGCATTGCCACTATCGAATGCCTTGTGATTCAAATGCTACATAGATTACACTTGTTTCGACGTTATGGACAGCTATTAATGTTCATTTATGTTTATCATTTGGTGTTGAGACACATTTATATTGTGCTAGCTTTGTTAATATAGGGAAATAAATTCACTAACTTTGCAATAAACTGGTGTGGTTATTCCTGGCTGAAAGGTCAGGGTTCGCCGAAATGTATTCTGGATTAATTGTTAAGTGTTATGTTGTTCAAGGTGTTGCTTATGTTCGTTATTGATTAACGATATAAAGTGAGTGATCGATTAATAGTACAGAGAGTTCCCACATAGTCAAAAGATTCATCGACCTAAAGAGCATCCGAACGCAGGTCAAATTGGTACCACGTTCCGCTCTATCACCCTCTAGCGCTAAACGTCCCCTTTCTATGTGAAACTTTCCCGTGCGCTATGAAGGTAACTGCTGTGCTGCTCTGGAACATAAAAAACTAAGGTTTCATTTTCTCTCAACTTTGGGGATCCATGATCTCTGCTTCTTGCATGCACTTGCATTGTCAGTCCAACCCCAATACAGTGGAACTGCAGTTCAGTCACCGATGATGTCAACATTTGTCAATCTATGCACGCACTGTTTTATTTTTATATGACTGAATTTAAACTACTTGCAGATTGAAAGAGGTATCAGGTAAGAAGTGATATCTGTATAATAGTCGGGGGTAGCTAGCCTATGGCGATGAGTACTGACGTAGCAGATATCTCTTCTCCTTCCACATCATCATCATTCATAGCACCAGTACGGATCAAACTGCAGAGAGCACCAACCTCCAGCCTCATTGCAGCGTGCTTCTCACGACACTGACCTTATATCTCTCCTCCGTTTCCTGATGCTGTGACAAGAGGATGCACCCGTTGCCATCTTCTGATGCATTAATGTTGCCCAAACTAGCTCAAGCCATCCACTCACACACCGCGGAGCAGCGAGAGCATGATGATGTAAAGGACAAGCAGTGGGAATGTGCATGCAGGGAAAGGTCATGAGCATAACTGGCATTTCTCATGACTATGGTATAGAGATCACTGCAGAATCCGGTTTATGTCTCATTAGGCAGCCTTTAGTTCCCGGTCAGTTGACGGACACAGTAGAGACTGTGGAGTGAGTTCCCACACGAACTGACTAGGAAGAGTCACACGAATACACTATTCTTTACCTTTAGGTTTTCCTTTGGATCCTGAAAGTATTATCACACTTCAAGGGTAGTATTTTGACATATAAATGGGGTGTCACGTGCTAATTAGTTGGAGTCCTTGGATGTAAAGAACTGGAGTGTGTATGAATGTTTGTGTTGTCTAACAGGACAAAGAACTATTCGATACTATCTTGTGGTTAAATGGCACAATGTCGAATTTTAAAAGCTATGAATTTTCCCAGCTTCTCCCTTGACCAGAGTGTTTTATCCTAGGCAAATATTTTATTTCACCATCCTGACTTTTTCCTTATAGCATGTAAGAGCATTTTCAAATATGTGAGCCCAGGATGTGTGCTTTAAACGCACCTCTCTTGTGTCACATATAAATAGACTCCAATGTTGCTCCGTGTTGGAATTTGCACCACACAGGGTGCACGTGACAACTGACTTGCCTCCTAATTCACTAATGGCAAGGCAGAGGGGGGGGGTGGGGGGGTGGGGGGGGATGTGACACGAATATTTTTACGTTCATTTTTTAAAACTGTCACTTTTAAAGAATACCTCGCAATATAGATGTACTAAGTTGAAACGCGTTTACATGTTAAAGAATTGCACTTTACTTTAAAAGTTAATACATGTGAAATCATAGTGAAAAATGTGCTGTAAAATGCCTTTTTTTTCAAATGTTCATGAGGGAGACCCCTCCTAACTCTCCCCTCCTCCCAATCCCTTTCTGCAGTGGTCAGACTTACTCCCTTAGTTTGCTCGCTACCCACCGTATGGGACTAAGCCTGTTTTATATGTTGTGTTGTCTGATTCTCTACTCTCTGATCTGTATTTGTGTGTTCTCTGTGAGAATGTCTGTTGGTATGGTTGGGTATCCTGGTCTACTGTAGGGTCATCATTTATTATCCTTTAAAAGTTGATGCATGTGAATTCATAATGAAAAATGTGAAATGCACCAAATTTGCCATTTTTTCCAAATTTTCTTTGGTGGGAGTACCCCCTAAACCCACGTTGCAGGAGGTGGGTTTGCTCAGTGCACTCATTGCTACGCACCATATGGGAGCTGGTCCGACAAAATTTGCCAGGGCTGCTTTGGGTTCCCAGTCTGACCCTGATTACAGCTGCCTGTAGGCACAACATAAAAAGAACCCTTACCTGAACGGTGCACAAATACGGATCCCTAATGGTTCACTTAGGTGCTATTTCCCACATGGTCCACATCTCAACTTGTAGCTATCATACAAAAAGGGGTTTGGGTCATTGAAACGTGGTTTATGGTTTCCAAACTTGGAACCTCAGGATAAGCCTCAAAGAGGCTGCAGGTACCGTCTGTATTAGGAACTACTGAGAGACCCGTTCAAAGGTATCTTCAGAGTCACTGACCTCCACACCACCTTGACATTAGCGCTAACATTCCAATAATGACTTTTCAAAAGGTTTCAACTCTGGCGGCAAAGGAACATTCTGCACAGTTGAACACGTCCATAGACTTTTATTTCAGGCAAAAAGTTTTAAGCCTGGCAAGATGGACTCTCAGTCAGTAAACAAAAAAACTCGCAAAATTGACCCGGGGAAGTCTAAACGACAGTAGCAACAACGTGTAGTGCAATTTAGTGAAACACAGAAGAGAATTTCTGGGAGCCCACGTCATCAGGATGTGGAAGGCATTCACCCCACGCCTGATTCCAGAGTAAAATGACACACGTTTCTGAAAACCAACCGATTCTGGAATCCTGTGTCAATAGGACTGTAATTTCCCCATGTTCAATACGTTAAATTAACCTCATGTTTCTTATTCTGATATCATTATTTTATAAACATGCTCCTAGCAAACAAATACGATTTCGTTTCCTTTCATTACTAAAGCCTTCCATAGCTTCACCCCATATTTCAATATTTCATCACACTGAATCTGTATTGTGAAATAAGACTATTTACTGGACTGTACTTTGACATAATGTCAGAGAGACAAACACTATGCTCATGGCACACTATCGTACCTAAAAGTAGTCTAAGGGCAGGCCTCGTGTGTTGCTCTTCGTGCTTTCACCCGCTCCAAATCTGAAAGTATTGACATTAAGAACATTAGACTAATAAATATCAATGTAATATAATACCGTTGTGCCACAAGCCAAGCGATTAAACAATTATGTTGTGTAGGGGTTAAATGCCGGACAACGGGCTCTTGATTATTTTTCTTTCTTTGACATATAGGTATAAACGTGCTGTGTCGCTGAACAAAACGTGTTTCTTTTTATTGTTTTTCTTGCAGTGGCCAAAATATATATACATACTTGAACCGTCACCTGGATCTGATTAAAAAGGCTTCGCCCGTGGGGTTCCTGGCTGTTGATTTACATGTTTGGCCAGATTTCCATGGTAACAGATCCCCCTTAGCAGATCCGACTCTGAAGGGCATGGTAAGAAACAGTACAACGTGTCTTTGAAGAAAGGTACATAGAAAACAAAGCAATAAAACTTTGGCATCAGAAGGTTGAGTTGACATCGGCCATTTTACTTCACGATCTACTGCTTGGCTCGGTCTCTGTGAAGTATCTTTGTGCATTCCTGATTAGCCTTAAAAGTGTTTACAGTATGCTATAGCCTGAAGGCGTGCACAGAGAAGTCCAAGAAAACTGAAAGAAGTGACTAAAAAGTATGTTTTCCATTAAGAGGGTGGAGTAGTGGAATATTTGCCCAGAAACCTTATAGTGTAACAGTGTGTTTGTGTTAGA
Source organism: Pleurodeles waltl (assembly GCF_031143425.1). NCBI lineage: Eukaryota > Metazoa > Chordata > Amphibia > Caudata > Salamandridae > Pleurodeles > Pleurodeles waltl. The sequence goes on from NC_090443.1 coordinate 843,147,226, forward strand.
GTTCAGCAACTAATTAATTTCATTCAGAGACACAGGAGAAAGCAGGTCGTGGCCACACTGACATTATTGACTATTCTATTTCAATAAATGGAGGGACTTGTGCCAGGGTTTGCTGCACTTCAGTCAAACTAGAAATGTGCATCATAGAGTGAGAAATTCAATTTTGTCAAGATTAATGGGGTATATCACCACTACCACAAGGGGGCACACTGAGGCTGCTGCATAATGCAAAGATACTCAAAAGTTCTAAAATGCCCTGGGAGCAGTTTTCACACATTAATTGTCATAGTACACGGATTTGAATTCACCAGTCTGCTGAAGTGCCACAAAACAAATCCTATTCACCTCCACAGAGAGACCATGACTTCTAATTCTAACAAAAATCAAAGCAGCCGATACAGAAAGAAAAAGGGTAAAGGGAAGAGGCAGAAAAAACTGATGTGAGGCTCTTCATATGTCCTTCTAGACTGCAAGGGAAATTAGTAAGAAACAATATCATATAAGTAAAGAACTGTGTATCATCAGTTTAATATACAGTTCTTCTACTGAATAACCTTAAGTAACAAGTCCTCTAGCTCGTCCTTTCTTCTCTAAACGTACATGCAGGTCTCTCAATGAAATATAGAAAAACAAAAATTACTATTGTGAGTTGGAATCCATGTAGTGGGGTTTTCACATCCAACTTTGCAAACTTGTTAGAGAGTTCAATGCACAGGAGTCCAAACTAGTTCATTGTTGAATATCTAGGAAGATGACAATATGTACAATGGTGGCATGAAAAGAGTAGACTCCTCAAATGAAAAATAAATATGTGGGAGAAAAAAACTAAAATGTTCTAAAAATAAAGCACGCAAATATATATACAAATACACAAAGGAGGTCATGCGCCTGCCAGACTCGCAGTGGCAGCCCCACCGCCAAAAGGCTGGCTATGGGACCGCCACATTATGACCATGTCGGAGCCACCACGGTCAGACCACCGACACCGCCAGGCTGCGGCAAGATGGCAGCCTGGCGGTCCCAGTGGTTTCTCATCCTCCAGGGCAGCGCTGCTTGCAGTGCCATCCTGGGGATTAGGAATCCCCATCCGCCAACCTTTCCATGTCGGGTCACACCGACATGGAAAGGCTGGCAGAATAGGGGATTGAGGGGTGTCCCTTGGGGCCCCTGCACTGCCCATGCACTTGGCATTACAAATTATGGGCAGTGGAATGCGCGACGGGTGCTGCTGCACAATGTTATGGCCCTGTTCACTGCAGGGCCGGCGGGTGGGTGGCTCTGGTCCTGCAGTGAAGTCCTATTGGGGCCGGTGGATTTCAGGCCGCACAGGCGGTCTGAGGGTGGAAGAGTTTCGCGGGCGGCCTCTGCCACCCACCAAACTCTTATTGACCCCAAAAATCTTGAAAATTATAACCAATCGTAAGTGTGATCTGAATTGTCAATATAGTGCAAAAAGCAGGAAGTTAAACTCCCAACCTGATGCTCCTACTGCAAGATACCACCACCTCAATAATCTCCTCGACGACTGCCAACCATGGACTGGTTTGGGAAGCAATGAGACTCCATTCTCCTTATATAAGATAGCATCCAAGATAGCCATTCATTCTGAAATCCTGATTTCTGCTGGAATCTAGTTAGCTTCATTTACATGCAGCATTCACCCCAGCGTAACCACCTTTCCTCCGTTCCCGATTATCATCCATTCTAGTACTCCAATTGTGGTTAGCAGTCAGCAAACACTATTTAAACTTCATATTTCCTGTGACTCCAAAGTTCCTGACACCACCATGGCATGTAAACATGGCATTATTATAATCAAGCACTGACAGGGGACCTGCTGGTAGGCTAGTGCAAATTAGCCTCCAGGAGCTTCAGGCTGGAAAAAGTAACTTTCTAAAACCAACTTTTCCTAAATATCTACAAAAAGGAATCCAATTTCCCCTATTAAATTGGATTTTTATACATAATGAAAATAGTGGTTAAACGTTTTGTCTAGCTTGTCCAAGTCTAGTGATAGTAGAATAAATAATTTAACCTGTATTTTAGTTTTCCTCATAGGACAGCCAGGTTGTTCTACCGGGAAAATAGCATTTGGGCACTTGTCACTGCATGGGCTTTTTTATATTAAATCTCCACATGTTCCACTTATAAATAACATACACCCTGCTTTGTGGTCTATGTAGGAGTGGCATTAACATATCTTTTTTTAGTTTAAGCATGTTTCATTGAAATAATAGTCATAAACAGTAACAAGGTTACAGAGTGCTTTTGACCATGTGAATGATAATAGATTAATGGCATAGGTTACATCTGTATAAACCACAAGAAATAAGCAAAATTCAACATGATTGGGATAAAGTTTCAATAAACATTACAAGAAAGTAACAGAAAGAAAAGAAAGATAGAAAATAGATGAACAATATGAGATTGGTAAAAGTTTGAAATGGAGACTTGTTAAGCAGAACATTATGTGCACTATAGGTAATCATTACAAATAATAAGGCAGTATAAACCTAGAAGGTAAAAACAGAGAACAATTCAAGGAGATTTGGAGACCTCATCAGCAAAAATATCAGCAGATCTATTATGATGACTTGAATTATCGAAAACCAATTTTAAAGGTGATCAAATTGGTTCTCCCTTAAGAGCTAAGAAAATTGGATGTGCATAGGCTCTATCTAATCGACAATTAAAACAAATAGAATACCACCGAGCTTTATATGAAACATGTAAGTTGTTTTTCCAATTACAAGTTATTTGTTGATGAGCTATAGCTATGAAAGTGTCTAGTAGGTGAAGTAGGTGCCTTAGATGAGACCAAATTGGGGATAGGCTTCCTAGAATATGTTATGTATAGTATATGGAATGCTGACTTTAAAAATCTTAGTGAGCTGAACCCAAACTTGTAACTAGGCCTGGGTGGAGTTCGTAGAGTTCTGCTATGCAGAACTCTACAAAGTGCCGTAAAAACTCCACTGCGCTATGTGGAGTTCCGCAAATGATGGAGTTTGGGTAAGTCACACTGTTCATGCTGATTTTCAGTGCCAGGAGTTTCTCCTGTGCTCTAAAATCAGTGTGAACTGCATCTCACAGAGTGCCAGAGGGGGCTTACTTCTTTCTGCCTCTCGAGTAGATTTTCTACTCGAGGTGCAGCTTCCTCAATGCAAGCGACAGCTTTCTGAATGTGGCCGGGCGCAACCTGCCGCGACCACCCACGCTCAGATATTTCGCTCTCCAACATAGTGATTTCTCGTGCTCACGTTGGCATGCAAACTCCACTCTACGTCACTTCGCAGAGTTTTTTAAGTATGGAGTGGGCAAAACTCTGCAAACTCCACCGGCGGAGCAGAATTCTTCACCCACCCCTACTTGTAACCAAAAAGCATGAATATGAGGTCAAAGAAATAACATATGTAATACATTACAATGAGGTGCCTTGAAGGACCAACAAACGTCATGCGTAACAACTTCCATTTTATATAATAGGATAAGAGTAACAAGTAATCTGTTGTATGTAAAAACAGTATGTGGGTAACATTTGCTGCTCTGTAAGCTGTATGTAATTTAGACCAAATCTTATCCCAGCATTGAATAGGCCATTTTGCATGCAAATCATTTTCACATTGCAGTTCTAAAGTAGATTTGGTTCTAATTGTGGAGAAAGAGACAAGGTGTTTGTAATTAAAAGCCGGTTTAGTAATATATGTCCATACTAAGAAGATAAGTTATCATCTTGTAGTGATGATACAGAATCTTGAATCTGTTGAATGAATTGCGTATATTTTTGAAGAAATGATTGGGGTAACTGAAAAAATGTCTTGGTTGCAGAAAATGTAAGGAGATTGTCATTAAGAGTTAATTGGTTAATGAAGTTAACATATTTATCTTTCCAAGTTTTCCAAGCTTTATTGTACCAAGAGATACCAAGATATTTATTGTACCAAGAGAAGGAATTTCTGAAATTAGAGGCAGAACAACATTTTGGAAAAAGCAGAGGTTTCAGGAGTTTAAACAAGTATGCAATAGAGGGATGAGAGAGAAAACCTGTCTTGGAAGAAAATTATTAAAAAACATTAGTAAATAAGAGGGGGAAATTAATGAAGATTCAATTAAAAACCATAAAGGTGCAGGCAACTCACTGTTATTAAGGATCCAATGGGAGGATTTTTTGAGACAAAAAGCTTCATGGAATTTAGAAAGTTGGGAATATTTACCCCACCATGAAGTTTAAGAAGTTTCACCCGTGATAGGAGCATGCAAGCATGTTAATCATTCAATAAGAAACACAAAAGAACTGAGTCTACTTTTTTGAAGACTTGTAATGAAATATAAACAAGGATCATGGAAATAAGGTGCATCACACAAGGAGAGCGCATCATTTTAATTGAACTTAATCTACCCCACCACAGTAAAATAGAGGGTTCCATGTAGTACAATCATGTCTAGTTTTTGTATTACTCCTGGAAAAGTTTAGTTAAGAGTTCTTTTAATAGAATCATTAATCCACAAACCTAAATATTTAGGGGGTGATTCTAACCCTGGCGGTCGGTGATAAAGCGGCGGCCAACCCGCCAACAGGCTGGCGGTCAAAAAAATGGAATTCTGACCCTGGCGGGAACCGCCAACACAGACAGCCACTTTAACACTCCGACCGCCACGGCGGTACAAACAAACAGCGTGGCGGTCACCGCCAACAGGCAGGCGGCAGACAATGTACCGCCCACACTATCACAACTCACCAATCCGCCACCTTTTCCGGGGCGGGAGCCCCGCCGATAAAAACCCGGCGGAAACAGACTACGAACGGGAAAACGCTCACCACTACGCACTCTACGAGGAAGGAGGACAGCATGGAACCCGAATTGAACATCATACCTGCTCTCGTCTACCTTCTCATCTACCACGAGTACGAACTCCGGCGCAGACGACAACGGTGAGTACTGCACCTACGACACACGGGAGGGGGAGGACGAAAGGTTACGGCCACACACATATGCGACCCCCCCCCCAACTATGTACACACCAATGCAGAGCAACAAGTCACAGTGACACCACCCAAACACCCCTGAAAAATGCTATGACATAATCAAATTTGGAATAAATATTTATGTACAAAAAAGCTCCTGAAAATTATCGTACAACCATGAAAAATATTTACAGTAAAAAAATATATATACACATCAGTGTATAACTGAAGTAACAAGTCCTGCACATCCTACGAATTTATTATGTCCGTGGGCCAAAGTTTTGCGAAACAAGGGCAAAGCCCACACAGGAGACCTGAGTCCTTTGGAGAGAACACTGCAGGGGCATCTGATGTAAAAACTACAGGCACCTCAGGGGGAAGGGAAGGGGGGGGCACCACAGCCACATGAGTCCACGACACCAGATCCACGAGGAGCCACCATGCCCACTGGACCATCCTGGGGAGTGCAAAGCCACAGTCTCTCAATGTCTCTACAGTGGGTGGGCTGCCCACTGGACCATCCTGGGGAGTGCAAAGCCACAGTCTCTCAATGTCTCTACAGTGGGTGGGCTGCCCACTGGACCATCCTGGGGAGTGCAAAGCCACAGTCTCTCAATGTCTCTACAGTGGGTGGGCTGCCCACTGGACCATCCTGGGGAGTGCAAAGCCACAGTCTCTCAATGTCTCTACAGTGGGTGGGCTGCCCACTGCACCATCCTGGGGAGTGCAAAGCCACAGTCTCTCAATGTCTCTACAGTGGGTGGGCTGCCCACTGCACCATCCTGGGGAGTGCAAAGCCACAGTCTCTCAATGTCTCTACAGTGGGTGGGCTGCCCACTGGACCATCCTGGGGAGTGCAAAGCCACAGTCCATCAGGTGGATGACAGTCTCCACTGGTCAAGGAGGAGGCATGGTGGGCACAGTGAACCATAAACAGTGCTTGACAGGATGGGCCCAGCGGAGCGGTGCTTGAGATGAAGGGCCCAGCGGAGCGGTGCTTGAGATGAAGGGCCCAGCGGAGCGGTGCTTGAGATGAAGGGCCCAGTTCAGCGGTGCTTGAGATGAAGGGCCCAGCGGAGCGGTGCTTGAGATGAAGGGCCCAGTTCAGCGGTGCTTGAGACGGCGGTGCCCAGCGGAGCGGTGCTTGAGATGAAGGGCCCAGTTCAGCGGTGCTTGAGACGGCGGTGCCCAGCGGAGCGGTGCTTGAGATGAAGGGCCCAGTTCAGCGGTGCTTGAGATGAAGGGCCCAGCGGAGCGGTGCTTGAGATGAAGGGCCCAGTTCAGCGGTGCTTGAGACGGCGGTGCCCAGCGTGGCGGTGCTTGAGATGAAGGGCCCAGTTCAGCGGTGCTTGAGACGGCGGTGCCCAGCGGAGCGGTGCTTGAGATGAAGGGCCCAGTTCAGCGGTGCTTGAGATGAAGGGCCCAGCGGAGCGGTGTTCGAGATGAAGGGCCCAGTTCAGCGGTGCTTGAGACGGCGGTGCTCAGCGGAGCGGTGCTTGAGATGAAGGGCCCAGTTCAGCGGTGCTTGAGACGGCGGTGCCCAGCGGAGCGGTGCTTGAGATGAAGGGCCCAGTTCAGCGGTGCTTGAGATGAAGGGCCCAGCGGAGCGGTGCTTGAGATGAAGGGCCCAGTTCAGCGGTGCTTGAGACGGCGGTGCCCAGCGGAGCGGTGCTTGAGATGAAGGGCCCAGTTCAGCGGTGCTTGAGATGAAGGGCCCAGCGGAGCGGAGCTTGAGATGAAGGGCCCAGTTCAGCGGTGCTTGAGACGGCGGTGCCCAGCGGAGCTTGAGATGAAGGGCCCAGTTCAGCGGTGCTTGAGACGGCGGTGCCCAGCGGAGCGGTGCTTGAGATGAAGGGCCCAGTTCAGCGGTGCTTGAGACGGCGGTGCCCAGCGGAGCGGTGCTTGAGATGAAGGGCCCAGTTCAGCAGTGCTTGAGACGGCGGTGCCCAGTTCAGCGGTGCTTGAGGTGAAGGGCCCAGCGGAGCGGTGCTTGAGATGAAGGGCCCAGTTCAGCGGTGCTTGAGACGGCGGTGCCCAGCGGAGCGGTGCTTGAGATGAAGGGCCCTGTTCAGCGGTGCCTATCTTCACGGCGGGGCCCTGTTCAGCGGTGCTCTTCTGCACGGCGGGCCCTGTTCAGCGGTGCCTATCTTCACGGCGGGGCCCTGTTCAGCGGTGCTCTTCTGCACGGCGGGCCCTGTTCAGCGGTGCCTATCTTCACGGCGGGCCCTGTTCAGCGGTGCCTATCTTCACGGCGGGGCCCTGTTCAGCGGTGCTCTTCTGCACGGCGGGCCCTGTTCAGCGGTACCTATCTTCACGGCGGGCCCTGTTCAGCGGTGCCTATCTTCACGGCGGGGCCCTGTTCAGCGGTGCTCTTCTGCACGGCGGGGCCCTGTTCAGCGGTGCTCTTCTGCACGGCGGGCCCTGTTCAGCGGTGCCTATCTTCACGGCGGGCCCTGTTCAGCGGTGCCTATCTTCACGGCGGGGCCCTGTTCAGCGGTGCTCTTCTGCACGGCGGGGCCCTGTTCAGCGGTGCTCTTCTGCACGGCGGGGCCCTGTTCAGCGGTGCTCTTCTGCACGGCGGGCCCTGTTCAGCGGTGCCTATCTTCACGGTGGGGCCCTGTTCAGCGGTGCTCTTCTGCACGGCGGGGCCCTGTTCAGCGGTGCTCATCCAGTAGGTCAAGGGAGCCAGACCTGTGCTGGACTCCCTGCTCAGTCGCCCTCGGACCGTGACGTTTCTGGACCCTTCGGGGTGGACTCCTGGGCTCTTTAGTGTCCTCCTTCACAGCTGGGATGTGACATGTGGGGCCCACCTGCTCCGCGCTCCTGCTGTCCTTCCGCTCCTTTGATGGGGCTCTCGGGCCCTTGCCTCCCCTAGATGTTGTGGCTGGTGAAGTGGGCACACATTGCTCCTTGGGGGCAGCCGTGTCAGTCCTCGCACGGCGGCCCTTGTGTTTGCGGGTCCTCTTGCCGGGGGGGGCTGGACGTGTCCTTGCTGCTGATCGAAGTGTCACTGCTGGCAAAGGGTGGACTCCAGTACCCATGCACAACAGTGACACTCGAAGCTGGGCTGGTGGTGGCTGTGGTGCTCTTGGGACTCTTTGCAGATGGAGGGGGTAGGTCATCGGAGGGAAAGAGGTTAAGATTAGCCAGGAAAAGTTTTTTAGGTCCAAGGTAAAGGGTAGGAGAAGTGGTGATGGGAGTGGAGGAAGAGGATGTGGTTGTAGGAGAGTCAGGTGTGCTGTCATTGGGTGAAGGTGCTGGTGCTGTAGGCTGTCGTGAGGTGGATGTCTGTTGGGTGGGAGGCTGCCTGCGTTTGTGTGTCTTGGAAGAGGGGGTGACAGACACAGTGGGAGAGGACATAGGGGACGTGTAAATGGCAGTGGGGGTGGTGACTGCACGAGTGTGGACTGTACTGGAGGGTGAGGTGGTGATGGAAACACTGGCTGATGTTGGGGTGCATGCAGGTGTGAGTGTAGACGTCACAGGGAGGGAGGAGGGAGACGAGGAGGAGGGGGACAAGAGGTGGTAGTGACTGTTGGAATGTCTGCATCTGGGTGTTGCTTGGATGAGTGTTTGTGGGATCTGTGGTGCTTGTGTCTGGATGAGCTGCCCTTGGGTGTTGAGGTGTGTGCAGGCTGGTCTGATGGTGTGGCTGGGATAGGCTGAGGAACAGGAGACCGAGACAGGCTGGAGGCAGTAAGAAGAGGGAGGCTGGAAACAGGGACAATGGCTGCCGTCAGTGCTGAGGCCAGAGCAGTGAACGCTCGTTGATGGGCAGCCTGACCCGAATGAATGCCCTCCAGGTACGCATTGCTCTGTTGCACCTCCCTTTGCACACCCTGGATGGCATTCAAAAGGGTAGTCTGCCCAACAATGAGCGTCCTCACGAGGTCAATGAGCTCCGCACTGAGGGCAGCAGGGGTAACAGAGGCAGGGGCTGAGGTGCCTGGGGTGAAGGAGACGCGCGCCTTCCTGGGCGAACGGGCACGGAGCAAAGGCTGAGGGGCTGCTGGGAGGGCGGTGCTGGTGCGCTGGGTGGCAGCTGTACCTGTAGAGGCGGGGGGCACGGATGTTGCCGCCACCGCTAGGGAGCACCCATCCGAGGACGTGTCTGTGTCGCTTGTCTCACCACCGGTCCCCGTTGTGGTGCTCCCCTCGCCCTCCGGATCACTGGTGCCCTCGGAGTCTGTTCCTGGGCCCACCGGGGCCTTGTGACCTGCAGCTCCCTCGTGCTCCGATGCCAAATCTCCTCCGCCTGATGATGCTAATGCACACATGCACAAGAAGATGAAGAAAAAGGGTGGGGTGAGAAAAAAGAAGACCAGGTTGAGTGCATGCAATGTCAACACCGTTGGCGGAGAGGACAGACACAGGAGCCTCATGCACTAAGCCGCGCATTCGGGGTACACTACTCAGTACTACTGACTAGGACAACAGGTCAAGAGACGTCAAACGCGCACATGGGTGATGCTGGACCATCAATGGCTGTACTTGTCACCCTACAGAAGTGGAGGCCGGGGGCACAGGGCCATGCCTAAGGGAGAGGACTACACTACAGAAAGCGCCCTGGCCTAATGTCACCCACAGCCCTCCTCCCCCACCCAGACGCCTCCACTGCGCAGAAAGATAGGAGAATGTGCTGATACTCACCCCCTTGTGTCTGCTGTGATGTCTTAAAGCGCCCATCCAATTCAGGGTAGGCCACCGCCAGGATCCGGGACATCAGGGGGGTCATGGTGCGACTGGCACCCCTCCTAGGTTGGGAGGCCATCCCCAGCAGTGATTCTGCGGTCTTCCTTGTTCCGCGGCGGATGTCCTCCCACCTCTTGCGGCAGTGGGTGCCCCGTCTGTTGTGGACCCCCAAGTTCCGGACTTCCTTGGCGATGGCACGCCAAATGTCGACTTTCTGATGGGCGCTGACCTATTTGGCATGTACAGGGTGGAAAGGAAACAATCATCAATGACCTGCATGTTAGATGTGATTGCCCCCCCCCACCAACTTAGCTATATGGCACATGCTCTCATCTGTCGTGCGTTGCACTCCTCATTCGCCCCCCACCCCACCGACTTACATCCACCCCAATCCACACAGGCATAGCCCATTCCATGTGCACCCGGTGTACTCACCTGTTGGTCTGGAGGACCTTAGAGTAGCGCATACTGGGGGAGGACCCCATCCACAAGCTTCTCCAACTCTTCAGACGTGAAGGCAGGGGCCTTTTCCCCAGTCGCAGCAGCCATTGTCACTTCCAGACCGAGGTCACAGCAGCACTTGCAGTATAGGTCCTCTCCTGTGGATGATCAGGTCTCGAGTGATCAATCAGCTAGGAAATGGCGGTCACGCCCGCGGCGGTGCGTACCGCGAACGCCGGCGCACATCGTCATTGGCTCCTGAAACCCATAGGCTTCAATGTGGACCAATGCGGCTTCGTATAGCGGTCTTCGACCGCCTACCGCCACGGTGTGCCACGCCAGCGCATTGACCTCACATCCCATTGTCCCACTTCACAGGTCAGGCAGCCACCATTTCAAGGGCCTACATGGCTTAATTTTGACTGCGTCACACAGGCCTAGGCCTTGCATTGCCACACATACACGCCTTTCAACCCATTGCGATTCTTTAACTGTGCAAGCTGTCTGAACGTACCTGTGGTTTGCCTGACTCTGTGCTCCATGTTGTCCTTCCTAGGCACCGTCCGCTGGGACTTGCGAGGAGAAGGACGAATCCTCGCGTGTACCGTCCGCTGGTGGACCTGTCGACAATGGAAGAACGCCATATAATACTACGCTACAGACTTGACCGTGCCACTATACATGAACTGTGTGCCCAGCTGGAGCCAGCCCTGATGTCCCCCATCCGCCAACCCACAGGGATTCCCCCTCTGGTGCAGGTTCTGTCAGTCCTCCATTTTTTGGCAAGTGGGTCATTCCAGACAACAGTGGCCATGTCATCTGGAATGTCTCAGCCTATGTTTTCAAAGATTTTGAGCAGAGTGTTGTCTGCCCTGATGAAACTCATGCGGAGCTACATCATTTTCCCAGATGAGGGTGATTTGCCTACAGTGAAGGGTGATTTCTATGCCCTTGGACATATCCCCAACATCATTGGTGCCATTGATGGGACACATGTGGCTTTGGTACCCCCAAAAGACGATGAGCAGGTGTACAGAAACAGGAAAAATTACCATTCGATGAATGTCCAGGTGGTCTGTTTGGCTGACCAGTACATCTCCCATGTAAATGCCAAGTTCCCTGGGTCAGTGCATGACGCGAATGTCATGCGTAATAGCAGCATCCCCTATGTGATGGAGCAGCTACAGAGACAACGTGTGTGGCTAATAGGTGACTCTGGTTACCCCAACCTGCCTTGGCTACTGACCCCAGTGAGGAATCCCCGGTCCAGGGCAGAGGAACGGTACAATGAGGCCCATGGGCGAACTAGGAGGATCATAGAAAGGACCTTTGGCCTCCTGAAGGTCAGGTTTAGGTGCCTGCATATGACAGGGGGATCCCTGATGTACTCACCAAAGAAGGTGTGCCATATCATCGTGGCCTGCTGTATGCTTCACAATCTGGCATTGCGACGTCAGGTTCCTTTCCTGCAGGAGGATGGTGCAGATGGTGGTGTTGAAGCAGCTGTGGAGCCTGCGGAGAGTGAAGAGGAGGAAGACTCAGAGGACGACACAGACAACAGGGACAGAGTAATAGAACAGTATTTTCAGTAGCACACAGGTAAGAATCAGCCATGCCATTTTACATTTCCTGAAAGCCTCCTGCATCTCAACTTTGTCTATTTCCCCCCAGAACTTTTAACATGATGTTTGATTTTCCCTTCCCTTTTCAGTGCTGTATGAGCCACTGCGTGACTTCTGCTTGGTTAGCCCATGGACTAATGCTAAGTTACCTCGGTATGTGTTCATCACAAAGTTAACAGAACGTAATTGATATGTAATGTGTTATACATTTGTAAATAAGACAGGCTGAGTCCTGATTGATTTCAGTGCAATGAGTGATTTATTTTTAGTGCATAGATATTGGTACATGATAGTAAAACAGTGATGGGTGGGGGTGGAGTAATGTCCATGGCAGAGTCCAGTTCTCAGTCTGACAGGTGCATTGTCCATATGCCTGTGGCTGTCAAAGCCCAGCTCGCCTGAGTTCTTGTTCAGTTCTGATGGAGGTTGAAGACAATCCGACCCCACCCTGAAACTGCTTGTTCCAGCACACTAGTTTTTAAAACAGTGCACTAAGAACAGAAGCTCAAGGGAAGGGGGGAAGTGGATAAAATAAAAAAGAGAGACAACACCGTTCTTGCGTTTCCACTGTTGAAGTGCTGCACAAATCTGCGGCCCTTTCTGACTTCTGTAGAAACTGGTGCCTAATGAAACATAAACAAAGAACAGATAATTGCAACCTATTCCTAAATGGGTTCCTGACTATCCCTTTATTTATTAGAAATTCTCTTCTAAAAGTACCTCTTGGATCCTGGTCTCTAGTTTCCAGGTTTGGAATGTGTTACTGCTCTGGGATGTGTTTTCTATTACTGTAAAGCTTCTAAAACATTAAACAAATACCGTTATCAGAATTACCAATATCAAACATTCATCATAATATAACTAAAGCCTAAATTCCCAATAGCAGACTCGCTTTTCCCATATTTCCAGAATCTTTTATAAAACAAATACTGTACTTTTACATCAAAATACAGCATGTAATTTGTGCAAGTCCTTGATTTACTGTTTGCCTTGCTGTTAATGGTTTCCACTGTTCAATTCTTAAAAGTTCCATGAGAAAAAACAATGTTTGCTTCACAAAGTTCTGCAAAATAATCTTGTAACAAAGAGTTTGAATCACAATGTTTGTGGAAGGTATTTCGTTTCAAATTGTCTATACACGAATCCAGAAATTGTTGTCAAAGTTCTTTCAGGTAATAAAAGGTTTTGCACTTACTTGTTGCTGATCAGTCTAACCTTGTCTTCTTTCTCTTTTGCAGGTTACTCATAGGAGAGAGGCTGAAGCAAGGAGGAACCGGAAACCGGAAGAAGGAAGAGCCAGAAGCTGCGCCCATTGAAGTCAATGAAAGTCTGTGAAGAGCAGGAGTGCCAGCGCCGAGGGATCTGTTCTCAGGTAAACGGGAGGTAGACGAGCACAAGCACTGGGTGAGGCTCGGGGGATGCCTTTTATAGACAGGGCTGGGTGTGGTTTGAAGGGCTGGGTGTGGTCCTCACATGCTGCACATGTTCTTGGAAGGTGTGCAGAGCTGGGTGTGGTTTGAAGAGCTGGGTGTGGTCCTCACATGCTGCACATGTTCTTGAAAGGTGTGCAGAGTTTCAGTTATTATACAAATGAGTTGGATTAACACATGGCCTAGGGAGGAGTATTTTAAAGAAGCCTTGGTAAAAGCAAGGCCCAATGTGTAAACAAAACAGCACATTAAACAACATACACAGAAGCCTAGGGGGGGGGGAAGGTGAGATAACAAGAAAGGCTTTCAATAGTAAGTTTAAAAGGGAGCTATTACAGAACCCACTAGTGCAGTGAGAGGGGACATGCTCTTTGCTGTGTACAAACCCTAACAGTGGCAGGATGGAGCAGGGGCAGTTCAAGGTTTGACAGGGTGGCAATGTGGCACAGTGTGAGGACTTCAGGGGGTATGTGATGCTGGCGGGGGTCTTGACATCCTACTCTGTCGATTTTTTTCCTCTCAGGCTCCTCTTGCGGGGTGGTTGTTGTTCAGCAGGAGGTGGGGTTCTGGTGGCCTGTCGTTGTGGTGGGGCCTCCTGTCCACTAGCGCCGGCGGAGGTGGTGGGCTGTTCCTGTTCCGGGCTAGTGACAGGGGCCCTGTGTGATGCCACATGGTCCCGAAACGTGTCCTCTATACGGTTCAGGGCCTGGACTATGCTCCCCATAGCGGTAGAGATGTTGGTTAGTTGGTCGCTGAACCCCATGTAGCGTTCCTCCTGCTGTGCCTGGATCTCCTGGAACCTGGCCAGTACCGTCGCCATCGTCTCTTGTGAGTGGTGGTAGGCTGCCATGATGGTGGTGAGGGCCTCTTGGAGAGTGGGTTCCCTGGGCCTCTCCTCCCCCCCTGTCGCACAGCAGCCCTCCGAGTTGCCCTGTTTCCCCCGGCCTCTGTCCCCTGGACAGTGTTCCCACTACCACTGCCCCCAGGTCCCTGTTGTTGTTGGGGTGGTGGGTTAGCCTGGGTGCCCTGTAGTGGCAGACACACCGCTGATTGACCTGTCCTAGAGACAGAGGCATGGGCCCGCTGGGTGGGAGCTGTGCAGTTGTTCCCAGAGGGGGTTGGGTCTGCTGTGGCCTGTGTGTGGGGAACCGACTGTCCAGAGGTCCCCGATGGTCCGGGCTGGTCATCAGGTTCCAGGTCGACAGAGCTGCTGTCATCACTAGGGGCCTGTTCCGGGGGTGGGATGGACATTTCTGGTCCCTCCTGACCGGTGTGTTGTCGTTCGGTTCCTGCATGGGGTAAGAGGGTATGGTTATTGTTTATGTGTGTGCATTAGCTTGCGTTTTATGGGTGCCCTTGTCCCCCAGTGCTGGCATTCCCTTGGGGGAGGTGTTGTGAGGGTGTTTTTTTTGGGGGGGATGGGTATGTGCAGTGGTCATGCTTAGGTGATGGGTGTCCATAGTTTGGGGATGGCATGCAGGGGTTGGTGTTGGGTGGGTTGTGCTGGAGAGACATTCTCAGGGAGGATGTGTGATGGGGGTTGGGGGTGAGGGTGGGGGTGGGGGTTAGCATGCTGTGGGGGGGGAAGTAGTTGGGCTTGTACTTACCAGAGTCCATTCCTCCGGATACTCCAGCGAGGCCATCAGGATGCAGGATGTTTAGTACCTCTTGCTCCCATGCTGTGAATTCGGGTGGTGTGGGTGGTGGTCCCCCGCCAGTCTTCTGCACTGCGATGTTGTGTTGCGAGACCATCGATCGCACCTTCCCCCGTAGGTCGTTCCATCGTTTGCGGATGTCGTCCCTATTTCTGGGATGCTGTCCCACCGCGTTGACCCTGTCCACGATCCGCTGCCATAGCTCCGCCTTCCTGGCTATCGTGGTGTGCTGCACCTGTGAGCCGAAGAGCTGGGGTTCAACTCTTATAATTTCCTCCACCATGACCCGGAGTTCTTGGTCCGAAAAGCGTGGGTGCCTTTGGGGTGCCATGGGGTGGTGTGTATGAGGTGTGGGGTGGTGTATGTGGTGATGTGTGTGTTGGTGTGTGGTGCTTTGTGCTTCTATGTGGTGTGTGTGATGGTGTAGTGTGCCTCTGTGTGTTGTAGCTCTATTTTCTGTGATGTGTCTCTCTCTCCTTCGTCTCTGATTTTTGGTAGTAGGGGTTTGTGGGTGATGTGGGTGTGTGTTTTATAGTGTAATGGGTGTGTGGGAGTGGTGTGTGTATGTGTTTCAGGTGTGTGCCTTTCAAATTGTCCAATGTGGTAGGGGTTTGTAAAGGTGTGTGTATTTTGACCGCGGCGGTGTGTACCGCCAATGGACTACCGCGGTTGAATGACCGCCGCGTGGATTTGCGGGTCATAATGGCATGGGCGTATTTCTGTTGGCGTGGCGGTGGAGGTTTGGTCATCTCCAGTTTACCACTGGCCGCTGATGTGGCGGACTGCAGTGGAGGTCGGATTTTTTGAGGTTTTGCAGTTGTGGGTCAGAATGTCCGTAGCGGCTGACCGCGGCCGCGGCGGTATTGTGGCGGCCTTCTGACCGGCGGTAAGCGGCTTTTACCGCCGAGGTCAGAATGACCCCCTTAATCTTTGTGGGACTCCATGTAAATCCCAGATCCTGAAAATCTTCTTGTACACAAAATGTATTAAGATGTAAAATATTGGATTTATCTAGATTTCGTTTACATCCTGACATAATGGTAAATTGGTGAACTTCAGATTGAAAGGCAGGAATAGAATTAGATGGATTAGAAAGATAAAGAAGAATGTCATTAGCAGATACTGATAGTTTGAGGCAGGAATTCTTATATGAAAAAGCATTGCCATAGCCAATAAGTCTCACCTTTGGGACCATTATAAGTATTTAGCCATGCAGTACATTGCATTGGCAAACGGAACATACCATTCCTGACATTGTGCAACTACTGGTGACCCCCTAGAAGGGTCATCAGAACATATCAAGAGTGTCCATACAGTCATAGTGTAATAAGAATGTTACGTTGGCATGAATCATGGTCATTATTGCAATAAGAAGAGGTCAATAAAACATACACAAACATCTTGTAAACCCAATAAAAACCTTTATCAGAAATAAACTTTGTGTTTGTGCATTTCTTCATACAATTAGCATTAGACTGTAATGCTCAGAACAGTCCCTAGAGTGCACCACAATAAAAATAGCATTTGGAAGAAACATGGTCATGTAATCATATACTCTAGAGGGCATAACCACATGAAAACAGAATGTAATGTAGTGTAACCATACATTTAGCCCCTATAGGGCATAGTGCATTACACATTTTGAGGACTAGCAGGCTACTAGAAAAATATTACAAACACGGCCCTTATAACACAAACTACTCCCAGCTGTAAAACAAAAGGTCCAGCCATTAGAGAGCTTAAAAAGACACTGAATTGGGAGAGGGGTTATTAATTTGGTGTCCCCTCCAGCCTAGTGTGGGGACCCAGAGATGACCTAGACAGAGCGCGTTGTGCTGCATGTTTTGTTGGTGGTACCATTGTCCTAAGACCACCACACAGTGAAATATAGGCAAAAATGTTTTGTAAAAAGAATGCCCCACAAAGCATTATGGAGCGAGTTTAAGAATATTGTAGTATTGGTGCTCAGGCTGTGCCAGGAGAACCGCGTTGAGGATTTCTGTGTTTTTTCTGTTTAAAATGCACCAGTTCGTATATTTTTCAACTGCTAAACTTGTACTAAAGTGGTAGTCATTTAAAGCACTACGCTGATCCAGTTTGTGCTATATGAACCTTTTTTTAAAAAGTAAATAAAAGAGAACCCCTCTCCAGCTTGCAGCCTTTGGCCACAGACACCATAACAAAATTGCGGCATTCCTAAAAACAAGAAAGAGGAAGAAACTACACACAGCCACGAAGCGGAGAGCCAATAGAAAAAGCTAGTGCGCCACACTAAAGTATATGGCCGATTGTGCAATATTGCATGCAGTATGTTCAGTCTCCAAGGTGGTTACAAAACAGCCTCACGGGAGGACAAACATTAATTATTTACCTACAAAATCGAGGGCATTTTGAAAGGCAGGCCAAGGAACAAATGAAGGTGATGAGCATCAGATGGGTGTGGATAAAGGCCACAGAGTAGATTACAGCATGTCGAGAGAGTAGCACATGCAAGCTGCTAGGCTTGACCTAAAAAACTAATATATGTTCATTTTGTTTGATTCTTAATAAAAATGGTTCCAACACTATTATAAATGAAAGGGGTAACAAGGGACAACCTTGTCCTAATCTTCTTTGTACAGATAAATACTCAGTGTTGGAAATTGGGTCTCTAATTGGCAGAGGTATGCACCCTATGCAAGTAGGGACCACAATCCCGGTCAGGGTAAGTCCCAACACAACCTAAATTATCCTGTGCTCACACTTCGGTAGTTTGGCACAGAGCAGGCAGGCTTAACTTAGAAGGCAATGTGTAAAGTATTTGTGCAATAGCTCATACAGTAACAGAGTGAAAACACTACAAAAAGCACTCCACACCAGTTTATCAAAACAGATATTATTTATCTGAATAAAACAAGCCCAAAATGACAACGGTCCAATATACACAGGTCAAGATATCACTTTTTAGAGGTTTAAGTAGGTCTTTATCCATAGGAATGAATGGATGTATTTCTTTAACACAAATTACCTGGGCTATGTCAAATACAAAGGCGATGCGGCCTACAAAGGAGGTGAGGTGCCAGAAAACAAAGTGATGCGTTGATTACTTACTGTGGAGAGGAGGTGATGCATTGATTCTTTCCACGCAGGAAAGACAATACGTGGATTTCCGGACACGCAGCCTTGGTGCCTTACTGTGGTGCAGGGATTGATAACAAACTGACGCCCAGGGATGATGTGTGGAAAATCCAGACTTGCTGTGCTGTTTGCAATCTTGATGAAACAGGTGATGCATCGATTCAGCAGGCAATGTGTTGATTTTTCAGCCATGGCATCAATTCTGCAGGTGCTGTGTCGATTTTTCAGCCAGGATACAGGCATGCATTGATTCTGCAGGTGTTGCCTCAATTTTTCCTGCACTGTGCTTTGAGGCGTGGATCTTCTATTTAAGGTGAAGTCTTTGATGGCCCTCAGACTTCTTAGCAGAAGGCAATCTGACAAGACCTTGGAGATCACTTGTGGTGGAAAGGCAAAGTCTTTCCAGCAGAGTCAGGGAGCAGCAGGCAGCAGGGCAACAAGCAGGAAAGTAGTCCTTCCAGAAACGCAGTCCAGATAGGTCCTTTGGGCAGCTCTGCAGTCCTTCTGACAGGGTCCAGTTGTAGGCCCAGAAGTGTCTGATTTTAGGGTGTCACAGACCCAGTATGTATATATATCCAAATGCACCTTTGAAGTGGAGGAGACTTCAAAGAGTGGTTTTGAAGTGCACCAGTTCCTCTTTCAACCAAGTCCAGTCTGCCAGGAGGTCTGTGGAGGGTTATCAATTCTTTGTGTGGGGTCAAGCCACTACTCTTTGAAGTTTAAGCGAGGACCCCTCCACCCTTCCTGCCCAGGAAGACCTATCAGCATGCAGATGAATGCAGATGCAGCTGAGTGTCTTGTATTTATGGCTGTCTGGGTGGAATGCACAAGGGAAGCTGGCATCCAGCACAGACCAGACGTGGATTGGAGACAGGCTGTCAGGCACAGAGCGAAGTAAGTGCAGAGAAATGCCTACTTTCTAAAAGTGCCATTTCTAAAATAGTAATGTTAAATCCAACTTCACCAGTAAGCAGGATTTCTCACTACCATACCAGGCATGACAATGCCACTCCTTTCAGATCAGAAATTACCACTTAAAAGTATATTAGGGAATTTCCAATGCTGGCCTATGAGAGGAGCAGGCTTCACAATAGGGAAAATGACTTTGGGAGTTTTTTTTTACTACCGGGACATGTAACACATACAAGTACATATCCTGATTTTTACTTACATAGCACCCTGCCCTATGGAGTACCTAGTGCCTACCTCAGGGGTGACGTGTAATAAAATGGGAGTTTAAGGCTTGGCAATTAGTTTTAACTGCTAAGTCGAAGTGACAGTAAATTTCACAAACAGACCCTGCAATGGCAGGCCTAAGACATGGTTAAGAGGCTACTTATGTGGGAGGCACAATCAGTGTTGCAGACCCACTAGTAGCATTTAATGTACAGACCCTGGGCACATGTAGTGCACTTTACTAGGGACTTACAAGGAAATTAAATATGCCAATTGGGTATGAGCCAATACTACCATGTTTTAGGGAGAGAGCACATGCACTTTAGCACTGGTTAACAGTGGTATAGTGCCCAGAATCCCAAAGCCAACAAAACAAGGTTAGGGAAAGAGGAAGAGGAAGGCAAAAAGTTGGGGTGACCCTTCAGAGAGGGCAATTTTCCGACACAACCCCCTCCTGCCTAAAGCCAGGGTAAATTAATCCACTTGATGGGCTTCCTTGCTTAGGGCGATAGAACGTGGACAATGGCTCACTACTTGAGGGCCACTTGTTAATTCTATGCCTTTCTGAACTCACTTGGATCCCTCTTTCTACCCTTCTGGGGGCCACTGAACTGACCCATGGTGAACCCTTCTCATCTGTGGCCCTCATCTGTACAGCACCTAACCTTTATTTGCTCATAGATGCATCCCAGTAGGTAGACAGTACCACCATGGCCAACAACATGATGTGGTCCATTCCACCCCTTGGGTCTGACGTCTGTCTCTGACTCAGGGAAAACTTTGTCAATAAGGACAGTAACCAACAGTGGCCACTGACAGCTGTCATTGTCAAGAGCCAGGCCCCAGGCCATGCAGGGCTCACTGCCCTCTGAAGTTTCTCAGACTGGGTCAGTAGCCCCAGGTGATTTGCACCCTTTCTCCACTCTACCCCCACTTCAAAGTGTGGTTTTAAAGTGCACCAGTTCCCCTTTCAACTAGTCCTGTCTGCAGGAGATCTGCAGGAGGGGAGCTATCAGTCCATTGTGTGGGTTCAATCCACAACCCTTGACGTATCAGCGAGGGCCCATCCACCCTTCCTGCCCAGGAAGACCCATCAGTATGCAGATGAATGCTTATGTGAGTAAGTGTCCTGTGTTTATGACTGTCTGGGTGGAATGCATCAGGGGAGGTGTCAACCAGCACAGACTATGGCCCTCATTCTGACCTTGGCGGGCGGCGGAGGCCGCCCGCCAAAGTCCCGCCGTCAGGTTACCGTTCCGCGGTCGAAAGACCGCGGCGGTAATTCTGACTTTCCCGCTGGGCTGGCGGGCGGTCGCCTTCAGACCGCCCGCCAGCCCAGCGGGAAAGAGGCTTCCACGATGAAGCCGGCTCGGAATCGAGCCGGCGGAGTGGAAGCTGTGCGACGGGTGCAGTTGCACCCGTCGCGTATTTCACTGTCTGCGCAGCAGACAGTGAAATACATTTAGGGGCCCTCTTACGGGGGCCCCTGCAATGCCCATGCCAGTGGCATGGGCACTGCAGGGGCCCCCAGGGGCCCCGCGAACCCCCTAGCGCCATCCGGATCCCGGCGGTCGGACCGCCGGGATCTGGATGGCGGTAGGGGGGGTCGGAATCCCCTCGGCGGCGCAGCAAGCTGCGCCGCCTTGGAGGATTCAATGGGGCGGCGGTACACTGGCGGGAGCCCGCCAGTGGTGCCGGTCCGACCGCGGCTTTACCGCCGCGGTCGGAATCCCCATTGGAGCACCGCCGGCCTGTCGGCGGTGCTCCCGCGGTCCTCCGCCCTGGCGGTCTTTGACCGCCAGGGTCAGAATGACCGCCCATATGTGGATTGGAGACAGGTTGTAAGGCAAGGGGAGCAGAAAGTGCAGAGAAATGCCTAGTTTCTAAAAGTGTAATTTCTAAAACAGTAATGTTAAATCCAACTTCACCAGTAAGCCGGATTCATCACTACTATTTCAACCATACCAAACATGACAATAACACTCCTTTCAGATCCAAAATTACCACTTAGAAGTACATAAGGGAATTAACAAACCTGGCCTATGAGAGGAGCAAGCTTCACAATAGTGAAAAATAACTTTGGGAGTTTTTCACTACCAAGGCATGCAAAACTTACATGTCCTGCCTTTTACCTATATAGCATCCTGCCCTATGAGCTACCTAGGCAATTTTTAAATGCCAAGTCAAAGTGGCAGTAAATTGCGCACACAGGCCCTGCAATGGCAGGCCTGAGACATGGTTAAAGGGCTACTTATGTGGTTGGCACAATCAGTGCTGCAGAACCACTAGTAGCATTTAATTTACAGACCCTGGGCACAAGTAGTGCACTTTATTAGGGACTCACAAGTAAATTAATTATGTCAGTTAAGTATGATCCAATGTTATCATATTTTAGGGAGAGAACACATGCACTTTAGCACTAGTTAGCAGTAGTAAAGTGCCCAGAGTTCTACAGCCCACAAAAACAAGGTCTGAAAAAGAGGACGAGGAAGGCAAAACGTTTGTGGTGACCCTTCAGAGAGGACCATTTTCCAACACACAGAGGTCATATCATTGGCAAAGATAGTTGATTTGTGATTGGAATATAATAAAGACGTATGGTTTAGGATTTTCAGACCAAAACCAAACCATTGTAGCATTTGAAACAAAGTGGCAAGTAACTCGGTCAAAAGCTTTTTTTAGCATCTAAGGCAATGACAGCTAATTCATGAGAAAGTTTGAAGGCTGTACCGAGAACGTTAAAAAGGCATCTTGTGTTATCAGAGGAAAAACATCCTTTTACACATCCAACTTGTTCTGGACTACTTATATGGAGGATTAAGGGATTCCATTTGAGCACTAGTATCTTGGAAATCAACAATAACTAAGGAGATGGGGCAGTAATTGTTACAACTTTGTCAATCTCTTTTTTCTTTAAAAAGTAAACAAATAAGGGCTTTTTGAAAACTACCGGAAGCAAGTTGAGAATGAACAAAATAATGATAGAGTTTGAGGAGGCATGGATACAATAGTATTGAAAAGTGAAACTAAAAGTCAGATGTGAATCCATCTGGTCCAGGAGATTTATTGGGTTTACATTTTTGACTGCTGTGATAATGTCCTGAAAGGGAAATGTCTGATTCCAAGCAGGCAAAGTCCAGGTCCTTAGATTTAGGAATGCAGTTTAAGTTAGAAGAAATATGAGAAATGGAGGGGGAGGTTTCCAAAGTATATAAAGATTCATAGAAGGTAGAAAGTTAGATAATTCTTTCAGGATATCTTCATCTTTAATAAGTGTTTGGTTAGGTAAGTTCATAATGGAGTCAATCTTTTTACATTATTGTTTGGACTTTAAATAACTGGTTAAGAATTTACCTGCCTTATTCTGACCCCCATAATATCTAGCATTTTGTCTGAGTAATACTGAAGACACTTGTTCAGTAGATAATCTATTGAATTTAAATTTCACTTCTATAAGGTCTTTAAGAGAGTCAGGAGATTTGGAATGATAGCATGTAAGTTCTAGTTTTTTATTGCTATCAATAGGGATTTGGGGGGCACTTTTAGCTTTTTCTTATTTACTAAGTATATAGTCAATGATAAAACCTCTTGCTGAGGCTTTAAAAGAGTCCCATAATGTATGCATTGGAATTTCTTGAGAGGTGGTACGTGTAACTCATTAATGAAATCCCGAATTGCATTTTAAATACTGGATCTAAAAGGAGGGAATTATTGAATCTCCATCATTTTGGATGATGTTGAATTAGTAATAAATCAAAGTCAGCAATCGCGGGAGTGTGATCAGAAATCAAAATAGAACCAATATCAGTATTTATCAGATTTTGAGCTGGTGATTTGGAGGTAAAAATGTAATCAATTTTGTTTTGAGTGCTGTGTACTGGGGAAAAGAATGTGTGTTCTCTTGTATTGAGGTTAGTGATTCTCCATGAGTCCATTAAAGCTTTTTGTGCTATGGTTGAACTGAAAGCTTTATGCATTTTGAAAGGAATAAATTGGATCAGCAACTCAATTACAGTCACCTCCCATAATGAAATATTCACCATTGATATTCAAGAGTTATTTAGTGACATCAAACCACAAAGGATTTTTTTAACTACTGGGGGACCATACACATTAAAAAAGTTACTCCGAAAGATGACAGTACAGGAGTAGTGGTATAAAACATTGCTAAAATGAAGAAACAATAAATTAGGAAATGAAATACATAACTTGAAGACACTTCTGTAAAATAGAGAAAAGTAGTCAACTTTTTAGCTATTCAATTGAATCTTCTCTGTATTGATGAAAAAAAGATTTTAATTTTGCAGGATCATCGTACGTCATTGTATTATCCTTATAGGTGACTTTGAAATGGCAATGGTGAATGAGGCCATATCGAGCATTCATAGCTCTGAGCGGAAGGTGAAGATCTTGAAATTGTTTACATGTTTCTGCTGTAATCTTTGCAACATCCTGAGAGAAATAAAGTTTATGTGTGGACCATGTTATTTGCTTCTTCATTTTGCAGCGTTGAGAACTTTTATGAGTTCAGTGTGTTCCAAACACAAGTAGGCCGGGGTGTAGAACTCCACTCTGCTGGCAGAGTTTGCGGAATTCGGACACTTCATGCTATGTGAAGTAGCGCAGAGTTCCTGAATTCCGCACTCCAAAATGGAGCTTGTTTGCGCTTATGAGATTGGGTTTTGGCGCTCTCTCGCACTGAACAATAGTGCAAGACTTTTTCTCTCGCATTCCAGCTGCCCCAGAGGCCAAAACAGGGCTGTTCGCAACCGTGAAGTCACACCTGAAGTAGATTTTCTCCTCCAGAGCCACAGCCTCTAGTCAAAAAGATATTTTCACTACATCTTTTTCTCCAAAGGACCCTGTAATTTGTTTTTTCAGATTGAGGATCCTGTTTTTTCAAACAGGAAGGAAGCATGTCAGAGACTCCAACTTCCTGTTCCTGTCCAGCAGGCTCCTCCCAGTGCTTTGTCCATCTCCTGGTCACTTTTCACTCAGGTTTCAAGGTGGAAAGATCACTCTCTTTGCCTTCTGGATATACCTTTGGATAAGGACTTTATTTTTGTTGAATCACATAAGTAAGCTAAAAAATTATTGTATAAGAGTGTTGTGTTTGTTTGCTTGGGCATTCAGCAGTACTTATTTTTACTTTAATTTGATATTTGATTTTAAAATGTTATAGTGATGGGTGGGCTGAAGTTTATGTATGGGCTTAGTTATTATTTATTTTGCATTTCATTGATTGTTTTGCCTTTTATAAAGGAAAATTGTTGCACAGCTCAGTACCTTTTTGACATGTTTGTAACATTTGCAATAGTATTTTAGTATGTGGCCTAGATTTCCGAAGGGCCATTTAGCCAGTCAGCCCAATACTATTAGTCATCAGTGCATGAAATAAATGTTTCAGTGGCATATGTTTTCAAAACTTCATTTAGGGCAGGGATGGCATTGGATTACATTTAAAATGTTGTCTGTTGTTTGCATTTCATGTGGGGTAATAATATTTGATGGCTTCAGAGGGTCACGTAGGCTCTCATTTTTCTAATGAGACTACTGGATTTGAATCGCCTGTGGTGTGGGAGACTGAATCTGACCCATTACAGGTGACACCTGTTGCCACAATCCGGGTTTTGCTCTGGCTAACTAGCAGTGCATCATCTCCACCCAACGGTGGGAGGATTGGGCAGCCGAGCACATGACATAATTGATTTCTCCTGTGGAGGCAGCACTGGCAGATGAGTTGTCATCACGGAACTGTTGTAATTTCTGTAAGACAGTGACACGATCATTTATGTCAAAAGGTGTTTCTGCCGCCTCCACACCAAGACCATCAAGATCTGGAACATACATTTGAGTTCCAAGAAGGCACTCATATGAAGTACGACCCCCCGGGAACCTTCTAGGCAGATTGTTAAATGCTCTCTGGACTCCATACATGTGGTTAAGCCAGCTACGACCCGTACCTAAGACTCTGGCTGTTAAGGATTC
Organism: Pleurodeles waltl; assembly: GCF_031143425.1. Taxonomy (NCBI): domain Eukaryota; kingdom Metazoa; phylum Chordata; class Amphibia; order Caudata; family Salamandridae; genus Pleurodeles; species Pleurodeles waltl. The sequence continues at coordinate 843,172,313 of NC_090443.1, forward strand.
CTTTAAATCACGGTTTAATCGCTCCACAACACTATTTCCCTTGGGATGAAATGGAGACGAGTACTGGAGCTGGAACCCCAACGAAACCATGGTGTCCCTGAATGCCCTTGAGGCAAAAGCAGGGCCCTGGTCCGCATGGAAAGCAGCAACTGCATATGTACCAATAAAGACTCGTAAATCTTTAATAACAGTCCGACCGTCAGCCGAGCGTTGGGCCACACCCATAGAAATCTGGAGCAGGAGTCAACAGCGACTAAGATGCATTTGTATGCACTGTCCGGTGTTAGGGTACCGCAATGGTCCAAGTACACATATTGTAATGGTTGGTTGGAGATTAGGAGGGGTTTCTGCGGTGGGCGTTTAACAGTGGAAACTTTAATTTGTTGGCAGATGTCACAACAAAGGACATACTGCGTGTCCTCTTTGTATATGCCTGGCCACCAATAACAGGCTTGTAACAATGAAATCGTAGCCGCCACACCAGCATGGGCAGATGCCACCCCCTTATGCGCTGCTTTAATCAACTCTGGTCTTACATCTTTGTTGGGAATTTCTCAAACCCCTACGCCTGGTATATTAACCTTAACACTTAGGCAGCCTCCCATTCCGTAGGAATATTTAGCAGGAAATGCTTTTGGGTAGGGCATGCCATCAGCCATAGCTTTCACTGCAGCCCATATGTCTTCGTCCTGTGTTGCATTTAAACGGGTTACTGCAGCAACAGTGGCCGTGGCTTCTGCTGACTTTGCGGCTTCATCAGCCAGTGTATTCCCAGCCATGTGTATTCCAACGCGCTGTTGTCCAAGTGTATGTACAACATGGACATTTGGTAGCGTTTCCTTCAGATCCGCTACTTTCCCCCACAGAAGTCTGTGTTTAATGGTGTTACACTTAGACTCTGAGCCCATTCTGGCACCAGTGATGCAGATATTCATTGAAGGACACAATAGTATGAATCGCAAACAATCAGTGTTAACTGTGCAGGATCCATATGTTCCAGTGCTATCACCAGAGCCTTTAGCTCTGCTAGCTGTGCTGTGCAATCCCCTAGGGTTTGCGTGTATGTATGTTGGGGGACAAATGTGTTGCCCTCCATGTAGCCACTTACGACTGCACAAGCAGTGGATTATTGATGCTTTGTGCGAATTGCAGGTTGTGCTGAGCCATCAGTGTACATGACTGTAGGCGGGTGTCGCTCACGTCACCTACCGCCGAACAACAATGGCGGCTACCGCACACCTCCTCCGGCCCAAGTTCGTGTCGTCAAGGAGACACGTGGGGGCGGAGACGTCAATCGGCACCGGAATTCCGGGTTGCCGCGTCTCCACTAAAGGAGGACGTCACAGCCGAAAGACGCGCAGCAGAGCTGGAGGAGCAGGAGGCAAGCCGCGCAGCCGCATCAAGGAAGGAGGAGAAGAGCGAGGACGCCGAACGGGAGGAGACGGCCGCCATCAGACCGGAACCAAGTGCTGAGACGAGGTCCAACCCTGGCGCTGGAGCCAAAGGACAGCCGAGAGGAAGAGAGACCTCCTGCCACGACCCAGGAGTACCCAAGGTACGTGCCCTTTTCAGAGGCAACCCCAATAAACGGGCAAGGGGGAGCTGGAGGGAGGAAAAAGGAGACTGGGGAGGGCAAGAGGAGAATAGGAAAGGCTATTCTGAGAACGGGGACTGGGGAAATCACAGACCACCCTCCCACCCGATCACTAGCTTGACAGAGCACAATAACAGCCTGCTTCTTTAGTCCTAACCCCCCCCAATTAAAACACCACCTCCTATAATTCTTGCCCCCACACTGCCCCTGCACTAACCACTTAATAAGAGATAAAAGACTACTGTCCCACTTACATGGACCTATCCTTTTTGTTCTTCCGAGAATCCGCGAGACCTAGAAGAAGCCACCTGAAGGTCGCCACTTAAAAAGAAGAAAGGAAGACTATTAGACCCTTACAAGACCACCCTCACCTAGAACAGAAAAATCCACGAAGAAAAAGAAGACTTACCACCATTAGTATTGCAAAATCTGTCCTATAATAAATAAACCACTTATAAGCCCTGTTAAGGGCTCTGAAATCCGAGTCCGTGTCCTCTGTACCATGGAGCCCAACCCCACAGTGGTGTCAGAAGTGGGATTTGAACTGGTCTAAACTCCATACGGGGCGTACAGAGGTGTTACAAAAATGGGGGAGAAACCCACCCTCGAGGACATGATAAAACAACTGGCAGAGGGTCAACGCCACCTCCAATTAGTGTGGGAGGCGCAACAAAGGGAGGCCAAGGAGGACAGGGAGGCTCTTCAAGCCGCCTTGAAGAGTCAGGCCACTATAATGGCCAATAATCAACTGGTTCATGAGACCGCTCTCCAAAAACTGACCAACACAATTGCTGCCAGCAAAGTACACCTGAATGTGCCGAATTCGGTATTACAAAAATACCAGGAGGGAGAGGATCCCGATTCTTTTTTTACGAACTTTGAAAGAGTAGCTTCATCAGCTCAATGGCCCTAAAATAGGTGGGGCCAATACATCGCTCCCCTCTTGACAGGCACTCTTCAGTCCGCTTATCAGGCTGCAAATCCGGGTGGCACCACCCCATATTCTGATATTAAGAAAAGTATTTTAGAACGAGTGGGACATGATACTGAGTATTACAGGACAAAATTTCGCAAAGTTAAATGGGGACCAAACGAAGACCCCCGTACCTATTATTACCGGGTGAAGGACCTAGGACTGAAGTGGCTGGGGCCCTTAGGGACTGACCGTGAAGATGTTATTAAGGCCATCATTTTAGAACAGTACCTAGATTCCCTACCTCCAAGCACCCGGAACTGGATAAGGCAGCACCCTAAAATAGACACCAAAACAGCCGTTGTCCTGGCATGCGCGTATCACAGGTCGGTGGACGTGAAGAGTCAAAACCCCAGACCCCTGAGTAAAATGCCTATAACTCCTCCCCAGTATACACCAAGACGAACCACTGAGGAGCCCGGATCCTCCAGGAGTACCGAGAGAAATCCCATGCAACAACCTCAGTGTTTCAGCTGTGGGGAGTGGGGCCACATAGCCCGAGGATGTCCAAAAAAACATGAGGGAGTAGAACCAATGGAAATAGGAGTTACTCGAGGGAGAGTCCTGTGCCTGGGAAAAAGTGATACGTCATTCAAACACCCCATTCGGATAAATGGACAATTGGTCATGGCCTTGATTGACTCCGGATGTAGTCAATCAGTGATACGTCGCGATATAGTCAAATCTGTCAATCCCAAGAACGATCACTGGGTGACGATATGTTGCATCCATGGGGACCGAGCTCAGTATCCCCTTGAAGTGGTAGAAGTAGAATGGAACACCTACCATGACTCCCTCTCCATGGGACTCATGGATAACTTAATAGAGGACTGTGTCATTGGAACTGATTACCAGCGATTTAATGAGATATTGGACCAAACACGGAAGCACAACCCTATTGATGATTGGTGGGTTGCTGCTCCATTTTGGGATACCCCCATCTATAGCCCCCCCCCGAACGGAAAAAGTTAACCCGAAAAGAGAAGAGAGCAGAGAAACAGAAAATTTTCTGCTAAACCAGGACAGAAGGAAGTAGAGAAATTAGTGGCCAACATAGACAGCGCCCCAGTGTCGTTTAGAATGAGCCAACGCGAAGATCCCACCCTCGAGCACGCCTGGAGGAGTGCCAAAAATGACTCTACCGGAGAGGTAGGTCCCCACTTTATAGTACACAAGAACTTGTTGTATAGAGTACCCATGACAGTAAATGGCGAGAAGAGACAACTAGTAGTTCCCGAGCCTTACCAGACTCAGGTACTATTCCCAGCTCACAACCAGCCGGTGGGAGGTCATTGTGGCCGTGAGAAAACAGAGGAATACTTACTGAGACTTTTTTACTGGCCAGGAGTATATGCACATATTCGAAGGTACTGTACCCACTGCCCAAAATGTCAACTAGTAGAACCGGGAGTCATCAGAAGAGCCCCGTTACGTCCATTACCTATTATAGATACACCCTTCAAACGAGTAGGCATGGACTTAGTCGGACCACTTTTACCATCTAGTAAAGGACACACCCATATCCTCGTCCTGGTCGATTATGCGAGAAGGTATCCAGAGGCCATTCCCCTTACCAGTACCAGTACCAAGGCGGTTGCACAAGCCATGATAACATTTTTTTCCCGGGTTGGTTTCCCCGAAGAAATTCTTACCGATCAGGGAACACCCTTCATATCTGGACTTATGAAACAGATATGCAAAAGCCTAGGCATTACACAGATAAAGACGTCGGTATATCATCCACAAACAGTTGGTTTAGTGGAGCGATATAACCGCACCATCAAAACCCTCTTGAGGAAAATAGTGAGCGACTCGGGAAAAGACTGGGATCAGAAACTTCCCCTAGTGTTGTATGCAATAAGGACACATGAACAGTCCTCTACTGGGCATAGTCCGTTTGAACTAGTATTCGGGAGACAACCCCGTAATTGACTAGATATGGCGGCAGAATTGTGGGAAGAGGAGAACAACGAGGAGAGACCCATCCTAGAGTATATCCACAAACTAAAGACCCACCTCCAGACGGTCTGGGAGGATGTAAGGCACCATTTAGAAAAAGCACAAGAAGCTCAAAAAGATTATTATGACCAGGGCACCAAACTGCGGGTACTTCAGCCCAACGATAAGGTATTGATCCTGCGACCCACCTCTGAACATAAACTACTGGCTAAATGGCAAGGGCCGTATCGGGTGATAAAAGCAGTCACCCCTGTTACGTATTTGATTGAACTAAATGATCACCCGCGACGGACCCAAATTTACCACATTAATCTGTTAAAGAAATGGGAGAGTCCGGAGAACGATAGTGATGCTTCTGCTATGGGATACCTGATCACCCCGACAAACCCACTAGGGTTAGAACTATGCCCCATGCTCCAACCAGACAATCCAAAAAACCTCTGTATCAATGAGTCCCTGTCTGAGATGGAGAAACTGCAGTTATTGGAGTTAATTCAGAATTATGCCAAATTCTTTTCAGAGCTTCTCGGACGAACGTCTTTGGTCCAACATCATATTCGAACACCTGAGGGCCAAACTGTCCGCCTACGGCCCTATCGAATCCCCGAAGCCAGAAAGATTCTTATAGAGGAAGAGATAACAAAGATGTTATCTCTAGGAGTCATTGAACCATCCACGAGTCCATGGTGTTCCCCGGTCGTTTTAGTGCCTAAACCGGATGGATCGGTCCGATTCTGTATCGATTTCAGAAAACTCAATGAGGTATCTCTCTTCGATACCTATCCTATTCCACGGGTAGATGAGGTTCTAGAGAAAATCGGGCAGGCACGTTTTATGTCCACTATTGATCTGACGAAGGGATATTGGCAGATCCCCTTAGCCCCACAAGACAAAGAGAAGACAGCGTTCGCAACCCCTTCGGGTTTATATCAGTTTATCGTCCTTCCTTTTGGACTTCACAGTGCCCCTGCGACATTCCAACGCTTGATGGACCGACTCCTACTGCCCTTCCAAGACTTTACGGCCGCCTATCTTGATGACATTGTCATTTTTAGTGCAACATGGCCAGACCACCTCCTCCATTTAGAAAAAGTATTCTCTGCCTTAGCAACCGCAGGTCTCACCGCCAATCCTACAAAATGTGTCCTAGGGCAGACTCAAATTGCTAAACTTGGATATGTCATCGGTAGGGGAGTGTTGCGTCCTCAGAAAGATAAGGTAGACTCTATTCGACGGATACCACTCCCCAAAACAAAGAAAGAGCTCCGCTCATTTCTGGGGTTGGTGGGGTATTACCGCCGATTCATACCACAGTATTCTACCATTACTGCCCCCCTTACTGACCTGTTAAAGAAACAATATTATAACACCCTTCCTTCTTTCTCTCCTGCACAACTTCAAGGTTTTCAATTTCTTAAAGAAGCCCTCTCAACCGAACCCGTGTTGAGATGTCCTGATTTTTCCAGGCCTTTTCACCTCTTTGCCGACGCTTCCAATGTCGGCCTAGGAGCCGTCCTGGCACAAACTGACGAGCAAGGACATGAACACCCCATTGTATATATCAGTCGTAAGCTATTGCCTAGGGAAACAAACTATCCCACTATCGAGAAGGAATGCCTTGCCATAAAATGGGCAATTGAGTGTCTCCAATATTATCTCTTAGGTCGCCCTTTCGTCCTTTATACCGATCATGCGCCATTGACCTGGTTGGCCTCCCATAAGGATACTAATTCCAGAGTGTTGCGCTGGTTCCTTGAACTGCAGCCCTTTACCTTTCAGGTCCGTCACATCCCCGGGTCCCGTCAATGTCCCGCTGACTTTCTCTCCCGCTGCCCGGACTCCACGGTCCTCTACCAGTCCTGTCCATGGGAAGGGGTATGTAGGCGGGTGTCGCTCACCTCGCCTACCGCCGAACAACAATGGCGGCTACCGCACACCTCCTCCGGTCCCAGTTTGCGTTGCCAAGGAGACGCGTGGGGGCGGAGACGTCAATCGGCACCGCACTTCCGGGTTGCCGCGTCTCCACTAAAGGAGGACGTCACAGCCGAAAGACGCGCAGCAGAGCTGGAGGAGCAGGAGGCAAGCCGCGCAGCCACATCAAGGAAGGAGGAGAAGAGCGAGGACACCGAACGGGAGGAGACGGCCGCCATCAGACCGGAACCAAGTGCTGAGACGAGGTCCAACCCTGGCGCTGGAGCCAAAGGACAGCCGAGAGGAAGAGAGACCTCCTGCCACGACCCAGGAGGGTCGTGGCTGTACAAGGTACGTGCCCTCTTCAGAGGCAACCCCAATGAAAGCGCAAGGGGGAGCTGGAGGGAGGAAAAAGGAGACTGGGGAGGGCAAGAGGAGAATAGGAAAGGCTATTCTGAGAACGGGGACTGGGGAAATCACACACCACCCTCCCACCCGATCACTAGCTTGACAGAGCACAATAACAGCCTGCTTCTTTAGTCCTAACCCCCCCCAATTAAAACACCACCTCCTATAATTCTTGCCCCCACACTCCCCCTGCACTAACCACTTAATAAGAGATAAAAGACTACTGTCCCACTTACATGGACCTATCCTTTTTGTTCTTCCGAGAATCCGCGAGACCTAGAAGAAGCCACCTGAAGGTCGACACTTAAAAAGAAGAAAGGAAGACTATTAGAAGACCCTTACAAGACCACCCTCACCTAGAACAGAAAAATCCACGAAGAAAAAGAAGACGTACCACCATTAGTATTGCAAAATCTGTCCTATAATAAATAAACCACGTATAAGCCCTGTTAAGGGCTCTGAAATCCGAGTCCGTGTCCTCTGTACCACGGAGCCCAACCCCACAATGACTCTTTGATATTGATCAATGGGCAGTGTGTTGCAGGAACTGGGTATTCTAGTTCATCTTGCAAAAAGTCTTGAGTTTGTAATTTTGGGTCAAAAATGTAGTCTACATCAGTGGCTGTCAAAGACGTGGCCCATTCTATCCAATGTGGCTGTAATACCTTAGTGTTAGGAACGCTGGCTTTTGTGACAGCCTCCAGGGCTGGGATGGGAGAAACGACAATAATGTGTTTGCCCTGGGCTAGGGGTCTTTCTTTAATGACAGCCATCTGAACAACAGTGAACATTTTCTGAGGGGGAGCAAAGCGTTGTTTTGCTTCTGAGTACAAATGTGATTTGTATGCAATCAGGACGGTCTCACCCTCATTAAAGGTTACATAGGTGAAACCAATGGCACCAGCAATTACTCTGATGACCAAATGTGTTTTGTTATCCCTTGTGTGTAAATTTTGTGCTGCAAGCATGTCTGTCTGTGGGTCTCTGAGAATGCGTGTGTGTTTAACTGTCCAAAATTTACTTAAAAAGTCAGGACGTATTAAGCCATATAAAGGTTTTATGTGAGTTGCATAATCAGGAATGTAAGTTCTGCCAAAATTTAGGAAACCCAAGAGAGATTGGAGTTTTTTAATCGTATTTGGAGGTTGTAATTGTGCGCATTTTTCAAAGAATTGTGGCGCTAGTCTGTTTCCTTCACTCAATAGCTCATATCCCAGAGACAGGACATTGAGGAAGGCTATTTTTGTTTTTTTTAAAGTTGAATTTGTAGCCAAATTCAGCAAATTCCACAACAATGCGGGCTACCCATCTTAAATGTTGCAGTACTTCATCGTCCGTAAGGTAGATATCGTCTACATAGGACAAGGCTTCAGGATCGACGTCGTGCAAAATTGCCGTCACACAAGCTGCGAACAGTCCTGGACTGTTCTTGTACCCCTGGGGTAAACAAAAGATTTTTTTCTGGGAGCCTAGTGTGCTGAAACTTGTTAGGTCTCTACTCTCAGGCGCTATATTCCTGGCGGAAAAAAACAAAGGAAATGTCCAGTGTTGTTTTGTATTTTTTGCGCACTATGTTGTTCATTAGTACTGTGCTATGTGAGGTTTGTATAGCATATCTGCGTGTATGACTGTTTAAATGTCTGTAGTCTAAGACTATTCTGTAGGAATGGTCTGGTTTAGCTACTGGGAAAAAAGGATTATTCATTGGGGAGACACAGGGTTAAATTACGCCCTGGTACTCCAGTTGTGTGAGAATTTCTCATCATGTTTTATTGGGTACTGAGGTTGAGGTTGGGGTTGATTTTTAATAGGAATTACATGGTAGGTGTAATCTTTGTCCCATCCTACGTGGTTGCGATATAACGCGGGTGCCTGCGCCAATGCCCATTCAATGGCGTAGGATTCAGCACGTTCCTCTGGAACAAGAGGCGAGAAAGAATATTTAATAACATCTTCTCCATATGGTCAGGTACGGACAAATTCAGGTGGCCAATCTTGTTTGGCCAACAAAAGATCATGTATATTTACCATGCGATCCCAAAATATTGCATCTATTGTGCGTTCAATGTCTCCTTCTAACTGTAGTGTTACTTAATACACCCTATCAGGTGAGGAGACGTGCATGTCTGCAGTTTCTACTTGTAGAAGTCATCAGTTGCTTTCACCTCCAGATGCTCTTGAAGACTCTGGCAAACTATTGTGACCTATGCCGTGCTGTCTAGCAGCGCTAGTGCCCACTTCTTGTTCTTCAAGAGGACCTGCTTCTTGAGTCGCATGTCAGACTGCAACTGCTGCCACCTTTTTCTTTTTAAATTGGGGTTTTTGTTGTGGAGGTTTCTCTTCCATTTTAACAGAAACCTCCGATGAACGTTGTGATTCCTGTCTCGGTTTCACGTACTCTGTTCTTCGCTCTGACCGCCCACCTCTCTCACAGTGTTTTTCCGGTGAGTCCTGAAAGGAACGAGATTGGCGTGTATCAGTATATTGATATCTATCAGGCATTTTTATATTATCTCTATTTCAGAGATTATATCTAATCTGCAGGGTCTCCATACGCAGAGATTCTCCCCTTTCTTAGGAGTTTTTTTTATTTTTATCCCAGCGTTTCTTATTACCCTCAGGAGCTTGCTTGGAAAAATCTTTATTAGATTCGCCCTGAAATTGTTGTTTAGTTGGTCTGGCCCCTAGACTATCTCGACCAATACTAGAATGGTTCTCTGTGATAATCTTTGGCAGCTCGCGTTCTTGATCCCGTTGAGAAACAACCCGGAGCCGCATGAGCACTGCTAGTGCGACCACTTCCCCTTTAAGGTTACTTAAAATAATTGAGGAAACTGTGGCAAAGTTACCCATTAATTGCATCCCCAAGTCTAGGGCCGGGGCAGCCCAGTATTCATCTTGAATTTGTTTCAACACTTCCGGTAAGTTGGCAAGTGTTGGTGTACCGTGTGAGGTAGTATATAGCACGGCAAATACTGTGCCCCAGGTATTACATTTGTCTAATGTGGGGACCATACCAAATGGCAAGCACATTGTTAGAATTCTATGTTTATCTTTAGGTCCCGTATGGGAAATACTGCTTCCAGTGCATTTATTTTTGGAGCTAGCCAAAACAGAATTTCTTCTTGTTTGGCGGGTACCTTACCTATAATCGAATGTACACTTGCAGGGTTAATACCTGGCGTCACTGCATGTGGTTGCACTGGAACAGCACGTGCTGGGTTTGTATTTAGTGTTTGCATTACAAACTGTACTAATCGTCTATATATTGCCGTCAGCTCAGTATATAAGCAACAGACTTCAGCTACTGCTAAGTTTGATACTGCAGGGTGAGGTGTATAACTGGCCAATAAAGGCCAGGCAGGACCATCATTGCTTAGAGGACCTAACCTAACTTGTAAAATCGTGTGGGGTAGGGCACCATCAAGCCAATTATTATGTTCTTGACAAGATAAACATATTTCTAAATATGCATACGCTCTGTACTATCCAGGTAAGTTTGCAAGTGTATAGTGATGAAATGTGTTTGTGTTCCCATCAACTGCTGGAAATGTGACCCAAGAATAAAAAGGTTCTGTTCTATAAGCAGCTTGTGCATCCACCACAAATGTGGCTGGACCCCCCTGAGCCGTTAGGCCATTTGCCTATAAATGTGCTGTCAGGGTTTTTCTCATATTGACTGCAATTGCTACCTGCTGCAGCTTCGCCATATTAGATGGTAGTTTTGTTCAGAGGTAAGTACACCAAATAAGGGTTTTTACTTTTAGAGTTCAAATTTGAACAACCTCCAGCATCTGATAGGTGTTCCCTATTTAGCTGAGGAGGAAATCCTCATACCACGGATGTCTCCGTATATAGTACTGAGGTGTCTTTGTATATAGTGAGAGAGAGATACTCAGAAGGACCCGAAAATTAGAGCCTGACCAAACGATGGTGGCGCCATGTCGCGTAGCCTCTCATTATTCTAATGAGACTACTGGATTTTGAGGTGGCAGAATTGCCTGCGGTGTGGGAGACTGAGTCTGACCCACTACAGGTCACACCTGTTGCTCCAATCCGGGTTTTGCTCTGTGCACCCAAGGGCGGGATGATTGGGCAGCCAAGCGCATGACATAATTGATTTCTCAGGGAAATCGTGGTCACTCAGGTCTCATCCTTTTTTTCTCAATTATATTAGTCTCACATACATAATGACAAACAGAGGTTAAAATAGGTTTCAACAATGCTTTCATAGAGCGACTGCATCTTAAATAGCTGAGCATGGTCTGCAATAACCAGGACGATACAGCATGACAAGATAAAAATTGTGACAAGGAGAGTAAAGCATAGAAATAACCTTACCATATTGTCACTAGAGTCAATAGACTAATTCCTACCTAGGCTATAATAGAGCACAGCGTGTTAAGCTCTAATTCTGCCTTTCAGGTTCCCCTGGGAAGACATCATCCCCCATACCTGAGCAAAGGCCTGATGTCTGCATAAGCAGCTGTAGCGAAGCATTCAGCGATTAGCATACAGTCATGGTTCTCTGGTTGGAATCTCCCTCTAACGTGTAAGGGACAAGGAAGTGTCTTTATAATAAAACAGCTGATGTTCTGAGAAAATGTCCCTACATAAGGATGTGTGTTTTCTATGAATGTCAGAGACAAAACTCTACACCACGTTCACTGGCAACCTATCTTACTGCAGCCTTGGAAGAAGCACAGAATGAGCAAGAATGTCTTGTTTGAGAACAAATATATCTAGGTTAAAGTGCACAGCGGCATGCCTAGTATGTTAAAATAATGTACATGGAGGTATAACTAAAATGGCTACACAACAGGAGAATGTTGTTTGACCATGTGGCTGGCAGTGTCCCTTTGCCATGGGCTTGCATGTGCTCTTCTTTGTTCTCCTTGCTCCTTGTTGTTGTTCGATAATGTGGCTGGCAGCCATTTTGTGCATGTGGTCAATGACCCTCCCTTTGCCGTGTTCTTTGTTTGCCATGCCTCCTTGCTCCTTGTTGTTCTTGTTTGACCATGTGGCTGGCTGGCTGCCATTTTGTCCATCCATCCAGCCAGTGCCTCTTGCCATAGGCTTGCATGAGTTCTTTGTTTGCCATGTCACCTTACTCCTAGTTGTTGTTGTTTGACCATGTGGCTGGCTGGCAGCCATTTTGTCCATTCAGCCAGTGTCTCTTGCCTTAGGCTTTCATGTGTTGTTTGTTCTCCATGCCTCCTTCTTTCTCCTTGTTGTTGTAACTTATTGTTTGACCATATGGGTGACTGACAGCCATTTTGTGCATTCAGCCACTGTGTTTTTGCATTTTTTTGTAAGTTAAAAAAAAAAATCTATTTTAATTTTTCCATTTTTAATTTTAATTTTTATGCCATTTATATTTCATTTTTTGTTATAAGTTTTATATTTGAGTTCTGTTTTTTATATATTTTTTTAAACTTTATTTTTTATTTTAATTCTAATTTCTGTTTAATTTTGCATTTTGCCTTGCTCCATCCATCTGCTCCATTCCATTCCTCCATCCATCCACCAACAACACACAGCTGCACTATAGCATTCCTTTTCTTAGGTGTAATTCCATTTCCTCTAGGACACCCTGGCTTAGGAGCATGGCAGACAAATCAACAGCATAATTCAGTTTGTTAATGATTATTTCATTTCTCATGGACCTCCTTGCCGCCATAGGTTATTTCAACGATTATTCCATTTACCCATACACTGCTCTCTGACTACCCCAAGTGTCTCCTTTAAAACAGATTGAGATGAAGCAAAGAGCTAGATCTGCCCGTTGTGCTGTCTGATTTGAAATTAATTTTTTTATGGTGTGGTGGTGTGGTTTGCCTTCACAATGTTTGATTAAATAGAAATATTACATAAGTAACACAAGATTGCATGTATATCTACTATTTTCATCCTGCAGCAATGCCACACTTCACTATCTACATGTTTTTCATGCTTGGTTGTTTTTAGGTGCATAAGAGAAGAGACCCCACATCACCGCAGTACTGCCAAAGAGGAGGCCTTACATTTTCTTTGGTCCACAGGCACCAAACTCTTTTGCTTGTGCATCTTAGTGCCACTGCCAACCTAGAGCTTAAGATGGCCCCAAAGAAAGTTGCTTGCAAGAAAGTGGACAGTGAGAAGAAGTAGTTTTATGCCAGTGGTGTACCTACTGCAACCTTTTTCGGGGGACTTGTGCCTGACACAGTGGCCTCCAGGGAGGTACCTGGGAGCAGCACTCCTGCATTAACGGCAGCACTCCAACCCAAGAACATGACTTTCAGTGAGGCAGCCATTGCAATCAGGCAACACGGGAGAGCAGTGATGTTCAATTGGATTTGTCCCTCTTGCAAGGTTATACCCAATTGTTTCAAGAAACAGAGCAAAGTGGACAGCAGCCGCAGCCAGATCTTCCCGAACTTGGAGCAGAACAGGAGGTCAAGCATCTTTCTGATCAAGAACCTCTTCTTTTAGAATCAGTGGCTCCCAGATTTCCAGGTAGAAAAAGGAAGGGTAGTACTCCACCATCTTCTCCAAGCACCACTTCTGATGACGATGATAGGGACATGGAGTGGACCTTGGCAGAGTCCGGGATACACCAAGAGAGGCAAGGGAAAAGCAAGTTTCCAGAAAGCCTTAGAGTCATGGAAGGGAATGATGATGAGGAGGATGATGACGATGAGTCAGTCATTGTGGAAGCTGGCACAGAGGAGTCCTACATTACTATCCAACCTGCTCCTAGGAATGTGGTGCCAGCTCCCATATTTGTAAGGCCCCAGCAGAGACCTGCACCAATCCGTACCTCAGTAGAAGTATGTACTGCAGAGAGGCATTCCACACACCCACCTACATCCAGTTCTTGTTCAGGCATTGGCCGTGGCTCAATAGAAAGTACTCCTCCCCAGTGTGGGACTTTTTTACGATTAGCAAATAGGAGGAGAACATTTCCAAATTCTCTATTTGCCACGCAAGTGTTCGTCAAGGTAAGCCTGCTTCACATTATGGTACTGGAGGCCATACAACCCATATGAAAAAACATGACAAATTCCGGTGAGAGGAGCACCTTAAAAAAAACGCTCAAAGTGGTCATGATGGTGAAGGTGAGGAGAGCCAGGAAACGCTAAAACTGGTCAAATCACAGTGGAAGGTGAGGAAGAAGAGGGTGACATCCTCATGCAAAGCAGCTCTGACCCCAGCAGCGCGCCACAATCACCTGCCTCAGCGACCTCACAATGGCACAGGAAGACTAAGAATGATATGGAGATACCACAGGACATGGTGACTGCACCACCACCACGCGCATTGAGTCTACCACTACCTACATCTCAAAAGTTGCATGTACCAGTGTCCCTGCAAAAGAAGAAAATTCAGGCTACAATTATGAGCATGTTTAGGCAGAAGGGGCCCTTTTACCTCAACCACCCAATGGTTCGTTTGTACAGTGAGAAGCTGGCACTGTGGAAGGAGTGGGATTCTTACAGTTTGAGGCAGCCCTCTGCCTGAAATGGGAGGTTCCAAGCCAGACCTATTTTGACAGAGTTGCTGTTCCAGCACTGCATCACGTGCTGCAAGTGTTGCATGTGATGCAACTTGTTGGACAAGCTTTGCAGCAAAGTGTTGTCCACACTATCCACCTGACGACAGACATGTGCACCAGTTGTCAGGTGACTGAGTACATGTGCATCACTGCACACTGAATCTCTTTTCTGGGGGAAAAGTAAAAGCTATCTACAGGTCTTGGCCCTGAAGACATTTTTAACAGTAGCCATGTTCACCCTGGAGAAATCACACACAGCAGCAAACATCTTGGAGGAATTTAATAGCAAGATGTCTGAATGGCTGTGACCTAGAGGTCTTTGAGTTGGATTTTTTGCCACAGACAATAACAGTAAAATAGTCAAGGCCATGGCACATGGTGGCTATTTCAGGGTCCTGTGTGGTGCACTGCATCAACCTGGTTGTGCAAGACTTAATTAAAAAAGAAGACATAGTCAGCAACATACTGACCACCTGCAGACGTTTCTGCAATCATTTCAGCCATTATTTTAAAGCACGGAAACAGTTGCACATTATTCAGCATGATAACAGAGTACCAGTTAAAACCCTGATACAGGAGGTGCCAAGACATTGGAACTCAACCTATCGTATGTTGCAACATCTCTTTGAGCAGATCAACGACTGTCATTCAAAGAGGAGCTGATACAATTGGGGAAGCCATGACCATGGATGCAGATGTCTGTTGGGGCCTAGTCAAATGCCTCACACAGATATTGGTTCTTTTTGAGGTTTTCACACAGGGAGTTAGCAAGGAGCACAGTACAGTGGGCCGTTATCGCATCTGCTATAGGAGCAGCTAAAGAAGATGTCTGAAAGGTTCACATTTGGGGGTGCGAACAAAAACCCAGAAGTGCAGCATTAACCTAAACCCAGGTTACTAGCGTAAGCTATTGTTTGACTTGTAATGCAAGGCTGCAAGACAACATCATATTGTCCAAAGAGTACATTTGTGCCAGCCTACATGATTCATAACACAAAAAAATGTATTTCCGCTACCATTCCTTTTTCTGAAGGGGATGTTTCACAATACAAGAGGGGGTTTGTTGAGCATGCAGGAGAACTGGAAGAAGAAAGTCTGGATCATAGAGTCCCACTCTGCAGTTCTGGGGTGCCGCCTTCAACTTCCAGAGAGGGCAATATTGTCTCATATCCGCCAACCCCACCAACAGGAAAACCGGCGACAACAGCAACAGAAGAATGAGACCCAAGCATTGGCTTGGATTCAAGTGGCAGGTCTTAAGTCCAGTGCAGAGGTGAAGGAAAAGGCAGATGAGCAGGTGGCAGCACTAATTACCATTCAGAGAATGTTCCAGGAGTAGCTGGATAACTCAAAAGAGGTATATGTGGATCAAACCCCATTGGTGTATTGGCATGGGAAGATGCACCAATAGCCAGAGCTCAGAAGGGTGGCAATAGGGTTTTTGGCTTGTCTTGTAGCCAGGATGTCTGCTGAGCATGTTATACCACGAAATTACACTGTTGATTCTGACAATTGGTCAGAATCAAGTATGTTAGATGGCCAACTTCTTGGAGAACCACCAGAATGTAAGGACAAATTCTACTTCCCCGATTGAGTATGCCAGTGTCACCATGGAAACCTTTTAATTATTTCTCATTCAGCTTCTTTTTCTCTTTCTTTCTTTCTTTGAAGAAAAAATAGAAAATATGCTAGTGCTGTGTCATTGTCAATTTATTCTGCCCCACCATTGATTTTATAGTCGCATATAAGCCCGGATTTGAGTTGGACCCATGTGCAGTGAAGGAACCCCCATCTACCCTTCAGGACTTTGGAGATGATGCCTGCCTCCCTCACATGTCATTGCCTATCCTATATTAGCATCACCTAGCAGGGCTGCCCTAAAATATAATTGATTAAAAGACTGCCAGGATCAATGCCTAATTGCAATGTGTGGATACCATCATAGAGGAGGTATCTTATTCAACCACCGTGCTTGGATTGGAAGAGGTAACTAAGTAACTTTTGCACCAGTGAGTGGTGATATATTGATCGATTGTGAATTTGTGAGTGATGACTGATGTATGTGGTAGCTGGCAGTGAGGGGGGAGTTCAGCAAATTTGTAAACTTGTTTCAGATGATCTGCAATGTTTGGGGACTGATGGATGATAATTTTTTCCTGAAAATGATTGGCCTTTCAAAAGTTTTCTGGTTCCTCATAACAAACTAGCCACTTTAGTTACAAAACTCAAATCTACACACAAAATACTTCAGTTCTGTTTCTCTATTTGTTCTTCAACAGAAGTGCACTTCAGAAGTATACCTTTCTCAGTTTGGGACTGGGACGGAGTTACTCTGAATCTGGAGGAGGAAGATGGAAGGACTCAGGGCAGGGCTACCTCAACAGCTAGAAAGGAGAAAGTTTTCGATTTCAAAGAGAACCCATGATGATGGTAAGACTCTGAGGTCTAGACCAAGCACTCTTGAGTCTGAGCCCACTTCTCCCTACTCCATGATTTAATTTGCTAAGTTTAGTTTTATACTATAGCCCCCCATTATTGCGCAAAAGAAATCAATATTACTAGATTTTATTATCATACCAGGTCTTCTTTGCTGTGTGTCAAATACTGTCATTGTGGTGGTTTGGTCTAAGTCTTCCTAAAGTTATGATGATGACCCACTAACTCGCCTGTTTCTTTCAATCGAGTTGACAGTGATGGATAACCCTTTGATTAATCCTGTAGTTGGGGTTCGCCTAGGTAGGAGTGGCCTCTTCTGTGAAGTTTTGTCTTCATTGTTAGCATACCAGCCTGCTGCTACTACTACTACTTACCTACCACCCCCTTAAGATGCCATCTTGGGAAAAACCCTGCAGTAAGAAGGCTGCCTTGCTTCATCTGTTCAGATAAGAGAAGAACTATGGATTGAAGTAAACTTGTTTAGTTAGTACTTAACTCCTACTGAAGAAGATGTTATCTGTGTGTACTGGGTTTTGTAGGCAAAATAGGCAAGAGCAGTCATCCCTTAGTGGTCAATAATGGTTGCAGAGGGCAATAGAGCAACGGTCTAAGTGAATGACATTCACTATTTTTAGCAGATTAAAAATAACAGGCTTCACTACAAAAGACAGCAGTGCAAACTAAAAGTCTAACCCACCAAAATAAAGATTTGAGATGCAAATGAAGTTAAAAAGTTAAAACAAATCCCCTTTATTATTTACAAATAGAAAACCCTCCCTGTCCATCCACAACAATCCCACCCTTTTCCCCGAACAATTAACCCCATCCCCAAAAGGTTCAACTAAAAGTGCAAAGTCCCTCCCCACCCTCTCTACTCACAACAAGTACCTCCCACCAAAACAAACATTTTTTAAAAGGGCTTAAAAAGGGCACTGTCAACATGGGTCTGGACCTGGTTGAGGCTCTGCTCTGTGCTGGAGTGCTCTTCATCCGGTCCATCCTCTGCAGGATGTGTCGGAGCAATGCCCTGGTGGAGCGGGAAGGTGTAGTCAGGGATCCTGGCTGCTGGTGTCAGCACCAGCGGTGTACTGGCCAGGAGGCTGGGGGCTGTTGTGCTGCTCTGCTGGGTCCTAGGTCTGAGGCAGCTGTTTCAGCCTCTTCCTATTCCAGGATCACCAGGCACTGGTATTCTGCCTGAATGTTCCCCAGCCTCTGCTGCCGCAGACAGGCCACTTTCTCCTGTCTTGTTGGTGTTGGTCATCAGGCAGGAATAACTATATCGAGAAAAAAAAGAATAAAAAAGACAAATTGTAAAGAAATGCTCTGAAAATACACTTATTCAAATGACAGTCGCTCCAAAAAATCTGGAGAAACACTAAATCCACAGAGGCCCATAGCAACTTCAGAGCAGCCACCGCCGCACACCACCAACTCATCAGAAACACCAGAAAGAAAGCTATTCAAGACAGAATCTCCTCACACACACACAACAGCAAGGAACTCTTCAGCATCATCAAGGACTTCACCCAACTCAACAGTGAAACAACGGACATCCCACCCTCACAGGACCTATGCGACAGACCCAACACCTACTTCAACCTCAAAATCAAGACCATCTTCAACAGTTTCAGCAAGGACGACCTATGCACAGGAACCCCCTCTACCAAAACCCAACACCAACAAGTCAACATGCACCACCTGGACCCCCCTCACCACCGAAGATATGCTGAGAACAATGAAAGCCATTCACTCTAGGGCCCCCACGGACCTATGCCTCCACCACATTTTCAACAGAGCCACAGACACCATCACCTCAGAGCTCCGCCTCACCATCAACCGCTCACTAGCTGCCGCCACCTTACCAGACGACTGGAAACATGGGGAGATCAACCACCCTCCTCAAGAAACCCTCGGCAGACCCCACTGACCTAAAAACTTCAGACCCATCTCCCATTTCCTGCGAAAGTCATCAAAAAAGCAGTCAACAGCCAAAGTGCCACGTTTATAGAGGACCACAACATCCTTGACATCTCCCAATCTGGATTCAGGGAAAACCATAGCACTGAAACAGCACTTCTCACCGCAACAGATGACATCTGGTCCCGGCTGGACAAGGGAGAGGCGGCGGCACTCATCCTACTAGACCTCTTGGTGGCCTTTGACACAGTCTCCCATCACACCCTGATAAGAAGACTCCACAAACCCGGCATCAGAGACAAGGCCCTTAACTATATCCAGTCCTTCCTCTCTGGCAGAACTCAATGAGAGATACTAGCCCCCTTCCTCGCAGACCCCACACCCACCACATGCGGAGTGCCCCAGGGATCCTCCCTCAGCCCCATGTTGTTTAACATCCACATTGTCCCGCTAGCCACCCTCGCCAGAAGCTATGGAATCAACATCATCCCCTATGCGGACGACACCCAACTCATCCTCTCTCTCTCCAACGAACCCGACGAAGCCAGACACAACTTCCACAAAGGCATTTAAGCAGTCGCCAACTGGATGAGATACAGCTGCCTTCAACTCAACACAAACAAGACAGAAGTACTCATCATGGGCGCTCAACCCAATGTGTGGAATGACTCCTGGTGGCCTCCCACCCTCAGAAACCTGCTGACCCTCAGCAGCTCAGCAGCCAAGCCTGCAACCTCGGAATCATCCTGCACTCCAACCTCAGCATGAACCAGCAAATCAGCTCAGTTACTTCTACCTGCTTTTGCACCCTCCGCCTCTTATGCATGTCCTTCAAGTGGATCCCCCTCGAACATAGAAAGACCTTCACACACGCCCTGATCACAAGCAGACTGGACTATGGCAATGCACTCTGCGCCGGAATCAACAAGAAAGTAAACTGCAAGCTACAAAACATCAAGAACGCCACCACCAGACTGGTCCTCGACCTACCTCGACACTGCCACATCTCGCAACACCTGTGTACACTGCACTGCACTGGCTTCTCATAGAAAAAAGAATCACCTTCAGGATCCTCACCCACCCACACAAAGCCCTCCACAACACCGGACCAGCCTACCTGAACCAGCGACTCAACCTACACATACCCCACAGGGCCCTAGGCTCAGCCCAGCTCTCTCTCGCAAGAGTACCCCTCATCAGGAAAACCAGAACAGGAGGACGTTCCTTTTCCTACCTCGCAGCCCCAGCCTGGAACGCCCTTCCTTTCCACATCAGACAAATCACCTCCCTCCTCAGCTCCACGAAGGAACTGAAGACATGGCTTTTTCAATAACCACCTCACCAGTATACGCTACTCTTCCCTCTCCCCAAGTGCCTTCAGACCCTAACGGGTGAGTAGTTGTGCTTTACAAGCACTGATTGATTGATTGATTGACCGCAAATTATGATTTGGTTAGCACTGCAGCATCTTCTGTCAAAAATATAACTCTTGGCATTTTGTTGGAATGATTGAAAAACCAGGTAGTCAAGCCAGCCAAAAGCTTTGTGTTATAGAGGGGCAGAGCTATAACCTACAACTAATGACTCAGAATTATTCACATAGCATGACTCCACGCACTGTGTCTAGGCCTGAAAATAAGATGGATACCTCTGGGTTTAGAAGTAGATCTGGGACCCAGTCTATAAGCATGCTAGATGTTTAGCGAAGTAAATGAATGAAGAGAGAGAACTTTCAGAATAAATGCTTGAAGAAATGTAGAGGGTCACTACCCTCCACATTTTCTGGTAAATCATAAATTTGGAGATTATTTTTACTGTTCCTGTTTCCAAGTTCTTTAGTGTGTCTTTTCTAATTCATTTATTTCCATTTGCTTCTCATGAGTTGTGGAAGCAGAGTCTTGGCTATCTCTGACTCTTTGCTCTAAATCAGAAACATGTTTGTCCATGAATTACCATTTATTTTCAGGGTTGTGAAGTGTCTTAGTAGTATCCTTCATGAAAGGTTTCAATGCTTATGTTTTTTCCAGTATTGGTACAATAGATATGGGAGACAATTTTACTGGAGAAGGAGGATCTTTCTTTGGGTGTTTATTTGATGACAAAAGCAAAGATTTGGTAGCTAATTGAGTTTTAGTAATCACCACAAGTGTCTGGGACCGTCATGCTGCCTTGCTTTTTCATTGTGAATAATGTTGATCTATTTCTTGAAGATAAAAAGTGGCAACAATCTTGCGAGAAGGCAGGATAAGATATAAGTGGAGATTTCCAGTGGCGTACTCTCCCCATAAAATGGGTGGTCAAACTAAACTTGGGTACAAGTGCTCCCCTGAAAGTGGTATTATTCAAGGAGAAACATTTCAGCAAAATGTACACTGCACAATCAGATTGCAATATTACATCACTTGTAACAATATTCTGAAAACAAATTATAAAGAGAGCTTTGGTTGAAGAAAGGTGATTCAGCACAGAGGATCATTGTGAGGAAGTTCAAAAGTCTTGGGTTCCTTTACATATTATTAATAAATCAACAAATAGGTGACGCAATATTAAATTTAAAAAAGTCAAAGTTAGCAAAATGCTCCATTAGTTTGCCAACTCAAGGATCCAGAATCTTGGTTCCTTCTGAAGTAAAAGTCAAAAGATACGTGACATGGCAGGAGAAACACAAAATGATGGCTTAAAGCAGAAACCACATATTATAGCACTAGGGGTTGCACAAATAAGAATATTAAAACTGTTTTCAGTAAAGTAGGGTATCCACATGCCTCTCTCATGTTATTAACTAAGTGTTTCCTGAGGGTGGAACAGTGAATTTTGGAAAGATTATTCAGCACGATGAGGTTGAGACAAAATGGCAGCCACAATGTGGAAAAGTGGCGGGTCAACCCTAAATTGCTGCGAATAAGCTGAAAACAGCAAGTAATACATTGAAATGCTCACCACTATCATTTAGAAGCAAGTTTCTGTGACATTAGACAGAAGGTGAGGCGCTGTCCATCCAAAATGAGTCCTCACAATTACCATCAGCACGGACGTCTGTAGGTAGTTGGCCATCTTGTTAGGCGGCCTGCCACGCTGCCCAGCATTAACATACCATTTAAGATTAATGTTTTTTTCACTTTAAAAAACGTTATTCTCTCAGGAAACAAATTTATTGTAGCTGGGGAGTGAGACAACAGAAAAATGATGACAAACTGGTATATCTAAGCCCTCCTGGACAACCATGTTATCTGAATGTTTCAGGAATATATTTTGTCACCGCCATTATTCAACAATCTGCATGTAAACACTGCACAAGTGCTCAAATAGCATCACCTTTTTCAGATGTGGGCTGATAACACCTGATCAGTTTATGCGGCTTATTGCCAATGGCCCTGTGGGAGATGCAATAATTATTGCACCTGTTAAAATCCTATACACTCACTATCAGAATTTAGCAGGTGTGATGACTATCAGTATTTCTCAAGCATTATCTCCTCATATAATTATAATGGTTTGATCTGCCAAAATTTACCTGAGGAAATGTTCAAAGTATGCAGTAATTAGTGCAAAACTTGTAATTCACTATGTGAAAACAAATGTGTGCATAGGTATCAGAAATTAATATGCTCTCCCTGTGCTTAATTTGTAAATCAAAACGTGCCAGTGCCCAAAGCTCTCCTCTTATACACCTGGCTACTGCAATTAAATGTGCAAGCACAGAATTCTGATTCAGCGTTATCCTGAAACCACCTCGGCCTCCTTAAACAATTTACAGACACTCCCTGCCCCTTCAGCTCACTCTTGCAGCTTTCTGCTTTCTCCCTTTGCGACACTAAGGGGGTTATTACAACTTTGGAGGAGGTGTTAATCCGTCCCAAAAGTGACGGTAAAATGACGGATATACCACCAGCCGTATTATGAGTCCATTATATCCTATGGAACTCGTAATACGGCTGGTGGTATATCCGTCACTTTACCGTCACTTTTGGGACGGTTTAACACCTCCTCCAAAGTTATAATAACCCCCTTTGTGTTTTTCTCTTCCTCCGTCTTTCCCATAAGTGTCGTTTGCTCGCAGTAAATACTTGAGGCAGAAAAATAAGTGCCAGCCCTAAAAATAAGTGCTCAGATTAAGCACTGCCACTCCTGATGAGGAAAAACTAATCTTGAATTCTCACCATTGTCATGATTTGTCTGGAGCACTTCTTTTAGAAGGAAACAATCTCTATCATAACAGTGTCAAAGGTAATGCCCTGGTATGTAGGAACACTAAATCCAAGGAGACACCATGTAGCTTGTAACTAGCACCCAAATAATGGAAAACTCTAATTCCTGTAATAAATTTCAAGTAACCTAGGTATAGTATGTGATTTGTAAATCTCCTTTTACCAAATAAACTGAATAGTCAAAGAAACCAACAGATAAATACATTTGCATCCATTCATGCAAACAATTACACTTTAGTAGGATCCAGGTATTGCACTCCTGCATTCAAAATAATATACGCATCCTTTGCTGTATAAATTCCTGAACACAATTAGTATAAGCCTTAACCCAAAAAGGTACTGCTTTTAAAGACCTCAATTTAATTTCTTTGAAAGGTCTCTGTACCCTACATACAGTCCTTACTGCACCCCAACCAGGAATTTGTGCTCAAGCATGACACAGTCAATCTGCCATTTTCGCCTGTCATGGCAAAGGCACGTACTCAGGTTTCCTAGAATATTGGATAGAAGATTCTTCAATACTGTCAAATCATCATTGAAAGCGCAAATGAAACCTAATCCTCAGCAAGCTTGTGAAAACTGAGTTGTTCAAACACAACTTTGCCTGTTGACTTTCAACATTGGGCACAGTTACAGAGTAATTGCATATAATGGACCAACCTTATATCACAGCTTGATTTTCAACTACACTCACGTACAGAATGAAGCCAGCATATTCTCCCTTAGTAACTTCATTTCCGATCACCTTTTTTATTTAGACATCCTAATGAGTTCAATCATATTGTTTCAGCAGCAGGTACATTTGGGGGATGGCGGAAGTAATATAGGCCTTATCTTACATCCTTCCTAATCAAATACTAAACACACATTAGTGGATGAGTAGTGCTGGTCTAAAAACTTCTCAAAACGTACCCCTTCAACCAATTCATAATCCTTTGATACACTTCCCAATAAAAAATAAACTATAACATTAGGTTAGTGGATACATGTAGATGAGGTGGAGGAGTAATAGGTTGAGCTCTTGCTATATGTGACAGTAGGTGGAGGTACATGTGCAGTGAGAAAACGTAATAAGCTTTAAACAAACATGAGTTAAAGAATGGGGCTTGCCTTCTCACCAGTTAAGAGACAGAGTTGACAAAGCGAAAAGCAAGACCCTCACCCACAAAATTGTGGCATGCTTCATCATTAGGCTTCCCACACCTTGACTTTTTTTTTACAGTCAAGGTGGGTAACAGCCACCAGATAGTGGGAATGGGAGATCTTTATTAGGAGATAATGTGCCAGAGAGAAGTATTTTTCTGGTGCCAGAGAGAAACAAAACTTAAAACTGTCTAAGATATGCCAATCACCTACGTTTTATGCCTGGTTATCTTTTCTGGCTTAAAAGATAATGCTGACATGTGTTATAGGCATTCGATAAGGCTTAGAATTGTGCTACCATCTGATTGGGTCAACATGTTTCAGCCGCTATTCCAAAAGTGCTTAGGTCTATGGCTTTCTTTGGGACCTTTCTAGCTCTCTGGCTATGTATGTGATTTTTACCTCTCTGTAAAACTAACTGTAAGTGAAATTATTGCATGATTATTATCCCCCATTCTGTACACATAAGATCCTGTATGGAAGTAAATGTTCCACCTCAACAATAATCTGTGGATGACAGAAACATAAGCACATACTTCAGTGTTCATATTTTACAATAAAAATGTGACAACATGTGAAACATTGCACACAGTGATATGTAATATTAAAATTCTACCTCTATTTAGCTACTGTGATACAGTGCAGGCACTCGTTTCCCATTTATAACCATAATTGTGATGTGTGTAATGATTTCCTATCATACGTGTTGCACGGCAGCCCCAACACCATCCACGCCAGCGCTCCTGACTTCATCAAACCGGAGTTCGCTCACAAGGTGTGTGACTTCGAGGGCCTGACAACTCCCGCACCGACTCCGGAACTGACACTGTCACACCAGCGACGGCGCTCTCCGGAGCTCACCGCGAGGATCAGGACGCCTTGCACATCCAAGGTGTTTGCGGGTCTTCCCGACACCGTAGCTGGCCTGTGACGCTGCGTCGGCCTGAAATGTTGGTTTTGTTGATCACGACGTTGTGATAGCCCCAGGAGGAGTTATCGACTTCAAGGAACTGGATTTTTTAGCAAATTGTGTAGAATTCATATATTTATTACTGTATGGTAGATTGTTATCGTATTTGGTCTTATTTTATATAGATAACTATTGACTATTTTTCTAAAACTGGTGTGGTGTCCATTTGTACTGTTTTCATTTATTACTGTGTGTTATGTGCAAATGCTTTACACATTGTTTCTGAGATAAGCCTGACTGCTCATGCCAAGCTACCAAGGGGGTGAGCAGGGGTTATCTGAGCGGGTATCTCCCTTATCCTGAATAGAGTGAGGGTCCCTACTTGGACAGGGTGAAAACCGAGTGCTAGCTAGATACCCCATTTCTAAGAGTAAGGTTATGCTATTTGCTCTTAACCTGGAAGGAGAGGGGGCTGTGGTCACACTCTAAAAGCATCGAGCCATTTTGGAACGTGCAAAGCTAGTGTATTGGAATTTGAAAAAAATTATCTTAGGAAAGAACCATCCTGTATATTCTTACAGCTTTCCATATCATCAATATCAGCCACCCTTCTTGTAAAAGTAAAAGATTGCAGTTAGTAGTCTCATGAATGTCGGTTGTTACCTTCAAATGTTTATACTCGATGTTTCTTGCAAAGTTGTAGCCATCTTTTCTGGGCAAACTTAAACATTTATTACCTCTGAGGTATTAAATCCAACTACATGTAATATAATCTCTCTATAATGTCAAGTAATAGCCCTTATTGCAGTAGGCTGGTCTAGTAGTGACCCCAACAGCCATCTTAGATTAGGCAATTATAAAATATGAGATCTTACTATTTTTTTTAAAAAGGATTAGCAAAGCTTAAATAAAACACTGTCCTCTATGTACTTTTTACAGTTTATGTCATTAGTGCCAGCGCCCCTTCTCAGTGTTGGTTCATAGTGAGGCACGCAACTGTCATGTGACACCCTCAACTGTTTAAGTGAATGTTTGATCCAGCATTACAGCCATTTCTGGTGGCCTAATTTAAACATTTCTTCCCACTCCGATGTAGAGGGTTTCTACAGTGATGTATATGTGATTGGACTGCTATAACATGGAGTCCTGGTTTTTGCTTTGTTGCGTACCTCATACATTGCCTGTTGTTTACCTCTCAGCCTATGTATATACTTCTGTTCACACCTATACCAACTTGGATACCATATTTGAAGTAATTTCTTAATAAATAAGAGTGTACTGTGTGGTCTCTCTCTCTTTCTCTCTCTCTCTCTCTCGAGTAGACCATAATTCTGTTCATGGCACCTGTATAAGGGTAGGTCGCCTTATGAATTATGAATTACTTTTCATTTCTTATTTAGATTGTTTACTTGATTTCAGGGAATATCTTCATTTAAACCGTTTATGAAACTCCCTGTTCTTTATATCCAACCCGGCTCTCCTTCTAACAGTATTCTTTTGCAATTTCATTGATTATCTGGAATCTGGACTTTATCAAGCACAACTCATTTTATATAATTCTTGGAGAAGTGGTTAGTAAGTTTAGTTGCAGATCAGGTACACCCTGATGGTCCTATGCTTGTGGATCTCACTCTTTAGTTATCTACTTATTCTGTCTATGAGAATGTAAGAATATTTATAACCGCTTCAACTTGTTTGATATTGGGAAGTCTGCGGTGTTTGTAGCGCTAAATAAATCTCTTTGGTAGTTGCAGTAAACCTACAGACCTTATAGCTACTACAAGGGGAGTAGCCTCTCACTGTGTTTGTGTCCCAGATGATGTTAACTTAGAGTGGGGCTTCCGTTCCTGGTCTTGTGTAGACTGTAGGATCTTTGATTTGATTAGGTTCCCTTAAAGGAGATAAAGGTTTTTTTGTATACTCATAATTTTTGAGTTCAGTATACCCCAGTGTCTACTTATAAATTTTTTCACCATGTTTAATGAAGTGTTATATGTGGTTAGACATATCATTTTGCCTACTACAGCCTTCACATGGTCTTACAATATGGACTCTCTATTGTTATTTTTAGCACATTTTAATGCCTTTTTTATACATTTTCACGGTATCCTCTTACAGTTAATTTTTCATATAATCTGTGATACATGAGCTATTGTGGTGGTGTGTCAGATATGGTCAGAAGATGAGTGGATGAAAGCTCTCATAATGTAAGAGACTATTTATGTCAGTGGTTTTATGGTACACTTTTATGAGTATGATGTTATTGACTGATATTATCTCCCAGGCTATGAAGGCAAGTCCTCTTCTGGCCAAATTACATGTGGATTGTAAACAAATGTTAATCCACTTGACACATTATGTCCAACCCTTCAGAGACTCCCTCAAAAATTAAGAGGGACACCTGTACAGAAATGCATGTTAAAGGCTGATCCACTGTTCCAGGGTTCAATACTCAATCTCTTCTGTGTGTGAGTTAACTAGTTAATTTAGTACAATGCACTTTGTTTTGATACTGTGCATGGCCCTACTGTATGCCTGGCACACCCACTGTGAGAGCACCTTGCGGTCCCCACTATTGGGCAACCAGTGCTTATGCAAATGAATATTAATAGGAGGCACAAAAAAAATCTGGTGACCCTAATGGAGATGAAAATTGTGGATGCTTCTATGTGCTACAAGTTGGCCCAAAATATCTGAATCTATATTCTTCCAAGGGCTTCTCAGTAGTCATTTACATACTGTTGGAAGTGTCATCATAATATGTTCCTTATTTCTGTGCAATCCAAGTGTTCCCTCACTAGTTGAAAGATAATTTAGACTGCAGAATCTGAGATGAACTAGGGGCGCATGTTTCTTTTTTACTTCTTCTGAGAAATCAACAATCAACAAAAAGTCCTTCTCACCTGTCACTTCTCTTGCCATACAGTTCAATGCATAATACCTTACAGATACCTACCATTTAGATTGTTTGCTTGGGGATGTATCACCTATTGGCAGATAATGATGGAGAGGAGGATATTCATCACCTTCTCCCAATCCGTTATCCTCCAATGTTTTCCTTAATAGTTTATGATCTGCTTGAGCAACAGATTTAATTACAAACACAAAGCCCACAGTAATACATTGCTTCTTTATTAGTGACCGAGAGCCTGATTTAGAGTTTGGCGGAGAAGGGTTACTCTGTCTCAAACATGACAGATATCCGGTCTGCCGCATTACAATTCCATTATAGCCTATGGAGCTTGTAATACCTCAGACAGTATATCTGTCACATTTGTAATGCAGTAACCTCTCTGCCAAACTCTAAATCACGCATGAGTGTTCAAACCCATTCTTTGAAGAATTCTTAAATTAAAGGAAGTTGTAACCTCTCTTTTTCTACTGATGTACAATCTCATATGATCTTGAATGTGAGGATAGTACACACTAAAGGAGATTGCAAGTCCCTTATTTTCACTCACAGAAATCTCTCCCATAATCCTCATTAGATGTGACCACAGTGCCCTTCTTTATCTAGCTCCTTATTGTGACAGCCTTACATTTTCCCAAATTTGGGATATTGTTTTTCAACATGATCTCATTCAGTTCCACCCCTTTCATATGAACTCCTGAAACCATTTAAAAAGCCAAACACAGTGTTTTCAAATTTAGAAATGGTGAACTCCAAGCAAAATGTTATAATGGGACCAAGAAAGGCTCATACTTCTAAAATAAAGCCTGTTAAACATTTTGCACCAGGATGTGGTTTGATCCATTGATATGATTAAATCAAGTCTGGTGTCATAAAACACTAGCCTCTACCACAAGGGCAATCATCCCATTTATGTTTGGAAGGGGAAACATTCCACAAACTATTAAGACTTCATAAGTCAAAATATATATTATTATAATAATGGTTCTATATTGTACATATATTCTATGCATAAAGCTCCTAGTAAATTTCCTTGTCATGTTAGCAGGAGCCAGCCTCTCCGTGTCCTTTGCAGCTTCAATAACCCCTTCTGTGTAGAGTTTTTGCAGTTCTTCTTAAAGAGTCCTAAATAACTGTTATTAAAGTTAATACTTGCTCCTTGTACTCCACATTTCAATGAGCTAT
Source organism: Pleurodeles waltl (assembly GCF_031143425.1). Classification (NCBI taxonomy): domain Eukaryota; kingdom Metazoa; phylum Chordata; class Amphibia; order Caudata; family Salamandridae; genus Pleurodeles; species Pleurodeles waltl. The sequence continues at coordinate 843,201,402 of NC_090443.1, forward strand.
CCTCCATTATGCAATGGTTATTGTAGCGTTAAAGCCGTCAGAGTGGGCCATACCCACCATTAAAGACCCACTTCATTGTAATAGTCCAGAGCCGACGGCAAGGCCCTATGGAAAGGGACCGACCCTCAAATGGCTGGTATAGCTCACTACGATGGGCTATAATGGTATTATAACTTTCTGTCCCATGAGGACAAAATGTTCTAATTAGAAGAAAGCCTCCAGGGAGACGTAGAGGGCTTACAACTCTGCAAGCATCCCTGACATCAGCCTTTCACACCTTTTACTGGGTTTGCCTGGCTGATACTAGTGTGCGAAAAGTGCTGTGAAAGAGGGCAACAGTCAGCCATTTTTCCTGTGGTGCTGCCAAACTGTCATCATTTGGCAGAGCCGAGGGAGACAGGAGTTGAGCAAAATCCTACCGTCCTTCTGAGGCTCCAGCGACACTGTAAGCAACAAGAGGAGGGAATGGGGAAGGTTCACTGTGTGCCCTCCTACTGCACAGTGTCTGTGTCTCGCTTTCCCCTGCCTAATCCACATATTCTGGAGAGGCATTAGAAAGAGAGAGGCTGAGGCTGTGGATTAGACATTAGAGTATTGAGCTCAGCAGAACTATACCTGCTTCTGTATGATGCTACTGCTCCATTGTCTTCAATGGCGCCTCAACATTCCAATGTTCTAATTAGTTTTACTAAGTATACCTAATCCTTGCTAGAAATGTCATGATTCTAATTTTATGCAATTGCCACCTTGGACCCTGAATTTACTAACATTGCATCTAATTAGCTTAAGACAGTATCTTCAGAGCAATAATAATTTCCTGTTCCATCCATTTACTGCCATAAAAAAAATTCTTGAACATCATATGTATATCTGCCCTACAATAGTTCCTGCTGTAACCCTATCGTAATTCCTGATCATGTGATCTTGTATTTCAGCTTTTTGTAGTTCATGCTCACATTTTTAATTTCTTGACACTTCTTGAAACTTGAATGAGGCACTGCCACAATTGTAGTATTATACACAACTTTATTTTGTCTGTTGCTTGGCCTCCTCGCCCCCTAACACCACCTTTTTGTCAAGCTGGCCATATGCAGAGTATCATTGTTATTTTCACTGTCCTCCTTGAACAGATTCCATAGACAGTCCAATGTATTTTCTATCGCCTTAACCACTAATTACTTCAAGAGGATCTCCTTTCACCTATAGCTTCTCTGTCACTATATTTGTGTTGCCCCTCAAAATAAATTGATCACATGTTAGTTCTACTTGAAATCCAAAACTTCAAGTCAAGTTTAACTTCATTCAAAGCTTGGAAGATGTTATCACTCACTTGTGGCCCATCATCTCAAAGCAATGTTCTACAGTGATAATAAATAGTTTGTGTTATATTGATGTATACTTTATTCTTGGTTAGTAAATCTGCTCTATAACTTTCTAATTGAGATAATGTCCTGCATGCACTCCTTCTTTTGTGGTACACAAGCAATTAGGCTTAGATTACCTCTCAGATATTACCCCAGCCATGTGCTGGTTTAGAATTGGGCACATCCGGCCCTTTCACTTAATCAGCTAGTGGTAGAGGATTGGAGCTCACTGGAAGGGGCACTCCATATCCCCTGGCTCAAATATGTTAAAAATATGTTGGAGATTGTGGGTTGTTGAGAGTTATTTGCTAACCCTAAATTTTGAGGAAAATGGATCTGATGGAGCTAAGAACATGCTGCTCTCACTGAAGGTGGCATATAGAGAGGAGAGTGAGCTTCTTAAACCTATGGTGAAACAATAAACTCTATTAACAACAAGCTCACTAAAATAAGTTTATTTGGCAATTGACGAGATTCAGGCTGAATAAGATACACAGTTTTTTTGCTGTCCCAAAAGGGTTCCACAAAATTGGGGAGCGGCAACCCTGCCCCTGCCCCTGTGATAACTTCTCACAAGTGGATACTATGCATTTTATGTTTTTCTTTGATTTTACCAAACATTAAGGCACCATTTTATTGTACAGTTGCTGAGAGAAACATGATTTGTACAAGTAAAACTAGTTTTGCCGTTCCTTCAAATGGTTTTTCTCCCAGGGTTTGCTTTGGGTTGCAAGTTTTTTCTCTGGTGCTCTTAGACTCAGGAAACAGTTATTTACTGATTAGGGGTCAGACTCCGTTCGGGGACTACAGGGCAAGCAGGGGTTACTGACCACAACAGCAAACTGAACAGTAACTTCACCTTTTCAGCATTTGACACCCATGGTAGCAGGTGGAGCAGTCCATGGCTTCTGGGGTAGTAGCATGAAGATAAAGACTCTGAGATAAATAGTTACCGAATAGAATGCAAAATGACTGTTCGGATCAGTGCTTATGTCTGATAAAACAAGTATTTTAATTCACCAAAACAAAATACCACACAAACAAGTATGTCCGTAGGCACAGGGATCCGTAACAGATACATTAAGGAAAGTATTCAAAAATGTTTCAGGTTTATAATAATCTCACAGGTGCAGGTCATTGAGACTAGCATAAGGCAACTACTGTGTCAGTGGCCTATCACCTTGTTCATCAATGCCCCAGTCACTGGTAAACCTCAGCGTAGCTTTTTCTAAAGCTAAAAGAGTCCCAGTGTCTGTGCCACAGGTGAGCATAGGTTCATGGATGCATAAGTTACCTGAGAGTAGGAGTAGCCTACCGCAAGGCCCTTACTTCAAAGTGAGAGTGTGATGATCCTGTCCACCTCCAATGCTGTACTGGATCTCCATGCAAACTACGACAAGTCAGCAAATGTGGCTTCCAACTCCAGCAGGAGAACAGGCCCCAAGCTATAGCTTCCCGCTCTCAAACAAGTCAAGATCCTGCCTTCCGGTGCCAGTGATTCTTCTGTCTTCAGTTATCCTCCCTTCCCCGGAAAGTCAGCACAGGATGTGGGCATCGGGCACAGTCATTGAAGGGCCACAACATGACAAAGAGGGGAATAGGGAAAATAAATACCTCAATCCCCTATATATATAACTATCAAGAAACCAAAAAAGAGAGGTATTTATTTCTTTAGCAAAGCAAGGTAATCACTCATCTTGACCAGGAAACAGAAGGAGGATGAACATACTATTATTCAAATAAGAGGTAAAACTCCTGTGTTTCTTTAGAGGGCTCTCGTCCACAATGTTGCATGCTCCATCATCTAGACCTAACCTGGTACAGATTCCTGTTCCTTCACTGTAGCACCCAATGGGCTCACTCCCACTTCTTTTAGAGGGGAGCACTTGATATAGTATTTTGCACTTTGTTTTTTCAAACAGGGGGCCTTGAAGAGATAAAAAGTGAATTTAAAATGTCTAGGGCTATTAAATCGATGTTTAATAGTAGTTACAGCTCTGACATGGTTAAAAACAAGACAGGGCAATTGGGAGGGACCAATAAGTGCCCCGCCCGGTGGTCAACATGTTTCCGCTGGTAATGCCCACAGGTCTTCCAGCTTTCTTCAGGGCCAGCCATGCCTCTCAATAATTATGACAACTGGGTTATTTCAAACTCTTAGTTATATAAGAATGCAGGTCAGTATCACAACCTCAACTCATGCAAACAAACAAATATATACTAATACTCTTGTGTACCATCAGCCTAATTTAGGAATTCTCTCTGGAAAAACAGGAGCACATGAAGAAATATTTATGCCTTGTAATTAATTCTTTAAAATCACTAACCCCTATTGGAAGGCATGCACTTGTTCATCTGTTTAAAAATGTTTTGTTTCTGTAAATCAGATGTATAACACAGGTTGTGACATTTTAAATACACATCTGAAAATCGTGTACATTTACTTTACATATCTGCGCTCCAAATTGTGAAAAAAGGTCACCATGGTGCCCCAGCGGAAAGCAATAATTATAGAGACCAGTGGATCCATGATAAAATACATATTCAAGGTCCTACTGGCCCCATAGGAAACCGTTGCAGTAAACTCCAAGTGTCACACAATGTTGGGAAGAAAATATACTTATAAATATCCCTATTAGTATTATAGTTCAAACTCGCAAGAGTAAGGCTGTTCCCAATCAACAAACAAAACAATCTCTTACTTCGTCATAGGTGCATCAAGGCAAGGCACTTAATTTGGGTCCGATGATACCTCCATATTGGAATCTTAGATGCCGGTGCTCACCTTTTTCTTGCTCGAGATACGTATGACAATGTTATGGCCATCTTGGAAATAAACAAGCATAACCATCAGGATAACTAGCATCCAAAATAGAGACCAGGAGTAAACTTGGCAGCCATCTTAGAACATAACAAGTATGGATGAAACAGAATGAAGAGATGAAAAAATAGGAAGGAATCAAAACATGCATTAGGTAACAGATCACGTAGCCATTCAGTTTAGGCTTAACCAGGGGATATTGTCATTGAGGACGCAAATGTCTGTGGACAATAGATAAATCTACCTTTGTTCTTTCTCTAGTAACATTTTGTTATGTTTAGAACCACTACTAGTTTGGTGTAGTTGTTCAATTATTGTCCAGTTAAGGTTGATTACTGAATGTCCGGAAGTGATATAATGATTACCCATTTTTGTAGTATGCCTCTTACATCTCAAGTACTACAATGTTCTGGAATATGGATTTGTTTTGTTTTCCTGGTGGTCATCGCTATGTATCCGAGTCCACCAGGGCAGGTTATTAGATATACAACTCTGCTAGAACTGCAATTTGCCCACTGGACTCACTCAGTGCCTAGGCCTAAATCAAGGCTCTTAGATGATTTTGTGAGAGGGTAGACATTACAATTTCTCAAGGATCATGGCCTGTCACTGGTTGCAAGTTTCATAATGTTCTAGGTTTGGTATTCCTATTTTGTGTCTGGTCCCTCGTGTGAACTAGCATATCTCTGTTATCTTTAGCCAGTTTGTGGGCAAACAGTGGTTTATTAAGTTTCAATCTACCAGTGTTCAAGATACTCCAGTGCTTGTTGCTAGCTTTTTCAGTGGGTTGTGGAGAGTGCCAAATAGGTGGTTATGCATACCTATTGCTTATTCGCATTTTCACTCCGTGTTTGTTTAATAAGGGTCTCCATATTATTATTGCTGACCTTTTAAAATGATCCCTGGATAACATGCTCTGGGTACTCCCTTGCTCTCATTCGCTCACTGAGTATTGCTGCATTTTTCTTGAAATTGGGCGCGGATGAAAATTGTTGTTGCATAGTCAGCTATTTTTGTCTGTTGTTTTAATGTGTAGGTCAGTCTGTATTGTTCCATATTCATAGAAAATCTGAACATCAAGGAAAATTATGGTTCCTCTATCCGTTGTATGTGTGAGCTTAACAAATTCATTCTGGCAGTTAATCCAAAACATAAAAGTGTTTGCACTATCCTCAACTCCTTCCGAAGTCACAAGGGCATTGTCAACATATCTTTTCCATAGTTGTATCTTACCTCTAAAGGGATTTTTTCTTCCATCAAAATCCTTGTCCTTATGACATGTTGGATATGGAAGTATGCAAGGCTGGGGATGAATGTGCTTCCCATAGAGATACTGTGTACCTGGAGATATACAGTACCTTCAAATTCGAAGAAATTTTTAGTAAGTGCTAGCCTCATGCACTCAAGTACAAAATGGCATTGAGTATTATGTGGTCACTCTTTAGCAAAGAGGAGATCCTCCATAATGGGGAGGTATTCCTCTTGGGGTATACCGGTGTACAGACATTTGATATCAAGACTGATAACAAGGTTTCTTTCTGGATTGTAGTGAAAGTTCTTTAGTTTCCTTAGTAGGTCCTTTGTATCCTGAATAAAAGATAGATGTTTTCAATGGTAGGTTGTGAGAAGTGGTCACTAAACTTAGGAAGAGGCTCCAAGATAGAATTAATCCTGCAAACCATTGGTCTTCCAAGTGTAAGTATCATATTTTTATGGATTTTTGTAAGGGTATAGAATGCTGGGAAGGACCAGTCAGCTGCTAGTAGGAATTCTGCTTCCTTCTTACAAATCTAACTCTTCAGTGCTTGTGATCACTCTACATAGAGATTCGGTAGAATTCACCTCAGTTTTTTGATAATTACATTGATCACTCAGTAGGCGGAGACATTCCCTTCTGTAAGATTTATGTACTTGGGCATGGATTTTGTTCCTTCGTCATACTCCTTATGCTCATTTGTGCTGGATGGTCTTCCCACTGGATTTTCTGTTCAATTTTCTTTTGTACTCTTGCATTCCCTTATCCACTTCCTAAAGAAGGATCCCTATTTGATGTCATATTGAAAGGCTGGTTGGGATTTGGTTGATATGGGTTATGCCATCCCATAGTCGGTAGAGGTAGAGGAAAGTAGGGGGCCTGGAAGTCCGTGATATGCTGGAGGAAGTTGAGTATAAGGGTTGTTCCTGTAATTGATTTGTGTGCCACAGGATGTGTTTGTCTGTGTCCCCTTCCTTTAGCCTTACCATTGCTCCACCCTTTTGAGTCAGTATACTAGCTTCCCAATGAGAAAATGTCCTCCAAGCTCCACAGTGACTCAGTATTGGTTTTGTTGGAAAATGGGACAGAGTATGGGTAAACATTCTCACATGAGAATTTTTTGTAAGATTGTAACAGGAGCTCCTTGTAATTACCCAACTCTCTTGTTGATTTCTTCAAGTTAGGGTAGCTTGTTCTGTGGTTCTCAAATTATTTTCAGACACTTGTTTCGCAATCAACATAGCATCTCATAATTTTTTGCCAGTTTTTATACTAACCAGTCTTATGTACCCGCTATGCTGTCATAGACCACTCCTTGCGAAATGTAGCAGCCTCCAAAAAGATCTTAAGTACATTGGTCACAAACAAACCTTGAGGGGCGGACTTAGATCTGAGGTATTACATTAAGATCACTGTTGTGTTTGGAACCTGGTGTGTGGAATGCAGGGCTTGTGGGAGAATGATGGGAGGTTGGAATGTTGGGGGAATGACGAGGCGGACGGAGTGAAGAGTTGAGAAGACGGCGGTTGGGGCGGATGTCAGCACTCTTTTGAGGTGGCTCTGTATCGTGAAGAAATAAACGCATAGTGAACACATTCATCGTGTGGAAAATTCTTCGTTTGATCATAACATATTTTGGCGACGAGTGGTACTTGAAGAGCCACCTCGGAACTCACGTTCGGATTTTCGGCCATTTTCGGGCCTGACACTTCACCATCTGTTAGCGTTTCTTCTCCCATTAAGGTGAGATATGTGCTGACGCAGCGACCGTCCTGGTGTCTATATTTTCAGAAATTGGTATGTGCGGCCCCCAACTGAACGCAGCCTGCGCGCGAGCTGAGACCTCAGAAATTGGTTGTGCGGCCCCCAACTGAATACAGCCTGCGCGCGAGTCGAGATCTCACTCTGTTCAGCGCTGGAATTGCCTCACGTCTCAGTACTTCACGAGCAAGGTGTGCGTGTGCACAATATCTCTGTTGGAGATTTTCCGGATGAGTCTGTTCAAGCGCGTTACATAGTAACCTGGTTAACGAGGGTATTTGTGTGAAACACACTTTTAAGTGACTACTCCTCTGCGCCTGTACGTGTTTGTTATCTTTGATACCAATTTTTGGTTGGCAGCAAGTTTTATCATTCTCCAATCCAGGCAATTTTTGGGATATTTTTGTACTGAACGCTATGCAATCTGTGGCTGCCCCCCCTCCATTTCTTGACACACCTGGTGAACCACCGGTGTCTTGGCCTCAATGGTTTGATGCGTTTGAAACTTATTTAGGAGCTATTGGAGCATCACGTTTTAGACCAGAGAGGAAAAAAATTCTATTACTACACTCATTGGGTTTTGAAGGACGAGAGACTTTGAAACACCTTCCGGATGTCGAAGTGGTGGATGGAGAGGAACTGGACGAATATCAAGAGACAGTAAAAAAACTTATTTTGAGATTTGATAAACTGCAGAGTATTGTAGTATTACGCCACAAATTTTTTAAGAGAGTTCAGCTACAGAGTGAATCAATTGATGAGTTTGTCAGCGCTCTCCGTAGATTGTGTGCACAATGTCAATTTGGTACATTTCGTGATCAGTTGATAAGAGACCAGCTCATAGGGAATTGTTTTGATAAACACATCCAACAAAGACTTCTTACCATGGGTGATCCGTTGCTTGATGATGTAATTAAGCAAGCAAAGAGTATTGAACTGGCTCAAGCCTCTCTTAAGGAACTTTCGGCTCAACGCAAGGAAGAAGAGAAACCTTGTATCAATGTTGTTTCTTCTCGAAAGGATCTTAGGACCAGCAATAATAAATTTTTCAAACGTAGCAATATATGTTTTAGATGTGGGAATTTTCCACATCCAAAAGACTCTAAAGGTTGTCCTGCCAAGAATGTGGTGTGTCACAAATGTGGCAGGACAGGACATTTCGCTAGGGTGTGTCAGAATCCTGGAAATAAGAATGCTAAAATCAGCAGTGTGTGTGATGACAAAGAAATGTCTGTTCAATGTTTGGAGAATGAATTTCGTGACATGATTGTGGTAGTCACAGATGAACAAGTGCTTTCGGGAGATTCGGAGGAGTGTGTGGATCCGTATGTGGATATTCGTGTGGGGGGTAAAACACTCCATCTTCTGGTGGATTCTGTGGCACGCATCACAATGATAACCTCAGACCTGTTTAAGAAAACGTGGGGTACTAGGAAGTTGTTTCCTCCTGACAGAGCACCAGTTTCCTATGAGGGAAGGAAGATTGAGTTGGAGGGTTTCATCGATGATGTGTTGGAGTTTAAGGGGCGCAAAATTTGTGGAAAGGTATATGTGGCGGTCAAGGGTCTTAATATTTTAGGTTGGTTCCACCAAGGTCTTTTTGGTATGGTACTGAGACCAGGTACTTCGGAACAGGTGATGGTAGTTAAAGATCATAGTGATTTTGATTTATCGACTCTTCATAAGATGTTCCCTTGTGTTTTTGAGAAAAAATTAGGGTGTATCAAAGGTTTTAAACATAGTATCAAAATCAAATGTGACGCCATACCCATTAAGCACAAATTAAGAGCAGTACCTTTCAGTTTGAGGGATGACCTGAAGTCAGAAATAGAGAAATTACAAGTGTCAGGTGTAATTGAGCCGATTGAGTCTAGCTTATGGTTATCTCCCATTGTCGTCGCACGCAAACGCAATGGCGAGATGCGTTTGTGTGTTGATTTGAGGAGTCTCAACAAAGAGATTTGGGTCGACTCCTTTCCGCTACCCAGAATCAATGATTTGCTTGAGAAATTGAATGGGGCAGTATGGTTTTCTAAAATTGATTTAGCGTGGGCTTATCACCAAGTTGTCCTTGATGAAGATTCCAGACATCTCACGGCCTTTAACACACCTTTTGGTACTTTTCAATTTCGTAGGATGCCGTTTGGTCTGGCCTCGGCGGCTGCAGTTTTCCAGCATATCATGTCACATCTCCTTAGAGATATTGACGGGGTCCTGGTATTTCAGGACGATGTGTTGATTTTTGCCAAACAGCTATTTGAACATGACACTGTGCTTAAGTCTGTTTTACGGATTTTTGAGGAGAATGGGGTGGTGGTTAAAGAGGACAAGTGTGAATTTTGGAAAAAAGAGATTGAATTTTTGGGACATGTGGTTTCTGCGGAAGGGGTGAAGCCGAGACCTGGGTTGGTGGATGCTATTCGAGAGTGTCCTCAGCCAAAGAACAAGGACGAGCTTCGCTCTTTTGTTGGGTTGTGCGAATTTTATTCTAGGTTTATTCCTAATTACGCTTCCAAAATGAAATCTTTATCCAATATGTTGAAGGAAAGGGTTGAATTTATGTGGGATGCGGGGTGTCAGGACACGTTTGATTTGGTAAAATCTGAAATGATTAAGGCTAAGGCATTACGTCCATATGATCCAGCATTGAGGTGTAAAATAATGGTTGACGCTAGTAAGTACGGTTTGGGTGCTGTCCTTGTGCAGGACACTGAATGTGGTGAAGCTATCATCAGTTATGCCTCTAGAGTATTGAGAGAAGCTGAGTTGAACTACTCGGTAATAGAGAAAGAGTTATTGGCTTGTGTCTGGGCGAGTGAAAAGTTTAGGAGTTATATATGGGGCAGAAGGTTTGTCATTGTGACAGATCATAAACCTCTAATTTATATTATTAGTGGAGATAAAACCAACTATACTACACCACGCATCGCCCGCCTAACTACTAAATTGTTACAATATGATGTGGAGGTCAAATTTTTGCCCGGGAAATTCAATGTGAGAGCGGATTTTCTATCTAGGTTTCCTGTAACGACTTTTGATGATTTTGACTCTGAAGATGATAGAGAGGATTGTTTTGTTGCCACTGTGGATCTTCCAGCGTCCAAAGCCTTTAGCAAAGCTGATTGGAAAGAGGCTTTTCGGAAGGATCCAGTGTTGGCCCAAGTTAGAGAATTTGTCGTCAATGGTTGGCCGAGAGAAAAGAATGTTGCTTTACCACTACAACCATTTTGTAAAGTTGCGAGTGAAATCTCAATAGAAGATCAGATTCTTTTGAGGGGTGAGAGGTGTATTCCTCCCTATGACATACGTTCGGGTCTGATAGAGTTGGCACATGAAGGACACTTTGGAGCGACTATGACCAAGAGGAGATTGAGGGAAAGTTATTGGTGGCCTTCCATGGATAAAGAGGTGGATGCTGTGGTCAAAAGGTGTGTGGTATGCAATTCTGCGGAAAAGGGTCTGAAAGTACGTACGCCACCTTTGCATCCCATTGAAGTGCCAGAAAGACCGTGGTCTAAGGTGGGAATAGACATGGTTGGGCCGTTTAATTTTCTTCCCCACAACTTACGATATGCTTTTGTTCTTATGGATTATCACAGTAGATGGCCTAAAGTTCGCTTTTGTGCTGTCCCTTCAACGTCCAATGCTGTTTTGTTTCTTAAAGAAGTGTTTATGCGTGAGGGATTTCCAGAAACTATTATCTCAGACAATGGGGTACAGTTCGTGAGTTCTGAGATGGAAGATTTCTTAAGACAATCTGGTATTATACATTTGAAGAGTTCTATATATCACCCCCAAACAAATGGTTTGGTTGAGAGGATGAATAGAGTGGTTGGTGACTGTATAAAATGGGCGAGATGCAATAATTATGACGTTGCTAAGGCTGTGAGCACTATGTTGTGGGTATATCGTTCAACACCTCATTCATTGACTAATATCTCACCGTTTGAGGCACTAAGAGGTCGAAAACCTAATACTGTCCTGTTCCCGTCGTGGTTAGCGAGTAATTTGAAAAACAAAACATCCAGTGGAGGTATGAGTGTGGTTGAGTGGGAAAATGTGAGGTCAGGACAAGAGCGCATGAAAAGAAGATTTGATACTATTAAAGCCACCAAATTGTGTATGGTTAATCCTGGAGACTGGGTGCGTATAAAGAAAAGTGTAACTGTTAAAAAAGGTGATGTTTGTTTCAGTAATCCAGTCAGAGTGAGAAAAGTTTATGGGAATGCAGTTATGGTTGGTGATGGTCGTTGGTGGAATCTATCCAAAGTTGTAAAACTTTCTGAAGATTCAGATTCGGGGGCTTGTAGTGACCGTGATGACAGTGTGGATGGAGAAAGGAGCTATGGTGGGAATTTTAATTTATATTCCCAAGATTCACATAAAGTGGATTCTCATAAGGCTGCTTCAGATGGATTGGTAGACTTTCCACGCCGATCTTCCCGTGAAAGATTTTTACCATGGAAATGAAGACCTAAGCACTAGTTCTTTCGATTTTGTTGTACCTTTCGTGTTTGTGTGTTTTAGGGAGTATTTTGTTTTTTATTCTCTGTATTTTTTTGTTTTAAAAAAAAAAAAAAAAAAGGGGAAGATGGTATGTTGTGTTTGGAACCTGGTGTGTGGAATGCGGGGCTCGTGGGAGAATGACGGGAGGTTGGAATGTTGGGGGAATGACGAGGCGGACGGAGTGAAGAGTTGAGAAGACGGCGGTTGGGGCGGATGTCAGCACTCTTTTGAGGTGGCTCTGTATCGTGAAGAAATAAACGCATAGTGAACACATTCAACGTGTGGAAAATTCTTCGTTTGATCATAACAATCACTCCATGAAGGAATGTTTTGATTTGGTTTCTCTTTAGTTCAGTCAAAGATTCCCAATCCTCTTATTTTGCTGTGATGTCATTCATCAATGGAGGGCCTGACAAACTGGAATCCACTTTCTCATCTGAGAACGTAAAATCAAGATTTTCTACCATGTCCACTTATCATTATGTCACTTAATCAAAAAGGAATACTTAATGAAATGTGTATGCAGAACTATGCAAACTTAAGTGTTCCAGTAGGTGAAATCTTCACCCCAATATTTTAGGGGGGATGATATGATACGAAACAAATCCCATTGTCAGTATCACAACTCGACAAAGAGAGAAATAGGGAAAATAAATACCTCAATTCCCTATATATAACTATCAAGAAACCAAAAAGAGAGGTATTTCACTATTTGCTTATCAAGGCAAGGGAAGTCCTCGCCTTGAACAGGAAACGGAAGGGGGAGGAACATTAACAGTCATTAGAGGCTCATATTTGTAATTTCATTTACCACTGTAGCAAAATTATTGTGCATAAATTTCACATTTTTCTGTTTATTATACATCTGCTATCATCTTTTATTACTGTAAGAAGTTTTGGAGAGATAATTTTAAACTCACTAACCACTTAGTGTTTCTTGTTTATTCATGATGTTTAAGTTCTTGAATTTGGGTTTTTCTGCTATTATTGTTTTCTCAAAAGGTGTTAAAAATAATCAGGAGGTCCTGTCGAATAGACGAGAAAAGGCTGTGTGTTCTTGTATTCATACACACAAGGGTTTTGTAAGTTCTAATATTTGACTACTGTCTTCATCCTATGCAGATGTCTGGACTAACTTTGTCTCATGGCATTGATGACCTTGCAGTTACCTACCTTGCCACAATTCAAGCCATTGCCGTGAGTCTACTCTACCACATTTTAATCAAATTTAACAGTACAACTATACTTTCCATGTTAACTTTTACAAAATCTCTAACCTCAAGATTTGTTTTATTTTCCATACGTTTTTTATTTTTCATCATTCTTGAGATAAAATGACTTCTAAATATATATTGTCATCTTTGAACAACCCCTGTTGCCCCTTCTTTCTTGGCAAGTGTAAAATAAGGGCCTGATTTAGAGTTTGGCGGACAAGTTACTCTGTCACAAACGTGACGGATATCCCGTCTGCCATATTACAATCTCTAAAGGCTATAATGGGATCATAATACGGCAGACAGGATATTCGCCAAACTCTAAATCAGGCCCTAAGTTACTATTACTTAAAGGTAAAAATAATTTCTACCTCCCCTGCATGAAAACTGTCCCATTGGGCCATCATTTTTCTTATATTCTCAAACATGTCTGGTTCAGTTCACCCTAGGACCAGATCATATGGAGATTTTAGTATCGCAAACGCTCACCCGTCTAGGAGTCAAGGATCAGGTTTCTATTAGATTGGTGCCTCAGAAGCCTGAAAATAGTTATTTAGGGAACTGTTGTCCCCGTGGAACCTCAGGGCCATCCACAGACATTTAGAAAAGGACAAAAGGAAAGGAAGTACCTACAGGAGATGACCCAAAAAGAGTGAAAGGTGATTATTAACTTCTAGAAACAAGCCATATACAAGCACACCTTCCCTGTCACTCTGTTCACAGAAAATAGAGAGGTTAGTGCTGCAGAACTCAGATACACAAGTTACAGGGCCTCAGTATAGAGACTATATGCATTCTATGATATTATTTTACAACTCTGTGTTTTACCAGAAGACATTGTAACATTGTAAAGAGGTTTCCTCCTCCAAACCAATGACACTTTTATTTTGCGCTGAAGTGCAGATGAATTGGTAAGTGTATTCTGACCATACTTGAATTGAATTTGAATCTTTGTTTATTAATCAATTAAAACCATAAACTTTGCATAGTACATAAACATACCGCCAATAAAATCAATATTATAAACACACAATTTAATGACATTTGATAGATAACCAGCGCTCCTTATTCAGCCTACCTCCGTTGTTGTAGACTCGGGCACTTACCGCGCATGAGAACCTAAAATGCCAGTACTACACTGGACTAACTAACGGCTATCCTAAAATGTCAATAAGTCAAATTAAAACCATATATTTAACATAACGTACCTAAAAAGGCAGCCAATAAATCACTTTGTAAACACACAGTGCTAATATACCTAAACTTACCAATACATCGATTAATGAACACAAAATACCATGACATTTGATAACCAAAGATACTGGGTGTAAACCTTACAAGTTGTCATACGTTGACTGGCTGTTCAAGTGAGCACATAAAGTGGCAAGTGCCTATCTGGTAAGTAAAGTGCAAATGGTGTCCATCATCTAAAAATTAAGGACTTAATATGCGCCCCTAAAGCTGTGAGACTGGATCGGTGATGGTTGGTGGTCATAGCCCCTAGCAGCTTGTTGTATTGATCGGGCCTTTCAGGAGCTGATATTGACCTGCTAATCCTAAGGCAGTAGGGCGGGATAGGAGCTAAATTAAACTTACCACTCCCTAGCAGCCCAGCTATTCCCTAACCCCTTCAAAAACCCAAGCTTAGCCAACTGCCTTTTCCTCGGGCTGAGGAGCAGGGTTCTCTTTAACCAGGTCATTAAAATTATTGAGGAATTGCACCAATCGGATTTTAAGTGTTATGTTCTGGGCATTGGAAAATTCTGTTACTGCTGATCTGTATGATCTGATCCCTAGTAACTCTTTCCTTAACATAGTCCTCCACATGAGGTCTAAATGAGGACAGATACATATGATATGCAACAGCAATTCATTTGACTGATGGCACAAACGGCAATCCGTGTCCCCCCAGTGATCTTGTTCCTGCCACTTTGGTAACAAATCCAATGTGGGAATCACACCAGAGCATAGTTTGTGATCGTTTTACTTCATTATTTTGCTATTTTTACACATGGTAACTGTCTAGGCAAATATTTCAACTCATTATTACTTTCATAGAGGAGGTAGCTTCACGGAGATAGGATGCCTTTTGGTCATTATAAAAGTTCAGCACCACTATCCATGTGAAAGTTTGGCAACTACTGCTTTATCCTCTATCCAGCTTTGCAGTTTAATGGTTTTATTTACCATCCTTTTAAATACTCTGGCAGTTGTATTGCACGACCATCATTCATCCAGCCCTAATTTCATTCTACTATCATCAATGTATTTCTTGTAGACATTCTTTCAGCTTTGGAGGTCAATTTCAGACCACACCAGGCTGGCGAGTGAACCTTCAGGATCATTCTTGAATCAACAATGCCAGTTAAAAGTACAGAAACATCTGAAAAAGCTGTTTGTTGGCAGATATGTATGAATACTAGTGATCAGCCAATAGTGTGCAGTAATAAGCACAGGCAGTATTATGTGCAGAGGCACTGGAATTATGCGGGAAGGCAGGACAGTGTTATTGGGCAATTAAAGGCAAAATATAAAGTATAATGTGGCACATTTTGTGAAAGTATTACTTCATTATTTTGACATTTGTATACATGGTAACTTTCTAAGCAAATATTTCAACTCATTAATACCAGTTTCACAACCAAATACAGCAACAAACAACTGAAAGATGAACAATCATCCTTTGCAAAGGGCCTTCCACTGTGTGTGAACACGTCACCTCATTTTAGTAACTTTTAAACACTTTGAGCTAGAAACAATTTTCTGTTATAATCTCCAGATTCTCCAGATTCTGCAGTAGTGGGCCCATAAAAGTAGTGTATACTCACTCATGTAGGATTTTTCACACTCAGAAGTTAATATCTGTTGTTGTCACACAATCTGTCAGTAAAACACAACAAATTATGGAGCAAATGCCCCGCTCTGCTATAATTGTATCTAGAATATTTTTCAAAACATAACTCCACTGTTAGTATTTCACAGGTTGATCATGCTCGCTTTATCAGGCAGGGGATTTTCCAGAAAAAGTAGTTTGGAGCAGAGCATGAATGTGAACTGTGATGGGCATCACTCTGGAATGGCTGGACTGCTCTCTGAGGTGAGAAGAGTGCCATCAGTGGTTCACCTAGCTACACCTATGTAATTCCGACTCCTTATCTGTCACCCCCAGTGCATATTATTTCAGACAGCCACCTTCGATCTGATCTGCAGACACCTGGACACAATACCAACTTCAGGTAATAAATCTCACTTCTGCCTCCATTCTTTACACAAACCCCACATTCCTCAAAGATGTCAAACTACCCACTGAGTAAGGAAAAAGGCATTGAAATAATCCCTCTTCACACTCCTCAACACACTGGGCACCAAGCAGCACATCACCCAGCCCACTCACTCCAGAGGCCGCATCATTAATCTCACCCATCAACCATTTAAGAGATGTGTCTAACTTAAAAGAAAAGCTATGTTCAAATTTAGGATTGTGAACTGGGGGTGAGGGGCCCGAAGAAACCTTAGTGCTGATGCACCCTTGGCAGCTACAGAAGCCAGCTTTGTCCCGCTCTGGGCTTTTGGAGCTAAAACTGAAGGCATCAATGGGAGCTAGGAACTAATGCATCTAGTCCTGCACTGCTGCAGGAGGTTGACTTCCAGGAGAATAATACTAAGTTTCAAAAACCTTTATCCTGCAAGGCTTACCAAACCCTTTCTCCTTCACAGTTGACCTGAAATTACATCTAGGTTCTGGTCAACACCAAACATTGACCTCAAATTAGGCTTTGAAATTTATAAGTGCTTTTTTCCCTTCAAACTGTAAAAATGCATATCTTCGGTTCCCTTAATCCTCGTCTAAA
Source organism: Pleurodeles waltl (assembly GCF_031143425.1). Taxonomy (NCBI): domain Eukaryota; kingdom Metazoa; phylum Chordata; class Amphibia; order Caudata; family Salamandridae; genus Pleurodeles; species Pleurodeles waltl. Next base: position 843,218,174 of record NC_090443.1, read on the forward strand.
CATTTTTGTGTAATTTTGCTTATTCAGCTATCTTGATTCTTCTAAAGGGTTTTGTAAATTTTATTGCATTTTTCTTTACTTTAATTGTGTCTGGTACTACCTGGGCGTTTTATGTATTTCTCTAAGGGGAAACACTGCAATATACATAATGGCTACCAGGGATTGATCAGAGTTTTTTTTTCAGTGAAATGTTCTGTAAACTACAAAATTATGTCTTTTTACATTCACAGGGTACCCACTCCCAAATTATTTGTTCTCATTCTCACATTAACAAATACTACATAGGACTGAATGACTATGTTGACTTCAGTGATAGCCGGATTTATAGAAAGAGCAACATGCATCACCAAAGGGACTTTTTGGCACTGAGCTAAAAGCAAGGCTTCTTAAGAATCACAACAGCAGCAAGACCAGGGGGAGTGGCCAGCCTTTATTACTTAAACTGGGTGGATCTGATACCTTTCCTGATAATCAGGTAGTTAGGAATTTACCTTAAAAGTAGAAGGAGTTTATTGCAACAAGTTAGCAGCTTAATAGCAAAGAGATCGACCCTGTCTACTGTAGCTCTGTTTTCTGTGGATGTACAGGAAGGATTGATTTCACAAATGTCTCTATTGACAGTAGTGTTTTAGCATGCAAACTTCTTCTGCAGAGTCTTTAGTATAGAAGGACTTTTGAGCTAGACCAGGTGCCTTGAATTTATTTTTTGCTCTATTGGCAGCCAGAGAAGGCTCCTTTCTGCAACTGAGAACCGAGCGAATATCTTGGATGCACTGGAGCATCGTAATTGTGCCTGTTACAGACCTAAACAGAGGGCATTGCAATAGTTCAATCCATGTGTAATGCAGACAACAGACACAAAAGAAACCCTGGAAGAGAACTGTAACATTTTCTTTAAGGACTTTGAAATCTCTATCTCTTCAAATGTGAATTTCTGCTTTGGCCTGTTAAAGGTCGGATTTTTATCCAGAATCATCACTAGCAATTTCACTTTAGTCATGGGAGTCAGAGGCTGTCCTTGGATGTAGGCCTTCAGTAGTTTTTTCAATGGACTTTAGCTCTCCCCAAGAGAAACGTTGGTGTGCCTGTGTAAGAAACCATGTGTCAATCAAATGAGCAAATTATGTATGGCTGAGGTTTGATGCATAGATTAAATAAAATAGGAGAGAGCCCTAAGGCAAGAAAACGTGATTCTCTAAACATCAAGCATCAGCACCATAGTACCACCTAAAACTCTCAAAGAACAAGTGGAGAAAATGTTACTCTGCAAATAACATGCAGATAACTTTTCTCTGCAAAATCCACTCTGTCCATCAACCCTCACACCAAATCGGACTTACAAGTAGCTTTGTGTTGGGAAGTCTATCCTACTGTATTTTCATCTACTCAGGCCTGCCAGAGTACTTGATGTACAGACTACAGAGATTACAAAATCATGCCACTGAGATATCCTTGCACATTTGTAAATTTGACTATAGCGAACCAGCTCTGAAAGAGCTCCATTAGCTCTTGGCTGATGCTAAGTTGCACATCACTATGCACCATCCATTATAGTAAAGACCCATCATTCTTACAAAGATCCATCTTCCAATCTTGGAACCTTTGCTCAACATCATACCACTTAATCTCACCTCAATCTTTCAGCTTTCAAAAACATGGAGGGTGTTCCCTGTAAGATTCAAATGTTTTAACAAAGTCTTTGCCTATGATTGCTTCAAGGGGCTCCAATGAAGAAAATTGAAATGTTAGCCTACCACCTGAACACGCAGAATATCTACAATCTACAATCTCTTACTGTATATTTTCTTCCCTCCCTTACCTCTGTATGTTTTACCCCCTGGAAGATATTGTACGATGACAAGTGAGCCCTTCATAGATACTTAAATAAATATGCAGAGAAGAAAGAAAGCAAGACAGATCAATGCAATTGACATTCTTATCCACCCCATCACTACAACCAAAGCCACCTTCTTCTAGTCTGCCATCTGTAGAGCAACCACCAAAAGGAAAGGTCTGTTAAGATCTGCCAAGCACAGAAAAAATCCACCCCCGGCCTAGCAGTCTAGTAGTTAGTGGATAAGTGTAAAGTCATCAACTGCGTCTTCACTGTGGAAATCAAAAAGATCAGATCTCACATCAACAATATGAAACTAGACATACACTTGGACCCCAAACCTGTATATTCTCCACCTCAAAGTTTGCAGACTTCAGCCTTTTTTCGCATGCCACAGTTACTGACATCCTCACCTCAATTAAAGGCAATTTTCTGTTTCCATCCATCATTACATCTATCCAGGGAGATATGCTCAGACCAAATCTTAATATTGTCAACACCCCGCTTAGCCAATTTACTCTCTAATTACAAGAAATATCCTCCCCAGGCTGAAGAAATCTACTTTGGACTCTGACAAATTTGGCAAATACCACCCCATCACTCATCTATCATTCTTTGGAATAGCATTGGAACAACATAGCGAAAGCTGTATCCAGTCAACATCAGTAGCAGATAATAAGAACAACCTTCTATAGTACTCCCAGTCTGGTTTCAGTTCCTTCTGCGACATAGAGATAGCCACTCTTCAAGTAGTCAGACACCCTCCTTGTTAAGACAAAAATCTGCCTTTTCTCCTCGTCAACTTTTGTGCAGAGTTTGATTGAGTCAACCACCGATCACTCTAGAATCACACATAGGTTTCTCTTACACATCCTTGCAAAAGACTATATCTAACTTCACCAACTATCACCAGCTCAGACAGATGGTAACTTCATTTACCCAAAAACTCCCTGTCAACTGCAGAGTGCTTCAGGAATCCTTTCTCACCACTATCTTCACTCTCTACGTGGAATTCCTTGGATCCATACTAAACATTATCAAGATTCATCACTATGCTAATTCACCAACGAACTTGGCTTACTGAAACAACGATTCCTCAAGAGAGGATATTCAGGACAACTGTGGGATAAGACACACAAGAGAATTTGTACAATTGATAGAACACTATTAACCAATAACTGACCCAGAAAAACCACTAAAGAGCACAAGGAACTTAGTCTGATTACCCCATTTAGCACCATTAGCTCAGATGTTTTCAAAAGTTTGAGAAGGAACTGGCCACTACTATTGTCGGACAACACCTTGAAAAGTGGCCTGAGAGACAGACCTAATGTTGTATACAGTAGGGGTCGCACGCTGAGAGATCAGTTATGTCACAGCTTCCTACCTAGCATTCCTAAGAGCAACTGGATCCCACGACCACCTCAGGGTTTTTACAAATGTGGACAGTGTAGTATCTGTGAATATACCATGGATAAAATCAAAACATCTTGCTACAATACCGGTGTAACGCATTACATCAGACATTTCATAAACTGCAATACTAAATATGTGGTATACTGTCTCATTTGTGTATGCAACTATATCTATGTAGGTAGCACCATCAGACCCTACAAAGAAAGGTTACAGGAACATCTTCGAGTTATTAAAAACAATAATAAAGACTATCCATTTGCACTACATTTTAACTCCAGACATACCCAGCGGGACATGTGCAACATCAGAACACATGGCATTGCCTCTCTGGGTGTCTGTTCTAGGGGTGGTAACAGGACACTAATGTTGAGACAGCTAGAAAGTAGATGCATAATTAAGCTTCGGGCTGTTGAGGACGGGTTCAACAAAGAAAACGACCTACATGTCTTTCTGTGATTGTACTGTGTAACTGCTGGGAATGTACATTGATAATGTTGTAACAACTTTTATATTGTCAACCATATACTTAACATGTGTACATCCCAATCTCTTTGAATGGCTAGTCATGTGGAGTTTGTTCACTCTACTGTTTGAACTGTCACCTAAGTGTTACTGCTCTGGATCCTATACACTGGCACCAAATGACTGTTATCCAATATAAAGGTGTATCTGTGTGTGATATTGGAATGTTGTCAATAAACCTCTTGTCAGCCTCATACCATCAAACATATCCCCTATGATAGGATTGCACTCCTAATATTTGATTTCTAATTGGTTTATAAAAATGTGGGCCACACCTTGGGTGCTTTCCTGCATGCCTACTGTTTCACTTTACATTTGTTTTCCTTCGACGAACCGTTCTTTTTTTTCTATTTTTTTGCCGATCTTTACCCGTACATTTTGGGCTTTGCCTATTCCAAGATGGCCGCCACCGGGATACTGAAATCCTTGTCCTTTTTCCATTTCTATTGGTCGAATTACTTTAAATATTTGTCGGAGCCAGCCTAAGCGCGCCTGTTATTCGAAGCGCGGGACAAGCTCTGACACACTACCGATAAGAACTCACCTCCGGATTTATGATACCGATTATTACTTTCCCTGTCGTAATGAACACGATGAGTGTTTAGTTCGTTCCTATAACGATAGCAAGATAGACAGTCAACCAACTAGCAACGTTTTTTTTTTCTCTCTCGTAATTGTATAACAAGTGGTCAGACGATTATATCGGTATGTTTTATGGCCCAACAATGTTGGTTATAAACAATTAGCAGTGCCTGCTTGGCGGAGAATCTCAGTAACCCTCTCTGGTTAAAGAAGATACATGTTGGGTTACCCCACACTATTTTTCTCACGGATTCAGAGTTTCTGGCAGTTTATTTGATCTGGCTAAATGTAGCATTTGGATTACTTGCTTTCCTATTGATATTTTGGGCACACTGCCATAGCTTTAGGCTCTGTTGCCCCAAAGTGTGTGAACATCCATTTTCCTTACCCATAGAATGGGACGCTTTCCCTACTCAGTATCTCTGTTTGTATATAATACGATGAATGCTAAATATTAGCATATTACTTTGGGTTGAGGTTTTCTTTATCATATTGTCCAAACAATAGACTGTAAACCAGAGGGTAGCGGTTTTTTCCTTTTTCCTCTCTCTCAACTTTACAACACGTGGTCAGTGGAGTGTTCAGTTTTATTTCATGGCTGTACAACTTTGGTTATATTAATTATCACTGCCTTTGTGGCGGAAGATCTTAGTAACTCTCTGTTGCCTCAGGACAAGACATGCTGGTCACCTGATATTATTTTTTCTTACTGATTCTGAGTTTGTGGCAGCTTATTGGATTTGGAATAAGTTGCGCTTGTTTATCTGCATTCTTATTGGGCATTTTGGGCATACAACCATAGCTTCAGGATATTATGCCCCACAATATTTTAACTTCTATCCCTCTTACCCATAAAATGGGACGCTTCTCCCTATCCAACACTTTTTTTTAAGCTACTTTTAGATCGAGACATTTGTACCTTATGGGCTGCTTGGCACAGAGTTGATCGCTTGTTTGGTTTCCTTCCTTATCTTTTTCTCATAGTTGGACTTATCATGGTCCTGGTACGACCTTGATATTTTTTCAAGGTGTACCCCGGATTATAAATCGGAATACCCTCACATTTGGAGAGGAACTTCTACATTCAATTGACACAGTCTGGATGTGTTCTAACACAGCTCTAACAATACATATTCTATTAGTAAGGTATGTCTCTTTGCTGCAACCTCTATTTTTCTTCTTTATACTCTTATCTCCATAGTGACCGGCATGTATTTCCAAATAGTATATACATTTTTCACACGGGGTGGTGTAACATTACACTTCAAATTTTATCCATGTAGAACATGTGTATAGAATGTTTAGTATTTTTCTCTAGCAACATGGAGAGCACCAACTAGCTGTTTTATTAACCTACCTTGCACTGGGATTAAGACGATTTAACACCTTTCGGTTTTTGCCTGAGGCATGGTTTGAACACACTCATTGGTCATATCACCTGTGGGTGAAGGTAAAAAGATCGTATACTAGACAATGGAATTATTGGCTGACTATGTCATTTTGAATATTATTTTACAGCCTTGAGAAAGTCGTTGTTACGACGAAACACGTGTCGGCTGTTTGTACATGGAACATTATAATGGTTTTTATCCAATGAATAACCCAAGAAGATTAAAGGATATACATTTGGACTGTTTGGATGTGCCGTGGTTCTTTCAAATTTCACTATGCTAATGAAACACAACCCTCAATCCAAGTCTGCTCAGCTAAAACATTCAGCACTGCTAATCGACCTTGAACTAATCAAGAATTGCATGTCAAACACCGCTCTTAAGCTCAACCCACTGAAGAATGGATTCCTCCTGTTTTCTAACATCCCAAAACAACTAGAGTCAAATTAAATTTTCCTGGATTAAATCAGACAGCTGAGCATGTCAGCATAATGCCAAAACAAAATCATTTGTGTTAGACCTCACAGCCTTAGAGTGGTCTTCCCCCAGACATTTTGCCAGCATGCCTCACATTTTTGCAGATTTCTTTTTGTTAGCTTTAGGACTTTGAGCACTTTACCCTCCTGACCAGTGCTAAAGTGCACTCGTTCTATCACTAAAACATGACTTGATTGGTATGTACCTAATTAGCATACTTAATTTACTTATAAGTCCCTAGTAAAGTGCACTTCATGTGCCCAGGGTATGTAAATTAAATGCTACTCGTGGGCCTCCAGCACTACTTATGCCACCCAACTAAGTAGTACTTTAAAACATTTCCCAGGCCTGCCATTGCAGCCTGAGTGCAACATTACACTGCCATATTGACTTGCCATTTAACATCCCTTGTCAAACCTTAATTTCCCCTTTTATTACATACACGTCACCCCTAAGGGAGGTCCTAGGTAGCTCATAGGGCAGAGTGCTATGTAATTAAAAGGCAGGACTTATATCTTTAAGCTTTACATGTCCTGGTAGTGAAAAACTCTCAAACTCATTTTCACTATTGTGAGACCTACCCATCTCATAGGATAGCACTGGGGATTCCTTATTACATTTATTAAGTTGTAATCCCTGATTGAGAAGGAGTAGACCTGTCATATTTAGTACCTATGGAATTGTAATGACAAATCCTCTTTAATGGTAAATTTGGATTTATTGTTACAATTTTGAAAATGCACTTTTAGAAAGTTGGCATGTTCCTGCTGTTAGCCCTGCATGCCTGCAACCTCTCTCTACTACACGTCTGGGTGGGGGTGGCAGCTGGACTTGTGCATTCCCTCTAGACAGCCGCACACAAAGTGAAGCTTAGGTGTTACTGAAAGACCATCAACATCCTGATGATTGATCCTGGGCAGGATGTGAGGGAGGGGCTGACACTTAAACCTGAATAGGCAGTGTCCTGTCCACACACAAAGGGTTGCACTCACCCCCGTAGTGATTCTGGGGCCACAGCAGGAAGGGAGGACATATGTGTTATTCAAAGCCTTTCTTTGTAGTCTCCCCCACTTCTAAGGAACCTCTGGGCAAAGGGGATTGGACTTCTGACTCTACCAACTCAGTAAACTGCTGGACCTGTGGATAGTGTGCCAGGAGGAAGGACTGCTGTGCTGCTACAAGGACTGCTACTCTTCTGGACTGCTGCTCTGGAAGAACTGCTTTCTTGCTTTGCTGACCTGCTGCCTACATGCTTCCTTGACTGGGGAAGGAGGACTGGTCCTGCAACCTTCCATTTTGAGCCCAGGACCCAAGATAGACTCCAAGTGCTAGTCTGCGCAGGAGATCTGAGCCTCAGGGACATAACATGCTCCCTACAGCTCCGGAACCCATCTCCAACAAGCTCCTGGCCCCCAAGAGGCACCTCTCAGGTCCTGGGGCCTTGGAAGTGGGTTTTTGGGCTCCTGAAATCAAGCTTTTGTGCTCTTCATAATTGTGCACAAGCCCATTTCCTCTGAAACCACGACACCCTCCCTGAAGAATCAGCGCAAGCCACCTTAAGTTCATCTCTTCACACAGCATGCATCACCACTTGTGACCATGAGACTCCAGTCTGTCTGTCCACAATGCCCAGCTGTCTCTTAATGCCCACAGATCACCGCCAGTGACGCTCTCCTTGCTCCCGGTGAACTTCTTCCCCGCAACAGGACTCTTGACTCAATTCTTGAGAAAGTAAAACTTCAGTGGTACTTGGCTGGAACTGAATCCAAACCTCACTCCATTACAGTCAGCCTGAACTTTTGGATTTAACTCGGTCTAGCGCAACCAGATTACCCCGGTTAGCGCCTTACTCTTTTAAGCACTACTACTAAGTTTATTGTTTAAACATTTGTACCGTCACTTATAGTTGTTGGATGTTTGTGGTTTTCCTGTTATTTTGTTCATTAAATGAAGCTCTCTTTTTAAAAACCAGGTGTGGTATCTTTTTGTGTGGTGTTTTAATTGTTTTGCTGCTTGAAGTGTTGCACACATACTTAACACTTTGACTCGTAGGTTAATTCTGCCTTTTCTGTTCCAAGCTACCAAATGTTGAGCACATGTTAATTTATGGTGTATATCGACTTACCTTGACTATAATTGTGGTTCCTGCTTGGACAGGGTGCATACGTCTGCCAACCAGAAACCCAATTTCTAACAACTTGGATTCACCCTTGACACTGGCCTCTCCTTCAAAGAACTGGTCTTCTCCCACTCAGATGGAGACAGAATTCTGCTCTGTGGTCTTCCCAAGATCACATTTTCATCCTTGAAGAGCATTTTTTATAGCACAGCATGTCTCATCGGGGACCTTAAGAAGTTCAACAACATAACCTCAACACTTATGCAACTACACTGAATCTGTCCCGAAACCTGCATACTCTTCAGCACCAGCTGAATCACCTATAACTCCATCAAAAACCACACCACAGCTCGCACACCCCCAAAAGGAAATATCCAGGACTGAGCAGACAACTGGGTCCAGCATGACCCATGAACATAAAAGCAGTCACAAATTGTGTCATCTGCACTCTGAATCATCTCGAGGCCTCAGTTAATTTGGTAAAGGCAGAGTTGTTTGGCAGCTGCAAAGCAGGCCCTTGTCAAGGCAATCCCAGGAGAAGTTCATTGCACTTCGAACACCAAAGCACAACCCGACCTAGAGACAGCAGCACCCCAGCTATTTCTCTGTAGGCCTTGTAGGATTTGGAAATATGAGACTTGTAGAATAGAGATACTTGGCTCAGAAGAAAGGTGTTTCCTTTTGGCCTTGTTTCATATCTTAAGAACAGGAAAGCAATCCATTCCTTCACTTGCGGTGATAAAATCTACCGGGAGACTGTGTTACCGAGTGGAGACAGTCTATCCATCTAGGAAGAAGAAATTACGAATCTCTTCCCCATCCCTCTGAGCATCTTCGCTGTGTACATCCCTTGACATGAAGGTTGGCTTCAGTTGCCCCACTTACTGCTTTGTAATTTTTCATACGCCCTAGTGATTATTTCATATCTGCAGAAGCATGATTAATATATATTAGACATGCTGTTTATGTACATTTCGCACATAATAAAATAACATTTTGACTATTGTTCCCTAGAGTTGAGTGTTCAGACTCATGTAAACGTTGTTATAGTTAAAGCATAGAGCGAGGTGTTCATATTATAGAGTAAGTGCATTTGGATTCAAACTTGGGTGCCCAGTCAGTGTGTGACCATGGAAGGTAGAAATGTCAGCTACATGTCTGTGTATTCCCATTTGGTAGATGATTAAGTCAGGAATTGGGTTATGAACCGCGCATGGAAATATCCAACTTTTCACATATAATTGCATTGGAAGTGCATGAATTTTAACGAATCTCAGTCTACCTAAATTAACATTTCATATAGGAACTGTACTGTTCTAGGTGAAAGTCCCAAAAGAGGGTATTTTGTCTAGCAAGGTACTTGTCTAAATGTCCTTCAACAGTACATTATTTAATAAAATGTAAAAATGTTTCTTAAATATGTAAGCTTATAGCTTCTGAAAACAAGATGTTTTTCTGAAACTGGAAAATGCCCTGCGGAAAGCTACCTTTTTCAGAATTTGCAAAGGTTTTCTGTGACAGGAACATCTGGAATGGTAAGGTGTGTATTCTGCTAAAAGATGCTTTGCAACTGCCTTACGAGTAAAAATAACAACAAATATAACACGACATGGCATTTTCTAATCAATTTTAACAATAAGCAATAGTCCAGACAATTCGCACGGTCCATCTGGTAAAATGGCCATAGTCACCAATTTTCGCTTGTTCTCCGACGTACTTTACCATTCTCTGTGAAACTTTCTCACATCCTGTGCCCAGGGCTTTGATGTACAATACGAAGAACCTGAATAAAATATAAATAAATAAACCACAGCACATACAGCTTGCATGGCAGATGACTGCAGGGTAAGAAAGTAGGGTGAAGGCACAGAAATTTTATTCATTTATTTAGAAGCTTAGCAATGAGCTACAAGGAAGGCAGAACCCCACCCCTATTCCTGATTCCATCTTGGGGATACCTGGCCAAAAGGAAATGGGGGACGCTGAGACAGGAGTTAATTAGGAAAAGAGAAAAGTGAAGAAGAGTGGGATTTTCAGAGACGAAGACTGGAATTTTGCTGTTCAACACAAAGGAGAGCCTACAAGCAAGACATTGGGGCTTAGCAAAGCGAGGTTGTGAGCAAGGGCAGATTTACATCAATACAGAGGATGTTGCGGACAGTATGAACAATGAATGGAATTATATTGTTATGTAAAATTAGACAGTATGGAGAAAGAGTTCATAGGCACATCTTCCATGTTAGAGGAAAAGGCTGAGGGGGGAAATATTTTTTCTTTCTAAACTGGCCACAGAGAAGGGTGTCATGGCAGATTGAAAATTCAGAGAAGAGACTGTCCATATGAAGAAGGTTAGCATCAGTAAGGAAGGGACAATTCCCAGAGCAGTGCTTGTTGCCATTGGGGTACAAAGAAATGGTGAAATTGAGGATGTTGCATGGGATACCATGTTTCATGGCTCTTCTCTTCTTCAAAGGAGCATTATTAGAGCACGGAGTGTGGTTTCAAGGAATATGGTGGTGTTCCTCTGAAGCTCTGAATTGACCAGTCAGAATCAGTGACAATTAGGTGTGACTATTAGGTAGTGGCGATCGCTTTGTAAAGGTAGTGGGCGGGGGGGCCTGAGTATAAATAAATAAAAGTCACTTGCCTAAGAATGGCTGCTGCCTTTCCTCCATCTACTCTTCCTGGCAGCACGGTCCGGCAGCACATAGGCTCCCAGACTCCCCTAAGCCAATCATGACGCTGCTGCCGCCAGCGTGACAGCAGCGTCATGATTGATCTGAGCAGCCGGCTTCAACACTCAGACAAGGAGTGTGAACCAGTGCATGTTCTCCACTCGGCTGTGCAATACAGTCTGCATGTCTGTTTTGGTGGCCCAAGACGACTGTCCAGACAGTCATGCACACTTATGGTGCACGTACCACTCCTCCTCCAGCCCTCCTCCAGCCCCCTCCGGCCCAGCCCCGCCCCGCCCTAACCTGGCTCGCAATGAAAAATTTAATGACAATAACATTGTGTTATCATCATTTTATTTTTCCTTTTTTCACCTTAGCGGAGGAGCCACAGCTGCTATTAGGGAAAGTGTAAGCTGAAACAAGAATCCCGTTCTCGTAACATCAGTGATATGAACTCTAAAACTTGCAGAATTCTCTCACATCCCTAGATAGTGTGTGATTGCTCACCAAACCTAACACCATCACTCACACAGAAATGAGGCCTGCTCAGGCACCTGCTACAGCATGCTAATTAAGGTTCCTCCTGATGACAAGCTACAGAGGTCCTGGCATATTGAACCAGCTACCACAGGCCCTCCTAAATGCACTGAATGTGCAATCAGCTCTTCACGGCGGCAAGGAACTCTTGGATGGCATAAGGCTGAAGGAGTCAGGCAGAACTCCAACCAGGAGCAGCAGAGACTGCAAACACCTTCCCAATGAAGACAGAAATGAGGACGAAGATGGATTCACTTCAGGACTCTATTTTTTTGTCACAATGTTGATCAGGGACAGTGAAGAGGCTGTTGTGACAGAACGGGGAATGGAAGCCTCGGCTGTGATGTCATAACTGAAAACTAAAGTGAGGACCATATTGGATTTAGGTGATTTAGAAATAGAAGCAGCATTGAAGGTACGTCTTTCTATGCATCTGTCCTTTGTTCTTAATATTTATGGTGATTAACAACACTGATTAGACCAGATAAACTATAGCTGGAATATACATTCAACCCCAGCTCAATCTCTACAGTTCGTGTCCATATTCACCGTATTCTATCTGAATCATTTGGGGCTTGGATAGATAGTGAACTAGAATGCCTGGACTATGTGCAGATGCTAAATCTGGTTTGTGCCCAAACATTGTTCCTACACAGATGTGGTTCCTGGATGAATTAAAACGAGTAATGCTGCTGCACAATAAATACTTTTTTGATCACCTCTAATACTGCCTGCAAAGTCTCAGGCGTCTAAACAGAAATTGTCTTGGCATTTAGTCTCATGGAAGCTACAATCATCAAACCACAGAAGTTGCCCCATGATAAAATGCCCTCCAAGATGCCAGAAGTGACTCATGATAACTTGATTGACTTTATTTAACATAAAACTATCTTCTTGGTCTGTGAACTTAAGCACACTGTAGGCAATGAGAGAGGACATTAGATCAGACATTATATTACATCCTTTAAGAAATGATTGGACGCACTGGAAGATAGACTGAGAGTTTCAAAAAACAAGCGAGCTGAATTTCTTTAGTGGCAAAAAAAAGTTAAACTGCACAATAAGACTGCGGACCGGAAGCCATAAGTAAAAAAGGACAACTTCCTCTTCTCAGCCGTGCCATTAAAAAAAAATGAAGAAAGATGGTGTGATCAATCTCCTTACTACCTTGATACCTGATCTCTTGCAATTCACTTTCAAACATGCTCTGGATATTCACAGGGGTAATATTAAATGTATGAGACATTGAAAGGAGGCACAATCTGCTAAAAATTCATAGCCTACCACTTAACACATCAACAAGCACAGTAGATTCTCCAGGCTGCAAATAAAGTCCCCACAAGAATAGTGATCACAGAAATAGACATCTTCCATGACTTTTCATTTGACACCTTGCTAAGAAAAGGACATTTCTGGCTTTGGGGTTATGTCTATGGAACTGCGCCATTCACTTAGAGGTGCATAGGCCAGCTGTGATGTTTGTTACCCCAGATGGCAAAATCAAGGACTTTGATGTTCCTTACACTTTAGAAAGGCTAGCTCTCCTGTGGTAGTCACCGAGCAGGGATCACATAGAGAGAGATATAATTGGAAAGTAGAGATTCTCCCCATTCCAACAATAGTTCTAGTGTCGAAATCCGTGTTTGTGAGACTAAGACATAGCCCAGAGCACCAATGCGAGTGACCTGGCTCCTTTTACCCTCACTTTCAAACTAATGACAACTCACTGGAAGAAGATAGCCTCAGGCTGCTGAGGAAGCTGTGAAATTAATAAAAAATGAGAGCACTCTTCACATGGAGGTCATGTCAGTATGGCCGAAGAGATTGAAGGGATTTGTCACGTAATGACAATTGATAGCGCCATAAAATTAGCTTAAAAAAAGAATGTATATTGTAGCGAGCCACCCACTCCACATATATGAAGGTTTTTTGTTTAATATTCCCTCATGAGTGATAGTTTGAAGATCCTATTGAGAGCTGTAAATTGAAGGGCACACATTTGACACTTTTTTTTGCCTACTGCTTTTTACTTTCATCACACTCTGCTCGCTAAGCAAAACAAACCTGTCTGTTACACAGGCCGCCATCATTGTGCTCCCTCTCTCCGAGCAGAGGCCCCTGTGGCACTGACAGGTGCCAGTTACACTGTTCCTGACTGGAAGGTATGGAGCTTGGTCTTCTAGGCCTGCGGAAAGGGGTTGAGCTTATTCTGAGAAACAAGAATAACTTGACTTTGCACAGTGTTTCCCTAGAATAGAGAACACAGACTCTTTTAAGAATTGTGTATTTTGACAGAAAGCTTAGGCTGGAAAGTTGTTTGGTTTAATAGGCTGCCGAGATTACACTATATCCAGGATCTTGGACCCGCTGCGGCAGTTTATGGTTTTGAATGAGTTCCAGGACAGTTAAAAAAAAAACTTACCTCTAATACCTGTTTACCTCAGGATCCATCATTGTCCCTTCATTTTCATGCCTTAATCAGATTCTATGTCCATGATGGGCTGGTACTCTTAGCACTCAACTACTTTACCGAGCCGTAGGCCGAGAATTGCTAATATATATACTTGAAACTAGATGCTGTCGTGCAAATGACGTGCAAATGAATGCTACATGTGTCATGTCTTTGGTTGCTTTTTAGTTGGGAACACGGCATATTCTGGATACAATGCAGACTTCAGGCCATCACATCAACACGCTGTTCGTCTGTGGCGGCCTGAGCAAGAACCCGCTCTTTGTGCAGATGCATGCAGACATCACTGGTAAGCACCACAGAGGATGTGGGAAAGAAGAAAGTTAGTGAGTTTTGTTTTCATAGGCGGTTCAAAAAACTTTGCTTTTGGAAAAACAAATATTTCTTCTCCACAGAGCTCACTTTACGTGGTTTGCCAAAACCGTGTGGCGTAATAAAATGTTATGCCCTAAAACCTTTGAATGCACGCTTTTGCACTTGGTGCAGTGTCCCAAAGCCCTAAGGATTTCATTACGCAGAGAGCATGTTTGTCCTCACATAATTTGAGGTTAGTTTGTCCAGCTGGCTTCCTTAGCTCTTTTCATGTGTCGCTGAAATATGCATTTCTGCCCTGAATATGTTAGATAAGATGTTCTCACAAAATAACGTTTTTTTGTATTGAGCTGCATGTACACTGACAGCACCATATCGACTATCAACGTGTGGTCAAGATTGGTAGATGTGAGGTTAATAATAGTAAATCCGCACTCCCATATGTATGCTTGCTTTGCGATATGTCAGTCGCTATTCTGGTCACAATGTAATTGAAGGTCGATATTACTGGCCTCAGTATTTTTGCGTACACGTATTTAATAAAGGTGAATATTTTGATTCTCACTTTAGTGGAACATTAGTAGGATGGTTACACACACATTTCCAGAAGAGTGGGAGAAGGGAAATGTAGGACTAACATAAAAAATATGTATTTATTTGAAGTAAGATTCTGGTAACATTCTTTCGTTTTACCGTTTACCCATTTCTGAGTCTGTTTGCTGTATTGGGTGTAGCAGCAGGGCTGCTGTTCTTAGAACCAGGTAACAATCACAGATGGTAGATTTAGGGTAGCCGTTGTCTTACCATTCTAAACCCGTACATAAGGGTCTCCATTGGTGCAAATAGGACCACTCCACTCTGCACAAGGCACCTGTTGAGCACCCCCCCCCCTACAAGGGGCCAAGAGGGCATGGCACATAGACTCTTTTCATATGGCCCTACACTCTCTGATCAGCTATAACTCCCGCCCCCCCCCCCCATCCCTGCTGTTCTCACACAAGCACACAATGGTGAGAAGGCAAACCCCAGCGGGAGAATTTGTTAGCAGAGATGTTAGGACAGTCCACATCAGAAAATGGTGAGAAGCTGAACTTCTACAGAGGAGTGAGGGTATCACAGAGACCCCCATGTCACAAGAGCATATGAGACGTTTTCTCTGTGAATTACGTACTGAGATTGTATCTGTAACATTGGACTTCAAGACTTGTATGTAAGAAATCCAGAAGGTGGTGTCCGATATCGGTACTAGAGTAAATTCTTTCAAATGAACTACAGATGCCTGGACCAGAAATCATGAGATGTTCTGGCGTAGAATTCAGGCCCTGGATGAACAAAATATAGAGCTGCAAGTGAAACAAGAGGACTTAGAGAACAGAAGCAGGTGCTTAAATGTACTCTTATGAGGGATATATAGAGACACAGAAGGGGAAGACATCCTGAGCTTTACCAGAAATTGCCTTAAGGCGATCAGAGGCAAGAGAGAGGTACCACCCCATAGGCTTGATCGTGCCCACAGAATAATGTTCAGTCCAGCTGATTTGGACAATGCTCCAAATATTGTTATGCAGGCAGATTTTTTGAGGATAAGGAGGCCATTAAGTGAGTTGTGAGTAGGGGAAAGATTGAACATATCTTTAGAATTGCTAAGATTCAGTTATTCCAAAGTTGTCTTCGCTTCACTCTCAAAAACCATAAATACTTTTGGCCTATCATAGATTTCGTTCATCCTCATGTTCCAATGGAAGGAGTTGCAAGATCCCTTTCTGAAGCAATAGCCCTTATGAGACATTCTCTGGAAACTGATCATCCTGATGCCTCCTAGAAACCACATACAGGTCACCCCAAGCAACAATCCTCCCCTCCCTCCTAGCACAGATGGCTCATCAGGAAATGCACACTTCACCCCAGCTCCTTTTATGTCACTGTCTAGTATGAGGTGCAACCAGCCCAACTGTCAAACTGACCCAGACAGGGGATCCACAAACAGGCAGAGTCACAGAAATGGTATTAGCAAGAAAATTCTCACTTTCTAAAAGTGGCATTTTCAAACACACAATCTTAAAATCAACTTTACTAAAAGATGTATTTTTAAATTGTGAGCTCAGAGACCACAAACTCCACATGTCCATCAGCTCCCAAAGGGAATCTACACTTTAATCAGATTTAAAGGTAGCCCCCATGTTAACCTATGAGAGGGACATGAGAGGGACAGGCCTTGCAACAGTGAAAAACAAATTTAGCAATATTTCACTGTCAGAACATATAAAACACATTACTATATGTCCTACCTTAACCATACACTGCACGCTGCCCTTGGGGCTACCTAGGGCCTACCTTAGGGGTGCCTTACATGTAAGAAAAGGGAAGGTTTGGGCCTGGCAAGTGGGTACACTTGCCAAGTCGAATTTACAGTTACAACTGCACACACAGACACTGCATGATTACAGAGCTACTCATGTGGGTGGCACAATCAGTGATGCAGGCCCACTAGTAGCATTTGATTTACAGGCCCTGGCATCTCTAGTCCACTTTACTAGGGATTTACTAGTAAACCAAATATGCCAATCATGTATAAGACAATTACAAGGAGCACTTGCACTTTAGCACTGGTAGTAACAAAAACAGCAAAATCAGAGTCCAGCACACATCAAGAACCAGGGGAACAGAGGCAAAAAGTTAAGGGATACTGTTGGACCTGGCTTTTTGGACAGGGACATCCCCAAACTTTTTGCCTCCTTCCTCCTATTTTTTCTGACCTGTTGTTGTTGGCTTTTGACCTCTGGGCACTTTACCACTGCTAACCAGTGCTAAAGTGCATATGCTCTCTGTATAAATTGTACTACTGATTGGTTTGTCCATGATTGACTATTTAATTTACTTGTAAGTCCCTGGTAGAGTGCACTACATGTGCCTAGGGCAGGTAGATTAAATGCTACTAGTGGGCCTGCAGCACTGGTTGTGCCACCCACCTCAGTAGCCCCTTAACCTTGTCTCAGGCCTGCCATTGCAAGGCCTGTGTGTGCAGTTTCACTGCCACTTCGACTTGGCATTTAAAGGTATTTGCCAAGCCTAGAACTCCCCTTTTTCTATACATAAGTCACCCCTAATGTGTGCCCTAGGTAACCCCTAGAGCAGGGTGCTGTGTGGGTAAAAGGCAGGACATGTACTTGTGTGGTTATATGTCCTGGTAGTGTAAAACTCCTAAATTCGTTTTCACACTACTGTGAGGCCTGCTCCCTTCATAGGCTAACATTGGGGCTGCTCTCATACATTGTTGAAGTGGCAGCTGCTGATCTGAAAGGAGCAGGAAGGTCATATTTAGTATGGCCAGAATGGTAATATAAAATCCTGCTGAATGGTGAAGTCGAATTTAATATTACTATTCTAGAAATGCCACTTTTAGAAAGTGAGCATTTCTTTGCACTAAAATCTTGTTGTGCCCTTCAATCCACGTCTGGCTAGGTTTAGTTGACAGCTCCTTGTGCATCCACTCAGACACACCCCAAACACAGGGTACTCAGCCTCACTTGCATACATCTGCATTTTGAATGGGTCTTCCTGGGCTGGGAGGGTGGAGGGCCTGCCCTCACACAAAGGACTGCCACACCCCCTACTGGGACTCTGGCAGACAGGATTGAGCTGAAAGGGGGCTTGGTGCATTTCTTAGAGACTCTTTGAAGTCACCCCCACTTCAAAGGCACAACTTAGTATAAAACAGGGCCTCTGCCCTACCTCATCAGACACTTGCTGGAGAAAAAACCTGAACCAGAAACTACATCCTTCCAACAAGAACTGCCTGGCTGCTCAAAGGACTCACCTGTCTGCTTTCTACAAAGGACTGCTGCCTTGCTGTTGGCCTGCTGCCTTGCTGAACTCTTGTCTGGCTGTGAAAGTGCTCTCCAAGGGCTTGGATAGAGCTTGCCTCCTGTTCCCTGAAGTCTCAGGACCAAAAAGACTTCTCTCTTCCTCTTGGACGCTCCGTGCGCCGAACTTTTCGACGCACAGCTTGTTCCGCGGCAAGAAAAACGCCGCACACCGACGCTGATCAACGCGACGTCTTCGGGAAGACCGAAACTTTGACGCACGGCCTCGCAAGGACAACGCCGCCCGACTTCCCGGGAGAAATCGACGCGACGCCTGCCGTGAGATCAAAACTTTGACGCACGGCCTCGCAAGGACAACGCCGCCCGACTCCGCAGGAGAAATCGACGCGACGCCTGCCGTGAGATCGAAACTTTGACGCACGGCCTCGCAAGGACAACGCTGCCCGACTTTCCAGGAGAAATCGACGCAACGCCTGCCGTGAGATCAAAACTTTGACGCACGGCCTCGCAAGGACAACGCCGCCCGACTCCGCCCGAGAAATCGACGCGACGCCTGCCGTGAGATCGAAACTTCGACGCGCAGCCCCGCAGAACGACGCGCAGCCGGAAAACAAGCAGGAAAATCCACGCACAGACCCGGGACATCTGGTACTCCCCGCAAACCACAGTAAGAGACTGTCCGCGCGCCGGAAGACGACGCCCGACTCCCCGCGTGGAAAATAACGACACAAGTCCGTGTGTGCTGAGGAGAAATCGACGCACACACCAGTTTTCCACGCACCTCTTCTCCTGTGGCCCTCTGAGGAGATTTTCCACCAGAAACCAGGTACTTTGTGTTTGAAAGAGACTCTGTTTACTTTCTAAAGACTTAAGACACTTTCTATCACTTTTCAGTGATATCTTTACAAATTCGTATTGCAACTTTGATCGTTTTGACCTGAAGATACCCAGATAAATATTTTATATTTTTCTAAACACTGTGTGGTGTATTTTTGTGTTGTTATGCTATGGTGTTGTATGATTTATTGCACAAATGCTTTACACATTGCCTTCTAAGTTAAGCCTGATTGCTCGTGCCAAGCTACCGGAGGGTGAGCACAGGCTGATTTTGGATTGTGTGTGACTTACCCTGACTAGAGTGAGGGTTCTTGCTTGGACAGAGGGCAACCTGACTGCCAACCAAAAACCCCATTTCTAACATTGGTGATCAGCGGTGAGGATAGGACTTGTGTTTGTGCAGTGACATACAGTAGCTAAGTATTTCACTACCTACCCACAGTTGAAGGTCAACTTGATTTTTCATCTTTTTTCGCTTTTGATTCTCTGATGTCCTCCTGGATATACTATTGATATTTTGGACTTTGGATTTTGGTTTTTGCTGGTAAGATCTTATCAGAATGGGATTGCTTACCTACTCATTCTTTGTTCGTACTGATCACCTCACTAAGGCTGACCTAAGGGAGCTTTGCAGAAAATGGGGCCTTCCTGTAGCAAGGAGATCTACTAAGGCGGAGATGCTCCATCACTACAATGACTAAGTACCCCTCAGAGGAGGAGGAGGACTACGCACATGAGGAGGAAGACTACTCAGATGAGGAGGAAGACTACTCAGAGTTGGACAGTGACCCAGAAATAGATGAATGGCTCCGAGGTCAAAGGCGACAGGAGCAACAATTAGAGGAGTATCTTGCAGAGGTTGAGGCAAAAAGACTCTTAGCCCTGGAAGAAGAAAAGATTGCAGCTCAAGAGCTGAGCTGTAAAGAGCTGAAACTGGAGGCCGGAAGGGCTGAGTCCAGTTCAGATGGTGGCAGCAAAAATCTTGCATCTAGTACTGCTGAAGAAGGGCACAAGCCCAGAGATGTGGTGCCCAACTTGAAGAAGGGAGTTGACACACCCCAGGCAGTTCAAGGGTATGAGGTAGTTCCCGTTATGCACAGGGTCCCTGAGAAGGATTGGGGAACTGGCACAGGGAGTCATATTCCTACTGGGGGGAGGGACACTTTACTGACTCTAGCAGAGAGTGACAGAGAAAAGGGTTCCCCCCTGGTGGACGTCCTGGATATAGAGTGTAGAGACATCCCAGAAGAGTATGGATTGAGTGTCAGGGACAGACAGATACTGTCTCACCAGTCTCAGGAGGGTGAAGTAGAGTGCTTTTCCAAGGTTGAGTTACTGGGTGGTTGGGTGAAGGGTACTGTGGTTAATACATGTGAAGGGCAGAATGATGTAATTGCTGGACAGCATATGTCTGGTCCTTATTTTCCAGAGCTACGCCAACACCAGGTGGAGTGTGAGTTCTCTGACCCCAGGGAACTTACAATGGAGGCAGACTTCTGGGTGAGTACCAGAGAGTCTGAAGAGGCATTTGGGGGTGCTCCTGAAGGGAGTGGTCTAGGTGGTTCCCAACCGAGTGAGGTGGGAAAGGATTGTAGTGTCCCAGGTAGGTCCCAGGTCCTAGAGGGTTCCATGAGGGAACACCAGGAGGGAAGCCTAGCCTGTACCGTAGGGCCATCTTTTGAGGGAAGCCCCGCAGTGTCAGAAGAACTTGGGGGGGTGACTGTAGCCAGCATCCCAACAGTTCTGGTGTCTGGCAGTACCCCTCCTAGTGAGGGGGTGCAGAAGTCCAGACATAGGGTTGAGAGGGGGTTGCAGACCCCAGTGGAGGACCTTGAGAGTCAGGGGACAGCTCTGAGAGCAGAGCCCCCCAGGAATGACCCAGGTGAAACCGTTTCTGGTTTGGGGGAAACCCAGACTCTGCCGGATGGGCAGAGGTCGGGAGACCTGCGCCAACCAGACTCTTGTGTGACCCTTGGGGACGGTATGTCCCTTGTGGGGGGTGAGAGTGCCCCCCAGGAAGTCCTGGCATGCCAGGCAAAGATTCAACCTCAGGGTGGTGACTCTAGGTTGGTTACCCAGGTTCAGAGGTTAAACTCTGACCTGGTGGGAGGTAGATGTGCCTCCCAAGAAGTCCTGCTGTGCCAGGCAATTGTCCAACCTCAGGGTGTTGACTCTGGGTTGGATGACCAGGTTCAGAGGTTAAACTCTGACCTGGTGGGGGGTAGGTGTGCCCCCCAGAAAGTCCTGGCGTGCCAGGCAATTGCCCAACCTCTGGGTGGTGACCCTGGGTTGGGGAACCAGGCTCAGAGGTTAAACTCTGACCTGGTGGGAGGTAGGTGTGCCTCCCTGGAAGTCCTGGCCTGCCAGGCAATGGTTCAACTTCAGGGTGGTGACTCTGGATTGGCTAACCAGGTTCAGGGGATAAACTCTGACCTGTTGGGGGGTAGGTGTGCCCCCCAGAAAGCCCTGGCGTGCCAGGCAATTGTTCAACCTCAGGGTGGTGACCCTGGGTTGGAGAACCAGGTTCAGAGGTTAACCTCTGACCTGGTGGGAGGTAGGCGTGCCTCCCAAGAAGTCCTGCTGTGCCAGGCAATTGTCCAACCTCAGGGTGTTGACTCTGGGTTGGATGACCAGGTTCAGAGGTTAAACTCTGACCTGGTGGGGGGTAGGTGTTCCCCCCAGAAAGTCCTGGCGTGCCAGGCAATTGCCCAACCTCAGGGTGGTGACCCTGGGTTGGGGCACCAGGCTCAGAGGTTAAACTCTGACCTGGTGGGAGGTAGGTGTGCCTCCCTGGAAGTCCTGGTGTACCAGGCAGTTGTCCAACCTCAGGGTGCTGACTCTGGGTTGGATAACCGGGTTCAGAGGTTAAACTCTGACCTGGTGGGGGGTAGGTGTGCCCCCCAGAAAGCCCTGGCGTGCCAGGCAGTTGCCCAACCTCAGGGTGGTGACCCTAGGTTGGAGAACCAGGTCCAGAGGTTAAACTCTGACCTGGTGGAGGGTCAGTGTGCCCTCCAGGAAGTCCTGGCGTGCCAGGCAATTGTTCAACTTCAGGGTGGTGACTCTGAGTTGAATGGCCAAGTTCAGAGGTTAAACTCTGACCTGGTGGAGGGTCAGTGTGCCCTCCAGGAAGTCCTGGCGTGCCAGGCAATTGTTCAACTTCAGGGTGGTGACTCTGAGTTGAATGGTCAGGTGCAGAGGTTAAACTCTGACCTGGTGGGGGGTAGGGGTGCCCCCCAGGAAGTCCTGGTTTGCCAGGCAGTGATCCAGTCTGAGGGTACAGAACCTGGGCTGGAAGACCAGGTTCAGGGTGTCCCCCCGGACCTGGAGGGAGGGGCTACTGATAACAGTGCCCCTACCATGTTGTCTTCTGAGGAGGCCAGTCCTAGTTGGAGGGTGCTGGACCCCAGAAGGGAGGGCAGGGGAGGGAAGCCTCACCCCGGGCCCTAGTCCAACCTGAAGGTACAGGCCCCAGGTTGGAGGGCCAGTTGCAGGTTAACAGCCCTGCACTGGTGGAGGAATGGTACAGGGCGACTTCTGTAAGCACCCTGACCATGTTGGACTCTGGGGGTACCGCTCCAGGAGGGAGGGTACAAAGCCCCAGAGGGTAGGACCAGGTTCAGGCTGTCATCCCTGACCTGGTGGAAGGGAGAGTGGTTAAAGGGTGCCCAGCACCTGGGGCTACCGCCCCCCACTCTCCACAGCCACAGTGGTTGGAGAGCTTTGAGAGGCCTGGGGCCTGGCTCTCATCCCTGGCAGCTGGCAGTAATCACTGTGGCTTGCTGTCCGGGTGGACAGAGTTATCCCTGGGGAGGGGACAAGTGTCACACCCCGGGGGTAGAGTGGGCAACACCACTGTGTTGGTCATGGTGGTACTATCCTGCTCCTGGGATACATCTGTGAGCAAAGTAAGGTTAGGTGCTGCACAGATGGGATCCGCAGGTAAGGAGAAAGGTTCCCCATGGGTTGGCTTAGTGGGCCCTGAGAGTATGGACAGAGTGATCCAATTGGAGTCAGGAAGGCGAAGAACTGGAGCATGCCCCTGCTGTTGTGGGCCTGGGTCCTTGTTCTGTCGCCTCAAACAGGGTAGTACATCAGGATAGTGATTGTTCTCCCCTGGCTTTAGGCTGGTAGGGGGTCATGTTGGACCTGGCTTTTTGGACAGGGACATCCCCAAACTTTTTGCCTCCTTCCTCCTATTTTTTCTGACCTGTTGTTGTTGGCTTTTGACCTCTGGGCACTTTACCACTGCTAACCAGTGCTAAAGTGCATATGCTCTCTGTATAAATTGTACTACTGATTGGTTTATCCATGATTGACTATTTAATTTACTTGTAAGTCCCTGGTAGAGTGCACTACATGTGCCTAGGGCAGGTAGATTAAATGCTACTAGTGGGCCTGCAGCACTGGTTGTGCCACCCACCTCAGTAGCCCCTTAACCTTGTCTCAGGCCTGCCATTGCAAGGCCTGTGTGTGCAGTTTCACTGCCACTTCGACTTGGCATTTAAAGGTATTTGCCAAGCCTAGAACTCCCCTTTTTCTATACATAAGTCACCCCTAATGTGTGCCCTAGGTAACCCCTAGAGCAGGGTGCTGTGTGGGTAAAAGGCAGGACATGTACTTGTGTGGTTATATGTCCTGGTAGTGTAAAACTCCTAAATTCGTTTTCACACTACTGTGAGGCCTGCTCCCTTCATAGGCTAACATTGGGGCTGCTCTCATACATTGTTGAAGTGGCAGCTGCTGATCTGAAAGGAGCAGGAAGGTCATATTTAGTATGGCCAGAATGGTAATATAAAATCCTGCTGAATGGTGAAGTCGGATTTAATATTACTATTCTAGAAATGCCACTTTTAGAAAGTGAGCATTTCTTTGCACTAAAATCTTGTTGTGCCCTTCAATCCACGTCTGGCTAGGTTTAGTTGACAGCTCCTTGTGCATCCACTCAGACACACCCCAAACACAGGGTACTCAGCCTCACTTGCATACATCTGCATTTTGAATGGGTCTTCCTGGGCTGGGAGGGTGGAGGGCCTGCCCTCACACAAAGGACTGCCACACCCCCTACTGGGACTCTGGCAGACAGGATTGAGCTGAAAGGGGGCTTGGTGCATTTCTTAGAGACTCTTTGAAGTCACCCCCACTTCAAAGGCACAACTTAGTATAAAACAGGGCCTCTGCCCTACCTCATCAGACACTTGCTGGAGAAAAAACCTGAACCAGAAACTACATCCTGCCAACAAGAACTGCCTGGCTGCTCAAAGGACTCACCTGTCTGCTTTCTACAAAGGACTGCTGCCTTGCTGTTGGCCTGCTGCCTTGCTGAACTCTTGTCTGGCTGTGAAAGTGCTCTCCAAGGGCTTGGATAGAGCTTGCCTCCTGTTCCCTGAAGTCTCAGGACCAAAAAGACTTCTCTCTTCCTCTTGGACGCGCCGTGCGCCGAACTTTTCGACGCACAGCTTGTTCCACGGCAAGAAAAACGCCGCACACTGACGCTGATCAACGCGACGTCTTCGGGACGACCGAAACTTTGACGCACGGCCTCGCAAGGACAACACCGCCCGACTTCCCGGGAGAAATCGACGCGACGCCTGCCGTGAGATCAAAACTTTGACGCACGGCCTCGCAAGGACAACGCCGCCCGACTCCGCAGGAGAAATCGACGCGACGCCTGCCGTGAGATCGAAACTTTGACGCACGGCCTCGCAAGGACAACGCCGCCCGACTTTCCAGGAGAAATCGACGCAACGCCTGCCGTGAGATCAAAACTTTGACGCACGGCCTCGCAAGGACAACGCCGCCCGACTCCACCGGAGAAATCGACGCGACGCCTGCCGTGAGATCGAAACTTCGACGCGCAGCCCCGCAGAACGACGCGCAGCCGGAAAACAAGCAGGAAAATCCACACACAGACCCGGGACATCTGGTACTCCCCGCAAACCACAGTAAGAGACTGTCCGCGCGCCGGAAGACGACGCCCGACTCCCCGCGTGGAAAGTAACGACGCAAGTCCGTGTGTGCTGAGGAGAAATCGACGCACACACCAGTTTTCCACGCACCTCTTCTCCTGTGGCCCTCTGAGGAGATTTTCCACCAGAAACCAGGTACTTTGTGTTTGAAAGAGACTCTGTTTACTTTCTAAAGACTTAAGACACTTTCTATCACTTTTCAGTGATATCTTTACAAATTCGTATTGCAACTTTGATCGTTTTGACCTGAAGATACCCAGATAAATATTATATATTTTTCTAAACACTGTGTGGTGTATTTTTGTGGTGTTATGCTATGGTGTTGTATGATTTATTGCACAAATGCTTTACACATTGCCTTCTAAGTTAAGCCTTATTGCTCGTGCCAAGCTACCGGAGGGTGAGCACAGGCTGATTTTGGATTGTGTGTGACTTACCCTGACTAGAGTGAGGGTTCTTGCTTGGACAGAGGGCAACCTGACTGCCAAGCAAAAACCCCATTTCTAACAGATACCACGTCAAGGATGAAAAGTCTAACAGCTGAGTAGAGCCTGGGATCTCTGTTGTAAGTCGCAGCACTCTAAGGTATGCTGGACACGTTTATTCATGAAAACCCTGGGCAAGGAACCAGATGCAGTGGCCCCAGGTTTTTTCAAATTGGGGGAAGGTATGATCAACAAAGGCTGTCAATTTCTCCATGCTCAGAAGGTCCCAAAGTTTATACAACTAGTCTGTGTGTGTAGATATGGTGCATGTGCCCCATCTTGATAGTAGGAC
Source organism: Pleurodeles waltl (assembly GCF_031143425.1). Taxonomy (NCBI): domain Eukaryota; kingdom Metazoa; phylum Chordata; class Amphibia; order Caudata; family Salamandridae; genus Pleurodeles; species Pleurodeles waltl. The sequence continues at coordinate 843,243,913 of NC_090443.1, forward strand.
TTCTTTACACAATATTGTGCAGGGGGCAATAAAGCAGGGGGGGCTCCTCTCCCACCGTCTCTGCATGTAAATGCAAGGCCACCGGATCTCTGAGATCTGCGACCCCCAGGACAATAATGTACACCATGATACGTGGATTGCCGCAGAATTCGAACACTTTCATACTAACCTGTACAGCACTAAAGTAATCACTCTCCCTTTCAAAGATCGCAGGGTATAAGTCAAGGCTTTGGGGAGACCGAGGAGGATGTAGCTAGGAAAACCTGGCAGTTCTGTGTCAAACATTCGGTCTATGTCTTCTAGGACTTCTGCTCAATAACTATGTAGTTTAGGGCAGTACCAGAGTAGATTTATGGTTGCATTGGCGCCAGCAGCGGTCGTCGCTGCCCTGCTTCCAATTTGCTATGCGTGCGGGTGTATAGTAACATTAGTGGGCTATTTTGAGGAGGGTCTCCTTCCCAGATGCACTACAGACTGAGGTACGGGTTTGGTGCAAAATATCTAACCATTCCTTTGCTGAGAATTGTCACTAGTGTTCCAATTCACAACGGGTAAGGGCAGTGGAGGTGCTGTGTGTAGGGTGTGTATTAAGTAACGTATAAATATCTGAAAAATGCATTTATCACAACTCCTTGTGAGAAGCCATTTCTCAAATGGTGTGAAAGGCCTGCCTGCATGCAGATGCATTCCAGGGTGTGTGTAATCCAGTGTTTAACGATAGCATAACACCAGTATTCTGCGTCTGGAAGGCCGTAATCTGTTTGAAGCTGTGGGAAGTCCAGTAATACCTGTGCATCTAACAAGTCCCCTGCTCGTTTGCAGTTTGCTTCCTGCCAAGGTATGTAAGTGAAGTACTGTAGCGCTGGGGGAAGACCCGGTTCCACATTATCAGTGTAAGCTGGGAGACAGGTGTGAAAAAGGGTATAGATACATAGAATTTATCACATGCTCCCACCGTAGCCCTTACTACTGCTGATATGTAAACTCCTGGAGGACGGTGTTTCTTGAAGAGCCAAGGGATTTTCCATATATGTATCCCCACATTGGCTTGGGCTATAAAACACCAGTATTTCTCAGTGCTAGGCTGCTGTTATTCTACCAAGTAGCGAAACTGGGCCAGCTGATAATAATGCACCAGGTGTGGGATACCCAACCCACCCGCCATCAGCGGTAAGTATGAGCAACTCTTGGCCATGCGCGGGCTCCAGTTTCTGAGGTATATGGGGGGAGAATGGAGGGGGAGCGTTTGCATCAGATACAAAATCTTGGGGAGTATGGATAATTTGATGGCTGCTATTTGTCTGAGCCACAGTATAGGGCCTGATCTCTAGGACTAAATTGTGGCACAGACAATCTGCAGTAAAGTTGCGTAGTTGCAGTTGGTAGTTTTATCTGAGATAGAGAAATGTTGAATGCCCAGGTACGAGACTTCTTGGTTCCCCATGGAAACTGGGAGAGAGTCTTGATATGTGCCTTCTCACTCTGTGGAATAGCAAGGCTTAGGCCATGGGATTTCCATGCGTTTATCTTAACTCCAGATACTATGCCAAATGATTCAAGCTCCGCCACCAGGGGGTGGGGACCGACACGGTTAGGTAATGGCTAGCAATACATCGTCCTAATAAAGCGCTATTTTATGAGTTTGCCCTCCCATTTTCAATGCCTGCTATATGGGGGTGTTGCCTAATCCGCTATGTTAGGGGCTTCATGTACAGAGCAAATGAGAGTGGTGATAACAGGCATACTTGGTGCATTCCGCAAGAGATAGGAAAGGGATGGGGCAACAGCCCATTGACCAGGACGGAAGCGGTAGGGACAGCATAGTTAGGCCATACCCAACTGTGGAATTGGGGGCCTAGTCCCATTCTCTCTAACACGAGGCATAAGAATGGCCAGTGAACTTGATTAAAATCAAGAGGGCCGGTACCTGGGAGTGGGCGGATTTGTCAAAGAGGTGGAGGAAACGTTTAGTATTATTACTACAGTTACCACCGGCAATAACCCTGGCTTGATCTGAGTCTGTTATTCCAGGCATGTAGAGCCCCAATCTGGCTGCTAGTGTGCTAGTAATTATTTTTCCACATTAGGGAGAGGAATTGGATGATATGAGGCACATAGGGCGGGATCTTTTCCTGGTTTAGGGATGATCGTGATGATGGCTCCCTTCATAGTAGCCGTGAGGGTTCCCCGTTGTACTGAAGGAGTTGTAGAGTCTGGCTAGAACTGGGGCTAACTGCACTGCGATTGTCTTGTAAAAGGCGGCAGTCAGACCATCTTGGCCTAGTGCTATATCTAACTGGAGTCTCCCAGTGGCTCTCAGAACCTCATCTGGTGTAATGTCCCTGTCTAAGAGATGACTGTCCCTCCCAGGTAGGTTAGTCAGGGGGGCCCTGCATTATGTACTCCGAGGCCATAGCCAGATCCAGTGACTCAGCAGTGTACAGGTTAGTATAAAAGTGTTCGAATCCTGTGGCAATCCCTGCATCATGGTGCACATTATTGTCCTGGGAATCTCAGAGATCCGGTGGCATTGTGTTTGCATGTGGGGACGGTGGGCGAGGAGCCTTCCGCCTTTATTGCCCCAGCATAATGTTTCTGCTTGGTGTGGAGGAGCACATGTTTCACTGCATCCATATCTAGCACTTTGAGTTGTTTCCGAGCCAGTGTGAGTTGTTGCTGTGTCTTGTGAGAGTCTGTTTGTCTATGGGATGTTTCTAAATTCCTCACTTGGTCCTCCAACGCTGAGAGTTTGGCCTGCCTGTACTTACTGAGGTTTGCAGCAACTGCTGTAAAGACGCCCTGTACTGTCAACTTAATGGTATCCCATAGAATGGCAATGGGAGTATGTGTGTTGTCATTGGTAGTAAGGTAGGTCTGTATCGTTTCACGGACCTCTTGGACCCTAGGTTCATAAGCTAGTAATTTTGGGTTGAGGTGCCACATGTGAGGGGACATCAGACTGGTAGAAGCAAGGTGATAGGGGTATGGTCTGACAATGCTGCCACCCCAATCTCAGTATGAGTGACTAACAGGAGAAGTGGGAAGGTGATTAGGAAATAGTCAATTCTGGCGTGTGTTTGACTGCAGAGAAGAAGAAGGTGTAGTCCTTTGTGGTGGGATTGTGGGACCTCCAGACGACTAAGAGGGTCACGTCCATCATCCACTGAAGACAGTGTGGTGTGTACACCCACGTCTGGCCAGCCCTCTAAATGGAACGGTTGCAGGAGACCATTTAACCAGATTGAAGTCCCCTCTGACTAACACTGCAGCATCTGGAGAACCCTCCCAGTTACCGGTTGTATGAAGTGTTCTGGTGTTTGTTAGGCATGGAGGGGGAGCCATAAGGTAAGAAGACGGCCTGCTATGTAGAATGAGCTTAGAGAACGTGCCCCTGGAAATGGGTCACTATAAGGATTGCACCCCCAACTTTCTTCTCGGGTCCGAATGAGCAATATTGTTTGTCAAACCATTTGGATTTCAACCGGGGCTAGTCTTTGCGAAGAAGGTGGGTATCATGTAAGAGATATATATCACATTGAGAGTCTTTCGGCTTTGCCAGCAGGACAAGGTGTTTTGCCGGTACATTAAGACTACGGACGTTGAGGCTCAGTACCTTAACCATTGCGCTGAAATAGGAAGTAGGTGGTTTGCTCCTTCTTCCCACATGGGATCCCTGCTGAGGTTGGCTAGAAGAAATGAGGTCAATGGAGCATTGTGGAGGGAGTAGCAAATCAAAGAAAGGGAAAAGCACCTTAGTATATGTGAGAACAAAAAACTGTGGGCGCCAACCACTCCAACTTTAGAAGACAAATGGATCACATAGAAGGGGAACATATTGTTGGCTGAAGTCCGTCGTGGTGGAGAAGTGGATAGTGGGAACTCCGCTGCTCCCAAAAATCAAGGAGGTGTTGATTCAAAGCCCATGTGGAGGTCTCTCAGCCTTGCAGCAAAATGAGACTTCTCAAGGCCCCTCCGGTGTCCACCACATTGGGGTCAATAATCATCCCTGGACTTCAACCTTCTAACAAGCCCATTGTCCGTGGGCATCAGTCTGTGAGAGGGTCCAGAGGCTGTTCCCCCTCCTGCAGTTGGCACAGCACAACCAAGTGCTCTCTAGGGCTCTCTGAGGCCGTGGGCTTGCCTGTTTTCTTCCTCATTGAGTATTAGTCTTCTGCTAGGGTTAGTCAAGGGGGAGTGGGTGCTTTGTTGTTGCGGCATCGGTGAACCACAGCCCTCCTGTTCGAGACCCAGTATTGAAGTGACTTCGCCCAGAGTGCGGACCATGTGCATCTTCCCCTGCCAAGCAAACATGAGCCAAAATGGATGGCTCCACTCCTTTCTCCCTAAAGAAGGTGGTGGCGGGTTTCAGAGCTCTTCTCCTTTGGATTGTGATATAGGGTAGCTGTTGATAACTGTGGAGGCAGGTCAGGGTGTCTTGTGGCACCCAGGGGCCCCAGTTGGGTGGCCAGCCCTGTGCGTTCGGTCCAATCTAATGTCTTTGTCCACCAGTGCTGAGACAATACGGCAGAAAAGTCAGAGCACATAGTTTTCTAGCTTACCAGAGTCTGCTTGTAGTAGTGCTCCTTTGATACAAATGTTTGGTCTGCGGGATCTGTTCTCCAGATCTTCGAGATGATAGTTGAGATCAGCACTGTGATCTTTAAGGTTGAGTGCTTGATGTCGGTAGGCATCCAATTACTCCTCCCTGGCATCACTACCTTGGTCAAGGGTGTCTACTCGCTGGCCTACGTCATTTAGTTCACAATGAATGTCTTTGATGTCTTGGACTACCTCCTGTTTCGGGGCTGCAGCATCATCACAAAGGGTGAGTAAAAGTGTCTTCATGAACCCTTGGGAGACTGGGGCATCCTCTTCCACCCGATACTGCTGGCAGGGCACCGACTGGGTCTGGGTGAGGAACCCTGATCTCTGGAGCCATCAGTGGGCTTAGAGTCTGATTTGGATAAGATGTCCTTGATGTTATTGCGTCTCTTGCTCTGCTGAAAAGCCCTGGCTACACAGAGACAATATAGCTCCGTAGTATGGCTCATGTAGAGGTGTGCATAGCATTCACAGGTGGTTAGCAATGGGCAGTTTGATTTAGTGCAGTTTTCAGATTGCCTTTCATTATTAGGCAGAAATCGAGGTCCATGCCGTGGGTGACACTGTGGACTAGGAAAGCAGCACCTCGACTGAATAGCGTAGCTGACGTCCTCGTGGGGCTCCGTAGGTAGCTATCTACAGGCAATTCCTGCTGGGGGGTATGAGCACAGCAGGGCACTGTCGTCACACGTCCAGGGGCCCAGCGGCACTCGTGCAAGTCGCAGTTGCGGTGTAACAATGGAGCACGCAGGGACATTTCACCTTGGGAGTGCAGTCACTCCAACCGCCGAATCAAGCACCCAGTGCGTTCTTCAGAAGAGACGAACCCCGTGGGGGCAGAGGATCTCCCATTCACAGTCCAGCAGCCAAGATCACATCATGCGGTAATGGGCCTGGCAGCTGTCAAGTTTTGTGAGTCAGTGTGGGAAGAGTAAGAGAGCAGGCCCCTCACGTGGGGCTAAGAGCTGTTCCTCGCTGGACACTTCACTTTTGCACCCCAGCTGGTCAAGAGAGAATGGTGAGTAGTTTCAGAGCCCCTCCTTTGGTGCAGGTGCGTGGGGCCTGGGGCAGTGGGCAGCAGGGAGGCAAGCTCACATAGCTGTCTTCCTGCAGGTGGTCCCCAACTCACCAGGTGCTTCAGAGGGGGCGGGGGATCACAGGGAGCTTGGGAGCCATCAAGTCCAGCGTGGGCAGGCCCTGCTCCTTCAGACATACAGGGTCCCAGGGCCGGACCCACCCATAGTACTGTGGGCCTCCAGAGAGAGGAGGGCCCACAGGCCTCGGCAAATCCCCACGGAGCCTCACCTCCAATACACTGAGCAACAGCACCGACAATGCTGTTGTCCTTCACCTCTAAGGGATGCGATTTGCAATGCTGTTCCTCCACATTGTTCAGGCGCCTGGCCCAGCCTTCTCCTCCTGCGCCAGCTGCGCTCAAGTGGTCCCCCGGGTTGGGTCGGGCTGTTGCTGCAGGGGCATCCGTTCAGCTTCTCGGGCCACCTCAGATCTCCTCAACACTGCCGCTGGGGTGTCAGGGCATATTGCAGTTCCACCACACCTGCTTGCCTGTGCCTCACGTGGGCTGCTGGTCTGTCCTACATGGCCGCCGTCAGATTGTGCGTCCAGACCACGGCTCTCAGGGCTGAGGTCTCACTCCTCCATTGCTTTGTGTCTCCCTCCCCCTGGGTATCAGCTCGGTCTAGTGGCCGCCTCAGGATCGGTGGCCAGCTGAAGGGGCCCCTGGACCAGTCGCGGCCTGTTAGGTGCAGCAGAGCACCAAAGACGAGCTCCTACAATGGCCATATTTTAGACATGCCCCCCACCCTTAACTTTTAATTGAGAATTGAACTAAATCAAAGGCGGTTACGGAAACCCTTGCAAACCGAACTATTTACACATGATTCCATGTGAACTCAGCACAGAATATAAGTCATAACAAGGAATATCAAACCCCCGGTTTCTCACCACAACTGACTGGACTCTGTTTTCCACTACCTCTCATTGAGCTCTATTGTTGTCTTATTTGTCAGCATTATGAAGTAATTAAAAGGTTGATAGTTAATCCCATACAACTACTAAATAAATGACTGCAAACTTGTTTGTACAACTTAACCAGTCCTATTCAAAGTTTTGTTTGCTATGTCACCATTGGTCAATCTGTTCCACAATGTTAGTGTGCTGTAGGACATGACTGCACACCCTTTAAATGCATTACTAGGGCAACTTCCTGCCACATACTGATTCCAATGTCAGGTTATTTGTCCTTGGTAGACACTCCTGTATTTTACTGTATACCATGAGGTAAGACAAAACATTTAGGCACTCATTACAACCCTGGCGGAAGGCGGTAAAATGGAGAAAAGTACTGACAACAGGCTGGCTGTACTTTTCCCCATAATATGACATAGGTAGTTTGGCTCAAGCCAAACTGCCAATGTACCACACTGTGTGCCACGGGGGTAATGACCGCCAGGCTGGATACTGCAGTCTCCAGCCAGGCGGCCGTCACTAGCCCGCTAGCGGGATTATGACCCCACCTACCGCCATGGTTTTCATAGCCTCCTCACTGCCACAAAAACCATGGCGGTAGGCACCATCAGTGACAGGGAATTCTTTCCCTGTCACTGATAGGGGTCTTCCCTGCCCCCCTCTCCCTCCTCTGGTTTTCCCATCACCCCTCTCCTCCCCAGATCCCCCACTACATACATGCACCTTCACGCACCATCGAACACCCGCATATAAATACTCATACCCACATTCATGCATGCATGCATACATCCATTCACACACACATCCACACACACTGACATACATACATGCACACACATGCACACAACACAACATACACGCACTCACACATCCATACATGCACACACGGACAACACACATCTCACCCCCGCATACACGCACAGACATACATAAACACACTCACAGACATAGATACACACAGCCCCACACACACAGAACATCCCCCTCCCCTGTCGGAGTACCCGACTTACCTGATTGCAGGGGGTCCTCCGGCAGGAGACAGGACAGAGCAGCGTCCACCAGCAGAACACCACCAGCCCGTATCATGTGTCATCCTTCTGGCAGAATTCTGGCTACGGTCCTAATTTGACGGACGCCTGGTAGCCGCGGCAACGGTCTTTTGGTGGCCATCGCCGTGTCAGTAGGCGGTATGTACCGCTAATGTTATAATGAGGGCCTTAGCCTTGTTTTGAGGGTGTTTTAATCATATTACTTTATTTTCCCTCTTTTGATGCAATCCGATGAAAGAAACTTTATATCCCGTGCTTCTATTCTACCTATGCAAAATGGTAGCTTTTGGAAAGTAGGTCAAAGCTAATCATTATGTACTATGTTAGGCAACCAGTAAGGGCCTGTAATCAATATGTAATATCAGAATGTATCCAAAAAAATGATTGTGCTTTGATGTTTAGTAAACAATGATGGGAAGCCTCAAATGCCTGTCCTCAGGATTCCACCCCTTAACTTACCAGGAATGGAGACTGGGTTCCCCTAGAAGTCATCTCTCCTGGTCAGTGACCTGTTGCATGTGTAGCATGTGAAGAGGATAGGGGCACCTTCAGCTTCTCTATATTATACTTACACCTCTCACTTGTGCATTGTGTTCAGCCTAAACTAATCTGTGGAGGTTAAATGGGGCGGCACAGATTTACAGAGTGCAGCAGGCTCTTTAGCACTGCTTTTTTTCTTTTATAATGTGTATAAACAATATCCAACACATTTTCAAACATTACACTGAGCCTTTATGGAGCCTTATGGAGTTTGTTAGTCCCCTGTCCCAAACACCTTCCTTCATACAAACCATAGATCACCTGGCCCATGCCAGGTTCTCTATTCCATTTTAATCTTTGATCATTGCTGATGGGCTTGTGGTTACTCATCTCACCCCAGATCAGAGCAGAACTTCCACCTGGTAGCAAAATGGTGCCCCAGTTACCTCAGTTTTTTTTTTTAATCATTACTGATTAGGTCTCAGCTTTTTTTACTCCATATTATTCTTTGACCATTAACAGTGGCCTTAAGTTTACCCATCTCACCTGAGCACTGGCTAGGGTTCACAGTTAACTTCCTTTCCATGGCCAGGGTGGCCACTTTAGGCCACTAGCCCTCTTCTACACAACACTTACAGCACATAGCCTTCTTAAATCTTACAGATTCCAAACATCAGCTTCTTACATCTTCTTCAGGTGCTCTAAGCTTAGGTTTTCTCAAGAGTAATAAAATCCTTAAACAATCCACATTTATTCGTTGTGTCCTTCTGCTTAACTGTGGCTACTGCATAGTTCTAAAAACGTAGTCACAAGCAATCTGCCTCTATACCAGGTTCAGAAATCCATTTAAAGATAATTAAAGTCCCAGGGACTTGCATAAATAATCTGGAGTCAAAAACAGCAATCTGTCCCCTCCAGACAAAACATCAGTGAAGGTACTTCATGATTTTCTTTTTGTCTCTCTCTCTCTCGATAGCACAGCTCTCTGCACAACCTAGTATCACCAATTCTTCAACATATGCATCAAGTACCCACAGAACTATTACCCTTGCACCTCATACTTGTGACTGTTGAGTGTATTATTCTTACTCCTATCAAGTGTTTCTACAGCACTGTGTAAGGGACTATTTTAAATTTTTACTATTTTACATATCAAAATTACAATGAATCATCACACATTAAATTCTTCATTTCATAGGTGGATTGTATATAGAAAGCAATTGCTTTGTTTTGTTTGTTCACTACAGCAGGGTTTTCAAAAATATCTTAGTCAGGCCCCAAACTGCAAGCAAGACCTATTTAATTTAGAAATACTTGTTTTAGGAATGTTGCTGCTGATATCTCGGGAGCTCCCTTGCAAGAAGCAGGAAAATATGGAACATTCACAGGTCAACAGAAACCATTACCTTCATATGTTTACAGGAGTATTTAGGTTCTAAAAACAATGAGACAGTGTCTTTTGTGTCTGTCTGCATATGTATCCCATCCTGCAAAATTATGTCATTAATTAGAGTCTCACCTGCGTCCTTGTGTGATTGAGAAGGCAGTATTTTGATGGCCACATTAATGCATCATGGTTGTCTGTGCCTTCCGCAGACGTTTTTCTGATTTTCCCATCAATATACCCAAATGACTAGATATCCTCATTTTTAAAGCCAATTGTCCTATACTGATAGTAATAAATTAAATATGCTGATGTAACTTACTGCCAAGCAACGTACTGCCCTTTATGCCAACTGGCATGTAGGGCGGCAACAAAGTACCTATATTTCTCTTTGTCTTGGGCAGGATTCTGTATGTGCCTCAGCTGTGGTTCAGGGCATTCATTTCTGTTTCCACAGTTTGTCTCCAGGTGTTCCTTGGCCTGCCCCACTTCCGTTTGCTTTCTGGGGTCAAGAAGAGAGCTGTTCTTGTGAGTGAGCCTTGTGCTCTTTTGATGGTGTATCCTATCCATTTCTATCCTTTTCTCAAAATGATCACTGCCAAGCAAATTGTTCCACAAAGATGTAGGGTGGCCACACTAAACTGGAATTGATGGCCAAATGGTGTGAGTGTTTTTAAAATTTGCAAGCCACTTAGAGAAGATTAAGGTGAAGATGGCATTAGGCCAAGTAACAAATATGTATTCATCTTCATTGCACAAACAGTGGAGGAGAGAGGGGACTGTGGAGGAAGTGAACCGGACGGCCACTGCATTATACACTAAACCCGACAATGGAGCGGCAAAACCCAGTCCATCAAGGAGTTGCCACTGCTCGTCCTTTTGCAGCACCCTGGCTCCTAGTACAACCAGGACACTGATCAGTACATGGGGGCAGTTAAAATATTCATGGGCTTGAGGAGAGTTGTCTCCCTTGAATCGCAAGAACCACTGGAAGGAACAAAGCACTAAAGCAATGGTTGTGGATTTTAGTCTGCACCATTTTTATGATGTCAATAAAACCTAAACGCCTACAAAACACAGTTTGAACTTGGGATATGAGCCTTATTTTCATACCTTGCATTTATTTTAGAAACCCTTGCTATGCTGTGCTTTGGTTAGATAGGAATCAAGTTCTGGAGAGGGATTTGAGTCATGTTTCCAGTTATGACTATTGCTAAGTCTTATGTGCTTGTGGTATATTGTTTGAGAGACCTGCGCGTTAGTGGTGAAATATTTGCAACTTTTTTGTGAAACATTTAATACAGGAAGTTGGGGGATAATGCTGAAATCAGAGGGGAGGGGGGCATGCGTGCAGATTCATTGCTGACAAGAGCCTGTCTGTTTAACTTAAAAAGAAAAAAGAAAACTAAATACGCAAGTAGAAATGTTTGCTGGCATTAGAAACGGAGCAGGGTGAACCTGTACTGCATTATTTCTATACTGCTACATAGATTTATGTCTTCAGCAAGTGGCTTAAATAAATTTTTTTGAATGGGTGCATTGCAATTGGCGACATGGAATACCTAAAAATAGACCTAGGGGGGATACATATACTTGCAGAATGTGTTTGCCAATGCTTCTCCATCTCAGATCGCAAATGCACTTGTATATTTCATCATATCGAAATTTTATTACAAGACCGGAGGCTCCTATTATGCAGTCTTTTCTTGCTTTAATTACGAACAGCAGCCAAGCAAGAACTACAGTATCCAGAAACAAAAGAACTACAAAATGACCTCATAGTGTAGTAACCAATGGGATATCACAATGCACTACTAATATCTTAACTGCGAGCAACAAGTCCTCTTTTCTTGCTGCTCGCAGTCAAGATAAGTACCTACATTACTTGCTCGGTTGTTTATTGTGCTTACTGTTATTACTATTGCATTGTGAAACTTGTGTGTTTAGCGCGCGGTTATTATAAGGGAACGCGCGTCCTTTTTTCTGTCCTTCCGACACAGCGTCTCTCAACGGCCGTCTTCGGCCGTTGAGGACGCGCGCTCGAGCGCGGCGCATTCCTTTCAGCGCACGCGTAGCATTCCTCACATTCTTTGGGCCGGCATACCTTGTCAGCTGATACTCGCGTCGCGTCTTTATTTCCGACCGGGTTTGCTTGCTATTTGAGCATAATTGGCTCACTTTGCCTCGTTTGGCATTCTCAACTCCTGCCCTCGTCTGTCAGTCGACTTCGACTGCATTGAACCGCCTCCCTTGGCTCGGTCCCGCCCCTTCAGACACTCCTTTTTCTTTTTCTTCAAAAAATTAACCCTTCGGTGACCAGTGTGTTTTTACATTATGGCTGGGGAAGAGGATTCCCAGGTGTTTCAGGAGAGTTTGAAGTCCTTCATAAGGGACTCTGTACAGCAGGCAGTCTCAGTTTCCATGTCTGAGGTTACCAAAAATTTTGAAGCCTCGGTTTCAAAGATGATGTCTTCTTCCAAATTGCCTTTTAATAAGAGCAGGAAACGTGCGACCACTCTCCCAATGACGTCCAAAGGCGTTTCCTCTGGTCCTTCCACCCGAGAGGTCTATAAATCGGGTCCCCCTCCTTCTCCTTTATATATTTCGCAGTTAAGAGACACGGATGACGATGATAATGTTTCCAGCCATGAGGGCGATGTGGACGGATCAGAAGATCCAGTTTCTTATGGGCCTCTGGAGAAAAGGCGTAGAATTTCTCCTCCTGACGGTGGTGACGTACACCTAGTGTCTCACGATTTAGTCGACCATGCTGGTGAACCCTTATTTGATCCCTCCTTCATGGTCCATCCAAATTCAAAGGAGTGGTACCCATCAGAGCATGTGGCGGATTATGTTTCTTTCTTTTTACGTCACCCTCTGGATAAAGCCGCTCGTAATAAACTCAAGTCAGAGTGTCCTCGTCCCTCTCTTCCGGATAATATAACAGCAACTCCGGTAATTGATCCTAACATGCTGATGTTCTTCTCAAAATTCGGCAAGGATCCCAAAAAGGGCGTGGATAGAGCCTGGTCGGGTTGCCAGGACAAGCTTCTTGATTTGGTGGGCCCTCTCACCAGAATTTTTGATTTGGCGGAAGAAGCAAAAATGGATAGTAACCCTATTGATCCGGAGGTCCTTTCAAACTGGGCGCAACGTGCTATTTGTATGCTGGGGAACGCCAACACTCAACTTTCGATTGAAAGGAGGAAGAGTCTGCTTTTAAAGATCGATCCCAAATTAACTTCTCTGGCCTCAAAAGATGAGGGTCCTTTGGCCAAAGGCCTGTTATTTGGAGATTCTTTTATTAAAGATTTGGGCAAATATGTGTCCACCTTTGCCTCTCTGGATAAGGCCCAGCTTTCGATGAAGAAAATTTTTTCGTCTCGGGTTTTTGCCAGGGCCGGCAAAGGCAGGAGTCGCTTTGCCGGCCGCTCCATCAGGAATCAATATTCCAACAGAGACTCCTTCAACCAGCAATCTCAACCTGAATCCTATTCAGGATACAAACCGAAGTTCTATCCCCGTCGTTCAAGAGGCTACCGGTCCAGAGGTTACTCCAGCAGGAGAGACCAAACCTCCGGTAAGTATTTCCGCTTCTGGCCTTCCTCCTGTAGGGGGCAGATTAGCTCTGTGTCTCGATTCATGGCGTTCTCTCACCTCAGATCCCTGGGTGATTCAATCTGTTCAAGGGTACCAGTTAGAATTCTATCAGATGCCAGTTCAGAGTCGCGTCCCTATACCCCTAGTTTTTTCCCAAGAGCAAAACGAGCTTTTGCGCGTCGAAATCCAATCTCTCCTGGCCAAGTGCGCAATAGAGCCTGTTCAATTCGACTCTTCGGGCTTCCTCAGCACCATCTTTCTAGTTCAGAAGAAGAATCACAAATTTCGTCTGGTGTTGAATCTCAAGGCTTTCAACAATTTTATAATCTATCGTCACTTCAAGATGGAGACTATTCTCCATCTCAGGGACATTCTGCTTCACCGAGATTGGCTAATCAGACTGGATCTGCAAGATGCCTATCTCACAGTCCCAATTCATCATTCACACAGGAAGTTTCTTCAATTCCAATGGCAGGACTCTTTTTACCGCTTTCGAGTTCTTCCCTTCGGCCTTTCTTCCGCTCCTTGGTGTTTCACCAAGATTCTCAAACCCGTCGCAGCCTTTCTCCGGTCTCACGGGGTGCGTTTAATTCTCTATTTGGACGACTTCCTTTTGATGGCACAGGACAAAAATCTACTTCTAGATCATCTTCAACTGTGTCTAAACCTCCTTCACGATTTAGGTTTTCTCATCAATGTGCAAAAGTCGGTTTTAGTTCCGACTCAATCTTTGGAGTTTCTCGGTTTTCAAATAAATACCACTCTATCGGTGTTGCAGCTCCCGCAACACAAGGTTTCATTGATCAAGAAGGGGATTCGCCACTCCCTTTCCCTTCCGCAGATCTCTCTCAGAAATCTGGCACGCCTAGTAGGTCTGTTAGCTTCTTCCATTCAGGCAATCTTCCCAGGTCCTTTACATTATCGAGCCCTGCAACGGCTCAAAATACGTCATCTTCACAAGGGTCTCGCTTATTCGGATCCCTTGGTCTTAGATGCCGAATCCAAAGAAGAGCTTCAGTGGTGGCTAACCCATCTAGATGCCTGGAACGGCAGAACTATCTTCTCTGCCGCCCCAGATCTTGTATTAGAATCCGATGCAAGTCGGACGGGTTGGGGCGCGAGATGTGGTCAGTTCTCGACTGGGGGCGCATGGTCTCTGAAGGAGTCCTTCTTGCACATCAACAGTTTAGAGATGCTTGCAGGTTCCTTTGCCATCCGCACTTTTGCAAAGAACAGGGTAAGTTGCACCATCCTTCTCAGGATGGACAATTTGTCCGCGGTCAGATACATCAATCACCTAGGAGGTACCAGGTCAAAGATACTCTCCTCTCTGGCAAAACATCTTTGGGAATATTGTCTGCCTCGTCGGATTTCAGTCAAGGCGGTTTTCCTGCCAGGCAGATTCAATACAGTAGCGGATTGGTATTCCAGACACCTTCACGATTCCAGCGATTGGCAACTGCACCCTTCAGTGTTCAGTCACCTTTCTTTTGTCTTTGGAGAAATGTCTATAGATCTGTTTGCTTCTCGCCTCAATTCTCACCTTCCTTCATATTTCAGTTGGAGGCCAGATCCACAAGCCCTGGCCACAGATGCCTTTCTTCAGATTTGGCCGACTTCCCTTCTATATGCTTTTCCCCCTTTCCTTCTCATCCCCAGAGTCCTCGCTCAGGTGCGCAGGCAACGGTCTATTCTGGTGATTGTAACTCCTTTCTGGCAGACCCAACCGTGGTATCCGACTCTATTAGAGCTGGCGATCGCTCCGCCTCTTTGGCTGCCCCAATTTCCCGATCTCCTCTTGAATCCTCAGGGCCATCAACATCAGTTGATTCTCGACGGATCCCTGTTCCTCATAGCTTGGAAAGTTTCGGGTCGTCCTGGGGAGTCCCAGGAATTTCGGAGGACGCTGTTAAATTTATCCAGCAGGCCAGAGCCCCGGGAACTTCCAGGGCCTATAAGTCAGCTTGGTCCCTTTGGTGCAGCTGGTGCCTGGACAGGAATTCAGATCCCTTTTCAGCGAATGTAGTATTAATTATAAATTTTTTGGCTTCTTTGGCTTCTCAAGGTAAGGCTTATCGCACTATTAATTTGTATAGATCTGCCATTTCTGCGGAACATCAAAGAGTTGATGGTAGGCCAGTTGGAGAGCATCCCCTGGTCTGTCAATTGTTAAAGGGAGTAAGATACGTTAATACACCGTCTCCTAAATATAATGTTATGTGGGATGTTACTCTGGTGTTGCGTTTTCTTACCTCGTGGCCTGATAATGAATTATTATCTCTCAAACAGCTTTCGGCTAAGTTAACCATCCTTTTATGTTTAGTTTCTATCAAGCGGATCTCAGATGTTAGAGCACTGGATGTTACTTCCTTTTTCTTTTCTCCCCTTGGTGTTTCGTTTCAGATCAAAAAACGTACGAAAACTAACTTGTCTAGTATTAATTATCCATATTTTCCCTCTCAACCCAATATATGTGTTGCAAATTGCTTAAAAACTTATGTAACCCGCACTGCAGATTTGAGATCATCCTCTTCATCCCAACTACTTATTTCCTTTCAGAAACCTCACCTTCCTGTGTCTTCCCCTACCCTGGCTCGTTGGGTTAAATGGGTTATGTCCCTTGCTGGCATTGATATTAGTGCCTTTGGTGCCCATTCGGCCAGGGGGGCTATGGCCTCTCGTGCTTTTTGGGCAGGTTCCTCTTTACAGGATATTCTCAGATCTGCAGACTGGTCGAATGAAAATACGTTTAGAACTTTTTATTGTAAACCGATTTCTCATGTCTCAGATTCTGTGATTGCAATGCTTTGAACATGCATAATAGGAGCCTCCGGTCTTGTAATAAAATTGAGATTTTCCTAGCCTTGGTGTCTGAAAGGCTAGATTTTATTAAAGACACGGAGGCGAGTATTATCCCACCACGATTTAACCCGCCCTGTTTCTCTCTTTCAGTACCAACTCCCTCTTCCGGTGTTGGCTCAGGGTGATACACACCAACGTCTCTTACCAAGCTTGGATTTGTGCGACATCGACTATACCTTCCAGTCGTCCTTCGGTCTCCGTCATCTTCGAGATGGTTGCATGGACTTTATGACTTTGGTTTTTATGTTCTATGTGATTGTTTTGGTTACTTCTCCTCTTTAGTTCGCATCAAGAAAAGAGGACTTGTTGCTCGCAGTTAAGATATTAGTAGTGCATTGTGATATCCCATTGGTTACTACACTATGAGGTCATTTTGTAGTTCTTTTGTTTCTGGATACTGTAGTTCTTGCTTGGCTGCTGTTCGTAATTAAAGCAAGAAAAGACTGCATAATACTCGCCTCCGTGTCTTTAATAAAATCTAGCCTTTCAGACACCAAGGCTAGGAAAATCTCAATTCTAGACCATGTGTTTTTGAAATGACTAGAGCATGTGAGGTTTTGAAAGAGAAGTTGCTATTTTATTTTTGGACCTTATTTTTGGCACAATTGCATTGAAGTACAAATATAAGTTAACTTTGCACATGTTTTGTGACTTGTGCAGTTTTTCTTGTTGCGAAATACAACTTCGCTGTACCTGATAGTGTTCTTTCCTAGTACTTTTTGGCAAGCAACCACCCAAGCTGGGAGAAACACACTCATTCTTTCATGGTGTAGCCATGAGATTTTAAATGTGTTTTCCTATCTACACCACATTTTGAAATGGTCCATGACCTAGAAGGAGTTGAGTCCGATACTGATCCTTTCCTATGAGATTCATTGGAGCACAATCTGATCAACATGTTGAAAAAACTACCCTAAAGTTGAATCTTGGAAATATGCAGCAGTGTGAAAGGGAGTATCTACCCAGAGCAAGGAAAGTAGTGCCTGATGTACGATATCTGAATTTTGTAACTCAGAAATATCGAATATTAACAAATAGTTATTTTCTAATTACAAAATAATGGCCAGATTTATACTTTTTCCAGCAAGACTGCGTTAGCACCGTTTTGCGTGAAAAAGTATAGCTCCGGTTAGCTCCATTCCAAAATGCCAGCCGGGCGCCATATTTATGGAACGGTGCTAGCCAGCACTAATGCCCTGTTAGTGCCCTTGGAAAGGACGCTAACAGGCGAGGGAGGCGTAGGGGAAACTTGGGCTTGTGTGCTTAATTATGGCGCTACACTGTTTAGAGGCAGAAAAATGCCTCTAAGTAGTGTAGAGCCATTTTCTGGTGCACAACCTCCATGGACATGGCTTCTGTTTTGGTAAAGACAGGAGCCATGCCCACCACCCCAACAGCCATGCCCAGGGGACGAATGTCCCCAGGGCATGGCCATTGGGGCCAGCATCGTACGGTCCCCAAGTCAGGGCCACCGAGTGGGGGAAAAAAAAAACTAAACTACTTACAGGGACATACCTGGGATGGGTCCCACATCCTGTAGTGTCCCTCTGATGTGGGTGGGGATGTCCCTGGTACCAGGGAAGGGCACCTGTGGGCACTGTCAATGGTCTCTGACCATGGAAATATGCCTACAGGTCCCCTTACGCCTGCCCATACCCAGGTTTTAAATAATAGCGCTAAGTAAGCTTAGCACCATTATTTAAGGCCCCCCGTGCTGGATTTTAGTACGGGGGATAAATATGGCACAAAGGCCATATCGTCCTTTTCTGGACAGGAACGCCTACCTTGTATCTCATTGACCCAAGGTAGGTTTTCACGTCCAGAAAACAACGTTAACTCCATAACTTTGGTGCTAGACGTGTCTAGCACCAAGGTATAAATATGGAGTTAGGTTTGTGCTGAATTAACATAAAAAAATGACGCTAATTCAGCGCAAACTGAATATAAATATGGGCCTAAGTGCCCACTGTTGCTTAATACCAATTTCCAATTTGTGATTGAGTTTGCCTCACAAACTGCACGTTGTGAGTCTCAAATCACAAACATTGCAGCGGCTGATAACCTCACAGTTCAAGGAATCTGAGCCAGATGCAATATAACAGGTGGAGAACAGCAAACTTCACCGCAATCCAAATCGAGGATAATGTCAAGGTATGAGCCATAGGAAAAGGTGGGAAGAAAGAGACAAGGGAATTTCAGTGACAGTGAACTGGAGATCCTGGCGGACAAGTGTGTGGTTGACAGAGATAAACCTTTTCAAAAGGCATCACTCGCCATCCCAGAGTCCACCAACAACTCATCTAGAGGCATATTAAAATCTGCATAACTGCTCAAGGGTTACCAACATGAGCATGCAGGAAATCTGCAACATTTGTAGGATCTAAAGTCCAAACTGAGTAGCAAATTGTGACCTGGAGACACACAGTGGAAGCAGCAGATGGCAAACCCAGCACCGAGCCACCTCCATCACCAGTTTAAGAATTCATATAATCAAATTTCCAGTCAGAGGCAGTGCCTTGAGGGTCTACAATCAACAAGTCAACTCAAACACAAAGAACTACAGGTATGTTTAAACAAAAATGGTATTTAAATTGTGAACGCTTATGAATTAGGCAGTAAAGTATGGTATACAAAATATAATTTTTACAGAAGGGGAAGAACATTCCATGTTGAATGTTATATACTGTATTGTCATATTGCATCGCACACTATGTAAAATGGCCAATGTGATCCTTGTAGAATGAACCTTGATATTAATGCCAAATCACAAATATAACATCAGCTTAATAGGCAAAATGAATGGACATCATTTATAGACATTTTGCATCAGAGTTTTATTTGTGACATTTCACAACATTGAACTTGCACACTTTTATACTAATAAACTTTATAATTAACACATCATATTTATGTATGTGTTTTGTAACCTAACAGAGCCACGAACCCAGAGAAGCCAGGTCCAAAGTAAGGGAGAATCATCAGAGCAGGAAAAACATCAGTGCAGCAGTAAAAAGTGTTGCTGAAAATACCACAGCAACAAAAGAAGAAGCCACTTTGTGACCAAGGCAAGAATTGCTGAGATCTCTCACACCAACTTCAAGATCTACAGTTATACAGTCATGAACCACTCATTCAACACCACAAGTGCAAGGAGACAGAGAAACACATCAGTCATTAGGCAGACATGTGCAGATCTCTAAGTAAGGTCTCTGTCTAATGTTAGCCCAGGTACAAGTTGGCACTCCTGTTGTATCCCAATTCCATACATTAGAGAAATCTGTCCTTGTGATTCAGCCCAAATACCCTAGGGCAGCGTGTCAGCTCACTAAGAGGGATAAGGAGCACAGGAAAACCATGTCTGAGGTACATTATATCCTTAGATCATGTGTGCCCACTTAACTAAAGAAGTGCAGTACATGTGCCATCTCATTGCTGCCAACTGATATGCAAACAAACAAAGACACACTAAAACACCCACATGCTACAAGTGACTTTGTGGAAAGGCTGTCATCTGCAGTAACAGCCATGTGCAGACGTACTGCAAAAATGCAAGTTGAAATGGTTTACCAAAGCAACAATGTAACCATAAGCCTTGCACAAACAACAACTACAGTTGAGGAAATGCAGACATCTAGTACAGTCAACAAGTTTAACACAGCACCAATGGAGTGTGAAGATGACTATATTATTAATAGTTTATTTACAATCTGTGACATTCCAATGAGTAGGAAACCCATAGTGGGCAGTGAGATTGTAGAGGAACTCAATGTCTCTCAGAAAAAAAACAGGAATTAGTAACCAAAGATAACATAAAATTAAACATTTTCTTTCATGTCCATGTAAAAAATAACCTGAAAATATTATCTGCTTTCATTTATGAACATATACAGTCAGCTATGTCTTGTATGAATATTTCTATTATAATATATGAAATGAAACATACTAACGGTCTAAACTGCAAATAAGTTTATGTCTCCATTTGTCATTGTGTCTGTCTCATGTACCTCAAACGTAATTGCCACATCAGTCCTCTAGGCACACCCTTTTGCACCCTTTGCTATCTGGGGAAGGGAAGAGTTCTGCATCAATAATAAAGTCGAGGGAACGTCTGCAAGTTGGAGACAGGAAATGAGGTGAGAGTAAGAGACTGCGCATGAACGTGGCTGTGGAGTGGCTGATCCAGGCAGACACCAGCCAGATTCATGCTCTATCAGCATTAAGCACTCTGCTGAACATTCCTCTGCAAAAGGGAACTGAGCTGACTCCTGGCTTCCCACAGGAATGACCTGAGCATGGAGGGCAAAGCAAAGGAGAGATGAACAGGTCTAAATGAAAAGGAGCTCACAACCCGGTCCATCAGCCATTGCCCAGAGCGAGCAGACGGAACACACGAACGCACCTTCGTCACTGAGACGTAACCTGGGGCAGGCAGCCGCGGCAGCCAGTAGCAGAGCACCGGGCAGTAGCGGAGCACCAGGAGGGGCGGGAGGAGACGCCTGGGGTACACTTTCATGGACGTTGCCCCCTTGTACCTGTACCATCGCCCAGCCACCACTAGGCCCCAGCCTCTGCCAAACGCCTAGGCAGCCCGGTCCTGGGCTGGGCCGGATTGGGGACTGGCGAGGGGCCTGGCAGAACAAAGGACCTTTAACAGCACGGCAACTGGCAGTTGTCACCCCATAGAGGCCCCTGAGAAGCCCTAGAGAGGCTCCTGAGGTTTCCGAGGTCAGACGAAACGAGAAGTCCGATGTGAAGCGGTGAGTCCCTGTGGGCACCTTCAATCTTGCTTTCAATTCTGCTTTCACTTGCCTTTTTTCTGAGCCTTCCGTTTCTGCTCTCCAACCATTTGCCCTCCTACCCGCCTTCCTACTCGGCAACTCTACTGTCTGCCACCTGTTGCACCAGGTTTCTCCCGGTAGCTAGTGTGGAAAGAGCAATCACAGGCTATAAGTGTGCTCCTGCCCCCTCCTTTCCAGGGTGGGTGTGGCAGTGCTCAACCCATTTTAGTACATGGCCAGAAAAGCTTGCATAGCTCGAACAAGTGGCTACCCCCCTCCAGTCCTGGGGGTGCTCCAGGTGATCACAGCAGGCCAAACAAGAATGAAGCACCACAAAGGTAAGGACAACGAATCAGGCGGTTGGCCAGCTGCCAGTAGATGAGAGCAAAAGTCTGATGGTCCGCAGGACAACCCTTAAGTGGAAAGCTACCAGTTCAAGAAACTTTACATCCATAACTACTTTACAAGAGCAAGAAGCGGGGCAGGAGACGGAGAGGAAGAGGGAGACAAACAGGTAGACATCTATGGATGCCCCCGCTTTACAGGCACCAGTTATTCCTCTACTCCCATCACTGGGGTCTTTCCCAGCATCAGGGTCAATACGAACTGAGTACAAACAAGAACAAGGACCAAAGCCAAAGCAGAAGCAAGAGCAGGACTCCAGTGGCAGCAGTAGTGAATTCAAGGGAATGGCAAACCATAGCAAAGCAAGAGGAGCAAGACAACTGTCAAGATGACTGGCCATCACGGAAAACAAACACGAGAGCATCAAGCACTGGGAAAGGGCCTAAGATCCCCCAGGGGGGAAACTCACCCCAAAATCCCCCCAACAAGGAAAGGGGAGAGGTGGCGAGACCAGACCAGATCATAGTGACCATCAATGCCTCCCTTCTAGCTGCAGTCAAAGCTTTAACTTAGCAATCACATAAAATGGAGATCCATCTAGAATTAACCCACGTGCTAGCCCAAAGCCTAATAGCACTAGACAGTAAATTGAAAGCGCTCTGTGGTAAACTAGATAATCAGGATCATAGCTGGAGGAAATTCGAGGTGGTTGTGGGTTTGTGGAATGATGAAATAATAGACAAATTAGCGACCTTGCCAGATTTATTAACTAGTATCATTCAACACTGCAAAAACCCTGGCGGAAACAAAATAAACAGCAATGGGACAGAGGGAAACCAGCAAGGGCCTGGGCCTCTTGAACTCGCTAAAGGTCCAATAGTGTACACAGAAGGGGAAGATGGAAGCAGTAAGATGAAATCAAATAACACGCAACAAATAGAGAAACTCCTAGAAGTCCAGCCTTCCGTAGTCACCAGTGTGCCTGCAAATTGCATGGTAGAGCAAGCTGTCTATGCAAAACATAAGCCATCATGCGAGCACGACCATAGGATCGAGCAACATCCACAATTAACAAGACGACAGAAAAAGAAGCTTAAGAAAACCATTTTAAGCCACAAAACAAAAAAGAAATGACAAACAGAGCGGGACAGGGAATTATCACCAGGTACCTGGACAGCCTGAGACATATCCAATCTTCCTCCAGAAACCGCAATCAAATGTGAAACATGAAACCTGCACCCAGACACATTCTAGCACGGCAATCAACCACAAATATGGAAGATCGCCCAAATACAGAGGTGAAAAAATATATAGCGGCCCCTGGCCAAATGCTCTCCAATGGCCATAAACACGAAATAGTAAGGGTCTACCCAAATCCAACAGGAGAACAAGCCGGCCCATCGATCGAAGAGGCAGCGGATCACAAGGGCCTACAGATATGGGCCATGGCCGAAGGACGAGAGGAAGAAGAGGTCGCCACAGAAGGAGACGTCAATAGGAAGCAGCCTCCCCCGACCCACCAGCCGGCTACAGACGAGAGGAGGAGCATTTCACGGACCAAGAGAGCAGAGCCCCATTATATGAAAATAAGGATGCTACCAAACGGCACAAAATATATAATAGAAAGGTCACGGTGAGACCTGAAATGTGGCATCAACTCCAGAAAATGCCCACCCAAGGACCCAGCAACCAAGCTAACAGAACTGAACAGGAATGGAGACAAGAGGATCATCTCCGCATCACTTACGGACTTAGCCCAAGAAAAAAAAAGAGTAAACGACGAGGTCATCGAAGAAATCTTCGCATGCACGGAAGCCACAGAGTCTGCACAGGAGGGTGCATGGAGCAGAGAGTACAGACAGCAAACACCTGCTCACACCACCCAATCACAACCTGCCACAACATATAGGTCAGAGAAAGTGGGGGAGTACCAGGAAACCACTAAGACAAACAGCATAAACAGGAAGGAAATCTACAAACAGCCGACATTAATATTCTGTCCCCTATATACATCACAGGGTCCCTGAAATATACTTAACAGAACGAAAATTGTGAGATTATTGCAGCGCATACCATCATTATCGACCCTCACATCAGAAGACCTGCTAACAGTAAATTTCAATAAATATCCATGGATCTGTCCAGGAGAGTCAACATTAACATCTTGGTTCATCCAGGGCTTGGTAGATAAAATCTTTGAATTTGAGTGACTTCTGAAAAGATTTGGGCATAAAAATCAGTATACCGAGAAAAGAACGCTACCTGCAAGTACTGACAAGAGAACCCCAAGCCACATGCCTGTCAAAAAAAACCTTCAGCATTTTGAGGGACACTCCAGTGGTAAAAACCTCTGATAACTAAAATTACGGTACAGTTTACAAAAAAAGGTGGATTGCTCCAACCAGAGAGAGTACTATGATCCACCGCACTATGGGCAGGCCGACCTGGGATCGGCACACCACAGCTTTGAACTCCGAAGAGAATATGTATCTTTAATAACTTTGGGTCCCTAAGCACTAAGTCAGAGAAAGTGATTAAGGTCATTTGTTGGAACGTGGCAGGGTGGCCTCTCTTATTACAAGCCCTAATATTGAGGATTTTTTTTTAAAGGCAGATATTCTATGCTTTCAGGAAACCTGTATGAAAGAATCACAAACCATACCTGGTTTTGCAACTACCTATACTCCTGCAAAAAAGAAAAATCTGTTCGGAAGACATATGGGTGGTCTCACAACATACGATAAATTAGATCAGGCGGTGAAATTAGTCTCTTGGGAGAAATCAACCAGCAATGTTCATGTAATAACCGTATATGGTCTTACTCTGACCAAAAAAGCTACGACGATAGCGATTATAAATCTATACGTTAATCCTAATCGAGAAACTAAAAAGATAAAATGTAAGTCAATCCTGTCTACACCAAAGGAATATGTATACGAGTATCCGAACCATGAACGTCTAATTGCAGGAGACTTCAACACCCGACATCTTGTACAGGTTCCTAGTCTCCCCGGAGACATCTTAAGATCTGCTCTAGAAACTTTCCTCATAGAACACCAACTGAGATCATCACATGTAAAGACCATGAACCCTGGACCCACTATTACCACCTTCAAAAACATTTCTACATTAGATTATATTTTTCTAAGCCAGGCCTTAGATGCCTAAATCATGAGGTGGCTCGAAGATCGGAGAGTGACCATAACCCAGTGATGATATAAATAACCTTTAAAGGAGTGAGACTGCCTTCGTAAATGACCAGCGGCCAGCAACTCGAAACAAATTTATGCCCACTGACAAAGAGAATTAAATGGAGCGAAAAGGACAAGGCAAAATTCAAACTTTGGAAGCAGTATCACAGCCCTCTAATATTAGACAGCGAATCTAGTAACGTTGGCTTACAGTGGGCACATATGATAAAGAATTTACATACTTCTTTAAGCTGCCAAGCACAACAAGGGCATAACAAAATCAAAAGCCATAGGGTTTGGCCGTCCATTTCAATAAGAGAACATATACAGAGCAAAAGAAAGTGCAAGCAGCTAGAAAGAAGATATAGAAGGAATAAATCCCCAGCAGTAGAAACTCTTAGGAGACAGGCAAGGAAAGATCTTAAGGGCAAGGCACGGAAACTGAAGCAGAAGGAGACTGAAGAACGCTGGATCCATTTACAAGCTTTGCTACCCCCAAACAAAAGCAGAGAGTTTTGGGACTTCATTAACTCATTAGAATATGGGTCAGTAAGTAAGACCAATGCGATCACCGCCAGTGCATGGGAAACATATGTGGGCTCCCTCTACGTGGACTCTGGATACACTGAAGTACAGGGCACCACGGAGAGGCAACTGGAGTATGATGGCCTAGAAAACACAACACTAATGGTCACAGTCAAATCAACTAAAATGGTTCTTAGTAATATCAGGCGGGACGGAGCGCCAGGTACCACACGTTCTACCCGGGAGCAAGACGACCAAGAATTCTGGGCCGCCCCCTTGACTAGGCTTTTCAACAACTGTCTTCGACATTCAGGCATTCCAGCAGCCTGGAAAGGTTCAATATTGCATCCAGTGTACAAAAAAGGAGACTCCACCCTCCAGGGAAACTGTAGGATAATAGCTCTATTGGATGTGGATGGTAAGGCCTATGCAAGGGTTCTGCTTAGAGAACTGGAACATTGGATTACAGAAAATAATATTATCCCATCGTACCAAACAGGATTCAGGCCATGCTCATCTACTCTTGATAACGTCCTGGCTCTCGCATACTTGCTTGTTTCATTGATTACAGCGCCGCCTTTAACTGGGAAAGACTGTGCTCCCTCTAGTCCAATATGCCAATGATATAGTCCCACTTGCCCAGACTCAACTAGGCTTGAAAAGGAGCTTGGACATCCTGCACGAATACAACGAACAAATGCATTGGAGGTTAACACAGCAAAAACTAAGGTACTGGTTTTCAGACATCAGACACGTAAATACCCAAGACTGTGGAAGCTTGGCACATTGTGTATAGACATGGAAGACAAGTATCAGTACCTGGGTGTATGGCTATCTAACACTGGCAAAATTGTCCACCAGGTAATGGCATTTAGCTTTAAGGTAGAGAGATCCACTTATGCTTTATCCAAACTCCATCTCCGGCTTCAGTTGCCTACAACTGAACCAATAAGTAGGGTCATAACAGCAAAACATTTACCCATGATCACTTATGGCCACTTAGCATATCCAGGAAGGATAACGAAATTCCTGGAGAAATGCCAAATGAGAGCTTATAAAAGGATTTTTCAAGCTCCCAATTTCACCAGACATGCGGGTTCTGTCTAGAGTTTAACACAACTAGTATACTAGTATACATTGTAAAAAGGATATAATCAAGCTATTTTATGATGTCTCTAGGGCCAATAGCGACAGTTTAAGGAGCTCACTTAAAGTAATCTTTGACGATGCCTCTAGTTGCTGGGCCAACTATCTGAGGCAAGCTGTGGCTTTTTTTGACCTAGACCTCACGTATTTATCAGATCCACGAATTTCGAAGGCCCATCTGAAAAAGATTTTGAAAGAACTCGGCACACAGATTTCCATGTAGATGTAGAAAAGGACATTGCCACAATCAGGGAAATCGGGGGGGCTGAGGGTTTGGCCAAGTCGCACAACTCGGCTAACCTCCAGCCGTATATGAAAGCAGCCCTGTGTGTCTGAACTTTTCAGGGCATCTTACAAATGTGGCTTCTAACTACCTGCCTGAGAATTTAGATGCAGTTGGAAGTCAAAGTGGGGTCTTGCTCAGCAATGCACTCTTTGTAACTATCACATCGAATCTATCAGACATTTAATATGCTATTGACTGGGACTGGCCCCAGAGAAACGTCGACTTTCAAAACCCCTTTTCCTGAAGCATGGCCTACTGACATGTAAAGAAGCACTTAAATACATATTCACTGCCGAGATTCCTATGGAGCTGGCTCGTCTAGGGAATTTTTTTACTATTATGAGCACAGGCCCATAGAGGCTTTGAAACTAAAGACGGGGTGGTAGCACCATAAGCTACGTTATTAACAAAGTGGCTGACTCATCCCCCGAAATGTTGACCTTGATTAGCTGTAATGGAGGATAATTGTTTGTTATACTGGTCACTGCAATAAGGGGAGGTGCCGAGCGGAGGAGGCCCCAGCGATCTAGGGCTCTCGTACTCTAATTTAACATTTTTAAAGCACTTTTAGATATACTTTTTGAACTACCTGTGTAGTTCATTATACTTTTTCTTATGCACAAGGGTCAGCATTTATGCAGGCACTTTATATCTTATATACATAGTAGTCTCTAGTCACACAACTCCTTTTAATAAGCATCTTGCTGTGAAGTTATAATTTTTGTAGACTCACAAAACTTTAGGTAATGTGTTATAATATGCACCGCAAGGCGTCTGCACTCTACAATTTCTACAGAAATCACATAGTATTGTAGATCATGCATCGTGCTCTTCGATTTATATTGAGTTTAGCCCAAGAGAGTCTCAGGTAATTGTGTGATGATGGATGTAGTGAAGTTCAATGGCTCCTAAAAACGTAAACTTAACTATTAGCTTTGTAGTAATTATAAAAAAAATTATGCACTGTGTTTTTGCAAAGATTTTAATTAATCATGCAAATAAAGTTTAACTCTGTAAAGTCGAGGGAAGAGGAGGGGTTCCTCCTCATCATCATCAGAGTTGTAGGTTACAAATTCCATTGGCATGCCGTTTTTGATGTCTATATTGTGCAAGATAGTGCATGTGGCTTTAATTGCACTACAAATAGCACAGTCAAATTCTAATGCACCCCCACTCTTGTGAAGACCGAGAAATCTCCTTTTCCTTAATCCAAATGTTCATTCTTTTATTGATTTGGTTTTATTGGGAGCAGCATTATACCTTTTTTCTCGAAGTGTCATGGATTTAAGTATGTCATTATTCAAAGCCAAAGGGTATATACACTGTCACCTTGAATGGGATAACAGACATCTAGGTTGTTACTAAATCCACCCCGAAATACCATTGCGATACAGTGTCACTCCACTGAGCCTTGCCAAACGACCACCCATCTCCAAGCTCTCCACCTGGCTTTCTGGGTACTGTGCAACAAGGTCATTGATGGGGCCTATGGCATTGCACGCTGCCTGTATATTCAAGGTGTGCTGTGTCTTTCAATTGCTGTAAGTAAACATACTCTCTCCCTGAGGGAAGCGTAGGAGGACAAGGATTCAGTGTATCCAGAGTCATCTGGAAAGTGTGCACTGGCGTAAAATTGTATCCTTGGAGCCTGCAACTCAGCAGGGGTGCTAGTATTTATTAATTTGTTTTACCATGACACATAGGAAGTCCATGAAAGCCCTTGACAGTTCTCTCTGTAATATGCCCCCATCAACTGCTATTGTGCTCTGGTAATAAGCAGACGCTAAGCGGTGTAGGCTACACAATAACTGCAAGTGTGAGGGTCTAGCCTCACTGTATTTGGTTTGCGTGCCTAGAACAGGCTTCAGGTTATTAATCAGGTCTAGAAACACCTGCTTTTTGAAACTATATCTTGGATAAATTTCACCTCATTTTTTAAAAAGAGTCATCCTCTGACAGAAAATGTTCTCCTTCCTACTCCTCTACGGTACTCCTGTAATGCACATCCTCCTCACAAATAGCATAAGGTTCTGCTGTTGGGAAAGATTGCTTTCTAGTTTTGGTGCCATTTTATACTTTGCACCTGGTTACCACCTGCTTTCACATGATACTAAATTACACAAGTAATTTGCTGTTTTCTGCTTATTCACATTTTGCAAACGTGTAATATACAGGATTGATGGGTCTGTATCTGGAAATTCCAGTTTACAGCCCATCGTTTTCATTGCAAAATAAGTATTTGTTAAATGTTCGCAATGTTGTGCTAACTTTGCAAACTTTCGTTAGTCACCCTTGATACATTGTACACGGCCGATTTTTAAGCCCCCAAAACAATTTGTGAATGGTTTATGACTCGCAAAACATTGTACACCAGGTCCTTAGAGTCACTGCCATTAGGTCTCCCTGATATAGATATCAGAATTGAACTCCTGTACCCTTGCAGTTTGCATTTTGGGAAAAAATAAATATCACAAATATGTCTACTGAAAAAACTGCAAACTGACCCCAGAGTTTGAAAATGTCATATAATGTCAGGTCCAAATAAGGAAAAAGGATGAGCACTGCCACTGGTGACCACCAACTGCAGGTACATTTTGAAGTTTAATGTACACGCCTGCCTGCTTTTTCTTGATTCGCAACATGTCTGCTATTGCTTTCCACACAGCAAGACACCCGGATTCAATTAATTTGCAAGAAGCATTGAAACTGTAGGCCTCGAGAACAAAGCATTCTCTGGAGTGCATGCCCCGCCTTTCATCAAATGCTACAGCAATTACTACACTACCTTGGTTTAATGACCACGCCACTGACATTCTATAAACCAGAAAACAGTGTTCTTTGCCTGAGGCAGATTGCATCAGACACAAAGAGCAATTGGAGAGGAGAACAATTGTAGGAACGGGTTGTTCTGGTTCATTGCAAACACAATCCTTCTGAAACCCCAGAGCAAAATATTGCAGTGATTGTTGAACAGTGCTGCAAACCCAACACTTGCTGCTCTCAAGTTTACTGAAGGGGCGTAGTTCACCTTTTTGAGATGTGCGCTGGGTCCAAAGAGCTGTACTACTTGAATCTGTCAATAATCCTTACTGACCTCTGAGGGGAGTATTGTTTTGTCCACTTGTCAGGGGTTTGCATTCTTAATCAGCACTACTCTACCCACTGGGCTGATTCAGGCTAGTTTATGAGGCCACTATGCCTTTCAGGAAATTAGTCCCCCACGTCATTGGATTCCTCAAACCCTAGTACTTTATCATCCAGAAGCCTTTCAGTTAGTGCTTTTCATACCGGTGCCCTTAAAACACCAGTGTTACAGATTAGCCTACAGTCTTTCTGCTGCTACAGAGATACATGGTGTCTGAAGCTAAAAGGTTTGCAGTGCCAGTGAAGATTGGTGGGTAAAAACAGGGGCTGAGAGGAATGACGCATGGTCAAAATGTTTGCCTCTTTCATACATGTCTATGGAAAAACATACTAAGGCTTCAAAGTATGTGCACAGCACTGGGCAGCACACACAGGCATGCATTTATCCAAATAATATCTTCTGCTTGAGCCTCACAGTCCTTGAAATTTGATTCCAGGTTGAATTTTACGATAAAATCTATACCATTCTCTTGCAATTTTGCCAGCACATGTTCATCTGATGCATAAGACCCATAACTCCTCATGGATATCACAAAGGGACAGCTCAGGGGGCATGATGCCCCAGGCCCATACTTTAAGAAGGACCGCACACTTGTGCTACGAAAATTAATTCATAGACTTTAAAGCAAATTTGCTTGTGTTTTAAAATAGAGACAGCAAGACGCAGTTTTACAACTACATGGCGCTAGATGACAGAGCTTTCATGTTTCCTCTTTTCTTTGGGGATACTTTGATCTGTACTCAGAAGCAAGTTGCCCAGGACCCTACAGAAGCCTCTGACGTGGCTGGAGCACAACACAATTTAAATCTACATTAGATTCCCTTGGTCTTAGAGAACATGCTTACATTTTGTTTTCCCTCCATTGGCAAATACTGCTTCGGCTGCAGTGTTGGCCCTGATCATTGCATTCTGCACAGCCCATCTTGGGGTGTCGTGTGAGGTGGTATGGTAGAGTGTGAGACAATGAGATGCACAGTAACTCCAGTGAGGTTGAATAAGAAGAAGCATAAAAGTACTATGTGACTGGAGAGAAGGCTGAGTGGTGTAGAGTGATGTGTAATGCCGTAAAGTGCAGAACAATAGTGTGCTGTTCGGGGTATGTGGGGTACAATGTTTATGCAGTGTGGTGCAGTGGGAGGATCGCAATTTGCAGTGTGAATTTATTGAGGTGTGGAGGGTCTCTTTTGGGGTTCAGTGTGAGAGGTTGCAGTATGAATTATGTGGTGTGAAGTGTAACTTCCCTGACCTAAAATGCATTGTCAGTGCTTTTTTGTGTGGTCTGGGGAGCACATTGTGAAATCTTTTGGTTGCTCTCCGAATTCACATAGCTTACCCTACACTCAGAATACACTTTAACCTACACTTATGTTCTTTCTTTCATCTCTGCCTTTCACACTGCCAGTGTTTCCTAATGCTTCTTTTTATTAACTCGAATGGTGTCCTTGTGTGAACAAGCTAATGCCTTCTCGCAGACAGTGAGGGCTGGTCTACAATGTATTTGTACTCTGGCGCTCTAGCTATGTTGTGCCAGCAGAAGAAATAGTCACTGTAATGTGAGATGACTCCCTGTGGGAGAATCACATACAGACATTCTGGGAATCCAGCTTAAGCAAATATCCATTATATCCTTGGCCACATGGGAAAAGCATGCACGTTCACATGATTTTGAAGTTCTCCGGCCTTTAGGTCCTGCAGACCGGGGTTCTATTTCTTTTCAATCCTGGGGATGTTTGGGGTATGTTGTTTGGTGTGGTTCTTCATTTTCCCTTTAAGGATATTTGTCATAGCTGCCCTTCAAGCCCCAGTATTGTTTTTTCAATTTGTCAATTGCCACAGAGTCGTGAATCCTGTGTGAGACACACATGTATCCGTGCCTTTTAATTACATATTTTAAAACGAATAGCCAATATTCCCTCCAAGCTTGAACAAGTTGAGTTGACTCAGACAGAATCCCTTGAGCCCTTCCCATGGGTGTCCTTTCTTTCCTTATGGTTGATGTAATCCGATATTCGAAGTTCTGAAATGGAGGGTGCATTTCAGGACTGTTTGTGTTGGTTTGTTGTATAAACAATGAAAATATACAATGCAAATAAATATAAGAAAATGCTGATAAGAAACATAACAATAGCTCGTTCAAAGAAGACGGTTGCCTTTTAAGAGAGAAAAAATGAAGAGATTTCAGATTTTTTTCCAGTTCTTATTTGTTTCAAGAAAATGAATGGAAAATAGCCAATACAAAAGATTTACATTCAGATCTCCCAATGGCATATTTTGTATTGGCACACTTATCAGTAGGAGCCATTACAATACTGTGCATCATGTAATGCATTTGCAGAATTAGTTTAGTATAACTTTGCCCCATCAAATCCAATCTCAGTTTCTCAAACAACATTACAGAGTTTGTTGTAAAAAATATACTTCCTCAACTGCACAGTTAGGCACACCGTTATTTAAAGATGCAGTCTATCTAAAGGTACAACCAAGGAGCTAAGTGCTACAGACACATATATTCAGCCCCTCCATCAAGTGTGCCACTCCATGTGTTGCTCTCAGCCAGTACCTATTTGCATAAACCAAATATATCCATTGAACTCTCCCTCCTCCCTCCCCTCCAGTTGACTTAATGGATGACTTCCAAGCCATGAAATATATTTGTCTGCAAACATCAGCCCCTGGTGTACAAAGTTTGTGGTGAATGTATTTGTCTTGTGTGGCACCAATTCTGACAAACAGACCGTTGTTCATCCAGGTTGGCAATCACACACTAGGCCAGTTGGGGGTTATTGGATATGAAATGGCTCAGCTCCTCCAGTAAAGTCACCACAAAATCACAGGTCTACCACCTGCAAACATTTACCTGATTCCATTTTACATGTAGGACAGGGTTTATCTACAGCAGGCGTAATCCTGTATAGCATTAGTTGAGCCTTAAACACAATATGCAGTTAAAAAAGGAAACACCAAAATTATGGGTGACAAGGAGGGGTATCTATAGACACACTATAAGAAATCTTGGGCCAAATGTACGAAAAAAGTGGGTGGTTTGTGATTTCCTAATAGCACCTTTTTGCGATTTATTATTAGGTAATCATGTACTATAGTGTGTTTGACACTTTTTGCGATCCCCAAATGGGTTGCAAAGGACCTGCCTCATCAATATTTATGATGCAGGTTGCAATTTGCAACCCATTGGTAATGGCCACAAACACAGGGATGGTGGTTTGCAGGGGTCAGCAGACCACCATGTCTGTGATTGCTTTTCAAATAAAGCATTTTATTTTTGTAATGCAGCCTAGACGGACTGCATTAACAAAAACAAAAATTGAAAAGTTTTCTTCTCATTTATTAAGAGTAGACAGTGGTTCATGACACCACTGTCTGCTCTTAAACAATATTGGGGCCCACATTCAAAAAGGGGAATGGGTCCCTTTGGGACCCCTTTCCGTTTGCAAATGGGTTACCACCTCCTCTACAGAGTTGGTAAAATATGAATGTTTTGCAACCACATTCAGGTTGCAAAACATTCATACATACCAGTGCTATTCGGTATTAGAAAGGGACACCCTAAACAAGCCCCTTCTTAGTACAGAATCGCAAAATGCGGTTTGGTAACAAGTTACCGAGTCACGTTTTGCCTTTTGTACGTAGGAAAAACATTTTTCTGGTCGTTAATGGCCTCTGGCCCCTTGTCTACCCAGAAACATTTTTAGTTAAGGATCATCTTGTTTCCTATTTGAAACATCTATGTCCAGACAAATTTATTTACCGAAATGGGCTTGGTAAACACTAAACCCCAAGTCCCACCATATTTTGTTCTTTGCACTCAGCCTTTTTTTTGCATGGCATTAGCTACAGGGTCTTCTGAACACTAGGGTGGGGGCTTTGTTTGTGATGTGCATTGCGCGTCGCACACCATAACTGGCAAAATTCAGAGCTTTTGTGTTCTCTGAATCAAAACTGACCTTTAACAATGTTTTTTTCAGTGAATTTCATGGTGTTTTCTCTGCTGTACCACAATTATCTGCCATGTTCCCATTCTGAGCTGTGCACAGCTTTTGGCTGAGCACTACCCCCAACCTGCTCTGGCCGTGCGAAGGAGTGCATGGTTCAAATAACCCAAGCCTGGCCTTTTACTGGGCTTAATTAGAGTATTGCAAAATTTCCTACAAATTCATAAAGCTACACCAAAGTTATTAGTGAATTCATTTTTTTATTTTTCCCCATTTGCCCTTGCCTCACTGAAAGATCTGCTGAAATCCTGACAATTAGCGAAAAGCTAAACCTTCTTGTCTGACAATTTTGTACTCATTCATCAAATGGTGGCAAATTTATTAGCACACAAATAATTTTTTGACCCCCCTTCCTCCACCTTGATATTTAACCCTCCTCTGTGGATTTGCATGAAGTTGATAAACTCAAAAGTAGACTGCCCGATTACGAGTCTGCCCGATTACGAGGACTTCCAGACTGTGATGACGGTCGGACCACCCCAACAGTGGCGGTCTGACTGCCACATTACAACCCTGGCGAGCGGACCCACCAGGGGACCACCGCCCCCACTGGGAATATGGTTCCTGATGTGGTGACGGAAGCCTGAGGTTTACTTAGCCAGGGTAGTACTGAACTCAGTGTCACCTTTCTGATTACAACCACACTTTCCATCAGCCTTTGCATGGCATGATGGGGGCACTGCTATAAAAAGACTTTCAGAAAGCCAGTGCCGGGGGCCACAGGGCCCCACCTGCCCAGCACCCTCGGAATGCGCACTGTCTGCAAATAGTGCTGGAGAGCTAAGATATTGGCCTTGGCACCTATAAAGGAGCCGAGGCCAATATCCCAGCACTGTTCCCGCCAGGCTGACGCATATTACAATGTTCCCGCCGGCCAACCCAGCGGGAACATTGTAATACGCTTGGGGGGGATCACTGACATGGCAGGAGCGCCAGCCCCCTGGATTTGGTGGTCCCGTCCTGGGGCTGCCAAAGTCGTAATGAAGCCCTTGGGCCCATATTTATACTTTTTGACACAAAACTGCGTATGCACAGTTTTGCGTCAAAAAGTATAGCCCGGCTTACGCCATTCCAGGACGCCAGCCAGGCGCCATATTAATGGAATGGTGCAATCCAGTGCCAAGGGTGGGCTAGCGTCAAAAAAATTGATGCTAGTCGGGTGGGGGTGGCAGTATGGGAGAATGGTGTTTTGTACCAAAAAATACATCAGGGTGGTTAGAGTAAAAAAAGATTACACTAAGCAGCCTAACGTCTTTTTTTGATACAAAACCATCCATACCACGTGACTACTGTCTTATAAAAGACAGGAGTCATGCCCACCACCCCAATAGCCAGCACAGGGGACAAGGGACCCCTGGGCATGGCCACTGCACCTTGTGCCACATTGGGGGGCCCATTTCAGGGCCCCCAATGGCACTTTAAAAATAATTGTAAAATACTTACCTCTATGTACTTATACTTACCTGGAATGGGGTCCCCCATCCTGTGGTGTCCTTCTGGTGTGGGTGGGGGTGTTCCTGGGGTTTGGGGAGGGCACCTGTGGGCTCTTTGCATAGTGTTTGACCATGGAAATGGGTCCACAGGTCCCCTAATGCCTACCCAGACCCAGACTTTAAATAATGGCGCTAAGCTTGCTTAGCGCCATTATTTATGCCCACCTCCCTCCCGTGCACCATTTTTGCACAGGCGGATTAATAAGGTGCTAGGGCCTTAGAGTCATTTTTTAGATGGGAACACCCACCTTGCAGCTCATTGACGCAAGGTGGTTTCAAACATACAAAAAATCACTTTAACTCCAATATTTCGGTGCTAGAGTAGTCTAGTGACAAAATGTAAATATGGAGTTAAGTTTGTGCTGAATTAGCTTAAAAAGAAATGATGCTAATTCAGAGCAAACAGAGTATAAATCTGGGCCTAAGTCTCTGCAAAATGTCATAAAACAGCGCCTAATAAACAGTGCCAAAGTCAATAATAAATCTAAAATATTTTTCAACACCCACTTTAACCTTGCACCCACATTGGACCATCACGAGACCTGAAATATTTACAGTGGGTGTTGACTTGCTCACTGCCTGTCACATTTGATTCAGGTACATCAAACAGCACCAAGGTGATAAGTAATTGAACATTTTATTGACCTCATCTTTTAACTGTGCCCCCGCCTCATTGACATAAAAAATCACAAACAATACCCACTCTTATTTTCCCCCCTCATGGAGCTTTATGAAATTTGGTATACCTGACTTTACTTGGCTTCGCCTAGCGCCTGCAAAATTTGGTGCAGATCCATCAATTGAAGCCAAAGTTATAAGCAAATCAAAAAATGCTTTTTTAATGTAAACTTGATATCAGCTTGTCACCTAGGTTCTCATTATCCTAATGAGAATACTAGATTCCGGCGGCAGAATCACCTTTACTGCGGGGCACTGGGCCTGATCCTGCACCATGTGACACCTGTCGGCCTAATCTGGGTTTGTTCCGACTAACTAGCAGTGCCTCATCTCCACCCAAGAGCAGGGATGATTGGGGTAACCTGGGCGGATGATATACATACACCTCAGGGGAATCGTGGTCACTCAGCTCTCGTCCGTTGCTCTCAGTTACATTAGTCTCACATATGCAAGGACAATCAGAGGGAGAGTAAAGTTCAATAAGGTTTTATTGAAAAAACTGCATCATAGATAATAAAGCATGTATTGCAATAACTAGGACGATAAAGCACAATAAGATAAAAATTGTTACAAGGAGAGTAAAACACAAGAATAACGCTACAATACTGTCACTAAGGTTTGTATAGATAGTTCCTACCTAAGCTATGTTAGAGCACAGCATGTTAAGCTCTAATTCTGCCCTTCAGGTTCCCCCTGGGAAGACATCACCCCTCATACCTGAGCAAAAGGCCTGTAGTCTACATAAGCCGCTGTAGCGAAGCATTCAGCAATCAACATACAGTTGTGGTAATCTGGCTGGAATCTCCCTCTTATGTACATGGGTCAAAGTAGTGTTTTTATAATAAAGCAGCTGATTATCCAAGAAAGGCTCCCCTTGTAAGAGTGTGTATTTTTCTGTGAACATTGGAGACAAAGCGTACCACTTTTGCCGGCAACCTATCTTACTGCAGCCTTGAGAAAAGCACAGAGTGAAAGAAATGTTGTGTAAAGAACGCAGTGCTGACCAAGGCAAAGAACAGCTAGATAGAGAAAATAAAACAAGACCGCAAATGTGGCTAATATTAAAATAATAAAACAAAGCTGAATAAAATATATCTAGGTTAAAGTGCACAGCAGCAGGTCTAGTTTGCTAAAATAACATGTGTACAATTATAGCTAAAATGGCTACACAACACCCTGCCCTTGCAGGTTCAAAGCCTAATTGAATAAATAAAACCTACAAAAATTCATCTTGAAGCATATATATGGTAATGTCAATAATTACAAGTTAAAAGACACTTGAGCTTGTATTAAAAGGACAATCTAAAATGGTAATTGTGACGTCAAGAAAAGCCGAATTTCAAAAGACAGAGGGGGTCATTCTGATCCTGGCGGTAAATACCGCCAGGGCCGGGGACGGCGGTAGCACCGCCAACAGGCTGGCGGTGCTCCGCCGGGCATTCTGACCGCGGCGTTACAGCCGCGGCCAGAAGCGGAAAGCCGGCGGTGTACCGCCGACTTTCCGCTGCCCATGGGAATCCGCCATTGCTGCGCCGCCATGGGGATTCTGACACCCCATACCGCCATCCTGTTCCTGGCGGGTCGCCCGCCAGGAACAGGATGGCGGTATGGGGTGTCGTGGGGCCCCTGGGGGCCCCTGCAGTGCCCATGCCAATGGCATGGGCACTGCAGGGGCCCCCGTAAGAGGGCCCCACAAAGAATTTCAGTGTCTGCTTTGCAGACACTGAAATTCGCGACGGGTGCAACTGCACCCGTCGCACCTTCCCACTCCGCCGGCTCCATTCGGAGCCGGCTTCCTCGTGGGAAGGGTGTTTCCCACTGGGCTGGCGGGCGGACTTTTGGCGGTTGCCCGCCAGCCCAGTGGGAAACCCAGAATGACCGCTGCGGTCTTTTGACCGCGGTACGGTCTTCTGGCGGTTCCCGCTTGCCGGGCGGCGGGCCCGCCGCCCGCCAAGCTTAGAATCAGGCCCAGAGTCATTTAAAACGTTAAAGTCGCCAATTGAATCCGGGATAATTGAAGATAGGAAATCTTACACTTCAGCAGGTGGTAAAGTAGGAAATTCATTGCCAAGGAAAACCAAGGAGCATTCTTGTTCCAAAGCCTGTGCTCCAGCTGAGGCAGCAGCATTCCGTGATGCACAACAGTGAGTTTAAAGCTGCATGATCCACAAAGAGCAACTCATAAACAGCTTCCCGTAGCAAACGCACTCTCAACGTGCATGTCTGGTAATGAGACCTCAGCAACAGATCAGCGTCCAATGAAAGCAAGCGCTGCATAGAAAGGCAAACTTTCAGTGCACATTCAAAAGGGCACGAGAGGCACCGAAACACGGGCTGCACACAATGCAAAACCGGTCTGAATGGCAGAGACCAGTCTCCAATCGCTCCAGTAGTGGTGCTCCAAAGTACTGCATCATGCGTTCACGACATAGCTGCGCTGGTGGAAGTGCTTTCAGTCCTCCTTGTTGTAATGGGACAGCCATTGCACAAAAAAAGCAGCAATAGCAGAATGCCACCTATTATAGCCAAAGTTATAGGAAATCCCCCGAAAATACTGGAAAATATTGAATAAATGGCTGAAGGTATTAAGCCAAATATAGAGGAGAAAGTGTGAACGAAACAAGAACTGACAGCTTTAAAGAAATGTGCGATTCCAGTAGTACTGGACGCATTGAATATCCATCCCACAAGTTCACCAAAGTGTCTCAGAAGGTTAGTACTTAATAGGGACTGTATCTCTGTGGATGACCTCGCAACCTTAAGCACCTAGGTCTTGCATGCAGATGTAAGCACCACATGTTTTTGAAACAATGAAGCCTTGAGTTTGCTCAACTTGTCAAAATTCACATTTGAAGTAGCGATATGGGGCCAAATCTCAGCTTTCCCTCTGTTGTGTAGGAGGAAAAAGTACATTCCTGCAGCATGTAACAATTTTAGAAACAAAATAAACTATTCCGGCTTGCATCCCACAACAGCTCTCGCTATTAAGGAGCACATAGGTGCCATCAGACAGCACCTGGAATGTAGGTCTAATCAAGGGGACTGGGACTGCCTTCAGATAACAAGCCAAGTTTGCTGCCGAAGCGTTGCACCTCCTGTGCAAGGACAGCTGTTTACAAATCATCGAATGGCTGACAGAAATCTTGCATTCACTACCGCTTAGAAAGACCTCTTTCATGCCACTGAGACATTTGTACGAGAAGTGTAGCTCCCACACCTCGTGTATGCAACTATCTCCTAGCCTTTCATATCTGCCCACTGGAATGTGTTTTAAGCAGGATGTGAATTGAAGTGTTGAAATAGGCAGATTGATGACCCCATGTATTAAGCACTCAGCAGATGGTATTTGAGCCACAGTAAAAGGCAACTTTTCTAATTTCTCAATATTTAACATGACATATGTCGCTTCTTTTTCAGCAATGAGTTGTTGTTGTCATGTTAAATTAAATGTAGAAAATATGTCCCTTGTGCTAATGTGTTGCCAGGGAAAGCGACCTGCTTTCAGTGTTTGTAGTGTCCAACCTACCTGCATTATGGATCTTAGTTGACTCTGGCCATGGTGTAAAGAGGACATGTCACTGTGTACTATGGGGGTCATTACAACATTGGCGGTAAAAGCCGCTTACCGCCATGCAGAAGACCGCCAACACACCGCCGCGGAATTCCGCCACAGTCATTATGACCCACAGCTCGGAATCCGCCAAAAATCCAGACACCAACACAAGTTGGACACACCAAAGGTCAGTGATAAATTGGCGATAAAACCTCCACCGTTACGCCAACAGGAATACGTCCACACTATCACGACCCCCGAATCCACGTGGCGGTCTTTCAACCGCGGTATTCCATTGGTGGTACACACCGCCGCGCTCAAAATACACACACATTTACAAAACACATCCACATTGGACAATTCGAAATACACACACCTGATACACATACACACACCACTCCCACACATTCAATACAATATAAAACACCCACCCACATCACCCACAAACCCTTACATAAACAATTGCGACAGAAGGCCAGAGAGAGACACCACCAGAAAGAACAATAGCATCCACAGGCACCTTAAACCATCACTCACACAACATCCAAGCACCTCACACAACATACCTCTAAATATCACCCCACACATCACAACACACACCATCCCACACATCACCTACACCACCCCATGGCACCACAAACACACCCCAGGTTCTCTGAGGAGGAGCTCAGGGTCATGGTGGAGGAAATCATCCGGGTAGAGCCACAGCTGTTCGGATCACAGGTGCACCACACCACCATAGCTAGGAAGATGGAGCTATGGTGAAGAATCGTGGACAGGGTCAACGCAGTGGGACAGCACCCAAGAACACTGGATGACATCAGGAAGAGGTGGAACGACCTACGGGGGAAGGTGCGTTCCGTGGTCTCAAGACACCACCTTGAGGTTCAGAGGACTGGCGGCGGACCCCCGCCTCCTCCCCCAGAACTCACTACATGGGAGGAGCAGGTCTTGGCTATACTGCATCCTGAGGGCCTCGCAGGAGTAGCTGGAGGAATGGACTCTGGTAAGGCAAATCTTTACTACCTTATCCCCCCACCCCACCTGCATGCCATCACATACCCCCACCCTCGCCCTCACCCCCATCACTCCAACTCCTCACGTGTGTCCCAATATCACAAACCACACATCCCAAACACAAGCCCTGCATGTAACACCAAAGCATGGACACCCATCACCAAAGCATGTCCACTGCACATACCCATACACCCCCCTAAACCATTATCACACAAGGTCCTACACAGGAATGCAAGCACTACGGTACATGGTCACCCACCCATTGCACACCATGGCACACACAGATGCAATAATCATGCCTTTACACCCCTGCAGGACCCCTACCCAACGTCACCGGACAGGAGGGTCCAGACATGTCCACTCCACCCACAGAAGAGGCCCACAGTGATGACAGCAGCTCTGTCCAACTGGATCTAGATGACCAGCCCGGCCCATCTGGGACATCGGGACAGTCGGTTCCCCTCACACTGGCACAGGCCACCACAGAGCTTCCCTCCTCTGGAAACACCAACACGGCACCCACCCAGCAGGCCCATCCCTCTGTCCCCAGGACATGTCAATCGCAGTGTGTCCACCACTACCGGGAACCCAGGCTAACCCACCACCCCACAACACCAGGGACCTGGGGGCAGTGGCAGTGGGCACATGGTTCAGGGGACAGAGGCACAGGAACACAGGGGAACTGGGAGGGCTGCTGTGCGACAGGGGGAGGACAGGCCCAGGGAACCCACTCTCCATGAGGCCCTCTCCAACATCATGGGAGCCTACCACCATTCCCAGGAGACGATGGCAAGGGTACTGGCCAAGTTTCAGGAGACCCAGCGGCTGCAGGAGGAACAGTATCTGGGCTTCAGGGAGGAACTAAAATCCATCAGTTCCACCCTGAGCACCATTGTAGGGGTGCTGAAGGAACTCGTCAACACCAGGAGGGACACTGTGGCACAACAAGGGGCCCCTGACACTAGCCTGGATGATGAACTGTCCACCACCTCCGCCGGTGCTGGTGGAAAGGAGGCACCGCCACAGGACCACGACACCAGCACCCCACCCCCTGCAGATGGAGAACCACCCCGCAAGCAGTCCCTGAGATTCAGGACAAAGACAGAGAACAATGCCAAGACCCCGCCAAGAAATGAGACCACCCTGATTGTCATTCTTTTGTCCCACTTTGTCACCCTGTCCATCCATTAACTGCCCCAGCTCCACTTCCTATGCCCCTTTGGACAATGCACCTGTGAGACTAATAGACTGGACTCTGCCATGGACATTCCTTCACCATCACCCCTGACCATTTTACAACCCCCTCCACTATTTAGCACTTAAATAAACACCCTTAAATCACAAAACAATCTGGAGTCAGTCTGTGCTTTCACAATAGTGTATTTGCAATAACTGAGGGAAATAGCAATGTCCATTGTATTGACAACATACCTATGTCACACAGCTCTAGTCCATGCGGCAACAAAGCAGATGTCACACAGTGGGACCCACATCTGTGAAATCGTAAGGGAAAGTGACAACTCAGTGACAATACACTGGGTGAAAATGACAGACAGATGAGAGGTAGTAAAATTAAATCAGATGTAGCAGGCAGTGTTAATCTTCTTACCTGTGTCTCACTGGAAGTATTGGTGGATTACTGTGTTCCTGTTGTCTATGTCCTCTTCTTCTGCTTCCTCGTCTTCACTGTCCACAGGCTCCGCAGCTGCCAGAACACCTCCATCTGGACCATCCTCCTGCAGAAAAGGCACCTGTTGTCGCAAATCCAAGTTGTGAAGCATACAGCAAGCCACGATGATCTGGCATACCTTCTTTGGTGAGTAGAATAGGGAACCACCTGTCATATGGAGGCACCGGAACCTGGCCTTCAGGAGGCCGAAGGTCCTCTCTATAATCCTCCTAGTTCGCCCAGGGGCCTCATTGTAGCGTTCCTCTGCCCTTGTCCTGGGATTCCTCACAGGGGTCAGTAGCCATGACAGGTTGGGGTAACCAGAGTCACCTGCAGATGGTGAGGGACAACTGTTAGACACACAATAACTCATAGGGACATCCCCAGACACCTATTCACACTGTATAGGGTCCATGTCCTCACCTAATAGCCACACACGGTGCCTCTGGAGTTGCCCCATCACATAAGGGATGCTGCTATTCCTCAGAATGTAAGCGTCATGCACTGAGCCAGGAAATTTGGCATTCACATGGGAGATGTACTGGTCGGCCAAACACACTGTTTGTACTGACAGCACCTCCACTAGAGGGGGAATTCCTGTGGGATGGCAGATAGCTGACATCAGGTCTGGCTCCAACTGGGCACACAGTTCCAGGATTATGGTACGATCAAGTCTGTAGGTGATGATCACATGTCAATCCTCCATTGTCGACAGGTCCACCAGTGGTCTGTACACCGGAGGATGCCGCCATCTCCTCACCTGCCCCAGCGAACGTTGCCTATGGAGGAGAACAGCGAGCAGAGTCAACCAACTCTGAGGTACGTAAACACAACTTAATCGGAAAATGTTTGCAAATCGACATATGGCTGTATTAGTGTTTAAGCAAGGCCTATATATGTGTGACGCAGTCCAAAATAATGCCATGTGGGCCCCTGAAAATGGCGGCTGCCTGACCTGTAAAGTGGGACAAGGGGATATGAGGTAACTGTGCTGGCATTGTACACCGTCGGGTTAGGCGGTCGAAGACCACAGCGCAATCCTGCATTGATTAACATTGGACCCTATGGGTCCCAGGAGCCAATGACGATGTACGCCGGCGGTGACGGTACGCACCGCCGGGGACGTGACCGCCATTTTCTCTCTGTTCAATCACTTGATACCTGATCTTCGACAGGAGAGGACCTACACTGCAAGTGCTGCTATGACCTCAGTCTGGAAG
This sequence comes from Pleurodeles waltl, assembly GCF_031143425.1. NCBI lineage: Eukaryota > Metazoa > Chordata > Amphibia > Caudata > Salamandridae > Pleurodeles > Pleurodeles waltl. Next base: position 843,286,935 of record NC_090443.1, read on the forward strand.
CGACAATGGCTCGTGTGTCTGGGGAAAGGGCCCCTGCCTTCAGCACGGAGGAGTTGGAGAAACTAGTGGATGGGGTCCTCCCCCAGTACACACTACTCTATGGTCCTCCAGACAAACAGGTGAGTACACTGTGAGCATGCTGTATGGGCAATGGCTGTTTGGAGTGGTGTGGATGAAAGATAGGGGCGGAGAATGGGGCGTGCATGAAACGACGGTGAGTGCATGTGCATCATGGCAAGGGTAGGGATGCGGGCCAATGACTGTGACGGTGCGGAAGGTTATATCTTCTCCTTTTCCCCTGTATTATTCCCGTAGGTCAGCGCCCACCAGAAGAAGGATATTTGGTGTGCCATCGCCAAGGAAGTCCGGACCCTGGGGGTCTTCCACAGACGGAGCACCCACTGACGGAAAAGATGGGAGGACATTTGCCGCTGGAGCAAGAAGACGGCGGAGGCCCAGCTGGGGATGGCCTCCCAATGTGGGAGGGGTGCCTGTCGTACCATGACCCCCCTGATGTTCCGGATCCTGGCGGTGGAGTACCTGGAGGTGGATGGGCGCTTGAGGGCATCACAGCAGCCACAAGGGGGTGAGTACACTCTCATTCAGCTGATTCAGTGCATTGTAGGTGTCTGGGTGGGGGAGGTGGGCTGTGTGTTCCCCTAGGCCAGGGCGAGTTTAGTAGGCAAGGTCCCTTCTGAAGGCAGGCCCTGTGGCACCCCACCCCACCTATGTACAGAGCCAACTACACCTAGTCAGGCTCTTGTGACATCCATGTGTGCAGCAATCGGGCATAGCCTTGTAACCCATGTCCCTGTGATTGATTAGGGAACTCCAAGTGCATGGCGTAGTGCAGGGGGCTTCTGTGTCTGTAGTGTCCGCCAACAGTAGTGGTATTGCATGCACTCAACATGTCTTTCTTCTGTCTACCCCCCCTTTTTGTGGTCTCCCTGTTCTTGTGTGCATTAGCATCATCAGGCGGAGGAGCACTGGCACCGGAGCAGGAGGGAGCCGCATCCCACATGGCCCTGGAGGGCAACACTACAGAGTCTGAATTCACCAGTGGGATGGAGGGCGAGGGGAGCTCCACGGGGGCACAGGAGCTGAGACCAGCGATACGGACTCCTCCTCTGATGGGAGCTCCCTTGCGGTGGCTGTCTCATCTGTGCCCCCCGCATCTACAGGTACAGCCGCCACCCCCCCTACCAGCACCGCCCTCCCAGCAGCCCCTCAGCGTTTGCCCCTAGCCGCTCACCCAGGAGGGTAGGCATCTCCTTTGCCCCAGGCACCTCAGGCCCTGCCCCTGTCACCCCTGCTGCCCTCAGTGAGGAGCCCATTGACCTCCTCAGGTCCCTCACTGTTGGGCAGTCTACCATTTTGAATGCCATCCAAGGTGTAGAGAGGCAGTTGCAAAAAACCAATGCATACCTGGAGGGCATTCGTTCTGGTCAGGCAGCCCAACAGAAAGCTTTTCAGACTCTGGCCTCAGCACTGATGGCAGCCATTGTCCCTGTCTCTAGCCTCCCCCTTCCAACTTCCTCCACCCAGACCCAAACCCCTGTACCTCAGCCTATCCCAAGCACACCATCAGACCAGCATGCACACATGTCAACACACAAGGGAAGCTCAGGCAAACATAAGCACCACACATCCCTCAGGCACTCACGCAAGCATCATACAAATGCAGACATACAAACATCCACTGCCTCCACTGTGTCCCCCTCCTCCTCGTCTCCCTCCTCCCTCCCTGTCTCGTCTCCACTCACACCTGCATGCACTACATCCTCAGCCACTACCTCATCACCAGCACACCCACCACCTCACCCTGCTCACGTGCACTCACCACCCCCACTACCATTCACACATCCCCTGTGTCCTCTCCCAGTGTGTATGTGAGCCCACCTCCAAAGGTACACAAACGCAGCCACACATCCACCCAACAGCCATCCACCTCACGACAGCCTCCAGCCCATGCACCTTCACCCAATGACAGCAAACATACACCTCCTACAACCACTACCTCTTCCTCCACTCCCAAACCCCCTCCATCTACCCGTCCCAGTGTGCCCCAAAAACGTTTTCTGTCCAACCTTGACCTCTTTCCCTCACCTCCCCCACTCTTCAGTCTCCTAGGGCCCATCTCTCCAGGTCACAACCCAGCGCCTCAGCCACAATATCTGCAGGAACAGTGGTTCTAGTAGTACCCGGCTTCTGGAGTGCGCCATGCAGCAGAGCAGCCAGTGTGGCAAGGAGCCAGAGTACGGACAGTCCCCCACCTCAAAAGCATAAAGCATTGGCCAGTGCCCGGCAGGAGAGAGGAAAAAAATCTGCCACCAAAGCCGCTCCCAGGGGTACAGTTGGGAGTGTGGAGACAGCTGCGCCACCATCCAAGGTGGGGAAGGGGCACAGTAAAACTGGCAAGTCTGGGAAAACCTGCATGGCGGACAAGACCGCAACAAGCACCGCTGCCAAGGACACCACCGCCACCAGCACCGCTGCCAAGGACACCGCCGCCACCAGCACCGATGAATAGGACACCGCTGCCACCAGCACCGCTGAACAGGACACCGCCGCCACCAGCACCGCTGAACAGGACACCGCTGCCACCAGCACCTCTGCCAAGGACACCGCCGCCACCAGCACCACTGAACAGGACACCGCCGGCAACAGCACCGCTGAACAGGACACCACCGCCACCAGCACCGCTGAAGAGAACACCGCCACCACCAACACCGCTGCCAGGGACACCGCCGCCACCAGCACCGCTGAACAGGACACCGCCGCAACAAGCACCGCAGGCCAGTGAGCGCCAAAGATTCCGACGCTACTGAGGCCGCCACGAGCAGGATGAAGCACTCTGGGCACAAAGCCCCCTCCAGACCAGTGGAGAATGACATCCACTACCTCAGTCCTTGGCAGGATGAACCACTCTGGACACAAAGCCCCCTCCAGAACCAGTGGAGAATGACATCCACTACCTCAGTCCTTGGCAGGATGAAGCACTCTGGGCACAAATCCCCCTCCAGAACCAGTGGAGAATGACATCCACTACCTCAGTCCTTGGCAGGATGAAGCACTCTGGGCACCAAGCTCCCTCCAGAACCAGTGGAGAATGGCATCCACTATCTCAGTCCTTGGCAGGATGAAGCACTGTGGGCACAAAGCCCCCTCCAGAACCAGTGGAGAGATCCATCCACTACCTCAGTCCTTGGCAGGATGAAGCACTCTGGGCACAAAGCCCCCTCCTGAACCAGTGGAGACTGTTATCCACCTGAGAGACTGTGGCTTTGCACTCCCCAGGATGCAGCAGTGGGCAAACCACCCACTGTAGAGACTTGAGAGACTGTGGCTTTGCACTCCCCAGGATAAAGCAGTGGGCAAACCACCCACTGGAGAGACTTGAGAGACTGTGGCTTTGCACTCCCCAGGATGCAGCAGTGGGCAACTCACCCACTGTAGAGACTTGAGAGACTGTGGCTTTGCACTCTCCTGGATAAAGCAGTGGGCAAACCACCCACTGGAGAGACTTGAGAGACTGTGGCTTTGCACTCCCCAGGATGCAGCAGTGGGCAACTCGCCCACTGTAGAGACTTGAGAGACTGTGGCTTTGCACTCTCCTGGATAAAGCAGTAGGCAAACCACCCACTGGAGAGACTTGAGAGACTGTGGCTTTGCACTCCCCAGGATAAAGCAGTGGGCAAACCACCCACTGGAGAGACTTGAGAGACTGTGGCTTTGCACTCCCCAGGATAAAGCAGTGGGCAAACCACCCACTGGAGAGACTTGAGAGACTGTGGCTTTGCACTCCCCAGGATGCAGCAGTGGGCAACTCACCCACTGTAGAGACTTGAGAGACTGTGGCTTTGCACTCTCCTGGATAAAGCAGTAGGCAAACCACCCACTGGAGAGACTTGAGAGACTGTGGCTTTGCACTCCCCAGGATAAAGCAGTGGGCAAACCACCCACTAGAGAGACTTGAGAGACTGTGGCTTTGCACTCCCCAGGATAAAGCAGTGGGCATGGAGCCCCCTCGTGGATCTGGTGTCGTTTACTCATCTGGCTGAGGTGCCCCCCTTCCCTTCCCCCTGAGGTGCCAGTTTTATTTCTTTCTGATGCCTCAGTAGTGTTCTTTCTGTCTTGTTCGGGTATTGAGTGTGGGCCTCACCCATGCATTTTGGGCCCACTGGTCCACGGACTCTGATAGTGGAATCCCTTGGACTTGTATTCTTGGTGTATATATTTGTTTGTAGTGTGAATATCTTTATATATGTGTATATTTTTGATTCATGTATTTGAATATATTACAATCATTCAACTCATTTCTTTTTGTCCTTGCATTCTTCCAGGGGGGGTTGAGGGGTATAACTGTAATGTATCATGATGTATTAGTGTGTGTGTTGTCGTGGGTGAGGGTGGGGGTGTTGCGTGTTGCGTGTGTGTGTCACTCTCTTTTCCCTGCCCCCTCCCCTGTGTCATAGGTGCAGTACTCACCGTGGTCTTTGCCGCCGTCTTTGTTGTTCCTGGTAGAGAAGCAATAAGATAAACGCTGGCAGTATCTGGAGCTTGGGTTCCATGGCGTCCTGATTCCTCGTGGGGTGTGTAGAGGAGAGAGTTTCCCCTTCCAATTCCTGTTTCCACCGTGTTTTTGTTCGCGGTGAATCCGCCCCGGAAAAGGTGGCGGATTGGACTGTTGTAATAGTGTGGGCGGTACATTGTCCTCCGCCTGTCTGTTGGCGGTTACCGCCGCGGTGTTTGTTTGTACGTACCGCCTTGGCAGTCAGAGTGTTAAAGTGGCTGTCTATGTTGGCGGTTTCCGCCACGGTCGTGATTACAATTTTTTTCCACTGGCCTGTTGGCGGTTTTACCGCCGCTTTAACACCGACCACCAGGGTTGTAATGACCACCTATGTCTGTTGCACAGGAAACAATATTTAGGTGTGTGTCCGGTACAACAGGGTATTAATCCCGTTATCTACAGCAGCTAATGCCTTCTGTAAATTTTCCTGATCTATTTGCCTTAACTGGGCAGCAGCTTCTTATTGAGAAAGCTTCCAAATTTCATTATAAACTGCATATAAGAAGCGCTTTCTGCAATGTTTTCTGGGGCAAGGAAATTCTGTAAGTCAGTATTATTAGACAGGAGACTGAGGTGTTCTTTAACAGCATCTAGTGAGGAACTCTTCAACCATTGCTGGCATAGTTTCCCTACACTGTATTTTGTCACTGTACCCGCGTGTTCAGATGACACATAGCAAGGGTCAGGCCTACTTGTTCTAAAAACCCCTGTGGAGTTTACAAAACGTTTATGACACCCATTGGTATCTGTTGGCCACAATAACCACCCACCAGGACATGAAAGTGAAGCATTAAACGTGCCATTTTGGACCCATTCGTCAAGCTGATCATCAGTTGCATTTACATACTTTTGCCATTTGTAAAATTTTTCAGGGGCAGGAATACTGGGCGTATTCAAATCCTTAATTTTTGCCAAGCCTAAACAACCACTCTGTTGTACAGTTTCATAAAAAAAAATATCATTTGAACAGGTATAAGGCATGCTCTAAATAAAGGTTCCTTTCCCCTTATTTGCCAATGTTTTGCTCCACACACACTTTTTAAGTCAGCCTACTTTAACCAATATTCATAGCCTTCTATAGCCAACCAGGAAAAAAAGGAATCCGCATAAACAAATTTTGTATCTGTCAATAATGTATGTACATTTTCCATTAATGGTAATTTGAAATAATATGAGTCAGCATTTTTAAAATTGTGCCCAGAAAAATATGCAAATTTTTCAGAATATGTTTTAGAACATCCAGAGTATCCATAATAATTATAACTATATATAACTATATATTAATTATAACAGAGCATGTCTCCATAATTTTCTTTGGATTGATAAACATCCTCACTTTCAAATACAGTAAAATACTGCATCTCAGTCATCATAGAATCAACTGTTTTCACATCCCAGAAATCAGATACAACTCCAGGTATTATCACATCATTTATAGAAAGTTTAAACACATATGGTATTTGAATGACTTATATCAAATGTGACTTTATCCCAGACAGTCCCATCAGGAATTGGTATAGCGGAAATGTTCACAAACGACAAGTCTCTGCGGACTTTGTGAGAAGAGAAATGGGGTTTCAGAACCTCATCCACCAGTTCAACTGTTGATCGTTCAGGATGGTAATGACCATGTATTAGTAGAAAGAAAATAATAACAACGCCAATCCAAAGGAGGAAAGCTAGTATAGTCAAGGAAAGCCACAGATAGTTCCATGGGAAAATAAAGTATTTTTTTTTGCCAAATTATCAGCTTATATGTTTTTGACAGTTCAGATGCGGAAGAGACAGATGAGTCAGAGAAAGTGTCAGTGATGTCGGTAAAGTATCCAGAAGCAGTTTGTGCAGAAACTGGAGCCGTGTTCTGAAGAGGAGAACTAACAGTGGTCTCCTGTGGTGGTTCGTAATAGACGATGCCATCCATTTGTGTAGAATTTGAGAATGATCAATCAACATTTTCTGTGTTGCTTGTTGCAAAGGATGCTAGTGGAACTAATGAAAGGTCATTTTCCACCCTCCCCAAGTTCGGAGAGCTGTCAGCATTGCTGCTCAAAACTTATAGAGGGACATCTTGACCAGTAGTGAGAGGGATTTGGGTACTACTGGTTGTTCCTCTTGGTCTGCTGTGCTGGATGGGCCGCACTGTGTTACTTGACATTGTCGATAGAGACAAAGCGGTTTCCTTTAGAACCAGGTGGGAGTATAACAGTTCTGGTACCGTGTATTCCCAGGACTGAAACCGGTGCATGATAGGAAGGACCGAACTCCTTTTACACAGCAACTTTTTCATGTACTAGATCCCCATCCTTTGGAATCCAGCCGGTAGATGTTATAGGAACATCCTTAATTCCTAAGGGGGCAGCACTGGCAGACGCGTTGTCGTGACAGAACTGTTTTAATTCCTGCAAGACAGTGACATGTTCATTTATGTCAAAGGGTGTTTTTGCTGCCTTCACGCCGGGACCATCAAGATCTGGAACATACATTCAAGTTCCAAACAGGCACTCATATGAAGTACGGCCCCCCACAAGTAGTTAAGCCAGCTACGACCCGTACCAAGTACTCTGGCTGTTAAGGATTGCTTTAAATCTTGTTTTCGTTGCTCCACTACACTATTTCCCTTGGGATGAAATGGAGACAAATAATAGAGTTGGACCCCTAGCAAGGCCATGGCGTCCCTGAATGCCTTTGAGGTGAAAGCAGGGCCCTGGTACTTAGTGGAAAGCCGCAACTGCATGTGTGCCGATAAAGATTTGCAAATCTTTAATAGCAGTCAGAGCGTCGGCCAAGCGTTGTGGCCACACCCATAGAAATCTGGAGGGGCAGCCAGCAGCGACTAAGATGTATTTGTATGCACTGTCAGGTGTCAAAGGACCACAGTGGTCCAGGTACACACATTGTAATGGTTTTTTAGAAATTAAGAAGGGTGTCTGCGGAGGGCATTTAATTGTGGATCCCTTCATTTGTTGGCAGATAACAACAAAGAACATACTGCTTGGTCTGTTTGTATAGACCTGGCCACCAATAACAAGCCTGCAACAATTATATTGGAGCCGCCACACCTGCATGGGCAGAAGCAACTCTCTCTTGCACTGCTTTGATCAACTCTGGTCTTAGGTCTTTATTGGGAATTACTTGAACTCCCATGCTTGGTATTTTTACTTCTGTGTTAAGCATGCCTCTCATCCGGTAGGAATATTTAGTGGGATATCCTTTAGGTAAAGGTGTGCCATTAGCCGAGGCTTTTTACGGCAGCCAGTATTTCATCGTTCGGTTTCGTCCTAGAACGAGTTACTGCAGCAACAGAAGCTGTAGCTACTGCTGATTTGGCTGCTTCATCAGCCAGTGTATTCTCAGCAACGTGTATTCCAACGCGCTGGAGCCCAAGTGTTTGTACAACATGGCATTTGGTAGCATTTCCTTCAGATCCGCTACTTTCCCCCATAGTAGTCTGTGTTTGATGGTGATACCTTTGGAATCTCTGAACCCATTCTGGCGCCAGTAGTTCAGATATTCATTGAAGGACTGGACACAATAGTATGATTCACAGACAATCAGCATTAGCTGGGCAGGATCCATATGTTCCAGTGCCATCACCAAAGCCTTTAGCTCTGCTAGTTGTGCAGTGCAATCCCCTAGGGTTTGCATGAAGGTATGTTGTGGATAGAATTTACTACCCTCCATATAGCCACTTATCACTGCGCAATCAGCAGAGTATTCATGCTTTGTGCCTATAGGAGGTTGTGCTGAGCCATTGGTGTTCATGACTCTTTGATATTGATCAATAGGCAGTGTATTTGCCGGAACTGGGTATTCTAGTTCATATTGCAAAAATTATTGAGTTTGTAACTTTGGGTCAAAAATATAGTCAACATCAGTGGCTGTCAAAGATGTTGTCCATTAGATCCAATGTGGATGTAATACTTTAGCATTTGGAACACTGGCGTTTTGTAACAGCCTCAAGGGCTGGCATTGGAGATACAACAATGATGTCTTTCCCCTGGGCTAGTGGTCTTTCTTTAATGACAGCCATCTGAACAGCAGTAAGGATTTTTTCAGTTGGAGCGAAATGCTGTTCTGCTGTTGAATATAAATGTGATTTGTATGCAATCTGGACTGTCTCACCCTCATTGAATGTTCCATAGGTGAAACCAATGGCACCAGCAATTACTGTGATGACCAGATGTTTTTTATTGGCCCTTGTGTGTAGGTGTTGTGCTGCAAGCATGTCTTTTTGCAGTGCTCTGAGGATGCATGTGTGTTTGACTGTCCAGAATTTACTGGAAAAGTCAGGACGTATCAAGTCTTATAAGGGTTTGATGCGTGATGCATAATCTGGAATGTATGTTCTGCCAAAATTTAGAAAACCCAATAGCGAGTGGAGTTTTTCAATGGTATTTGGAGGTTGTAACTGTGCACATTTTTCTAAGAATTGTGGTGCTAGGCTCTTTCCTTCACTAGATAATTCGTATCCCAGAAACAGGATACTAAGGAAGGCTATTTTTGTTTTTTTGAAAATCAATTTATAGCCGAACTTGGCAAATCCTACAACAATGCAGGCTACCCATCTTAAATGTTGCAGTAATTCATCATCCATAAGATAGGTATCATCTACATAGGACAATGCTTCAGGGTCAATGTCTTGCAATATTGAAGTTACACGAGCCGCAAACAGTCCTTGACTGTTCCTGTACCCCTGTGGTAAACGACAGAATTTTTCTGGGAGCCTAGTGCACTGAAACTTGTTAGGTCTCTACTCTCAGGCGCTCTATTTTGGCAGAAGAAGACGTTGGAAATATCCAATGTTGTTTTTTTTTTTCACACTATGTTGTTCATAAGTGCTGTGTTTTGTTTTGTATAGCATATGTGCGTATATGACTAAGTGTCTGTAGAGTAAGACTATTCTGTATGAATGGTCCAGTTTAGCTACAGGGAATAAAGGATTATTCACTGGTGAGCCACAGGGTTCGATTACGCCCTGGTACTCTAGTACTCTTGTTGAGGATTTCCCTCACAGGTGCTTTGGCATCATGTTTTATTGGGTATTGGGGTTGAGGCTGGGGTTGATTTTTAATTGGAATTACATGATAGGGGGAATATTTGTCCCACCCTACATGGTTGCGATATAACGCGGGTGCCTGTGCCAATGCCCAATCAATGGCGTAGGATTCTGCAAGCTCATCAGGAACAAGGGGCAAGAAAGAAGGATTGATAACCTCTTCCCCATGTGGGCAAATACGGACAAATTCAGGTAGCCAATCCTTTTCGGACAGTAAAATATCATAAATGTTAATGACGTGGTCCCAAAAGATTGCGTCTATTGTGCGTTCATTGTCTCCTAACTATATTGTTACTTTATACATGCTGTCAGGCATGGAGACATGCATGTCCACAGTTTCAACTTGTAAGAAATCATCAGTTGCTTTCACCTCCAGATGCTCCTGAAGATTCCGGCGAACTATTGTGACCTCTGCTGCGCTGTCTAGCAGACCTCATGCCCATGTCTTGTTCTTCAGTAGAGTCCTCTTCTTGAGTGACATGATGAATCGCAACTCTTGCCACTTTTTTCTTTTTAAATTGGGGTTTTTATTGGGGAAGTTTCTCTTCTTTTTTTTACCGAAACTTCTGTTGAGCATTATGATTCCTGTCTCGATTTCACGTACTCAGTTCTTCCCTCTGACCGCCCACCTCTCTCACTGCGTTTTTCTGGTGAGCCCTGAAAGAAACGAGATTGGGGTGTATCAGTATATTGATATCTGTCAGGCTTTTTTATATTATTTCTATTGCTGAGATTATATCTATTCTGTGGGGTCTCAGTATGTGGAGATTCTCCCCTTTCTTTTTTAGGTGTTTGTTGTTTTTTATCCCAGTGTTTTTTAAAACCCTCAGGGGCTTGCCTGGTAGAATCTTTATTAGATTTACCCTGAAATTGTTGTTTTATGTGCCTGGCCCCCAGACTATCTCGACCAATACTGGAATATGTCTCCACGATAATCTTTGGCAGCTCACGTTCTTGATTCTGTGGAGGAACATCCCAGAGCTTCATACGCACTGCTAGTGCTACTGCTTCCCCTTTAAGTTTACTCAGAATTATGAAAGATACAGTGGTAAAATTGCCCATAAGTTGCATCCCCAAGTCTAGGGCCGGGGCAGCCCCTTATTTATCTTGAATTTGTTTTAACACTTCCGGAAGATTGCAAAGTGTCGGTGTACCATGTGCGGTAGTATAGAGCATGGCAAATACTGTGCCCCATTGTGAGAAAACAGGGCTGATTGCAGAGGCCCCCTAAATTTTTGTCCCCATTTTCCACTTTTTGCTGGTGTTTTCCTGACTCTGATGGTGCCCTGGGTACTGCTAAACAGTCCCAGGGCCTGTGCTCTGTGTAAAATCAATATGCAAATTAGGCTAATTATAATTGGCTATGTCAACCTACCTATAAGTCCCTAGTATATGGTAGGGCATGTAGGTTTAGGGACCACAGCATAGGTAGTGCACCCATAGGTGCACTGCTGAGGTGCCCAGTGTCATTTTAAAGGCAGGCCTGCCTTGCTGGCTGCTTTTAAATTAAAGTTATATGCAAATTCGACTTTCGAATTAAAAGTAGTTCCAAAGTCTTAAACTACCTTATTTTTACATATAAGTCACCCCTAAGGTGTGCCCTATGTGCCCCTAGGGCTGGGTGCCATGTAACTATACGCAGGGACCTTATAAAAATAGTTTTATAAGCCCTGGTGAGGTAAAAACAGCCAAATTCATGTTTCCCTCATTGTAGTAAATGGCCTTCATAGGCTAGAATGGGAAGACTTTATTTAAAGTCCCCTTAAATGATGGATACCAAGAGTTTGGTATCAAATTAATTGTTATAATAAATCCCACAACTTCCAGTTGTTTGATTTAATATAACTTGTTCAGGTAAAGAGTTTTAAACTTTACCTGAAAAGTTGCCAATTTCAGCCCTGCATTGTTTTTGCTGCTGTGCTCTGAATGGCCAGCCTCTGGCAGCCTAGCCAGGCTGACTTGATGAGGTGTGAAGTGGCCTGGCTTCACACAAAGGAATGTGCCTGTGGGAGGGAATCTCCCCTCAGCAGATGGTGAGGCAGGAAGGGCTGCCAAACTGGTCTTTAAAGGCAGGGAAGGACATTTGGAGCAACCAGCAACACCCCCACATCCTGCAACCCCAGACAACTAGGTGCCCACTTGAATAGATTAGGAGAGGGCAGGAGAGGGGTGTGTTTATGATTTTTAGCCACACCAGTGGGTGGGCTCAGCCAGCTGTAACCTCCAAAATTCAGATTCAGCCATGATTGATTTTTGAAGAATGTTGCCTCCTTGGATTGATTTTTGCCACACTTCCCAGGAAGTGGTCATCGCAGGGGGAAGGACCCTGCACCTGACTGGAGAACCAGGACCCCCCTGCTTTTCACCCAGGAGCAAGTATAAAACTGGCAGACCTGCACCCACACCTCAGATCCCCATCAGATTCCAACAAGGAAGAACCAAAGGAGAAGAAGGACTGCCCTGCTGGACCCCTGGCCTGCACCTGGAACCTGCACTCAGAAGGACTGCACCAGCTGCATACCTTCACCACAAGAAGGACTTTGCCTGGCTTCAACTGGTTCAAGGAGGGACTCCCTGTTTGCTACAGGTGAAACATTGCTAACTAGAGTCCCCTGCACCAACTCCTGAAGAAATCAACCAGCTGACCACTGCCCAAAAAGGAGTTTGCGCCAGGTGCATTCTGAGAGTTGTAGTCCGCACCCCCAAGGACCATCTCAGAACTTCTGGACCCTTGGGGTGAGCTGTGGACCTCAAAAGAACCTTAAAAGGACATCTGGGAGAAGCACTAGAAGTTTGGAGAACTTTTTTTAAAAAGCTCCATGGAGGGACCGACCCGCCGCGGCAAATCTAGCCGACTTGCCTCAACCGCGACCCGGCCTGATTTGCTGGTTCGTCCCGGTAAAGAAAATCTCCAAAAAAGAGACTAAGTCCGGAGGTAAAAAGTTGACCGGCCTCCCAGCCAGCGTATCCGAGGAGGGCTCCAGGGACGTCGGATCAAGATCCAGGTTTACCCCGGTCGAAGGATTTTCACCTCGAAAAAACGTCTAAGTCCGAAGGTAAAAATCTCCACCGAGGATTCCCGTGACGCATATCCGGAGAAGGGCTCCAGGAGGTCGGATTGGACTGGCAGGTTCGTCCCGCTGAAGAAAATCTTCAGAAAAACAACTAAGTGTGAAGGTAAACTTTTGACCGAGGCCTCCCGCGGCCTGTAGCCGAGCCGGGCTCCATCGCGGACGGCCTGAAACTTTGACTTTGCCCCGGTCGAGATGCAACCAGATGACCCGATTGGTGCTTTTTTGTTTCTAGGCGCTAAAAAACAATAATTCTTTAAAAATTCATATCTCCGGTTCCCCTTATCCGATTTTATTCGTTTTTGTGTCATTTTAAAGATAAAAATATAATCTATTTTTATGAAATGGTTTTGGATTTTTAAACTGTTTCCTGTGTTTTATTTAATTACTGTTTTGTGATATTTGAATGCTTTACATTCTGTCTCCTAAGTTAAGCCTTGTCGCTCGTTGCCAGGCTACCAAGGGTTGAGCTGGGTTTAATTTACTGAGACCTAACTGGACCTAAGTGGAGGTTAGTGGCCTATTGCTAAGTGTAGTTACCTACCTGCCCTTGACAATAACCCATTTTCCAACACCCATATATTGCAGTTATCTACTGTGAGAACCATCCCAAATGGCAAGCACATAGTTAATATTCTGTGTTTATCCTGAGGTCCCCTATGGGGAAATGCTGCTTCCAGTGCATTTATTTTTTGAGCTACCCAAAACGGAATCTCTTCCCGTTTGGCGGGTACCTTACCCATGATCAAATGTACAGTCACAGGATTAATACCTGGTGTTGCTGCATGTGGTTGCACCGGGGCAGCACGTGCTGGGTTTGTATTTAATGTTTGCATTAAAAACGGTACTAATAGTTTGTATATTGGCATAAACTCAGTATACAAGCGGCGAACCTCAGCTACCGCCAAGGTTGCTGCATCAGGGTGCGGTGTATATGTAGCCAATAAAGGCCAGGCAGGGCCATCCTTACTTAGAGGACCTAACCTAACATATCGGATTGTATGTGGTAGGGCGCCATTAAGCCAATGAAATGTAATTGTGTTCCCATCGGCTGCTGGAAAGGTGACCCAAGAATAGAAAATATCTGTTCTGTATGCTGCATGAGCTTCAACAACAAATGTTACTGGACCCTCCTGGGCTCTGAGGCTATGGGCCAATAAATGTGCAGTAAGGGGATGGTCGCATATTAACTGCAATTACCACCGGCTGCGGGTTCGCCATGGTAAATAGTAAACTTTGTTCAGAGATAAGCACACCAAATGGAGATTATCCTTTTAGGGTTCAAGCTTGGACAACCTACAGCGGTAGTTAGGTACTCCCTACTAAGCTGAGGTGGCAAAAATTCCTCAATACCACATACATCTCCGTATATAGTACTGAGGTGTCCTTGCATGTAGCGAGACAGAGATCCGAAAATGAATGCCTGACCAAAAGCTGGGCGCCATGTTGCGTAGGTTCTCATTATCCTAATGAGACTACTGGATTCGGGTGACAGGATCATCTTTACTGCAGGGGACTGGCTCTGATCCCACACCATGTGACACCTGTCGGCCTAATCTGGGTTTTTTTTCCGGCTAACTAGCAGTGCCTCATCTTCACACAAGAGCAGGGATGATTGGGGAAACCGGGCACATGACATACATGACTCCTCAGGGGAATCGTGGTCACTCAGATCTCATCCGTTTCTCTCAGTTACATTAATCTCACATATGCAAGGACAATCAGAGGAAGAGTAAAGTTCAATAATGTTTTATTGAAGTAACTGCATCTTAGATAATAAAGCATGTATTGCAATAGCTAGGACGATAAAGCAAAATAAGATTACAATTGTGACAAGGAGAGTAAAACACAAGAATAAGGCTACCATACTGTCACTAAGGTTTGTATAGATAGTTCCCACCTAAGCGGTGTTAGAGCACAGAATGTTAAGCTCTAATTCTTCCTTCCAGGTTCCCCTTGGGAAGACATCATCCCTTATACCTGAGCAAGAGGCCTGTAGTCTACATAAGCCGCTGTAGTGAAGCAATCAGCAGTCAGCATACAGTCGTAGGCATCTGGCTTGAATCTCCCCCTTATATTCATGGGTCAAAGTAGTGTTTTTGTAATAAAACAGCTGATGTTCCAAGAAAGGATCCCCACGTAAGAGTGTGTATGTTTCTGTGAACATTGGAGACAAAGCGTACCACTTTTGTCGGCAACCTATCTCACTGCAGCCTTGAGAAAAGCACAGAGTGAAAGAAATGTCTTGTTTAAGAACGCAGTCCTGACCTAGGCAAAGAACAGCTAGTTAGAGAAAACATAACAAAACCGCAAGTGTGGCTAATGTTAAAATAATAAAACAAAGCCGACTAAAATATATCTAGGTTAAAGTGTACAGCGGTAGGCCTAGTTTGCTAAAATAACGTGTACAATTATAGCTAAAATGGCTACACAACAAGCTATTCATGTATATTTGTAACATAGCGATGATCACTGCTGTGTAGTTATAGTTCAGAGAAGGTTTCCATTGAGAAAGCATTTTTTAGATTTGCCTCGAATGTTGCCCCCATTGATGAATCTGCCCCGCATTTGGCACTCGCTTAACAACCATGTCCAGTGTGCCAAATTTTATGCATTTTGGTTCAGTGGGGAAAACAAAAGTTAAAGGGGGGTGGTCAAAAAGTTCTTTAAATCTATGTGTAGTTATGGTTCCAGCCTCACTTTCCATTATAAAAGTATTTTTGATTTGCTTATTTCTTTGCCCCCCATCGACGAATCTGCACCACATTTGGCAGTGCACATGGCCAAAGGCAATGCATAGAGGAGGTTGGCTGCCCACAGCAGGTTAAGTACCTATAGTGGATTGTTTGCAACCCTGTGCAAAACCCCCCACGCTGCACAGCCAAAGGCTGTGCATAGCAGGAGTCGGGTGTCTGCAACACATTGGGCACAGGGCCTGCACTCAGTCCCCGCAGTCCACATTCAAAGGCCATGCACTGCGAGTTTGCCCGTCTGCAGCCGGGCCCTTCGCACAATCTCTGCAGCACATGGCCAAAGTGGGGCATGTTAATTAATCACGTCATAATAAAACCAATAAAATTCACTGAGAAAAACATAGTTCAAAACGGAGCTATGTTTCGGGCTCAGAATCGTGAAATCACAAAAATTTGCTGGTTATGGTTATCTATGCGCACAACACATGCTGACCGCCATGATTTCTCCTCGATGTCAATTTCTGAATATTTTAATACTTCACCACCTCTATAATATACACTTTGATAGTGTTGAGCTATTGGATAACCTGCCTCTTTATTGTTAATCACTCATCTTAGTTCCAGGATTCTTTTTATTAACTGACAGGTTGTACTCCCAATGGATTTCAGTGAGGGGACTCCAAGATCTAAATTGCAAATACGCGCTTTCATATTATTAATTTCAGAATTCTGTATTTTTTCCCGTTGATTTCATGTTTCTGAGAATGTCCACCTTGTTCGCATGCTTTCCATTTGTTGCATTTCCAAAGCCTTCATTTGTTTTTTATTCCTAATTCCCATCCCATAAAAACAAAGAGTTTACTATGGCATCTACAAAGTATTCCATGGACTGACATCCATTTTCTTGTGACACGTGTGAGCTGTCCGTTACAGTTATTTTCTGCAATACATAAAACAGTTTCGAGGTTAACCTTGAAAATGGGGAATAACATACACATTTTCCACTTCCACTGACTTTTTTCACTTAGTAAATGTCGACAGGTTTGACCTTCCTAAATGAGCCCGGTGTAATATCCGACTGTTGGATTTTGATGAGAAGCTCAAGATTTCAACACTCATGCAAGCAGATGTTTGTTTGCAGGTGTTTCGGGATTTAGAGAGGCAGTTGTAATAGAGGCCTATATTCATTAAGAACATATTTTTTCTAGAGATTCGTTCTTGTCATTCCTAAACCAATTTTAAATCTTTGAAGTTTAGGTGACCAGCACTTTTCCTCACCAATGGACACCACAGGCTCTACCTAAAAATATGTTTGTAGGCCAAGGCATCTCCCTGAAATGTTGGCCATAGACACAGTACATGTTTAGCTAAAGTTTATATTGAATCCACAATAGAAGAATGCAGTTTCGACAACTGTTGTGTCTGAGACATCCCAGAAGTAACTTCCGGTGGGCCAAACTACTTAGCCATAATTTCTACAATAGTTAACAAACAAGCTAGAACGTAGCTCTGACTAAATTAAGAGCACAGGTCGGATCACATGGCGTGAGCCCTGGCAGTTCTCATTTAAGTCACGGTCTCTGCCAGAGTTTTGCACAGACTAATGCCTTAAGTAGTATAAGAGCTGGAGCAGCAGTGTGTTCCCACCTCTTACAGTGTTAAAGAGTTGTTTCACTGGAGCATTAAAAAATTCTGCTGCTTTTACTTTAAATATAACAGCATTTGTTAATGTCTCTTAATCAACTGCGGAACACAACACAATAACACAGCATAACGCATATTACCAACAGAACAATAACATAACAAGGCACAGCACAAGGCAAGAAACCTATCAAAATAGAAAACAACAGAACACCCACATTGCAGCAGATCTACACAGTGCAATAAGGCATCACAAAACACACCAGCACTAAAAACTTCACAGCTCTTTAACAATAAAATAGAACACATTAACACAAACGAATGATGCACCATACACATCAACACGATTTGAAACTCAACACAAAATGCAACATTGCAAGGCAACACAACAAAACACAATGGCACAACACAAAGTAATACTGTAACACGCTTGAATAAAAGTAACACTACGGCTGGAGAGATTGAAGCAACAGATCCACCAACATGGTGCGCCACAATAACACAATAATATGTTTTTACAATGGGCCACATAGCAACACAAAACTCCAAAAATAGAAGTAAAATGGTCAGCCCTTTGTCACCCGTCTCCACAACACCAGAACTCAAGCGCACAACACAATACCCAATTGCAAATGTGTAGAGTTGTGTTGCTTTGTGTTGTTATATTTCTTTATGTTGGTGTGTTGTATTAGCATGACATTGTATTGTTGAGTTTCTGTTTTGTGATTGTTTTCTTTCATTGTGTTGTGCATTGTATTGCCTTACAGTGTTTTAATTTGTTGTTGTTTTATGTTGCATTGCTAGCTGATAAATTAATTATTTTGCTCTCTTGTTATTGCCGTATGTTACTTATTTGATTGCGTTGTTGTCTTATTAAATGTGCACAAATATTATTGTTACACTTTACAATCTACAAAATGTTTTTTCATAGTACAGTGATAAAAAAGTGTTTTCACAAAGCACTGTTTTACTTACGCTAGGTACATCTAATAGCTCTTGCCACAAAATGTTTTTGTGACCCAGCCCGAATATGCCGCATCTGCCAAGCAAAGTATGTGTGGCAAAAACAGTAATATACAAGTGTACGTTGGACAGTTGAGAAAACCAGGGCTTATATTACAGTTTGGGCTCACTGTTCTTGTTTGTAAAATGGCACACCTTTACCTAGGTTAGCCCTGTGAAAGGCAAACAGGTTGTTTAAACTTACCAACCTGTCTTTTACTGCAAGAAGTGACTCGGCCCCACATGCAAGGGGGGAGCAGTGCTTTATTTGTAAAAGAATGAGTGCCTCTGCCCAAAGCTGTTCTCAAAAACTTGCGGCCGGTGCTATTAAATATTGCCATGCCAAATACCAGGGCTGCATAGTCTTGAATTCATCTCAGGTCACTTTAATCCACTGCCGCACAATCCCTGCCCCCTACCACTCTCTTGCAGGTCCCTGCATTCTCCGTTTGTGGTGGTTTTCCGTCTTTCTCTTCCTCCTCCTTTCCCCTTTGTGTGCTTTACCCCTCTCGGTCAATATTTGAGGAGTGAAAAATAAATGCCAGTGCCCCAAAATGAGTGCTGGTGGACCCCATTTGCAACCACTGGCTCAATTAAGCACTGAGGGGGAGAAAGGACCCTCTCCACAGGCAGGTACAGTGAGTAACTGCACACTTTTGCAGGCTGGTATTGGTGGGGTGTCCCAGGGAACCACTTGTCTACTTTTTAGGGGAGCCTCTGGGAGACACACGGATGACGCACTAGCTATATGTGATGAATTATGACGGTGCCTCCTGACTACTTCTTTGCCCTGGGCCCGCATTTGTAATATGGAGTGGGTGTAATTCCAAAGGGGTCTCCCATTTACACATGGCCACACACCCATGTAATTTAATATATGTTCTCTTGTGATCAGGCTGGTGCACATTTAGCGTCATTGAAATCCGAATTATTGAACAGTTTTCTCAAGCGTCTGCGAACCCTTGCATAATACCAAAGTGCCCCCAGTGCGTAAAAAGCATTTGCAATGCAGTGGGTCTCATGTTTGCTCGAGTTAGAGCTCTTAGCGTTGTAAATTCCACATAAATTGAAAATGAAAAATAAAACAGTGGACATAAGCAAGCTGATTTAAAGTGCCACGGCTGTCATGTCCTTGAGTGTGAAAGAGCAACACAAAAGGAAAAAGAAGTTCGCTCGCAGTCGAACTTATCGGCAAAAGTGCAATTATCCATGTAACAGGGTCGATGGCCAAGGCAGTAACAAAACTGCCCTAAGGAGGGACAAACGTAAAGCATTTACCAATGATAGCAAAGGATTTTTGAAAGGCAAGCCCATGAACCAGTAATAGTGATGGGCATGCGGTGGGCGTGGTTAAAAGCCCCCAGGTAGATTACAACAGGCCAGAGCTCTTGTGTGCTGACCAAAAAAATTGGGGGTATACATCCTTGCAGCACATTGTATAACATGACCTCAGGACCTCATTAAAAACACATGTTCAGTAACGTGGAACGTCCCATCACGCCACACTGCACTTGTTCCACCTTGTGAATTAATAAAATACAATTAATAAATAATATCTGAGAAAACAATTCTCTGAGGGAAGAGAAAGGTTTAAGAGAAGCGACTGATGATGCCTGCACGGGTCTGCTATTTCCCATCTTCTGTTGTGAATTTGGCATCTAACTTTTTCTTTATTGAAAGACTAAAAAAAGTGAACTGGAATTGCAAAATTGTAGCCTTTGTGTCTTGCACTGCAGTCATTTTATGTCTTTTTATTATAAACAAAAGTAAAATAAGGAAGTCTGGTAGTTTGCAAGTCATTGCTAAAAATGTACTGTTCTGTGGTCCGATTAATCTTTAAACTGCAAGCATTTAACTGTAACTAATGCCCTGATAGAAACCAGAACAAAGAGGCCTTCAGAAAGCTAGGAAATCCCCCCACTACTAACAACAGAAACTGACAAGAGATGTCAAAGTTCAGCTGAGAGAAATGCTGTCGGTTCTGTTTAACTCATTAGAAGCCCTGATGAGTGAAATACCCGCATTCTTCTGGAACGCAGTGGAAAATATGAGAATGCAGGGCAGCAACCTAGACCACGGGTAGGACTTTGGAAATATTTTTAAATGCACATCAGTCTTTGTTTTAACATATTAGTGCCCAACGCACTTTACGCGTGGCACTTAGATCGCCACGTAGATAAGAACTGAACACTCTTTGAATGAAGGTTCTCTGCTGCAAATAGAAAGCATGCAGTGACAAGGTAACCTTTTTTTTACGTAGCTCTTCTGTTTACAAAGCAGATAACCATAAAATACGAGACATTGTGTTGACTGGTTTATCCATGAACAACTAAACAATTTTTTAACGGCTGAAAATTTGCCAAGAGCTTTAAAGGAGGCGACATTGCAGCGCTATATGAAACGTTACGAGTAAATATTGATAATGACGCACCTCAAAGTTCAGCTAACTCACTGAAATCTAACACGGTCTGTAGTAACACCAGCAGTGGCAACTGAGTCCCAAAAGACACCGCTTAATGGTGGCAGACCGATAAAACCGTGGCTTTTGTTTCACGAGCTCTGAGAAATATGTTGTTAATTTGATATTTCAGCGGGATCTTTTTCAGAGAGATGCACTCAGAGCTCCTGCCGATGGCCATTTTCGTTGTTGCGCGTTACACAAAGCTTCAAAACAAACAAATACTGTAATGCGTAAGATGATACTGCGCCAGGGGCACGCGCAGGCCTGAAATTCAGTACTAAGCAAATTGAGGTGCGTGGTTTCAATTATCGTCTTTGGTTAGTATGGAACGTTCTTGTAGATAAGACACATCTATTACTCCCATTTAATGTATTTGTGTGACCTTGTGGGTGCCAGGCCAACTCTGAAGGTCAGGGTTCACGGAGTGTACACAGAACACCCTAGACGCGCGGTGTGAGGGACGTCCATAAACAGGAACGCGTGTGGTCCACGACTATTGACCTGACCCCGAGTCATGAGCCCCTATTTAGTCTAAGTTTCACCCTTGACAACTGGAACCACAAATAAGTCTGAAATACAAGGTAAGGGCTTTAAATAAGACGTAGGGTTTGGGCAAATATACCTTACAGACACCACTGAGAAAAAAAAATAGAAGCAGTACTTAGTCTTTGCTAGAGCATATCCAAATTTGAGAAAAAGTGTAGATGTAGAATCTGCTGAAGCAACGGTCAAATAGGTGTTACATATGGATTACATTTACGTCAGAAACAGAATTTACCAAATGCCGTTACTCACTGCAATTGCGTTACAGCAGCAAAAAGAAAAAAAAAAAACACAAAGCCTTGTTTTCCACCTCTGTGACTTAACAGTGGTCCCCCTCTGTTCAGAGACGACATTCCAATGTACTTCTAATGGATGTGTAAGGAACCCGTATACAGCATGAACTTGTACGTAGGTAATTGTGAAAAAGAGGAAATCGTTGATCTTGTGGTTCTGAGTGATATTATTGACCACTTAATCTTCACTCTTGTGTATTTGATGTCACTCAGAACTCTGGTTTGAGTTATTTAAAAAACTAAAGTAGCATTTATTTTAAAAAGTACTTTAAAAAAAAATCATTTTATAATAAAATACCGCTATTAATTTGTATGTATATATATATGTATATATATATATATTTTTATATATAAATATATAATATTTCTTAACATTAAACTAAATATATGTATATTTTTAAAACGTCAAAATAATAAAGTATTTTAATGTTATTTGCTATGGGGTACTATTTAAGTTCCTGCCTACATTATTGTTTACAGGAGGGTCTTGCAGTACAAGTGCGAGACGTAATCCAAGTGTGAGATACTAGCGCTTTCAGTCCTTTTTTGCTCTAGCACCTTTACACTCATAAATATGGCTCCACCTCATTTCAGTAGGTGAAGACTTGTAAGTCTACTCTTTGTATTAAATTTACACTTTGAAATGATGAATAGCCAACAGTAGTTAAATCTACTACAAAACCTAAGAGTAAATTTACACATGTAGATTTCCTCACATCTAAATGTACCTTTGTGAATGGGTCAGTGTCTCTGCAGGGGGACAAAGGAATAATACACAAACTGTACATGTCTGATGGGTCAGTGATATCACCAGCCACGAACAGTGTGTATTATTCAGACAGTTGGCACACTGTGTCCTGGTTTAATTGTGGTAATTCCTGACGCACTGAGAGTATCTATGACATCATGGTGCACACTCCTAGGATAATGCTGGTTCTGCCATAATTGTGGAAGTATTTGATGTTTTGTTGGAATCAATAGTAAAAAAGGTGCCCAAACCTTCTAGGTGCTACTCACTTTTAACTAATGGTATTATTACTTGGCAAATTGAAGGTTTCCATGACATGTTAGTTTTCACCTCTGGTATTATGCCTATCCTTTCCGTAATGTTAGTAATTCATGCCTTATTTTGAGAATTCATTATATGGCAGTGCCCACTCTGCTATTGTTCTGGCCTTGGCCTACTGGTGGCAATTAATGGAATTTTGTGCGCAAGGGTGGCCTGATGCTACCCACACCAGGCATGGTGCTGGCCCTGATATAATGGTGGTAATTCTTAGCATATATTAGTCAGCCACTGCATGATGATGTCCAGGTCTGTTAAAACAGAGGTAATTATGGGTTCATGATGGAAACCCCTAGTATGAGATCGACTTGGAAGAAGGAATCCGTCCACAATTGTCTATAGCACATGTAAGTGCTTGATGAAACTGCCAAAGTGGGGTTTGGGCACCAAAAATGTAGTTATTATAAATGAAAAGATGTTTTTTTAATGGAAAATAGTATCTTCTTCCAGACATCATGAAACATTTTGTTTTTGAGTAATTATGATTATTTCTCAAAAATGAAAAGTATTTGTTTGATACCAAAATTAGTGTATTTCATACAAGGACACACTTTTGGTTCAGGAGCAAGCTATTGCATTTCCAAATATATATTAAAAGCTGTAATTTGAGGTAATATTCTGTTGTCTGTGATCCTAACTTGTAATGTTGTCTGCTGACCAAACCTTTAAGGTCTCCATAACCTGAACGGCACTGCTGTCTGAGCATTTAAAATCGACCTAGCCCTGCTGTCTGTTGTAGGACACTGTGGTGCTGGTATATATTTATTTTACTGTACCTCTCTGTCCATATACAGAAGATTCTCTATCATAACCTTTAACTGAGACTCTCCTTGGAATGTAGATGATGGAACAATGAAAGGAAGATAAATTTACATGTGAAGAAAAATGCAATAAAAAGGATTGATTTTGAGTCCTAATATTTGTTTCCTGAGTGTGGCTTCAGCATCGTAAATTGAGAGGTAAACTACTGCAGAGTTTATGGGCCAGGTGAGCAAGGGACTATCCCCCCGGTCTCGATAGTTTGATGGGAGAATGAAAGTGTAACAAAAGTTCTTGAATAGAAGGGTGTGAGCATGAAAAAGGCTTGAGTTAGCGGTGTAATATACAAAGGACCTATAGCAGAGAACCTTTAAATTGACCTGTTTATTCAGAGCAAGCCAGCACACACCACTGAGATGAAAAGAGATCGATATATATATATAGCGAGAAATAGCTGGGCCACCACATTCTGG
Organism: Pleurodeles waltl; assembly: GCF_031143425.1. Lineage (NCBI taxonomy): Eukaryota > Metazoa > Chordata > Amphibia > Caudata > Salamandridae > Pleurodeles > Pleurodeles waltl. The sequence goes on from NC_090443.1 coordinate 843,310,566, forward strand.
ATGATATACAGTAGAGGTTAGCAAGTTTTGGCAAGACCCAGGAACAGAACATTACTATAGTCCAGGCAAGAGACTATGGGGGTCATTCCAACTTCGGCGGGCGGCAGAGGCCGCCCGCCAAATTTTCCCCGCCAGAAGACCGCACCGCGGTCAAATGACCAAAAGGCCGCCCGCCCGCCCAGCGGGAAAGACCCAGCAACGATGAAGCCGGCTCCCAGTGGAGCCGGCAGAGTTGCTGGGGTGCGACGGGTGCAGTGGCACCCGTCGTGATTTTCAGTGTCTGCTAAGCAGACACTGAAAATCATTATGGGGCCCTGTTAGGGGGCCCCTGCACTGCCCATGCCAGTGGCATGGGCAGTGCAGGGGCCCCCAGGGGCCCCACGACACCCGTTCCCGCCATCCTGTTCCTGGCAGTAAAAACCGCCAGGGACAGGATGGCGGGAAGGGGGTCGGAATCCCCATGGCGGCGCTGCAAGCAGTGCCGCCATGGAGGATTCCTATGGCCAGGGGAAAACCGGCGGGAAACCGCCGGTTTCCCTTTTCTGACCGCGGCTTTACCGCCGCGGTCAGAATTGGCCAGAGAAGCACCGCCAGCCTGTTGGCGGTGCTTCCGCGGTCGTTGGCCCTGGCGGTCCATGACCGCCAGGGTCAGAATGACCCCCTATGAGTGCCTGGACCACGGTTTTAAGAGTGATAGGTTTGTTCACCGAGTGAAGAAGACCACAGCAACAAGCTGCAGGGTCTTTAGTGTGACAGCTGTAAGAAAGACTGCTGTGGATTTAGAAGACAAAATTTGTGACTTCTTGTTTAGGCACAAAAGAGGGACCAAGATTGCTGGATCAACAGTCAGGACACCATAGAGAAGGTTGGTTACCCACTAGCACTAGTGGTCTTATCTTCACTAATCGGTAGCCAGTTCTCATTCATCCATGCTGCAACTGCCGACATACAGTTTTGGAGTTGCCTTGAAGCGTGGTCAGGGTAACCTGTGAGAAATACAATGAAATTAATGTCATCTATGTAGGAAAATATTGTGAAGTTAAAGGATCTTATGTTAGAAGCTACAGGAAGGAGATTCATCTTGAAGATAATAGGGCCCAAGAACAAGACTAGGGGAATCCCACAGGAAAAAAGAGTATGAAGCTAACCAGGCAGGAACTAACAGTGAGGAAGAACAAACGTTCCCTCCGAGGCCATGGCCTGTTACTCTCCAACATACAGCTGTTTATGAATATGTAGTGAATATGTACTTGTGCTGCCCTATTGCCACTCTATGTTGTACTTACTTTGGGTGTCCCCCCTCAAAAGCCAATATCTTTTCACCCCATGTCTAGGTGATATTGCGAAACAGGCCGCTGATTGTTGTTAACATAGTAGATATCATGACAGACTTCAATCGAGTTGTAGCTCTGGACTGGAAAGTACTCTAGCTACTGTTAATAACAGTCCTGCACAGAAATAGTGTTGCCGCGTGCTCCCACACATTTGGTTGGTTATGTTAGTTTATAATAAGGATCAAGACTACCTCTCAATTTGTATGATGTCATTACGACCCTGTTGACGTGATGCGCATCCTTATATTGTCCATATGCTATGTCAATGTATTGCATTAAATGATGTCACTAAGTGGATTTAATAAAAATGGTTGACAAAAAGGAGAAAAAAACTTCTTAGAGTGGTTTGCTAGGTGCGTTTCTAATAGAGCTGATTCAAAAGGGCAGCGTGAGGCACAGTATTGAACGCTGCTGACAGAATTAAGACAAGAAGAGAAGTGGTACCTCTTTGATCCAGAGAGGCATGTAAATGTTCAGTGACACTATGAGGGCATTTTCAGTTCTGTGAAGTGGCTGGAATCTGAATTGGGAAGGGTTGAATTATAGATACAGAGAAAGCAGTGAGTTGGCTTTTTAAAAAATATTTTAGCTCGATAAGGCAATAAGAAGAGTGGCCTTTAGCTGCATAAGACAAACAAATCTGGCATGGGTTTCTTCAATAGAAGGACAATCAAGCAGTGGCAGCTGCCACTGGACAGGGGTGGCGGGCGGGGACATTTATTAAAAAAACAACACTTACCTTCGAGGGGTGTCACGTTCGTCACCTCTCTGTCCTCTTCCACTTCCCAGCTGAACAGGCTCCCAGACAATCACGACGCTGCTAACAGCAACACTGTAATTGGTCTGAGCGGCCTGCTTCGCCACTCAGACTGGGAGTGGGAGCCTGTGCATGTTCTCTACCCGGCTGAGCTATACAGCTGGGTAGACAACATGTAAAGGGTGCATGTCTTTTGGCTGGCCGAACACGGCCGGCCAAAAAGACATGCACACTTTGTGTGCACGTAGCCCTCCTCGGGCCCCCTCCCTCCAGCCCAGCCCTGCCCCACCCTACAAGGAAAAAATAAAATGATAATAACTTAACGTACGTTATTATCATTTTCTTTTTTCTTTTTGGAAAAACCAGGGGAGCGACGCTCCCCCGCCTTCGTGGAGGAGCCGCCCCTGTAACCAAGGCCTGTTTCCACTTAGAAGGGATGGTGAAAGACTGGAATGATGAATTGATAAGATCTTTAATTGCTGGATAAGTGACATTGGCTCAGAGTGCAAGAGCATTGTGTGGAGCTGTGTCACAAGGGGAATCCAATTTGTTAGAGCTAGCTATGATATGCATTGCCAATAACCATCTAGGGGGGCTGAGAGAGAGAGAGGATCCACAATTAGAAATGAATAGGGACTTCAAGTCAGTGCTTTATTTGTAAATAAATAAAAACGTGCCAGGTTCTTGTCAGGCGACCATTGTAGCTTGCACCACCCATTGCCCCTGCAAGTATCATGAGTGACCGTGCCAACACAGCTACTAAAAATAAGACTCCCAGTGGTGGTTTATGACTTTTGAAATTGATGGGGCGTAAAATTGGTGACACGGGCGTAGGGAACCCCCACCTTTAGCAGCTTAAACGTGGGTCCTACTGGGCCTGATAAGCTTGTGAACTGGACCCACATTAATATTAGTTAGTTTTTTATTGGCATTTTATGTCTGCAGGCTAAATGTTGATAAGTAGCACTGCTAGGAAATGCCATAAGGAAGGGTTTAAGCTTTCAGCTGGCACACACAGGGAAGAAAATACATAAACAAAAATAGGAAATAGTGGAAAATGCAGAGAGGAACCCTTGGAAAACAATGAACATGACAGTTAAAGATCTGAAACAAAAAGCAAGGATGAGTGAAACAAAATGGGTACATAAAAAGGTAAAAAAGAACGGAAGGGAATAGAAAAGGTGGAAGGAAGGAAATGTGAAAGGAAAGGTGAAAGGAATGGTGAAATGGTGAAGGAACAACTGGATGGAAGAGTGAAAGGATTAAATAGTGAAAGTGTGAATGAATGGAGGTTTCGAAGAATGAACATATGAAGAAGAGTGAATAAATGGATGGTTAAAAGGCAGATGGATGCATGAACATATTAATGGGTGGATGGGTGAAAAGATGGATGGATATGGCAATGGTTTGTTATATGTAAAGGTGACGGTATGGGCAGATGGATGGATGATTAGATTGAAGGCTAAATGGTTGGGTAGATGAAGGAGAATGAAAGGAACTCTTCAAAGAGGGTGGCATTTTCTTACGTCACACACTTGATCTGATTAGAGGTATGTTTCAAGTGGGGGTATTTTAATTTTCTGGCCACTCACTTAGTTGCTGATGAGTTTAATCGGGCAAAGCAAACAGGCCTGACAGACAAAGGGTGGGTTTTTTGTTTGTTTTTAAGAGCTGAGGAGGATTTTCTCCCTCCCAAGAACATTTTGAAAAGGATATCAAAGTGGTGCAGGTTAATAAGCAATAGGTTGACAGGCCAGTTCTGAATGAGTAGTCTGGAAATATGTAAAGACGTAAAAGATGACTCTATTCCTTGCATCATTCTATAGGTATTGTAATGTATGTTGCTAAAATTGCAGTGCCATAAGAAGAGTTTTCTCTACTAAACACATTTCCTGTTTCTTCACTGCTTCATCTAGTAAACAATGGTTACTTAAGCAGCAGCGGGCTAGGATACTAGTATTGGCCCTCTGTTTTCAACATTACAATGCCCTGATCTACTGTTTCTGACTTCACCTCCACCGTCACAGGGAAAGGAGAGAGACAGAGGCTGTTGTTGAGAGCAAACAGCGAACAATCCTCTCCGCCTGTCTTGCACATTCTAGCACATAGACACTAATGGGCAATTTGAAAACTATTAAAAACTTACCAGTTTTAAAAGGAATCTAAAGTTTGATGAAATTCCCAACTAGTTTATATGTTGGTGAATAGATAGATAACAATGCGAAATGTGATAATAACTACCTAATGGTAGACAATGAAGTCAATACTCCTAAATTTGAGGAAGAGGAAGTGGCATCATGCAGCTTTTGATTACTGATGACAGCAAAAGGTTCTCCAATGTTCAGTGCTGTCAACGCACCCAGGTGTAGCGCATGCAGAACGGATGAGAATGGTCTTTGGAGCAGGTGGGGGAAGACAGGGTGTAGCTGTCACTGGCGCAGTAGTACCATGGCCCAAAGTAGTGCGAGTCCAGCTGCACTGCAGTTAAAGGCCGTCTTTTACTACCCACTGAGGGGAAACATTGGGACGTTTTCCTAGGGCTTCTGGCATCCTTGCTTTGCCACAGAAAGTAAATCCACTAATACTCTGTTAAGATTTGGAACTTTCTGCTAAAATGGGGTCCTGTGGGAATTCAGTGAACTGAGGGTGGTGCATCACCTGCACCTCAGATGTACAACTTCTGCAACAAAAACAAGTTTGTTGATGGCGAGCAGCTCTCTCAGCTGGGAGAGCAAAAACCACTCCCTGCCTGCCTAGTTCTTCTTTTCTTTAAATGGCTTTAACCGTTCACACAATTAACATATGTGAGTCCAAACAGCACATCTTTGATTACACTATGACACTACCTTTCACATGATAGCCCAAACCCTGTGGCCCAAAATGACGTTTTAACTCGACACCTTGCCATTTGAACCGAGTCAGATGAACAAGCTTAAAAACAACTTGCCTCAACGTCAAAATTGCATATAGAATTATTTATACACCAGTAACGCTCTCTGGTGACAAACCAAGTAGATGTTTTCCAGTCCAGATTCATTAACTTCTGACTTGTTGAAAAACGCTGCTCATGATTCCCGACAGAGTTTAGCAAGATATCCATCATTTCTATGGGTTACAAAACCCACAAAGTTTTATTTTTCAGATCAAAGTTTTGCCAAATTGCTTTGTTTCAAATAAAGCTATTGTTATTTGTTTACTCTGAAGAATGACATTTGGTGGGTCATGTAACTAACTAATCTAATAGTCATATTTACTGACAAACATCCTCTGAAGTCCTTCATTCGTACCTGATGTCATTGTGTCAGGAAAGCCGCTTCCCAGTGAATTACAATCTGTTTGACGATCCACATTTGTTAATCCTTCACGTCAAAGCGCTGCCTGTTATCATGCACTTCGTGGGTCCGTGGGGATTGGGTACCAACGTGATCCTTCATCTCAGCCAATCCCGATGCTGCTTTAATGTTGTTTGTTTTAATGAACAGCAGGTCCCACATTGACATAATGCGGTATGGGACCCCATTTTGAATTGAAGTGAAAATAACATAACATAAGAAAGAATTACAGTAAAAAAAATACTGTATGTGATTACTTGCATCACACATAGGGGGCAACGCCCTTTCGCCTCTAAATATGACCCAACCCTGCAGTCTCCAGACTATTGCAGGCCCTAAAAAGTATACGAATAGCTTGGGTGGCAGGTATTAGTCATTTTTAATGTATATTGAATAACTAAACAACTGTTGTTGTGCTCATCTCTAAATTAGACAGACAATGCTACCATGTGACTGACTGTTATAAGCTGGTGTTAGTGTCAGTGCTGGGCACTGGAAAACACTGGCTTAAATTAAGCACTCCTTCAAGTTTGGTGGCAAGATGGTAAAGGCATCAGACAGGAATTTAAAATAAATTGATTGAGCCTTTTGAGAAAATAATGTTTCAAATCATTGCAGCAGCTAACAGAACACCATGGTTTCTTAGTGGGACTCCACACTTATGTTTCAGTTTGAGAGTATCATCATACTAAGGGGCCTTGGGCCAAAATCTGAAAAGTAGATTTTTTTAAAAAGAAATAGTATCATCTACAGCCAAAGTAATCCTGTCACTGAAAGTAGAAGTCACCTGTAAATATTTATAGTTAGCACCAGAGAGTGATTGGAGATAGCCTCACTGAACACTCAAGGAGTAACCTTGTTTTTGACTGGGCACAAATAATTAGCGGACAAGATAGGAAGAACTCGTGGGACCAGAAGTCTTCTGGAAGCTGAAAGGCACAGCATAATGATCGATCCAGTAAAGAGTGAGAGGTGCATTAGCCATCATTACAGAAGATCAGATCTTATTCTTGACCTGCCTGAAGGGTAGGCAAATTAACTATTGGGTTAGCTGGATGGCTGTGGCAGCCTAAACGAAAGCAGTGGCATCAGGGCAAGCAGGATCTTCAAAATGAATGTTTATATTGACAAGCATAGTAAAAATTTCATAATTCAGCATATGAGGTATGATAGAATTTATGAGCTCATTTATAAAATGGGTGTAACTGAGAGTACCTGAAAAAGAGAGTGCAGGTTGAGATTTAGAGTTAAAAGGAGTCCTTCAATATTAACTTAGAAATAGAGCAAGAAGACCACATAAAGCTGGATTTGAAAATAATGGTGTGACCTCCGCCACAGCGACTGGTGCAGTCTTGGCGGATAATGAAGTAGCCCCAGTGACATCGGTCACCGCATTGGATGCTGAAGAGTCACAAACCCAACTTTCAGTTAAGAAAATGGGATCTGGATTATGGGTAGTTGAGAATTCCCAGATGTAAAAACTATGTTTGGCTAGGGATTTCACATTGATCAAAAATAAACTGAAAGGTGAGGGTAGATGGCTCCGGCTGACTTATGGTCTGTAGAGAGATAAGCAAGATACAAAGTGAAGCAGTTCTTGAAGCAAGATACTGGTCCTTTTAGAAAAGTAAGCGAGTGAGAGCATTCATCCTTACATTTGGGGCCAAATGAGTGGAATGTTGCAGAAGAAAATTGTTTACAATTTGGGATGAGAGAACAGGGAAGGTGGTGCTTGACATTGTCCTGGGACAGACGGACATGCCTTTGTCACACTATCAGCAAGTATGCTGCATGGACTTACAGCAGACATTTGTGTGAAATTGTACTTTGTGAACACCCTATGTAACCTTTCAAGCAACTCGTTGGAAAAACTCTTCGAAAAAATGTGCTAAAAAAGCACAATTTTCTCAAACGTTTCTTGGGTTCCATGAACATAAAACACCCCTGGAGAGAGTCACACTTGCTTGTACACCAAGAAAGTACTGTTATAATCCATGTGTGCCCCTTCACAATCTATAACATTTTAGAAAATAAATATGAAATTGGTACTATAAATGCATTATTTCACCCTATAAATTATAGCTGTTGTCAGAAGAATCCCACATCATTAATTGCCCTAGAGGTAATCAGCATGGCATGCTTTGTTTAAACGTTCTCGCCCTGTGGTTTGGACCAATATTTATGCTACACCACTTCAAAGACCAGATAACACTACATTAACCCATCTCTAACCCTAACGTTTAACATGAGCCTAACACTCTGCCTATCCCTAACTCTAGACACTATCCCTTATCCTAGCCCTAAGCTTAACCAAAACACAAGTCCTAAACCTATGCCTAATCATACTGTTAAACCAATACCTAAAGTAAACCTAGACCTACACCTTTGCTTAATCCTTACCCTACCCCCAACACTTCCTCAAACCCCTGAGCAAATCAGTGCCAATGAATTGTTATAGATGATGTAACAATCTAAGTAGCGGTATGTATTGATGTAACTGTTTTGTTTGAAGGTACTCAATTTAGACGCCATGTACAAAAAAATCTACTTTCCATTTTTTAAAACATTCAGGACAAGATGTACAATGAGTCGAGGAAACGCCGAGCAGCAAGCAAAACTGCTGTGCTGTGTTACATGAACTCGAAAGAGCAAAACTGTGCCATATTACAAAGAAGTGGTGAATTTCTGCCCTCTCCCTGCACTGGCACACTTTCAGAAGCCGTACGCCATAGTGCAACAGTGTCTGCTTTGTCATCAGCATAGTTTATTTGTAGGACGGTGTAGGAGGCTGGCCTGGCTTATAGTGGGTACCTTGTGGTACTTACACCCTGTGCCAGGTCCAGTTATCCCTTATTAGTAGAATAGAGGTGTTTCTAGCAGCTTAGGCTGATAGAAGGTATCTATGGCAAAGCAGCTTAGGCTGAACTAGGAGACATGCAAAGCTCCTACTATACCACTTAAATCATATAGCACAATATCATAAGAAAACACAATAGTCAATAAAGGTACTTTATTTTAGTGACAATATGCCAAAAGTATCTCAGAGAATACCCTCACTTAGGAGGTAAGTAATATACACAAGTTATATGTACACAAACCAAAAACAGGTAAGTAACAGTAAGAAAAGTAGTGCAAACAATGTAGAATCACAATAGGATGCAATAGGTAGACATAGGTCTAGGGGCAACACAAACTATGTACTCCAATAGTGGAATGTGAATCACGAATGGACCCCAGACCTATGGGAGATTGTAGAGGGTCACTGGGACTGTGAGAAAACAGTAAGGGTGTCCAAAATACCCCACCCCAAGACCCTGAAAAGTAGGAGTAAAGTTACCCTACTACCCCAGAAAGACACAATAGTCGTGATAGGGGATTCTGCAAGAACCACAAGCACCAGCAAAACACTGAAGACGGATTCCTGGACCTGAGGACCTGTAAAGGAAGGGGACCAAGTCCAAGAGTCGCGATAGTGTCCGGGGGGAGAGGGGGAGCAGGAGCCCAGGAAACCCCAGATGAAGGTGCAAAAGGGTTGCCTCCGGGTGGAAGAAGCCAAAGAGTGTGCAACAACAAAAAGGGCTTGGAACTTCTCTTTTGGATGGGAGATGTCCCACGGCGTGCTCGATGTTGCAGAAGTGTTTCCAGGCAGAAATACCAGAAACAAGCCTTGCAGGATGTGGCCCCTTGGAGGAGGAGACGGGGGTGCTCAGCAACTCAGAGAGCCCCGCAGAAGCAGGCAGCACCCATAGAAGTACCGGAACAGGCACTTAAAAGATCTGTGAACTCTGAGTCACAAAAGGAGGGTCCCACGACGTCGGAGTCTAACTCAGCGGGTTGAGCACTGCAGGACGGAGTGCTGGGGACCCAGGTTAGGCTGTGTACAAAGGAATCCTTTGAGAAGTGCACAGAAGCTGGAGCAGCTGCAAATCATGCAGTAGACAGGTTTGCTGTCTGGCGTGGGGAGGCAAGGACTTACCTCCACCAAATTTGGACAGAAGGGCCACTGGACTGTGGGAGACACTTGGACCCAGCTCCTGTGTTCCAGGGACCACGCTCATCAGGATGAGAGGGGACCCAGAGGAACTGTGATGCAGAAGTTTGGTGCCTGCGTTGGCAGGGGGAAGATTCTGTCGACCCACAGGAGATTTCTTCTTGGCTTCCATTGCAGGGTGAAGGCAGACAGCCCTAAGAGCATGCACCACCAGGAAACAGTCGAGAAAGCTGGCAGGATGAGGCACTACAATGTTGCTGGTAGTCGTCTTGCTACTTTGGAGCAGCCAGCGGTCGATCCTTGGCAGAAGTCGAAGAGGGAAGTGCAGAGGAACTCTGGTGAGCTCTTGCATTCGTTATCTGAGGAATAGCCCAGAGGAGAGACCCTACATAGCCAGAAAAGGAGGTTTGGCTACCAAGAAAGGAGGTTTGGCTACCAAGAGAGGCAAGCACCTATCAGGAGGGGTCTCTGATGTCACCTGCTGGCACTGGCCACTCAGAGCAGTCCATTGTGCCCCAACACCTCTGAATCTAAGATGGCAGAGGTCTGGGACACACTGGAGGAGCTCTGGGCACCTCCGCTGGGAGGTGCAGGTCAGGGGAGTGGTCACTCCGCTTTCCTTTGTCCAGTTTCACACCAGAGCAGGGCTGGGGGATCCCTGAACCGGTGTAGACTGGCTTATGCAGAGATGGGCACCATCTGTGCCCATCAAAGCATTTCCAGAGGCTGGGGGAGGCTACTCCTCCCCAGCCCTTCACACCTATTTCCAAAGGGAGAGGGTGTAACACCCTCTCTCAGAGGAAATCCTTTGTTATGCCTTCCTGGGACTGGGTTGCCCAATCTATGATAGTTTGGATTTTCTCTTGTATTGGTGCAATCTGTTCTCCACCAACCAGGTGGCCCAGATAAACCACTTTCCCCTGCCCTATCTGGCACTTTGAGGCCTTGATAGTGAGGCCTGCCTTTTGCAGGGCCTCCAAAACTTTCCATAGGTGGACCAGATGATCATCCCAGGTGAGCTAAAGACAGCAATATCATCTAGATATGCTGCACTGAAAGCCTCCAACCCTTGCAGGACTGTGTTCACCAACTTCTGAAAAGTGGCAGGTGCATTTTTCAAACCAAAGGGCATTACTGTGAATTGGTAGTGCCCTCCAATGGTAGAAAATGCAGTCTTGGGTTTAGCATCTTCTGGTAATTTAATCTGCCAATACCCTGCAGTTAGATAAAAAGTGCTAAGATACTTGGCAGAAGCCAGTGTATCAATGAGCTCATCTGCCCTGGGTATAGGGTGAGCATCAGTTTTGGTTACTTGATTGAGCCCTCTATAATCTACACAAAACCTCATCTCTCTCTTACCATCTTTGGTGTGAGGTTTTGGTACAAGCACAACTGGGCTAGCCCAGGGGCTTTCAGATGGCTCAATCACCCATAAGTCCAACATTTTCTGCACCTCTTGTTTAATGCAGTCCCTGACATGGTCAGGCTGCCTATAAATTTTACTTTTGACAGGCAGGCTGTCTCCAGTGTCAATTGTATGTTCACACCAGGAAGTTGTACCTGGTACAAGTGAAAAGAGGTATGAAAACTGACTTAAGAGATTGATGCAGTTGTCTTTCTGTTCTGCAGTAAGACAATCTGCTAAGACTACTCCCTCCACTAAACCATCAGTTTCAGTGGTGGAGAAGAGATCAGGGAGAGGGTCACTCTCTTCTTCCTGTCCCTCATCTGTTGCCATGAGCAGGGTGAGATCAGCCCTGTCATAGTAGGGTTTCAGGCGGTTGACATGAATCACCCTAAGGGGATTCCTGGCAGTGCCTAGGTCTAACAAATAGGCAACCTCACCCTTCTTTTCAACAATTAGATGGGGTCCACTCCATTTGTCCTGGAGTGCTCTTGGGGCCACAGGCTCCAATACCCACACCTTCTGCCCTGGGTTGTACTGAGTCAGGACAGCCTTCTGGTCATGCCATTGCTTTTGCAGCTCCTGGCTGGCCTGAAGGTTTTTACTGGCCTTTTTTATATACTCAGCCATTCTGGATCTTAGGCCAAGTACATAGTCTACTATGTCCTGTTTAGGAGCTTTTAAAGGTTGTTCCCAACCCTCCTTCACAAAAGCAAGTGGACCTCTTACAGGGTGCCCAAAGAGAAGTTCAAAGGGGCTGAAGCCCACTCCTTTCTGGGGTACCTCCCTGTAGGCAAAAAGGAGGCAATGTAACAGGACATCCCATCTCCTTCTGAGTTTTTCAGGGAGTCCCATTATCATACCTCTGAGAGTTTTATTAAACCTCTCAACCAGACCATTTGTTTGTGGATGGTAAGGGGTGGTGAACTTGTCGGTTATGCCACACGCCTTCCCAATTGCTTTTAGGCATGCAGCCATGAAGTTGCTACCTCTGTCTGACACCACTTCCTTAGGAAAACCCACCCTGGAAAAGATTTCCAGGGGGGCTTTTGCCACTGCAGGAGCTGTAGTGGTCCTTAAGGGGATGGCTTCAGGGTATCTTGTGGCATGGTCCACTACCACCAAGATAAATCTATTGCCTGAAGCTGTTGGAGGGTCAAGGGGGCCAACTATGTCAACCCCTACCCTTTCAAAGGGCACCCCAACCACTGGAAGTGGAATTAGAGGTACCTTTGGAGTGCCACCAGTCTTGCCACTGGCTTGGCAGGTCACACAAGATTTACAAAAGTCTTTTGTGTCCTCTGACATATGAGGCCAGTGAAACAAGGGAACAAGTCTTTCCCAAGTTTTCGTCTGGCCCAAATGCCCAGCCAAAGGAATGTCATGAGTCATGGTGAGAAGAAACTCTCTGTACTGCAAGGGAATGACCAATCTCCTGGCAGCTCCAGGTTTAGGGTCCCTTGACTCTATGTACAAGAGGTTGTCTTCCCAGTACACCCTATGGCTATCACTGACATCCCTATTCTGCTGTTTGACAGCTTGCTGTCTTAAACCCTCTAATGTGGGACAGGTTTGCTGTGCCACACTCAGCTCTTCCCTGGCAGGCCCCCCTGCACCCAAAATCTCAGCAGTGTCTGCTGCCAGCTCCTCTGGTGTAGGTTCTGCACAGGGAGAGGATTCCTCTTCCTCAAAAGGGGAATCATCTGTAGAGGGAGGGATGGTGGGCAGGGATTTACCCTTTCTACCCCTAGTTTTTGGGAGCACTTGGTCCATTGTTCCAGTTTCCCTGTCCTTTTTGCTTCTTGGCCTGAGCTCTTGTCAAAGCAAAAATATGCCCAGGAATGCCCAGCATTGCTGCATGAGCCTCCAACTCCACTTCTGCCCAAGCTGATGTTTCCAAATCGTTTCCTAGTAGGCAATCTACAGGTAATTCAGTGGCTACCACAACTTTCTTTGGACCAGTAAACCTCCCCCCAGTTGAGATTCACAACAACCATGGGGTGGCTAAGAGTGTTGTTATGAGCATCAGTCACTTGGTACTGCTGACCAAGTAGGTGTTGATCAGGGTGGACCAGTTTTTCTATCACCATAGTTACACTGGTTCCTGTGTCCCTGTAGGCCTCAACCTCAACACCATTGATTAGGGGTAGTTGCTTGTACTTACCCATATTAGGGGACAAGCAACCAGGGTGGCAAAGTCAATGCCACCATCAGAGACTAAAACAGACTCTGTGGTCTCCCTAACAAGACCAACCCCAACTACATTGCCAATAGTGAACCCAGCTACACCCTTGGATTGGCTACTTGTAGTAGATTTCCCACCACCACTGCTATTACTGGGGGCACTAGAGGTTGCAGTAGGGGTTGTGGTGGTGGGAGGTTTGGTGTTTTTCTTTGGACAAGTGGAATCACTTGCCCAATGGCCTTTACACAAATAACACCAAGGCTTTTTCTGATTGTTTGAAGAGGATTTAGACCCACTACCCCCAGAGGATTTTTGTGGGCCTGATGAAGACTCAGAATGTTTACTTTTGTCCCCACCCTTCTCAGAAGACTTACCATCCTTCTTCTTGCCATCCTGGTCACCCCCTGCATGAACTTTTCTGTTCACCCTTGTTCTGACCCATTTGTCTGCCTTCTTTCCCAATTCTTGGGGAGAGGTCAGATCAGAGTCCACTAGGTATTGGTGCAACAAGTCAGACACACAATTGTTAAGAATATGCTCTCTCAGAATAAGATTATACAGGCTTTCATAGTCAGAAACTCTACTGCCATGCAACCAACTTTCCAAGGCCTTCACTGAACAGTCCACAAAATCTGTCCAGTCTTGAGAGGAATATTTTCTGGTGTCTCTGAACTTAATCCTCTATTGTTCAGTGGTTAAGCCAAATCCATCCAAGAGTGCATCTTTCAAAACTTTGTAATTATTGGCATCACTTTCTCTGACAGTAAGGAGCCTATCCCTACCCTTTCCAGTGAAAGATAGCCACAAGATAGCAGGCCACTGCCTTTGAGGGACCAATTATACCATACAGGCACTCTCAAGTGCAGCAAACCACTTCTTAATGTCATCCCCCTCCTTGTAATGGGGGACTATCTTTTGCAGGTTTCTGGAATCTTGCTCTCTAACAGGATTACTATCTGAAACACTGCTGCTGCCACCATGAGGAACTAACCCCAATCTCTGTCTTTCCCTCTCTATGTCTAGGGATTCCCTGTCTAAGACCAGCTGCTGCTGTTTAAGCTTCAGTCTGGTCTCTTCCATCCTCAGCTTTCTGAGTTCCCTTTCCATTAAGTTATCCTCAGGGTGGGAGGCTTGGGAATGTTTGGACACAGAGGAAATGTGGGAATTTTCAGAGAGAGGCCTGTCCCTAACTGGCTGGACCATAGTAACCTGGCCTCTAAGAGTGAAAATGTCCTACTAATGTGTGACCCTCTAACAATACCAGTGTCACTAGGTAGCCTGATAGATGGAAGGTCTTTGTAAGAACCCTCCCCAGCTTCTTCAGGGAACTCCTCTGAGTCTGACTGGCAAGCTTCCCCTCCTACCTCCCTTTTCTGAGATGGGCCAGACTGGTTCTGATCATCCTCTAAGAGCAGGTTAAAGAGAAACTCTTTTGTGGGATTCTTACCAAGGCTTAAACCTCTTTCTAAGCAGAGACCCCTCACACTTTTGTAGTTTAAACTCTCATAAGTTGCATGAACAACTTTGGGAGTGACCTCTACTGAAGACATGATAGGAAAGGTTTAAGACAGAGAGGGACATTTTTTTAGAACTTTTGAAAGTACAGAGAAAAAACATTTTCAAACTTTTAGAGAACTTTAAAAAGTTTTCAGAACTTTTCAGAAACTTAGTAAAAGGTTTTAGAGCAGAAAAGTAAACTGTTTTGGTTAAATGTACATATACTGAACTATTTGGTATATGATTTTCTTATGAAAAGCACCAAATGACAAAGTGGTAAAGCAGTTACAAGTACTTATCCCACCGCTGCATCACCAATGTAGGAGGCTGGTCTGGCTTATAGTGGGTACCTTGTGGTACTTACACCCTGTGCCAGGTCCACGATCCCTTATTAGTAGAATAGAGGTGTTTCTAGCAGCTTAGGCTGATAGACGGTAGCTATGGCAAAGCAGCTTAGGCTGAACTAGGAGACATGCAAAGCTCCTACTATACCACTTATATCATATAGCACAATATCATAAGAAAACGCAATACTCAGAGTTACTAAAAATAAAGGTACTTTATTTTAGTGACAATATGCCAAAAGTATCTCAGAGAATACCCTCACTTAGGAGGTAAGTAATATACACAAGTTATATGTACACAAACCCAAAACAGGTAAGTAACAGTAAGAAAAGTAGTGCAAACAATGTAGAATCACAATAGGATGCAATAGGTAGACATAGGTCTAGGGGCAACACAAACCATATACTCCAAAAGTGGAATGGGAGTCACGAATGGACCCCAGACCTATGGGAGATTGTAGAGGGTCGCGGGGACTGTGAGAAAACAGTAAGCGTGTCCAAAATAGCCCACCCCAAGACCCTGAAAAGTAGGAGTAAAGTTACCCTACTACTCCAGAAAGACACAATAGTCGTGATAGGGGATTCTGCAAGAACCACAAGCACCAGCAAAACACTGAAGATGGATTCCTGGACCTGAGGACCTGTAAACGAAGGGGACCAAGTCCAAGAGTCGCAATAGTGTCCAGGGGGGGCAGGAGCCCAAGAAACCCCAGATGAAGGTGCAAAAGGGCTGCCTCCGGGTGGAAGAAGCCGAAGATTCTGCAACAATGAAAAGGGCTAGGAACTTTGATGGAAGATGTCCCACGGCGTGCTGGATATTGCAGAAGTGTTTCCAGGAAGAAATACCACAAACAAGCCTTGCTAGCTGCAAGGGACACAGTGGAGGTTTTTGGGTGCTACTGGGGACCAGGAAGGACCAGGATGTGGCCCCTTTAGAGGAGGAGACAGAGGGGGCACTCAGCAACTCAGATAGCCCCCACAGAAGCAGGCAGCACCCGTAGAAGTACCAGAACAGGCACTTAGAAGATCTGTGAACTCAGAGTCACAAAAGGAGGGTCCCACGAGGTCGGAGTCCAACTCAGCGGGTTGAGCACTGCAGGACGGAGTGCTGGGGACCCAGGCTAGGCTGTGCACAAAGGAATCCTTGGAGAACTGCACAGAAGCCGGAGCAGCTGTAAATCACGCAGTACACAGGTTTGCTGTCTGGCGTGGGGAGGCAAGGACTTACCTCCACCAAATTTGGACAGCAGGGCCACTGGACTGTGGGAGACACTTGGACCGAGCTCCTGTGTTTCAGGGACCACGCTCGTCAGGATGAGAGGTGACCCAGAGGAACTGTGATGCAGAAGTTTGGTGCCTGCGTTGGCAGGGGGAAGATTCTTTCGACCCACAGGAGATTTCTTCTTGGCTTCCAGTGCAGGGTGAAGGCAGCCCTCAGAGCATGCACCAACAGGAAACAGTTGAGAAAGCCGGCATGATGAGGCGCTACAATGTTGCTGGTAGTCGTCTTGCTACTTTGTTGTGGTTTTGCAGGCGTCCTGGAGCAGTCAGCAGTCGATCCTTGTCAGAAGTCGAAGAGGGAAGTGCAGAGGAACTCTGGTGAGCTCTTGCATTCGTTATCTGAGGAATAGCCCAGAGTAGAGACCCTAATTAGCCAGAAAAGGAGGTTTGGCTATCAAGAAAGGAGGTTTGGCTACCAAGAGAGGTAAGCACCTCTCACCTGCTGGCACTGGCCACTAAGAGCAGTCCATTGTGCCCCAGCACCTCTGAATCCAAGATGGCAGATGTCGGGGACACACTGGAGGAGCTCTGGGCACCCCCCCTGGGAGGTGCAGGTCAGGGGAGTGGTCACTCCCCTTTCCTTTGTCCAGTTTCGCGCCTGAGTAAGGCTGGGGGATCCCTGAACCGGTGTAGACTGGCTTATGCAGAGATGGGCACCATCTGTGCCCATCAAAGCATTTCCAGAGGCTGGGGGAGGCTACTCCTCCCCAGCCCTTCACACCTATTTCCAAAGGGAGAGGGTGTAACACCCAACTCTCAAAGGAAATCATTTGTTCTGCCTTCCTGGGACTGGGCTGCCCAGACCCCAGGAGGGCAGAAACCTGTTTGAGTTGGCAGCAGCAGTAGCTGCAGTGGAGACCCCGGAAAGGCAGTTTGGCAGTACCTAGGTTCTGTGTTAGAGACCCGGGGGATCATGGACTTGTCCCCCCAACACCAAAATGGTATTGGGGTGACAATTCCATGATCTTAGACATGTTACATGGCCATGTTCGGAGTTACTATTGTGACGCTACACATAGGTAGTGACCAATGTGCAGTGCACGCATGTAATGGTGTCCCCGCACTCACAAAGTTTGAGGAATTTGCCCTGAACAATGTGGGGGCACCTTGGCTAGTGCCAGGGTGCCCACACACTAAGTAACTTGGCACCTAACCTTCACCAAGTGAGGGTTAGACATATAGGTGACTTATAAGTTACTTATGTGCAGTGAAAAATGGCTGTGAAATAACGTGGACGTTATTTCACTCAGGCTGCAGTGGCAGTCCTGTGTAAGAATAGTCTGAGTTCCCTATGGGTGGCAAAAGAAATGCTGCAACCCATAGGGACCTAGGTACCATATACAAGGGAATTATATGGGTGTTCCAGTGTGCCAATGAGAATTGGTAAAGTTAGTCACTAGCCTGCATTGACAATTTTAGAAAGCAGAGAGAGAGCATAAAAACTGAGGTTCTGGTTAGCAGAGCCTCAGTGATACAGGTAGGCACCACACAGGGAACACATACAGGGCATACACTATGATGAGCACTGGGGTCCTGCCTAGCAGGATCCCAGTGACACAAGGGCAAAAACAAACATACATACAGTGAAAATGGGGGTAACATGCCAGGCAAGATGGTACTTTCGTACAGACGGCATATGTACCTTAATGCAAAGAGGAAAAACAGAAGAAATAAAAATATTTCTCCTCGCTATGCCAATCTCAGAGAGGCACAGCATTTTGCACAAATCCTTCTCTACAATTCTTTTTTGCATCAGAGACCTTGGCTTGCTGCCTTGACTAAGAGAAACGCAAGCCAGTACATTTGCTGCATTGCTTTACTTTTGCTTACAAACAAACGGAAATCACCACTTGCATTGGTTTGTAAACACCAACATGGATTTTGCATCAGGTCTGCATTAAAAAATTAGTAGTAGCCTGCCACAACAATCTTTGTAAATCTGGACCTCAGAGCTTAGAACCTAAGCCGTGCTAACAAAAAAATCGGAAAAAGGCTTGGAGATATATCTACGCAGGAAATCCTTTGAAATCAGTAAACTTTGATATAAGCCTGTCTGCCACTCAAAAGAGCCATCTCTAAGGATATTTCAGAGCAAGATAGATGGAGTCAAATTACCGTGAAGGAGAAATACTAAAACATATCCTACAATGCTAACAGGATAGAAGAAAGTGCAATAAAATTTGATAGAATATTACATTTCCAAGAGATGCGGGTCTATTCGTACCGGAAGTTTAAAAGCTGTGAAAAATGGTGATTAGAGAAGGAGGAAAGAGAAGTTACAACCCAGTGCAGTTACCAGTGGAAGAACAAGTTAAGAAAAGCATGGCAACTACCATGAAGGAAGCCAAGAGAAGTAGCCACTCAGGCTTAGGAAGCAAATCCTGTTGTGCGATATACCATTGAACAAAACATAGATAAAACACAACACCAACACATCCATCCTGTGTGGAAACAGAAGCATAGCTCTCTACATAAAATGCATAAAAAAAGCAAAAGAAGAAATTAGGAAGGAACAACTAATAAATAAATAACACTGAAAACTATACTTGACTACACATAGCACATGTTTCTGAGAGAAATAAACGTTATTCTTAACTGAAACAGTGATGCCTGGCTCAGGGCCATCTATTTACATTTTGTACTTGTAACTACAAAACAGGAACATTTATAGAAACAGGTATGTATCTACAATGAAGACGATGAGGTAGAAGATATCAGCAACACTGTATTTATAGTGAAGATATATCGCTTGAGAATAATACAGATGCAGTGATCTAAAAAGGTCTTAACAAATTTGAGCATGTATTCCCAAACCCCAAATACAATATGGAGAAATTAAAGTTCAGAAAGAATAAGGAGGTGGCATTGATGGTCACAATGCCATTTCACAAATAATGAGAAGAGCAGGTCATGGTTTTCCTTTCTGTGACCAAAAACGGGGGCGCCTACCTCAGGATCCTACATGTTTAATTAACATCAGCCAATGAAACCACAAACAGCACAGAAAACAACAAATAATATATACTAACACATGGGAATGTGCACAAATAAGTAGTCAGTAAACTAACAAGCATTGGCAAAAGCATTAGGTCTGTTGGTATGTTGGTTTTGTTCTAGCTTTTGTTTTAGTGTAGCATTACTACCACACAATAAAAACAACATAACTGCCCATGCATGCAGACACATTCAGATGCACAAGTGGTCATCATTGAATAGTTTTGTAATACCTTTGTATGAAAACATTCAAGGATGCCGCCCATGCATCTGTGCATACATACATGCCGAGGCTTTGAATGTTTTCTAACATTTTATAAAAATATTCAAAAATGGCTGCCCTTGCAGATGCACACATGCATGTGAAGGCATCAGCCACTCCAAGCAAGACAGCCGCAAGAAATAACACAAAGCAGTATACACGAGAAGCTATGCACTTGAGGTGGCAGTGAGGACACAGTTGTAGCATCTGGGGAGCTGCCGGGCCATGGCAAAGTTGAAAACATATTAAAAAAAAAAAAAAAACTTTATGAAAAACCACACAATGGACTGCAAGTCCATATCAATGAAGGGCACTGCTTTCTCTGTGGGTAATTGTTAAAGATTTTGTTGAAAGCCAGGTTTCTCAGCGTAAATTCCTCGCTATGGATAAGTCTATGTGCCCTTCTTATCACGCCCGCAAGGCCTTGCACAAAGATATTCTTAATGCTAAATTCAAGTCTTAGAGCTGCCCCTTAGGCTGAGTGATTACGAGA
Organism: Pleurodeles waltl; assembly: GCF_031143425.1. Taxonomy (NCBI): domain Eukaryota; kingdom Metazoa; phylum Chordata; class Amphibia; order Caudata; family Salamandridae; genus Pleurodeles; species Pleurodeles waltl. The sequence goes on from NC_090443.1 coordinate 843,330,441, forward strand.
GCCCATGCGTCTTAGAATGCGGCCTTCTGTCTTGTCAAGGAAATCCCATTTATTTATGTCTATACATTCTATCGCATACAGGAGAGTAGCTGGTATCGCAACCTGATAGGCAGACAATAAATGCGAAAAGTGACATTTACCATTTGCATTGAAGAAAGCCGCCAAACCTTGGGCATGTAAAATAGCCTTATTAGTATTATTGTGAATATGCTCTTGCTCATTTATTGAGGAGGAAAAGATCTTACCCAAAAACCGATATGTATCTATCCAACTTGTGTTGACCCAGAACCCAGGGGGGAACAGATTTTCCTTCTGGTTTTTTTCCGGAGATGCATACAACCTGAGACTTTGATGTATTGATTCTTAAGTAGTGCTTCGTGCTTCTCCGAGTAAAGATTTAGAGCAGCCAGGCATTGATTTAGGCCTTTTGGGGTGAGATCGAACACAACTATGTCATCCGTGTCTAATAAGCATCCAATTGGACGACCACCCACCACAGGGGAATAGCCAAAAGTACTCCTAATGTGTTTTTAGGTAGATCATGAATAAAAGGGAGAAAAGCAGCCATGTTTCAGGCCATTTTTGGTCACAAATTTTGAGGACAATCCCTGAGGCTTTTACACCAGGTGGAAGAGTGCAGAGCAATCACCAATCGCAGGAGACAAGGCGGAACCCCTAATTCCCGAAGTTTCTTCCACAGGATTTTCCTATCCACTCTGTCAAATGCTGTGGAGTAATCAATAAATGCGGCATACAATATTCCCCCCCTAGTCTGGAAATATTTGTCAATTATAGTTTGCATTATAAGAAAATTATCTAAAGTATTATGGGCCTTTCTGAAACCTGCCTGTTCCAATGGAAGAATACCATTTTCCTCAACCCAATCAGTTAATTGCAGTAAGATGCTTTTCGCAAATATCTTTCCTGTTGCACCTAAGAAGGCAATTTGTCTGTAATTTGACAGTACTGTTCTATCTCCCTTTTTATGTAAAGGAAGTATTATACTACCGTCCATGATTCCGGGATATTACCTTGGGCATAGCAGGCGCCAAATACTGGATGAAGAAGTTTTGCCCAGAGCAAAGGCTCCCTTTTAATTAGAGTCATCAGAACCTCGACGGGCCCATGGCGCCCGATGAGCGCATTGAAATTATAATACCCTCTAATTCAGCCACAGTAGGAGCACCCGTATTGTCCATTCCTCCCCCACCATTTAATACTATCACCTCTCTCCCAGGGTCAACGACCTGGTTTTCAGCGAAAAGGACTTGGATATACAGCTTCCAGTCTTCCTCTGCTATCGGGGGCGAATAGGGTTTTACAGTTTCTGCACCCCTCTGAGATGATAGCCCCAAATTTACTGGGGTTTCTCTTTGCGGTTGCTTCCCTCAATGTGATCCACTTATGATCCTCTTCTTTCCTTCGGATAGCTAGTTTCAGCTGTGATCTTCTTCTCTTAAGTAGTGTTATTTTCCTATTCATTTCCATAGTCTTATGCTCCAGCTGTCGCCTTACTAACTTATTTATTTCTCTATTCAGATTGATGATGGGCAGCTGAGCTTTTTTGATTCCAGTTATACTACGCTCAGGCTGCTTACGCGTAACAATGTAACTCATTAAGTTGGGAAAATATGTTAAAGCATCTTTCCCCCAAACCTCCATATTTCCCACAATGTTTTCCAACAGTGGCTTTATCAATGTTATTTTAGCTGTCAACCAAAACATTCTCCCATTTTTCCTGTTAATTCTAGGGTTTGCGTCTTTTATAGACCATGGATCTACGACCCCTAGCTGCAGTTTTAAGATATGTTTTAGAATCATGTGGTCAATATATAGGGAGTCTATAATAATTTCTATCCAGCCCAGTGCTTCTTTTTGTGAAAAAGAGAAGTACTTTAATGCACTCCAAAATGCAGTATTCCACTTAAAAATAACAAAGTTGCAGGATTCTACACTTGTACTTTAGGATTTCAACATGAAAATGAACTGGGTTTTATGCAAGCAAAGGTATAGGCTCTCTCGCAAATGCTCAAGTAACTTCCTTGCTTTTATCCTTACAAATGTCCCAGCACTGAGACCTTAAAGTTGAGGCTTTGTTCCGACCGACTTTAGTTCAGTGTGTAAGGAACTCATTAGAGTTTAACACTTCCTGGCTTTACCTGGGTATTGACCCTCATATGCAATGAGTGTGTCACTGGAGTTTCTGACGCAGGGGCAGGCCTGCCTTCTTTGGAATCTCTCAGCATGTCAGCATGCTAGTATGCAGCTCATAGGATCTCCTTCAATCTGACCATGGACTCTGATGGCATGCAGGTGCATAAGATTGAGACCATGATGGTCGGTAGCATCTACTTTGGCACATGGAAGTGACATCATCATAGCAGATACTTATAGCTGTTTCTGTTTCAGATCATGGTTTCTTGCAACTGTAAGTGTCTCGCACAAGATTGCTTGTAGTTGCAGACACTTCAGGTCACAGTTGCTTGTAGCTGCAGGTGGATCATCACAGTAGCTGTTGCATCTCTTGCTGGATGAACAAGTGTCTTGAGGTTAAAGTCGAGATGGCAGGAAACCAACTCCAAACTCTGGTTGGTGCTAGTTACACTTCCAGGCTAGTCTGCCATTTCTGATGCCGCCCCAACATTCCAAGGTTGGGCTTCTCCATTTTGGCAGTTGGCACCCTGCAAGAACCAGGTGCTCCTTCACCTCTCTTAGCAAGCCAGCAGCTTTAAAAATTCTCTTTACATCTGAAAAGAATCTGCTGATTTGCATGGCATCCTGTGAGTCCTTATGGAACTGCTATGAGAGAGAAGACCTGTAGTCTCTCCACCAAATGGGCATTACTGAATTTCTAAAGCAGCCGCTTTGTCTCCATCCTCCCACACTTCAGTGTCTATAGTTGTTCCACACATCCCAGCAATGCCAGAAATACCCTTCCTTGTCTGGGGGAGGCAAAGCCAGAACATCCATCTTATACCACGGGCCATCCAAAATAGATCTCACTGCTCCAATCAAGCATACCCTCATGGTTTACATGGATCCTTACTAAACCACACTACAAACACATAGTACATGTGCACATTCAGTCTGGATGTCAGCGCATGGTCTGAGCCCTACTTGCAAGCGGAATGTTACAGAGGAAAAAGGCCAGCTATGATTATCATTCAAAAGCATAAGGTACACTGGGACCAATAATTAATTAGCATGTCAGCTTGAGGACATGCTTGGTCCACCTCGGTAGAGGAGAGGGTCAGACCCTGGGTCTCGCATCTTACAGGATTGCCTGGGCCAGAGCATGCACGCATTATTGTTGTAAACATTGGATCAAAATTAAAATGTCAGAATACAGAATCATCTAGCTGGATTACTTCCGACAGGGGTGGCACATTTGTGTTACAGTGAAGGGAACAATCTCCAGCCAAATCCTACATTGTATGTTGTGGTGGATGGAACCAAAGTATGAGTGACACTTCAGTAGTCCAGTGGTTGAAGAGGGCTGCCTGAAAGTCCATTATCTAATTATATATATAATAATTAAATAAAAGGTATTGGTTAATGCCAGACCAAGAACGAATCAAACAGCCAATCAAGAAATACCTAAGCCTAGGAGCCAAGAACAGTAAGCACAGAAAAACAAGTAGCGAAACAGAGGCTGGGAAAGCTAGGAGACAGTATAGTCTAAATATGTGAATAAAGAGAAGAACAGCATATGTCCCAAAAATCGTAATGAATGACTGGAAAAAGTAATGTCAGCACAAAAGAAAAAACAGAAAAGACCCAATGCAGAAAAACTTTGATTTTGAGAGTCAGTGATGAGATCAACAGAGGCCCAGACCACATAGAACGACAATAACATAGGGCATAATGTGTCGTAAAAAGGATCCTCTCCTGGGCAATGAAAAGGAGACCATGTCACAGCAGAGGCAAGTAAGAGCAAAAAAACCTTGTAGAACAGAAAAAAAACGAACAACCTTATACAAAATAAATAGTCCTCTCCACACTTCTTCCATGATGGTTTATAGATTAAAGAGAGGTGGAGATCTTTAAACATACAGTTGAGCCTGGCTCCTTTACTCCTACCGTGATATGAGTTGGGCACTGCCTAAGCAATGCCAGTAAATATGTTTAGATGAAGGTAACTGACTATATAAAAGTAAAAAAGGTGCAAACACCTTTTACACGTTATGCTCCATTTTGTAAAACCTAAGTGTTGCCAGTTCAAAAAGACACCAGGGCCTGTATTACAGACAGTGCCCTGGAGCCCCAACAAGAGTGTGTAGCCGTTTTCTGTGCCCTTAGGGTATTATGGAAGGGATTGCATATGTTTGTGTTCCCCTATGTGTATTAAAGCTAGCACATGTACATATATACTCATATAGCACCAGCGCTATCTTAAGAGGGCATACCCTCATTTGCATGGGGGCATCATCCATTCAAATGAGGGAAACACTTTGCCTCTGCACCCACCCCATAGTATTGATGCGGGCACAGAGGCAAAAAAATCATTCAGGCTTGAACTGTGCACCACAAAGTGATTTCACACAGTCAGGGCCCCCCATTCTCCCAAGGGCACCTCTCTGGGGTGGGGAAACAGGACCCTCCCTGACATCACCCAGTAATGGGGGGTGAGGTTTTTGGACATGGTGACTGGCTGGAATCTGTGGTGCATCTGGGCCATCTCGTTGACTTGGGTAGGTCTCTGTAATCCTTATTCTGTAATGCAAATCGACTCCTACCACAGCCTAAAATTCCTTCCTGACCTGCCACTGGAGTTGGTCTGGGTAAAGCTGCGACATCTGTATGTTCAGGTGGAAGATTGAAAGGAGGTGTGTGTGACTTAGATGCCTTTAGTGTATAGACTGTGGCAAATTCCCCGCCTACAGACTTTTCCTGCATCATTGTCAAAATGGGAGAACAAAACCTAAATTGAACCACAGCATGTTTCTGTTTGCATTATTTTACTTGTTCTCGGGTGGCAGTATTTTTAAACCACACTCAGTGTTAAGCGTACTTAAGTGTTGTGTGATGAGTCATTAGTTGGATAACCAGTTGTTACCGCCCTTGTACCCTTTGTGAACTTGTGACAAGGACCAAGGGTGATTTGCATATGTTTAGTCCCTGTCTTAAGTGGCGTAATGGGCAAAGAATTGTGGACTTTGTTGTGTCCAGAGGTGATTGGAAGTGGTTGAGGATTTTTGTAAACATTTCACCCATCCCTTTTCTGCTTCCGGTTTCTAGAAATAATCGTAACTTTATTTACAAAAGTAGAAACTTCACAAAATGACCTTTGCTCTTGTGAAACTATATAATATTAAAGGCACCTATTGATTAACTTAATTTCATGTGTAACACTAGGTAAGGTGATGTGCAAATGTGAAAATATGACAAACACCTACACACTCTCATTCAGCGAAGGACTAAGGGAAGGGAATGTATGACATTTACTGAGGTTCTGCTACAGTGACAGTCAGTTTTACTGATGATGATCAATTATTTCCTGGGTGCTGTGGCAGACCTTGCACCATGTGCATGTTGTGTCCCATTTTGACGTGCTCATCTTGTAATAGGTGATAAATATCGCACACTATCCCCAAGGCATCCTATTTTATTGAGTACATAATCATGCCTACCCCTTGGAAGTTGTAATCTGGTTCTTAAACGTATATAAATAAAATTGTTATGGCATAAGAATCTCTAATTCCCTCTTTACTTGCACCGTGACTACTAACAGAAATAAATAAAGCATGTTGGTCTTGAGAAATAGAAGGGGAAATAAATATGAAATACTATTGAGTACAACAGGTACAAATTCTGTTAACCAGTCAGCATATTACTATTAATGCCCACATACCATACAATAAGAAGCATTGGAAAACCAAAAATGCTAGCATTGGCTGCCGACCTTTTATCTTTGCCAGTGTTGGAGAATGGTAGATGTAAAACTGTATTACAAAAACCATTTAAAGATGTTTGCCTGTGTGTATGCATGCATATGCAGCCAGTTTTTAATGATTTTCACTTCTGCGAAAAAAATTGAAAGATGTCCAACTATGCATGAAGACACTTCCAGCTCCATGCATAGTCCCAAATTTTGCATTATGTTTCATAAAAAAATTGATTACTTATAAGTGCTGTGTGCGCGTGTGAAGAGACACGAGCAACCCAATAGGACTGTTGGGAAATTGCAGGGCTCTCTTGTATTAAAAGAAAAAAAGAAAAGCAAACAAAATTAAACTGCGAGATGTGCGCATAAGAAGTGACATGAGTAGCCTGGTAGTAGGGTTGGGGGAGTAGCTGAGCCCTCGCCAAAAAAGGAAAGTCAAAAGAAAAAGAAAACCTCAGAGTGATTTTGAAAAAGTAGAAATTGGCTTGTAGGTCCTGGCCCTAAAGCAAACTCTGTTGTCTTTGTTAGTGAACATTGTGCAAAAGCTGAATGCCACTCACCTCAAGCGAGGTGAGTGGCATTCAATTTAATGGCTGTAGTGGGGTGACGCTGAGCACTGCTAAAGCAGTTAATTTAATAAAAATATTAATGAGTATTCATGTATTCTGAGTAATAGATTTGCGTAGAACATGTAATAATATAGAGAAAAATAAGGCACGCATTTGAAAATGTGACCACGATGAGTGGCCGCCAATGTTCACGAAGTATACTTATTTATGGCTTATTAATATAAAAATGAAGTTTGATTAATGTAGTAGTACATCATATTAAAGGTTATGCATTATATATTAGCTTTATTAGTTGTAGGCCTTAACTTAGTGGAGGTCCTGGCCTAGTTGCACGGCCGTATTTCTAAACCGATTAATAAAATGTCTGCTTAGGGAATTAAACTATGATTTTCAACTGTGCTCGTAGCTAAAAGTCTTTCTCATGAGAACCGATTGCTAGAAGATGCTGTTCTTGCTAAATGTAACAATATGTGTGTAATGTGTGTAAGACTGACTTTCTCAGTAGAAAAACAATGGAGACACTGACTGGAATATAAACTGCAACAATATTGTTACCTGACGAGCCGGATGATGAGGACTTTACAAGAGAAGCCAATCAGCGACATGTGAACTGAGTACTAGTAGAAATCATAGATTTGATGTTTTCGTTTTATTGGACAAAGTGTGAACATGACCTTGACCAATACGGACTTGGGAAGTAGTTTTAGGGAATCTAACTTAGCCGGACTGCACAGAGGGAAGACAGGCTATTTGCCCATTTTCTTTCTCGCTGAAGGGCCCTTACTTTACTGAGCATCTTGACAAGAGGCATGCTTAACTTTACTGCTTAAAGACTTTGCGTTTTCTGAACTTTGATGCTGAATCCTGATGCCTTACTGACCAAACTGATGTCCTGAGGACGAAGACTATCTTAGCTTGCTGATCCATTTGAGAAGAGGTATATTATTACTGATGTGTTTCTTAAGACTGTTTTGCTTTTTCTTTCTAGATACCAACCGCACTATTTTGATAGAGCCATAGTTAGATGTTTTCCACATTTGTGTGTTTACTAAATTGTTTTGCATGAAACTCAACATGATGATGCTAAGGTGGTGATATTTAAGGATTCCTTACTAATGAAAGTCTGCTATAGGGAATAACGTTTGATGTCTTTTCTTTGCTGAATCTAAATTGATGTGATATCGTTGGCGCAATTGTTCTTATTTTTATTTTGCATTGTAACTTTAGCATGTGTAGTGGTTAAAACTTTGGTTAGATTACATTTCTTTCATCGCTTTGGACAGCCAGTGATGTTTCTGTATGTTTATCATTTGATTTTGAGATTATTTTACGTGGAATTAGCATTGTTCATATAGGAAAATAAATATTCAAAGTTTTACTAAAAGATGTGGTTATTCATGACTGAAAGGTCATGGTGTGTGACAATTACTGACTCCATTTGATTATTAATGTCATTGATTATCATTGATTATTGATGTTATTGATTGGTTATCGATTATTGATTTGCATGTACTGGATCTAGGATGGGAATATCTTAAATGCGAGTCAAAAGGTTAATCGGCCTATTCGCGTCCCCTTGTAAGTTTACTTATTACGGTCTGATGCGCTAACAGCACCACGTTGTATGCTGTGGTGAGCAGAACAAAAATGTGACAGAAAAACTGACCAGCGTGTAAAGACAGTTGGCTGAAAGCCCCTAAAACTATGTATATTATGTATGTAATTTTATTAAAATCGAAAGATTTTAGCTAACGCCAGAGCTAAAACTATGTGCATTAAGTTTATCAACCACATCATTACAAGCAATTAATATGAGTAAATGGCTGCTGTAACTCGAGAGTCAGCAGAAAAGTGTTGACCTTGCTTCAGAATATGGCTCTTGGTTGATAGCACACATACCCTGAAGTGTGTTGTGGAATGTAAGATCGGGGCAGTACCTTTTCCATTTCCTTGACTGGGTTATTGATATCTCCTGCCTAGGCATGCCTGTCGTCCTCTCCAAAGAAGTGGAATCTGTGTTAGTGGGCGCCGCCATTCTTGGAGCCTGTGCCTGTGGGGATTTCACTTCAATACAGGTATGATTAAGTGCGGAGTGGAAACTTCTCAACCCTGCTGTCTCTCATTGTCAGTTTTGTTCCTTGTTCACTTTTGTACTCTTGCGAAATGTGGATCGGTGCCAGACTGCTTGTCTCAGGCATCTCAAAGACCCGGCTTTAGGAGAATTCGATTGTGTAGGCAGGTAAAGGAGGCCCGTGTAGAAGCTGGAATCAACTGGTCTGCTACTACTGGGCCCTTACTCAGGTCAAGGTTCGTGATTAAGATCACATAAAATATCGGTTCATGTTATTTTAGTTTTTTTTTTTTTTTACAGATTTGCCAATTAGCACAGTTTTACATAATATGGCGGTACTGTTTTGCTCTATTTTTTGGCGGTGTTCAGTGTTGTTTTGTGTAATTAATGCAATGTTGCCTTATTTACAACTTTGTGAACCGGATACGCCACCGCAAACGTAGAGATATCTTGTCCACTCTATTACATGTGCATTGTAGTCACTTGTAATGTGGCGGTCCACACATCTGCCAGTTTCCTGATGGAGCCCCTGTCCGTCCAGCTCTAAATATGACCCTTTGTTATTTGTCTGCAACCAAGAGCTCATTGCGGCAAACACCCCGAGCAGAGGTTCTTTATTGCGTCACCCACTGAATCAAGTTATGTCCGCGTCTTTCCGGTTCTGCTCTGTCCTTTCAGCAGCCTGATAGATTATACGTGTAAGTGTTTACCAAAAGTGCACTTCACCTGCTACTTTCCTTTTAGGTTTGTTTTAACAGTAATTCATTTTCCCGTGGAGTAGTCACTTCTCCTACACCCCTGCCAATCTGTGGGGGAGCTGCCTCCCGATTTCCACCCCGACAGCTTGGAAAGTTGTGAAGCTTCATGGCTCACAACACCTAAATTGTTTTTAAACTATAAGTATCTATGCAAACTGCATAGCTATTCATCATATTTAGAAAAACGGTTTTTGGAATGGCATTTTTCTTGCCACCCAGCTGTGCCACCCAGGGCCACCAATTCAGAGATTCTGAGGCCCTGATCAAAACCCATTCAACCCTCCCAACGAGTTTTCCTACCAGCTTGATTACCCTTTCACCAGCCCCGCAGCACCCAACCTGACTACAGCCTGCTTACTCAGAAACCCACCCATCACTGAGCATACCCCGTCCCTAACGCCTGTCGGTATCCCGTGGGAGGATCTCACCTTCTCCTTTCCAGTCACGGTACCCGGATGTCCCTCCCAGGAAATAAAAATAGATTGTGGGAAGAAATGAGAAAACTCAGGGTACTGCTTCTGTTGGTATTTCTCTCATTTTCTCAAAAGTGGATGCATATTTTAACATTCAGACGCCCTTGGAGTAAATCCCATATCATATCCTGGGTGAAAATTGGCCATGGGAAAGTTTGTCAGTACCACCGACTCACAAATTTTTGTTCAACAAATTTCTATGGCATCCATGCCTTGTAACAGACACTACCCACCAGTGACAGCAGATTTTCTCTGATGTACTATTTTCCCATACAGGTAAAATGCTGTGTGTAGTAGAAGTAGTAGTAATTCACATTTAAATCTTTGCAAATAGGTTTGTAAATTGGGCCCTTAGACTATAAACATTCGTAGTCTGTCACTACCTCAAACTCATTTTTTAATGACTATCTTTACCTATGTTGTTAATGTGACGCAGAGCGGACCTATTTTTCATGCTCTGTATCATTTACCACCATTGCTTACTTTCTCCCAGCCATTTCTTATGCCGCCTTGCCTAACTTTAAGGTTATCCCACCCTTCTGAGAGGTATTTACTGCTTAACCAACTTTGTTTTTTAAATATATTGGTGTCTGTTTTTCATCACTGATCTTCACTGTCTTTCAATTTAGAAACCTTTTGTTGGCTAAAAACAACGAGAAAACAGGCAGCTTCAGTTATTAAGTAGTTACTGTTCAACGTAATTCATACTAATCTCTATTCTAGTTTGTGTAGTCTTTGCTAAGGATGATATTGAAGTACCAGTTCAGTTTTATGAAGTGAGAGAAAGACTCCCACATATCTTAATTGGCTTCATTCCAAGGCATAAGTACAACACGTCTCCAATCATCACGCAGGATACCAGATTACTTCTTACACTGGGCAAACTCACAGCCCTTCCAGACAGTCACAACCATACAATGCTGAAATGCTCTACGCCGCACTCCTCTGTTCTGCTACAAGCAAACTCTGATGATCAGGTGTTGACACCAAAACACTTTACCACACATTCCACACTACAATCAACCATTCTTCCAACCAAGAACAACCTACACCCACCCTCTGCTAATGAGATTCAGCGCCTCATCACGGGTCTCAAGCACTATTTGTTAATGCAAATGTGCTAATATACGTAAGGGAGAAAGTATCACATAAACTTGCACTTGACATTTTTTGAAGCATTGTTATATATTGTGTGGTTCTGTTCTGGGTGGGTAACATCAAAAAGAGTAGTTGAAAATAACCTTTTTTTCAAGTGTGTTTTGTTTATATTTGTGGCACGCTAGACACAACATGCCACATGAAAGTGCCATATGCTTGCATATCTCAATGGACCTTTTCCCAAACTGCCTTCTGTTTTATATTAATCGAAGCGATATATAAAGAACAGCAACTTCATAGCATGTCCCATTGGCATGCAATGAAGCGACGCAAGGTTTTCCTGAAATCTTGTCACAACCGGGTACGGGGTCCCGAGGCACACGTGTTACTGAGACTCAAGCAGGGAATTTGAGTCCATGTGCAGCCGATGTCCTAGGGGCAGCCCAAACAAAGGAAATTGCCAACTGCGCATCACATACACCCCTTTACCACTTGGCTCTCACTGTGGTGAGGACAGCAGTACAAGGCTTAGTCAGGGAGGTAGTGCAGGGCTGCAGTCTCAGAGCTCAGCCCTCGATCTTAGAGGTTTCTCCAACATCCTTTCTCAAACATGGCTTGTGTATTGTGCATGTGCTATTTGTGGAACTAGTTTAAGGCAGTTACTTCACTTTGTCTATCCCCTTTCTCCAAAGCACACACAATGTATTTTCCAGATGACAGCAGGCACCCGGAGATGACGACTGGAGTCTCCACCTCAAGAAACTCACAACACAAGCCCAAAGAGAAGCCTTCACACCTGATGCCTATGAACAAAGGCTCTGACAAAGGCTATCCCTGCACTTCAGCGAAGACTACTGTCACCACACTCCTAACAAACTCCACCTACTCTCTACGCCTGCCTAAAGCAGCATCAAACCGCAGGACACAGCAAAAAGTCACTCCTGTAGGTCTAAACTGAGCCTTCTCTCCATCTTCCCACACTTCAGTGACTGTAGCCAAACAAAAGCCTCAGAAATGCTGCCAATATACATTGCTGGTGTGGCTAGTTATGTCTAGTCTCCATCTTGTACAGTTTGGTTGTAGTGACAATTCAAAATGGATTCCACTGACTAACAGTCATACAATGTGCACTCACTAATGGCACATTATACCATCTTCTTGTAGCACATTAATACTCTACAGAGACGCACTCCATTGGCACATATTACCATCTACATAGATTATGCAACAGAGGCACAAAGGAAGTAGCAGTCACATTAGACTTAGGCTAAAATTGAGAGGGGAAAGGCAAACTTTGCAACATTCTGCTCCCACTGCCAAATTCATATCAGCTGACAACGATAAGTATAGTGCACTCTTCTATGCTACAGAGCCCCTCTCTTGGCCTCTGTACGAATGATACTCTTTTCTACAGCATGCACACATGACAGTTGTGCATGTTGAGGCCAGAAAAGTCAACAATATGGTAGAGACTTTCATTAGGGCAGCACTTGAGGCAGATGTACCCGCCTGCAAAACTAGGCAGCTCATATTCCCATCCCAAAACTGATTGCCAGGGTTTCCTGGAGCAAGTCCTCCTCCCTTACTAGGGCTCTATATGATTATTTGTGTGATTCTTTTTTGTCATTGGCACTCATTTTCTACAACGATTCAGTGAACAAAGAGTTTCTCTGCAACCATTAGAATACAGTTATTCTTGCTTGAAAAAAGAAAATCCATCCATAACATGGACCATCTGCCTGAGTCCACTCACGGAAAACACAGGATCTTAAAGGTCATTCTTTCTCCTATGGACATGTTCTCTGTGATGTGGTTGCACTTTCCAAGCGTCCCTGCTTTCTACTGGCAGCTAGAACCCTCTGTAGTGTACCAGAAACATGTTTTTTCAACTGGGAAAAGATCCTAGCCCCAAACTCTTATTTTAACATTTTTCAATTTTTTTTTTGTGTGGAATCCATGGTCAATTAGAATCTTCAGATCCGGAGGAAATATTTAAGGCCTGCCAGAACGCAGTCTGAAGACCAGATTTGGGCGCTATTGGATTATAATTTTCATGGTTTTCTTCCATTGGAAAGTGTGGATGTTGAAAGTATAAACTCAACACTCCTATTACTCGCCGTTCTGACTTATTATTGAGCCTGTTTCTCCTAGTAAGTGTCTCTATTTTTTGCCTTTCCTAAGGTCTTTTCTGGTGTGGCTGACTGTTTTTTGTGGAACTTCCCACTTTGTTGTTTACGTAGGAGATTATGGTCATCTCCCTCTTCATTGCTGATCTCCTCCCTTGCCCTCTGATTTTGGGTCTGTGTTCGTATAATATATTTCTCACTCCTAGCAGCACCCCTTGAAGCATACTTGCTTCAGTCTGCCTTACTTCACCCTGCTTGGTTCTCAGCTTTCTCTCAGCCCTTGACATACAGTATTTATTCTGGTATCTTTACCACATTTACGTTAGTTATATTAATATCTGAATCTAAGGGCCTGTTTCAGAGTTTAGCGGAGGGGGTTACTGCGTCACAAACGTGACACATATCCCGTCCACCGTATTATGATCCCATTATAGCCTATGGAGATCGTAATACAGCAGACAGGATATTCATCATGTCTATGACGGAGTAACCGTCTGCCAAACTCTAAATCAGGCCCTAAATCCGGCAGTTATGTGCTATTACTTTTTTCTTAAAATGGTGAGGAAAAGTCTTTTGAACAATGCAGAATAGGTTTTATAAAACTGTATTTCCTCCATCAAGAACTCCTGTCTTTCCAACTTAGATTTATATACCTCTAAATCTGGTACTGCTAGTGCCTGTTCTGCACGTGCCATGAACATTTTCAAGCTATTTCATGTGCATGGCCTGGTTCTCAATTCCGTTAGGTCATCATATGCACCTGGACACCCAAAAAAATAAAAAATATTTTTAAACTGTGTTGAAGACGATACTTCTTTCAATTTTAGAGCTATGAAAAATGCACTTGATACTTAGGGCCTGATTTATACTTCTTGCCACAAAACTGCACTTTCACCACCACCAAACCACCAGATGACTGGCTAACACAATTCCCCCAAAAATGACACAAGACAGTCACAGAGGAGAAATAAACTAGGAGGGTCACCCAAACATATCAAGAGTGTTCAAACAGTCACAGTGTAATAAGGATGTTAAATTGGCCCCAATTATGGTCATAATTGTAATAAGGAGAGATTATTAAAACATATACAATTATCATATAAACCTTTATTAGAAATACACTTTTGGCAGTAGACTTCAATGCTCAAAACAGTCCTTAGAGGGCACCATAACAAAAATATCATTTGGAAGAAACATGGTCATGTAACCATATTGTTAGCCCCTAAAGGGGATAACCCCATGAACAAAAAAAGGAGAAAGTAATGCAGTGTAACTATATACTTAGCCCCTATAGGGCATTTTTAGGCCTGGCAGACCTATTGCAGTGATATTACAAACAAGACCTTTAAAACAAAACTTCTCCCAGCTCTAAAACAAAAGTCGTAGCCACGAGAAAGCTTGAAAGACACTGAATGGTGGGAGGAGTTATTATTTTTAGGTCCCCACTAACCTAGTTTGGGGACCCAGAAACGATGTATACAGAAGGAGCTTTTTGAAGGTGGTCTCATTGTCCTGTGACCACCACAGGCTGAGTTATGAGCAAAAATGTTTTGTAAAAGTAATGCCCTGCAAAGCATTATGGGGCGAGTTTTCGTGCTGCACATATTATAGTATGTTGACTACAATGCTCAGAACAGCTCCTAGAGGACACCACAATAAAAATAGCATTTGGAAGAAACATGGTCATGTAATCATACAGTCAGCCCTTAGAGAGCACAACCATATGAAAAAATGAGAGAAAGTAATACAGTGTATTACACATTTTGTAATGCTAGCTGGACTATTGCAATGATATTACACCCCATAACACATAACTTCACTCAGCTTTAAAACAAAAGTTCCAGCCATGAGAAAGCTTAAAAAGATAATGAATAGTGGTAGGGGTTATTATTTTGGGGTCCCCACTAACATAGTGGGGGGGGGCAGAGATGATAAAGACAGAAAGAGCACATCGTGGTCAATGTTTAGAAGGTGGTCCCATTGTCCTAGAGCCACCACAGGCTAAGTTATGAGCAAAAATGTTTTCTAAAAGTAATGCCCTACAAAGCATTTTGGGTTGAGGTTTCCTGAGTGCAGTGAATATTGTAGTATCAGCTCTCCCACTGTGCCAGGAGAGCCACTTTCACTTTGAGGATTTCTGTTTTATGTAAAGCATTCCCAAATTTCAAGTGTTTTAATGGGAGAGCCACAAGAAATGACTCTTACTAAGTAACTATGAACAATGTGACCAGCACGCCAATACCGCCGATGGAGTTCCCGCTGTTGTGCCTCTGCACACTGTGAGCTCCATGGCCACCATGCAGCATGAAGGTTAAAAGACAAAATACATAGTTTGCCCACACTAAAGTATATCGGCGTTCATGCAATAATTCTGCAAGGCGTGACAAAAACAGCCTCAAAGCGGAACAAACTTAAAGCATTTACCAACGACATCAAGTGATTTTTGAAAGGCAAGCCCACTAACAAGTGAAAGTGATGGGCGTGTTTAAAAGCCACAATACTTACAACAGGTCAAAGCTCTTGCGCACTCGACCTAAAAGGTAGACTCTGTCTAAATCCTGTTGCATTTTAGGAGCTGTTACCACAACAAACAAGAATCAAAGAAGATCCTCGTGATATTCTTGCTGCGTTTTTCATTATATTGAGATGATGGATCTGCCATTAGTAAAGTCAGGAGTAAACAGATTTATTAACCTCAATTATAATAATATCAGTGATACTGAAATTAGAATTTGGGTGAACTATTGAAAAAACGAGTTCCAGTACTTATGTGTTAATAGTTATCTTTTTTCATTAATTGTTACAAGTCTGATTATTTTAGCAGTTAATGCATGCTTTTTAATAGTTAATTTCTTTATTTGGATTTTCATTATTAGATAAATATTATGCAAGAGTGACATTAGCATTACTAAGGCATCACAATATACAAATGGCAATTTAAACCACTCTATAGCCTTATAAGAAACACTCGTGCAAATTATAATGTATCAGGAGATATAACTGCCTTGGGCGGATAGGGAGGGGTACTTTGACTGTGGGCTGCCATTCTAACAAGGCATACTTCTGTTAACTTTATAATTGTATTTTATTCCTTTTGAAGCTAATTCTCCATAGGACAGTTGAGGCATCTAAAGGTTGGCCTCTTTGATAAACTCCCTGTCCCTCATAGCTGCCACACTACTGATTTACCTTTTAGCTTTCAGGTTCATAATAAATTCAAGGCTGTCTTGGATTGTGACATTTTAAATGGCTTGTTCAATGCAGGACTAATATGAAAGAATTAAAAGCCAGAAGATGAATTCATGGTTGAATTTATAAAAACAGGAAGCATCTTTGTAATGAAAAAACTGAATAGGACAAAATAAACAGTCTTGAAAAGCTATAATATTGTTCTTTCTTCAAAAGATTTTTATTTATAAATTACTTACAAATTGGGCCCTGTTCTGTGCTTGACAATGAAGGTGCAAAAGAAAATACATGTCACATAAATGTCACATATCTTTACAACAGTATAAAAGGAGGAATATGCTGCCTTGTGAATTGTTACTTTACAATCAGTTTTCCAAGGTCTAATAATTCAGTGTTATTTCAAGTGGGCGGGGATCTCCTGCAGTCTAAAAATCAAGAGTAAAGTAGTATGTGAATAATATGTGAATTTCTCCTGCTGCAGTAGTCACAAATACAAAACCTTGGCACTGTGGTATCATCGGTTGTAAAGTCCAGTCAAGATCCCAATTGATCATGATCCCCAGTACCTTACATATTGACAGAGCCTTGGAACTTGTTTTAATGTAAGTGAAACACTTTTTATTTATGAAATGAGCAGGTTGCAAAGACCTCATTCATCTTTCCCAGTTGATGAAAGACATTAATGCATGTCAGGAATATTGAGGAGCTGTTTACAGATGTGTTTTAAATCATTAAGACCCATCTTCAGCATATTACAGAGTCCTAAAAGAGAACCACCACCATTTTCATACGAGCACTGTACAGCATGTGCTTGAACAGTGTTAAGTCACTGATGAATATCAGGGATGTTGATTCTCTCCATAAAATGTGTTTCACATCATAAATGTCCTGTCTCCTAAATGTACATAGCAACACAGTCTAGATCCGTTTTCAGATGATGTAGTGGAATATGCCACTTGTACTTGAACTTTAGGAATGGATGAATGAAGACTTATAACACGTGAAGAGTGACTAGCAGTTGAATCCTGAGGTTTGGAGTTGGCAGATTAAGCAGCTGCACGTAGCTATGCAAAACAATGGGATAGCATAGCAGAGAAGAGCCAGGTTTTTAATTGATTCCTATAAGTAAGATAGCACAGCTACTACTAAAGACATAGAAGTAGACTGTGCTCTAATTTGGCAGTAAGATTGGACATGGATTGACAGTCTTGTCAAACACAGTGAAAGAGGGAAGGAAAAGAAAGGAAATGGGAAAGCTCATAACGTGCAGGGAGGCCTTTGTCTTGACAAACGAGGGCGTAAATAGAACTTGAAGCAAATTTGCTTTACCACAAGGATCCACTGGAAAGTGGTGAGATGGAAGAAACCACAATCATGGTGTGAGAAGACTAGAATAGATGTAGCTGTCAGATTCTGGACAGCCTGCAGGTGGGGCTGTCAGGTGCTTTGGACGCTTCATCTAAAGTGAGATTGCATATCTCAATTTTGAGATGATCATTGCTTTGTTAATGTTTTTTTCTGAAAACTAAAGGAAAGAAAGGGGGGTTTCTTGAGGTGTTTGAAAACTAAAAACACATAGGCAACCTTAATGTTCTGCAGCTTGTAAGAAAGTTGTTAGAACAAAATTAAGCCAGAGATTATGAACTGCAGTAACAGGAATAGCAGGTGCCCCCATAGAAGTCAGCAACCAACTGACTAACCAGACAGATTAACTTCATTCCAGCACCAAAGCATCCGTTTTGTCACTGTTACATTTGGGAGTCCAGTCCAGTGGCAGACAATCATGAAAGAGGAATAAAACTGTTCCTGCATGAAAGACAATTAAGCTTTCAGCATGGAGGATACTTGCTTGTCATGAGTGGAAAAGTGAAATGGAAAGCTGTCAAAACAAATCAGGGAGTCTCATAGCACAGCATAGATGTAGTGTGGGTTCTCATGAAGATCCTTTGGGAACCCAACATGGGAAAACTCAAAATGTAAATTGGAAAAGATTGCTGGTGGCTGCATGAATCTGATCCATGGAACCTGGGGCTTCAAATGAGTGGATTATGGTTCAGTCTTTCTCTAACAGGAGACAGGATTTTGGAACTCCCTTCCACTGGCACTGAGCACCACTTCCTGTCTGGTAACGGTAAAAAATAACTAAAATCCTTCTATTTCTAAGGCATTTTCAAGGTGTAGCTTAACTTCGCACACCGTCTGAATCTGTTTCCCAGGAATGCTTTGATTTTGCACACCAAATGATTTGATTCTCACATTTATCACATATCCCCTATTACTTATATGGCTTTCTAACTACCTTTACTTCCCTTCTTGCTTCAACCTGCTTGTACCAAGCATGCCTAAACCCCAGTGACATCCACTTCCTACCCTACCAATTTGTTCTTTTAGTACTGTCCTGAGTTGTCTGATGTCATGTTTTGTCCGCCCAGGCAAACTGTTTCATGCCTTCATCTGGATGAGTACTTCTGCTTTGAAGGTTTATATACTCCAATAACACAAACATTTGAATATTTTCTTTCTGTCAATATATATATATATATATGTGTGTGTGTGTGTGTGTGTGTGTCTGTTAGAAATTGGGTCTCTAGTTGGCAGAGGTATGCACCCTGTCCAAGAGTACGTACCAAAATCCTAGTCAGGGTACGTCAGGTACACACTCTAAATTAATGGGACTTTTTCCAGTGAGAACTCTTTTGGGGACCTTGAGAGCTCTCCTTCATTTTATCTCCTCCCTCTTTCTTCTGGTGGGAACCCCAACCACCCATTTGGGAGCCCTGTTCCCCCAGATGCCTTTGTGGACACTCTGGAGCTGACCCAGAGGTCTTCCTCTTCAACAAGCTTCCTGGGGTCGGTCAGCTTGCTATGCACTAGGTACTGGAGCAGCTCTGGAACACAAAATTCAAGCATGTGCTCCTTCATAATCAGGTTGTACATCCCATCACAGTCATGTACTTTGCTGCCCCTTGCAGTGCCTTGCTAGAATAATCAAGGAAGTCCACCCAGGTTTATGTGGGGAGTTTGCAGCTGTTCTTGGACCTCTGGTGGTATTTCTCTGGAGCTAACATAAACCTGCTGATGAGTATAGCCTTCATGGGAGTGTACTGTATCTGGGCCCCTGCTTCTACTGTCAGGAGTGTGTCCCTCCCCACAGTGGGGAGGGCATATGCCTCCACAAGCTACCTCCCCAATACTATTCAGGAAACCTGTGCACTCTGAGAGCCACCTCATAGACTGTGAACCACTTGTTTATGTCATCCCCCACCTAATAACTGGACACCAAGTCCTTTGGGATGTAGACCCTCTTATCACAAGCAGACAATGTAGGTATGCTGCCACCATCACTGCTGGACTCTGCCTACCTATCCTTTATGTCCAGATCCTTGAGACTCAGTTCATGAGCAAACATGAGTTTCTTCTCTTCCATGAGCAATCTCTTTCTCTTCTAATCCTCCATGGCCAGCTTTTCATCCTCTATGTCTTTCTCTAATTTGAGCTTAGACATCTCCAATCCAAATTTCTTATCCTTCCTCCTCTCGTCTAGCTCCTCCTGGGTCAGGCCTCTGGGCGACACACTGCTCCCTGTCTGGTTGGAAACTCCAATCCTGGAAGAATGTAGTCCCCCTCCTCCACATTTAGCAGCCCAAGAGCCTCCTCGAGCCCTGGTCTAAGTCATCCTCTCCATCCTGCTCCTCCTCTGGATCCACATTTAATACAGCATGGGCTTCTGACTAGGCTCTCAGTGCCTTTTGCAGCTCAAACTTCCTGGTGGAGCTCTTTACAGAAAGCACCCTAAATTAACCTGTGCTCAGACTCTGGTAGCTTAGCACAGAGCAGTCAGGCTTAACTTAGGAGGCAATGTGTAAAGTGTTTGTGCAACACTTAAGACAGTATAACAGTGAAAACGCCACACACAAAACATCAGACCAGGTTGAAAAATAAATCTTAATTTAATGAACAAAACAAGACCAAAACAACAAAAATCCAATTGGTAGAAGTTGAGCTATGAAGTTTTAGAGAATATCTGCAGTTGTAGTGTTTAGAAACTTGAAGTGCCAACCAGGGCTATCTTGTTGCGCTAGACTGGGGAAAATCCAAAGTTCAGGCTGACTGAGATGGAGCGCAGGCCGGCTACAGGGATCAACCTTGTCCTGCTAAAACAGTACCTCGGTTGGAGTGTTGCATCGCCGTCCAAGATACAATACGAGAAGGAGAGGAGGCAGTGAAAAGGTGATACGTCGGTTTCGATCTGTGCAGACTTAAATGCATTGTCATCGAGCCATGAAGTTGGCGCTCTCCGAGCAAGGATGCGCCAAACCCTTTGCAATGAACGTGTTGCGTCGTCGAACTATGGAGCTGGCAATGCGAAGATGATGAACCAGGGCTGGTGGTGATGTGTCGATCCTGAGCTGCGCAATCAGTGATGCAGAGTCCTCGACCTCAGCGGTACTAGCAATACATTGGCAGTGAGGGAGGATGTGGCAGTTACGATTGGCGCAACGGCATAGCTGCATCAATTTTAGCAGAAAGCAGCTGAAGAACTCACTTTCAGGGGCCCAGGACTAGATTGGCACCACTTGGCAGGGAGGAACTCACAGTTTGCATAGTCTAGGAGATCAAGCAGAGTTGGAATGAAGTCTTTGATGTCCCCTAGATGTCAGAACAGGAGACAAGTGAGCAAGCCTTTGGAATCACTTAGCTCTGGGGATGGAGAGATGTAGGTTTAGTCATTCTCACGTCCAGGAAAGGAGAGCAGCAGGGCAGGCACAGCAAAGCAGGAGTCCAGCAAAGTCTAGCAGAGTTCCAGCAGAGTGGCAGTCCTTTCAGCAGCACAGCAGTCCTTCTTCCTGGGAGAGTATCCTCAGGTCCAGAAGTGTACTGATTTGGTAGGGTCAGGAGTCCCATTCTTCTACCCAGTGGTGCCTTTGAAGTGGGGGTGACTTCAAAGAGGGGCTTTGAAGTGCACACATGTCCTCCTCCCTTTCCTGGCGCAGTACGTCAAGATGAATAAAAGTAGATGGACATATTTCACTAATATCTGGTGCAGATGCCCAGACACAGTGGAAGGTTTCATCCCTTTTGACATTTGCATGATTGAATCTGGTCAACTTTTCTACCGGTGGACCTTTATACCAATACGATTTATCTCCCCATGGTGTTTATATACCACGGTGTTACTTCTCATTTACCAATTGTCATTCGACATTTTCTTTTTGCAACTTTTTACATGGGACACATCCATAAACATATTGAGGAATGACCTTCATGGAATAAAACGTCTGGACCCAAGGACTAAGGGCCAGATGTAGCAAACGTTTAGCGAGTCGCAAACGGCAAAATTTGCCATTTGCGACTCGCTAAACGCGTTTCCCAATGCAGCAATGCATATTGCGAGTCGTTACCGACTCGCAATCTGCATTTCCGACTCGCAAATAGGAAGGGGTGTTCCCTTCCTATTTGCGAGTCGCATTGGGATGCAATACCATTTGCGACCGCGTACGCGGTCGCAAATGGCATCGCAGTTACCATCCACTTCAAGTGGATGGTAACCCACTCGCAAATTGGAAGGGGTCCCCATGGGACCCCTTCCAGTTTGTGACTGGACCCAAAAATATTTTTTCAGGGCAGGGAGTGGTCCAAGGGACCACTCCCTGCCCTGAAAAAATACCGAAACAAAAGGTTTCGGTTTTGTTTTAAGTGCAGCTCGTTTTCCTGTTAGGAAAACGGGCTACACTTAAAAAAAAAAAACTGCTTTATTGAAAAGCAGGTCACGAACATGGAGGTCTGCTGACGTCAGCAGGCCTCCATGTTAGCGAGTGCCTATACTCGCTATGGGGCCGCAATTTGCGACCCACCTCATGAATATTCATGAGGTGGGTCATTGCGACCCCATAGCGAGTCGCAGTCGGTGTCTGAGACACCGTACTGCATAGCAATTTGCGACTTGCAAATTGCGAGTCGCAGGGACTCGCAATTTGCAAGTCGCAAATTGCCAATTTGCTACATCTGGCCCTAAGTCCTGTTCAACTTGTTTAACTTTGCATACTTTGGATTTTCACATTACGTGTTCTTCAATATCAGCTGTTTTTTTTTCTTCTTGGGATTGTTAACCTTTATGGTTTATAATCGACTTGCATGCTGTTGGTAGCAGGATGCAAAATTCCGTGTGAGCGCCACCATTAATGACCCAGGAAGTAATTATACTGCTAGGAGTGTTTCCTCCTCAAGGTTGGAGGAGCGTCACTCCGCCTGCTGCGAGTGCAGCAGGCCAACACAAATCAATAAAATAGAATTGTAATGCCATATTATTTAATCAGCGCTAGCACGAGGGCGGGTGGCTGGGGCTGAATTCTGCATTTGCAGGATGACAGCTGTGTCTACAGTGCGGGTGCTAAATTGGCAGGCCGTCTTGTGACGGCCAGCCTGACATGCGAACTGTAGACCCAGCAAACCCAGGGATGTAAAACAGCTGGGGGATTGCTGGCACAGCCCCCCAGCCTCAAAATGAGCACTGGGTTAGCCTGCTACAACCAATCCTGAAGCTGCTCTCATGCTGAAAATTCCATGAGAGCTGAAAACAGCATGAGAGCAGCTCTAAGATTGGTTTGATTTACGTTCCACTGGACAGGAAGGAAGCCCTTCCCTTTCCTGCTTGTGGACACCAGTATCGGGGAGAGGAGTGCCACACCAGGCAGGAGCAGAGTAAGTGATGAGTTGTGCGCCATTTTGCCCCACCATATTTTTGGATTGCCAGCCGCCACTGTATACTATGCATTAAATGTGTCTTAGATGTACGTTTGTATAACCATTGCTACTAGTTTATTGTATTTGTAATTTTAACTCTATTTAGAAAAGTCACCCCTCCAGTTTTCTTCATTGATTGAGACAGAAACGATAGTGTATCACTGGAAAGATAACACCTTAACAAAATTCTAAGAACCAACCAGAGGTTCCATCGCAAGAGCTCCATCTGATTAGAGGAACCCTTTGTAGTTGACTGCAGTCCTTTCAGCAGGGGTAATGAGCAGGCCCTATGTTGAAGCTTGCCACCTAGGCGGGTGAGGGCCAAGCATCCTTATAACAAGAAGACAGGTTCACTAACTATTCAGAAGGACACACTGCTACATAACGGACATAAACCCCATGCCTTGGCCTGGTTTTGGCATCTTACCACATTTTTAGTGGTTTGTTTTCTTAGTTATTTGTGTTTGAGTTCAGCATTACGTGGTATAAATGGTGAGGGTGACAACCACAAACGGCTTCAGAAAAACATTATAGAAAGGCAGAAAGGACACAAATTAAAAGTCAAGGTAAAACTTTAGACTAGCCTGATGTACAATAGAAGGTCAGAAATTAAAGAAACTAGGTATTGTATTGTGTTGAATTTGTATTTATGTACTACTTTACATGCCCTTGCAAGACGTAAATCGCTTAGATCTGGATGGTTCATATAGGATGTAAATAACTGTGTTTCAAGTAAGAGGAATATGTACTGTAGTTTCAAATAGTTGCAAGTTCATATAGTATCACCCAGCTCGCTCTTCCTCAACATATAATATGGTCTCGTTTAAATGATCTCCTTGTTTAATTATTTTCCAGTTCGAGCAGTTTTCAGATGATCTGTGTAGTCCCATTCTTGCCTTGTGCGCAGCCAGACTACCTTGATTAATGTAGTGGAGCTGCCAGCCAGCATGATTTTGCTCATCAGCATATGTACATACATTTAAAAAACAAAAACAAAGTCTACAAACTGTGTAAAGTATACAGCAGTGCAAAAGAAAAAGCTAGATCCCAACATTTTTGCTTCTTGAAAGATAAAAAATTATCCCATGTTAAGTACCGATTTTCAAGAATCGAGAAACAATATTTGAAACTATTACAAAAAGATATGAAATATGTA
Organism: Pleurodeles waltl; assembly: GCF_031143425.1. Taxonomy (NCBI): domain Eukaryota; kingdom Metazoa; phylum Chordata; class Amphibia; order Caudata; family Salamandridae; genus Pleurodeles; species Pleurodeles waltl. The sequence goes on from NC_090443.1 coordinate 843,354,509, forward strand.
ATGCTTATGAATACGTTTATTGTATCATGGTAGTTAACAAATGAAAATATGTTCTATGAATGAATGAACGAAAAACACGATTTTGCAATATTTAAGCTGCTTTCTCAAGAAACCAGCAAATCAATTTTCCTTAAAATGTAGCTTGATCTTTCACATTTTAAGATTTCCAAGCAATGTGTTTTTCCATTCCTTATTTTGGAAGCTGCACAGACATTCACTAGACTTTGTTTTGGTTTGCATGTCGTCCAAATTACAAAAAAGGCCTTCTGCGAATTGCACTGTTTGTTTGCCTGTTACAAAAGTAGTGATTTTGGTGCAAACGGTTTGCAGGTGTGCAAAGTTAACGTTAACTGTGCTCAGATGTTATGAAAAGATGTGCTACTGATGATTCATTTAGTCCTGTTTTCGAGTTTGTTCTTTATCTTTACATTGAATCTTATTCATGCACATAAAGCTTAAACAAGAAATGTTAACCCCTTTGCAACATTTTGCTGTAAGACATAGAAAAATGTATGTTTTCTCGTGGGAAGACTTAAAAAGACTGTGGGGGTCATTCTGACCCGGGCGGGCGGCGGACGCTGTCCGCCTGGCGGGAACCGCCAAATGGCCGCTCCGCGGTCAGAAGACCGCGGAGGCCATTCTGACTTTCCCGCTGGGCCGGCGGGTGCCCGCCAGGGGAGCGCCCGCCGGCCCAGCGGGAAAGGCCCTGCAACACAGAGGCCGGCTCCGAATGGATCCGGCGGTGTTGCAGGGGTGCGACGGGTGCAGTTGCACCCGTCGCGATTTTCACTGTCTGCTATGCAGACAGTGAAAATCATGCTGGGGCCCTGTTAGGGGGCCCCTGCACTGCCCATGCCAGTGGCATGGGCAGTGCAGGGGCCCCAGGGGCCCCACGACACCCGTTCCCGCCATCCTGTTCCTGGCGGTCAAAACCGCCAGAAACAGGCTGGCGGGAAGGGGGTCGGAATCCCCATGGCGGCGCTGCTTGCAGCGCCACCATGGAGGTTCAGCCCAGCCAGGGGAAATCCGGCGGGAAACCGCCGGATCCCCTTTTCTGACCGCGGGTTTACCGCCGCGGTCAGAATGGGCACTGAAGCACCGCCAGCCTGTTGGCGGTGCTTCCGTTGCCCGCGGCCCTGGCTGTCTTAGAGCGCCAGGGTCGGAATGAGGGCCTGTATGTCTATCTTTACTTTTAGAAAGTACTTAACATATAAGAAATAATAACATGTTTCATGTATTTAAAAGTGTGTAAGACACAGAATAGAAACGCCAGACTGTGTGCTCTTATACTAGAAAATCAAAAATACAGTGGAAAACAGCTGGACTTTCAGGTGTGGCTTAAATTAGGTTCTGGAGTTAGTTTCATGAGCGGTTTAGGCTGGGTTTCCCATAACAATGTAACTTTCATTGAAAGTGAGCCCCTCCTCTTGTGACTATTTTAAACCATGCTTTTTTCAGGTGATTGTCCATTATTTACTTCAAAAGTCTAGTCGGAGTGGTTCTGGCATTTAGATTTCTGAAGCAGACAGGCGCAAAGAGTGTGATAGCTCATTAGAGCTTGCAGCTGGCTGTGCACCTGCTGTACAGAAACCTACCGTACCTTGAATTTGTAGTCTAAACACCTAATTAGCTAGAAATCCAACCAAGGAGCTCACAATTTAGGTCACTTAACATGTTATATGCTCACATGTTTTTACGTTGAAAGTAAAGTTACTGGCGCAAAGTTTAAACATTGCCTGTGCCAACTATTTTACCGGTGTTGTGCCTGACAAGCAGTTTCCTATGCCAGCATAGTTCGTTTAACACATTCTGCTTTTCTGCCAATTGCGTCTTTCCACTCGGTTTTGTCCCAGAGTCCTTGTTATTCGGTACTTATTGAAGTAACATGGCTTTGTTTTGTGTTGTGCATGTTGGTGGCTCTGACAAGGTTTAATGGTGTTGCTTGTAGGCAGTCATGTTAACCCTGTGTTTGCATGCAGTTGTTGGATGTCTGAATGTTGCGTCTTTGGGAGAATGAGCAATCCACAGTCTATTTTTTAGGTCTGGCGCTATCCAAGACCTTTTAATTTTAATAAAATTATATCTAAAACATACTTAGTTAGAGGGGCTTTCAGCCAGCCTTCCTCACCCATTGGTCTGTTTTTGTTTCATTCACATTGTTGTTCCACCCACTACAAAATACAGACTGGGGCAGTGGTTGAACCCTCTTCAGTCATTGGCTAATTTAATTGAGTAACAGCATTTTTCCCTTTCGCAAGGAGTATATTGACTCAAAAACTATGGCAGTGTGTGCTTTTTAAGACCATGACATCTTTTGCTTTTAGTCAATGTTTTTTTTTATATTGTAGAGTATCTGGCAGCTTCACCAACAATAAAGTTTTATTAAAAAGCATGACAAAGCAAGCATTATCAAAGTCAAAAGGTTGGAGTGCAATGCCGAACTTATTGGCTTTGCCAATGCTTGTTGTACTTATCTGTTGGAGCAAAGATATCTGGGGTAGCAGCAGTTTTCAGTTCTTTTCAGCAGGGGATTGAAATAACTATGAACTATATAGCTATATGACTACCTGAGAAAATTGTTTTGAAATTGAAGCTACAGTTGTACTTTATTGCACAATCTTCTAAAAAACCTCGGCTAAAAATCTGTAGATTTTACTGAAAGTTCTGAAGGTGCACTCATGAAACATTCCAGCACTTCATGGTCTGCAATGTGAGACTGATCATTGCCATTGGTTTTTGAGCATGGCAGCTCTCCCCAAGAATCTATTGAACATAATGAGCCAAGTGTGCACTTTACATTATATTCTCCCGCATAAATGATCCAAAAATAAAATTTCAAATAATATGGGCATGCGATTTGACATAACCTTCTGTTTGAAAAATAAAATGAAAAAAGAAGTAATCTCCCTTCACATCTACATATCATTGCTCTTCACTGTCCAGTCCAAGTAAATTAGCTATTGTACAGTAAACTCCCAAGTACAGGCTCCCTACAAAGGCATATCACTTCTGTTTTTTTAGTTCGCAGCCAACCAGACAGCGCATCTGTCTAGGTATGCTAAAAACATCATGGAAAGTTTCCTAAAGTTCATTTGGGAATGCACTTGTGGATGCATTCTGCCCATCACTTGCTATTGGCTTTGTGGTTTGTAACTCACATTTTCTTGCTTCACATTTGCTGGCTTTATTTGCTGTAGGCTGTCCGGGTTCAGTTTGTCACGCCCGAAAAGAAAGCCATGTTCACTGAATACTTCCACAAATTCCTTTTCTGTCAACAGGCCTTTAAATCATGTTTGCTGGGCATTCAGAGACCAAGGTCAAATGTCAAACTGTGTTTTCCTGGGAGCCTAGTTGTTTTGTTTTGCTTTCTGCTGACTTCAAAGTGACAACCTTTATAGGAAAGAGGAATTCAGCCTTTCTCCATGGAGCCTGCATGTGCCTTTTTTATTTCTTGGATTTTAGATATGGCCATCTCAAAAGGTATCTTGTTCTTCATCTACACAAAACATTTGCACATTTGTTTGCAAATTTCTTCTTTTTTGAGTCCATTTAATTTGTGAAACTGCCTTTTTAGGAATAAAGTACAAAGATGCATTTCAGTCTCCAAGTCAACCTAACATATGGTGATCGTGGACAATTTACACCTTTTATGGCCCATGCACTTCCAAGCACAGGATAAGATATTTTCACAGAAAAGAGCAAGCCACATTGTAACACAATTTAACAATGCTTGGTTTTCACTTTGATGTGCAAAGCCTATCCTTTATTTATGACAAATGTGGCATCTCATTTGGGAGAGTTGAATAAGTTTAAAATGCACTTTTAATGAAATCGTTTGTGTTTACCTACAAAATAATTATGTGTTCCGTCTGCAACTGTGCCTTTTTGGAAACACATACATCACTGGATGTAAACGACTTCCTTTTTACCTTGTAGGTACTAGGGTCATGATTTGGATGGTGCAGGAGGTGCAGTGGCAGAGGGGCCAAAAGCTCCAGGAAACCAACCGAGCACTGATTATTGCTAAATGTTGCCACAAGGCAAGCGGTCATAAGCACAGTTACCTTGCAGGCAATAAGGCCAGGATTTGGATGGTGCAGTGGTGTAGAGACCAAAAACTCTAGGAAATCCACAGGGCACCAATTTTTATTCAATGTTACCACACGGTAAGTGGTCACAAGCCCAATTACCTTGCAGGCCCTAGGGCCATGATTTGGATGGTGCTGCAGGTGCAGTGGCACAGGGGGCAAAAGCTCCAAGAAACCCACTGAGCACTGATTCTTGCTATATCTTGCCACTGAATAAGCAGTCCAAAGCGCAGTTACCTTGCAGGCACTAGGTCCATGATCTGGATGGTGCAGCAGGTGCAGTGGCACAGTGGCCAAAATCTCCAGAAAGCCCACCAGCACCGATTCTTGGTAAATCTTGCCACTGACCAAGCAGTCCCGAGTGCAGTTACCTTGCAGGCACTAGGACCATGATCTGGATGGTGCAGTAGGTGTTGTGGCACATGGGCCAAAAGCTCTAGGAATCCCACTGAGCACTGATTATTTCTGTATGTTACCTCTAAACAAGCAGCCACAAGCACAGGTACCTTGCAGTCACTAGGGGGCTACAATTTGAATGATGCAGCAGGTGCAGTGGCACAGGGGCCAAAAGCTCTAGGAAACCCACCAAACACCGATAATTGCTTTATGAGACCACTAAACAATCAGTCAAAAGTGCATTCACCATGCAGATACTACGGGGCACGCTATATGTTACCACTAAACAAGCAGTCATAAGCGCAGTTACCTTGCAGGCACTAGGTCCATGATCTGGATGGCGCAGCAGGTGCAGTGACACTGGGGTCAAAAGCTCCACGAAGTCCACCAAGCACCGATTCTTGGTATATCTTGCCACTGAACAAGCAGTCCCAAATGCAGTTACCTTGCAGGCACTAGGGCCATGATCTGGATGGTGCAGTAGGTGCTGTGGTACATGAGCCAAAAGCTGTAGGAATCCCACTGAGCACCGATTATTGCTATGTGTTACCACTAAACACGCAATCACTAGCGCAGTTACAATGCAGATACCAGGGGCCACGCTATATGTTACCACTAAACAAGCAGTCACAAGCGCAGTTACCTTGCAGGCATTGGGGGGGGCATAATTTGAATGGTGCAGCAGGTGCGGTGGCACAAGGGCCAAAAGCTCTAGGAAACCCACTGAACACCAATTATTGCTATATTTGACTACTATACAAGCAGTCGGGGTGCTTTTTTGATTATTTTTTAACCATTGCATTCAAAGTAACATATAGCCTAATGCATCACTTTAATAAAAGCTGGAACCTATCAGACTTTTTCTCTCTACCTACAACTTATGTTACATACAGCGCATTTATATGGCACATTTCACCATATTTGTATGGTCCTAAAATGCTTCTGAATCTGGACACAGTAACACCTTGGCAACAGCATTTTCCATTCTATAACATTAGCACTTCAGCCATTGTAAACACTATGCCCTCATTATGAGTTTGGTGTGCGGTGCAGCTCGCCCGCCAAATTTGTACCGCCATCTGACCACCTGTTCAGCCAGAAATCTACTGGCCCTATTACAAGTTTCCCACTGTGCTGGTGGTTTCCGCCCACTAGCCTGCCGGGAAACAGGGCCTTAACATTGACACCGGCTCTTAATCAAGCCGGCTGCAATGTGGCGGTGCAGCAGTGGAAAGCGCAACGGGGCTGTCGATGGGGGGTCCCTGCCTATGCCAAGTGTGGTCCAACTGCCATAAAAAGGCTGACGGATAGGGGAGTCGTAACCCCCAGGCAGGCGCTGCATGCAGCACCACCCTGGTGGATTACAACCGCCGAGACCGCCAGGCTGTCAACTGGCAGCAACCTGGCGGTGGCCAACCACCACCCCAAGTCTGGAAGTCTTAAGACCACCAGACTCGTAATGAGGGCCTATGTAAATACTTATAACTTACCATATGGCATTACATACCAAGCATTGGCAAAGCCAATAGGTCTCACCTATGCAAAATCTATTGGCTTTGTCAACCTTTTTTAGCCATAATATACAGCAGTGTTAGCTTCAGTGCAACATATCTGAACATAAAAAAAAGTGGTATAACGCAGACAACGCTGGCTGTGTCACACAGTTTTTTACATTACTTTTAGTCATTTGCAACTTAGCTAAAACATTATCAAATCCAAATAATCTCACATAGACAAGCCCTGTTGACTTTGCCAATGCTTGCTTATTATAAGCTAGTTCCCACAACCCGAAGACATACTTAGTACGGAAAAAACTCACTGGTTGCAAGTAATGATTTATTACAAGTGAGTAGTGACATAATATCATTGCAGCTATGGACACCACTGACACACCGCTGGCTCGCTTGTCCTCCCTGAAGCACATATGTTTTTCTTTTTGAGATGAAACTCTCAACATTTTCTCATTTTGAAACACATTTTGAAAGTAATACAAAGAAAATGATATTAACCTAATTGATTATACCTTCTAATATGTCAGAAACCCTGCTGCAGAAATAAATACACAGCCCGCCGAACAAAATGTCTCCTAAATACATGCTTTCATATAACACTCTTCAAGCTACTACAGCAGAGAGTGCATGAAAATTATATTCTTGTGTCTGGCGTTTAAATAGTGGAAAAGGATGTCTGCACTTACTAGCAACAATAGATGTTTTTTTTTTAATTTCTAATACATCCTTGAAGAAATCCTTGGTTATAAACATCAGTGCAGTCTTTTTGAAGTTTGTTGGAAAACACTACACTTATTATCAGACAGCAGAGATTAGGACTCACAAAGGACTTCTATAAAGTGACAATCATATTATACAAAGCTATTACTATAGGGCATGAAACACTCCTATGTTGTGAAATAATCTTCACACTATCAATAAAAAGGAGAGAGAGGCTATAACATTGGTGATATGGGCCTCAAACGTCATACGAGTTGTCACTGTATCACCTTGACATCTTATGCAGATGCATTCGTCATTCCAATATATTAGTTTGCCATAAAAAATTGACTCTTAAGATTATATCTTATTGTTACTAAATAGTAGGGGCCCAGTTTATAGTTTGGCCAGTGGGTTACTCGATCACAATGTCTGGATATCCTGTCTACCTTATTACATGTCCAACAGGATATAATGCACTTGTTATAAACTTGATGCAATATCTATCTCGTTGTCACAGAGTAATCCATCTGCCAAACTCTAAACAAGTCCTTGCGCTTGCACAAACATCATCTTTAACTAGAGGAGCAAGCTATTCAGTTATTAAACTTTTTTTGTTCCCAATTATCAGCATGAACATTTCTATTGTACAGTAATTATATTCCCAGATATAAGCGTTTGGCTTTCCCTATCCTTCCCTTCCCATGTTCAGGTAGCACATCACAAAACCTAGCTGATCATTTCACAGGCATTGCCATCATCTGCACAGGTACCACATCATATGGTAGTCATTACCATAGGTGTCCCTGTTATCTCTTATATGCCAGGAGGTGTCCATGAAGTGCCAGAAATACAATGCAGTGTACTACAGTGGCGTAACAAAGCTGGAACGGACCCCCCTGCAAAGAACATGGAGGGAGGGGGCCCTTCTGGACACTCAGGCCAGGTGCTGTGCTGAGTGGGCCCCCTGGAGCTCGAGGGCCCTCCCACCACACACCGCAGGGGCTGCGGGGGCCTTTATTACACAACTGGTGTGCCTCTCTGTAGCCATGATAAGTCCAAAAAGTTCCTAATATATCAGTCAGTGCCCTTGATGTTCCATTTCCGATCATTGCTCACGATGTGCCTACCTCAAATATCAGTCCATGTCCATAATGTGCTCTGTGTAACATCACACGCCTTCCATTGGCCCTTATAAACCATTTCCAATCCCAAACTTAGTCTCTGTTAGCTCTCAAACACTTCCACTCAAAGTATCCCTACTGCTAACTACCAAAGTCCTTCAGTTAGCACTCAGAGCATAACAATTAATCCATGTGGCGTTTCAGACCTCTTCAACTGGCTGTGTCCCACAAGTAGCTAGTAGTGGACCGCTGAACCACTCTTCTGACACTTAGTGCCACTCATACAACTTTAAAGGACCCTTTGCTGGTTCCTAGAGACATTCATAACAACACCAATGTCTTTCATAGCGGAACTGACACCCTTAATGTCACTTACCTAGTCCAAAGGTCCCCACCTTCTTCCACTCACATCTACACAAGCTCTGTCTTCAGATCTCCTGTTGCCCCTGTTCAAGATACTAACACAAACATTACCCCTTGTGTTGAGTCTTCCTTTCAAACACCCTGCTAAATGATGTTTCGAGCAACTGTCCGCCTTTCACACACTTTGGTACTATATCGAATTCCAGGCCTCGTTCTGTGCTAGCATAATAGAACATTACTGTTGTAGTTGATTCTCCATCTCAAAATCACCTTTCATATACCACTATTCGATAGAATTCTCAACCTATTACAACAGCATATTTGAGTATCTCATTGACAACTGCAAGGAAGACAGATTCACAAGTCTGGTAACCATGAACACTAAGGGGGTGACTCTCACCCTGGCTTGCGGCGGAGGCCACCCGCCAGAGTTCCCCCCTCCAGAATACCGCACCGCGGTCATTAGACCACTGCGGGTATTCTGGGTTTTACACTGGGCTGGCGGGCGACCGCCAAAAGGCCGCCCGCCAGCCCAGTGTAAAACAACCTTCCCACGAGGACGCCGGCTCCGAATGGAGCCGGCGGAGTGGGAAGGTGCGACGGGTGCAGTGGCACCCGTCGCGAATTTCACTGTCTGCAATGCAGACAGTGAAATTCTTTGTGGGGCCCCCAGGGGCCCCACGACAACCCATACCGCCATCCTGTTCCTGGCGGGCGAACCGCCAGGAACAGGATGGCAGTATGGGCTGTCAGAATCCCCCATGGCGGCGCAGCGAGCTGCGCCGCCATGGGGGATTCAAATTGGCAGCGGAAAACCGGCGGGAGACAGCCGGTTTTCCACTTCTGACCGCGGTCAAACCACCGCGGTCAGAATGCCCAGCGGGGCACCGCCAGCCTGTTGGCGGTGCCCCCGTCATTTTAGCCCTGGCGGTCTTGGACCGCCAGGGTTAGAATGACCCCCTAAGATGTTTACCACAAAATTCTTCCCAGGCTTTAAAACACTATCTTAACTGCACACTAATAAAATGTTTATCTGTAGCTGCTAACCTTGGAGCCCTCTCAGCAATACTTCACAATAAAATCACTGAGTTTCTGGGCATCATAAGACCTGGCTCACTGATGCCGCCTCCGATAGAGGCCCTATTACATAGAGGATATAATTAATATTCTATGGAAGTGCAGGTCCTCTAAAAAGGTGGTGGTTTTGCAATCATCTATAAAAATAACATTTCCTGTAAAATGACTGGGATTTAAAAAAACATCTTGAATGTTTGACCACTGACTTCCCTATACATTGGTTAAAGCCTAATAGGATGTGCATTATTTATTGGCCTACCAGCAGGGAAAATGGATTCATTGAGGACTTAACTGGGTTATAACTGACCGACAACTGTCTCTTCAAGAGAATATATTAATTGGACATTTCAGCTAAATGGTGTAACCCTAATGATAAGGCCTCCTTTAAACTCAAAAACCTGTCTAAAAGAATGCAACCTTATCCAGCATTGCCATTCCACCTACTAATGACAAAGGATCCAAACTAGATTTTATCATTGCCTCTGAACTACTTGTAGTTGACTGGTCTGATCATCAATTATTTCACTTCTGCATCTGCATAACACCTTGCCAATTTAAATAATGCATTAAAAACATAGAATGTCCTCAGATCTTAATTACATTGACCAAGTAGATTTCTCTAACTTGATTACACCTCCGAAGCAGTACAAGGCATGTGATCCGTCCTCCCTCCCTCAAGATAACCACACTTAAGCTCTCAGCTTAGATGAAGATGCTTCCCCTCACACAATACCTACATCTTCTAGGACAACTGCACATTGGCATAACTTCCAAATTAAAACCAAAGGAAATCAAAGTAAATACTCCTCCAAAATTCCCTTTGTTCTCTTGCACTTAGAGAGGGAAATGTACAAATCTCACCTTTACGATGCAAGTGCCCCTTCCTGTAATTAAAAGAGACTCACCATAGCCAAACAACTGCCCAAAAGAACATATTAGAAGAGTAAAAAGGCTAATCCGTAAAGATACACAGCTCTAGGTTAATGAATCAAAGTACGATGAATTTGCCAAATACTTTTCTGATTAAATCAGTGACATTAGGAAAGAGATTGACATCCTACCGCCTTCTCTTAACTTGCTCCCAAGTATCCAATACAAAACATACTCTTCTAAATTGTGCTCTTTTACATCTTTAACCTTTCAAGCTATCAGGCTGTCACTGAAACTAGACCTTCCCATTTCTCAGATGACCCAGTTCTTGTGTTAGCTCTTAGGCCTTTGCATTCTAGATGTCTCCCTTGAATAAAGCTCACCCATGCATTGTCTAAAATTAGGACAGGTTCAACCTCTACTAAAGAAACCAGATGATAACCCACATACAATGGAGAATTTTAGACCCGTTTGCGGCCTGTCATATCTTTACAAATTGCTTGAAAGTGCATTGCAATTGAACAGAACGAGAATACGAAGAGAAATCACATCTTGGGTAACTTCTAATCAGTTTTTAAATCCTGGCCCAGTAAGAAAAAACACATCCTACGATAGTTGAGGACACTTGAGATAAATAAAGCACCTGCTAGCTAAATATGTTGTTGTCATTGACACAACTAATTACTTTATTCTCCTGCCACTGTTCTACAAGGTGACTATAGATGGCATAGCCCTTAGATGGTTCAATTCATACATTTCAAACACATTCCAGTTTGTAAAAATGTTAAATTCCTCTACTGAAGTGATAGCTGCATGTTTCACAGTTCTCCAAGGTTCAGTCCTGGCTATCTTGCTGTTCAGCCTTCGCACTAAATCAGCTGAATTAATAACAGCGCTGAAGTATCTTTCCACCAATAGGAGGATAATACTCAATAATACCTGATAATGTACTGCATAAATAAAATGTAAACACTAACTCGTTGTATGTCACAGATACAAACATGGTTGAGATGTAAAAAACACAGAAACTTAACATGTAATAAATATAAGTTCTGATCCCACTTCTAAACCCAATCATCATGTTGCCACAACTAAATCACTAGGCATCAACCTCCATTTCAAACTTAATTTAGACACATGTTAAAGACATAACTATAGAAGCTTACAACCAGTGAAGAACCGTCAGAAGCATCAGACGCCCTCCTAAAAGCTAACTTGAAGACTTTTGTTTAAACAGCAGTGATTTCATCTAGTGAAAAATGGATTGCCTTACGCGTTTAACTTAATAAGAACATATTTGCTTCATTTTAAAGAAATTCTGTACCCAGACTGATCTTGGGTACCAGGAACTTTATCCATGATACGCCAGTCCTCTCAAATCTAAATTTGGCACCAGAAAATGTGTCCATATTATACCAGTCGTAGTAGACTTAAATTTGGCACCAGAAAATGAGTCCATATTATACCAGTCGTAGTAGCCTCAAATTTGGCACCAGAAAATGTGTCCATATTATACCAGTCGTAGTAGACTTAAATTTGGCACCAGAAAATGAGTCCATAATATGCGAGTTGCAACAGACATAAATGACTACCATTACATGATAGCTTGCATCAAGTATAAAGCAGTATAATGGGACCGAGAATGTACTATAAAAAAGCAACCTAAAAAATTAATAAACTCAACAAAGCAGCGTGGTGATATCCCCATGCCTCTTCCCTCCTTCTCCTGCATGGCTTCATCTCAAACCCTGTGCTGGCCGAGGTGCACTGTTCTGTGGTTCACTCAGGCTGGTCGGTTGGGTGCGGAAGGGATTTGAATTCCACTCATGTTACATTCACTTATTTTTGTTTATTTTGCTTATTAGGCACCCACATGTCACATTCAGTAAATGCTGACAATATGACTGGCAGTGGATAATTCATAGGCCTGATGTATCAAAGAGTTTTCCCCTTCTGTGTTAAAGGGAAAATGCATTAGTACCTGTGGGTTTATGTCCTAAGATGCTGACAAAAAGGATTGTCCAAAACGCAACACTATATAGAAACTGAGCATTGCTATTTGCTCGTAAGACATGTAACAGAGTATTGACAATCCTGATTTGTGCCTAGATGACCTGCTAAAACACATCACAGGCAACGCTTGTTATTTCGTTTTAGTCTTTGATTTGATAACTTAAAGAAATCGTTTTTCTTAATTTTTGATATTTCACAGAAACCTGCATTTTCTTTTTATTTTGCAACATATTACATAATATTGCTTTTGAGTAAGAATCATTAAGTCCTTAGAATTTTGTTTCCAATATGTTATGTTCGCCCTGGTTAGGACTCATCAGCCCTAGCTTGGTTCCAGTTGCACAGTATGAACGGGGCCTTCATCTGAGCATACCTGTCCCACTTAGGGCGACATTACAAAGTAAAGAAAAAAGTGAAGGGTGAATGCTTGAATTAATCTCAGTCACTGGTAATTACTTGGGCCACATGCCAGTCCAATGCTATTTTACACGTCATGCCACCTCAGTGTGGACCCAATCATATGCAAATCTGTCTTGACCCTGTTCTAATGGGAACAGTTGACCTAAACTGCCAGGCCAGGTCCTCCCTGAATAGATAGACAAGCAACTCAGAACCAGTTTCACCCTAGTTATGGGTTCACCAGTGTTAGAAATTGGGTCTCTAGTTGGCAGAGGTATGGACCCAAGTAGGGACAACAATCCTAGTCAGGGTAAGTCAGATACGCCCTAAATTAACCTGTGCTCACCCTCAGGTAGCATGGCACAGAGCAGTCAGGCATAACTTGAGAGGCAATGTGTAAAGTATTTGTACAACACTTAAAACAAAAATAATCCACACCTAAGTAGAAACATTGATCTCAATGTAATGAGCAAAACAAAACTAAAAGTACAAAAATCCAATAAGGAGAAGTCAGGATATGAACTTTTTACTAAATGTCTGCAATTATAGTGTTTAAAATCTTAAAAACACCAACTGGAGCTATTTGGTCGCACAAGACCAGGGTAAAGCCAAAGTTCAGGCCGACTGTAATCCAGGGCAGGCTGGTTACAGGGTCCAACCTTGTCCAGCTAAAACAGTATCCTGGATGAAGTGTTGTGTCGAAGATCCAATGCGAGTAGCAGAGGAGACAATACTAAATCCCTGTCCGCGTAGTTAGGGGAATGCATCACTTTCGAGCTGGGCAGTCGTTGATGTGATGGCCTCGCAGTGCGGCCTTGAAACATTTGCAATGAAGGTGCTGTGTCGTAGTTGATCCATGCAGCTGGCGATGTGTGAGGCTGATGGTAATGCATCGATCCTGAGCCAATCAGTCGGAGATACGAAGTCCTCATCCTCAGTGGCAATGTCCCAGTCTAGCAAAGATGCAGCAGTTCTGATTGGCGAAATGACAATTATGCCTGGATTTTCTCAGAAAACAGCTGCAGAACCCACTTCCAAGGGCCTAGGACTAGACTGGCACTATGTGACAGGGTAGGACTCACAGTTGGCAGAGTCCACAAGCTGTAGGACAGATGCAGGCAGTCTTTGATGTCCCTGAGACTGCAGAACAGGAGGCAAGCCAGCAAGCCCTTGATGTCACTTTGGTTCTGGGTATGTTGAGATGCAGGTCCATTCTTCTCACTTCTAAGCAAGGAGGTAACAGGGCAGGTGCAGCAAAGCAGGACTCCAGCAACGTACAGCAGAATGACAGTCTTCTCAGCAGCACATCACTCCTTCTTCCTGGTAGAACATCATCAGGTCCAAAAATGTACTGATTTGGTGAGGTTTGGGGTCTAGTACTTATACACAGCTATGCCTTTGAAGTGAGGGAGACTTCAAGAGAGAGCTTTAAATCCCACCAGGTCCCTGCCCTACCTTCTTTGGTACCAGATACTTTACAATGGGTTATGCAGCTTTTTGTGTGGGGACAGGCACAGCCCTATTCAGGTGCAAGTGTCAGCTCCTCCATCCCACCCACCCTAAGAAGACCCATAAGCCTGGTGATGGGCCATCAGGATATAAGTGGCACACCTGAGCTCCTTTTGTGTGTGGCTGTTTTAAGGGAATGCACATGAGCCCAGCTGTCACCAACCCAGATGTGTATTCAGAGACAGGCAGAGGCACAGAATGGTTGAAGCAAGAAAATGCCAAGTTTCTAAAAGTGGCATTTTCAGACTTGGAACTTAAAATCCAACTTCACCATACGTTGTGATTCTAAATTGTGAGTCCAGACACACCAAACTCTAAATATCTATCCTGTCCCAATTGAAGATTACACTTTTAAAAGGTAATAAGGCAATCCAAGGTTAACCTATGGGAGAGATAGGCCTAGCAGCAGCAGTGAAAATACAAATGTGAGAGTTTTTCACTACCTGAACAGGTAAAGCTTAAAAGTGCATGCCCAGCTTTTTAAATACAATACACCCTGCCCTTGGGGCTATCCAGGGCCTACCTTATGGGTGACATATTTAGTAAAAAGGAAGGTTTGGCCCTGGCAAGAGGGTTGACTTGCCAGGTCGACATGGCAGTTTAAAACTGCATGCACAGGCTCTGCAATGGCAGACCAGAGCCATGTTTAAAGGGCTACTGAAATGGGTGGCACAAGCAGTGGCACAGGAAGTGCACTTTACTAGGGACCTATAAGTAAATTAAATATGGCTGTAAGCCAGTGTCACCATATTTTAAGTAGAGAGCACTTTCACCTTAGCACTGGTTAGCAGTAGTAAAGTGGCCAGAGTCCTAAAGCCAACAAAAATGAGATCAGAAAAAGGGGAGGAGAAAGGCACAAAAGTGTGGGGATGACCCTGCAGAAAGAGCCAGGTCCAACACTCAGCCAGGTATATTTGGTTCCAGTGGCATAGTGTGCATAGAACCCACATCTGAGCGTACCCGTCCCACTTAGGGTGGCAAAAGTATACAAAAAAAGTGAAAGATGGAATGCTTTATTTTATCTCAGTCAGTGGTAATTATTAGGGGCCTAATCCATATCCATTGTTGTTCTGCTTACCTTGCCATTTCAGATTGGGCCCAACCAAATGCAAATCACTCTTCACCCTGCTCCAGTTGTGACAGTCCAGCCTGAACTGCCAGGTCAGGTCCTTCCTGAACCAGAACACAAGCAGCCAAATACCTATTTCATCCTAGTTAGTGCTCATCAGTCAGGTATAGCCTGGTTCCAGTGACACAGAGTGCACAGGACCCACACCTGGGTATATCCGTCCCACTTAGGATGAGATACCAAAGTAAACAAAAAAAGTGATGGATGGAATGCTTGATTTAATCTCAGCCACTGGTAATTACTTCGGGCCACATCACAGTCCATTGACATTGTGCACACCATGCATCCCCAGTTTAGACCCAGCCATATGCAAGTTAGTCTTGACCCTGCTCCAATAGGAACAGTCTAGCCCAAACTGCCTGGCCAGGTCTTCCCTGAACCAAAACACAGGACTGGTTTCACCCTAGTTAGGGCAATCAGAGCTCACCAGCCAGGTATACTTGGTTCCATTAACACAGTGTGAATGGGGCCTACGTTTGGGCATACCTGTCCCATTTGGGGTGAGATTCCAAAGTATACCAAAAAGTGAAGGATGAAATGCTTGACTTAATCTCACAGTTAACTACTCCAGCCAAATCCCAGTCCATTGTTATTTGGCTCACCATGCCACCTCAGATGGGACCCAGCCAGATGCTTATCACTCTTCAACCTGCTCCAGTGGGACAATCCAGCCCGAACTGCTAGGCCATGTCCTCTCTCAACCCAAACACAAGCAACCCAGGACTGGTTTTGCCCCAGTTAGGGCGCATCAGCCAGGCATAGCTTGGTTCCCTTGACACAGTGTGCACATTCTGAGTATATCTGTAATATTTAGGGTGGCATACACAAAATAAAAAAGTGATGGATCTAATGCTTGATTTAATCTCAGCCTCTGCTAATTATTCAGGCCACATTCCAGCTCATCGTTATTCTGCCCACCATGCCACCTCAGTTTGGACCCAGCTATATGCAAGTCAGTCTTGCCCCTGATCCAGTGGTAACAGTCTAGCCTGATCTGCCAGGACAGATCGTTTCTGAACCAGAACACAAGCAACCAAGGACTGATTTCAGCCTAGTTAGTGCTCATCAGCGAGGTATAGCTTGGTTCCAGTGACACAGTGTGCACGGGACCTACGTCTTTGCATAGCCCTCCAAAGTAGTGTGATATACCAAAGTATACAAAAGAGTGATTGATGCAATGCATGAATTAATCTCAGCCACTGCTAATCATATTAAGCATCATTTTAAACAAGATGGATGAGGTCTTGCTCACTTTCATCTGCTTCCCACTCCCCGCATTACAACTTCTACCCACAGGCTTCGCAGAGCATAGTCAAGCTAATGTGTAATGGTTTATTTCCACTGTTATGATTTCATTCCTTTTGATGAACTCTTCCTGTTTCCTGGGACGTGTAAATTTTCAAGGCTCTTCCACTGTGATTTCATTAGTCTATTCAACAATTGAAAAGTTCAATTGTTAAATGGTTCACCTTTTTAGAACATCTCCAGATGATATTAGCATAGAGGGTGTTGAATAATAATATGCAGAATTGGGAAAGTTCCTGTGTGTTAAGGTAGTGATATATACCAGGGATACTCAAAGTACGGCCCGTGGGCCACATGCGGCCCTCCTGACCTTTAAGTATGGCCCCCTGTTGAACAGCAGCTGTGGGCTGCTGTTCTCTTGGAAGAGCAGGAACATTCAGAAAGCCTTGAAACAAACCAGCATACTTTATTGACGTGCTAACTAAGGTAACAGTAAAGAAGAAAAGTTGGCGTCCTAGACAACTTTTCTTTAGAAACATCTTTAGTTTTAAAGGCATATTGCACTAAACATGTAGAAACATGATATGCTCTCTGCAAACTTAAAAAATTGTATTTTATTAATATACAGGAGCATTTTGTCTCAGTAGATCAGTTTATACCACTGTATTGAGAGGCATTTATTAGCAGTGATAGTTTTAAACGTGATCTTGGAAACATTAATGCCAGTCCCATTCCGAAGACAATGCCATTATTGAATCAAGAGGCAAGTCATTTGTCAGGTGCATCTTGTGTGTAGTCTTGGATGTTAACATTATAGTTTATTAAATAAAACACAAGAGAAGGCTTTGTACAGCACACATCCTGAATTCATGTATTTCAGGGGGCTCTCATATGTGCTAATGATGAAAAAGGAGCTAAAGTGAAATTAACCAATTGCCTAGGATCGCACAATTTGGTCAAGTGGGGAAGCCAGGACTGATACCAGGTTTTCCCTATCACTTTTACATTAGAAGTTATTGCTTTGACTTTAATTCTTGGTGCATGAAAATAGAAAATCCCTACCACCCAATGATTCCTCACCTGTCCTGATAAAAACACTACCCCACTTGAGGTGCCTATACCTAGTGCCTGAGTCAGGAATGGATCACCCCCGGGTCAACAGCTGCCTCATGTAAGGACCAACATTGACCGTTGTGAGATCTATTCCTGTTGCTGGCACCAGGCCTACCCACACATGTGAGGTACCATTTTTATCGGGAGACTTGGGGGAACGCTGGGTGGAAGGAAATTTGTGGCTCCTCTCAGATTCCATAACTTTCTGTCACCGAAATGTGAGGAAAAAGTGTTTTTTCAGCCACATTTTGAGGTTTGCAAAGGATTCTGGGTAACAGAACCTGGTCAGAGCCCCACAAGTCACCCGATCAATCCCTACCACCCAATGATTCCTCACCTGTCCTGATAAAAACACTACCCCACTTGAGGTGCCTATACCTAGTGCCTGAGTCAGGAATGGATCACCCCCGGGTCAACAGCTGCCTCATGTAAGGACCAACATTGACCGTTGTGAGATCTATTCCTGTTGCTGGCACCAGGCCTACCCACACATGTGAGGTACCATTTTTATCGGGAGACTTGGGGGAACGCTGGGTGGAAGGAAATTTGTGGCTCCTCTCAGATTCCATAACTTTCTGTCACCGAAATGTGAGGAAAAAGTGTTTTTTCAGCCACATTTTGAGGTTTGCAAAGGATTCTGGGTAACAGAACCTGGTCAGAGCCCCACAAGTCACCCGATCTTGGCTTCCCCTAGGTCTCTAGTTTTCAAAAATGCACAGGTTTGCTAGGTTTCCCTAGGTGCCTGCTGAGCTAGAGGCCAAAATCTACAGGTAGGCACTTTGCAAAAAACACCTCTGTTTACTGTCAAAAAATGGGATGTGTCCACGTTGTGTTTTGGGGCATTTCCTGTTGCGGGTGCTAGGCCTACCCACACAAGTGAGGTATCAATTTTATCGGGAGACTTGGGGGAACGCTGGGTGGAAGGAAATTTGTGGCTTCTCTCAGATTGCAGAACTTTCTGTCTCCGAAATGTGAGGAAAATGTGTTTTTTGCCAAATTTTGAGGTTTGCAAAGGATTCTGGGTAACAGAACCTGGTCAGAGCCCCACAAGTCACCCCATCTTGGATTCCCCTAGGTGTCTAGTTTTAAAAAATGCCAAGGTTTGCTAGGTTTCCCTAAGTGCCGGCTGAGCTAGAGGCCAAAATCCACAGCTAGGTATATGGGGTGTGCGTGTGAGAGTGTAGAGGGGGTGAGTGAGTGAGTGTATGCATGCGGGGTGTTGTGTGTATGGGAAATGTGTGCGGGTCGGATGGTGTTCATGTCTGTATGTGTGCAAAAAACAGTCTGTTTTCTTTGGGAAAATGTGATGTGTCCACGTTGTGTTTTGGGGCATAACCTGTCGCGGGCGCTAGGCCTACCCACACAAGTGAGGTACCATTTTTATCGGGAGACTTGGGGGAATGCTGGGTGAAAGGAAATTTGTGGCTCTTCTAAGATTCCAGAACTTTCTGTCACCGACATGTGAGGAAAAAGTGTTTTTTGGGCCAAATTTTGGTGACACAACCTGGTGAGAGCCCCACAAGTCACCCCATCCTGGATTCTCCTAGGGGTCTAGTTTTCAAAAATGCACAGGTTTGGTAGGCTTCCCTAGGTGCCGGCTGAGCTAGAGGCCAAAATCTACAGCTAGGCACTTTGCAAAAAACACGTCAGATTTCAATGTAAAAATGTGAAGTGTCCATGTTGCGTTTCCTGTCGCGAGCATTAGGCCTACCCACGCAAGTGAGGTACCATTTTTATCGGGAGACTTGGGGGAACACAGAATAGCAAAACAAGTGTTATTGTCCCTTGTCTTTCTCTACATTTTTTCCTTCCAAATGTAAGACAGTGTGTAAAAAAAGACGTCTATTTCAGAAATGGCCTGTAATTCACATGCTAGTATGGGCACCCCGGAATTCAGAGATGTTCAAATAACCACTGCTTCTCAACACCTTATCTTATGCCCATTTTGGAAATACAAAGGTTTTCTTGATACCTATTTTTCACTCTTTATATTTCAGCAAATGAATTGCTGTATACCCGGTATAGAATGAAAACCCATTGCAAGGTGCACCTCATTTATTGGCTATGGGTACCTAGGGATCTTGATGAACCTACAAGCCCTATATATCCTCACAACCGGAAGAGTCCAGCACACGTAACGGTATATTGCTTTAAATAATCTGACATTGCAGGAAAAAGTTACAGAGTAAAACGTGGAGAAAAATGGCTGTTTTTTTCAGCTCACTTTCAATATTTTTTTATTTCAGCTTTTATTTTCTGTAGGAAAACCTTGCAGGGTCTACACAAATGACCCCTTGCTGAATTCAGAATTTTGTCTACTTTTCAGAAATGTTTAGCTTTCTGAGATTCAGCATTGGTTTCACACCCATTCCTGTCACTAACTGGAAGGAGGGTGAAAGCACCAAAAATAGTAAAAATTAGGTATGTCCCAGTAAAATGCCAAAATTGTGTTGAAAAATGTGGTTTTCTGATTCAAGTCTGCCTGTTCCTGAAAGGTGGGAAGATGCTGATTTTAGCACCAGAAACCTTTTGTTGATGCCATTTTCAGGGAAAAAACCACAAGCCTTCTTTGGCAGCCCTTTTTTCCCATTGTTTTTAAAAAAACGAAATTTTCACTGTATTTTGGCAAATTTCTTGGTCTCCTCCAGGGCAAACCACAAACTCTGGATACCATTAGAATCCCTAGCATGTTGGAAAAAAAGGACGCAAATTTAGCGTGGATAGCTTATGTGGACAAAAAGATATGAAGGCCTAAGCACAAACTACCCCAAATAGCCAAAAAAGGGCTCAGCACTGGGGGAGGAAAGGCCCAGCAGCTAAGAGGTTAAAAGAAAAAATAGCCTGCAAGATAAACAAAGAGAAGTTGCAAGGGTAAGATAAACAGACATGGAAGAGCAGGCCTTGGAAGTGGGCCCATTGGAAACACTTTGGGGGTCATTATGACCTCGGCGGTCTTTTCGCAAGACCGCCGAGGTACCACCACTGGCGGTCTTCCGCGCTGCGTATTATGACCGCTGGAAGCCCGCTGTCCTTTTTCGTACGGAAAGCCGCCAGCAGCCATACTGGCAGACGGCGGGAAAGTGGAGCCTCCACCGCCACGTCAACAGAACACTGCCCACTGAATCAGGTCCCATGATTCGGTGTGGCGGTGTTCTGGTGACGGTGTTCTGGTGGCGGAGCTGCCCCCATGGATCCCGTCCCCTCCCGGAGGATCAACGGACAAGGTAAGTTGATCGTCCATTAGGGAAGGGGGTGGGGAAGTGTTTTGTGTTGTGTGCGTATATGGGGTGTGCGTGTGAGAGTGTAGAGGGGGTGAGTGAGTGAGTGTATGCGTGCGGGGTGTTGTGTGTATGGGAAATGTCTGCGGGTCGGATGGTGTTCATGTCTGTATGTGTGCGGGTATGTGTTGTCGGGGTGTATGTGTGCGTGTAGGGGTGTGTATATGTGCATGTTGGGGATGTGTGCATGTAGGGGTGTGTGTATGTGCATGTTCGGGGTCGGGTGGGGAGGGGGGTTGTGCCACCTTTGAGGGGTGTTAAGGGGGTGGGGGGTGTGGGGGGAGTATTCGTGGTGGGTAGCGGGGGTGGGGGAGACCCTTATCAGTGCCAGGGAAGGAATTCCCTGGCACTGATATTGCCTACCGCCATGGATCTCATGACGGTTCCCAACCACCCGAGATCCATGGCAGTATGCAGGGTCCTGATACCGTCGGCGGTCTAGTGACGACTGCTGGGCTGGAGACCGCAATCTCCAGCCCAGCGGTCTTCACTGCCATGGCGGTCGGAATGGTGAAGTGGCGGATAACCGCGGCGGTAACTGCCGCGGTCATAATTCCATTTTTTTTGCCGCCGGCCTGTTTGAGGTCTTACCGCCGGTTTACCACCGACCGCCAGAGTCGTAATGACCCCCTTTGTGTCCCTGCACTTATTATTTGACATAGTAAGCACAGTCAGCAGTTAAACCAGCACATCTGATGAGTGGAGCTCTGCCAACATAAATGGGCACAGTCAGAGAGGTCCACTTGATACAAAAGGATAAATTCCCGTACCAGACACTACATCCACAGCTAAACTAGCATCATTTGTAGCAACTGGCACATCTTCTTATACACAAGCCCAGCTACACACAGAAACAGGCACCAGAAAGGCAAATGGGTCTCCAGCTTAGATTTCACAGTATATTCGGGGTGTTTTAGGTATGGACTGCTGGTCCTTCTGCTCTTACTGTATTGTGATAGAAATGACTAGACCAGCTGCTGACGCTGGTCCCAGGAGTGAGTCCTGGCTTACCACAGTGGGAAATAAACATATAGTACTTTTAATCAAGGAAAGTGCACGCTGCCTCCAGTGTGGCCAAGAAATTTTGCAGAGGAAGCAGGCACGTTCACTCTGCCTTCTCTCTCTCTCTCTCTGTCTCTTTCCAAACTTCAGGCATACATGGACTTTCATCTGCAAAATTAAGAAAAATGTCAGTTAGTGCTTATTTAGTCTTGGCACTCACTCATGGGAAGTGAATTGTAAAATGCAGGGGCGAAATATGAGATAAAAATTGATCCCAGCTGAATGAGCCACTGAACTGCTGAGAAGCCAGGACTGTCTTGTTTTACTTTTCATTACCATGAAAAAACATTTGTGCTCCAGAACGTTTAGAAAAAACACTACTGTTCTTCACAACATTTAAATGCAAAATCCAAAATCTTTGCATACACACCTCATGCCGTTTCGCTAATTCCCGTTCTTGACAGCTGATAGCACAAGGCCGGTGGTGGAGAAGAATTTTTAAATGTGCAGAATCCACCATTTAAGGACGTCGAACGGATGATAAAGGATTGAACTGAAAGTTACACATTGATGACTACTATAATGAATAATTCAACTATTTCATTTGAGGAGAGAAGTACATTTGTGCACTGAAAGGCGGATGAACCCGTGGGTCTCAGTTTAAGTTAGTCAGACAGCTATGCTTGTCACCACCAGCAGGGCTGGCATTAGGGCGGTGCGACTGGTGCAGCTGCACCGGGTGCTGACCTGGGTGGGAGGGTGCTGACTTCAGTGGGGCGCTGTGTTTAGCAATAGTTTGCGAAACTTTCGATTTAAAATCACCTGCTAAAAAGTTCCTGTGTGTCTAGCTTTCAGGAGGCAATTAAAATGTCAAGATACCGCTAGTGATTCATATTCTTGCTAGAGGGAGAGATGGAATTGTGTCTACTGGCAGTTTTGACTCGCCATAAGGTAGCGCAGAGGGTTAACCTGCCTGCTGTAAAGAACAGAACTATATTTTGTGTGGATATCTCACTGGATTAGTAAAGCCAGCCTGTACAAGCACTTAAAAACAAATTAAATGTACGTGACAGGGGCTATGGAGAGCTGAGGGTCACTTCTGCTGGGTGGTACTCATGTGATGGGGTGCACCAAAAAAAGATTCCTGCGCTGGGTGCCACCAACGCTAAAGCCGGCCCTGATCACCAGCACACGAAAATAGGAACTAGAATGTAAAATTCAGCCAATGCATTTCACTGGAGTGATGCTCAGAATGGCTTAAATTTGAAACCACTGGCCAGACTGTTTTTTTCGCCTGGGCATAATCAAATATGGTTTTTGGATGACCTCATATTATCCATTTTTCATACAATTACAACTTTAGGTTCATGAAGAGAGCGGGCTTTGGTTCAGGCCTTTTCAGCCTAGAGCTTTCATGTGTTATTTTGCCATAGATTGGATGAGCTATCAATCACAGCCATGCCATTTCAAGGATGGCCACATTGCCCCATTTGTGTTGCTATTAGGTTTTGATGACGAGGCTCAGTAGTTCTGCAGAGGTGAAGTGTAGCTTGAGAACAAGTGTGTGGTCTTTAATGTATTTGCTTACCTGACACAAGGGCATTTAACTGTTGTTTAACAGCTTTTCTTTGTTTAGGGAGAGCTTGATTCATGAATGCCTCAGCTTCTCATAAATGAACACACAAAGGTGATACGTGAATACCACCTTTAAGTCGCTTAACTCTCATGAAAAGATATTGTTGGATTTACGTTTTTTTTTTTATCTCAAAGTAAGGATGTGTGCACACAACACAAAGGGTTTCTTAAAGGTGCAATGAAAAATCTTGGCCTTTTCAAAAGTTTCTACTTTGAAAAATGATGTGTATGCCATTTACGTTTACCACTTAAAACGCAATTTATTATTCTGACTCTTTTTCAGAAAAATCTTTTTTGGCGTGCATGTTAATACTACTAATGGAGTCTGCTCAACGAAGTGGCACAACTCCCATTTTCCATATTTCTGTATTCCAAGATGATGCTTCAGTATGAGGTATATTTTCTAGGATAGTTGGGAGCAACACACATAACCTTCCCCAACAAGTTCCAAACACTTCCCCTAACAAAAGGCCAGACCTATAGGCTTTGCCAGTGCTTGTTTTAAAACGGTAACTGTTTAGCTGTACAGTCTGTCAGTAATTGATTTGTGCAGCTAATTAAATCTATTTCTGTATACACGGTGAATAGATCACTGAATTTTGGAATTTGATTGGGAGGTTGTAAAGGTTTAGGTGTGTTTTCCGAACTTCACTTTTCAGGCAGTGTGGTTTGCAGGAAAAAACAAATTCACTAAAGGCTGGTGGGAGGCTGTGGGGCGGGTATAAATTGAGACTCACAATGATGTAAATAAGATCAGATACAATCAAATATATATATATATTTTTTTAAGTAAATACCTTATGAACGAATCTTGGAAATCCATGCATAATGGTCTCCTCGCAAGGTATTTTAAATGCCGCCACTCAGTTCCTGTGAGACTGGTTTATGTTACCTTGGGGTATATTACTGGAACATCTATTGATGGTACGTTTTTGTGACACCATACCAGGATGTTGTAAGAAAGAACATGCTGTTGTTCCCTACTCCATCCACTAGAGAGGCATTCTGTAATTTACTATGAAATTTAGCCCACATGGGTAGTGCCATTAGTCCATTTGGACTGCCTTCAGCATAGAACTATATGATCAAACATATGGTGATTGTCACGTTAGTTTGCATAGAGTAATGTTACTAAGAAAATGTGGTAAAACCCGTTCTCTTTGGTTTAAGTTAAACTCCTCTAATACGTTATATGGTATGTCAAAAATCTTCTAGGGAACAGAACATCTTATGGCAGTATTAATATGTCCAGATGGCAAACTACTCAAACAATATGGTTCACTATGTTTTAATATTTCGATATGTATCTGTAAGATTTGAAAAACAATAATTAGAGCATTTGTAATAATGAATAGAACTTTAGGTGATTTGTGCTTTGCACGGGATCATTTCCAAGTGTTTTAAAACCTTTTCAACAAATGTGCTGCAGTGTATGAATTTTTAAAACTTGCAAGTATTGCACGTTGAACGGGGAGGTTGGGAGCAGCTAAAAATGTTACTTATGTCGGCCGTTTCTTTCGCTTTGGGTCAACTTGAGGCACCATATTTGGTAGTGCGCGCTCTAGCTTTTCTTTTGGGCCACATACATACAAAGACAGATGCTGCGTGGATAGGCCGCTGGCACACTGCTACTCATCTGTGCCCGTCAGCATCCCGGAAGCAGCCAATGCCAGCCACTCTACCCGTGACCCCTCAGAAGGTATGCCATGCATTTACTTCAACAGGGAGTAGCTGCTTGACCTGGCATCCACACTAAAATATACGCCTCTTTTTCCACCACCTTCATTAAAAGGGGGGTAATTCTGCCCCTTTGTAGTTGGCAAACAAAACATACTCCACAAAGATAACTACGGCTGCCCCGGGAAGTAGGGAAAGGAACATGCAGTTTTCTGCAGAGCTGATCAATGTCCGTTCTCTACAGAAACATGATGCTAATCTTTTTGATTTCCTGAGTGAAGGAAAGCCGCATGTACTGCGTCCATTTTCTTACGATAATGGCATTACTCCTAGTCCTACTCCCTCGACTTCCTTTAAACCAATGAGGCTTCCTGCCTCCCTCTAGACCCTCCCTTCCCCTTTTAAACCCCCCCCACCCCTACCACCTCCTGTACAAAAACCAAGCCCAAGTAGCAACTCAGACAGTCCGTACCGGGGGGCGGGAGGGAACGGAAAGGAAGGCGAGGGAGTAGGACTAGGAGTAATGCCATTATCGAAAGAAAATGGACGCATTACCTCCCGTCCCTCCCTCGCCTTCCTTTAAACCAATGAGACATAGCAAGAAACACACAGGAGACGGACACTGAGTTGCAAGAAGTTTATTACAATGCACATAGGCCACCAATACCCTACCTCTATTACCTCATAGAGGATAAGACTCGGTGACCCAATACCGACTCCAAACCACCCAAGTCCGACAGTCTATAATGCCGAACAAACGTCGAAGGAGAGGCCCAAGTGGCGGCCCTGCAAATTTCCACCACTGAAGTCCCCTGAAGCTCAGCCACCGTAGCCGCCATACCCCTGGTAGAACGACCCTGAATCCCCTGCGGAGGAACCACCCCTTTCAAGGAATAAGCCACAGAATCAATGATCTCACCCACCGACTCAAGGAAGCCGTGGAAGGCTTCTCCCCTTTACGGGCCAGACCGAAATTCACAAAAAGCGAATCACCCTTACGGAAAGGAGCCACCACACGCAGATACTCCAACAAAGCCCTGCGTACATCCAAAGATTGTAAATGAACTTCCTCCACAGAGGAAGGATTCGGACAAAATGAAGGAAGGATGACCTCCTGGCGAGCATGGAACGAAGAATTAACTTTCGGAATAAAAGAAGGCACCGGAACAAGAACCACCCGATCCTGAAAAACTTTACAAAAAGGAAAAGAAGAGGCCAAGGCCCCCAACTCCCCTAAACGGCGGGCTGAAGTAATGGCCACCAAAAAGAACGTTTTCAAAGAAAGATGGCGTAAATCACATTCCCTCAGTGGTTCAAAAGGGGCAGCAGTTAATGCATCTAAAACCAAAGAAAGATCACACGAAGGAAAAGAACGTACAGGGCGAGGAAACAAATTAAGAAGCCCCTGAAAAAATCTAGGCATCAAATGACCCTCATCCAGAAGATTACGCCACGGACCCCTAAACGCCTGAATAGCCGCCCACTGCACCCGCAGAGACGCCACTGACAACCCCAATTGTGCGCCATCCTGTAAGAACTGCATCACATCAAAGATAGACGCGCAGGTAGTGTCTAAATCATGCCGTAAGCACCAAGAAGAAAAAACCTTCCATTGCCTACCATAGGAAAGCAAAGTGGAACGCCGCCTGGAAGCCAGCAAAGTAGAACTCAAAGCCACTGGCACCCCCAGGCCCGTCAAACCCCGGCGTTCAACTTCCAGGCCGTCAAGTGTAACCTCCTCAATGACCCCGTCGAGAGGCAGGGAAACTCCAGGGGCGACGGACAAAGAGGAAGAGGCCACATCCGGCCGGATGCCATCAGCTGGAGCAATGGGAACCAATTCGCCCTCGGCCAATGGGGCGCAATCAAGACAACCCTGGCCCCCAGATGCCGCACCCTCAACAGAAAAGACCGGATCAGCTGAAACGGCGGGAAAGCATACAAAAGGCCCCTCGGCCAAGGACACGACATCCCGTCCACCTCCCAAGCCTGAGGACACCGAAACCGGGAGCAGAATCGACCGAGCTTTGCATTTTCCACGGATGCAAACACATCCAGCACTGGAAGACCCCAGAGACGAACCAGATGAAGAAACAGTGACCTCCAGAGGGAGAAAAGTTGAGAGGAAGGAATCACCCTGCTCAGCAGATCCGCCCGAACATTGACCACCCCCGAATGTACGTAGCCCTGAGAGAAGGAACCCACTCCTGAGCCCACAAAAAAATCTTGCTGGCCAGACTGAACAAAGCCCTTGACCTGGTCCCCCCCTGTTGGTTGACATAAGCCTTGGCTTCTAAGTTGTCCGTCCGAACAAGAACCGCAGCTCCCTTCAGGGACACCTGGAAATGTATCAGAGCCAACAATACAGCCCTCAACTCGCGCCAATTCAATGACCGATTGGCCTCCAGCGGGGACCAGAACCCCTGAATCTGTGACGACCCCATCCAAGCACCCCATCCGGAAAGGCTGGCATCCGTAGTCACCACCACCGGGCTCAGAGGAGACAAAGACACCCCTACCCGGAGATGATTGGAATTCAACCACCATCTCAACTCCCTGCGAATCAACCCTGACCCCGGAACCCTGGCCATCAGAGAACCGGACCATGGTGCCCACCTTCTCAGGAACCAGGTCATCAAGCAAAGCAGATGGAAACGCGCCCAAGGGACCAGAAATATCACAGACGCCAAATGACCTTGCAGACGCAACCGTAGAAGAGCACGGGGGCAGTCAACCTCCCTCACCATGGACTGGAGTACACCTAACCTCTTTGCTGACACTGTCACCAAACCTAGAAGAGTCCGAAACCGAGCCCCTAGAAAAACCAGATCCTGGGATGGGACTAAATCTGATTTCCCCCAGTTGATCAAAAACCTGTGGTTTTGCATGACCACCAGAACCCGGGCCACCTGCCTCCGCAACAGGTCCTACGAGGGTGCATGAATTAGGATGTCGTCCAGATATGGATGAATAAACACCCCTTCTGAATGCAGCAAAGCCACCAAGGGGGCCAGCACCTTTGTAAAAATCCGAGGAGAAGACTTGAGGCTGAAAGGCAGTACACAAAACTGATAATGCTCCTGATCCACAGCAAACCTTAGGAACCTCTGAGAAGTCTTTGCCACAGGCACATGCAGGTAAGCATCCTGCAGATCCAGTGACACCAGAAAGTCCCCCTGACTGACCAATGGGAAGATAGTCTGAATTGACAGCATGCGGAAATGCACCGTCTTCATCCAAGCATTCACCTCTTTCAGATTGAGCACAGGCCGAAACCCCCCTGATACCTTCTGAACCAGAAACAAGACAGAATAAGTGCCCTGACCTCTTTCTTCCAGGGGAACGCGGGAAATGGCCAGTTGGAACAGCAAGTCCCGGACTCCGTTTAACAATGCCTTTCTCCGTTCCCCTCCTGTAGGCAGAGGAGTGGGACGTACCCCCGAATCCAGAGGCACCACAACAAAATCGATGACGTAACCATTGGCCACAATGTCCAGCACCCAATGATCGCTGACACTCTCCTGCCAAGTTGAAAGAAAGTGCCTCAGCCTTCCCCCAACCTGCCCTATGCCCGGCCCACAGTGATTTTCAGGACCCCTTCTGGAACCCACCCCGGTTCAAAGGAGCAGCTTTCTTAGGGGAAAAACGAGGCTGAAAACGACGTTTCCTAAAAGAAAAAGATTTTGCATCCATCTTGGGAGAACAACGGGAATGTTTCTTCCACCCTTTTCCTGAAGCAGATCCCCCTTTATAAGGCAAGGCATGCTTCCTTTCCTTAAACGCCTTGGAAAGCATGGAAGGCAATTGATCTCCAAACAAGCTACGACCCTCAAAAGGCAGTCGTAGTAGGGCAGACTTCTCCCCAGGGTCGGCCTTCCAGGATCGCAACCAGAGGGACCTACGGGCCCCAATCAAAGCTCCAGACGCCAGAGCCGAAGTACGGACCACATCAGACGATAGATCCGCCAACAACCTGGCCTGCTGCTCCATACCAGCCAGGAGCTCGGAACACTCCGCCCCTTCCTGAACAGCCACTGCCAGCTTATCAAAGTCCTGCACCAACGACTGGGCCGCATAAGCAGAATATATACCTGCTCTCAGTGCCAGATTCTCAGCCGCAAAAGCCCTCTTGAGCCCTGAATCCACCTTACGGTCCATGGCATCTGTAGGCACACAAACCTCCGGATTGACTGCCGTTTTGCCAATCAGGGTAGCCAAAATTGAATCCAGGCGGACAGAGGAAGGCAATACATCCTCGCCCTCAAGTAAATAAAGTTTCTGAAGGAATCGTGGAACCTGCGCCTTATCCACATCCTTCCATTCTCGAAACACCATATCCTTCACAGGTCCCTGAAAAGGCATGGCAAACTTAGAAGGCGTCTGATATTGCGGGAATAAGTGAGAGTCAGAGTTTGTAGGCTGAAAAACTGGAAAACCTAAATTGTCCCATACATGTGCCATCACATCCCACATCTCCTCCCTGGAGACATATTTCCCCCCAGAGGAAGTAGATGGAGCCTCCCCCTCCTCATCATCTGAGGAAGACCTTTAGACCGACTAGGCCTGGCCATCCCTGCTTGAAGAGCCCTGGAAACAGCCACCTCGATCATCTCCTGCACCTCCTCCCTGGACATGAGTGGTGCAGCACCACCACCCAGAACCTGGGGACCCCCAGGGGTAGAAATGCCTGCAGCACCCTCCTCATCTGAGGAGGAGGAAGAAACAATTCTCCGTCGCTTAGCAGGTACTTTAGGCATGTTAGAATCAAAACACACTACCACCTTCCTGAATACACCCTCCAATATACAGGGCCCAGGACCTCCCACAACACAACCATTAACCAATCCCCACCAAGCTAAAAATTACAGAATGCAGTTAAAATTGCGGGCAGAACGCCCGTCCTACCAGTACTGGAACGCAAAAAATGCTCCTCGGCACCTCTACGAGGCTCCGCGGGCTGAGGAAACCAGAAATTGACGCCCCAGACGCAAAGAGCCGGCTGACCCCGTCAGCCGACTCCCAGGACGCGTCTTACGAGCAGCCCCGCCTGCTCTGAAAAGACGCGACCGGCCAGAGCACACCTCGCGGAGCTCCGTGCCCCAAGGAGTGCCGAACACGATGTCCCCCAGGCCCCGCCGTGGAGGTAAAGAGAAAAGGTAAGTCTAGCGTGGGCTAGACAAAAAAAACAGGAGGTGGTAGGGGTGGGGGGGTTTTAAAAGGGGAAGGGAGGGTCTAGAGGGAGGCAGGAAGCCTCATTGGTTTAAAGGAAGGCGAGGGAGGGACGGGAGGTAATGTTTATCTCCGACACATGGCTATCGGAATCATACAACCCACTATCGTAGAGGTTATAAAATCTAAGGAAGGAATGTCTTGGGGGAAGAGAAGGCGGTGTGGCAGAGGTACATAAGGAGATGTACTTCTATCCCTATTGAGGAATTGGAAGGTGCAGAGGTGTTGGGCTTCCTCCTCTCCCTAATGCCCCACCAATCAGTAGCCGGGTATTAATCTGCAGACCCCAGGCAATGTAGGACCCTTTCTCAAATCTCAAAACTCTTGCACACTGGGCCTGAAGATGTACACATTTTAGAGTATTGGGGGTCCTTAATCTGTATATGGACAAAAAGGGAAACAGTGATGTGACCACTTTGTTAGACACTATGGACCCAATTATGAGTTTGGCGGATGGGAACACCGTCTGCCAAATTCCCGCACAGGGTAGTTGCCACCGTGCTGGCTACCTCCCTGCTGGCCCCATACAGTGCAGTGCAGAGAGTGCGCATTACGAGGATGCTCTGGCCCCCCTGTGGCCCCCTGCAACTGTTCTCCGCCAGCCTCACTGCAATGAAAAGGCTGGTAGGGAACCAGGTTGTAATCAGCAGGGCAACGCAGTGCTCAGAGCTGCCCTGGCTGTTTGCAACCTGCAAGTGCCCTCAGCCCATCGGGATCTCTGATCCTGGCAGAGACAGCGGTAGGTTGTCGGGGCTGCCCGCCAACCTCATAATGTCAGACCGCCACAACTGGAGCATTCCACAGCCATTGCCACACTCGTAATTAGGCCCTGTGTTTTCTTTAAAGCTCGTCTACCATGTGTTTAGCTCTACGCACAAAGCTTGGTCAAATTTTCTCTAATATTAGGCTGCACCCGGAATAACCTACACAACTAGTCTGGACAGATCATTACTTAATCAAGTTTTGCTGGCCTACATTAGTAAAATCCTAACCCATGACAAATAAAACTCCATCAGTCACAAGTGCATTTCATAAAAACTAACCTCTGTAATTTATCTGCTTTATGGAATAGAGCACTCCCTCTCTCTTGGGCCTACTGGATGATGACACCAGCAAGTCTGACAATTGGATTAGGAATACCTCAAGGAACCTAGCACTGGTCTCCTCACATGCACCCTGCAGAAACAAATCTTCTAATTCCTGGTTTAAAGATAATCTCAGGACTATGAAGAAACACTGCAAACTTTTATAGAGGCAATTGAGAAAACAACTACATGGCCAAAGACAAAGTCATCCATAAGACATCTCTAAAAAACTACTTTGCAGGTATCGAAATGGCAAAAAACTGACATTTTGAGGAGAGGATAGAGGAGTCAGACAATAAATCTAGGGAAGTCTGAGTCTTCAGAGTAGTCAAAAGCTCTATGTCCCGTGAGGCCTGTGTCTGAGTGCACCAATCCACTGTAAAATGATGTGGCCATCCGGCCCCATATTTTCATAACAAGATCACAGCTATTCAAGCCAGCCTCATGTCTGATAGTCACATTGAGGAGAGTCAGAGGGAAACAGTTGGCTCCATTACAGCCTCTTCCACTATGGCTTCACACTGAAATTTCCAGCCTATCTTTTTTGAGGAATCATTGGTGGCCGTATGTGTCCTCAAATCAGGCCTCAGATCAGGATCTTCAGCCAATCCTTGCCCTCCAAATCTATTAGTGATAGGTTCAGCCGCCAATAATCCACTGGCTAATAAAGTGCTCAATGCGTTGTTGTCTTCAGCAACAGTCCCTATGTCATGGAAGCAGGCTAAAATTCTGCCCCTTCAAAAAAAGCCTTCAGCGGTCCCTGTGGAGCAACCAAATTACAAGGCCAATCGCTCTACTACCAGCAATGTCTAAGGTAATGGAAACGTTTGTTCATCAATAGCTCTCTCAGTATTTTGAAAGCTGCTTCTTTCTAACTAGTATGGCTTTAGTCCAAACTTCAGTACTGGGTCAGCACTGATTAAGGTCACCGAACATATTAGAGGTGCCTTAGATACAGGGGGAAAAGGCCATTCTGATTATGATAGATCTGTCAGCTGCCTTGGAGATGCTCCTAGCACACCTCCAATCCATCAGGATAGTGGGATTGGCTTTAAACTGGAAAGCATCCTTTTTGAAGGCCAGAGAGCAGGAATTTGGGGTCTCCTCTACCCTTCCAGAGCATACCATCTGACAGTGAGAGTACTGCAGGGCTGTGCTCTGAGCTCCACTGTTTCACGTGCACCTCACCCCTCAAGCTCAGTTGACAAAGGCCTCGGGGGCTAAGATGATTTCATATGCTGATGACACTAAGCTGCTCCTCACATGTGGGAAACGAGAGGAGATTGAGGGAGAGCCCATTAAAACTTGCCTATCTTTTGCCTTTCACTGGATGATCTCCCATCATTAAAATGCAAAGCAGACAAGACCAAAATACTATTCTTTGGCCCCAATGCACTGAATTGGCAAGCTCTGTGACCCAAAGACGCCCCACCTCCAGGGACCCGGGTGGAACATCCAATAACTTGAGCATTAAATTTGACATTTCTCTCTCTTTTCAGACACAGATTATGTCTGTGATCAGAACATGTTTTAGGCTTCTGTGTCTGCAAAAAAGGTTGGTCATCCAGGTACTAATAACATCAAGGCTGGACTATGGCAATACCCTATATCTGAATTTCCCAGACTATCTGCTTAACAAACTTCAAGAGGTCCAAAATACGCCAGCATGCATTCTATTTAACCTCCCCCCAAGAACACGTGTCCCTGTACTTGCACACCGTCTACTGGCTTCCAATAAAGAAGATAATCCTCTTCAAAACGTTAGTCCTGGTCCATGGAGCACTGCACCATTCAGGCACAGGCTCTCTGAGGGCCAGAATTACTTTTTCATTTTTGCGATAAGTATAACTATAACTTGAATTTCTATTTTTGTGCATGTAAAATATGAACCTACCTATAATGTCCCTCTAACCTTTGTTTTTTAGTGAATGTTTCAGGTTTTTTAATTCTATTTCCTAAATAAAACATCCCACTTGTAACCTTTGTTTTTTTCCAGTGACCTTCTATTATATATATTTATTTATATATATATATATATATATATATATATATATATATATATATATATATAGATATATATTCACTTAAAAAAAACAAAAGTTACTGGAACTTCAGCAGTTATAGTTAGTTATTTCAAGTAACTATAACTCGTGGCCCCGCCATACACAGTTTTTTCTTCATTAATTTGACTGCTAATGCTTCATTGATATTTTTAATGATGTTCTAAAAGTTTTCATGATTGCTGTAATATCTGGGGTAATTAACAGTGCATGGCGAGGGCATGATTTATAGTTACCATAGGGCGCGAGTTATAGTTACTTGAAATAACTCTAACTATAACTGCAGAATTTCTAAGGTTTGTATAAGTAAATTCAGAACCTAACTATAACGTCCCTGTAACCTTTGGTTTTTTAAGTAAATTTCTATAGTTTTTTAAATTCTATTGCCTAACTATAACGTCCCTGTAACCTTTGTTTTTTTCAGTGAATTTCTATTTTTTTTATGCAAAGTAATTTTAATTACTATACATTACGCAACCACCACTGCAAATGGCCCCCTATAACCACCCAACTCCCGCCATGCACAGCCAAAGTGTCCGTCTCTGGAAGTGAGAGGGTGTCCCTGGGTGTGAGGATGTCTGTCTGTGTGTGAGAATGGGTATGTGAGGTTCCGAGTGGTACTGTGAGTGGATTGTGATGGTCTGGCTGGATCTGTGAGTGGGTGTGTCAGTGTCTGAGTGGGTCTGTGAATTGGTGCATCAGTGAGTGGATTTGTGAGTGGGTGCATGAATGTTTGAGTGGGTCTGTGAGTGGGTGGGTGAGGGTCTGTGAGTGGGTGCATAAAATCTGAGTGGGTCTGTGAGTGGGTGTGCAAGAGGGTATTTCGTGGGTCCGTGAGTGGATGTGTGATGGTCTGAATGGGTCTGTGAGTGGGTGCGTCAGTGTCTGAGTCGGTCTGTGAGTGGGTGTGTCATTGTCTGATTGGGTCTGTGAGTGGGTGCATCAGAGTCTGAGTGTGTCTGTGTGTGTGATTGGGTGCGTGAGTGCCTGTGTGGGAATGTTAGTGGGTGTGTGACTATCTAAGTGGCTCTGTCAGTAGCTGCATGAGTGTCTGAATGCTACTAAGAGTGAGTGAATTAGTGTATGAATGAGTGTGTGTTTTTAAAAAACATTTCACAGATATTTGCGAATTCATCGCAGTGCTACACAGGGGGCCATGCTGAGTGGTGTGATGTATTCAAGAAAATCACGCAACATGAAAAAAAACGTTTTTAATGGGCATAATTTGACCCTCAAAGACCCCTGTATCACACATTTGGGGTCAGCGTACCTCCACCCTGACCCCTTATGCCACTTATCAAATTTATTTTTTAGCCCTAGACACCGTGTCCTTTAACATAAAATGGCGGCCTCAACTTTCTAGTCAGGTTGCGGCCAGCCAATCACAGCATTCTTTGTGGCGTGCGCTTTCACAAATTTACTGCAAAAGCCACACAAAACATTGCGATGGATTTGCAGCCCTAGATGTACAAATTCATTTTCCCCTTAATATCTCAAAAACTACAGAACGGATTTACACCAAATAGCAAAAAGCACAATCTGCGGAACAAAATCTGTCTTTCTGCCAAATTAGATGTAATTCCTCACAGAGGTTTGGGCTGTAGTCATGTTTAAAACGCCTATGGGAATTAACATCAGAAACACACTATTTTTTCACCCCCTCCTTTTTCTTTGCCCCCGCTTGACGGATCACCCCAAAACTTCCCAACCTCAATAAGAATCACCTGCACATTTTTTTTGCGAAACTTTTGTGAAAATTCATCAAACGGTGCCAAAGATATAAGCAAGTCAAAAAATGCTTTTTCTATGGAACATGATCCTAACTAGAACTACAGACAGGCGACCGGCATTAGGTTTTATATATATATATATATATATATATATATATATATATATATATATATATATATATATATATATATATATATATATATATATATATATATATATATATATATATATATATATATATATATATATATATATATATATATATATATATATACACCAGGATGCCTCTGCATTAATAAAAGGCAGGCTAATTGGAACAACGTGTGACTGCAGATCAGAACCACCTGAAGAAGACGAAAGTTGAAACGCATTGTGGGATCTGATGAAATGCTTTGAAAGAAATCTGCCATAAAATTTCATCTTTAATAAACGAGAATTGCCATATATTACCTCTGGGAGTGCAGCGCAATTTGTGAAAAAATATGAGGGTGTTTGGCCCTAATCTTATGCTGGCACCAGCAGACAGAGTGCTCTGTTCATAAAACCATCTTGTTTGGACAATTATTTGTAGCAAAGCACCTGGTATTATCGTAAGGACTGTGGATTTTATGGGATGGCGAGGAGATACTTATCTCCGACGTTGGTATTGAACCATGGAAGACGAAGAAATGGAATAGACTTCTAATGCGCCTGTGCCACTTTGAGATTCTTTACAAGTGTTTACATATACCGACTCGGCTCGGATTTTAGAGTCCGGGGGTTTTGGTGTAATACATTTTGAAATCGTCATGAAGAGCAGTGCAGGAATGGCAAAGTGGTGAGTTTATTATTGTGTCACAGTGGGAGTATTGTTTTTGGAAGTAAACAAATTAATGACTGTTGGAGAAAACTGCAATTGGGAACTGTGTTTAAATGTCACTATCAGTGAAGATTCTATTTAGCGCAGAACTAACAATAAAAACCATTGATAAATATATTGTGATGCATAATGACTCCCACGTATGTTGGACATTAATACTACAAGTACCAGGATGCCTCTGCATTAATAAAAGGCAGGCTAATTGGAACAACGTGTGACTGCAGATCAGAACCACCTGAAGAAGACGAAAGTTGAAACACGTTGTGGGATCTGATGAAATGCTTTAAAAGAAATCTGCCATAAGATGTCATCTTTAATAAATGAGAATTGCCATATATTACCTCTGGGAGTGCAGCGCAATTTGTGACTATATATATATATATATATATCCTGGGGGCCAAAACACTTTTTTTCCCATTCTACATCAGTGGGATTTCTCATCTTTTTGAACATGACTACATCCCAAACAACTGAATGGAATTACACCAAATTCGGCAGAAAACTAGCTCTTGGTTCAGAAAGAGCGCTTTTTTGATTTGTTGTAAGTCCATTCAGTTTGCTTTCGGTGACAAAATATAGATTTCTAGGGATGCAGATTCTCTGCATATCCATCCATCCCTGTGCTGATATCTGATTGGCTGCCAACACCTAAACAAGGTAGTGTTGGCAGCCATCTTGGAACTCAGCTCCAGCCGAGTCCGAGAAAAAAAGTGAAAAGGGGCTTGGTAGGGTCACCCTGAGCCTCCAGCCTTGGTCTAGGGGTCCCTCAGGGACCCCTTCAAGGCTAAAAAGCAATTTTCTTTTAAATGTCGGGAAAATCCGCAGATTTTCCTGATATTTTTTTTTTAAATGGTGCCACCTCCTCAGGGCAATATCAAAGAAATATGCAGGACCACCACCTCCCTGGGGCAATACATATATTTTTAATGGGGGAGGCCAGTACGGCCTCCCGGGCAACCCTGGGGACCGCCACCTTCCCGGGGCTAACTACGAAATGGATGTGGGGGGTTCCACCTGCCCTCCTGTAGCCCCAGACACCGCCACCTCCCTGGGGCAATTTAATCACTAAAAGGGGGGTGGCACCCTTCCCACACATTAATCTCACAGTTAGCCCCAGGGACTGACACCCTCCGGTGCTGTCATTAAATGAAGGGGGGTCTGCAGTGGACTGCCGGCGCCATGGACCACCACCTCCTTGGATCTATTTAAATGTTGGCTGGGGGCCATGTGGACCCCCTTTTAAAGCCAATAATGACTCTAGGGACCACCATCCCCCAGAATCGGCTCCTGCCTTGTCCTGCGGTGCCCACCCACGGGACATAGCTGCTTGCTTTGACTTGCCGGGAGCTTTGGCAGCTTCCACCAAGTCAGAGCAAACACTCTGCCTCCAGCGATCAAGAGCTGTCAAACAGCTTTCACCCACTGGAAGTAGAGGTTTCATCTCTTTTCCTGCCCGTAGACATGGTCGGTAGGGAATGAGGTGAAACGATTGCTCTTGCGCACAGGGAGCTGCATGTTTAGCAGGAGGCGGGCAGCTGACTGGGTCCTCAGGGTCCATGAGGTTCCCCCGCACACTGCCCTGGGGGGCACCGAGGACCGATGGCTGGGCCCTAGGGGATGGGGTCCCTGGGGTCAAAATCAGCCCCAGGGAGGTGGGGTCATGCAGCCCTCCTCCTCAATTTAATTAAGGCCAGGCCCTTGGGTATGGGGTTCCGGGGCCGAGATCTGCCTGGGAAGAGGGGTCATGCGGCCCTCCTCCCCCATAGTTCTCCCTTTAAATTGGTGAGAGTACGCAAATGACCTGGAAGCTGCGCCTGCCTGGCCTCGCACCGTCCACTTTGATAGTATGCGTATGTCTTCCCACCTTTTGCCAGGATGATAGACAGCTTCCCAAAGGGCCCCACAGTGCATTTCTCGCCAATTTTGATGGCACATTCTTGATGCCGAGGAATATGAGGACATCTCCACAAAACATAGAAGCACTTACTTCATATAGATAATAGGAAAGACCCTGGTTTGGTGGAGATTTACATCTTTATAGTCTTGTTAGCCTCACTATGGGAGGATTCATGTTATCTCAGAATTCTGGAGAAAGATGCACGAGGAACAATCACATTGGTAAATGCATACAAGGTTACTGGTGATTCTTCCTTGTGCTCCATTATGCAGCTGTAGTGCAGAATAAATGCTAGACTTTTACCCATGGAGGCAGAAAGAACTCCACTTGGGTAGATATTTCATGCACAGCTGTGGACTCTTGTTGGATAAAAGGGCATTTGAGGTTCCTTTGAGGCAGAGTCACTCACACAACTACTGACACACCCACTCACAGACCCACTCAGAGGTGCACACACCCACTCACAGATACTCACGCCCCCACTCACAGACCCACTCAGAGACTCATACACCCACTCACAGACCCACTCACTCACGCACCCACTCACAGACCCACTCAGACTCACACACTTACTCGCAGACCCACTTAGACAATCATACAGTCTCTCAGAGACTCACTCAGACATTCATGCACCCACTCCGACTCTCACACATACACTTACAGACACACACCCACTCACAGAGAAACTCTCACACCCACTGTCACACCCAGAGACACCCTCTTACACATACTCTCACACCCAGACAGACACCCCCACACCCACTCTCTCACCCAGAGACTTTCACACCCACTCTCACACCCAGATTTACCCTCTCACACCTATTCTCACACCAAGTGAGAAAGGCCGTGCAGCCAACTCCTGCCGCACATGGCCAAAGGTTGTGCACAACTCAGGGTTTGGTGGTTCGGGGGTTGGCTGCACGGACTAGCTGCAGGCCAGTCCCTGTGGACAAACCCCACCGCACACACCCTTTGGCCGTACGAGGTGTGGAGTTGGATGGTAATAGGGGGTTGGCCACAGGGCCTGCGGCCAACCCGCACTGCGCACACGGCTGAAGGCTGTGTGCAGCGATGTTGGATTAATATACAATAATGAAAATTACTTTACGTTAAAAAAAACATAGAAATTCACAGAAAAAAACAAAGGTTACAGGGACATTATAGTTAGGTACTGAATTTACTTGCTCAAAAGAAATCCAGCGGTTCAATTGCGGGTTATGCCAACATGTACAAAACTGGAAGCACTGCTCAGTTATATGTGATAGCAGGTCCTCCTGATATCCAACATGCAATGGTGCCTCTCTTTTGCTTAAAAATGCTGCCCGCATATCAACAGGGCTGTTTCATAGAGCAGTTTTGGTGTTTTACTTCACTTTGTCGCTTGGGCGTGACACACTTGGTTTACCTTCATATTGAAGTGTAAAACGGCCCTGTTGATGTGCCAACAATATTTTTGAGGTTTTTTTGTTAGCAAAAGAGAGGCATTATTGCGTGTGTGTGTGTATGTGCCAACAATATTTTTGAGGTTTTTGTTAGCAAAAGAGAGGCATTATTGCGTGTGTGTGTGTGTATGTATATATATATATACATACACACACACACGCAATAATGCCTCTCTTTTGCTAACAAAAAAACCTCAAAAATATTGTTGGCACATCAACAGGGCCGTTTTACAGATATACATATATACATATATATATCTGTATGAATATATCTATTTAGCTATATTTAGATTTATATGTTTGTGTGTGCATAAAGTGAATGGTAAAAAATGAAAAACAAGTTTAAGGTTCACACTTAAACTGTAAAGAAATAATAATTATAAACCAATAACAATGTAAATGATAAAAGTATTAAACAGTTTAATAAAACAAATGTAAAAATCTGAAATAATGGTACATCAGCTTACCAGACTAACCATATGACTGTCCAAAATAAAAAAAAATCTATAATTATATAGAATCTGAAATTACGGCGGTTGAATTTGTGGCATATAATTGTGAAAAACCGATGACAAGCCCAACAGAACTAGAAGATAGACTTTGCCTTCAACTAAATTTTGAGGATGTCATCTACGATTCGCAGGGTGGATGTCTCAGTACTGTGTTTCAACCTGAAAGAGCACTTGGTTAATATTAGTAGATTGTTCTTGGAAAAACTTTTCAGCATATTTTTTTTAAATGGTGTTTCAATAATTTTTCTCTGGAAACGTAGGTTAGTAATTGTCCTGAGATCTTGTAAGTATTCCATGCTGCGTCTTTTTAAGTAATTGGGTGAACTGACGAAACTTGAGAGAGAAAGGAACTATGTCTTCATCCAGAAGGTTGTTCACTAGTTTGAGGAGGAGAAGAGAGGAGATACGATATCCATACACATTTGGTCAAGTACAGAGATTCGTTGGACTGGGTTCATGTGTTGATCATGGTGACTATCTGTGTTAGAGAATCCAGTGGATGGAAGGAGGACTATTTTGTGACTGATCTACCTGTAAGCAGTGGGGCAAGATTGTGGGAGAGATGCAGATCTTTGTGTATCTTTTGAATTTTGTTTAGAAAAATGTGGTCATGTTTTCAGTAGTGCTTTCTGAGCTAGAGATTTTGGTATATTAAGGGGATTCAGACAAACGTGTATGTTTTGAAAGCTAGATCATGTTGTTTCCTTGATCTTATCGCTTGAGGTACTTAGCTTTAGTTGGGTGGATGAATTCTTTGTGATTTTTTTTTTTTCAATTTGTAAGTGAATTAGTGTGTCACATGTACCGGGTATCTCAAGATTGTCTCTAGTTTCCTAGTAATTGTCTTTCTTGAAGTTAAAGCTTTAGAGTACCAAACTGCATGGGGTGTATTTTAGGTGGATTTAAAGGTCAAGAGTCCAATACTGTTGATGATATTCCTCATAAACTTAATATAAAGGTCAGTGAGGGAGTCAGTGGTGTTGAGAGTGATCACATTCTGAGTGACAGTTTTAGGTTCCTCTGAGACATCACAGATGAAAATATTTTTCAGGTTTCTTATCCATATTTTGAGTGGTTTGATTTCAGCCTGGTTCTGAAATTTATATTTTGAGACACCAAATGATGTTCATACCTGTCAAGAATTATTTGATCATCTACAGTAATAACATCTGATTTAGCAATATTTAGGTCGAGCATGTTGCCTTTCTTATCAATCAGACCCTTTATATACTGAATAAAATTGTGTCGAACAAAAGAGTGAAACTTTCTCAATTAGAGGGATTTTATCAATGGTGCACGATATGTTAAAATCACAAATAAATATCTTATTGGAGTACTGAATTTCCATAATTGAAGTGAGTCCTTCTAAGAGATCATTCAAAGAGGAATCGTGGCCTGCAGGTTGTAAAAGCACTTTGAGTTTTTGTGATCTGCGTGGCTTGTAAATGATAAAAGTTCAAAGGAAGAAATATTTAGTCATGATATGTAACAAACACAAATGTTTGTGTGGATGATAGTTACGCCATCTCTATTCTTGTGAGGACGGTCTTTGTACAGAATAGAGTATCCTTTTGAGATTAAGATGTAATATGAGGTGAGTGAGCGTAATTATGTTCACCATTTTCAAATGTACTTTTTAGAAATGCATCTGAGTTTCCAAGTGGCTTCTCAATCTAGACATTTGATTGAAAGCAATATGTATAACTCATCTTCTGCACAACCTATACAAACATATACTAAAAGTGGGCTTTGTGGCTTAAAAGATCATCATGTGATACGTTTTCCAATTCTCTAGCCCTAGGTTATTGTAGGCTTTAAATTTCTACTGTGTATTTACACCATAATAGTATATTAGCATATCAATGCGCTAAAGTAGTTTGCACCCACATTCCGGCCTTCAGACATCCTCAGTTTTGACTTACAATAAGCCTTCTTAGCTTCAAAGGCTACGATTTCGTGGATACTAAGATCTAACTAGTCAAGTGGCAATTATTTTACTGATGCTTAATACTTACGAGGCGACCTTTAATGGCTCCTTACCATACCAAATAATTGTCCCACCAACCTCCGGGCATGGTCCTTGCTCGTGCAGCGACCTGTGAACTACCAAGGCAACCCCTAATGTCCATTGTAATTATTAAAGGAAATAACAGAGCACCTGCTTCCTATGCATGTTGGCAAAATATTCAGGACGGCGTAATTGTTATTGTTTTATGTATTGCATTGTACCTGACCAAAAGACGAGATAAAACAAAAATCGCGCAATAATGCAGAGGAGACTAGATAAGCCAGTGTGTACTGTCAGCTCACGTTCCCTTGCGAGTACGGCATGTTTTGTTCTCTTGCCTAGCATATCCATGCTAGATTAAAAGTATCAGTTTGTATATAATATATTTCTTCTTGAAAGAAATAGTGACAAGCCAGGGCCCTGGGTTATGTTTCTGAAGCTAGATAAGCTTTTGTTAGGACAGTACCTTGAGTTCTCAGCCGGGATTTCAGTTTTTTTAATACATGCCACGTTTTTGCACCAGGTTATCCACATATATCTGTCACGAGTTGGACCTTCTTTAAACTTCTACCCCATTACTTATTTGAGTATTCATTTTATGTGGTCCGTTTTGTTTTTACCTTGTTTCCAAAACTGTTGTAGGTTTCATAGGCGTGTGCATTTTTTTAGTCTTTGTGTCAGAAATAAAGTGGTACCAGATATGAAAACAACATAGATCCCTACTTTCCCAAAAAATTAGAACTATAATTCTTAGCCTTATGCCTACGTTTGGGGTACATTTCGGATATCTAGATTGCTTGTGTTCCGGGAGGACCTGGTCTGGCAGTTCGGGCTGGATTGTTGCCGTGTGAAGCAAGATCAAGACTGATTTGCATATGGCTAGGTCCAAACTGAGGTGGCATGGTGGGCAAAAAAACAATGGATTGAAATGCAATTGTCAGTGGCCAAGGTTAATTCAAGCATTCCATCCATCACCTTGTTCTTTTTGCAAACATCCAACTTAACACCATTGACAGTTCATACCACATACATACAACACAGCTTAGATATATAATACAATCTGCAAACATAGGCCTTATCACCAACCATCCAACAAATCATATCAGTCCCAATTGACCCTTTATAAGTATCTTATCTCCGACAGAACATATTTAACA
This sequence comes from Pleurodeles waltl, assembly GCF_031143425.1. Taxonomy (NCBI): domain Eukaryota; kingdom Metazoa; phylum Chordata; class Amphibia; order Caudata; family Salamandridae; genus Pleurodeles; species Pleurodeles waltl. The sequence continues at coordinate 843,397,617 of NC_090443.1, forward strand.
GCTCTCTTGGCTGTATTATGCCTCAGCATAGGACCAAAGCCATTTAATTGGCAAAGCTGTTGCAGAACTGACAGAACATTAAAGACCACAACAGTTGCCTATGCGCTATCACAACAAAAGTGCACCCAATCCTCACAAACTTCACCTTACATAACTCTCACCATGCTTAAGCCTGCATATCCTGGGGGCGTGACTAAGCCACGAAGATGGTGGTCGCTTGTTGCTGAGCTTTCCTCTCAACCCAATTGCAATCCACCTAATATCCATCCACAGACACTGAGGCGGTCATTCCAACCCTGGCGGTCGGTGATAAAGCGGCGGCCAGCCCGCCAACAGGCAGGCGGTCCAAAAAATGGAATTCTGACCCTGGCGGGAACCGCCAACACAGGCCGCCACTTTAACACTCCGACCGCCACGGCGGGACAGACAAACAGCGCGGCGGTCACCGCCAACAGGCAGGCGGCAGACAATGTACCGCCCACAGTATCACAACTCACCAATCCGCCACCTTTTCCGGGGCGGGAGCCCCGCCGATAAAAACACGGCGGAAACAGACTACGAACGGGAAAACGCTCACCTCTATACACTCCACGAGGACGGAGGACAGCATGGAACCCGAATTAAACATCCTACCAGCTCTTGTCTACCTGCTCATCTACCACGAGTACGAACTCCGGCGCAGAAGACAACGGTGAGTACTGCACCTACGACACAGGGGAAGGGGGAGGACGAAAGGTTACGGGCACACACATACGCCCCCCCCCCCAACTATCAACATACCAATGCAGAGCAACAACTGAGTGACACCCCCAAACCCCCCTGAAAAATGCAAAGACACAATAAAATTTAAATTTAAATTTATGTATAAATTAGGTTCATTGAAGTCATGGAAAATTATCGTCATGAAATATCAAAGCAAAAATCATGAACAGTGCGAAAGCTATGTACATAGTCAATAAGTCCTGCTCAGTGTGTCAAATATCCACAGTCCGTGGGTCAATGTCTAACAAACACATGGGCAAAGCCCACACAGGAGACCTGAGTCCGTTGGAGAGAACACTGCTGGGGCATCAGATGACAAAACTACAGGCACCTCAGGGGGAAGGGAAGGGGGGGGCACCTCAGCCACAGGAGTCCACGACGCCAGAACCACGAAGGGGCCACCATGCCCACTGTGCCATCCTGGGGAGTGCAAAGCCACAGTCCATCAGGTGGATTACAGACTCCACTGGTCATGGAGGAGGCAGGGTGCCCAGAGTGCAGCGTGAACACTAGCTCGACACAGAACCGGCACTGTCAATGGGCCAGCGGAGCGGTGCTTGAGACGGCGGGGCCCAGCGGAGCTGTGCTTGACAGGAAGGGCCCAGCGGAGCGGTGCTTGAGACGGCGGTGCCCAGCGGAGCGGTGCTTGACAGGAAGGGCCCAGCGGAGCGGTGCTTGACAGGAAGGGCCCAGCGGAGCGGTGCTTGAGACGGCGTGGCCCAGCGGAGCGGTGCTTGACAGGAAGGGCCCAGCGCAGCGGTGCTTGAGACGGCGGGGCCCAGCGGAGCGGTGCTTGACAGGAAGGGCCCAGCGGAGCGGTGCTTGACAGGAAGGGCCCAGCGGAGCGGTGCTTGAGACGGCGTGGCCCAGCGTAGCGGTGCTTGACAGGAAGGACCCAGCGGAGCGGTGCTTGAGACGGCGGGGCCCAGCGGAGCGGTGCTTGACAGGAAGGGCCCAGCGGAGCGGTGCTTGACAGGAAGGGCCCAGCGGAGCGGTGCTTGACAGGAAGGGCCCAGCGGAGCGGTGCTTGACAGGAAGGGCCCAGCGGAGCGGTGCTTGACAGGAAGGGCCCAGCGGAGCGGTGCTTGAGATGGCGTGGCCCAGCGGAGCGGTGCTTGACAGGAAGGGCCCAGCGGAGCGGTGCTTGAGACGGCGGGCCCAGCGGAGCGGTGCTTGACAGGAAGGGCCCAGCGGAGCGGTGCTTGAGACGGTGTGGCCCAGCGGAGCGGTGCTTGACAGGAAGGGCCCAGCGGAGCGGTGCTTGACAGGAAGGGCCCAGCAGAGCGGTGCTTGAGACGGCGTGGCCCAGCAGAGCGGTGCTTGACAGGAAGGGCCCAGCGGAGCGGTGCTTGAGAGGAAGGGCGGAGCGGTGCTTGACAGGAAGGGCCCAGCGGAGCGGTGCTTGAGACGGCGGGGCCCAGCGGAGCGGTGCTTGAGAGGAAGGGCCCAGCGGAGCCTGAGACGGCGGGGCCCTGTTCAGCGGTGCCTGTCTTCACTGCGGGGCCCTGTTCAGCGGTGCCTGTCTTCAGGGCGGGGCCCTGTTCAGCGGTGCCTGTCTTCACAGCGGGGCCCTGTTCAGCGGTGCCTTTCTTCTCGGCGGAGCCCTGTTCAGCGGTGCCTGTCTTCACGGCGGGGCCCTGTTCAGCGGTGCCTGTCTTCACGGCGGGGCCCTGTTCAGCGGTGCCTGTCTTCACGACGGGGCCCTGTTCAGCGGTGCCTGTCTTCACGGCGGGGCCCTGTTCAGCGGTGCCTTTCTTCTCGGCGGGGCCCTGTTCAGTGGTGCCTGTCTTCACGGCGGGGCCCTGTTCAGCGGTGCCTGTCTTCACGGCGGGGCCCTGTTCAGCGGTGCCTTTCTTCTCGGCGGGGCCCTGTTCAGCGGTGCCTGTCTTCACGGCGGGGCCCTGTTCAGCGGTGCCTTTCTTCTCGGCGGGGCCCTGTTCAGCGGTGCCTGTCTTCACGGCGGGGCCCTGTTCAGCGGTGCCTGTCTTCTCGGCGGGGCCCTGTTCAGCGGTGCCTGTCTTCACGGCGGGGCCCTGTTCAGCGGTGCCTGTCTTCACGGCGGGGCCCTGTTCAGCGGTGCCTTTCTTGTCTATCAAGGGAGCCAGACCTGGCCAGGACTCCCTGCTTAGTCGCCCTCTGACCGTGCAGTTGCTGGACCCTCCTGTGACGGAGTCCTGGGCCCGTGGGTGTCCTCCGTCACACCCGGGATGGGGCTTGTGGGGCCCTCCTGGTCCGCGCCCCTGCTGGCTGACTTCTCCGCCCTGCTGCCCTTGCCCTCCTTCGATGAGGCTCTCTGGCCCTTGCCTGCCCTTGATGTTGTGGCAGGTGACGGGCCACGACTTTGCTCCTTGGGGGCAGCCGTGTCAGCCTTCTCACGGCGGGCCTTGGTTTTACGGGTTCTCTTTCCCTCCGTATCACTGGTGACCTTGGTGTCTGTAGCATGGCCCACCGGGGCCTTGTGAGTTGCAGCTCCCTCGTGCTCCGATGCCAATTCTCCTCCGCCTGATGATGCTAATGCACACATGCACAAGAAGATAAAGAAAAAGGGTGGGGGGAGAAATAAAGACAGGTTGAGTGCATGCATTGTCAACACCGTTGTCGGAGAGGACAGACACAGGAGCCTCCAGCACTACGCCGCGCAATCGGGGTACACTACTCAGTACTTGTGACTAGGCCTACAGGTCTATGGACAACAAATGCACACATGGGTGATGCTGGACCATGGATTGCTGTACTTGGCACCCTACAGAGGTGGGGGGCGGGGGCACAGGGCCATGCCTAAAGGAGGGGACTACACTACAGAAAGCGCCCTGGCCTAATGTCACCCACAGCCCTCCTCCCCCACCCAGGCACCTCCACTGCGCGTAAAGATAGCAGAATGTGCTGGTACTCACCCCCTTGTGTCTGCTGTGATGTCCTCACGCGCCCATCCAAATCGGGGTAGGCCACCGCCAGGATCCGGGACATCAGGGGGGGTCAAGGTACGACTGGCACCCCTCCTACGTTGGGAGGCCATCCCCAGCAGTGACTCAGCGGTCTTCCTGGTCCCGCGGCGGATGTCCTCCCACCTCTTTCGGCAGTGGGTGCCCCGTCTGTTGTGGACCCCCAGGGCCCGGACTTCCTTGGCGATGGCACGCCAAATGTCGACTTTCTGATGGGCGCTGACCTATTTGACATGTACAGGGTGGGAAAGGAAATTTCAACATTTTTCTGCATGTTAGATGTGATTGCCCCCCCCTCCCCAACCCTGCCATGTGGCACATGCTCTCATCTGTCGTGCCTTGCACTCCTCATTCGCTCCCCACCCCACCATCTTACATCCACCATACACAACCCAGGCATAGCCCATTCAACGTGCACCCAGTGTACTTACCTGTTGGTCTGGAGGACCGTAGAGTAGCGCATACTGGGGCAGGACCCCATCCACAAGTTTCTCCAACTCTTCTGAAGTGAAGGCAGGAGCCCTTTCCCCAGTCGCAGCAGCCATTGTCTCTTCCAGACCGAGGTCACAGCAGCACTTGCAGTATAGGTCCTCTCCTGTGGATGATCAGGTCTCGAGTGATTAAGCAGATAGAAAATGGCGGTCACGCCCGCGGCGGTGCGTACCGGCGCGGTGCGTACCGCGACCGCCGGCGCACATCGTCATTGGCTCCTGAGACCCATAGGGTGCAATGTTAACCAATGCGCCTTCGCACTGCGGTCTTCGACCGCCTACCGCCACAGTGTGCCACGCCAGCGCGTTGACCCCACATCCCACTGTCACACTTCTCAGGTCAGGCAGCCGCCATTACAAGGGCCCACATGGCTTAATTGCTACTGCGTCACAGAGGCCTAGGCCTTGTATTGCCACTCATACAAGCCTTTCAATGCATAGCGATTCGTGTACTGTGCAAGCTGGGTGAACGTACCTGTGGGTTGCTTGACTCTGTGCTCCATGTTGTCCTTCCTAGGCACCGTCCGCTGGGACTTGCGAGGAGAAGGATGAATCCTCCCGTGTACCGACCGCTGGTGGACCTGTCGACAATGGAAGAACGACATATTATACTTCGATACCGACTTGACCGAGCCACTATACATGAACTGTGTGCCCAGCTGGAGCCAGACCTGATGTCCCCCATCCGCCAACCCACAGGGATTCCCCCTCTGGTGCAGGTTCTGTCAGTACTCCATTTTTTGGCAAGTGGGTCTTTTCAGACAACAGTGGCCATGTCATCAGGGATGTCTCAGCCTATGTTTTCTAAGGTTTTGTCCAGAGTGTTGTCTGCCCTGATGAAATACATGCGGAGATACATTGTTTTCCCTGAGGAGGGTGATTTGGCCACTGTGAAGGGTGATTTCTATGCCCTTGGACATATCCCCAACATCATTGGTGCCATTGATGGGACCCATGTGGCTTTAGTACCCCCAAAAGACAATGAGCAGGTGTACAGAAATAGAAAAAATTACCATTCGATGAATGTCCAGGTGGTCTGTTTGGCTGACCAGTACATCTCCCATCTCAATGCCAAGTTCCCTGGGTCAGTGCATGACGCGTATTTCATGCGAAATAGCAGCATCCCTTATGTGATGGAACAGCTACAGAGACACCGAGTGTGGCTAATAGGTGACTCTGGTTACCCCAACCTGCCTTGGCTATTGACCCCAGTGAGGAATCCCCGGACCAGGGCAGAGGAACGGTACAATGAGGCACATGGGCGAACTAGGAGGATTATAGAACGGACCTTCGGGGTCCTGAAGGCCAGGTTTAGGTGCCTGCATATGACAGGTGGATCCCTAATGTACTCACCAAAGAAGGTGTGTCATATCATCGTGGCCTGCTGTATGCTTCACAATCTTGCATTGCGACGCCAGGTGCCTTTCCTGCAGGAGGATGGTCCAGATGGTGGTGTTGTAGCAGCTGTGGAGCCTGTGGAGAGTGAAGAGGAGGAAGACGACGGGGACGACACGGACAACAGGGACACAGTTATACAACAGTATTTTCAGTAGCACACAGGTAAGAATCACCCACGCCATTTTACATTTACTTCTGGCCTCCTGCATCTCTACTTTCTGTGTTTCCCCCCAGTTCCTTTTAACTGATTTTTGACTTTCCCTTCCCTTTTCAGAGCTGTATGACCCACAGCGTGACTTCTGCTTTGTTTGCCCATGGACTAATGCTTATTGACATTGGTATGTTGTCATCACAATGTAACTGAACATTATTGCACCGTTATGTGTAATACATTTGTAAAGAATAGAAGCAGACTCCTGAAATTTGAAGTGCAATTGGTGATTTATTTTAAGTGCTGCATATAGGTCCATGATAGTAAAACGGTGATGGGTGGTGGTGGAGTAATGTCCATGGCAGAGTCCAGTTTTCAGTAGCACAGGTGTATTGTCCATATGCCTGTGGAAGGATGGAGCAGGGGCAGTTCAAGGTTGGACAGGGTGACAATGTGGGACAGTGGGATGACATCAGGGGGTATCTTATGCTGGCGGGGGTCTTGGCATCCTACTCTGTCTTCTTGTGTGATCTCAGGTTCCGCTTGCGGGGTGGTTGATCTTCAGCAGGAGGTGGGGTTCTGGTGGCCTGTCGTTGTGTGTGGGCCTCCTGTCCACTAGCGCCGGCGGAGGTGGTAGGCTGTTCGTCGTCCGGGCTAGTGACAGGGGCCCTTTGGGGTGCCACATGGTCCCGCAATGTGGTGACTATCTAGTTGAGGGCCAGGACGATGGTCCCCATTGCGGTACCGATGTTCCTGAGTTCGTCTCTGAACCCCATGTACCGTTCCTCCTGCTGTGCCTGGATCTCCTGGAACCTGGCCAGTACCGTCGCCATCATCTCCTGGGAGTGGTGGTATGCTCCCATGATGGTGGTGAGGGCCTCTTGGAGAGTGGGTTCCCTGGGCCGGTCAACCCCCTCTCGCACAGCTGCCCTCCCAGTTCCCCTGTTTCCCCGGGCCTCTGTCCCCTGGACGGTGTGCCCACTACCACTGCCCCCAGGTCCCTGTTGTTGTTGGGGTGGTGGGTCAGCCTGGGTGCCCTGTAGTGGCGGACACACCGCTGATTGACGCGTCCTGGAGACAGAGGCATGGGCCCGCTGGGTGGGAGCTGTGCTGGTATTCCCAGAGGGGGTTAGGTCTGCTGTGGCCTGTGTCTGTGTGTGGGGAACCGACTGTCCAGAGGTCCCCGATGGTCCGGGCTGGTCATCAGGTTCTAGGTCGACAGAGCTGCTGTCATCACTAGGGGCCTGTTCTGGGGGCGGGATGGACAAATCTGGACCCTCCTGGCCGGTGTGTGGGCGTTCGGGCCCTGCAGAGGTAAAAGAGTATGGTTATTGCTTCTGTGTGTGCCATGGCGTGCGATTTGTGGGTGCCCTTGTCCCCCAGTGCTGGCATTCCCTTGTGGGAGGAGTTGTGCGGGTGGTTTGTGGGGGGGGATGGGTATGTGCAGTGGTCATGCTTAGGTGATGGGTGTCCATGGTTTGTGTTGGCATTCAGGGATTGGTGTTGTGTTGGGTGGGTTGTGCTGGTGAGACATTGGCAGGGAGGATGTGTGCTGGGGGCTTGGGGGTGAGGGTGGGGGTTTGGGTTGGCATGCTGGTGGTTGGGGGGGGTGAAGTAGTTGAGATTAGACTTACCAGAGTCCATTCCGCCGCCTACTCCAGCGAGGCCCTCAGGATGCAGGATGTTCAAGATCTCTTGCTCCCATGCTGTGAATTCGGGTGGGGGTCCGCCGCCAGTCTTCTGCACAGCGATGTTGTGTCTTGACACCATCGACCGCACCTTCCCCCGTAGGTCGTTCCAGCGCTTTCGGATGTCTTCCCGGTTTCTGGGATGCTGTCCCACAGCGTTGACCCTGTCGACGATCCTTTCCATAGCTCCGCCTTCCTGGCTATTGTGGTGTGCTGCACCTGTGTGCCGAATAGCTGGGGCTCTACCCTAATTATTTCCTCCACCATGACCCTGAGTTCTTGGTCCGAGAACCTGGGGTGTCTTTGGGGTGCCATGGGGTGGTGTGGGGTGGTGTTTGTGGTGATGAGTGTGGTGTGTGTGGTGGTGTGTGGTGTTTTGTGCGTGGATGTAGTGTGGGTGATGATGTTGTGTTCCTCTGTGTGTTGGGGTTTTCGATAGCTGTGCTCTCTCTCTCTCTCTCTCGCCTTCTCTCCGAATTTCTAGTAGTGGGGGTTTGTGGGTGATGTGGGTGTGTGTTTTATAGTTGATTGGATGTGTGGGAGTGGTGTTTGTATGTGTATCAGGTGTGTGTATTTCAAATTGTCCAATGTGGCTGTGTTTTGGAGCTGGGTGTGTATTTTGACCGCGGCGGTGTGTAACGCCAATGGAATACCGCGGTTAAATGACCGCCGCGTGGATTCGTGGGTCGTAATGGCATGGGCGTGATTGTGTTGGCGTGACGGTGGAGGTTTGGTCATCTCCAGTTTATCGCTGACCGCTGATGAGGCAGCCTTCCGTGGATGTCGGGTTTTTGGCGGTTTGGCAGTTGTGGGTCAGAATGACCGTGGCGGTTTACCGCGGCAGTAGAATGGCGGTCTTCTGACCGGCGGTAAGAGCTTTTTACCGCCGAGGTCAGAATGACCCCCTGAATCCTGGTGCTAGCTTAGCAATTGTGGAGTGGAGTGCCCCTGCTCTGCCTTAGACTGGCTCAAAGGAGATAAAAACCAAAGAGGAGGGACCGGGAGGTTAATGGTCCAGTGTACAGTCTCCCGATATGAGTTCTGAAGAAAAAGAAGTACACTGTTCCAATCAAGAAGAAAAGGAAGGAGGCCTGATTCGACAGGAGCGAGAACCCTCAAGCATCACATTGGATGACTAGTTTCATCATTGGGAAAGCTCCTCGTTAGGCTGGTGCTGCAACGCCTAATGGGCTCCCCGAGGGGGGCTCTTAACCGAATTGCAGATGGAATCAGATCGTGTAAATGGAGTAACAAAATTCAAACTCAAGCAATAGTGGAGAGAAAATAATAAAATTGGTTATCCATCATATATTATTAATCATGAATTTTAATCAGTGTTAATAAGATGGAGACCAAGATTAAAACCAGAGTGAGAGTCAAAGGGTGAGTGGTAATGCTCACGTGCTCTCAACAATTACACAAGAGGAACAGACCAATTATGGCGCCTCTAGTCATCAGGTCTACATGTTTCGCGTCTGGTGGTCCAGCTGGATCCATTGACGCTTCATCAGGACTAAAAATACTTATACAACTTCTCCAAAAATAAACTAATTTGACCCTACTCGGGAGAGGGATACAAAAGCAGTCACTTACTTTTATGTACTTGCTATGTCAAATAAGGTCGCCCATCCCCGGTATCAGGATAGAGCTCCTAGGAATCGCATGTCAGAGGCTGGAACTGACATTAATTGGCACGTCGTTCGTAGGTCATTAAACCTACCCGCCTGACAGCGTCCCGATAGCTGGTCTTCAGAACTCAAAGGAGATAAAGACAGGCCTCTGGTGTTGTGAAGCTGAGCAGCTACGTGTACGACAGTGGTTCATCCAGGCCGGGTCACAGATGCTGGAGTGCCGTGCTTGGCCCAGCGGCCTACTTGGAGAGGAGGAGTGAACGTGGCAGTGCTGCCAGAATGTGGAGGGGGCATGTAGAGTGTTCTAAAGCAGCACCAGCAGGACACATAAGAGCTGCCAGGAGGCATGCAGAGGGCCTCTGCTGCTGTACAGTCTGACCACTGCATGATAGACCATCATGCATGGAGGCCGTGCTGGGCCCAGGGGCATGCAGGGGCTGCGGCGCAAGAAGTGGAGGGCCTCGCAGTCGGCTCACAGAGGAGGAATTTAGAGTACCTGACATTGAGGATCTGTCATGAGACAGCATCACACGCAGTGGTAAACTCACTGCTGAGACCCCAACATACTGTTTCTACCGGTGGGAATGGACTATTTTCCTCTGCTCCTGAGCTAACCTAAGACTGACCGGGTGGAAGGATATGAGTGTCTGACTGTGATTGATTAGCTGGGTCTGCCCACCCAGTGTTGGGGGTGCTGAATCCAAAAGGAACTTGTTGGAGGGGAGAAAGATGATTGCCACAGTCAATTCCTTCCTTAAGGGCCCAAAAGGGGTATGAGCACTTGGGCCATGGCATTCTGAGGGCCCCAGCTGAAACTTTTGGTCCCCAGACGGCTCCCGAGTCGGGGAGGGATATGTGGCCTTTATGGTTGGGGCTTCCATCGTCTACTCTTACCATCTTTTCACAGCTGTGTCACTGTGCTGCTGTGACATTGGGGGGACAATTGAAGGTGTTCTATGTGGAGAGACATGCGCCCACACCTACTCACCCAGGGCAGAATTGATAAATTCACACTACCCACCTCGGGCCTAGAGGGGGACCTGCCTGGAGACACCCCACCTTCTAGTGACCCTATTTTGGAACAAACTACCTCTGTTCTTCTAGTAATCCAGGACTCTTGGTCATCCTTAGAAGAGAAGATTGGTGAGTTTAGTATTGATACCTCACTGCTTTGAAAAAATCTGCGCAATACAATGGATAGAGTTACTGAGGCAGAAATATGATCTCTGGAGCTCAGGACTCCATACGTGGATTCCAGGTTAAAATTACAGCATTGCAGAAATTGGTGCACCAACTAGAAGTTCAGGCAGAGGACATTGAGGGGGGATCCCAGCGCAATAACAATCCTAATTGTTAGAGAAGAAGCAGAAGGGACCACTTCTATGCCCTTTATAATGAACTGGCTGAAAATTCAGGTCCTAGCAGGGATGTTTCCCCATGTTTTTCGATGGAACGTGCACACACAGCCCTGACATCCCTCCCTCCGCCAGAGGCACAGTGGTGGCACTTCATTGCCCACATTTCTAACTATGTGGACAGGGATGCCATTTTAAGGGCTTCTTGCCAGCTAGGCACCCTAACCTGTGGCTCTGTGAAAGTCATGGTGTTTTCTGATTGCACCTCAAAGTTTCAACAACAGTGTTGGTCCTTTACTGTAGTGAACCAAAAACTGAGAGCCATGCGCTTAAATACATGCTTTTCTACCCGACTCGCCTCAAGGTCCTTTTTATGGATAAATCTTTGGGCCTGATTTAGATCTTGGCAGACAAGTTACTATGTCACAAAGGTGATGGTTATTCCATCCGCAGTATTACAATTTCCATACATTATACCAGGATCATAATACGGCGGATGAGATATCCATCATGTTTGTGACAGTGTAACCCCGTATGCCAAGATCTAAATAAGACCCTTTGTTCTTTGGTATACCAGAAGCTGTCTGAATATGGGTTGAGGAGCAGCCGCAGTTGTCCTTTGGTATACCGGAAGCTGGATATGGGTGGAGGAGCAGCCGCAGTTGGGGCAGTGGCGATCCCTAGCAATGGATGGGCTAAAGCGGTCACTGGCCCTGACTTTTGGATGCAGATGCCTCAACAGAACTGGGGAAACAGGCAGTTCCATCCATCCGAGGATGTATCCTCACATAACCCCAACCAGCAGCTTCCTTCGTCAGCAGGTGACGCAGCGGGGGCCATGGATCCCACCATTCCTTGAGAATCTACTTGAGAATTTGTATCATTTCCATCTACAAGTCTGTCTGTGTTTGTACTGTTCTTGTGTTGAGATGGGGTTTGCTGTGGTGGTAGCTCCCATCCTAATGATAATATCTGTTAGCTAGGGGGTTCTATTGCAATGGTTGTGGGGTGGGGAGGCTGACAGGCTTCCTGTGAATTGGGTTAGGGGGAGACAGGCAGTTCAAATCCAGTAGCACAGAGTTGCTGGGTGGGGGGCAGTTGGGCAGCTCTTTTCGAGGACTTTGCTGTTACAAACACAGCTAAAATGAAGGTGTATGCCAGGGACTCTAGCCCTGATTATAGCCCCAATGAAATGGCTAGGACACAAGCAGGAGCCACGTAGCTCTCCAGCCGTAACACAGAAACCAGATATTCTCTTATGGAATGTTAAGGGCCTGGGGAGCAAAATCAACAGAGGGGTGGTCATGGGATACCTTAAAGGCATGGCCTGCACATAGTTTTTCTTTGGGAGAAATGTAAAATGTTCAACAGAGGCAAGTATTAGATGTTGGCCATGCAGGGTTCAGAAGATCCCAAATCCAGTAGCATAGAGTTGCTAGGTGGGGGGGCAGTTGGGCAGCTGTTTTCGGGGACTTTGCTGTTACAAACGCAGCTAAAATGAAGGTATATGCCAGGGACTCTAGCCCTGATTATATTCCCCAATGAAATGGCTAGGACACAAGCAGGAGTCACGTAGCTCTCCAGCGGTAACACAGAAACCGGATATTCTCTTATGGAATGTTAATGGCCTGGGGAGCAAAATCAACAGAGGGGTGGTCATGGGATACCTCGAAGGCATGGCCTGAACGTAGTTTTTCTTTGGGAGAAATGTAAAATGTTCAACAGAGTCAAGATTTAGATGTTGGCCATGCAGGGATCAGAAGAGGCTTGAGAGAGGATGGCCATTCCAATTAAAAAGTCAGTCCCCTTTCTGGAGGGTGAAACGTGGGTGGGCCCATTGGGCATGTTTGAGGCAGTGGCAGTCACATGGAACAACAGACAGCCCACCCTTATCTCTGCCAATTGCCTGCTGCAGGCCTCAACCCTAGATGAAATTGGACCATTACTGCTACGCCTTCCCTGGGGACATTAGTTCTGGTGGGGGACCAGAAGCTGCACCTATTGGCCGAGATTGACACATCACACTGTGACGAAGAAGAAAGGGCGACATGGCTGGGAAGGGTTCTAGAGACCATGGGGTTGGTGGAGGTCTGGGGGATGCATCACCCCACATCAAGCAATTCTCCTTTTACTCCACGGCTCACCATAGTTTTTCCCAAATAGAACATTGCCTTTGACATGGACACAAAAGTGGCCAGCTCTGGTAGCACCAAGTACCTAGCAAAAGGGATGGCTAACCACTTCCCGCTCTAGGTAGACTCCCTGGGCCATAGCCTCACTGCCCCTGGTGGCTGGATCCTTAAAGATAGGAACCTGATGACAAAAAGAAGAAACAAAAAAATATTTTTCAGACAGCTCGGACTCAGTCACATCCACTGTAACCCTATGAGAAGCCTATAAGACCATTACTAGGGGCCAGGCAATCTCCCTAACAACTGGTAAATGGCGGGACCGCATTATGGCAGCTGAACAGGATGAGGCAGACATTATCAGGATAGAATGGAGATGACTACTAATCAAGACAAGCAGACTGAACATGTCTTCCAACTAAAAAAACAAGAATTTCCAGACATAATGAATAATAAGACCATAATTTGTTATCTAGCCACTCAAACACCCCTCTATGATGTCGTTGACAAAGCAGGTAAGTAGAAAGTCTGGTTAGAGAGACAAGAAAATGGCATCAATTGGGTGGTATGCCCTAGGGGCAAATGAGAACTGATATTGTATAATACCAAAATTGCTGCAATATTCGCAGACTTTTATGAAACTCCCTATCGATCGAAGACACGAAGGGGGGAGAAGGAGGTGCAGGACTTCCTGAAAGATATCCAGGTCCCTCAATTTTCTCTTGCAGACAGGCTGATGCTTGAGGTGAATCTCACTGAACAGGAAATCGGATATGTCATTTATAGGAAAGTAGCACTAAGGTAGAAACACTAGAGCGCTGACCTCACAAGGATTTGCGGCCACCATCTTGAATGGCAGTTAAACTTGAAGAAGCTAGTTCTAAGAAAGGCCTCCGCGAGAGCCACCGGGAGTGAGGACGCCACTGCAAGCAATGTGGGTACAAGGAAAATGGGAATCGTTTTTGCTGAGGGAAGAACTTAACGCTGACAGTAGTTTTCCTGGTAGGCACACTTACCAAGTGACCAATATTGATAACATCTCCAAATGTCACCCAATGGCAGTTGTTAAGTTTAGCTGGGGGTGTTACTGGCCCTATGAAAGTTGTAGTGTCCTCATCCATTGCTGTAGAGAGTCTTATGGGCAATGATTTGGAGACTTCAGCATGGGCTGAAGTGGAAGTGGAGTTACAAGCCCATGCAGCAATGCTGGGCATCTCTGAGAGTATGTTTGTGGCAACTTGAGCACAGGTCAAGCAACCGGGAGAACAAGGGGCTTTGAAGCCTGGAGCAATGGCCTATGCAGCTCCCAAGAAGAGAAGTAGGAAGGGTAAAAATTTACCTTATACACAGACTTCATGTGAGGATCACTCTGCTCAGGGATATGATCTTGCCTTTTGTAAGGAACCTGCCCCAGAGGAGCTTGGGCCTTACATGGCAGAGCTTCTGTGGGCAGGGGGACCCTCCAGGTAGGAATGAGTCTATAGCAGAAATCCTGCCCCTCTCTTGAAGGCCTCAGACAGCACATTGCTGCAAAAGAGGTAGGGGATGTTAGTGGATCCCACAGGATCTACCAGGAAAATGATTTTCTTTACTTTGAGGCTAGAGACCCCAAGTCTGGTGCTACTAGGAGGTTGGTCATACCTCAGATGTTTAGGACATTCTTATTGACCCTGGCACTTGACATTCCCTTTGAAGGACATCTTGGGCAAAGCAAGACTTGGGATAGACATGGCCCACACTTTCACTGGCCCCACATGTCTGAAGAAAGCAATGAGTTTTGTTGCTCCTATGTCACTGGTCACTACAGAGACCCCCTTAATGCCACTACCAGTGGTTGGGGTTCCCTTTGAGAGGGTAGGGATTGACATTATTGGTCCCCTTTGTCCTTCCTACAGCCTCTGGGAACAGATTTATTCTGGTGGTAGTGGTGGACCATGCCTCCAAGTACCCAGAAGCTGTTTCCCTTAGGACCACTACAGCACCTGCAGTGGCCAAAGCCCTTTTAGGAATCTTTTCCAGGGTGGGTTTCCCTAAGGAGGTGGTATCAGACAGGGGTGAAAACTTCTTGTCTGACTACCTGAAAGCAATGTGGAAGTAGTGTGGTGTAACTTATAAATTCACCACCACTAACCATCGACAAAGACATGGGTTAGTTGAAAGATTTAACAAAACCCTTAAAGGTATTATTATGGGACTCTCTGAAACCTCAGGAGGAGATGGGATGTCCTACTACCTTGCCTTCTTTTTGCCTACAGAGAGGTTCCACAGAAGGGAGTGGGTTACAGCCCATTTGAGCACCTTTTTGGGCATCCAGTTAGGGGTCCTCTTTGTCTTGTTAAGGAGGGATGGGATCAGCCTCTCAAACCCTTCAAACAGGATATTGTGGATTATGTACTAGACCTACTGTCACATATTGCTGAGTATATGAAGAAGGACCCTAAGGCCCTTGAGGCCAGCCAGGAGCTGCAAAAGCAATGGCTTTATCAAAAGGCAGTGCTGACTGTTTACCAGCCAGGGCAGAAAGTGTGGGTTTTGGAGCTTGTGGCCCCAAGAGCACTCCAAGACAAGTGGAGATGCCCCCACAGCATTGTATGGAAGAAGAGTGAGGTCACCTATCTGGTTGACCTGGGTAATCCGAGAAGACCCCACAGGGTGCTTCATGTGTATCGCCTAAAACCTTATTTCAACAGGGCTGACATGAGCTTGCTCATGGCCACTGATGAAGGACATGAAGTAGAGAGTCACCCTCTCCCCCAACACTGTTGATAGTTCAGTGGATGGGGTAGTCTTTGCTGGTTGCCTCACTGAAAAGCAACAAGCTGACTCCAGACAGGGTTCTCAGTCAGTTTTCAGAACTCTTTTCCCTGACACCCAGTCAGACCAATGGTGTGCTTATGATGTAGAGACAGGTGATAGTCTGCCTGTCAAAACCAAACTTAACAGGCAGTCTGACCATGTCAGAGATTGCATCAGAGTAGAGGTCTAAAAAATGCTTGAGTTGGGGGTTATTGAGCCTTCAGACAGCCCTTGGGCTAGTCCTGTAGTACTTGTGCCTAAACCTCATTCCCAGGGCAGAAAGATAGAAATTATGTTTTGTGTAGACTACTGAGGCCTCAGTGCAGTCACTCAGACTGATGCCCATCCTATCCCCAGGGCAGATGAGTTGATTGATACTCTGGCTGCAGCCAAGTATCCTAGCACTTTTGATTTGACTGCAGGCTAATGGCAGTTCAAGTTAACTGATGTTGCTAAACCTAAAACAGCATTTTCCACTCCTAGTAGGCATTATCACTTGTCTGTGATACCTTTCGGTTTGAAAAATGGACCTGCCACATTCCACCGGTTGGTGAATCAAGTTTTGGCAGGCCTGTAAGACTTTAGTGCAGCATATCTAGATGATATTGCTGTCTTTAGCTCCACCTGACAGGATCACCTTGTCCTTTTTAGGAGTGTACTTGAGGTATTAAAAAAGGCAGGCCTCACTATCAAGGCTACCAAATGGCAGATAAGGCAGAGCAAAGTTGGTAGGTGGAGGTCAAGTTAAACCACTACAGAGCAGAATCCAAATCATTGTGGATTGGGTTGCTTAAACTACCCAGACTCAGGTCAGAGCTTTTCTGGGCCTGACTAAGTATTACAGGAGATTTTTAAAAGGGCATAGCTCCATTGTGACCCCCTTGAATGATCTCACATCTAAAAAGATGCCTAAAAAGGTACAATGGACAGTTAGCTGTCAGAAGGCCTTTGATGCCCTGAAAAAGGCCATGTTCTCAGCTCCAGTTCTTAAAAGCCCTGACTACTCCAAAGAATTCATTGTTCAGACATATGCTTCATAAATAGGAATAGGAGCAGTACTATCTCAATGTAATGGAGAGGGCAATGATCAACCAGTAGCTTTCATCAGCAGAAGGTTGACCCCCAGAAAGAAACGTTGGTCAGCTATAGAGAGGGAAACCTTTGCTGTGGTCTGGGTCCTGAAGACGTTGAGGCCATGCCTGTTTGGCTCTCACTTCATTTTTCAGACAGACCCTCTTGTGGCTTAAACAGATGAAGGTTTGAGATGGTCCATTTCCCTACAGGGGATTGAGTTTTCAGTGGAACGTTGACCTAGGAGTAATCATGGCAAAGCAGATGGACTCTACAGATATTTCCACTTAGAAAATAAAGACTAACTTGGGTAAGGCTAGTCTTATCCTCCTTTGTTTGGTGGGGGGTTATGTAGGAAAGTAACACATTTCTGGCACAGATATCTCCACTTTTTGCCTGGTGTCAGTTTGTTTAGACTGTAGTACACTGGGATCCTGCTAACCAGGACCCCAGTGTCAGTGCTCTCTCCCCCAAAATGTAGTTGTAAGTTAGCTTTTACACCCCAGAATTGACATACTGGTGCACCTATGTATTTCCCCAGTATGTTGTACTTAGGTACCCAGGGCATTTGTACACCAGGGGTCACCCATGGGCAGCAGCATGTGTTGTGCCACCCATGGGGGCCCTTGCAAACTGTGACTACGGGCCTGCCATTGCAGCCTGCATGAAATGGTACATTTACCTTTCACTTCAGATATAAGGTTTGTCTTATATCATGGTCACAGCACCCTGACCCTGTAAGTCACCCCCAATTTCAGCTCTTTAGTCCAGGGGCAGGGTGCATAGTTCTAAATGCGAAGGCACATCTGCATGAGCACAGGTGCCCCTTAAAACCCCAGACTGTATTTCCTGGGCTTTGTAAGTGTGGGGAAGCCACCCTAAGGTATGTAGTGGACACTGGTCGACACAAGTGGTCCAACTACATAATGGCTTCACCGAGCATAGGCATGTTTGGTATCAAACATGTTGGATTCACGCAAATACATAAATTCCAGTGTTAGTTGCATGATACCATGTACTCCGGGAGGTTCACTAGGTGATCCCCCATGTCTCGGATCCCCCATGTCTGCCTATACAGACTTGCAGGGTCTGCATGCCAGCCCATGCTGCTGTCGATTCCAGACAGTATTCTGCCCTCCTGCTGCTGAGCCTAATTCAGGCAGGGGAAAGCATAACAAACATTTTCCTGTAGCACAGAGGTGTGACCACCTCTTCTTTCAAAATAGGTGTCTCTGGGCTAGGGTGGAGGTGGCTCTGAGCACCACCAGACTACTTTGAAGGGCACATTTGGCACCCTCCTTGCATAAACCTGTTTGCATCAGTACAGGAGCCCCCAGTTCCCACTCTGGTGTTAAACCACATAAAGGATAGAGGAGTGATAACCCCCCTGTCCAACTCTTCCCCTAGGGAGGTGCACAGAGCTCTGCCAGGTGGCCACTTTATTCTGCCATTTTGGAAATAAGATGAGAAGAGGCCCCTGGGAGTATCTGAATGCTTGTCCAGCTAGGTGACGTCCCTGATCCCCTTTGATAGGTGGGTCCTTGCAGTTAGTGTCCAACCCCCTTCCTGGGTTACTTAAGTGCTCCCCTAAGCATGGGATTCCAGATTCATCTGCAAGACTTCAGGAACCATCTGCAGCTCTCCTCTGCAACACAATTCTGCAACCTGGACACCAGAACTGCTGCTGTTCTTTTCTGGAACCAGAAGCAAGACTGTAACCAATAGGAGGGCTCCTACTGCAACTTTGTTTCCAAGTCCTGCAAAGACTTATGCAACCCTGTGGTCGTGCATCCTCCAGAGTCACTGGGACTCTGCCTGCACTTAGGAAAGCAAGAAGGAATCTCCCTTGGAGTGAAGAAGTCACTCCCCTGCATCTGAAAGCACCTCACCGACGACAACCGGCTTGTGGATCCTGCTCCCCCACAGACTCTCCAAGGCTCTGCATCCGAGGTGGTGGTTCTGTGGCTCTCCAGAGGTCTCACCTACCTTCTTTGCAACTGTGAAGTTAGTGGTCCCCCTCTGGAGCTGTTTGGCTGGAATCCCTGTGCACCACGGCTGCTTGTCGTTCCCTAGGTTTGTTGGCTCTTTAGCCTGAAGACCTCATAGCTCCAAGAAGTTCTGGCCTCCAATACCCTGCAGCTCCAAGAACGATGTCCTCTTTACAACTCCCGCAGCATGGGCATCCCTCTTTGCTGTGCTGCTGAGGCTTTCCTGCAACTGCCTGTTCTTGCTCCCAGAGGGTCTTGCTGGGGCTCCTGCTTGCTGAGAGCTGGCCCTTACTTACCTGCCAAGGTTGAGTCACCTGGACCCTACTGGTCCCCACAAATCCTGCAACCTGTGTGCAACCCTTCTCTTCATTTGCCAAGGCTTGTTGGTTGTCCTGCTGACCTCTGACCCCTCTGCAATTTGACGACAGCGTGGACAGCTCATGGATAACTCCTGGGATCCTCCTGCATCGCCTGGACTCCACAGGATGCATCTGAAGGCATCTGAAGACAGATCGCCATCTGTCTATTTCTGATCTAATTCTACTTGCTTTCATTGCAGCCTCTATCCTAAAAGATTGGTACCATAATACCAACTTAACCTCCTCAGGTACCCTCCCATCACCTGCAAGTTGGTAAGCTTTTACCATTTATTCTCCTAAACAAACCCCGGCTGTCCAAAACAATCAAGCTCGCAAATGCTATAAAAGCCTTACGAGGCAAATCACACTCTCCCCAAACTTTCTCCACACCATCTCCATATCTGTATGGTGCACTTCTCCCCCCAAATTTCTAACCTTATCAGTATCTCTAGGCAACACGACCGGATCCAAAAACTGTTTCTTTATCAATAGCTCTCTGGTGCCACCAGGTGGCACCATGTATCTTTGACTGTCTAGGATGCTGGGAGATGCAAGGCGCCAACTGGTGTGCTAGTGTCAATTACTGTTTTTCTGCATCTACATGGGTCTGGAGCTCTGTCTCAGTGCTTGACTGATTAAATTACTCTACTTTTAGCAACAACTAGGTCAAATGTCTCCTCTAATGCTTTTGGGGTTTAAACTCCCTTACAGATGTTATCTCAGCTCTGACCACGATCTATCAGAGGAGGACTCCTGCCTTCAGATGCATCTGAAGGCCATCAGAAAATGAAAAGACAAGGACCATAGGGTAATGTCAAGAGCACTCTCTGTTCCTTCAGGCAAGTCTCCTGACAAATGATATTCTCCCAAGAGAACTTTCCACAAAAGGACGAAGAGGCCTTTTTCTTCCTCGAAGTCTTGCCCTTGAGACTGTTTACTGACTCAACACTGTTTAGTGACACAAGTCTTTTCTTCATCATCAGAGGCAGTTCTGATACTAAGAATGTAAAGCTGGAGTTCCTGCTTTGCCTGATATACTCCGGATAGCCCCCTCAGCTCCCTGGGACACTCTTCAAGGGTGGGCCCATTCTGGTTTGACATATTCAGTGAATCCAATCCTTCCTAACTGTGCAACCACAGGGTACAGCCTCTGTAGCAAAAACATTCCAAGGTGCTGAATCATGTTCCTTCAACACCACTTCTGGCACCTTCTATGCCCTTTGATCTGACTACAAAGTTCCGTCTACTCTAGAACTCAGCAGCCATTTTAAGGTGCAGGGAAAGGCACAAATTGTGTGCCTGTTATTATGAGGAACCTATAACTGAGCACCATCCAGAAGCACAGGATAGAGGAACACTTTGGATCAGGCTCCAATGCCCTTGCTATGCCAGTCAAAGACTAAGGCCTCACAGGTATGGTGACTCAAATCTTATAATTTCCTCTCCTCTTACAATACTGATGCTGGCCTTTTCCTTGTCATACAAAATGCCTTGGACGTTTGTGTAATAGCCTAATGCATTCAGGTTGTTTTAATCTATTTTGCCTCCACTGAATTAATTAGTAGCCTATCTTACCTGAAATCAGTGATTTGTAGGAGAAACGTTCAAGACTGGAGAATAGTGCCTGTAATGGCCTGAGTAAGGTAATACCTTCTGCTAAGCTGAAAAGAAAGTGTCCTCTTTTTTGTGCCATACTCTTTCCCCAGATGGTCTCACTGAGGACGCCTTCTAATCCCACTTGTGTCAAGATTCCTGAAGTCTGTGTGCAAGTATCAAACACAGCCTACCAGCCAATACAGCCCCTGTTAGGCAAGGGTGGTTTGGTATGTTGATCTGTTGGAGTACGGCGTGCATTTCCTTCTTTCTCTCTTGCACAGGATGGACCTGCTTTTGCTACTGAGTGTTTGGATCCTCCAGTCCAATCCTCTAATGCTGTGGCTGTATGTATGAATTTTGAACGGTGCCTGCTAAAGACCTTTTGTTTACCTACAGAAGTGGCAGACATAATTTTGTCTGCCAGGAAACCTACCACGAAATCCATTTATGTAGGCTAAGGAGGTAAATATGAGTAGGCAGTTTGTATCCTTTCTTCTACCGCCTTTTTAACGTTCTATGCTTCACGCTTTTTTTGCCTAGCAATCGTTGGCTGTTGCCACTGTTAAAGTTTGCTCGACTGCCCTTTCAGCCTTTATGCTCCTCAATGGGAAGCCTTCTTTATGTCACCCCTTGTGCATGCTTTTGAAAACCTTGCTTTACGTGTTTTCGGACACTTCATTTGTTGTCTCTCAGTGAGATTTTAATGTTTTGTTAATGTTCCTCATGGTGTCTCCATTGGAAGCAGTGCATAACTATATGCTGTACATGTACTAAAGCTGAATACTGTTTTTTATGGTAATAACATGGATTTACCTTTTGCATTAGGATTTGTTTCTTCAGTACAGCATTCCAATGCTTAATACTTGACGAGAAGACACATAGGAATCTTTACATATTTTTGCTCAACATTATTTCCTTAAGCTAAAACTCACAGAGATAGATACTTTTCCAGAGCTGTTATGCATGACTTTGATTAATCAGTGTAAGGAAATGCCTCTTTTTGCATAATCCCCCCACAGTTTAGGACAGATGCAGCTGGTTTTACAACTCTGAAAGTGCACTGAGACCTGCTAACCAGACCTCACTGCCAGTGTGCTGACCCTTAAAAGTATATTTTTGATTGGCTGATACCCAAATGGCATCAGTTAACGTACTTATAAGGCCATAATGTATGGTACCTATGTACCCAGGCCCGCAAGTTAAGTGTCCCACATGGGTTGTAGCACGTATTTTGCCACCTTCAGTTTGACACAGTAAAGCATGTCTCCTAGCCTGCCACTGCATACTGGCAGAGCAGTTATAAACTGCCAACTCGACTTTGCAGTTTAAACCAATTACAAATAACATACATACCTTGATAACAGATATATGACACTTTTAAGGTAGGCCTGTCGAGCCCTAAGGCAGGATATTGTATATTTAAAAGTAGGATGTGTATTTTGGCCTAATGTTAAAAACCTCAAACTGTTGTTTTTACTGAGGAAAGGCTAGTAGCCCAGTTGGCAAGTGCAGGGCCACATGCTGACAACTCGGCTGTGCTCACTTCTGAATGGGACTACTAAAGACTGTACTTCAAAGTATCAAAAGAATTATTACATTAAACCCAACTTGATGCCCAAGATAAATTTAACATAACTTTTGAGTAAAAGGCAACTTTAGAAGGTTGCCTTCTGTTGCCCAAGTTTTCCATTGTTTATTCACAGATTCAGGCCACAAGACAGCCTTTTGTGCTCAAGGGCAAATATGTGATCAACTCCCAGGAAAGGGCACAATAGATGCCTGCAGTTGGAAGAGGTGTTACCTTTCCATGGCAGGAAGCCACACAGTTTTTGACTTCAGAAGGTGAGCTTCAAAGAGGATGTTGCGTTTGGTGGAGGACACATACCAGTGGAGCTGCTCTTTTCTTCTAGTAGACAGGTTTGTGTTGGGGACAGAGAGGGGGAAACAGTTATCAACCAGTTTTCTCATGGGTGTGTAGCCATCAGGTAGCCACACCTTGAAGGTGGGCTGCCAAGCTCCATACACCAAGAGAAGGGTTCTGCCATCTTAGTAGTGGACAGAATATTGCACTCTGGGATCCTTACAGAAGTGAAATGAAGAGGCAGGGAGAGTCTGTAGGTTATTTAAAGAGGCATGAGGTGGAATCAAGACTACACAACCTTGGTATTGAGCACCACATTCTTCGATAGAGCTGGTCGTCGAGTTCAGAGCAACACTTGTGCCCCAGCACTTATTGTTTTACAAATTAGGTACCGTCCCAGTGTTTAAAGGACTTTGATTAAAGGACTATGCTGGGCACCATTGCCTGGAATATCCTTTCCTTCCATGTTGGAATCACAGCGTTTTGGGGCGGATCAGACACCATCTGCTCATTCTTACCATTCTTTTCCTACTTGTGGAAGGTTGCACACGCTTGACATATCCTCTCATTAGCATCCTCAAAACGTCTCATCTAGTCTCTGGACATCTAGTTTTGCTGCCAGACAGACAATACATAGCTGCTTGTTTGCTTGGGGAACAATGTTTCATCCACCTCAACTTTCCAATCAGACTCTCAAAAGAACAAGCATCTCATGGCCAAAACTGGCTGAAGGTAAATTGAAAGTATTGAGATACTGGTGGAAGCATAGATTTGAAGCAAAGTAGTCAATGACACACAGAGATGTCTGTGTGTCCTACTCCATTAGAAGTGTAAAGGCTGATGAAGATCTACAACAGAGACTTCTAAGGCGGCACTAGTTTCAATATGTTCTTATGATAACAAAAACCTCAGACTTATCTTCCTTTATCTACAGGAAGTCCTGTGCATCGTTGTCGGAGCAGTAATAGGCCTCCAGGCAGAACTGGTGCATTGCCCTTTACTTGGGTATTGTGAAAGACCTAGTAGAATGGATATAAAAAACCTCACCTCCCAGATTTAGTCATGATTCCCCTGTTTTGCAGAAACTCCACTGCTCCTTTGTAGAAAGGGAGATCTCTTGGGCATTCTTTGTCTGACTCATGAAATTCTTTTCTGTAAGGCACTGGAAACTTTACACAGATGTCTGAACTGGTAAGTTTACAGACATAATTTAAGGTCAGCTTGTGATTAGGTGGAAGAGCTTTTCCCACTCTGGCATCTACTTTAGGGAACTCTGTTCTTTTGGACGTGAAAACGCTAACTCACTTGACATAATTTAGGCTGAAACTTACAATCTACCTGTATCTGTTGACCTAGTTATTTTTCCATTCTAGTTGTAATGTTGCTTTCCTGGTTCTGCTTCTTCAGAACTCCACGAAACTCTTTCGGTCAGTTGTGTGCAAGAAAAATAAAATAACATAAAATAACCACTTGACATGAAGAGTGAGCAGGCTAACACCATTGCGTCACAAACCCCACCCTCGCTACATTCTGACTCTCAGTTCTCATTCAAGTCCCATAAATTTGCCAGCTCGCATATAGCATTTTTCACTTGCCCAAGTTGTGGAGTGTGTTCCCAGTTCACTGCTGTTCCCTTCATACCCTTTTAAGAAGGCTCTTTAAAGATTTTCATTTTGTTGATTGTTACTTGCTTCCTTTTTTGTGTGTTTTCTTGTGTTCTCTATAGATGTGATTGATTAAATTCTCTGTGTACCAAGATCCTATGGGGTGGACATGGAAGACTGGCATAATTCAAATAATCTGATATAGACCTCTATCTTCAGATTCTTCACCTTTGAATTTCCCAGGTGTCTTCCTGGATCTGGAAGATTTTTGTAAGCAGTACTTTAGCCCGCTGTCAAGTAGTATAGATCGGCTCCACGTATGTCGTCTGCATCATCTTCACTGGAATGACATTGTGGTACCTATATGGGTGCCACCTAGATGCACTGACTTCAGTTCTTTTCTTTCTGCACCAGCTGGCACTGATCTGGAGAAGAGTTACCCCTCTGTCATTTTTTGGCTGTCTTTTTTCAACATTTTTGTTGATAATTGTTTGAGGCTTTCCTCCTGGTGTGTAGGATACCATCTAGTAAGACAGGTTTCAAGCCCTGTAGACCCTGTCATCGGACGATGTCTGTGACAGACCCACATATTGTCTGCATGTGGTGTCTGGAGCATGACCACGACTCAAAGTTGTGCTCCGATTGCCACGCCATGCACCTAAAAGCTTTAGGGGATCGGTCCCTAAAGCTCATGGCGGCCAGGCATGCAACTCCATGCAAATCAAGGTCCTGGTTGAGAGGAAGGTCCTGAGACTTTCACAGAGCCCGAAGTCATCATCCTCCCACTCCAAATCCTTGATAAGTCGAGGCACAAGAAGAAGAGCAAGAAGTCAAAACGGTCTTCGACTTCACCTTGTTCACCAGCTGATGAGACAGGAGAGTGGCGTAATTCGAGGCCTGGTTCTTCAAAGCCTGTGCCTGGGCCGACTCCATGCCTCCCAACTTTTCTGGGAGCCAGAGTGACCCCTACCCAACTGGAAGAGTTTTTTGAGGCCATGCACTTCATTTTGGGGCATACCAAACCCCCAACACAGGGTTGGAGAGGGCCCCATCAGGTTCCACGCCAATGGCTCTGGCCCCAGCTCCTGTGGGCCCCCAAGAATCCATTCCTGGATCTGGACCGGCACCAGTAATATCATCCCAACCTTCCCAGACACCCTTTCTGATGCCGGCGCCCACCGGCGGCACCAACCCAGTTGATATCCCGGACTCAAACACGGAGGTGGAGGGGTTTTGCCTGGCGCCATATCAGACGCCAGCAGGAATCTTGTTTTATAGATCGGAGCCTGAGCCCTATTTCTTTGGGCTAGGCCTCCGGGAGGCACAAGAGGAGTCAATGGACCCTCAGAATACCATCCCTTTGGAGAAGACCCAAATATGGACAGGTGTGTAGAACTGAATGACTCCACTGGACTGGATACTTCTCCAGATACTGGCCTACTTTCTTCCCCTACCGTGGCCACGGAGGAGGGATCATCATATGCAATTGTGGTGTAGAGGGCAGCTGAGATCCTTGTCCTTCAGTTGCCCTTGGTGGCAGTCAAACTAACATCTTGACAGAGGTGTGCAACCGGGAGTTCCCTCGTCTGAACCCCGACTCCCATTTAATGACGTCCCTACTGATGTCCTGTTGAGGACCTGGTCCAACCCCAACACAGGGGCTCCCGTGAATAGGCCGCCGCTGCCAACGTCCTCCACCCCCCCCTCCCGGGGACCCAAACTTTCTCACTCAAACCCCTACTCCTGAGAACTTGGTGGTCCAAGCCTCAACACCCTTTCTGACCTCCTGTTGAGGACTTGGTCCAATTCCAACATAGTAACTCCTGTGAAAAGGCCCCCACCCAGGGGACCCAAACTTTCTCACTCAACACTCTACTACTGAGAGCTTAGAGGTCTAAGCCTCAACATCTTAATATGCAATCCCTACCATTTTCTTCTGCCAGCCTTGCATTGTAGTCCATGATCACTGCATGCCTAATGGACCATTACTGCCAAACACTGTGGGACATGGTTACGCTACCACAGGTACTGGAGGAGGCCCGGACCATACTCTCTCAGGTTGTTGCCAATGGGAGGGATGCAGAAATGTTCATGATATGATGTGGACTTGACATGACCAACACACTGGGCAGAGCAGTTTCATTGACCGTGGCCCGGAGGTGCCACATCTGGCTGAGAATATTTAGCTTTTCAGGGAATGTCCATGCTTCCTTTATGGACATGCCGTTCGATGGCACCTGTTGCTTCGGAGTCAAGGCAGATTCAGCGCTGGAGCACTTTAAGAACTCTTGGGCTGCAGCCAAGTCCTTAGGCCTCTTGGCAGCCCCTTTCATCCCTAATCTGCCTTTTACTACTTTCATAGCTAAGGAAGGGGCTTCCAGCTGTGTTGATTCACTCCTAGCCAACGAGCATTGCATGCTCCCCAGCCTCTGAGTGGCTGAGGGTGCGGTACCACAAGCCTCATGGGTC
This sequence comes from Pleurodeles waltl, assembly GCF_031143425.1. NCBI lineage: Eukaryota > Metazoa > Chordata > Amphibia > Caudata > Salamandridae > Pleurodeles > Pleurodeles waltl. Next base: position 843,423,908 of record NC_090443.1, read on the forward strand.
AGGTAGCCTATAGTCTGGTCAGTCCACCACACCCCGGCAGCTGCAGCCTCCAAACCTTCCTAATCTGCCCCTTTATCATCATGGGCACCCAGTTGGCAGCAGGATTCGCCATCACCTGCCCCACTGGCAGTCCATAACATTGGACAGGTGGGTGTTACAGATTGTCCAAAGGGGCTACTCCCTCCCCTCTGTGGGTACCCCTCCGTCCCTGCCACCATCTTGCGACCAGCTGACGGCAGATCATCTGTCCCTTCTCTGTCAGGAAGTTGCAGCTCTCTTGGCTAAGGGAGCTGTAGAGAGGGTCCCGGTACCAGATGTAGGCTGTGTTTGCTATTCCTGCTATTTTCTGATTCCCAAAAAGGACAAGTGCCTCAACCTCTTCCACAAAAGGAGAAATTCAAAATGCTCACGTTGGCTCAGGTCTTCTCTGCCCTTGACCCAGGAGACTGGATGGTAGCGTTGGGCTTGCAGGATGCATATTTCCTCATTCCCGTCTTGCCTGCCCACCAACGTTACCTGCAGTTAATGGTAGGACATAAACACTTTCAGTTCAGTGTGCCTCTCTATGGCCTTATCAACACCCCTCAGGTGTTCACCAAGGTGATGGCGGTGGTTGGAGCTTATCTGCAGAGATCAGGGGTACCAGTCTTCCCCTAGCTCAGTGACTGGCTGCTGAAGATGAGTTTGGCCCAGGATGTCGCTAGGGTTCACTATCAACATGCTGGAGTCACACCTGACTCCTTCCCAGGCACTCCTTTTCATCTGAGCTGTTCTGGACACTGTGCAGTTTCAAGCATATCCCCCAAACTGTAAGTCCAGGATAGTCAGGTTATACCACCAATGTTTCGGCATCTATCCTGGATTTCAGTGAGAGTGAGTCTGAGGCTGCTTGGCCTCATGGTCTCCTGCATTCTGCTAGTGACACATACCAGCTGGCATATGTGAGCTCTGCAGTGGAAAATGAAGTTCCAGTGCACGCAGCATCAGGGGAATCTCTGCAACATGGTCTAGATCTCAGCAGGAACTGCAAAAGACCTCCAGTGGTGGCTAACAAACTGAGATTGGGTCAAAGGAAGACTCCTCTCCTTTTCCCAACCAAATCTCACATCAGTGACAGATGCGTTACTCCTGGGATGGGGCAACCATCTGCAAGAGGTGGACATCAGAGGACCCTTGTCTCCTGTGGAAGCAAGACTCCATTTCAACATGCTGGGCCTCTGAGCGATCCAACTGGCATTGAAAGTCTTTCTTCCCTCCATCAAGGGAAGGCTAGTGGAGATGTTCATAGACAACACAATCGCCATGCGGGACTGCAACAAACAGGGTGGGGTGGGGTCGTGGACCCTTTTTCGAGAGGCCCTGCGTTTCCTAGACTTGGCTGGAACAACAGTGCGTTTCCCTAGGCTCAATGAAGGCCAGGACAGACAAACTCAGCCGTTGTTGCCTTGCGGATCACGAATGGCATCTCCACCCGAAAGGGGTGCAAGGTCGCTTTCAGTAGTGGGGAGAGCCTTGGTTAGATCTGTTTACCACTGCTGAGAATGTCAATGTCAGTATTATTGCACGCTAGAGTTACCAAGGTGGCTCTCGCTCTGAGACGCTTTTCATCTTAATTGGAGCTCCGGACTCCTGTACACATTTCCACCCATACCACTCCTGCCTAGAGTTCTCTTGAAGATCAAGAACAACCCGGCACAAGTCATTCTTTTGGCTCCAGATTGGGCATGGAGAGTCTGGTACCCCGAGCTCGTGAGCATGGCCATCCATCCTCTGATCAGGATGCCCCTTTGTCAGGATCTTCTATTGCAGCAGCAGGGGAGGGTTTTTTATCCAAACCTGTCCACTCTTCTCTTTCTTGCGTGGAGTTTGAGTGGCAGCAGTTGACAGCTTTCAATCATCTTCCCAAAGTCTGTCATGTCATTCTGGCAGCCAGGCATTCCTCCACCAAGAGATTTGTGGCATGGTGTTCAGAAAAACATGTTGATCATCTTTCTGCCCCTCTTTCTGAATTCTTGCTTTTTCTTCTTTTGCTTGGCCAGCAGGGCTCTGCTCTGGGCATTTTGTAAGGCTATCTATCGGCTCTTTCTGCCTTCTTGCAGCTGACTGACCAGCCCTCTTTGCTATTGTACATCGGTTCTTAAACGGTCTTGTTCACCTTTTCCCTCCTTCGCCATTTATAATGCTCAGTGTGATCTCAATCTGGTCTTAACATTCCTAATGTGTGCTCCCTTTGAGCCTCTCCACAATTGTCCCTTCAGGCTTCTGACTTTAAAAACAGCCTTCCTTGTGGCAATTAAATCTGCCTGCAGAGTAAGTGAGCTGCAGGTCTTGTAATCTAAATCGCCTTAGCTCTTTGTCTACCCTGACAAATTGGTACATCGCACAAGGGCCTCTTCTCTTCTGAAAGTTGTCACCCCATTTCATGTAGGCCAATCAATCACACTGCTTACTTTTGTTGCTCCTCCACATCCCTCTAAAGAAGAGGAGTAACTCGACTGTCTGGACCCAAAAATAGCATTGTCATTGTGCCTTGATCAAACAAAAGAGGTCTGGGTGGATGAACAACACTTTGCCAGGTATGTAGGTGCAAAGAAAGGTAGAGCAGGGCAGAAGTGGACCATCTCTAGGTGGGTCATGCTCTGCATTAAAATCTGCTGCACATTGGCCAAGAAGCATCCTCATGAAGGCTTGCGAGCTCAATCCACCATAGCTAAAGCTGGGACCACTGCATTAGCATGCAGAGTTCCAGTCTTGGACATCGGCCTGGCAGCAACATGGACATCTCTGCACATGTTTACCAAACACTACTGCCTGGACAGTCAGGTCAGTAAGAATGAGCACTTTGCCCGTTTTGTCCTGCAGGACTTCCTCATTTGAAATTGGTCTATAGACCCTCCTTTGGGGAGGTATTGCTTGGGTATCTATTCAAAGGTAAGAAATCTGCAGTGCTATTCCAGCATGGATGATGCCAACGATGCACATGAAGCTGATGAATGTCACTTGACTGCGTGCAGGGGTACTGCTCCCAAAAATCTTTTGGATCTAGACTGATGCCTAGAAAGTGCAAAGGTAAGGAATCTGCAGCTACATATAGTTTCTACCAGATAAGGTGTTACCAAAGGTAAGTAACTTGTTCAATAGGGCCCCCTTGCAAAATGTGTGTAGGGACCCCTGACTCTCCTATATGTCACAGATGTTCATTAGTATTGGGCTGAATGGAGGCTCCCTGAAGGGTTAGGGCTCCCCTGACCCGCAGGTGCTTGTGTTACACCCCAGGACAATGTGCTCCACATATAATAAATCACTGAATCAGTGCACTAGAATGCCACTGCTTGGCCCTGTTCTCTCACCAGATGACCAAGTCTGTCCTGCCCACTTTCATCAGCACCTACAGGGCTGCTGCCACCCTTCCCCTGTTCACTCAAAGCAAAGTCCTTATGAGCCAGCACGGAGTCCAGAGCCACGCAATTTAAAAACGTTCTTTGCACTATAACTACTCCACAAACAGCCAATGGAATCGACAATCCCCTTCTCCCCCATGGATTCCATTACTTGTCAAGAACATTATTTAATCAGGGGAAAATGTATAAGATATAGAACACAATCATGTAGTACAAAAAAAAAAAACATTGGCAAAACCAATTAGTCTGGCCTTTCAAATACCTACACCTCCAGTAATTACTATCCTACCCAGAAGCAACAGCTTAAAGTCTTGGACAATGCTTCAGCCCTTTAAAACTTTACTAGAAGTATTTCACAAGTAATAAGCAACCGCTTAACAAGTCTGTCACAAAGCTACAATAACTCTAGTGTTATTATACGTCCCTCTCGAGTCAGATGCAACTGCTTCAAATATCCTTCACAAAGATGAGGGGGTTTGCCCTAAACATAAAAATATAGATATACACCTTTGCTACTCTAATAAAGTGTGCTTTTTTCTATAGCATAATTAGATATGCTAATGCCAGTATATGCTGACCAGTATCGCAAGTTTCAGTAAATGTTTTTTGAGTAGCAATATATTTGTGCCCCAGTAAAATGCCCACTACTTTATGCTATGCACTGTGGTAGGAAGAAGCAAAATGCAAACCAATAAATAAAGATATTCGATGGAAGGTCCTTTTATTCCTATATAGTGGTGTGGTTTCAATATATACAAGTGTATACACACTTTTGCTATTCAAATGATTTGTGGATGTTTTCCTTAGGGTAAAGTAAATTAGCCAACGCTGGTTTGTAATAAAGAGTCACAATTACAGATGTCAATAAACTTCTTTAATTTTTAGCAGTAATTGATGACCACCTAGCATACATAGGAGCTACCATTCAATTGTAAGCACAGGTGTCTTTAAACAAGTAATTATGGGTGTGTCTAGTGGTGGATCTTCCTGATCACTGACTCTCTTCACTGCCTTTCTGGCTGTCTGTGCCTACACACAATTACCCACTAACGGGCAGAGACAGGATTCTCTAATAGAGACAAGGCAACAGGAGCTCTGAATCCACTCACAGCACATGAGCTAATGAAAGAAGGAGGCAGGAGACAAGCCCTGGTTTGCATCATGGTGTAAGGGCCTATGAGAGGAAGAGGAGGAGACAAGAAGCTCCGGTGAGAATCAAGCGCTGAAGGCCCCAGTGTGGTAAATCCACTCTAATTGGAGGAAGAGATGAGCTATGTGCTAGTTAAAGGGAGCAGTAAGTGACAAGCCATGGTATAGATGACCAATGCAAAGCAGAAAAAATATTTTCTGAAGCTGAAGCTCCACCAGTAGATATTAGAAGTCTCTCTCAAATCAGATACAAGTGCTTCATTTGTCAAACACAAACCTGAGGAAATGTAGCTTCAATCTAGAAATTTGCATGTACAATCTATATACTCTAATGAAGTGTTCATTTTCTGTAGGATAAATACATATACTAAAGCTGGGTAAAAGTGAGGAATCAACATGGCAAATTATAATAGATATTTTGAGAGTTGATAGTTGATGAAACTCTACCCTACATAGGAATTAGCAGTCACTAGGAAATACTAGTGTTGAAAGTCTGTTATTGTTGGGGTACTATTTGTTTTTGATGTAGGTATACATGTGCAAGGACGCTATGCAGTCAATCAAAGTGAAAGCATGCAATGGCTGGAGTGGGCTCTTCTTTTGATCTATACTTTGTGCTCTGGAGGGAGGTATCATAATTTGAGTGGCATTTCAACAGACCAGTGGTGAAAGAGTATTGTTTGGAAGTACCAATATATGTATGTATTTTTGTATAGTATTTTTGGGGAAAAGATAGAGTTGGCTAAACAGCTGAAGCTGTCTTTAGGCCAAGCCTTAAAATACGGGGACTGTCCAATATTCACAGTGAGTTACAATCCTTTCAATGCTTTGCTGTCTCAAGCAAGATTGTAACTTAAGTGGCTCGATATCATAAGGCGGTGTGTACACACACAGGGAAAATTATAATAATGCGGAGGTTGGGCTTATTACTGTTCCGCCCGCTAGTCCACGAGTTGGTGTGATCCATATCAGCCTGAAACAGAAGGACATTCTGAAATCTCACATGGTGCACCTTCATCCCCTTCACTCACATAAGCAAAAAGAAGGAAATGAGTACCCCAAGGGAACTGCACAGGCTCAGGGTCGTGTATGCACTTGTCAGCATTTCATCAGAACAAGTGCAAGGATTTTTAGCTCTATGTGTGAGGTTACGTTTTTGGTGCTTGCAGGAGTGGGCATCTGCTGCTCTCCTGGTGGCAACAAGTTCTTCTCTCTGTTTCAGTAATACACTGCAGCCTGCCTTCTGGTTATCACCTCTTTCCTCCTTTCATTTATTCAGATGAATTTAGGAGAATGGGATGACAGCCTAGCATGGTGCACTATTTGCAATAAGGACTTTAAGAGACGCTGCTGTTGGCTTTTACAATCTTACAACAGGGATTTCCACCACTCCATTTATTTACTATAGAGTATTACTCATGTCTTTTCTTCAAAGGTTCATTTATTCTTTTATTTCATGATACACCGATTATGCAATCCTCCAATACGATTTCATCCCAAGAACATCATAGCCGACACGTGTTTCGTCCGCATCACTGAAATAGTTGCAGACTTCATCAGGGCTAAAAACATCAAAATACACATCATCAGAATTAAGTCCTCAATTGTCAGTGACCAAATCGTCACCCAAGTGTGTCACACAAAACACCGCATGCCTTTCCAATGACCATTAAGATCAAAACACCCAGTGGGAAACGAAAAACGACCCGAATCAAGTGGCCAGTGTAAGGACACAGAGAACGCACTGATGGTGTTTTTTTTTAGGCTTTTACAATCTGTTTGTGCTTTTATCAACATGAGCCATTGTTTCTTTTCATCTAGATGTGGCCTGAGATAAACAAAACAGACATAAACAAAATAGTTTAATCTGGGATTCCACGCTGACAATCCACACACTGCACTTGTGTTTTTCAAATAGCAGCCTTTCGAGGACTTAAAGAGTCAGATTCTGTAATAGGGTTGTTATTTTTTTTTTTATTATTGTTTTGCGTTTATTGTATTTTCGTGATTTTTTTGCATACTGTTAATGCTACACCTAGATGGCCTGGTAGCACTTTACTCCAGCAGCAACGTGATATACCACGGTAGCCTTCCATATTGCAAGCTGACGTCAAGAAGCATTAACTGGTAGATTTCACCTTTCCTTTCTTTAAATGACGCTCTAATAATTATTAATACAAAGTCTGGGCAGATTCTACACGGTATGTCCACACCCTCTACTCGTGATCTTAGGCAGCCTGGACTCAGAGACAGTCGGTCCTTGCGCTTAACTTCTAGTAACCTCACGTTAGCTGACTCTCCGGCACAGAAAGGGGTTTGTCTTGGATTGAGTTGACACAAGCGAGGCTTCCGCATAAACAGTGGTAGCTAGTTCATCTGTCAGCAAATCCCAGAAAGCACACTGGTCAGAGAAACCGAACCACAATTGCTGGTTGTGCTCGTATGCTACCAGAAATCTTGCTGACCACTTCAAATTTAATAGCTCAAAAACACCAAGAGCTAATAATGAAAATAAAAAAAATGCGCACCGATGAAGGAGAGCACACGCGGAGTGCCAGGCCGCGCCGAGGTGCGCACACGGTTCTGCAGTGACTTGCAGTTTCACTGAATATCTAGGGAGGGGTTGGAGTTAGGCCTCTGAAAGCTTTCCACTGCTTTGTACCTGAGCCAGATGTGAAACCCAGCCTGACGGGTAGATTTTATTTCCTTAACCGGGTTAAGATTCCCGACCTTCTGTTGTGGTAACTCGTGCACTGTGGGAGATTAATTACACGCCTGCTTCTGCATTTGGTCTGGGGACAACCCACATGTGTGGTTTTGCAGCAAGTTCTTAATTCACACCTTCTTGCTCACGTGCTGTCGAACATTGCAGAATTCTGGTTTCACAGTTATGTCCCTGGTGTGAGTTTCTGGCCTTCGGCGCGAACTAGTATACACAAACAGAAAAACAATACTTTCTAAGTGAAAAGGAGAATTTTCATAATGAGAACTATAGCTTTGCTTTGCTATTCTGACTACATCTTTTGTAAGGCTCATAGAGAAGAATGATCTGTGCTTTAATATATATGAGACTATAGCATGTTATATTATCAGTTTATATAGCACCTTCTTACCACTTGTAAGGCCTTACTTGCAGTGTTACTAGAAAACAAACTAAGCCGCCCCTTTGTGTCACTCTACTATACAATATCTTTTCAAAATGATTATTTCGAGTCCAAAAAATTAGATACACAACATATCTTTTTTACACACAATGTCAAATTTACTATTGATACATTATTTGATCACCTAAGAGCTGACGAGCCTTTGGAGGCACCTGTGCGCCATGAGAGGTACATAAACCTGAGAAAACATTTGGCGGCATTTCAAGCAAGCCCCTATACCATGCTGCTCCCTGCTGATGATGGGCTAAACCCAGAAACACGTGTACAGGGATAAACAGCACTTGCTGCGCCTACAGAGGTGAAAGACTTTATTACTTTCGGAATAGACTACGAATTCGACTGCATTTACCATGATGCATTGGGGTTGGACTTTGTTGCTGGAGTGTAGGCAGTGTGCTCCCTTTCTTTGTAATTTTGTCTTTGGACGGCTCCCTTGAGCCACGGCTGACGAGCCTTGGGAGGCACCTGTGCGCCATGAGAGGTACATAAACCTGAGAAAACATTTGGCGGCATTTCAAGCAAGCCCCTATACCATGCTGCTCCCTGCTGATGATGGGCTAAACCCAGAAACACGTGTACAGGGATAAACAGCACTTGCTGCGCCTACAGAGGTGAAAGACTTTATTACTTTCGGAATGGACTACGAATTCGACTGCATTTACCATGATGCATTGGGGTTGGACTTTGTTGCTGGAGTGTAGGCAGTGTGCTCCCTTTCTTTGTAATTTTGTCTTTGGACGGCTCCCTTGAGCCACGGCTGACGAGCCTTGGGAGGCACCTGTGCGCCATGAGAGGTACATAAACCTGAGAAAACATTTGGCGGCATTTCAAGCAAGCCCCTATACCATGCTGCTCCCTGCTGATGATGGGCTAAACCCAGAAACATGTGTACAGGGATAAACAGCACTTGCTGCCCCTACAGAGGTGAAAGACTTTATTACTTTCGGAATGGACTACGAATTCGACTGCATTTACCATGATGCATTGGGGTTGGACTTTGTTGCTGGAGTGTAGGCAGTGTGCTCCCTTTCTTTGTAATTTTGTCTTTGGACGGCTCCCTTGAGCCACGGCTGACGAGCCTTGGGAGGCACCTGTGCGCCATGAGAGGTACATAAACCTGAGAAAACATTTGGCGGCATTTCAAGCAAGCCCCTATACCATGCTGCTCCCTGCTGATGATGGGCTAAACCCAGAAACACGTGTACAGGTATAAACAGCACTTGCTGCGCCTACAGAGGTGAAAGACTTTATTACTTTCGGAATGGACTACGAATTCGACTGCATTTACCATGATGCATTGGGGTTGGACTTTGTTGCTGGAGTGCAGGCAGTGTGCTCCCTTTCTCTGTAATTTTGTCTTTGGACGGCTCCCTTGAGCCACGGCTGACGAGCCTTGGGAGGCACCTGTGCGCCATGAGAGGTACATAAACCTGAGAAAACATTTGGCGGCATTTCAAGCAAGCCCCTATACCATGCTGCTCCCTGCTGATGATGGGCTAAACCCAGAAACATGTGTACAGGGATAAACAGCACTTGCTGCGCCTACAGAGGTGAAAGACTTTATTACTTTCGGAATGGACTACGAATTCGACTGCATTTACCATGATGCATTGGGGTTGGACTTTGTTGCTGGAGTGTAGGCAGTGTGCTCCCTTTCTTTGTAATTTTGTCTTTGGACGGCTCCCTTGAGCCACGGCTGACGAGCCTTGGGAGGCACCTGTGCGCCATGAGAGGTACATAAACCTGAGAAAACATTTGGCGGCATTTCAAGCAAGCCCCTATACCATGCTGCTCCCTGCTGATGATGGGCTAAACCCAGAAACACGTGTACAGGGATAAACAGCACTTGCTGCGCCTACAGAGGTGAAAGACTTTATTACTTTCGGAATGGACTACGAATTCGACTGCATTTACCATGATGCATTGGGGTTGGACTTTGTTGCTGGAGTGTAGGCAGTGTGCTCCCTTTCTTTGTAATTTTGTCTTTGGACGGCTCCCTTGAGCCACGGCTGACGAGCCTTGGGAGGCACCTGTGCGCCATGAGAGGTACATAAACCTGAGAAAACATTTGGCGGCATTTCAAGCAAGCCCCTATACCATGCTGCTCCCTGCTGATGATGGGCTAAACCCAGAAACACGTGTACAGGGATAAACAGCACTTGCTGCGCCTACAGAGGTGAAAGACTTTATTACTTTCGGAATGGACTACGAATTCGACTGCATTTACCATGATGCCTTGGGGTTGGACTTTGTTGCTGGAGTGTAGGCAGTGTGCTCCCTTTCTTTGTAATTTTGTCTTTGGACGGCTCCCTTGAGCCACGGCTGACGAGCCTTGGGAGGCACCTGTGCGCCATGAGAGGTACATAAACCTGAGAAAACATTTGGCGGCATTTCAAGCAAGCCCCTATACCATGCTGCTCCCTGCTGATGATGGGCTAAACCCAGAAACACGTGTACAGGGATAAACAGCACTTGCTGCGCCTACAGAGGTGAAAGACTTTATTACTTTCGGAATGGACTACGAATTCGACTGCATTTACCATGATGCATTGAGGTTGGACTTTGTTGCTGGAGTGCAGGCAGTGTGCTCCCTTTCTTTGTAATTTTGTCTTTGGACGGCTCCCTTGAGCCACGGCTGACGAGCCTTGGGAGGCACCTGTGCGCCATGAGAGGTACATAAACCTGAGAAAACATTTGGCGGCATTTCAAGCAAGCCCCTATACCATGCTGCTCCCTGCTGATGATGGGCTAAACCCAGAAACACGTGTACAGGGATAAACAGCACTTGCTGCGCCTACAGAGGTGAAAGACTTTATTACTTTCGGAATGGACTACGAATTCGACTGCATTTACCATGATGCATTGGGGTTGGACTTTGTTGCTGGAGTGTAGGCAGTGTGCTCCCTTTCTTTGTAATTTTGTCTTTGGACGGCTCCCTTGAGCCACGGCTGACGAGCCTTGGGAAGCACCTGTGCGCCATGAGAGGTACATAAACCTGAGAAAACATTTGGCGGCATTTCAAGCAAGCCCCTATACCATGCTGCTCCCTGCTGATGATGGGCTAAACCCAGAAACACGTGTACAGGGATAAACAGCACTTGCTGCGCCTACAGAGGTGAAAGACTTTATTACTTTCGGAATGGACTACGAATTCGACTGCATTTACCATGATGCATTGGGGTTGGACTTTGTTGCTGGAGTGTAGGCAGTGTGCTCCCTTTCTTTGTAATTTTGTCTTTGGACGGCTCCCTTGAGCCACGGCTGACGAGCCTTGGGAGGCACCTGTGCGCCATGAGAGGTACATAAACCTGAGAAAACATTTGGCGGCATTTCAAGCAAGCCCCTATACCATGCTGCTCCCTGCTGATGATGGGCTAAACCCAGAAACACGTGTACAGGGATAAACAGCACTTGCTGCGCCTACAGAGGTGAAAGACTTTATTACGTTCGGAATGGACTACCAATTCGACTGCATTTACCATGATGCATTGGGGTTGGACTTTGTTGCCTGAGTGTAGGCAGTGTGCTCCCTTTCTTTGTAATTTTGTCTTTGGACGGCTCCCTTGAGCCACGGCTGACGAGCCTTGGGAGGCACCTGTGCGCCATGAGAGGTACATAAACCTGAGAAAACATTTGGCGGCATTTCAAGCAAGCCCCTATACCATGCCGCTCCCTGCTGATGATGGGCTAAACCCAGAAACACGTGTACAGGGATAAACAGCACTTGCTGCGCCTACAGAGGTGAAAGACTTTATTACGTTCGGAATGGACTACCAATTCGACTGCATTTACCATGATGCATTGGGGTTGGACTTTGTTGCCTGAGTGTAGGCAGTGTGCTCCCTTTCTTTGTAATTTTGTCTTTGGACGGCTCCCTTGAGCCACGGCTGACGAGCCTTGGGAGGCACCTGTGCGCCATGAGAGGTACATAAACCTGAGAAAACATTTGGCGGCATTTCAAGCAAGCCCCTATACCATGCCGCTCCCTGCTGATGATGGGCTAAACCCAGAAACACGTGTACAGGGATAAACAGCACTTGCTGCGCCTACAGAGGTGAAAGACTTTATTACTTTCGGAATGGACTACGAATTCGACTGCATTTACCATGATGCATTGGGGTTGGACTTTGTTGCTGGAGTGTAGGCAGTGTGCTCCCTTTCTTTGTAATTAATAAATCAACCTAAGAGTGGTCAAATAATGTTTGAATAGTAAATTTGACACTGTGTTTAGTTAATTTAGTGTTTGTTTCTCCTGGCAAGCTCTGCCCAAAGTAGTCCGAGGAGCCCTATTTTTGTATTCCAGTCTCTTACTGAACAGTGTTTTCAGAATGTCTGCTCCCTTATGTATGAACCTTTCCAATGCAACAGCCATACTATTATTGCCTGGCAGAGAAAGTTCTGAAAGAATAACAAATTGTACCAATAAAATTTAAGACTGGTGACTAGTTGGACGAGGTAGTAAAGTTCCTTGTTCTGGCAGCCACTGAGTGATTTGTAAGCAATAACTACAATGAAAACCATTCTAAAGTATAGGAGCTGGTTAATGGACCTTTCAGGTGGTGACTACAAGGCCACCACTTCGACACTGAGGCCCTCATCGAGCCTGGTGGTCCTAGAACCATAAGACTCGCGATGGTGGTCGGACCGCTGCAATGTGGCGGTCCGACAGCCACATTTTGACCGTGGTGAAAGTGCAACGGTCTGACCACCACTTTTTCACCGCCAGACGGCCTGGTGGTGCCGGCGGTCTTAATCCACAAGGGCAGTACTGCAAGCAGCGCTACCCTGGGGATTACGTCTCCTGTGTCCACCAGCTTTTGCATGGCAGCAGGAAACTCATAATAGAGCCAGCGGGCAGAAGACCGAACTGACGGTCTTACGACCTAACGAGTTTGGCGGGCAGCCTCGGCCCCCGCCAAACTCGAAATGAGGCCCTGAATCATCTTAGCAACACAAAAAATCAAAAGATAAAGTCATATAGTTAGTATCAGTGAGATTGATTCTCCAGCTTTCCATTTTATGTGGGATATAGAGTGTTTTTTTTTTTTTTTTAACTTTGTCATTTTTTACCTCTCCTCTACAGACAGCTTGTATGTTTCCGTCAATGAAGACCTATTGTGGAGAATACCAATAGTGACAGTCGGCTTTGGTCTTACAATTTGCTGGAATTCTTGTCAATCTTGTTTGCTTACTTTTTTTTTCATGTCTTTCTTTCTCCATCCTGTGTTTGTACCTCCCCAGAGAATACCTTCTGTTAGACCTGGCATCTTTTGGCACATTTTCCCCTGTCTTTTTGCCTTCTGATTTCCTATTTTTATGATATGCTGGACTCTTTTTGCTGATTTATTGTCTCTGTGCACATTACCACTGCTGATCAGTGCTAAAGTGCAAGTGGTCCCTGCGTAAATTGTACTGGTGAATTGGTTTATCCATGATTAGTATATTTGATTTACTAGTAAGTCCCTAGTAACATGCACTATATGTGCCCATCGCCTGTAAATCAAATGCTACTAGTGCCACTGGTTGTGCCACCCACATGAGTAGCCTTGTAAACATGACCCAGACCTGCCACTGCAGTGTCTGTGTGTGCAGTTTTAAACTGCCAATTCGACCTGGCAAGTGCACCCACTTCCCAGTCCTAAACCTTCCCTTTTACTACATGTAAGTCACCCCTAAGGTAGGCCCTATGTAGCCCCATGGGCAGGGTGCAGTGTATTTAAAAGGTAGGACATGTACTGGTGTGTTGTACATATCCTGATAGTGAAATACTGCCAAATTCGATTTTCACTATTGCAAGGTCTATCTCTCCCATAGGTGAACATGGGGACTGCCTTTAAATATTTTCCAAGTGCAGTTTCCAATTGTGAGCAGATAGAAATGTAAACTCTGGGGTCTCTGAATTCACATTTTAAAAATACATCTTTTGGTACAGTTGGTTTTTAGATTGTCTGTTTGAAAATGCTACTTTTAGAAAGTGGGCATTTTCTTGCTTAAGCATTCCGTGGCTCTATCTGTCTGTGAAATCTACGTCTGGGTCAGATTGACAGTTGAGCTGTTTGTGAATTCCCTCTGGAAAGTGACATAAAGGGAGCAGAGGTGTGTCCTACATATCCTGATGAGTCTTCCTGGACTAGAATGGGGAGGGAGGAGCTGACACCTGTACCTGAAAGGGCTGTGCCTGTCCTCACACAATGTAGTCTTTGACCTCCTGGAGTGTGTCTGGAGCCAGGCCTGGGCAAAGCAGGATCTTGTGAACAACCGGGACATTTCTGCCTTTGAAGTTTGCCTACTTCAAAGGCAGAGATGAGCATAAGTAGTGGGCCCAAAATCCCAGACTTTCCTACTTGGACAGGGTGTAAACTGACTGACAACTAGAGACCCCATTTCTAACACCTTTTTTATATCTTTTTGATTGGACAGTTTGTATCATTTCGTGTTCAAGCAACTACTTTTATATTTTTCTTTCAGCACTCCATAGTAGTGCTTGTGCTTTCTTGCTCTCTCTTGTGTGCAGCAGCCCCCTCATATATCCACCTGCTCTTTGTGCTCTGTTTTGCTAATTTTCCCCTGAGTTAATCAGTTGCTCCACCCACTGCTTTATTTGCTTTTTGCAGTTTTTTTATTTCCACCTGCCTCAGACTCATGCCTTCCTCTCCTGCATTGAATTCTCCCCCTCCGCACCTGCTCCTCCAGTGCTCCCCCACCACTCCTGTAATGGTCTTTTTTTCAAGTTTTAAAAACAATTTGCAACTGAAATTTGCTGCTGGACCATTCCTTCTGAAAAGTGCACTTTTGCACATGTTTAGATTGTTTTTTATCAACTGCTTCAAGACTGATGTCTGCCTCTTGAAACCTCAAATAAAAGTAAAGAAAATGGTTGCTTTATCATGCTGTAAGTATATGAGCTGTGAATTTACATTTAAACCACTCATAAATAATAGAGTCCTAATTGTGTGACCCACTGTTTCCAAACTATGGGTCGCGACCCACTGGTGGGTCGCCAAGCTGATTTTTGGTGGATTGCGAAAGGCCAAACAATGATGATACCTTTGCATTCAGTATTTATCGTGTCACATTTATTGCACTTCAGAGACAGAGTTCAAATATCAGACTGTGTCTTCTGACACATTGCTGCTTATTTTATGACATGAGGATTGGTGTTTTTAAACTAACTTTGCAATCAGAGAAAGAAAAGTCAAATGAATTATGCAACACCCTTGTTGGGGATACAGGGAGTGTGAAAAGAAAGGCTGTCGGATGTCATTCATTTAACACACAACAAACCGTAAATACCTGTAGATGAACTGTACACATTCAACAGTTAGGAAAGCAAAAATTAAGCACGTTTTTGTAATTCTGAAGTGAGGTGAATTTTAAGAGGATCATAGCAAATCAGGACACTTTACTTGCACAAATGATAAATATTCCCTGAAACTCCATCTCCACACATTAATATTTGTGTGCAATATAGTTTTATCAGTAAAAGTGTATGTCTTTGCAAGCTTATTGACCATTTCAGTGGAAAATCTGTTGCCTGTAAATGACAGTGCGCTACCACACAATGCTTTAATTACATTAAAAAATTGTCCACCTTATGTCCATTCGCAAAAGTTTGTTCTAAAAATTGGTCTGTGGTTCAAAAAAGTTTGGGAAACACTGGTCTAATCATCACCTTTCTTCATGTACCTTTTGATGCACAATATCTGCAAGGCATATCGACAGGGCTTGTTGGGTATTAAACTCTTACCTGTTTTTCACGTTAGTAATCTGATCCAGAAACGCTGTTATGTGTTGGAACATCGGTGTTGGGGTTTTATTGGGAATCAGCTGCTCTTCTAGCATACATGAACCTCTGAGGTTGTTGTTTGGCCTCACACTCGTCTCACAGAAATGAAAGGAGGGAAATTAATGGAAGTTATTCTAAGACTTTGCCCATGGCTCATAGTGAACTATAGCAGAGAGACCTTTCATATTGTAAAACTGTGGTTCTCACCCCTGCTTTCCTGAGGAGTTATTTTAATTTTCTACTTTTGATCGGCTAATTGGTAACCCCAGCAAAATGGCAAAATGGCTTTGTTGTCATGTGGAGAAGAGTAGATGAAATACCAGATGTTATTTATATATCCTGGAGGTGTCCTGTTTTTCTTTTTGGCAGTGGGTGGAGTGAGAGTGAAGAACCAAAATTTAGGACATCCCTTTTCTGTGTTTTTTTAAAAAAAATTTTTTATCTCTTAACAGGGCCCTATCAATTTTCATATTTCCCACTTGGTCCTGTTTTAGCAAGACAGGCATGGCTCAGATAAATATTTGAGTACATTTGTAAATATTATTTGTGTAAAACTCCTAAAGTTGTGAAGCACCTTTTTACTAGTTTAGAATTGATCCAGGAAACAAGTCGAACATTCCCACGGTTATGTAAGGTGGAAAAAAAACTTCTCAAGAAAATTAGCTCCATTCATTACTGACATTTAGACACCTCCAGGTACGTCTATACTCCAGTCTGCCACTTGTTTTTGCTTGGTGTGTACCAAACACACACCTTTGTGTACATTTTCCTTCACTTTTGGTTGTGAGCAGGAGGACATCAAGTAGTTCTGGAACCTTGCATGTTCGAATATTCTGCTGTTTACCTCTCTACACACAAAATTCAAAATTCCCAAAAAAACAAAACAAGGGAAGAATGGCCAACAGACTTTCTTGCTCCTGTGTGCATGCAACTACCCTCTAATCTGATGAAGAGTCATGGCACCCACATTGCTGATGGTGTTTCTAAATACCAGCCACTCACTCTAATGAGATGTCCTTGGAACTGCTTTCGCCAAAGTCAAAACAAGCATTGGCAGTGTCAGTAGGTCTGGCTTATAAATAAAAGTGTCTTATTAGTCACTGATGAGTTTAGGGGCTCAATAAGTCATTGTACATGTACTCTGTCACTCATTCTTGCAGTCATGAATCTATTCATCCACCAACTGACTCATTCTTGTATTCACCCTTTCACAGTAAAACAGACACATCAAATTCCCATAAGCATATGGAAGTTAATTAATTAATCAAAATAGAAAGAAGCCAACAAGCTGCCACCTAAACTTTCTGCAAAAGGAACAGATGATGGATGGAATGCTGAACAATGTCAAACATAAACCCCGTCACAGATCTAGGCCTAAATCCATCATTTTTTTGCTCACCACTCCAGTACAGTCTTGACCCTACTCCCCATAGCAACTGTCCACCCCAAACTGCCAAGCCAGGACCTCCTCGAGCCAGAAATAAGCATCCTGGGACTATTTTGGGATATCACCCCATTTCAGCTAAGTTAGCTTGAATCCAGTGGCATAGCAAGCACGGGACCCACTTCTTGCCATATCGTTCTGACTTAGGGTGACAAATGCAACAAGAACAAATGATGGACAGAAACAATCTCAAACTTTCACCCCAAGTCACAGATCTGGGTTTAATCCATCAGTTTTGTTTGCTCGCCATGCGATTCCAGTATGGACCCAGAAATATGCAACACAGTCTTGTCCCTGCTCCTCATCGGAACAGTCCAGCCCGAAATGCCAGGCCAGGTCTGTCTGAACTATAAACAAGCATCCTGGGACATGTTTCAGGGTAACACTCCTCATCAGGCAGGCTAGCTTGAAACTGGAGGCATAGCGAGTACGGGATCACGTCTGGGTATACCCTTCCCACTTAGGGCGACAAATGCAAAAGCAACTGATGATGGACAGAATGCGGAACAAATCAAACATTCATCCTCAGTCACATATCTGGATTTAGACCAACAGTTTTTTTGCTTGCCATACCATTCCAGTTTGGACCCAGTCATATACAAATCAGCCTTGACCCTGCTCCCCATGGGAACAGTACAGCCTGAACTGCCAGACCAGGCCCTCTCTGGACCAGAACGATTTCGGGGGTCACTCCTCATCAGCCAGTCTAGCTTGAATCTGGTGGTGTAGTGAGCACGGGACCCACATCTGGTGATACCCTTTCCAGAGGTCTTCAGGTCCAGGAATCCATTGTTGGTGTCTTGCAGTCTCTTCTGGTTCTTGCATAATATTCTATCATGTGTTCTTGTGTGTTCTAGGAAACTTACTGTGATTTACTCCCGCTTTCCTAGGTTCTGCGGTGGGTTCTATTACTTACCTTTAGTGTTTTCTTACACTCCCAGAACCCCTTTACACACTGCACTTTCCTAGGTGGGAAACCAACTTTTGCATTCCACTATTTTAGTATATGGTTTGTGTTCACCCTAGGTCCATTGCTATCTATTGTGATTTTCACTATTTGCACAGTTTTCTAACTGTTTTTACAGCTATTACTGCATTCTAGTGTATAAACTGTGTATATTAATTACCTCCTAAGGGAGTATAGTTTCTAAGGTATTTTTGGCATTTGTGTCACCAAAATAAAGTACCTTTATTTTTGTAACACAGTATTTTCTTTCATGTGTGTAAGTACTGTGTGACTACAGTGGTATTGCATGAGCTTTGCATGTCTCCTAGATAAGCCTTGGCTACTCAGCTACAGCTACCCCTAGACAGCCTGGCTTCTAGACACTGACTACATTTTACTAATAAGGGATAACTGGACCTGTTATAAGGTGTAAGTACTTTTGGTACCCACTACAAACCAGGCCAGCCTCCTACAACTGTTACCTAGACAATACAAGAATGGTGACTGAGTTTTGCAGAACTGATTTGCACCACTGCATTCCATCCATCATCTGTTATTTTTGCATTTGTTGCCCTAAGTGGAAATAGTTCAAATTTCCTTCATAATTAAATCTAGACGCGGTGTAATCAGAGGTGCAGTGCAGTGTGATATGCATGGAGAAGGGGAGACAACAGCACTGCCTAGCTCTAAACCCTATGGAGCACCCTGCAACCTTACAGGCTACATAAGCCGGGGGGGAGGGGCAATATAGTCACCCACCTTTCATGTCTCAAAGCATTTTCATGCAGTCAGCATACTTCGGCATACTACATGGATATAACAGGAAGAACCATGGGTTTTCCCCTTTCGGATTCAGGTAGGAAGGCCTAGACCCTGTTACTGGGGTTTGGCATGTTGCCACCAGTTGTTGATAATGTCATGGCCTTGTTATGATGCCTTATTCATCCACATGAAATGGAGCGCCACAGTGAGTGGGCCTGCATCGGCCAGCAAAGTCTACCTTCTGTAAGGTTAAGCATGTATAAGGAGACTTGTGAAATTGTACATACACACACAAAAACATGCCAGGGCATACCACAATGATAAAATGAGTGTCAAATTGTCACCTTGATATAATGATAGAGACTTTAGACTATTTAAGCACCATTACAATATGTGTTAAGTGGGCTGTTGCAGAAATAGACTCGTTTTGGACCTCCTTGGAAGGATGTCAAGGATACCCTCGAAGAATGCCAATCAGAGCTGCCTCCTTTTGTGTGACTGCTAACGGAAAAACATATCCTTTACAGTGGATCCGGGGAGTCTCAATAAGTGAGGGTTTTCCCATAGTGTTTCCCTGCTTAATATGTCTCGTCTCAATGGCTGGATGTTTTTAGGAATGGGACCACAAGTGCGGCCTCTGACAGTCAGCGTCGCTTTCCACGAAACAACACCAAGCCTTCCTTTTGGATGGTGCCATTCATTACTTCCTCCTTTCTGTCCCCTCCCGGAACTACAGACCATGACAGCTCTACAGTGGATGAAAGAGGTGAAGTGTCCTTAGAACTCTCCTTCCTTCATCTCAGACCAGCTCGGGGTCTCAAAATACACTGCATGCCTCAGTGGAATACATTTGGTGCCTCCACTGCCAGTTGCTTTCCTGTGGTGCATGTTTCTAAATAGGAAGATGCACAATCACAATCAGTATTACTTCGTTTTAGGTCAGTGAAAAATGCTCCTATTGAGATTGTGTCAAAAAGTATCTTCTCCTGTAATTTATTAATTACAGAAGGGGCTTTATGGCTCCATAGTAACACATTGGACCTGAAGGCACAAGAAATTATGGAGTGAAATGCATCCCGACCAACTAATATTTCTAAACGTAATTCAAGAATTCCATCACCTACGCTACATGTGACAGATATGACCAGACATAGATCTTGCTCACGATGCCACATTACATGAGCTGCACTTCATTGATGAGGCCCAGCATGGCAAAAACATGACTGGGGTTGCTTGTATTCGCATGCAGAGGTGCTATGGCCTAGCAGTTCTGACTGGACTATAATTTTTGGGGGCAAGACCAAGACTGATTTGCATGAGGTTCGTCTCTGTCTTTAATGGTACAGTGCTCAAAAGGTGATGGATAGGAATGCGTCTGAGTAATTAGATGTAGACAAGATTAATTCTGGCGTTCTCTACACCACCTTTTGTCTCAGAAAGTACAAAAGGTGGCAGGTAATGCCACTAATCCACCTTTCGAGTTCATGTAATCAGGTCACTGGCAAGCCCAAATTCTTTCTGCGTGTAAATGATGAACCCCTGACATGTTACATAATAGTCCCATGAAAGTGCCAATTTCCCCCCAGAATAGAGCACAGCTCTACCCCAGGGGAAACCTTGTGCCTGATAATGAGTGGATTAAGAAATATCTCTCAGCATCATGCACCCATCCCTTTCACTACCATCTTAAATTAGCCTCCAGACTTTCTGGGTTGGTCCTCTTGGTCTGGCACCTGCTACCATGTGCCTCCTGCACAAAGATGAGTTGGTCAAGTCCCTCACAGGCTGTAGTGTGTTCTTTGGAGGCCCTCGCTAGTCTACCAAGGCATCCCCTCATTTCCCTCCTCATCCCACCTAGGGCCAACCCATTAATCCCAGTGGGCTAAATGCCTGTGATGAGCCAAGGCATAAGCTGCAACAATGATTGCCCCTTCCCTCTCCCCATGGATTATTCTTGGACAGTTGGGTGTCTTAGGCCAGACATTCATCCTCTCAACGTCTCTATATTTCTATGGGCTCAACTGCCCACCACCAGTTATGTCCTTTGGTATTCTGCCATCAACCTCCTTTCCTACCCCCTTATCTTCCAGCCGGAAGCCTAAATCCAGCCAGTCAACCTCACTCCCTTAAGTGTTGTCCATCTATCTTTCCTCCCACTGTGCCATAGAGCCACTAGTTACATCTGAAGTCCACCACCATGTAATGTGTGTTCTCTCTGCAGGCTCTTTCCCAGAGCACTCTGAACTGGTCTACGATGGCATATATTAAAAACTAGAAACCCGAAAGTATATAATTAAATAAAGTACAAAACCTTAAATGGTTAGTGGTCATTCATGCAGTTAGCAATAGAGGAGACACCTATATCACAACACTGCAAAGTGGATTGTCTTGTCCCTAACTGCTATCAACCATAAGAAACAAATCTAACCTATTAAAAAAAAAAAAACTAGTGTTCAGTCTGTTTCCAAGTTCTAACAAAGTTGGATATGTAGGCATAAGGTGGGATTAAGTAAGTTGCCCAAAATCGCACCATTTTGTCAATGAGTGGCCAAGATTAAAACCTACATGTCTTGATTACAGTGTTGTCAGATAAACCACTGTGCCATATGTTCTTTAATCTTACATTCCATTTTCAATAATAAGTCCTGGTTCTACAAACCTTTAAGCATTCCTAAGAATTATGAATTTGCTTGTCTCGTTCCCGCCTTTATCAATTTCTCACAGAGTCCTAGGAAAATGGTTTAAAATCCTTAAATATTTAAGATATTCGGATGCTTAGCCACCAAGGGGCATTATGAATGTCAAGTAACTAAATAACTCAGTCAATCATGAACTCTAATAAATGTGCATGCAAGAGCCATTGCACTGAAATCAAAGTGACGTGGGTCGAAAAGTGGTAAGTTGTGAATAGGAGGGATGTGTAGTTTGTTATTCACAGCAATGGTTTATCATCACAAGGTCACGTCCTACTATTTGACAAACGTCCCTAAGTTAACCATGTGTGTTATTTATTACTCTGTATACCTGAGATGTATTAATTAGGGTTTGTCCCAGAGAGGTTATTTTTTTTTTTTTAGAGAAAATTAAGGGTAATTATTGCTAATTCTATGTTGCAGCTTGCATCCTTAGTGTACCGAGATGCAATCCCTGTGACGTAACCAAACTTATTACTGATTTCTTAAAATAAAAATTGGCCATAGCTTTTACTGCCGGAGGTAGTAGATTTGTGGCACCTTTTATCAATCACAGCGTACAAAGATGCTGCCCCCGCGAGTTTACAATGAAGAATGATTGAAGCGGCATACAAGCGGCCATCATCGGGGCAAAATGTATGTTTTCCACTTCCTTCTTATGACAGTGGGTTCAAAGCGTTAGTGTTATCATTACCGCTCTCACTATGAGTTCATCTCCGTGTTGGAATAGAATACAAAACCTCCAATTAAATCAAGTTCGGATTATGGTTCGTCCTCACTCAAGTACCAGAAAAGGGCAGCTGTTATTTTCAAGATGTTTTGTTCATCCAAATTAAGCATCCATTCCCCCTTTGTGCTTTTTCTTCGTTTTAGTAGATTTTCAAGTGTCCCATCTACTGTTAGTATTTGACGAGAGGAATCAATGTAGACACACTGAAGAGTGTACCAAACACTTCAACAAATACTAAAAACATCTACAAAATTCTGAATAGCAAAGTGTCAGTGCATTATTACGTATTCAGATATTTTTTTATTGCTTCTTCTCAACAGTGCATGTTTGTGCCACCCTTGTTTCATACTATTTTGATTAACTATGTCTGTACCAGAAAGCCTAATGTTTGCAAGAGTTGTTCATTTCCCCGGAGAGGAGTATTAAAGGAGCCAGACAGCTGCTGACCTAAACTTGAAGACGGGCAGGTGTTCGCCACAGGGGGTGGTGCATCAGTGGAAAAAACATCCCCCTCGAGCACAGACAAAGTGCTAAAATAGGTCAGATGCATGAAAGAGGTCTCATTAAAAATTTAAAGTAAACCAATGTTATGCGCTGAAACTACACAAGGACCGAGCTTGCAGCGTTCTAAAATGATAGTCATGTAACTTACTGTAAAATACAGATGTATTTCTTCTACACTTTCGCGCATGTGCCAAACCTTCGGCTGTAGGTTCCAAATAAGAGAGCTGAAAAGAGGTGTGCTTACTGTTTCCAAAAGAAAATGAATGTATTTACTCTTGAGACAAGGCGTGTGCTACTTGCAGGAGGTAAACAAGGGCACGCTCAATATTGTCCCTAGTTCTTAAAGGGTTTTGGTCACTAAGGGCCAGATGTAGCAAAGGGTTTTTCCCATTCTGTGTCAATGGGAAAATGTGTTTGTACATATGGCCCTAAGTTCGAATTGGGTGTGCAAAAAACCTAATCACTGGCAAACCCGAAATATCGGGCTTTTTGTTAGGGAAAGTGTTTGACAGGCCTTGGGTGACTCTTTGTGTGTTGGCCTACAGCAGACCTCAAAAGAATATCCCATAATGGTCCAACATCTGTAGGGCACCTTTGCTGAAGAGACAACATTAACAAAGTTAAGCTCTACCCCAAGAACAGTGTTTGAAAAGGAATGATAATATGGAGCTTGTGTGGAGAGTGGTGCCCTTAAAAGGGATAGATAGCAACATGGTACTCAATCGGTACTTTGCCCAGAGGCCACTAATTTGTTGCATCTTTAGGAAAGCCTGTTTGCATATATTTTTACTTTGTGAAAAAAGAAAGTAATAAATCCAATAACCTGTTGTTATGACAGCAAAGGAAAACTGTCAAAATGCATTACCCTGTGAATCAGAATCCAACAGGAGTGATTGTAGCTTCCACGTTCCACCAAACCCACATCTGACCTCACATTACTACCATGTCGGCTCGCTGTAGGACTGGGAAAAAGGAATGGGACAGGAGAGAGAAACGGAGGCACTGGATATCATCACACTGGTTGCACAGTCGATCATCGTCTTTATTCCAGACACATTGATTTTTAAAATTAAAATGGCTCATGAAGTTAGACTTCATGTATTGTAAATCATATACCCGTTGACACTTTCTACATTCGCCAGTAAATCGTTAATTGAAACTCAGTATTTCTTCTAATATTCAAATACAGTTAAGGCTGATGTAGTAACTGTGATCGACACTCTTGGATATAACATGTTGTTTGCTATCGTCAGCCAGTTGCAATGGTAGGAAATGGCTACCAGTGGTTTAAGTTCAGTATAACAAGTTGATTTCTGTAACATGAAAAGCATTTGCTATTATTGCATATTTCATCTAAATCCCTCTATTCTGGTATTATAGCAAAATAACACACAACAATAATACTCTGTCAACATGATTCCACTGGAGTCTGCAACAATAATATGTTTGTTACACACATGGGAAAATCCTTGTGGAATAAACAAGGGCAAATTAGTTCTTAACTCTGCTGGGTGACTCCTTACAAAAGTAACAAGAGATTGTCATTCTAACAACTGACTTGTCAAGGACTGGTCTTCTTCCTGAATCCATCTCGCATCAATTTAAAATATATTGTGCAGTAAAATTGAAAAGTAAACTGTTAAAAAGTGGTGCCAGAGTTTAAAAAAACTGATTAACAGAAAAAACGTGCAACCTTCAGGTCAAAAGAACTAAGAATTGCAATAGCAGAGCAGGGGAAAAGTAAAGTCAAATAGCCTTTGAAGCGAGCAATAGCTAAACAAGCATAATTGTGGCCCATCAAGTGCTACTGATTTCCACTTTTACACTGTCAAGAGGATTTGACCTGGTAGAGATAGCAAACAGAAACACTAAGAGAATCAATTCCTGTTATAATGTCAAAATACAGTATGTACATAGCCATTTAATAAATGTTTCCCAACATTATAAATCTGGACTATTTTGAAAGGGAAAATACAAATAATTTCAAGACAATTCTAAAAAAGAGAGGTAAATTGAATGGGAGTGTTTGTGTGCCAACGGGCTTATTGCAGGCATCATGGCAAGCAAAACGTCACCCGCCAGTTCTAGACTGTTTTGCATCTCTACATGGCATTTCATGGAATTGCGGCGGGCAGGCGACTTGTGTGGCCTGTGAGCGTGCTACTCAGCATTTCGATGAGATCGAAGGTAACAAACACAACTGACTCCCTGCAACTGACGTTGCTGACTCTCTATATACTTACAGTGACCTTGAAATGAGTGGTTCAGGTTTCAGTAGCTATTGAAATCAAAGAATTTCAGTACAAAAGTTTGCATGAAAACAATTGCCAGGGAGTTCATAATCCTTAATGGATGACTCCTTGTGAAACCAAAAAAGTGCAAGTCTAGATCCTTGAGTGATGCAATATACGTTTCTGGTTCCAAGATGTCTTTTGTCAGCTTCACAGAAGAACTGATGTCTAGGATTCTAATAGCAAGTCCTACTGAAAGAACTGTGCATCAAGATTACCAAAGAATGGGACAGAACAAATACAATTAAAGTCAATAATAAATCTAAAATGCATTTTACAAAGTTTTATTTAACACAAATCAATAAGTTAACAATAAAAATACAACACATTTACATATTTACTTTTCTTAACAAATAAATAATTTAAAACATGCATAATGTATTACCAATTAATGTTTCTTAAAATTAAAAATGTATTTGCGAATCAATCAATCAATCAATCAATTGCATTTATAAAGCGCGCTACTCACCCGTAAGGGTCTCAAGGCGCTGGGGGGAGGGGGGGTCAGTGCTCGAAGAGCCAGGTCTTGAGCTGCCTCCTGAAGGAGAGGTGGTCCTGTATGGCGCGAAGGTGGCTGGGAAGAGAGTTCCAGGTCTTCGCTGCCAGGAAAGAGAAAGATCTGCCTCCGGCGGTGGCTTTGCGGATGCGGGGTACGGCTGCCAGGGCTTGTCCGGTCGAGCGTAGGGTGCGCGGAGGAGTGTAGAAGGAGATGCGGTGGTTGATGAGTTTTGGTCCGAGGTTGTGCAGGGCTTTGTGTGCGTGGGTGAGGAGTCTGAAGGTGATCCTCTTGTTGACTGGGAGCCAGTGAAGTTTTTTCAGGTGTCCGGAGATGTGGTGGTGGCGGGGTATGTTCAGGATGAGTCGTGCGGCCGCGTTTTGAATTCGTTGAAGTTTCTTCTGCAGCTTGATGGTGATGCCGGCGTACAGAGTGTTCCCATAGTCCAAGCGACTGGTGACGAGGGCGTGGATGACGGTCTTCCTGGTGTCGGTGGGGATCCACTGGAAGATCTTGCGGAGCATGCGGAGGGTGTTGAAGCATGCCGAGGTCACCGAGTTGACCTGTCTGGTCATGGAGAGGGATGAAAATTATAATTTTAAAACATCCTACCCTATTCCCATAAAAGCCCAACAGTCTACTACTAAATTATAAATTACTAATTAAAAGTAAAAAATGTAATTACACATTAAAAATTACAAACTACACTAAAAAAGTAAAACAACTATATTAATAGTACTAACAACTTAAGTGAGCATAATACTTAATATATATTAATTTAATTAGAAAACGATAATAAATACAACTATATTAAACAACCAATATTATGTACAGTAGTTTTAAAAACAGTATTATATTCATAAAAAAGATATTCCTACCTTCTATATTCTGTTCCACGATATTTTCGTAGTGATCATATTTTTGACACAATATTTCAATGCAAAAACCAAAGGGTAAAGTAACGTTATAGCTAGTGACGAAGGTACAGAAGCACACACCATAAAGTATTTCAGTGAATTTCTTGATAAGTAAGTATACGTAGTCACAGGATCACGTTGCTTGAATTAATCCGTTTATTCATCCCAAACTTCAGTGCATAACATGTGAAGCTTTCTCCATCGAAGCAGCCAACGCGTGTTTTGTCCACAGTACTTTTTCAGGGCTAATGATATCGCAAGTCCAAATACGAGGCTAGTAAAACACAGCACCATCTGATAATCTTCATACATCCTTCAAATCATGGACCAGGGTATGACAAGCATAAGTTTTTGTACTGAAGAGTAACACTGTGTGCGTATGACAGTTGACAACTTGTGCCCAGTACGTTCCACAGAAGTTTTTTGGTTCCGCAGGAAAAAAGTTTCCAACAGGGCACATATTCTATGCAGTAGATACTAATGCCCTCATTACAACCCTGGCGGTCGGTGATAAAGCGGCGGTAATACCGCCAACAGGCCAGCGGTAAAAAAAATGGGATCATGACCACGGCGGAAACCGCCAACACAGACATCCACTCTAACACTCCGATGGCCACGGCGGTAGCAACAAACACTGCGGAGGTCACCACCAACAGACAGGCGGAAGACAGTGTACCGCCCACCCTATCACAACCTACCAATCCACCAGCTTTTCCGAGCCGGTACTAACGCCATCAAAAGCATGGCGGAAACAGTATCCAGAAGGGGAACCACTCACCTTTCAACACAAAGAACCAGGACGCCATGGAGCCCGAACTACAGGTCCTGCCGATAATGGTGTATCTGCTAATACACCAGGAACACCAAAGATGTCGGCGGCAACGACCACGGTGAGTACTGCACCTAGCACACAGGGGAGTGGGGGAGGAAAAAGAGAGTGACACACACACAACACCCCCGCCCCACCATCACCCACCACACCATACACACAAACACATGCAGCAACAGTACATTTACACCCCGTAACCCCCTGAAAAAACGCAAGGACAAAAGGAATTGAGTGCAAATAGTGATATTTAGAAATAGGCAGATAAATATGCAGATAAAGCTAACGATTGCAAACAACATTATATACAAATACTTACAATATGTACAGAAGGCCGTACACTGTTGTTTGCAAATGTTTTTGGGCAAAAAAACATGGGCGAAGCCCACACTTGACTCCTGCCTCAAAAGGGAGAGAACATTGCAGGGGCATCAGGTCGAAAACACACAGGCACCTCAGGGGGAAGGGTAGGTGGGGCACCTCAGCCGGAAGATGGTACTACGCCACTGCTCCTGGAGGGGGTACATGCCCACAGCGAAGTTCTGGGGAGTGCAAAGCCACAGTCTCTCAAGTGGGTGGTTTGCCCACTGCTTAGTACTGGGGAGTGCAAAGCCACAGTCTCTCAAGTGGGTGGTTTACCCACTGCTTGCTCCTGGGGAGTGCAAAGCCACAGTATCTCAAATGGATGCCTTCTTCCACTGGTTCTGGAGGGGGCCTTGTGCCCAGTCTGCTTCATCTTGCCAAGGAAAGTGATAGTGGATGCATATCTCCACTGGTTCTGGAGGGGGCCTTGTGTCCAGTGATGCTGCACCTGGGGTGTGGCAGTTCCCATTCCCTCACCTGGGTGTCTGAGGCACGAGATGTGCAGGGAATAGGTAGCATGATACTCCATGGAGGCAGAGCCAGACTCCATCCTGTGGCGACTTAGGCTGCAAACTGCTGGTAGTGCCGGTGCTGGTGGTGGTGCTTCAAGTGGTAGGTGGAGGGTCCAGGCCGCCTCCTGCATCCCCAGACTGCTGCCCACTGGGGATGCTGCTGATGACAGATGTAGTGGCAGCGGCTGGGCATGTGGCGGTGCAGGTGGCAGTGCTTGCGGCGGTGTCTGCGGCAGAGATGCTGCTGGTGCTGGCCGTGGTGCAGGTGCTGGTAGTAGTGGAGGGAGACACCAGGCCGTCTCCTGCAGCCTCGGACGGTTGCCCACTGGGGATGATGCTGCAGACTGTTGTTGTGGCAGCGGCGGTGCAGGTGGTGGTGCAGATGGCAGTGCAGGTGGCGGTGCCTGCGGCGGTGCTTTCCGCGGGATAGGTTGCTGGGCTGTCGGTACTGATGGTGGGCACCAGTCCCTCACCTGGAGGCTGCGAGGTCTGAAGTGCCTTGCCTTGGGGTTTCTTCCATTTCCCCACCTTGGCAGACGCTGCTGGGACCTTGGCACTGGCAGATGCAGTTTTGGAGGAGGCCTTGCTCGGTGGGTCGTGCTTCATGGCCGTGCTGCATGCTGGCACCTTCTTCACCTTGGCAGGTGGTGGAATGTGTTGGTCCTTTGCAGGGGTCGGTGGCACACTGGCAGCCCTGAAGGGTGCCCCCTTTAATTCCCTGGGACTTGCAGGTACCAATGTCGACACCGACTTGGTGGCTGAGGTGCTGGCCTGGGATCTTCACACCCTGGCCCGAGGGGAAGGACGGGGGGAGGCGTAGGGAAGTGGTCAAAGTTTGCAATGAAAAGTTTCTTAGATACACTGGGATGGGAAGATGGAGAGAGATTGGGAGTGGAGGAAGTAGGAGTGGTTGTAGGAGGTACAGTTAGACCAAGGCACACAGAGAAGTAAAAGTTCAACAATGTTTATGGGACGAAAGTAGAGCCCAAGTACAATGAATCCAAAGGCGAAGAGTAAAGCGATGATTCCGGGTTGGTGTTATAGGTAGAGTATTTATTCACAGGTGTAGGTTTGTGTCGTCTTACAGGAAACAGCCAACACGTGTTTCGTCACACAAGTGACTTTATCAAGGCTGGGCCCGTCCGGCCAGAGGCACAAGAAGACAGTAAGTTCAGTAAATAAAGAATCGATGATTCCAGTGGTCGAGTGTAGGGTGATATCAGAGCCCTGATAAGCCCAAATATGTGAACCTGATTGCTGGTCCGGGAGTGTCCTGTTCGCCTTCACCTCGCCGAACAGGACACTCCCGGACCAGCAATCAGCCGGCAGCACGGCAGTAGGCAGCGTTTACCGCCAGGGTTGTAATGAGGGCCTAAGTATTGTAAGCAGCCTTGAGTTATTAGACAGAATTCTCTCAGCATGACAATTTCTACATACCGTAAAAGCCTGTGTGCACCATGAACTAACCTAGGATGATGTGCTTTTTTGCTTCAGAAAAAGAGCTATTTATAAAGTTTTCACCATGGTCTGAAGGCTGCAGATGGTATTATCTTTAGCACCTCAAAACTTGCTTCTTTTAAGCGAATAGTGTATTTTTTAATAAGTGTTGCATAGAGTGTGCTCTGTTCTTGGTAGATACTTTTTATACGCATTGGTGCAGTGGTGCTGTCCTGTTCCAGAACATCCAGGAGGGAGGTATGTTTTTTCTCCGGGGATGGATAGTGTAGGACGGGAGACGCATTAGGGGAAAGGAAAGAGTTTTTCCTTCCCCCGGATGTCTCTCTGCAGTGCATTCCTGGTGCAGGATCATGGGTGGGACTGCTCTCATTAGTCACCAGGGATTTTCTTTTGTTTTGAGGGGCAGCCCCGTGGGCAAGGGTTGCTCTCTATTAATTGGGGCAATATTTTGGCTGATTTCTACCTACTCTGGGGCAGATCAGCCATATTTTAGGCCAATCTGCCAACAAAGGGGGGGGGGAGATTACAACTAGACACCAGGGATTAAGGGGGTCATTCTTACTTTGGCGGGTGGCGGAGGCCGCCCGCCAAAGTAACCCCGTCAGAACACCGCACCGCGGTCGAAAGACCGCTGCGGTGATTCTGAGATTTGCCCTGGGCTGGCGGGCGGCCGCCAAAAGGCCGCCCGCCAGCCCAGGGCAAATCAACCTTCCCACGAGGACGCCGGCTCAGAATTGAGCCGGCGTAGTGGGAAGGTGCGATGGGTGCAGTGGCACCCGTCGCGTATTTCAGTGTCTGCATAGCAGACACTGAAATACTTTGCGGGGCCCTCTTACGGGGGCCCCTGCAGTGCCCATGCCATTGGCATGGGCCCTGCAGGGGCCCCCAGGGGCCCCGCGGCACCCCCTACCGCCATCCTGTTCATGGCGGGTTTCCCGCCATGAACAGGATGGCGGTAGGGGGTGTCTGAATCCCCATGGCGGCGGAGCGCGCTCCGCCGCCATGGAGGATTCAGAAGGGCAGCGGTAAACCGGCGGGTGACCGCCGGTTTACCCTTTCTGACCGCGGCTGAACCGCCGCGGTCAGAATGCCCTTCGGAGCACCGCCGGTCTGTCGGCGGTGCTCCCGTGGCCGGTGACCCTGGCGGTCACCGGCCGCCAGGGTCAGAATCAGGCCCTAAGTTATTTGCATGCCGGAGAGCGGCCCCTTGGGCAAGGTTCACTCCCCATTATTGAGGCAATATTTTGCCCATTTTCTGCCCCCTGGGGGCTGATCAGCCTCATTTTTAGACCGATCTGCCTCCAGATGGGGTGGAAAATCACTACATACTAGGGATTACATTTTGTACACATTGGAGAGCGGCTCACTGGGCAAGGGTCACTCCCCATTATTGGGGCAGCGATCATGTTCTGCCCCTCTGGGGGTAGATCTGCAATATCTCTTGGCCCATCTGCCCCCAAGGAGAGCAGAAAGCCCCTAGACACCAGTGATTAAGCGATTAAGTAATTTACATAGCACAGTGTCGCCCTATGGGCAAGGGTTGCCCCCATTATTGGGAAAGTATTTTTGATTTTGATTGTTTTCTGTCCCAACTCCCACCCCACCCCCACCCCCACCCCCAGGAGCAGGTCAGACATTTCGATCTGCCCCCAATGGGGCGGAAAACTACTGGACCCTATTGAATTCTCTGTGTCTGTGAACTGGTGTTTGGTTGGCGGTCTGCATGTACTGGTGTTTGACTGGCTGTGTGTACTGACATTTGTTTGGTGGTGTGTGTGTACTGGCGTTTGGCTGATGATGTGTTTGAACTGGGGATTTTGCAGGTGGCGTGGGTCTGCACTGGGTTTGGCTAGCGATGTATGTGGCTGGTGTTTGGATGGTGGTGTGTGTGAAGTGGCGTTTGGCTGGGGTAAGGGTCACGCCCATCTAGTTGTCAATTTCTTGCCTCTGCTTTGTGCCTCCCTTGGGGACAGGTCAGATGTTTGTAATGCTGATCTGCCCCAAGGGCAGGTTCATAGTGTTTAATTATGTTAAATGTTTTATTTCTTGTCATCATTTGCAATCATAATTGTTAGACTTTTCATCCTTGGCGTGGTCTCCCCTAACTTTTTGCCTCTGTTCCCTAGGTTGTTGATGTGTGCTGGACTCTGATTTTACTGTTTTTGTTACTCTGGGCACTTTACCACTGCTAACCAGTGCTAAAGTGCAAGTGCTCCTTTACAAAATGTGTATGTAATTGGCTTATCCATGATTGGCATATTTGATTTATTAGTAAGTCCCTAGTATAGTGCACTAGAGGTGCCCAGGGCCTGTAAATCAAATGCTACTAGTGGACCTGCAGCACTGGTTGTGCCACCCACGTAAGTAGCTCTGTAATCATGTCTCAGACCTGCCACTGCAGTGTCTGTGTGTGCAGTTTTAACTGTAAATTCGACCTGGCAAGTGTACCCACTTGCCAGGCCTAACCCTTTCCTTTTCTTACATGTCAGACACCCCTCCCTAAGGTAGGCCCTAGGTAGCACTACAGGCGCAGGATGCAGTGTATGGTTAAGATAGGACATACAGTAATGTGTTTTATATGTCCTGACAGTGAAATATTGCTAAATTCGTTTTTCACTGTTGCAAGGCCTGTCCCTCTAATAGGTTAACATGGGGGCTATCTTTAAATCTGATTAAATTGTAGATTCCCTTTGGGAGCGGATGGACATGTGGAGTTTGGGGTCTCTGAGCTCACAATTTAAAAAGACATCTTTTAGTAAAGTTGATTTTAAGATTGTGTGTTTGAAAATGCCACTTTTAGAAAGTGAGCATTTTCTTGCTTATTCCATACCTGTGACTCTGCCTGTTTGTGGAGTCCCTGTCTGGGTCAGTTTGACATTTGGGCTGGTTGCACCTCACACTAGACAGTGACAAAAAGGGAGCTTAGGTGT
Organism: Pleurodeles waltl; assembly: GCF_031143425.1. Lineage (NCBI taxonomy): Eukaryota > Metazoa > Chordata > Amphibia > Caudata > Salamandridae > Pleurodeles > Pleurodeles waltl. Next base: position 843,456,280 of record NC_090443.1, read on the forward strand.
AGCCTGCATATCCTGATGAGCCATCTGTGTTAGGAGGGAGGGGTGGAGTGGTCATTCACACCTGAAAGGGCTGTGCCTGCCCTCACACAATGCAGTCTCGACCCCTTGGTGAGTGTCTGGGGCCTGACCTGGGCAAGGCAGGATTTCACATTCAAAAGAGACTTTACTTTAAAGTAGGCCTACTTCAAAGGAAAAATTGGGTATAAGAAGGACACCCAAAACCACAGACTTTAGAAACCCTTCTGGAAACAAGAGTAACCTCTGCCTGGAGAAGAGCTGATAAGCTGAGGAAGAAGAGCTGCCCTGGATGTGAATGCTTTGTGGAGCTATCCTGCAGTTGCTGCTTCTGCCAGAGTAAAAGGGCAAAGACTGGACTTTGTGTGCCTTCCATCTTGAGAAGAAATTTCCAAGGGCTTGATTTAGAGCTTGCCTCCTGTTGTTTGAAGTCTCAGGGACAGCAAAACTTCTCTCTGGAGAGACTCCTACTCTGCCCTGTGGTGCCCATCCAGTTCTTGGGACCCTGAAGGGAGAAGCTGGCAGCCTAAAGAAAAGGAAATCCCCACACAGAGTGCTGTGCGGGGAAAAGATCGACGCGACTCCGATCTGCTGCTGAAGAAATGATGCGCGGCCAGCTCCGCGGAAACGCGACTGAAGAATCGACGCACGGAGCAGAAGAAACGGCGCACAGCATTACTGACGGAGGCTAGGAGATCCCAACCCGCGCTGCTGGGTTTTTGGATCTGGATTTTTGGAGGCTGGATTTCCGATGCAAGTACCGCTGGGCGTGTAAAAACAACGCAAGGCCTGCCCGGACCCGAGAGTGCTGACCGGATCGATGCATTATTTTTTATGCTTATTTTTTACACACCCAAGGTACATTTTCATGCTAACAGTGTTAGTGTGTGTTTGAAACTACTTAAAGACTCTTTTTGATTTTTAGTTGATAACTTGACTTGTGTATTGTGGATCTTTGTCGTTTTGGTCTTGTTTTGTTTAGATAAATATTCCCTATTTTTCTAAACTGGTGTTGTGTCATTTTGTAGTGTTTTCATTGTTACTGTGTGTGTCGGTACAAATATTTTACACCTAGTACTCTGAAGTTAAGCCTACTGCTCTGCCAAGCTACCAAGGGGGTAAGCAGGGGTTAGCTGAGGGTGATTCTCTTTTACCCTGGCTAGAGTGAGGGTCCTTGCTTGAACAGGGGGTAACCTGACTGTCAACCAAAGACCCCATTTCTAACAATAATGTTTTATTTCACATTTGTATTGTAGCGCAGAGCTTTTGATTTCCTTGGTGGTGGCTCTTGCTTGCAGTTTTGACACTAGTACATCTGCAGTTTGTGTAGTTGCATGTGCTTGGTAAGAACACATTTCTGTACTGTTTACTTCAAATGAGTATCATTGCCCTGCATGAATGTGTTTTTCTAAAATGGTGTAATTACTGCAGCATATTTAGCTTCTGTTTTATTATGTTTCAAGTTCTCTTTGGATTTGTGCAAGATGTGTATTGTGTTGTCTTGTGCGTAATTTTCTTTTTTCCTGTCTAGTGGGATATCATTGGTATTTGCAGTGTCTGTGCAGAGTAGGTGCAGGTGCTCCTCAGTCTAGCTGTCTCTGCCAAGTGAGTGGTATTGTTTTTGAGTACATATGTCTTTTTGTCCTTTGTATTGATTGACTTTTTCTTCCAGATTACAGTATGCCAGTAGTTTTACTTTCTGTTTGATAAAGCCATAATTGTTTATTACTTATTTTACACAGTGTTGGTTATTGTTGACTTACTTTTTGTGTTACTTTTATTAGTAAGGATTATGGCTAACCACATGATTACCACTCAGCAGGTTGTTGCCTTGCTTTTCAAGTCCTCCCATGATGATGGTTCTGGGACTAACATTGCATCTGAGGCAGAGGAGGAAGTCCAATATTCTGCCGTGAATTTTCTGTCTGAGAGTAATCATCTAATGATGAAGCCACTCTTATTGCAGAGGAAGTGCCTCTTTTAGAGGCGGGCACTGATAGGTCGATAGTGCAGAAAGAGGAATCTCATTGCAGCCTGAAGCTGAAAGGCTTCCTTTTGGAAGTGCTGATCTCCTGGTTGCCCCGAACATGGTGCAGCCTGTGCAGAAAGAGGAATCTGATTGCAGCCTGAAGCTGAAAGGCTTCCCTTTAGAAGTGCTGATGTCTGGGTTGACTCGAACATGGTGCAGCCTGTGTTGCTTGCCTTTAGAGGTGCTGCATGGTGTACAGTCAATAAGTCACCTATAAATTTCTTTCAGTTTTTAATGGACAATGTATTTTTGATGAGATTGTAGTAGTTGAGGGACCACAGTGCTATAATTAAGCCCTGCTCTAGAGCTAGCCGGTGGACTCCCACAAATCTGAATGAGTTGAAGAAGTTCTTGGGTTTAACTTTTTTTGATTTTTTGATAGGCTTGATACATAAACCGTACAGAATTTGAAAATTATCTTACAGCAATTGATGCTAACTAATTTCCCCGGCCACAAAATTTGCACTTCTTTTCAATCATTTAGGTGTTGCGGGACAACGAGTGTTTGATAATTTGCCTGCCATTTCACCACCTTTAGATAAAGATATTTTTTTTTATTATTATGTTGAGGTAAGGGAAAGGATAAAAAAACAGTACTCAGATGAATCGAATGTGTTGTTGGAGAGATTTAATTTTGCAATGTGCAAGCAGTCGGGTGATGAGTCAGTGGAAGAGTACAAAGCTACTCTGCATGTGCTAGCTGCGAAGTGTGATTTTGGTGGGTATGTGGATGTGTACATTAGGAATCAGTTTGTTTTTCATTGCCACTCCAAGAAAATACAGGAGCATCTCTTAGCTTGTCGCAATCCTTCTTTGGAAGAAACTGTTGATATAGCGAATGCCATTGAAAGATCCATTGTTACTTCGAGAGTAGTGTGCGGTCAAATTGAACATCTTACTGTCAGTCAAGTTGTGGATGACTCTAATGTGTTTTATGTAAGGGAGAAGTCCTTTAAACAAAGGAAAGGGCAACCACAAGTTGCAAGGTCTTGTTATCCATGTGGTTCTCGCAATCACATTGGTAACAACACGTCATGCCCTGCTTTAGGAAAGAGATGTTTAAAATGTCAAAGGGTTGGTCATTTTCAAACAGTTTGTAGACAGTTTGGCTCTGGCATTAATATGTCATCCAATGGAGCCAAATTGAAAATTAGTAATGTTTACACGCAGGACACTGACAATTTGACTCAAGACTGCATAAGTAAATTATTCAATGTTGTTTTAACTGTAGAACTACGTAATATTAATAATAATATGGTCAGGCATATCAAAGGTCCCATTTGTGAAGAACTTACTGATGCTAAGAAAATATTGGTTATGGCAGACTCAGGGGCACCTGTTACTATTTTGGCGGTCAGAACTTAATCTAATCTATAGCCTACTACAGAGGTTTTAGAGAGTGCATCTACTGACTCTTCAGAGTGGGTTTCACCGATTGTTATTACGGAAAACAAATGGAGATCTCAGGTTGTGTGTTAACTTGAGATCCTGCAATAAAAACATATTAGTGGATTGTCATCCGCTTCCATATAATCAGGAATTGATAACCACTCTTGGAAATTTGAAGTCTTTTTCCACCATAGAGTTACATTCTGCGTACCACCAAATTCCGCTGAGTGAGGCTTCTCAAGAACTTACTATGTTTGTAACCCCTTATGGTGCTTTTAAATATCTCAGATTGTCGTTCAGGTTAGCCTCAGAGGCAAATGTCTTCCAGAAGATGGTGGATTCATTATTTGGTGATATAAGCAATGTCTGTGCTTTTCAAGATTATATTCTTGTGCATACTGAAAGAGGAACATAGGAACATAGACAAATTCTTGAAAAGGTCTTTTGTATTTTGCAAAATCTTGGCATGACTATTAAGACTGAGAAATGCAAATTCATGGTGGAAAATGTAGAATACTTAGATCATATATCAGCTGAGGGCATAAAACCCAAGTTTTGTAATTTAGAGGCAATCAAGAATGCTTCTCCTCCTTCTAATAAAGATGTATTGCGTTCATTTCTTGGACTTTTCGAGCACTATGCAAGGTTTGTCAATGGGTCTGCCTTAATGATACAACCTCTTAGGTCTTTGCTGAAAAAGGGCAGTAAATCTGTTTGGGATAATCAGACAATTGATATTTTGAACACATAAAACAGGTGGTTTTATCTGCTCCAGCTTTGAAGTCGTATGTTTCGTCAGGAAAGTCGTTCATACGGTAGATGCCAGCCTCAAAGGTCTTGGGGCAGTTTTTGGTCAGTGGGCCAATTGACAAGAAAGAGCACTTTCAGTAGCAGTAATTATAGCACCCTTGAAAGAGAAGCACTAGCCTGTGTTTGGGCAATACAAAAATTCAGAACGTTTATTTGGGGCACTAGCTGTGACATATACACTGATCATAAACCACTAGTATTTTTATTAAACGGTAATGGGTTACAAAAGGCGTCTGCCTGTCTTGTGCATCTACTCTCAAAACTGCAGGAATAATCTGGAAGTGAAATATGTGACTGGTGGGAAAAATGTTCAAGCGAGACTGTTTGTCACGCATGCCATGGAATGCTTGATATGGTTTCTGCATCTAAAGGTTTCCTTTCTGAGGAGGACTGGAATTTGGCTATGTTCAAAGATGTGCCTCTATCACAAGTTTTATATTACACCAAGCATGGTTGGACCCTTGCAAAAAAGAAATTGGTGATATCGGTACTTATAGTCAGATGGCAATGGAATTGTCTTGTTATAATGGAATTTGCATGAGGCGTACTGTCAGTGTTCCACCGCGTGACTTAAGACTTAGGATAATTAAAGCTGTACATGAGGGTCACCTAGGAGTTTCAGCCACCTGCAAGATATTAAAAGAAAAGTATTGGTGGCCTAGTTTAGAAAAACAAGTTTCTGATTTTGTTGATAATTGTCCATACTGTATTGTGTCGGGCAAGCACTGGAAAAGCAAAACTAAACCTTTGCATACTGTTTCTCTCCCCAATAAGGCTTGGGAAAGGATTACTATGGATTTTTCTGGACCTTTTTATCTTTTACCTAGGGACATGAGATATTTAATAGTTGCCATAGACTATTTTTCCAAATTGATTTATTATTCATTTGTAGAGCTTGCCAATACAGATTCTGTTATTTCGTTTTTGGACAAACTTTTCCTATTAGATGGGGCAGTACCATCAGTCATTGTTACAGGGAACGGTGTGCATTTTGCTTCTAAAAAAAAATTTAACATTTCATGGAGATGTTCAATATCAAACATTCGCAGGTAGCTTTATATAGTCCAGCATCTAATGGTTTGGTAGAAAGAGCCAACCGTATTTTGAAGGAGAGGATTCAAACTGCTTTAGCTGCTAATCTTAATGTTTCTGATTTTCTTAAAAAGAAAATGTGGGCATACTCCAACGCACCTCATTCCACAACAGGTATCTCCCCTTTTACACTTCTCAGAGGAAGGGAGGCCACATCTAAACAACTACTGGCTTGGTTGGCTGACTCGTTGGTTGGCAAGTTCAAGACTTCAGACATGAATTTGCATGAGTTACAACACAGAGTCTTAGAAAAACAGTTAGTACAGAAGTGTAATTATGATGTCAGAAATAATGTACAAAATACAGAAATGAATGTACATGATTGGGTGTTGATCAAGAAACCTCAAAGAATTCTTAAAGGAGAATCTAAGTTTTCTTTGCCAGTCAAAGTTATCAAAGATACCAAAGCATTAGTACTGCTATAAGGCAAAGGTTGGTGGAATAGGAATAGTGTAGTACCGATTTCTGTTTCACAAGCTGAAATTTAAAAAAATGTTTATTCTGGCAGGGATGGAGATACCAATTCCAACGGTATGTTGTTCAATGATGTTCCTGTAAGGAATGTGGGCAATAAAGAACTGAACCCAGAGATATTCACTAATCACAGTGTTAGTGAAAGAATTGATGAATGTAAGGCAAATACTCATCTTCACAGAAATAGTGAAAAGGAGTTTGTCCTCTAGAGTCATCATGTACACGTAGTAATAGGCTTGTTAAACTTCCATCCAAGTTTGAAGATTTTGTCATGGGATGATTTTCCATCAAAGAGTTATTTGCATGTTTTTGTTGTTTATTTGAGGGAGGGAGATGATGTCATATGTGTTGTAATATATATTTATATGTATTGCGTCATGTCATGTTTTATTCCTGACTCTGTAATTCATTTGTTGTGCTTAGATGTCTTTCTGTAGTTCGTTATTTACTTTTGAGAGGTGTCATAGAATTGTATTACATCAGCACCTGTCAGGTTCTAGAGTGTGTAAGAATGGACAGTTGGACGCTCACTCTGGACCTGAATAGACGCTGATGGATGTCGTGGCTCTGTGAAATAAAGAACCTGCTTAATCTCTCATCTTTGCAAGAAGAATGGTTTCTTTTGGAGATATTGCAATTCATAGAACCTAGCAGTTCCCCTACAGTGGGGGGTCTTCATTAGGGCCACTCTTCAACATAATGCATGCTTGCTACTTCTAAGCGAGTTGTATGTGTGGTGGCATTAATGATGCTTCATATTATTCGGAACTATTTTGTACTCACTTTCAGGCCTCTAACATCATACTAGTTTACAGCGTAATGTGCACATAGGAAGCTTGGATGATGTTGTCACTGGTGTCATCAGTGGACTGCTCTTCGTGGTATTAAGCTGCTAATATTATTCCTTCTCCTGCTGAATGCTCCCAACACGAGAAAGCTAGACTGCTAAGTCGCCTCAGTTAGATGTGGTGAAAACACAACGTCTAAAACTGGATCTGCTTTCGGTGATGCCATTGCAGAAAAAGAGATCACAGTATGAGACACCAGGGATTCATATGTTACCTATTAGAAAATTCTATTCACAAAAAGTGGGATGAATGTGTAAACAAATGCTGCAGTATTGCTGTAGCTCAACACCAGTAAATGAATTCAAATCATGTTCCTGTGATTCAGACACATAAAGCTGGAGAACATATTAGGTCTGTGTTTTAAGAAATGGTTAAAATAGTAATTCTTAGCAGGCTTAGAGGCCCTTACAGTACACTGAAGATGGATGGCCATAGCACTTCCTTGTATGCGAGCCTTCCTAACTGTTAGAGGCTTATTGTGCAATCTTACCCTCTTTAAGATAACTATGAAGCATCAGAATATGGTGACTGGTAATATTAACTTTTTCATTGAAGTTAAGACTCCTGGCTTCTACAGAGCCCTGAAAATTCGTAGAAGTAGGAGCAAATTAGCATATTTGGCATAACAGGAAGTGAAACGTTGCCATCAAGGATCTGGTACACAGTCAACATAATTACAAAAATAAATGTTTCAATGTTAAACTATATTTTTAAAGTGAGCCGCCTCGGAACAAACAGTTTCTGCAAGATAAGGATACTTGGCTGAAACTTGAGTTTTGGTAAAGCTAATTTTGGGCAGGTTTAGATTCCAGAATAGGACCGCAAGTTTCAATAAATATTATGATTTAGAACATGAATGTTTTCAAACAGTGTTGAAATCACTTCGAGCTTTGGACCCCACAAATATTTTGAATTTGACAGGTGGTTTGTTTTTCCCATTCTGAGCATATTTTCTTGGAGCTCACTCCCTATGCCCATACCAGAACCCTTACCTGCAACCCTGCTGTGCTTTCATTGTTTTCCTTTTTTTCACACAGACTTGAAAATGGAAGTCACTGTTTCCACCTGGCACGTCACCATATTATTGCCTTTTGTACTGTTGTTTTATCATCGACGTAATTTACTCCTCTAATTTTAAACATAGTAGCATTTCAACTTTCAAAAAGTGTAACTGCTTAGTAATTGCCGGGTTTTACGATGATTAAATGCTCGAACGATGAGTGTATTTGCGGTTAATTTAAATTTAAAAATTGCGGAAAGAAGAGGCAACATTTTGAACTAAAGCTTGATGGTAACAAAAATGTATCTGGAAATCTAGTTTGATGTGTGCCTATTCGTTTTGTAACATTGCCACCTGTTGGAATGTTTCAGCATTGTAATGAAACCAAAATGGTAGTTTCGCCGGAAGGGACGTTATTATTCGAGTACCGTTAAGGGGAGAGATGGGGTCGCACGCAAAGTAAAATGCTAATTCCGTGAAGGAATTAGTGAAACTACCCTTTCACTGTCATTCGACTTCACATACATGTGTTGAGCCGAGTTATTATATGTTATTTACTGGATCATCATGCGTGCTCTTTAGAACAATGACTTGTATATTACAAATCCTCTTGGGGACATATTATGCAAACAAGTACACACCTTTATCGGTGGGATGATACCACAGACACGATAACTAATTGTAAAGGGGCATCTTAATAGGCAGGGTCAGAATGGGACTGGAAATGGGCCCGGACAGCAAAATAAAAGTGGCCCCCATTAGTGAATCAAAAGCTTAAAAAGTGGCCCACGTGCAATTCGGTGCGTTTTCGAAACTGTGAACAGAAGCTGAATAGTGTTATGCAAGTTATGACAGACTGCTTGCATGTGTACTTGCTGCAGAGGATGACTGTGGTACTGCCAGACAAATGTATGCCAAAGACCGGCCCTCATTACTATAAAACAGGCCCACAAACAGCCAAAAAACAGCCCACGCACTGATCTGTTCGGGCACTGCCTGACTGTCCTGTAGGCCAGCCCTACCCTGTGAATAGATCAGGTGTTCACATATCTACAGCCCTTGGCAGTCGCCAATTCGTAGCCTCCCTCATTCTTCTCCCTCCCTGTAAACTCTCAGAACATTCCCTACAGCACACAACTAATGCAGCTTCCTAAATCCCCTAAACCATCTTATTATCCTGTCACAGTCCCATCCTATTGCTCCCCTTTTACCATCTTTCCCGGACCTCAGCTTTTTTTCCTCAAATACCCTACTCCCTCCTTCAGCACCCTGGCAACAAGATGGAGGCATCCGACGTGGGATACTCCACCCTCTTTCGGCGTTTAGGACTCTGTTTCGAGTCCTGCATCCCAGCAAACCTGCCCTACCAGCAGCAAACGCCACTCCAGCGAAAATTACCAAGCCTATTCCATCAAAAGCCTGCACATTAGTTTACAAACAATTCCTGCTACCCTTCTTGCTCCGTGTACAAAGACGCTCCTCCATCTGCCCCCCTCTCCACTAAATCTAACACTCGCCGTACCTGCGCTCAACCAAGAACATTTCGATGAAATACCGAAACTGCCAGGGCGGGAGGGTGCTCCGAGAGCTAACTCTAGTGCACACCGGAGCCCCACCTTAAAAAAGCCGACTCCTAACCTGTCCCCTCTCTTACCTCTGATCTAGGCCAGTCCTAACTTTAACCCACCAATCTCTGCCCCCGTTCGTCCTGCGAGACACACCACCTACCAAAAGATCCTGGTGTGAGGTATGTCAAATCATCTACCTCGGGCAACCCATTGGATGCTAAAAGACAGGATACGTATGTGAAAAAGGCTGCTTTAATAGAACAGATTTGCACATATATGCTACCCCTGGCAACTACCAACACAACTAATTCCCTCGTTTCACTAATGCATTAACATTTCTAGCTTCCCAACCCTTCAACCTCCCTTCAAACACTCTTACAGCTGCAACCTCATCTTTCTTCTCAAACACCCCACTCCATCCATCTCTCCCTAACCCCGCAACCTCCCCCAGCTGGAATTGCCCAACCACTGAAGGTCCAAACCCTTCTGTGTTTATGAATCTGTTTCCAATCCTATCATCTAAGAAAACTCTAATCATGTGTTTTTCTGCTCCCCTTTCAGCCGCATAGTACACTGGCCCATCTGCCTCAATGATAATTCTGAAGGCTACTTCTATCCGCAGATTCCTCATGTTTAGAATATTCCCCAGGTGCCAGAAAGGATTGTGAAGTTTTCACAGCAGCGCTCCCATGTGCCTCTAGGTGGCACCATGTAGCTCCGACTTGGGCTCGTTCTCTGTAAGTGATAGAGGCACCCCTCCAGCACGCCAGTTCTATATTTCTTCACCTTCAAACATGGATCCAGAGCTCTGCTCCCTTCTTCATCAGTTTGATGAGATTTTCAAATGGAATTCCAGTGTGAAAGGTAATAATGTTCCCACCTAAAATCCATGGCGCGACTACCATAAGTACATGTCTGTGATGGACCTGCATGAGGTGTGCACTCTGGGTTTTGGGCTGGGGGGTATGACTCCAAGTCATGTAAAGAATGTACCCTAATGCATGTTGAGTGCTTTCAGGTTCAAGGGTGTGTAGCGGTGGAGGTCAGGCGGACCAGGGTCCATGGCACTGGGCGCGGTTCAGGTGCAGACAGGCACAGACGGTCTTGCCTTCGGCATGCCTTTGGCATTGTTGTGCGGCAGCGCCATTAAGTAGGTCCTGGGAGGGGGAGGACTGCGGGAAGTAGAAGGCACAGGAAAGACATGGGAGATGCAGGTAAGGAGAGGGGGGAAGGATGGAGGTGGGAAAGCGCGGGAGAGGGGAGGCAGGAGAGTACCTGGAGAGAGGGGAGAAAAGAGGGGAAAAACTGTCACAAGAACAAGGGAAAAAACAAATGGGTTCAAAAACAAGGGGAAGCACAAACAGGCACCAAAACGAGGTGAAGCTGGAGTGAAAGGGAAGCACAAGCAAGAGCAGGGATAAACAAAAATGGTGGGGAATGCGAGATGAGGGTCAAAAAAGCTGAGTGAGTGAGGCAGATGGACTGAAGATGAGAGCCCAGAGAAGGAGTTGAGAAGCCAGAGACAGAGTAGAAAGGGTGAGAGAGAGAATGAGTCAGAAGCAAGCATAGGAGAGAGTGAGAAAAGGTGTGCAGTAAGGCATGAGAGTGAATGTAGAGGAGAGGCGAGCGCAGAAAAGAAAACAACAGCAGTGAGAAAGGAGGAGCGCAACAAGTTGGCCTCAAGGCACCTCAAAGAAGACAGCTGGGTCTGAAAGGGCCGTAGACTGGTCAGAGGATGAGTTCAGGTAAGTGGGGGCAGGGGCCTAGGCACCTGCTCAGTGGGATCACACAGTGGCTGCCATTAAGTAGGGCCTTGGAGGGGGAGGCTGGAGAAGGCACCAGGAAGAAGCAGGAGAAACAGGTAAGGTGATGGGGGAAGAGGCAGGCTGGAAAGCGCAGGAGGGGTGAGGGGGGAGGCAGGAGTGACTATGGAGAGAGGGAAGAAACGGGGGGGAGAGGAGAAAAACAGTCATGGGCACACGAACGAGGCAAAGCACAAACATAAACAAAACAAAGCAAAAACACAAATGGGCACAAAACCAAAGTGAAGGAGGGGGTGAAAGGGAAGCACAAGTGAGGGCGGATATAAGCAAAATCAGCGGAGAGTGGGAGATGAGGGTCAAAAAGGCCGAGGGTGAGTGAGGCAGATGGACTGAAGGTGAGAGCCCAGAGAAAGAGGCACTAAAGGGGTGAGCACGAGTGGGCAACAGGCAATAAGCCAGAAAGAGAGTGAAAAGGGTGAGAGAGCGAGTCAGAAGCAGGCACAGGAGAAGAGGAGTGCACTAAGGCGCAAGAGTGAATGTGGCAGAGAGAGGAGCAGAAGAGCAAAAACAACAGAATGCAGAGAGGAGGAGCGCAATAAGGTGGGAGCTCAAGGCAGATGGTCTGGTCCAAAAAGGCCTTTGGCTGATCGGAGGACCAGTTCAGGTAAGTGGGAGCTACGGCCTAAGGATACGTAATGCAGATTTTGTGAATGCCCACATAGTAGTAGACTTCAGTTCATTCACAAAAAAGAGATGCAGCTCCAACAATCTGGGTACCTCTAAGTAACCCGCACATAAACAGGAAATGAATGTGCATGTATCAATTCAAACTTCACAAGATGCATTTAGAGAGTGATGGCATTCATACAAAATTGTATGCATTGATACAAAAGAATTGAATGTAGATTCTTAATGTTCTAGCGTGACACGTGTGAGTTGTGCAATGAGAAAGTTACTTGTGAGAAGATTTACAAAAATGAAGTTGTGGGCTATTATGTGAATACAGATATTTTATTTTGGGTATGTAGGCAATGAGATATGCTTAGAGTGGGAATACCTTGAAATGTTTACGAGTTACAGAAAAAAAGTCACCAGTTTTATCTGATTAGGCATAATTTACTAAAACTTATAATTGTCTGGAAATGCTTTTTTGAACTGGATCACATGTTAATTTCCTTTGCTGCTTTCATGCATTAGAATTTAATCCCCTGCTCTTAAAACAGCTGTATTAGTGATATAATATGCTTGATTCCCTCGAAAAGTAGCATACCTACACTTACTGATTTACACCTGTGTACAAGTGTAGATTTGCTACTTTATAGGATTCACAAACATTCCCAGGAATCTACGTTGAAACTGTGCACGGTGGAGGTTTTCATGTAGATTAGTGGTGAGGTCATTTGACATCCCAATATGAGTCCTATTCTAGGGGTCCTCCATTGTCCTTCCCACCCTGGAAAGGGATTTACACTAGCCTTTGAATGGAGTAAAAATCTGACCCTGTCCAGGGGGAAAAGGGGAAAGAAAGGAGTTTATGATTGCCCACAAGCTTAGATGTTTTGGGCGTTCACAAGTTTCCAAGGCAAACCACATCTTGAAACACACATTTATCTACTCCTTAAGTGGGATTTACAGGCGTGGAGAATTCCACACTCGTGGCTGAGGCCTCTGCGCACATAAATAAGTTTACACTTACTAGGAATCCATTTATGAATTCATGGCAAGCATAAAATAGGCATATTTGGCTGTAAACTTATGTTTACAACTGAATTTACCTTTGCGATTGGGGCCCTCAATTTTTTATGACCTGCACTGCTGCCCTTGATGTTACTGCATGCAGATCGTCTTTGTAGCTACTTACTGGCTAAAGTTTTGGAAGCTGTCCCTCTGCTCGGATTGTCATGTGCGGGGGCATTGCTTTTTGGGGGGTGTTTGCGGTGTTGCACCCTCCTAATAAATGTATTTTGTAATAAATAATTGGGTTCATGTGGTTTAAGTCGGGTATAGTGAGGCATTTGTCGGATTTCACATAGAACTTTTACATACACATGCAGACACACACACACAAACACTTGTCTTAAAAATGGTTATTTTACAACATATTGAGTTTTATGTACCCACTGTCAAGCCACACTACTCTGCCTTCCTGCTGCTCCTTAACCCCTTCCCCCCCACCCTGCTTTTCATATAATGTATTTTAACCAGTATAGTTGTTGGGAAATATGAAGCCCACCCCCATTCACCCAATCTTATTGACCAAGCTATGTCCCTAGTCATATGGCTCCACTCTGCCAAAAAAATCAAGGTGAATGTTCTAAAAAATTGGACCTTACATTTGACACCTGTGGCTGGATGACAGCTTTAATAGTGTTTAAAGGTTTTGAAGCCATAGGTCTCCCACGCTTAACCTGTTTTTTTACACTTCTGAATAGCTGTTCTCAATTTCTATAGGTAACTGATTTCCTCCAGAGTTAATTCTCTTTGTTCATTTGCTGTGGCCACTGACCACATCTAGTAGCACTGCTTATGTTCCTTGGCTGGCGAGAGGCCATCCTTCCAGTTATGTGTCCATGAAGTTAATCTACAGTTGTGGAAGCAGTTAGAGACAAGTAACCCTCATCGCACCGATCGCGATGGACAGGCTTGAGACCCATGAAATCTGCACAAATGAAAGGCACGCAGACATGGCAAGCATCAGAAATCTACATTATGGCCTAGCAGCGATACTGGGGCAGGCTCATACCGAAATGCAGTTGGCAATGTCAGGGACATAGCTACAACTGGTGAGGTGGTGTAGGCCACCTGAGACACAAGGGTCTCAGGGGGTCAACGGAACCCCAATAACTATTGTCTTGTATTGCACAAGGAGGAACCTGGGACCTTTTCCTAACTTACACTAGAGCTTGCAACATCCTTGCTACACCACTGGCTGCTGCGAACCAGTGACAACTCTGAACCAAGTCAGACCAGCAAAATGTCACTTGAGATTAAAGGGGGGGCCTGGAGAGGAGTATTTAATATTTGGGAAGGTGACACCAGGAGTGTGTCAACAGTGCAATGAAGTATGCGTGCTTTCATGTACTTTTTTCGCTTTGACAAAGGAAACTTTCCAAATATTTGAGCTGACAGACGTCTTTGAGTCCACCCAGCCCAACATGCCAGTTAAGAACAGACATACATTTTGTACACTTTGTTCGGAAGGGGTCACGATCACAGGCGGAAAATGGGTCTGTGAGTTGACAAGGCCTTGACTTTGAAACGTAGCTTTGAAGACGTAATAGGCCGTGTTACTGTAGGCCTGCTTTCTCGGCCTGCTCACTGTAACAACACTGTGTTTTTTTCTTATGTATGCCACGTTAAGCCTCATGGGGCTGTGCGTAGCCAGAACCTGTACATTGTCTTGTTTTGGCACAAGTCAAAATAATCTGACATATGTGATATGAAGTGAAGCATGAGTTAAAACATGCTGACATGAGATCTTTTTACTTGTAGTGGCAAATATACACAACCTTCATAACTCTGAATGCGCACACAGATGTTTGCAGTTTAAGGATGCAAAAGAAATGGTTCTATGATGTGAAATTCAAGGACTGTACATTTCAAAATCTATAATGGCTGCTTGTGAAACAAACGTGAATATGTTTGTCTGTAGAGTTAACAGCCATTTCTGCAAGGAATCTTTGAGGAAATAAAACAAAAAATATAATCATGATATAAATGCGGACTGCAGATTCTAATGCCAAATTGGCAAGTGGGTAGGGAACGTTCAACAGTATATGGCTTGAAAACTGACATCGCAGATTCAGGGAAAAAGATCAGAAATATGAAAAAAACCAGGATTCCAAATACAATCTTGTAGTGCACGAATTTTACTTCTTTATCCTAGAGGTTCTGAGCTAACGTTTATGCAACTAATCTTACTACTCATGTATCCTTTACCTTTTTTAGTGATAAATAGTGTTGTATAGCGTGTAGAACAAAACTACTGGTATAGCTGATACATGTATAAGTTGTAGTTGTTTTGGCGTTGTTTCTCATTACGAGTTGTCCTGATGGAAATTCAACATATGTCATAGAAAAATGAACAAAATCTAATTAATCCAATGCTGTATCATTGAACTTTAAATTTTGGATGAAATAATAAGATTGTACAGCATCTTCTATGTGCTGCCATTTATATGAAATTGAGTAACTTTAATTCATGAATTAAGTTAAAATCGGTGGAAAGAGAAAACAAGGCAGACCATAAGTCTCAAAGGCAATGATAAACAGCCTAGCATTATATGGCATAAGGGTTAGTGCCTCATACAGGATAGCCTTACCACTTATAGACAACAGCGAGGGATGCAAATGCAATAACAAGCTATAAACTAGGAATGAAAGGACAATAAACCGGCTAATCTGGAGCAGCGCACAAATCAGATTCCCAGAAGATGCACGCCCTGTTTGTTTCACCTGCTACTATGTATGCTTCCCTACCTTGGCTATCTCCTGTATGTTTCTGCGTCCCTTATTCTCTTGTAAAGCAAGACTGAAATAAGCACCTTTTGTACAAATATATTGTCTAAATGTTGGCATCCTTTGCAGAATCAAATGTCATGCCAATATTATAGTTGTAGGAAAACATGTACCAAAAATACTTGCTTCAAACAAAGGCTTAGTTTCTGAGTCTACATGAGTCAGGAAAATAGGACACAAAAATGCAAGAGGAGCACAGTTGCGATAGTACTAGAGGTTTGTTTAAACCAGATTCCAACCTTTTGCCTATATGAATGGGGTATAACGTGCATTTTTTGTTTTACCGACCATAAAAAAGAACAGTATTCCACTATCTGTGGTAATTTCCCGTGGAAAATTCCACCATGTAAGACCTAGTGTGATTTCTACATGTAAAACTTTCGGGTACAACCACTATTTACGTTCAACTTTGAATGTGAAATCAGGCACAAACACTATTTGCACCCAAATTCCCCATTAACATAAAACGTAGATTGAGCCAATACATTTTCTTTCTATGATTTGTAGTCTTTTATAGATTTTCAATTCACATTGAAAGCATTTCCACCAAAAGGGATTTTTCTTGTGTTTTTTTTTATGTGTCACTAGTGTGTGGCACTAAAATACCTCTGAAGCAAAACTGGAAGAAAGATTATATTGTTGCGTCTTAAACATTTATCCATTTAGCAAAGATTTGGTAATAGACATACTAATCTCTAATGAAACATGCTCACTTAGGTGCATTCAACTTCCATATGAGCGTATATTTCAAGTATAAAAAATGAACATAGCTAAGCATGTGTTAAAGCCACGCAGAAATAACGCAGATTTATGTCTCACCTACAGCCAGCTTTTAACTGTCTGTTGATGACGTATTGCAGACAGTACAAATGGTTAAACAGGGGTGTAGAATTTAAAAAAGTATCTACTTGTCCATTGGACAGTCTGCTCCATAAATCTACTTGTCCTGTAAAAATATCTATTGGTCCCTTTTTGTGCCACATAGTGTGGTGACAAGTTATGTCATGAATCTCATTATATAAGAGCTCTAAATATAGCCTCTCTGCTAGTGCAAGGGCTTATACTATAGTAAGGCATGAATACTAGCAATTTCCTCATCTTGCCACCTTTACACAGATCTACATACTGGAGCTGAAGGTAGCAGTAAGCAATAGTTCAAAGGTTGGAATGCCCTTTTTTGTCTCTGCAAACCTGCTAACGTCCATGTTTTAAGGTTTTCATCAGGTCTTCCCTGATAATTTCCCATACTGAGAAAGGTTGGAAATTTGCTCCTGAAAAGGGTCAGAAGTAAAACTTCTTCCAGGGTTGGGGAAAAAAGTGGTTAAAGGGAAAGTAAACTTTTAAAGGCTCAAGAAATTTTCACATGAGCAAATCTACACAGGCATACTTGCTTGTTCTTAAATACAGTTCATGAATATTTTCTAGGAGTATGATTTCCTGCTCTTCTTCTGTGAATGTTTGTGAATTCATGAACTATGCAAATCTGCTCTAATGCAAAAACAAATACCATGGGTGCACTTTTGTGACTTTCTTTAAGAATTGGGCCCCTATTTAGATCTGGTGTTAACCAATACCTTTTGTTTTATTAAAATTCAATTTCTCACTCTATCCATCTATCAGCTGGCTTCACTGTGACTGATCTTACTTGCAGAACCCGCTCCTACTCAGCGCCAGGATACCCTCATGGGTGACAAGTTACGCCCTCTACAAATCCATGTTACATTACAATTATTACAATCTGCTCTTTCACAAGGAGCATATCAGCACATAAAGAAGTTTTGTTCAGTGCCAGGAACCTCTGTGGCAATGTGTGCTTTTTGCAACCAAAAAATATTTTTGCTTTTTGCTGAAATTTGCCACAATGGTGAGGGCCCAGCTGTAAAGTTTTACAAACACCATGTTAAAACTAGACAGGCATTGACAAAACCAAAAGACGTACCACCAATATCAGACCGGTTGGGTTTGCCAATGCTTGTTTATATTCATGTTTCACAAAATCTTGGTGAAACTGGTAACACTGACTGACTGAATATTTTTGGAAAAAATGGTACATACAATTTCTCAGTATTTTAGCAGAACCTTTTTTCCTAGTTGCATTTTTTGTAAACATTTTATTTTGAAAGCAAAAAATCTATCTTACTTTCAAGCTTCTGCAAATATTTGCATATAATCAAAAGGCATACTAGGAGCGTGATACGTAGCCTCATAGTTTTACACTTTGCAAACATGTGTACACTTTTTTACTGAAACCACTGTCAGTAGTGCAGTCCGAGCTTACGTGTATTTAAAACACACACCCTTATTATAAAGGCTTTGTATTAATGAACCATAAATACAAGTTCAGACAGCATTAACATATGCACACAAATATTACCTCAACTGAAGACAGTTCCTTTCCCTGCTCTGAAATGTGGAACTGTAAATTGTTAGCCAAAGGGGGTGTGCTGCAGCGGGGTTGAGCCTACTTGTTCCAAGGACAAAATAAACCTGAAAACTTGTTGTCCTTGACCCCAAACTATATGTGTCGGGCTACAGGTATTCCACACCCCTACTTAAAGTGGGCTTTGAGACAGCCTATTACTTATGTTTAGTTGGCTTTCCGGTCACTCGTGTTTGTCCCAGCCTTGGAGCATAGCTTCTTTGCCATCCTTTTCATTGGAAGTCTTGTATTCACCCACTGCTCACATTCAGGGATCAACTTTTTGCTTTTTCTTTCAGCACTCTATGGGAATGCATGTGCTCTCTTGCTCTCTGCTTCATATGCTGTTCCAGTCTCAAATTCAAATTCCTGCCCCCACATGCTCCATGTTGCTCCCAACGCCCATATCCCAGCTCATCCATTGTCCCCCCATCACTTTCTTTGTGGCTAGTTATTTAAATCTCCCCGTCTCGTACCCTTAAGTCCTCAGTTGCTCCTCTGGCTGCTCACCTTCACTCTTTGTTGCCCTTCCCATGTAGACTTCTTGCCAACATCCCCCTCTTGTTGTGATTCTTTAAAAAAAAAACCTTTGCCATCTGCGCTTTGGTGCTGGCCCACATCTTTAACAAAATGCACAATTAAATTATGTTTTTATTATTGTTTCACAGTTGGTGTTAGAATCTTGACGATGATGGGCTGGTTCTAGTTATTTGGGGCCATATGCATCATGCATTTTTGTGGTCGCAAGTGGCCCATTTGGGACCGCAAAAATAAATTTTTATATGTGTGAATTCCAATTTGCGATTCAGTAACATTCACATTTTATCACCTACCTCAAATAGGTGGTAACCCATTTGCAGACAGGAAGGGGTCCCCAAAAGACCCCTTCTTCTTTGTGAATGGCAGCAAAAACATTTTTTAAGAGCAGGCAGTGGTTCCACGGACCACTGCCTACTCTTAAAAAATGAAAAGAAAACTTTTCATTTTTATTTTTTAAACACATCCCATTTTCCTTTAAGGAAAATAGGCTGCATTTAAAAATAAAAAAGATTGCTTTATTTAAAAGCAATCACAGACACGGTGGTCTGCTGAGTCCAGCAGGCCACCATCCCTGTGATTTTTGTGTTTCAGAAAGGGTCTGAATTGCGACGTGCCTCATTAATCGTAGTGCGGTAGGTCGACTTGCGACCCATTAGGAAATGCTAAATGAAAATCATGGAGTTCATACATTCAAATAGTAGTTACCTAATTGTGATTCCCTCTCCGTATGGCAATCTCTTCAAAGTGCCCCCGCTATTCTTATGGGGTTACTGGTTCCTCATCACACACAGGTGATGACCCATTCGGCACAGCGATGATCATGGCTCACTTCATTTCGGCCCTCCTCTGGCATAGGAGAGTTGCTGATGTTCCCTGCACACAGGCAATGACCGAATTTTGCAGCAGCCATCTTCTCACACCTCGCCAGGGGAATCCACTCAGCAGGCTTCCCGACTAGATCTCACTCCCTCCAATGGTCTCCTCTTTCTCTCAGGGCACACTGGTCTTGGCAAGCAGGCAGATGCTGGTACTCCTGGCTCAAGGGCAGTTGGTCCTGGATTCCCTTGGGATATCCCCTCACCCACCTGGGAGCCTAGCGGGACTTGATCCCCAGTCCTGGTCCTTGACCGAAGTCTTGCATCCCTTCTCCTCCTCCCTGCTTGACAGTTGGCAGTTTTAAGAGTCTCAAGATCCCCTTCTTATAGTCTATTTCCAAACACCAAATGTGATTTAGAATCTGAGTCTTCAACGTTTATGTTGGGGGTCTGTTTCCTTTTAAAGTCCCACTCCTCTGCCGTCCTTTTCTTGAGAAAGCAGACTGTCACAGCAAGAGCGACTCCACAGCTGATAGCCTACAACACAGGCCATGGGAGTGACTAGGAATTTACACCTGGATGTCAGTCAGATTGAAATGTGCTTAAACAGGTTAATCCTGGAACCTAATCCCTACTCTTTATTTCCTCCGTTCTCCTCCACTGGCTGCTTCTTCTACATGTCTGGCATGGTTACCCATGTGCACCCAGTTGTCGGCTGTTGTCCATGTTTTCACTGCTCTGTAGTTTATACTTCTCTGACAACCTTTCGGATTTGGCTTTTATGCTTTTCGCCCTCCTATCCTCAATAGCTTGCTATGTGTCTTGTCTTAGCCATTCTTTCTTCTTTATTGTATTGGCCCCCGAGGCATGTTTCATTTCTGTACACAGTTGCTGAAGAAGTCTGTTCCCATTTCTTGTTTGCCTGTGTCTGCAGATGGCTCAGGCTTTTCATTTGTGTCTTCCAGGAGCTAGAAACAGTTTTTGATCTGTAAGATGAAAGCCTTCTTGGGGGCACTGTAATTCTGCCACACCAAAGTGCTGTTGCAGTGAGCATTTCCAGGTGCCTGTTGTCATCAAGTGTGCAATCTAGTTTCTGTCTCTGCCATTGGGTGAGCGCCAAGTTAGTTTGTGACTATCACAGTGAGGAAGAGAGCCCTGCTGAGCAGATCATTTGTGGCACAAAATTCCCACAGTCTTTTTCCTTTGTCATTCATTGCTCCATAACCTTCCTTTCCCAAGGCTCTGTCATGGTTCCTGTTGTAATTTCTTACTTAAGCATTCAAGTCTGTTATCACAATCTTCAGGTCATGGTTCAGCATGGCCTCAAGCTCAGCGTGCATCATGTGGTAGACTCCAAAGAAGTGAGCATTAACCAACTGTAACGACTGTCGTGGAATCACCTTTCTGTCGATCCGAGTAAAATCCTGGCAAAATTAACTATACAAAACATTTCTGATGCTGTAGGCAAATAGTTAAGGAAAGAACATGCTGGGGTCCTCAAGATGAGATTGTGTGTTCATCGCATCCTTACTCTACGCAACATTTTAGAGCAGCGCACTAAGCGGCAGAGGCAACTATACATCAGCTTCATAGATTTTGAGAAAGCCTTTGACAGTATCCACCATCACAGCATCTGGAATATACTGAGAGCCTATGGCATATTGCAGCAGATAGTTCTACACCTAAAGAGCTTCTATGATAATTTTACCTGCAAGTTGGGAGATCGTGAGTATAACTTTGAAGTCAAGACCAGTGTGAGACAGGAATGCAGGATGTATGTATTGCTCTCCAACCTAGTCATTGATTGGGTGATGCGATGCACAACTAAAGACGAGATCAGATGCATCAGATGGACCTTATTCTTTACACTGGAGGACTTTGACTTTGCAGATGACCTAGCCTTGCTCTGTCACACACCAGAATATGAAAGATAAGATATTTCGCCACAACATCTGTTCACAGCAAGTGGGCCTGAAGATCAACATAAACAAATCGGACATGATGCCACTCAAAATCTCAAACCAGTCAAGGTGGAGAGAGAGGACCTAGCCATGACTGAAGTTCACCTGACTCAACAGTACTTTTAGACATGAGGAAAGGGAAGGTGATAACATCAGGAGCAGACTGAGCAAGCCCAGGATGGCCTTCAGGATGCTGAACAGTGTTTGGAGTTCATCTCAGTACTGCAGCAACACCAAGCTGAGGCTTTACTAGAGCTGTGTTCTGTCCCCTCTCTTGTATGGATCAGAATTCTGGCAGATGCCGAAAACTGACATCACCAAACTGTCAGACTTCCATACCAGTAAACTGAGAAGAATTTTGTACATTTATTGGCCACAAACCATTTCCAACAAGGTACTGGTCATCAGATGCAAGCAATAAAGCAGGGACTTCATCACTATGAAAAAAATATGGAGATGGAGAGGAGACACCAGCAGGAAAGAACAAGACTTCATCACAAGAACAGCTCTCCAGTGGACCCCAGGAGGCCAAAGAACACCTGGAGGCATACTGTAGAAGCAGAAATGAAAACCCTGAAACAAAGCTGGGGCACCATACAGAAGCTTTCCCAAGACAGACCAAAGCTGAGGTCTTTTGTTGCTTACTGAAAACTATGCACTGCGTGCCCTTCTCTCAAACTTCTTCCATCACACTGCTAAGTGCTGCATCTCATAACACAATAACCTCACCTCGGTGGTCATCACCCACAACACGGAAACACTTCCCAAATAGGATCAAAACAAAGACAACACTCTTCACCCACACAACGCTACACACATAGGCAAGCTCTTCAGTGCCCCACATATAACAACTATATAAGAGTAATACAATATAATACATGCCAGTCGGTATAACAAACAATTTGGTGTCCACCATCTCGGGATAATAAATAAAAAAATAGACAAAATGACACTCTAACCATGCGCTTTGAACATGCATAAGTGGGTTACTGCAGCTTAATGTACCAGCACTGCACATGCATCCTTGTTGTTTTTTCCTTTTGTAGGTCTCGCATAGGCAGTATGAAGCATGGTGTAACTCATCTGTGGGCTTAGAACACGCCCACCTCTTGTAATTCGTTCCTTTGCCTGCCCTGTGAAAATACTTGCTTTTCTGTGGGCAGTTGCTTACATTTGTCCCTCCTTTTGGTGTGCTGCTCACGCCCATGGGTCTGCCCATGTTACTTGCAGGCTTTCACTTCTGGGCTATTTGTCTTACATTCATGCACTATTTTTTCTTTTAGAGCTCAGCTCAGCCTCGGGGAGCAGCAGAATTAACTGCTATACAACCCTGCATAACTCCCATTTAGAAATATTGTGTGATTATCGCCATGGGCCATTACATGTCTGCAGAGATGAAGAAGTTGCATTTACCTGAATTGCATGGGCAATTTAGACCTTCTTTGTCGCGCTCAGATTCGCCAAGGCCATCTCTCCCTCAAAAACAAAGTGCTGCAAACTTTTCAAGACCGGAAACTGGGAAACACGCTCAGAACGTCATTAGTAGGGGACACTGTCATTCACCCACTGTAGGCTCCTGAGGTAATCTGTCATTAAACAGATTCCATATGACTCGCAAACAACTATTGCACACAGAATAACGGCCCACCTCTCCTGCAGTGTGCCTTTGGAACTACCTAAAATGTTTGGCCATCTTGAAAAACAAAACACAATTGTTATGGAATGGTCAAAAAATAAAAAGGAGTCTTATTTTTTTCAAAACTTACCAAGAAAGCTGTTGTATTTTATATTTTCTAATAGAATTATTAAAAAAATTGAAATAAAATGCATATTTTCCTGTACCTGACATATAATGGTAAACATGCAGCAATAGTCACAAAAAGTGTCTTATATTTTTAATTGCTTACTATTAATTTGTCTATTAGTGGGAAATCTTCTTAAAGCGCACGTAAATACTCAAGGGCCAAGATGTAAGGCTCGTGTTATGTTGCCTCGGTTCTTTGTTAACCCCTTTAGTGTGGGCGTCGGCCACTGGCCGACGCCCGCACTACCTCCGTGGTGCGGGTCACGACCAGTGGCCGACACCGGGATTTTCTTTTTGTTTTGTTTTTTAGCCCTGGGAGACACGGAAGAGCTTCTGTGTCTTCCCCCGCCCCCCACCCACCCCTTTGTGACGTCAGCACGCCTTGCGTCACAGTGTTGTTTTCCCAATCGGAGCAGGAAGCAGCCGTAGGGCCGCTTCCTGCTCCGATGGGGAAAACGGCCCCAAACGGCCTTCCCCATGTTCGGGAAGGCCTTGTATGAGAGGGGAGACTCTCCCCTTTCATACGAAGCCTTCCTGAACGCGTTTCCTGGCCCTCGATCGCAGCACAGCTGCGATCGAGGGCCAGGAAATGCCACTAGACACCAGGGTTTTCACTTGGGGGGGTCGGCCCCCTCGGAAAACGGGCCGCCCCCCCCGGCCATATTTTCAAATTTAAATATTGGGGCCCCCTGGGGGGGGGCGATCGCGCCACCCTCAGGGGCTAATTTTTTAAAAACAAAAAATAACGAAATTGACAGGGGGTTGCCCATAGGCAGGGCGACCCCCTGTGGGGCCATATTTTTCAAATTCAATGTTGAGGCCCCCAGGGGCTAATTTAAAAAAAAATTAAAATAACGAAATTGAAAGGGGGTCGCCCATAGGCAGGGCGGCCCCCTGTGGGGGCAATTTCTTTTTTTTGTAGTAGTTTTGGCCCCAAGGAAACCCTACAACTACCCAAAAAAAATAAAGTTATATATATAGATATAGATATATATACATATATCTATATCTATATATATATATTTAGATAGATATATCAATCCATGTAGATAGATATGTCTATCTACATGGATATATCTATAGATAGATCTATATATATATATATATGTATGTATATATATATATATATATATAAATCTATAGATATATCCATGTAGATAGATATATCTATATAGAGATCTATATATATATATATATATATATATATATATATATATATATCACTTTTGTCAGTGCATGTGTGGTTTCCCTGGGGGCTGCAATCGGCCCCCAGGAAAACCAGACCCACATATAAAAGTGATCTATATATATATATTTTATATATATATATATTATATATATATTATATATATATATATATTTGCCACCAGTTGTCTTGCAGTTGCAGCTTGCGTCTTCAAAGCAGTGCACATACTTCAACTGACACATTTCAACTGTAGCTTTTAGGCAGCAATAAAGAATCAAGTAAGTCTTGTGATTATGTTTCTGCTACAAAAGGATCAGACTTTTGTCTAGTGGCAGTTTTAGTGCCATAAAGAAGCGCAGAAGGTTTACATGACTACTGCAAAGAGCAAATCTGTATTTTAAGTAAATAGTTGAGTACGTTAGTAAAGTCAGCCACTACCTGCGCTATAATACAAATGAAATGTGTGTGCGGGGTGGGGGGTGGCTATGGAGAGATGAAGAGCATGTTTGCTGGGTGGTAATGAGGGAATCCAAGAAGGAGGACATGGAAGTGGGAGCACCAATAATGATTGTTGGACTGGGTGCAGGAGGTGCTAAAGACTGTGACGAATGGTATGTGACAAGGTGTTTGAGTGTCTTGAAAGAACGTGCTGATTGAGGGAAGAAGCGCAGGTAAGTTGGCCTCTACTGTTGCACGTATCACACACACACACCAGCAATTTTTTGACTGTCTATGTAGGCTAGTGTTTTAGAGCAACAGTTTAGGCAATAGCAGAGATGGCATCTTGATGGATGACTGCTGCTGACATCACTCTGGTTATAGAGGACAGCTCTGACATAGGATCAGAGACTGAGACAGCAGATACTGAGACAGCATCTGAGGGACAGGACAATGGCGTAGACTCTGGGAGTGATTTTTCAGTTGGAGGAGTCCCATTGGATAACTCCTTCCAGTAAATTGTGAGGGAGGTGATGAGGGCAGTCCTGTTGTCCCTTCGCAAGCACAGTCTCTGCAACAGGGCAATAGTGGATTAACCCAACCCAGAGAGCAGGTGAATGCGGGGGCAAGCACAGAGAGGGTGCTCTCTTGGGAGCTCCCCAATTTAGTTCAGCCCCGAATTCCACTGCCCAAATTGTATTGTGGAGACATCAAAATTATCTATCACAAAACAAACTGGTTTTGTAAGGCAGGCACCTGTGTTTTTGGTCCTGGGTTCGGCGGCTATATAGGGAAACATACTAAACCCAAACATTTCTGGAAACTAGACATCCGGGGGAGTCCACAGAGGTGTGACTTGTGTGGATTCCCCAAAGTTTTCTTACCCAGAATACACTGCAAAGCTGAAATGTTGAATAAAAACTCTATTTTTCTTGCATTTCTGTCACACAAACTACAGGAATATGCTGCGATCCACAACATTCCTACCACCCAGTGATTCCTCACCTGTCCTGATAAAAACACTACCCCACTTGCGTGCCTATACCTAGTGCCTGCTTAAGGAATGGATCACCCCAGGGTCAACAGTTGCCTCATGTAAGTACCAACATTGACCGTTGTGTGATCTATTCCTGTCGCGGGCACTAGGCCTACCCCCACAAGTGAGGTATCATTTTTATCGGGAGACTTGGGGGAATGCTGGGTGGAAGGAAATTTGTGGCTCCTCTCAAATTCCAGAACTTTCTGTCACCGAAATGTGAGGAAAAAGTGTTTTTTTGGCCACATTTTGAGGTTTGCAAAGGATTCTGGGTAACAGAACCTGATCAGAGCCCCACAAGTCACCCCTTCTTGGATTCCCCTAGGTGTCTAGTTTTCAAAACTGTGCAGGTTTGCTAGGTTTCACTAAGTGCCTGCTGAGCTAGAGGCCAAAATCTACAGCTAGGCACTTTGCAAAAAACAGCTCTGTTTTCTTTGTCAAAATGTGATGTGTCCACGTTGTGTTTTGGTGCATTTCGTGTCGCGAGCACTAGGCCTACCCCCACAAGTGAGGTATCATTTTTATCGGGAGACTTGGGGGAACGCTGGGTGGAAGAAAATTTGTGGCTCCTCTCAGATTCCAGAACTTTCTGTCACCGAAATGTGAGGAAAAAGTGTTTTTTGGCCACATTTTGAGGTTTGCAAAGGATTCTGGGTAACAGAACCTGATCAGAGCCCCACAAGTCGCCCCATCTTGGATTCCCCTAGGTGTCTAGTTTTCAAAACTGTGCAGGTTTGCTAGGTTTCCCTAGGTGCCTGCTGAGCTAGAGGCCAAAATCCACAGCGAGGCACTTTGCAAAAAAACGCTCTGTTTTCTTTGTCAAAATGTGATGTGTCCACGTTGTGTTTTGGGGCATTTCCTGTTGCGGGCACTACTCCTACCCCCACAAGTGAGGTATCATTTTTATCAGAAGACTTGGAATGCTGGGTGGAAGGAAATTTGTGGCTCCTCTCAGATTTCAGAACTTTCTGTCACCGAAATGTGAGGAAAAATTGTTTTGTGGGCCACATTTTAAGGTTTGCAAAGGATTCTGGGTAACAGAACCTGATCAGAGCCCCACAAGTCAGCCCGTCCTGTATTCCCCTAGGTGTCTAGTTTTCAAAAATGTGCTGGTTTTGTAGGTTTCCCTAGGTGCCGGCTGAGCTAGAGGCTAAAATCTACAGCTAGGCACTTTGCAAAAAATATTTCAGATTTCAATGTAAAAATGTGATGTGTCCATGTTGCCTTTCCTGTCACGTGCATTAGGCCTACCCACGCAAGTGAGGTACCATTTTTATCGGGAGACTTGGGGGAACACAGAATAGCACAACAAGTGTTATTGCCCCTTGTCTTTCTCTACATTTTGTGCTTCCAAATGTAAGACAGTGTGTGAAAAAGACGTCTATTTGAGAAATGGTCTGTAATTCACATGCTAGTATGGGCACCCCGGAATTCAGAGATGGGCAAATAACCACTGCTGCTCAATACCTTATCTTATGCCCATTTTGTAAATACAAAGGTTTTCTTGATACCTATTTTTCACTCTTTATATTTCAGCAAATGAATTACTGTATGCCCGGTATAGAATGAAAACCCATTGCAAGGTGCAGCTCATTTATTGGCTCTGGGTACCTAGGGATCTTGATGAACCTACAAGCCATATATATCCCTGCAACCAGAAGAGTCCAGCACATGTAATGGTATATTGCTTGAAAAAATCTGACATTGCAGGAAAAAGTAACAGAGTAAAACACTGAGAAAAATTGCTGTTTTTTTCAGCTCAATTTAATTTATTTTTGTTTTCAGCTGTTATTTTCTGTAGGAAAACCTTGTAGGATCTACACAAATGACCCCTTACTGAATTCAGAATATTGTCTACTTTTCAGAAATGCTTAGCTTTCCGGGATCGAGTATTGGTTTCACACCCATTCCTGTCACTAACTGGAAGGAGGCTGAAAGCACCAAAAATATAAAAAATGGGGTATGTCAAAATTGTGTTGAAAAATGTGGTTTTCTGATTCAAGTCTGCCTGTTCCTGAAAGCTGGGAAGATGGTGATTTTAGCACCACAAACCTTTTGTTGATGCCATTTCCAGGGAAAAAACCACAAGCCTTCTTCGGCAGACCTTTTTTCCCATTTTTTTGAAAAATAAATAAATTGTAGGTGTATTTTGGCTAATTTCTTGGTCTCCTCCAGGGGAACCCAAAAACTCTGGGTACCTTTAGAATCCCTAGGATGTTGGAAAAAAAGGACGCAAATTTGGCGTGGATAGATTATGTGGACAAAAAGTTATGAAGGCCTAAGCGCGAACTACCCCAAATAGCCAAAAGGGCTCAGCACTGGGGGGGAGGGGAAGGCCCAGCAGCTAAGAGGTTAATGAACGCTGTCCTGCCTCTTTGCTTGCTGTGAGAGCTCACGCTGTAAGCGCTGCTATCATAGACGGCACTAACTACACTGCTACGCAGGCGCGTGGTTTAGGATGCATTTGCCAAGGAAACCGTGCAGCGAGAGGCACGTTTGTCACTTTCAGGTATCAGCTGGAGCAAACGTTCGACCGAGATGGATTTTGGAACTCAAATATAAATTCACATTAATGCTTTATTTTTATTGAGAAGAACAGGCAGCATTTGGTGTGTTTCCTTCACAAAGTCAAGTAAATGTACACAACTGGTAGAACATTTCATGTCGGTATTTTTTTGTTTTTGTTTTAGAAGAAGGGTTCACAGCTTGCATCTGTTACAAATGATAGTGTGCGGTAAGGCACATGTGCCCAATTTCTAGCCACTTCCTGGTTTCATCCACCTAAGCCTAATGCTGTGCGGTAGTGAGAGGAAGCCATTAGCTTGCTGGTATTGGCAACTGGAACAGGAAAGCTACTGACTATGTCAGCTTGTTCTAGTGGTACTCAATGATCTGATTTGCTTCAAACCTGTCAAAGTGGTAACGGGGTTCCTCTATGTTGGTTCCTCTTCATCTTTAAATTAAAATGCAGTGTATTCTAGGACTACTCATTACTGCCCGTTGATTTAGTTGGGTAGTTTTTAAAGCTATAGATTTGCATTTCATTTGAAAGGCTGTAGCTGAACTTTCTTTGTAGGCTGATAGCAAGAATCATATTATTAATTATAGTAATGGGAATATGGTGTTTTCTATTCCTGATAGAAAGTGTTTTATCGGTTTGCAGCAAAACATTAAATACAGTACTCAGTGTTTACAACTGATGGTATTGTGAATTATTACAAATATTAAACACATGAAGTGTTTCTGATATACACCCAACTATGAAACACACAGTGAAGACTGTTATTTCCAGTCATTTTTAGGTCTCGCATAGGCAGTGCTTAGAACACAAACACCTCTTGTTACTCGTTCCTTTGTGTGCCCTTTAAAAATCCTTGCTTTTCTGAGGCCAGTTGCTTACATTTGTCCCTCCTTTTGGTGCGCTGCTCACGCCTATGCTTCTGCCCGTTACTTGCAGGCTTTCATTTCTGGACCATTTGTCTTATTCACACACTTTTTCTTCTACAGCTCAGCTCAGCCTCTGGGAGCAGCAGAAGTGCTGTTTAGCCCTGCATACCTGCCATTTAGAAATCTTGAGCCATATGTACGAACACTTTTTCCCATAGACACAGAATGTCATTACCGCCGTAGGCCATCACATGTCTGCAGAGACTAAGATAGTACAGCGTTTACCTGAACTCCATAGGCAATACAAACCTTCTCTGCCTCACTCAGAGTCACCAAGGCCATCTCTCATTCAAACAAAAGTGCTGCCATTTTTTCCCCGGCAGATACTGGGAAACACGCTCGGAACGTCATCAGTAGCAGACACTGTCATTCACCCACCCGAAGGCCCTCGAGATCGCCTGTCATTAAACAGATGCCATATGACCTGGGAAACAACTATTAAAAGCAGGTTATCGACCCACCGGTCATGCAGAATGCCTTTGGAACTGTGAGGGAAGCTTGCATTGTACCTTCTGTGTGAGGGAAGCTTCCACCAGTTCCTAAATAAACTTACCTATCCCTCACTGTCTTGCTTTCTATCTATTCTATGCATCTTTGACCCATATATATTCACCATGCCACAAAATTCCACAGCACAAATACACTCCGTACCACACAGTTCCACAGGGCACAATTACACAAGTAACAATTAAAATACAAACCACAAATTTCCATTCCAAGCACCATACATCTCCTACACTCCAAACTAAAAGACATAGATAAAATACATTCTCATTTTTAACGCCGATGTCTCTAACTCTCGCAAATGCGAGACCTATTGCGTTTTTGCTATTCTGTTACTGACGGTCAACATAATATGCGAAAAGCATGGACAAAGCTGGACAGGTCTGCATTCGCAGCCAAAGGCGAGATCTGTTGGCATAGCCAATGCTTGTCTTTCAGTTGAACAAAATTAGTGTAGTTTTCAATGTACCTCTGAGACTAGAAATGTAACCCGAGCATTTACAAACAGCGTTTCTCGTGCTCACCCAAAAGGCTGGAAACGCTGCAACTAACAAGGGGTGCCGTGTTGTAACCTTAACTTTATTGGAACGGGTCTGGTACACTTTCTGATTAAAAATGCATCGGAGCGGAGAAGCAAGCGATTTACTGAAGGGGGGGGGGGTGTTATTATGTCGCAGTTCTGCCATACAGTTCTACTGGGAACGCAGACTGTAATAAATACCGATTTACATGAGCCAACCCTGGCTCATGGACTCCGTGCTATGCCTCCAACGCTTCAAATGTTATCGAAGCCCGGTCTTGAACCCCGAGGCAGATTTACACCTACCGAAATGTCCCGTATCACTCTGTAGTACAGTACATACAGTACATAGAGATCGCGATCTGTAGATAGGACAGAGATTAAGTGTAACCCTATATCAAAGAAAAAGAATTTTCAAAGTCTCCCCGTGTGAAGCGTCTGGAAGTCGTCTGGCCAACTTTAGTGAACGGACGCCAGGGCCCCCGCGTGCACTCGGCGGTTCTTCCTCCTGAGGGGCCTGGACCGCTGCTGTTGTCCTGTAAGGAGACCGTGTGGTGTGTGACAGTAAAGCTGGTAGGGGCAGACAGCAGGGGCTGTAGCATGTCCCACGTTGACCCTTCGAAATACCTTAGGAAGTGTGTCGAGCGCCCGTCAGCAGGGCTTTTAGTCCTGTGTGGGGAATGCGGCGTCGTAAAGGAGAGCCCTCACGCGAGGCTGGCAGTAACTAGAAGAGTCAGCCGCGTGCAGCGCTAACAGCCAGGCTCGGAAAGCATCACTCGACCGGATTAAACAATTCTGATATGTTCCTCGCCTAACGCGGCCATGCGCACCCTTCTTACTCCTACCAGCCTGTTTATGAGGGGATGTTACTTCCCACGAGGGAGAATCAGCGTAAATCAGATTCCTCTGGCTTCATCGCCATGCAACTTCCAGTCTCTTGATTAGTTAAGCTTTTCACTTATTAGCAATAACATTAGATTGTGAGCCATTCATTGCTTTAACTACCTCTACTAATGACAGATTTTGAGCCATTTATTGCTTTAAGTAGTTCCTGGTCGCAAGCTAATATCTGGGAATTGTGATCAAACCATCGGACAAAGCAAAGGAAGGAACTGCCTCCCTTTAGACGAATTTGTTTAATTCCCGGATTAATTATTAGTAACCCTCGTTACGCGGACTCATACCGTTCCTCGTCACAGACCTCACTAGTGAGCAGTATTTAAACAAAACGTCAGTGCAAGGACCCAGAGTTTTTCTTTGCAGTCCACTGCGTGTGCTGCTGAATGCCGGGGTTTCCTTGAGGAAGGCTACTTTCCTAGTTAGAATTTCAAGCTGGACATGCTCTAATGTCTCAAATACAGTATGCATTATGCCACAAACGACAAGAGAAGATCCAAATTAGGAACCACAGAATAACCCTAGGACAGGCCAACTCAAACCTTCTTAATAAATAAACGGAGGACCATTTCCCACAATGCTCCTGAGGCACTTTGATAGCTGCCAGCTAGACGTGCAAAGATGTAGCTAAATCCAGCTTGAAAACATGTCACAAGAAATTCAAATTTACTAAAGGGTCACAATCCAGGGGAGACATCCCACATATACAAATTAGGACCATAAAGTTCTCCAATACTGTGAATACGCCCTTGGCACAAAAGGATTTCTAGGCCGCCTCAGAAAAAATGCCACTTCCTTAGACATACCCGGTTTCAAAGAGTCCTAACTGTTTAGTCTCCAAGCCATTGAACATAAACCTGACAACAGGATGAAGCACAGGTCTTTGCTACCAAAGTTGTAAGTGATAATATTCAAGATCCATTTTCGTCTAACTTCCATTTGGGTCTGATTTCCATAAGCTGAAGGAGAGAGATCCAAGAGTTGCCCAGAAGTGAACCGGTAGAATGACCGAGGACCCCTCATCTTGTGAACAGCATATGTCGGGGTTAGAAGTGGGTCAGACACGGATGGGGACACACTGGTACACAACAGATATCGCACACATACAAAGCTGTCATTATGGTGCCAGTATTCATTGGCACATGATTGCTTGCACCACAATGACAGTTCATTCACACCTGCCAACTGTGTCCATGTGTGCACATTGCCAGGGGACCTGTACCTGTCATGTGGAGTACTCTGGACAGAAATATAACTAAGTGAAGGCAAATAGCAAACCTTGAGGCCAATGAAAAAAAGAGAGAGAACACCCACTCCACAAGCCCTCATAGCACTGCTCCCGATACAAAATGCTGGAAGCAGGGCATCAAGTCCAATCCGAAGGCACATATGTACATCCATAGAGTATCCAGATGTTTCTTGATTTCTTGAAAGACCTTCATTATGAGAGAGAACTCAATTTAAGGTAAAAATACCCAACTGAGGATGTCAGTCTGCATATTCTCCAACCCCTAAGTGGTCAGAGGCCTGGATCAATGGAATGTGAGACTCTGTCTAAGTCAACAATAACAGTGGTGAACTAGGGCCTTTGATATAAGATTTTGTAACCTGATTATTATATATGGTATCACACGCCTACCAATGTATATATACAGAAATTGACTAAAGTCTCATTCAACCTTCCTTCCTTCCCCACCAACTGGGTGGCATATTTAATTCCTCGGCTAACCACACTTCTTGACCTGAGGCAGATTCCTAAGTGTCACCCTTTCCCAATGTGATTGGCACCCGTTGTCATGACCACAGGATTTGAAGACCAAAGCTCGAATCTCCCGCAGAGCAGTAGGTTTTCATGAGCCACCACTAGAAACAGCTTTTCAGATACGCTGCCACAGGAATGGAGGGATCCTAGTTCTGAAACACTAAATCAAATTTTTCAAAATACGCTGTACTGTAAACTTGAAGTGAAATATGGCCCAGACCACCATAAATATGAAGGCTGCCATGTCTCCTTGTGAATGCAACTATTGATTCACCAGAGTAGCTTCCATCCTTAGGAGAACTGTCGACGCTTTACAGCCTTTGCAGCTGGAAGGAATGCATGCCCTAGAGGGGTGCTAAACAGTAAACCCCCATACAGGTACATATTCTAACAGGGCTGGATGATGGCTCTCTTGGTCTGTAGGTCTCTTCTATTTGGCTCCCCTTCTTAGAGGATCTGCTAGCAGGACCTTTTTCTGTTCCTTGAATCTGTGGAAATATTCTCAAAGTCTTGTCTACGTTCGAGGGCACCCTACAACCCTCAAGTGCAGGAAGCAGACTCATCCCAAACCTGAATGAATGCCATAACATAACCCCTCATAGAAGGCAGTACCTGTGCAGGGCTTTGCAGAGGAGGGTCCACATATTCTTACCGGCATCTACTTTGGCTTAATGGAAGACTGACCCTTAGGTATCCCTTCCATGACCTCCGAATCCTGAGGGGGCATCTGCGCCTAGGTGGAAAGTGCTGAGCAGACTGACTTCTAGAATTGTACTGTAACATCACCAAAATCATTTTAGGGTGAAAGGCCATTGTGAACTTGGCATTCTTTGTTGTCTGCTTAACCATCGGCTCCGTATTCTGACCAAAATGTTTTGGCTCAAAAAAAGGGAGTTAAGCAACAGCGATTTCTGAAAAATTAATTCTTCCAAGCTATCATCCATTGTTGTCGATGGCTGGCCATTGGCTACCATTGCTGTAAGAGAGCTGCTACCTGTCCTCTTCACATCCGAAGTCATATAGAAATATTGCTGAAGTTGCTTCTCCATTAACTCCAGAATATCACTAGAGTCTTCATCCTCTTCCAGAGTAGCAATAAGAGGCTGAGTCATGAAGCAGAGATTGGACAGAATAAGCAGCACACAGAGACAGAATATTGCTGAAAAATGAACTCTGTTTAAAGCAGACTCAACCTTCTTTTCAATAAAATCAGCCTGAGCAGCACCCTCTAGCACCACATTCACACGACTAGTCAACTTGTACAAAACAGAGTCAATCTTCAGTGTGTCAGACCATCCTTCTATAAATGAGATGCACTTATTTCTAGACACTTGGAACACATAGCTTCTCAGGCTCTGCCCACTTCTTTAGGATCACTAAATGAATACTGGGCAAAAGAGGAAGAAAAAAATCACAGAAAGATAATGCTAAGAAATCATCAGTGTGCTGCACAGGACCCTCAGACATAGAGGCCACAGGAAGCCCCTTACCACCATATGTTGAATGTGAGCTCACACTTCAGGAATCACCGTATCCCTCACACGTTTACCCAATATGTCAAATCCCAAATTATTTAATCTCATGAATCAGACTATCACGATCCCCTCTCTCTCTAGGGTCCTGAGAGTAGAAGGTCTTGAAGAATGAGGGAAACAGACAAGTGCTTATCTAAGACCACCTGCACAGTGCCTCGAGCAGCTAATAAAGTTACGAAGAAGGCATACAGGCCAGTGGCTCATCACCGGCACTAACAGGAACTCCAGGTCAAAACGTCCCTAGAAAAGGATAAGTACATGATTTAAAGAAACAAATGCTACAGTCTACATGTCTCCTTTGGAGGGCATGTGCCTGAACCCCTGTATCCTAAACTGCTCTGAAGAGCTTAGAAACATGCAAAGATTTCTACCTACCCTTGAAATCACCCATAATACCAGTACTCCACTATAGGATAGTCAGCGCGTGTCTCAGGTACAACACTAGAGTCAACACAGCTAAACAATACTTAAAGGAAACAAATACAACATCACAGCAAGAATAGCAGCAGTCACCCAGTCAACACTCGGTGACTGACACATGTAGCAACAGCAGAAAATATGATAAATCGAGCACATTTTAGGCAGCAAAAGTCAAAATTTCAAAGGAAGACGCTTACAAAAGCTTCTTAGCATCAAACAGGAAGTCACTGAGACTAAAAGTGGAACATTAACAGCTGAAATTGAAACATTGCAATGATCCTAATCTACCACAACTAAAAGGTGTATCTAAGATTCTTTCGCTTTGCATTTTAAAATGGGGGCGGGGGTTATTAGCTAATAAGTTTGGAACTGCATGACAAATCTACGGAAAAGTTGACAGAAACTTGCAAGGATTGATTTCTTACTGGTGTGTGAAGTTTCATAACAATCCATAAGGGGAGGGGATCAAAGGTATAGGTGCCAATACCATTTTCATTTGGTTATAACTTTGGCACTGCTTGGTGAATCTCCATTATATGTGGCAGGCAGTTGTCAAGTTACATTCAGTGCAGGTATTTAAGGCGTTGTTGCCATCACAATAAGGATGCAAAGCAAAAGGAGGAAGTCAACTAATATTTTACATTTATGCATAGTTTTCAGGGTCCCAGGCCCATTTGTTATGTGCTGCCCCAGTCCAGGCTTCTTGTTTGAATGCTACGGCTTGTCATCATGTTTTGAATGGAACAAACAAGAGTAGAAGTCGCTGAAGTCAAAGAAAAAACCTGGACGGGAGCAGCACATTACAGATGGACCTGGGAACTTGACAGGGCTGGTTATTAATATATTTTGCAAAGTTTGATGGATTTTTGGGAGATACTTAAAATGTCTAGCTTAGTATTGCTTTTCTGAATCTCATGCAGGTCCATCAAGGGGCGGGTAGTCAACAAAGTAATAATTTATGCACCCACACACAATTTGGTGAACATTTAGATGGTTGTTGTATACATATGTGGCTGCAAAAAAAAAAAAAAAGTATTTTTGGTTACTATATATATTACACAGTCAGATTTGGCAATAGCTAGGCCAGACTTTCAATTGGAAGAGTGTCTTTTGTTTTGCTAATAACTTTGGAACAATTTGATGAATCTTCATAAAACTTTGTCCCAAAAAGTTCATCCACCCCAGCTCCTTCCTGGAAAGTTTCAGGGGATATGTCAAGGGGGGCCAAGAAAAAAAGGGTGGGGTCCCAAAGCTCAACTTCCCCATGTAATTTCCACAGGGAATTGTAGATAGTGCTACAGCCAAAATGGACAAACAGAAATACACCAAATTTGGCAGAAAGCTGGTTGTTTACCAAGAAAGTGTGCTTTATATGCATCTGTTCAGTAGGTTTGCAGCATTTAAGGTTCAGAATTAATAGATATATTGGCAGTTAAGTTTAAATTTAAAAATTCAAGTCTTCTTATTGTTGAAGGCAACATTTTTGGAGTGAGCACCCTGGTTGGTTGGTGGCAACATGAAAAGAAATGTTATGGCAGCTGTTACAGGACTCCGCCAGGTCGGTTTGGCTGCGGACCGAGAAGGCTGCCAAGTCGACGGTCTTCCGCCTGCTGTATTTAGATGTTACAGCTCTGTAAGAGGATTGACTGGTGACGGTTTGCTGATGGAGGGAGATGGCGGCGGGACTCAAATGGGCTTTGTTTAATGGCAGGGGCTATGGAAGAGAGGTAAGTGACACATACACACACTGTCACTTAGCCATAGGTGTACCCTCGCACTACACACTGCATAATACAACACTGTCACACAACAAACCATTGCCATTCCGACTCAACACAACCCGTACATGCCAAAAACACACATTGATATACATCCATGCCACAACATGCACACACCATTGACACTGCACTCACATACCACACAACCAGAGCAGCCAACACAACTGCACACTCAGCTACACAAACACATTCACGCACAACTTCACACATCATGATAACGTCCTCCACACAATTACCACACTCACCTGAATGTTACACACGGCAATACAACATACCCAGCAATATTGGTCTCACATGCAAGTGACACACATGCAGACGCAACCACATCACGCAATCCCCGCTCCCTTCACCTCAACCAGCCAATCCACAGACACATACACGTACTGACTCACACACTCAACTCGCAGCACAACACAACAGGTACAGGTCCCCTGGCAATGTGCACACATAGACACAGTTGACAGGTGTGAATGTACTGTCATTGTGGTGCCAGTGTTCATTTGCTAATGAATACTGGCACCACAATGACAGTTGTGTATGTGTGCAACATGTGTTGTGTACCAGTGCGTACCTATCCGTCTCTGACCCACTCGTGTCCCCGACATATGCACGTCACAGTGATTTAAAAAAAACATACTTTGACAGTTATATGTCTGCAGTGGCCCCGACGTTCCGTGCAGTGCCCACCCAATGTACTCTGCCAATGCAGCATCCCTACCTTGGAGTCTGGTGATAGGTGGGTTGTGTTTTTTCTGAGGGTCGGTGGCAGCAGCAATGGCAAGTGTTTTCCAGTCGAAGGCAGGTGTGGAATGCGGAAAAGAGTTTAGTTTTCACACCCTTTCCTCCCTCAATCCGCTAACTCAAACATGGAGGTCGGACTGCCATTTTTTTCTTGGTGGTAAGGCACTTTCAAATTTGCACAGCGGGAAGGGTGTCTTGGGTTCCACAGTCAGCCACTTTTC
The DNA here is from genome assembly GCF_031143425.1 of Pleurodeles waltl. Classification (NCBI taxonomy): domain Eukaryota; kingdom Metazoa; phylum Chordata; class Amphibia; order Caudata; family Salamandridae; genus Pleurodeles; species Pleurodeles waltl. Next base: position 843,493,810 of record NC_090443.1, read on the forward strand.
CCTATCGCTCTACTGACGCAGGCTGCCTTTCTTGTCAAAAATGGTGGTTCGAATGCAGGCCTTTGTCTAATGGACCACCAACATCAAAATACAGCGGGCGGACTGTTGCAGCGGCGAACGGGTTTTCAGTCGAAAAGTCATAGGCGGGACCGTTACCACCAACATCTAAATAAGGCCCTTAGGCCAATATTTATAATTTTTTAGCACCGCATTTGCGCCACTTTTTGACGCAAAAGCAACGCAAACTTACAAAATACAGCTGTATTTTGTTAGTTTGCGCTGCTTTTGCGTCAAAAAAAGCCGCAAATGTGGCACTAAAAAGTATACATATGGACCTTAGTCTAAAAAGCACTGATCTTTGTCCGTTATGATGTGCAAAACACAATGCACACCATAGGTTGTACCCCTTGCCATGCTCAGTTCACCCCTTAGCAAATGGCATAGAAAAAAGCATAAATGTTGTCTACAAAGAACAAGACATGGCACGGGCATGAGTTATCATGTGCATTGCGTGCTGCACATCATAATTGTTGAATTTCAAGGTTTTATGATCCCTGCGCCATAACTCGTGCTTAACTGTGTTTTTTCAGTGAATATATATATTCACACATGTACAGTACAGTACGACTCACTTTAATACTTTCTCCATATCATATTACTAATATGCTGGTTTACAACATTTCCTTTAGGGTTTCAAAAAACAGAAAATAATGATGTGCTGTGTTTTTATTAGCACTGTAAAAGTCGTTCAGTAAAAAGGTGCTGTGTAAATAAATCATTAATAAATATTTGATCATGTTATTTTTTCATGTTGCAGTAAACCTGTAAAATACTGAGTGGGTTAAATACACGTGAAAAGTATGCAACAGTGTTAACTGTATTTAAAGTGTGAACAATTTCATTGTAATCTTAATGATGCTGGGAACTGGTTTCAGATCAACATTCATTTGGGTTAAGGACACAGCTTGTTTTGAAATTCCTACTTCTGGGCGTACATTTATTATTTTTCGAGTCAATTTAATGCTATTGGAAACCTAAAGAGAAAGGTCTGGCTTATGTCCTGGCCTCAGCCGTTTCACAACCAAGGGACTGGTAATGGTTTGGCAGGACTGAAATAAAAGATTTGTAATTTTATTTAATATTACATACACTCTTTCTGCGGTATATTGCCTAATTTTCAATTTGTGCTGCATTTTGCCCAGCTGGTGCCAAAGGACAGGCCCATTCATTAACCTACGAATATGAAGCATATTGCATTTTTATTGTTTGGGTTTATTTGAAATCTTTAAATATTGACTTTTAAAAGCGGAACAGATAAATGTGCTCACTTTGCAGCAATGACGACTTCCTGCTGCAGCATGTCATATGATACTTTCTTCAGAAAAGATCGGTGATGCTTCAAGCCTCCTGCTCCCAAACAAAGTATGAAGTTCTGGGGAGGTGTGTGGGGGTATGATGCTGGAGTATGGAATGTTGCAGAGGGAAGTCGGAAATCAATTCTAAACTAAAAGGATATAGAGGTAATAACTCCACAGAACAGGACAGCCAGTGGCTGCCATGAAGTAGACATGGGATGTGAATACCCAGAAATTACTTCACCTAAAAAGTCAAATATGATCCCAAATGTCACCTGTGAAAGCAGTGAAGCCAATTTTGCCAGCTTCGTCCAACTTCATGCAGATGATGGTGTGCGATAACCTTGAGCTTGTATTAAGAATGGCAGTACAAGTGTGTACATCCTCAAGAAATCTGAGTAGTAATAGTAGTAGTGGTATTACTTTAGTTCGGTCATAATATGACCATAAAAGCACAATAAAAATAACAAAATAAAAATAAAAAGCATCAAAGTACATCAATCAAATATAAAACCAGCAGATTGTAGACGACAGAAATGAAAGCCATATAAAAATCATAATTCGTGAAACATCATCAAATTTGCAAGCATTGTAAGTTGAACTATTGTAAAGTGACCAGTGCAACATATACACGAAACGTACACACAGAAAGAAAAATGGAAAAATCAAAATAGTTATAACATGACAAGCGAAACAATTATGTAAAAATCACGATTCATAAGTAGCATCAAAATGACATGCATGAAAAGTAAAAACATTATAAAGTGATGAATGCAACAATCATGTAAGTAATACGTACAGAGGAGAGCCACAGGTGAAAGTCCAACACCAACAGATACAATAATCAGTGGCCTCGAATAAGCCCAAGATCATGTCACTCAATGGGTCTTCTATATGCTGTCATATTTAACCTATGTGCTATATCCACTGCCCCGGATATACCATCCACAAGGCTATCAGCCACCAATTTTTGTAACAATTCGTGAGGGTGGCACCTCCTTCAAGGGGGTTACATAGCCTTCAGTTTGACATGTTACTACCCATGTATAGCTACAGCACATATCACTTCACAAGGCTGGATCTTAAGTAGTAGGCCCAGTTTAAAAATATTGATAAAGCAAAAACAATCAATTCCAGTGTATCAAATTTTAATAATGGTAAGACCTCCAAATGCTACCTTACACCGAGAGATCGACATAGTGGGATTGTCTACCTGGATCGCAGCTTGTTGTACACAGGGCAAAAAAGAATAAAATATTCCTTTGTTTCCTTAGTATTGGGACAAAAAGGACATCCCCACACTGTGTCACTCTTCTTCTTCCACTTTGCTGAAAACACCTTGAGTGATAACATGCTAATTCTAAAGCAAATGTAAAGGGTCTTAGCATTCATAGGGCTGATTCTGTCAAGAAATGCTGAGAACTTGGTGCTTCATTTGTTGGATAGGAACTTATCAATCAGGCCATCAGGCGTTGGCTCACACCTCACTTCCAAGAGGATATAATCCCAATATGCACCCTTGACCCAATTGGATGTACTTCTATCCATGTTACTTTGCTCCTTCTACACTTCTATTTTTAACCGCTTACACAATGCTTTCCGTGCCGTCAGCCACGTGTAGCACTGCTCTTATCGAAGAACATCAGCACCTCCAAAGCAGCTCTAACAGGATCCAAAAATAACGTTGTCCAAATTCTAAACCAGCAGTTCAAGATTCCGAATTGTACAATGCGATCTATTCTTTTTAGATAGAGGTCCCACCTTACGGGAATCAGGGGTGGGTTATTTTCTTGTAGGGCTCCTGTTAAGTCGTCCCACTGGTGTTAGTCCCAATTTTTCTTACACTTACTCAAATTTGTTTATAAGACATCCTAGCTTGCGCTATTCCTAGTTTAGCACCCTCTTTGGAAGCCTCAATCCCCTTAAGCCACTGTGCACTCTTATATAAACCAGAGACACGAGATGGTTTTGCCTTTCAGCTTCTCGGAGTAATTTCTAAAAATAGGTTTTAAAATGTTAAAAAAGTCTCAATATGTTGAAATAAAATCAAATGTACCTAATTTAATTTGGCTCCCTCGCCCAGGTTTCCTGCACTCGGATAATTTGATGATTATCCATACATTCCTCCACTCTAAGTCATTAAGCTTTGACTGTAAACCAGCCGGATTCCACGATATCAGTGTGACTAGAGCTCCCCTCCTTTCATTGGGTGCAGCTGGAATTATGGGCAAGGGCAAAGCTAAGGAGTTAATCTGTGTATTTACCAAATGGGTTACCTGTCCTCTGATCTGATCTCTGGGATAGTCCCTAACTACACATATATCACACTGGGTAAAGTAAGCCATTTTCCTCCTTTAACATGTGAATTGGAAAGTGATTATCTCCAGATTTGTAGCACTGACCCTGTCTGAACCCGAGAAAGTCAATCTATGTCTGAAGTCGCCAGGGGACAGAGTGTTTCCACTTGAGTCCCACACACCTCATTAGGCAGTGGTCCATACCCATTACAGCTGCATGGAAATATATCAAAAGGCAGGTTCAATTTGCTACGAATATTTGAGCCATTAGTTAATAATGCTCTGTTCTCCAAGGCACTGAAGACCTCATTTTTTTCTTTACCAGCAATTCTACCACCAGTGGAATCCATTCTACTGTACTTGTTCATACGGTTCACCGCAGCACTATCTGCCCTCATTATCGATCTGCAGTTGCTGACATGCCGCAACCAGTGAATAGTTTTGTTGGTTAACGATTCTCTGGTTTGGGGAGTTCTAGGTGACAATTTGCACAGGTTTATCAAGAAAATGTCTTTGGCTACTAGCCACCTTCCCCCTGTGTGGATGCAACCACTGAGCAAGGGGCAAGGGACTATTACCTTATGTTTTTGGCCTTATTGCATTATCTATACCCATCTTTGTGATCTGGGAGTGTCTTGTAGCCTGGGAGAGTGTGGTGTTATTGTCCCAGCTCTTGTGATCACTGCCAGATTGTTTAGTGTTACCTTTCTTTCTTGCGTATCCCTTTTTTGCGCCTGCCACAGAGTGCTGACAGCGAGGTGCCTGTTTTTTGGTTTGATGGATTACTTAAGGTGTCAGTGGTGGGATGATCTTTCTCAATACTGCATGTTGGTCCATTCCACCCATCCTTGGTAAAGTTACTTAATAATTCGCTCAATTTTTCTACTTTCTCAGTTAGTGTCTGTGTGAGCGTGGTGTTAACCTCTTTTAACCCTACTATCTCATCTGTCAGATGATTAAACCCTGCTTCAACCCCACTACCCGCTAGATGTTGATTGGAATTTACAGAGCCACTTTGTGCAGGATAAACTGGGGTCATGACACCCTCCTTCGCTCCCAAGGGCAAAAATCTATTCTTACTCTCCACATACACCACCAGAGGGGTTGCTGGCCACTCACCCTCAGACTTTCCAACAACTTTCACAGCCTAAGGGTCGCTTGTTAAGGCGCTGTGCTTGTGACGTAGAGCAACCAACCTGCAAAAGCTCTTTTATCCCTGTACATGCTTTAGTTAGGTGAGGCTGAATAACCCCCGGTCTGCGTTTATTCTTTGCTGTTTGCACCAGTGCTTAATTTATAAATTGTGCGTGTTGGTGAATGCTTGCATGTATGCATTGCATTGCTCATGTCCTAACAGATGACTTCACAATTTACATCATCTTTGTCATTACTGGTAACATCACATTACATTCTGTATGATATCGCAAAACCCAATAATAATAGAACCTTTTCATATTAATTGGCTCACAAGAGGTGCACATAATTTGTCTGTGTATTATGTATCTGAGGACAGCTAGTATTGAGCAGTTGTGCTGCATCCTTAAATTGCATTTCATGTATAAAAGAATATCTGCAGCAGCCTTTTTTCTCAATGTATTAAAAAAAATACTTCATCTCAATGGCATCAGTACTACACCCTGCCATCATCATTTAATTTTTGTGAGGATAGATCCAACATGTGAGTAAAAGCTCAGTAGCTTTATCTATACTATAATCTCAGTAAGGACATCTAGGTATTGAGAGTCATCTCTAAGGGTATGTATTTCTTATAGAGAATGTATCTCCAGCAGACTAGCTTCTCCATATAATCTCTTCAGAGACATTGAGGCCCTCATTTCGACTTTGACCGCCATATTACGAGAACTGAGGGATTCCCGCCACAATTTGGGTGGAAATCCTTCAGCAGTCATGCTGGCGGTCAGCAGCGCTTAGGCGGTGTCACAGCCGTCACCACCATGCCACAAGGACTCCGCCCACCGTATTATGAGCAGTAATTCGGTGTAGTGGTGTCCTGATGCCGAGGCGCCGGGCCAGTGGAAGTGCCTGTTCCCTGGCGGGCGATCTCCTCGCCGGACAAAGTAAGTCGATCGTCTGCCAGGGGAGGAGGGGCGGGGTGTTGTGTATACGTGTATGAATGTATGCATGTGTGAATTTCAGTGTGTATGCATGTGTGATTGTTGAAGTGAGTGCATGTTGGTATGTTTGTGTGAATTTGTGTCTGTTGGTGCGCGTGAATGCGTGTATGCATGCATGTTGGTGAATGCTTGCATGTATGCATGTTGGTGAATGCATGTATGCAGGGTGCGAGTGTGTGTGTGTGGGTGGGGTGGGGGAGGGCGGTGCTGTCTTCGAGGGGCTGCTGTCATGGAAGGGGAGGTACTGTAATTGCAGAGGGAGGTAGGGGGAAGTCGTCTGCTGGCGACAGGAAAGGAATTTCCTGTTGCTGGCAGCCTTTCTGCCAGGGTTTTCGTGGAGGTGCTGCTGCCGCGGAAACCCTGGCAGACAGGCAACTCCTAATACTGCCAGCAGTCTTCAGTGGACAGCTGGCCCAGGGGAGCTGTCCTCTAGCCCGGCTGCCCTACCACCCTGGTGGTACCAGCAGGGATGTGGCAGTTTGGCAGAGGCCAAACCCCCACCGTGGCCCTGGCAGTCAAAGTGGCCTTAAGACTTTAGTCTTTATGTAGTCTCTGCAGTAGCGTGAGTAGGGGTCTGGATTTGCCTGGACATCCCCGGTTTTTCACAAGCTTTCCCAGCAAATTTGGCTCATGTCTCGATTGTCAGAGGGGAGTCGACTGAAAACAGCAGGAGGTGCGTTTCTATGTATTCCAAACAGGACAAGTTATCAGCTCTTACTGGAAAGCAATTAAATTAACTGGTATGATACCAGGATTTCAAATCATATTTTATTTATTTCCTTAGTACCTCTTTCTCTGTGTTTTTATGTTGATGAGCCTTGTCATTCTGTTCCCCTCGGTTGATGTGAAATGGTAGTCCTTCTTCTATTCTTGCAAAAGTGTCCTGGTTTTTGGTTTTCAAAATATGGCCACTGTACACTACAGGGATATTTGTTCAATGGAATTGAAGTCTTTGTTTCCTACATAATCTCTGTGACACATTCCTAATGCTAACCGTGGTGGTTGCAGTATGTTATATCATCAATTATGTAATTTGTCATTACTGAATCAGTAACACGTAATTAGTCCACCAATCTCAACTGCCATAGGATTAATCCACACAATTTCCACTTAGGGCCCTAAAAGGCAGATGCGAGATTCTGTGGATTAATCTTATGGTAGTTGAGATTGGTGGACTAATTAAGTGTTACTGATGAAGATGGATGTTTAATGTAATGTGGAGCAATGTGGGTGTCCCCTGTTGATCATTCCTGAGGAAGACCTGTGTGGAGCCGGTAACTGGCCCAAGAGCGAGAGTGGGTTGAAACGTCGACGATGATGCTCTAGCCTGGATTTGGTTTATTTTTCATAAGGACTCAATTGGAGATATAATTCTGTGTGTGAAATAATATTGTGATTCAATGTGGCTAAAGGAATAACCAACAGGCTGTTTTTCAATATTCTTTTAAGTGTATTTTTTTAATTGTTTAATGGGAAATCTATTATTTTCTAACTCTTTCTGAATCACGGGCACTTGATCTGATTTGCACTTGGTTTTGTCCTGCTTCTTTTTTATTTTGGTGATATGATGGGGGACTGTACAAACTGTATTTATATGAAGTAAAAATATATGTTGTATTTGTAATAAATAATGTTTTTGGAAAGAATGAATGGTAATGCTGCATGTTTGGGTATGAGGGGTGAGGTGACTCTGGTCACAATTAGTTCCCAGGGGTTTCATGTTGTTTTTGTGATAACAATGGAGGACAGGCAAATTATCCTCACCTATAGACTTGACAGGGCCACAATCACAGAGCTGTGTGCCCAATTGGAGCCTGCACTAATATCTGCTATCCGTCACCCCACCGGGATCCCCCCTCTTGTGCAAGTCCTAATAGTGCTCATTTCCTGACAAGTGTCTCTTTCTAAGTGACAGTGGGCTTGGCAGCAGGAATGTCACAGCCAATGTTCTCAATAGTGCTGACCAGAGTGTTGTCTACCCTTATTAAACACATGTGCAGCTACATCGTTTTCCCTCAGGTGACGGATTTGGCCACAGTGAAAGCTGACTTCTATGCAATGGGACATATCCCCAACATCATTGGGGCAATCAATGGAACACATATTGCATTTGTTCCCCCCCCCCGGGCGAAATGAACAGGTGTTCAGAAATCGAAAGAGTTTTGAATCCATGAATGCCTAGATGGTGTGCCTGGCAGACCAGTACATCTCCCACGTCAATGCAAAGTATCCTGGGTCTGTGCATGATGCCTTTATTCTGAGGAATAGCAGCATCTCAAATGTGACGGCCCAACTCCAGAGGCACAGGGTGTGGCTAATAGGTGAGCCCTGGTTCCCACCCAGTGGATGTTGGTGTATGGGTATGTTGTGGGCCCTAAGGGTGAGTGTGTGGCTAACAGTTGTCCCTCGATATTTCAGGTGACTCTGGTTTCCCCAACCTCTAATGGCTACTGACCCCTGTGAGGCAGCAGATGAACGTTATAATGAGGCACTTAAGCGAACAAGTAGGATTATAGAGAGGACCTTTGGCCTCCTGAAGGCCATGTTTCGTTGCCTCCATCTAACAGGTGGATCCCTGTGCTACTCACCCAAGAAGGTCTGCCCGATCATCGTGACATGCTGTATGTTGCACAACCTTGCCTTTCGTCTCCAGGTGCCTTTTCTGCAGGAGGAGGAGGCTGGAGATGGCTGTGTGGCAGCAGTGGATCCCGTGAACAGTGAAGATGAGGAGCCAGAGGATGAGGACAGCAGAAGTGCAATTATTGGTCAATACTTCCAATGAGACACAAGTAAGACAGTGTTAATGCACATATAATTCACAGTTTGATGTGTGACATTGTCACTGGAAGGCTCTGTATTCCTACTTCTATGCCCACTCACTGTACCCTTTGTTATAAGGAATTCCCAATGCTGGCCTATGTGAAGGCAGGCTTCAGAGTAATGAAAAACGACATTGGGAGTTTCTCCTTATCAGGACATGAAAAACTTGAAAAAACCTAAAAGTACATGTCCTGCCTTTCACTTACATGGCACCTTGCCCTTATGGGCTGCCTAGGGCCTACTTTGAGGGTGGTTTATATGCAAGAAAGGGGAGTTTAAGGCTTGGCAAGAGGTTTTAAATGCCAGTTGAGAGTGGCAGTCAGACTGCATCCACAGCCTCTGCAGTGGCTAGCCTGAGACATGTTTACAAGGCTACTAAAGTGGTTAGCACAACCAGTGCTGCAACCCCACTAGTAGCATTCAGTTTACAGGCCCTCAGTATATGGTATACCATATTACAAGGGACTTACACATAAATTAAATATGCCAGTTGTGGATGTGCCAATATTACTAGGTTTAGGGGAGAAACACAGGCACTTTAGCACTAGTTAGCAGTGGTAAAATGCTCAGAGACTTAAGGCCAACAAAAATATACAGCAACAAAACAGGAGATAAAAGTCTGGGGTGAAACCATCCTAAGAATGGCAGGTCCAACCCCAACCATAGAACATTACCCTCTATATTTGTATTTGACAAATGGTATAACTACAAGCCAAGCCCTATGCATAGTCCCTTAAGTGCTTGCAGGTTCTTTGGGCAAGGTATCTGGACACAGGGCACAATATATACATTTCCATAACGATCCTCTAGGTGGTGGTAAAGGATGGGCCTAAGGAGCAGGGCCAGGGAATGCACGAAACAATGTGGAGAGCTGGAGAAAGCATCCGGTGTGGATCCGGTATATTAGTGGAATCAACAGATGAGTCCAATGCTTTTTGGGGCCTGCCATTCTTTGATGTCAGGACAAAAAAAAGAGTGGGGATGAGGAATTAGAAAAGGAGGGCATGGCAGAAGGAGGGGTGCTAAAATTAATAAGGAGGACAAACGGCTTCACATGAAGGCTGCTTGATAACAGGGGTAAACACGGTGTGTCACTGGCAGAGGAACTGGGGCATTCACATAGCAAGAGACAGCAAGATACACAATGCCATCGGAAATAAATGGCCTGAAAGGACAGACGAGGCACAGAAGAGAAGGCAAAAGAGGTGGAAGTTGTCAAACATTTAGAAATGAAGAAAAGGAATGCCAGATTGCCAATCACTGGAAATGCCCAGAATCAGTGCCCTGTGTGCAAATTCTTCAGGACACTATCATGCCTTGTGACTACGGTGAGCATGGTTGGATCCCATACACCATACCCGGTACCGAGAGTGCATGGAAACTATGAATATACCCAAGAAGTGCTGATAGGATGTAATAATGTGAGCCTTGATCAGCCACCTCCATAACTACAGAGAAGATAATGTGAACTCCATTTCCTTCTACCCTGTCAGTGACCTTTTTGTAAACTACGTATTTTATGCAACAATATATATTTTTCTAGTGCTTGTGGACTAGGTGCACTGGCCAGTATACTAATTTTATAAACATAAGGTCTGGTTTAGAGTTGCTGGGAACAGAAAATACTCTTATTTCATGAGGAAGAACTGCAGTGAGTGAAGAATCCACCAACAGAATGTGCTCCATTATACTATCCCTATGGTGGAGGAAATGTCACTGGCGGAGTCTCCTTCACTTGTAGCAGGTGCTCCACAAATGTGGATATTTCCCATTACCCCCCAACTCTAAGGAAGGCCCCTCATAATATAAAATATTTTTTTTTTAAACTCTTGAGCATGAAGCTTCAGAAAGCAAAGTTTTATAAATTGTAGCACACTGAGGGCCTGATTCAAAAAGGTACTCTTATACTTTTGTGTAAGTTTATGATTGTTTGTTATTCACAAAGGGATTTATGAGTAGTATCTTTACGAGTGTGTAGCCTGTGCACATAAAAAAGACAAAAGTGTACATTTACCTTGGTGAATCAGGCACTTTAATGAGTTAATAAAATCCTGTAAACATGAGGATGTTAACAATGTACTTTTTTCACCAAAACAAAATTGCTGAACATCCACAAATTAGGGTTCATGCTGCAGGCTGTTTGTCACTGATTCACTTGTGTTAATTGATGAATCATATGAAGTGGTTAATCGCCTCCTGACCACATGTAGGAATGGTTTCTACCCCTGGAGTTAAACGGCCATTGATTGGGCATGTTTACTGGCCCGCGTCTCTGCATTGATACCACAAGAGAAGGTTACCGCTCATGAATGCAAGCCTTTATCTGCTTTGCACAGTGCCCCCGTTTCTTATTCCCCTGACATTTGCCACTCAGTGCTCACCCACCCATCATATAAGACCTTTCCACGTATATTTATAGAGCTCCTTTTGTTGGGAGTAAAAAATAAATTAGTGTAATGCTATTTTTCAAACTATTGTCTCTTAAAAAAGAACTAATTATAAAAGTGAATGAACACTGCAACAATTATGGGATTCTAAAGGCTTGTAAACAAATTCACCATGATTCAAATTAATATTTTACTGTTCTTCGTGACAAACACAGTTCTGCATATTTAGGTCTCGCTATTGAGTTTTAACTTATTTATTTTATTGTTGTACAATTTGTCCTTTCATGTGCATGAACAATGAAGGCGAATATCTGGTAGCAAAGTGCGGCTGTTCCAGTGACCCCAGAAGTACAAAGAGTCCCTGTGTTCCCTTCCGGGAGAGACGTCTGCACGTGATAGGAGACTGCTGCAAAATCGGTGAAACTGAGAAACAGTGCTTGGTCCAATCTTTCTGAAAAGCAGCAGTTTTCAAATTCACCATAATCTGATTAACATTTATATACAGTTCGTTTGCATATGCCACAACTAAGTTTTGTATTAGGTCATGCTTTTTTCATATAAAATTATCTCAAGGTACATATCAAATTCTTTTCGTGAAGACTCTATTTTTGGGCATACCGGGCTAACTAATGATAAAATTCATTTAATAGGCATACATTGTAATTTCGAGCAGTTCTACAGATAAAGTAGCATGAAGTTGTTATTTCAATACGTCCTTTGTTCTGCAAGAATTTTTTTTATTTAAAATTATTATCGTAGAATTGACGCAAATTTGTATTCGCTGCAGTAAACCAGTCTTTTTTACAGAAAACCCCCTAATTGTTTCAAATCGAAAAGAATCACAATATAAATGTTATAAATATAAATGTTATGGAGATAGTCACATTTCGTTCAACGCACAGCGTCACCTTAATAAAGGATGGTGTATTTCATACCCTGTTCACGCATATTCTTTTTGGTGTTGTGGAATGCTTTCCTTGCTGATTCTATCACTGATGTAAAGTCTGTGAACATCATAAGTGACTAGGCCCAGCCACCCACTTACCTGGACCAGTCCTCTGACAAGTCACGACCCTTGCGGACTTGGCTCCATCACCCAAGGCTTCTCGCCTTTCTCCTTTAAGCTCTCTTTGTTCCTCTGTGCTCTGCTTTTACCACCTTGTGTCTTTATGTTGTGCTGAACTTTGTATTCTGGCTTTTTTTCACCACTTGTGCTTTCTTGTGCTCTTTTTGTGATTTTTGTGCTCTTCTGTGCCCTTTTGTGCTCTTGCTGTGCTCTTGTGTGCTTTTGTTGTGTTCTTTAGTGCTCCTTTGTGCTTTTTTGTGCTTTTTCCCACCTCCTGCCTCCCCCTGCTTCTCACCTGCGCTCCTGACACATTTTCCTTCACGCCTCTTCTTGCTGTGCCTCTGTAGCACTGCGTACAGCCCCTTGCACTCCTCCACCCTCTCAGGATCTTCATAATGGTGGCTGCTGTGCATCCGCACCACTAGCGTGCCAAAGGCACCCATCCATGCCTCGACCGAGACCAGCATCAGGAACCAGCAATAACATGCTGAGCTCTTCCGATCATTCGATCCATAATGCCTCTTCTCCCACTGCTGCCATGCTGTGCCACACACCAGGGTAGGACCATTCATCTGCACCCACTGTTGGTCCTTAACTTCACATCAGTACCCGATATCACTGTGGCAGTCCCAGCAAGCTACAAGATGGCACGGCAGGAACGAACCCTCAAGCCTGGAGGAGGACTCACAATCCTTTGCAAGGAATCCATCAAATGCTCAACATCCATGAAGAACACCACCCCATTCATGAAACATCTGAATTTCAAGCTGCATATCTCTGAAAACTTCACCCTGAATGGAACCCTCTCCTACTTACCACCCGTACCTAAGAACACAACACCTTCTGCAGCCTCATAACTGACCTCAAAGCTCCACTCTGCATCGATTTCAGAACCTACAGGCTCCTCAATTACCTCAACTTCCACCTAGAAGACAGAGCCAACACCTGCTGTACAGCACTCCGCGAAAGCTTGTGCAACATCGTACTTACCCAGCTCGTCTCACGACCATCACACACCACAGGACACACACTGGGCCCTATATTCACACAAGCAACAGCATCAAATAACAGAACCACATTTCTGCTCACATGGACCAACCATTCCATCATCCATTTCCAAAACAACACGCTGGAAGTCAATGCATCCAGCAGTATCCTTCCAACCAAGCCAAAGCTGGAGGAAAACCTCAGAAGCAGATTTTCTCAGCATCCTCAGCATGGATTGACCCAACCCCACTTGCACCCGTCAAACCTAACAAACAAAAAAGATCTAACAAGCAGGCCAGGTGGTACACAGAAGACCTTTCAGGCACCAAATGGCATCGTAAACAGCTAGAGAGGAACCAGAGAGCCAGCCGCGAAACCACCTACAAGACTGCACTCAGGCAGTACCACCAGCTGCTAAGAGACACTAAAAAGAGAGCACTAGCCACATCGAAAGAAGCTGCAACAGCTACAGGGAAGTCTTTCCACTCTTCAAGGACTTCACTACATCTTTACCGTTCGTCAACAACATCACCCCATCCCAATAACTCTATGATGACCTATCAAACCTTTTCCACAGCAGAATCACAAACATCTACTGCAACTTCACGCACCACCCTGACCCTAGCAAACTCATCACCAACCAAGACGGCCACCTTGCCAAATGGTGAACATTCACCAAAGACGATACAGCGGCAATCATGTGGACCATCCACTCAGGGGCCTGAATGGGTCTATGCTCACATCACGTCCTGGGAACGCCACCAATCAGCACCCCCCACACCCACATCCCCCATCATCTCCATCACATCCACCATATTTGCGGATGACTGAAAACATGCAGAAGTCAACGTCCTCCTCACAAAACCATCAACTGACCCAAACCATCTGAGCAACTTCCAACCTATCTCCCTGTCCCACTCCCCAATCAAAGTGATTGAGAAGGCCATCACCAAGCAACACTCAACCCACCTTGAGATCCACCACCGACTGGAGAACACCCAAATAGGATTCAGAAAGAACCACAGCACAGAAACAGCGTTCACCATTGCCACCAACAACATCCAAACCATCTTGGACTGAGGAGACTCGGTGGCCCACCTCTTGCTCAACCTCTCTGCAGATTTCGACACTGTCTCCTACAGCATTCTTATCAGAAGACTTCACAAGATTGGCTCCCAAGGATCACCACTCAACTGGATCTGCTCTGTCCTCATGGGAAGAACCCAAATGGTCAGATTTCCACCCTTCACATCAGAGACCAAGAACTTGATCCGCAGAGTACCACAGGAACCATCCCCAACCCCACCCAGTTCAATGTCCTCATGACACTGCTCAGCAGCGTCATCAGATCCCAATATTTCACCATCATCTCCTACGCTGATGACACCCAACTTATCCTCTCACTGACAGACAAGACAATTACCACCAGAATCAGCTTCACCAACTGAATGACCATGGAAGCAGGGTGGTGAGAATCAACTGCTGGAAGCTCAATTACAACAAGACAGAAGTACTGGTCTTTGGAAAAAAAAGACCTCTGCATGGGACTCCACCTGGTTGTTGTCAGAGCTAAGATCAACCACAAGACCCACCATCCACACAAGAAATCTGGAGATCATCCCAGACAACAAACTCAACGTGACAGCACAGGTCAACGCAGTGAGCACCTCCTGCTTCCACATTCTATGCATGCTACAAAAGATCTTCAAGGGGCTACCACAGAACACAAGATGGACCATCATGCAAGCACTCATCAGAAGACCTCGACTACGGCAATTCACGCTATGAACAGAACTCACCATCACGCAAGTACCTCATCACAATCAAGCTCGACTATGGCAACGCACTTTATGCCAGAATCTCCAAGCAACTCCTAGACAGACTTCATACCATCTGGAACACCGCCACAAGACTAATATATGACCTGCCATCCTGCACCCTCAAAACTCTCCACCTCAAGGAGCTTCACTCGCCCCATTCACAAGCACAGCCAATTCCAACTCTCATGCACACATACAAAGCCTTACACAACAAGAGTCCGTCAGACCTGAACAATCACACACATTTCCATCATCCAGTCAATCACCTATGCTCTGCCTAACACTTACTTGCGCACACACACACGCATTCACAATAGTAAAGCAGGTGGTCGCACATTCTCCCACATCGCACCCAGAGAATGAAACAACCTCCCTCAATACATCAGAACATCCTTCTCACTTCTTGAGTTCCACATGAGTCCGAAGACCTGGCTCTTCGAATAACTCCAAGAGTACTACATGCCTATGCACCTGCTCAAGTGCCTGGATACCCCCACATGTGATTAGTGCACTATACAAAGCATCATAAAATAATATTAATCTAGGCTCTTTGAGCTTCAGAATATTTTATTGATGCTCAGCATGGGTGCGGGGAAGTTGAACCTCCAAGTACTACTCCACTCCAGCACCATCCACACTGGGCAATGGCATCACTTAGGGCCTGATTACAACTTTGGAGGAGGTGTTAATCCATCCCAAATGTGACGGATATACCACCAGCCGTATTACGAGTTCCATAGGATATAATGGACTTGTAATACAGCTGGTGGTATATCCGTCACATTTGGGACGGATTAACACCTTCCTCCAAAGTTGTAATCAAGCCCTTAGTGTCTGGTTGTAGCCTTGCAGTCTGCAGTGTCCCAAACACTTGTGCTCACAGCTCCTAATCCTGAGGCTGTTGTGGCACTCAGTCATCAAGGAAATCTATCACCAAGCCCCCAAGTGGCACCCGGTAACTGACATGCCAAGCCAGACAACTGCAGTTCTGCATTCCAGTGGCACTTACAGCTCTGACCCTGATCCACAGCCAGTATCCTCTTCCCCAGTCTCAGTAGTATCCACTTGCATGGGAGAATGATTATGCACCAGGACACCTTTCCTCCACAGCTTCCATTCACCTCCACTGCTCAATGTGTCAGCAACACTGGTGAGTCCAGAGAAGTAGTGGGCAGCTCTTGAGCACTGAAGATATCAGATCAGTAAAGTGCCGGGGAAAAGTGACATTACAGGACAGAATAATGTAGGTTTATTAATAATTCCCTAGCCATGCTGAGGAACCTCTCAAGAAGACTGAGAAGTATGTCAGTGCCAAAAACGGTCCTGAGAGCTTACTAAAGAGTATATGCTTTCAGGAGAAGAAGCACTGCCCACTCTCTGAGGAAGTAGATTGAGGAAGACCCCACATAACTTGTGGTTAAGCATCCGCACCACTTAGACTGCACTGACGTCTTTGTGCTCATGGTCAAACTGAAGGGTGTTCTACAAGCTGCATGCAGCACCAGGCATGAAGGGTGGTGGAGGGACTGCAGAAGGCAGTGCCAGGCATAGGCTCTAAAATTTGGGCTTTTTCTTCATGTTCCATTCGATACAGTGAGCTTAAAGAAAAGGGCATGAAAAATCCTTAGAACCTGCCCTTCCAGATGGTTTAGCTATAGAATAATATCTGAGGTTCTATCTAAGGTGAAATAGACTCTTTTCCCGTTATGTCAGTTCTTGTTTGAATCACATATAACGGGGCGTTTCCAAGTGCCAGATGCATCACAACATCTTTGGTCCTTTATTTTTCATTGCGTTCTTTGTCCCTATGCTGCTGTTTTTATCACTGATTTTTGCTTCTAGGAGATGAAACATCCAATGGACCTATTTCTGTATACGTTTGTTTGGTTCTTTCTGTTTCCTGACGGAAAGTTTGATGCCTTGTTATGAACTTTGGTATCAATCTTCGTCTTCAAAGAGTTGCAAGATTGCCAAGCACTTTTTTCCCCTTTGTGTTTATTTCTCTTATCTGAGACCCTCTCCAGGAGGCACTTCACAGCTTTCATATGTACTTGCCAGTGCAGACTAGCACCCCCGCTACTGAGAGGGATCTCGATTTTCCTGGGCAGTCAAGACTCAGCCGACATCCCCCGCATCCATTCCTTAACAGGCTGTCACCGTGGCTTGTAGCATTTCAGCAACCCAAGAATGTCATGTTTTTAATCACTGGCCTCCCTCCTATGTCACTTAAGAATGCACAGTTTTCCACAAAATCTGTAAAAAGTGTGTAACTATTTTATCTTATAGGCTTGAATATGTGGTCTTGTGCCTTTACCCCCGTAGGACTAGAGCACCAACTTAAACAATTCGCCTTTTATTCTTGGAAAAAGGATAGACTTAATGATTCACAAGTCAAGAAACGCACATAGGATCTAGAAGGAAGCAGGGAAGTGGTAGATTAACCTTCATGAACTTGTGCATCTGACATCACGTCCTTACTTAGGAATATGCTTAGCTCTAATGATACCTGGAAGAGCCTCATTGATGGTTCTGCTTATAAATACTAGCAGTAGTACATATGGCCTACTAAAATTCAGTAGCTGTATATGTCCTTGCTTCCAATCATAAAAATATTTAAATGGAAATAGCTTTAAATTATTGCCTTTAGAACAGGTCAAATAGGCCTCAAAGAAAATTGAGGTGAGTCATAAAGGGATTTAGATTGTTGGTGGCAATGCCCACAGCTATAAACGATATGGAAGTAGGCTACCAAATAAATCACTGGCAAATTGTACACTTGTATTGTATTGGAATAACACTTTTGATAAGAAGGCGAAAGTGCTGTTAATTACAATTCTGCTGGAGATGTGTGTGTGGGGGGGTCACAATATCATGGTCGTTAAAATATCAACCTACAGCAATATAGAGTCCACAGTATTGACAACCTATAGATCATCAAGGTAAGTAGATGTGGACTTAAGAACAATAAATCTTTGTTTTCCTATCTATACTTAACTTGACAATGAAGTGACAGTCGACTACAACAGAATTAACGTCCAGCAGTATCATTGAAGTCGATTATATGATATTCAGCGTTGGAGAAAGTAACTGTTGTAACCATGCCGTGTACTCTGATTTGATAGCAAACATGCATATATATTGTTAAAATTAAGCGGTATAGATCGTATGTGTGAATTATCACAAGAAAACAAGATTATACAATTTCCATCCCAAATAGATTGTGATCTGCTCAAGAAGGGAAATGAATATTCATTGACCTACTATCAAGTACCTTTTAGGGGTTGTTCATCACCATTTTAGCAAAGGCAACCAAGTCCTTTCATCCATTTTCGGTGCTCAATTTTTGGAAATCTTCCAAAATTGCGTCTTCTGTCCATCACTTATCCATCTCACTGTGCGGCTAACTGGCTGGAAGTCAAATTACAAGATGAGTGTGGAATTCAAGACAGTACCAGACAATTTAAAGATGTAGCCTAGAAGAAAAGTGAAATGTAACCTGCCATTCATGGACACCAAGGAGTGACAAAAGCCTGTCAAATTGAGGGTTTTACTATTCTAACCAATCAAGGTGTCAGTATATCATTGATTTACTATTGGACGTGTTTTCAAATCCAGAAATAGAAGAGGCTTAAGTTTTAGAGATGGGAGATGTTCATCACATCTCCCACATGTAAATCCTGGTTTACTTTTTGTAATATTCTGTAAACTATCTATATTTGTTGTAGCCATGAAGAAATTATTTTTTATAATCCCTCCCAAGACTTCTTGAAAGCCCGTCTCGTTTCTTGGTAACAAGCTGATTTTAAAGTACGTTTTTCAGAGTATGAACTAGTAAGGAAGAGGATTGTTTGCAGCGTGATTTCTATGCTCTCGTCCACAATTTAATCTGAATCTATTGATTCTGTCTGCATTACTCCCAGTACCACTTCTCCTATTATGCTGACAAAGATAATTGCCCTGTGAATTTGATTTGCATGAATAATTCATTGATCTCTCATATCATTTTAAGCACGCGAAACATAAAATAACTTCAACGTACACTTTTTCTTTCTTTTTTTTTTACCAGGGCGCTATGGAACAAGTGGGAAAAATTGGGAAAATCGTGCAGCCCAACTACCAAGACAAAAGGTAACTAAAAGTTTGAAGCCCGCACATGTCAAACATGTATTTTTCGAATGAACAGGTTTACACTAATGCATAAGCTTGTCTTTTTGTACATAACGGGGCCAGCACGAGTGGACGGTGTGCTTAAGTGTGCCGTGCCCCAACTGTGCCTTTGTTAGGAGACGTAAGCTACAGAGGCTAACAAGCAATCTGTTCATGTTGCTTGTTTTTGTTTTAACAACTTTAGGAAAGCGTTCTGAATTAGCGCTCTTGGCTATTTGGTGTCAGTGTCTTAAACCCTTTTTATGGTTCCTCTTTCCTGGTGGTCTTTCTGTCCATAAAGCTAAGTATTTTTCTGAGATGTGCTGGCGAGAGTTGCCTGACACAGAACACACGCTGTAAATGTTAGCACCTGCTTTAAAAGAATGCACAACTCCGCTTATATTATTATGAGAGTTCCCTAAAATAGGGTTACTTGAAAACGACAGGTTACACTACCAGCTCCTTAGTTGTCTCGCTCTGTTTTTAAAAAAATCAACGCTCCACTAGGACTTTTGATTTTAAGGATTTTTTTTTTTACTGAAGGAGAAATACTTTTTTCTTGGATTATATCTCAGAGATTTCCAGGTGATACAGCTACAAGTTTTTATTTGTAGAGTTTTGGCACTTGATAATGGGATTGTTATTAGGCATGCCTAGTTAAATCCATTTTATACATGCTTTGAGTTACTGTGGCCCAGCAGTCCCGAGTAGTATGTTAGTTGCCTCTTCTGTGCCGCCATCTTGTATTGGGGAGCTGTGGATAAGGCAGAGTAAATTTAAACTCTTCACTCTGCTCTGCTCCTTTAACTCCAAAGCCATATTTCAGCAGGACACTATTAGGCTTGTCTCGGCTGGACCTTCTTTAGCTACTGATGCCACCACGGTCCTTGGCCCAGCTCTCATTGAACACCACTGCATAGGAAATCCTGCCCACTTTCCCCATCCAGCTAGTTAAACCCTTTATATTCAGCAGTCCTCAACCCTGCAGCTCAGAATACACTACAAATCTTCCTACTTTATGCACCGTCTCTCATCTTTATACTTCCTGGCCTTCACAAACGGAATCCTGGCTGCACTACGTCACTGATGCCATTGTGGCCTACATTGAATAAAGCACGCAGAGGCTACCTCTGACCACACCTAGCGGAACGTGCTTCAGAAGGCCTCAGTCACACACTCCAGAAAACATGACCAGTCTCTGCTATTTGGTACATAGATACATGAGATAAGTGTTTGGTACTGAGATCTGAATGTAAGCAGCAGGCTATAGGGTTTTATTTTGTTATAAAACATGTATTTATTTTCATAACAATAAAAACACAGTAAACATAATTGGCATTGACTTTGTGTTAGTGCTGAGTATAGAATGAGACCAAAGGACCCTCAATTGTAATACAACATCAGGTTGGAGCTTTGAATCTCAGTAGAGCTGACTCAGCGATTCATCCTTGAAGATGAATAAACTTAATGTTATTAAGTTGTGTAATAATGCTACGCACCAGCAAAACTGCGGAGTGTATCCCTTTTGTGAAAAACTTGTTCATATTAGTAGAAGAGGCGTACTGTTTTTATATCCAGGAGTTGTAGATCTGCTTGTAAATGCAGTCCAAAAGTGATGTCAAAGTTTGAATTTATTAAAGTGTAGGTTCTACTCCTTATCCCCACGCATCTCAAACACACTAATTTTATCACAGCAAACTCCCCACTTCAACCACATCTCGCATTCACCCTGCCTAGACAGCAAGGTCTCCCAAAATCTCAATAAACGTCCGTGTTCCCGGATGCCATCTCACTCTTCCTGTGGAATGCTTGGTCAATAGGTAAGAAAACATCATTTATTACAGAACCTTCTTACAAATGCTATAGGTGTCCTGCTATGGTGTGGGAGTCAGCCTCCTACTAATCAAAGCTATTGCAACTATCCAAGCCCCTCCATGATCCTATACCCTGGAACCCATTAGGGTCATTGCACTTGCCCCTTTGAAGGAGCACATTGCAAATCTGTCCAACGCCCTGCGAGCTATCAGATCGTTTTTTGAGGATCTCAATGCAGTTGCCATGCCACTGATTGTCATCGGTGACTTAAATCTCAGTTTCAAAACTGCCAACAGATCCATTTCCTTCAACGCCTGTCCAAGCACTAAATGACTAACACCTACGTCAACTCCACTAAATGTATGACAAACTCTTTATCAACAACCTCCTCTACTCTCTTCTGAAAAATTCTGAAACACCCACCTCATATGACCCATCCCCATCTAACTCACACCTCATCCATATGACTGTCATTGCTCCTCCTCCTTTTTCCACCATCTTATCCCCCATAAGCAAACATAAAATCTGCAGAGGCCTTCCCTTCTTACCTCAGTTACATTAGAACATTGGAACGTTGGCAGCTCCATTGAAAACAATGGAGTGCTGCGGACTTTTACTGGCCGGTAAAAGCCCGCAGCGCCAACATTCCAATGTTGGCTTTGTTCACAGCAACAGCTGTGAACAAAGCCTCATGGAGCCCGAGGGGATTTTAATCCTCTCGGGCTCTGTGAGGAATTTGTTTTATTTAATAGAACATTCTGCCCTGAGTGGCAGAATGTTCTAATAGCCTTAGAACCCGCCGTAGCGGGCTCTATCGGCTATTAAAGGCCCTCTCCCTTGTTAAAGGCCCTCGGCAGGAGCAGGCCTTTAATAGCCGGTAGAGCCCGCTACGGAGGGTTCTAAGGCTATATTAGAACATTGGAATTGTTGCAAGCTCCCTTGAAGACAATGGACGGTTCTGGGCTTCTAATGGCTGGTAAAAGCCCAGAGCTTCAACATTCCAATGTTTGTCTCACAGCAACAAAGGCCTCACGGTGACCGAGATGATTTCAAACCCCTCGGGATTGTGAGGCCTTTCTATTATTTAGTAGCACATTCTGCTCTGTAGTAGCAGAATTTCTAATAACCTTAGATCCCACCTTGTTAAAGTCTAACCCTTGATCAGGACTCTAATGGCCGGTATAGCCTGCTACAGCAAGCTATAAGTCTATACTGCAGACTTTAATCACTTCACACTGTGCTCACCTCCAATATAATATTCAGACAGTGTGTGAAGCCTGCTCCCATCCTGCCTTCACTGTACTTGTTCTTCACCCTCAGTCATGGATAGCTGTCATGCTATGTCCCTTTGAAACCTTCAAGTCAATGCGGCTATAGAAATGGAGAAAGACGAGCAGTTCCATACATATGGGCTATGCCGTAATGCAGTCACCACATAATAGATACTGTAATCAGCATGCAACCATTACCCCCTCACTTCTCTTTGCTCCCAACTGCACTGACCACTGACCTTAACCTCTTCGGTCCTTTTTTACATTTCAAAACCCATCAATCACTCACTGCTCACGGACTTTTAATTCAAAGTGCTTTGAGTCCTCTGTCTATTGAAAACCCACTGGAGGATCCTTCAATTCTAGCCAACTATCCAAAACCCTTGTCCAACATATCTTCAACAGGATTGCTTACTCTGTTTCACCTCAGGGACTTTACTCTCTCCCACTCTGATTTCTATTTTCAGAATCTCTGTTCAGCACAAAAATTAGCATTCCAATATTGATATATATGCCAACATTTTCCCGATGCACATTAGCTTTCCTCTTCTAGTCCTGCACAGAGTGTTTGTTGTTGAGCTGAATTGCCAATAGATAAATGCCAAGCCAGGCCCACTTCCAGATATATTGGTTGGAACTGAGTGGATTTACTGTTCTAAGTCTTATCCTAGCATTATGGGTGCCAGTGTTTGATAGTGAGATGAGACGCAGGTCGCATTTTCTTTTGTTTGGACGTAATATGTAAGGTTTGTAAGGCTTTGCTTCTTTATATTTTGAAGTTTCAGCAAAACATGTTTTCTACACTTCCACACAACCCCATGCTTCCCTACATTTTATCACAGTCAGAAGTTCCTGTTCTTCAAAACCATAGACGCAGCAAAGGTATCATGGGTCAAAATGCAAGAAAGGAAAATGGATCAAACTCTTGGTAGAAATAGTAAAAGAAAGCCATAATTTTGGTCCAGTGAGTGTATGGTGCCACTCCGCCTGCTTAAAAAATGATAGCTATGCCGCTACTTAAAATCTCCCTGCAGAGAGTTAAACATGCTTGCCATGCTCACTCACTCAGTGCCATATGGGGAAGGTAATAAAAAAACTTTGGATCATATTTTTCAAGAGTTTGGTTTCGGTTTAGTTAACCTCCCCCTCGAGTTGCTTTTGGTCTCTAGTCCTTCCCGGAGGAAAATACCCTGCTGTGTTGCCACTCATCTGACTATTTTTAATAATCCGGCGATGGAATAAAATGTCAGCCAGTCGCCACTAGTCCATAAACAAGTTTGCTACAAGAGCTGCCAGACTTCAAATATTATTTGTAGATTTCATAAAAAGAATCGTGGTCTATAAATGGCTTGCCTCTCGCAGCAGACGTTCTCCTAATGAAACGATGACACATTGACATATAATTTCCTTGCTGTAGACAGGGGCTCCGTACTGTCACCAGGAGCATGGAGAGATGGGTGCCCCGAGTACCGGAAATGAACTCCGCGTGGTGAAACGTAAAACTCCAGAATAAATACTCCCCCATTTGCTACAGATGCCTTTTCGTTGGAAGATTATCTACTTTTAAAATCAGAAATCCACTTTGTCAGAAGTTTCTGGCTGCCTCTTATAATAGCGTTTTTGCAGGGCTCCAAAAATGTGTTATGTCTACTTCTAGGGCTCACCACGTACTCGTTCATTTAATCTTTCACTGTGTACATGTACATTTGTTTTAAGCGAACGGTTCTTTATCCTGATACATTTTAACAAATATAAGGGGGCTTGATGCTTTGTGTTCGGAGTCAGACCACGCTGTATCACCTCTCTACTAATTAGTTATATAAGGTTTAATGAATTGTTGAACAACTCAAGGGTTCAAAGGAGTAATATTGATTCGTTTAGACCAAATTTTAAAAGGTTTTATTTTTAGAACAAGAGACGACGGAAAACAAACTTGTCCTGCCTTAGTAATGTTTGAGTGCCATCTAGTGGCTCGTTTGATTGTTTGCAAGACTATTGTCAAAGACTTAGGCTAAGGTTTCTGAGTGGCATAAAATGCACGTTATTACTAAACGAATTTCGCTGGAAGTGGTTTAGCACTGTTTTCCATCTACGGTTAGCTACAAGCATTCGCTCGCTCCCTCATCCTCTGCAAGCTTAACTATATTAGGGTAACAATCTTGCATTATTTAAAGCTAATCCGCGGAACTTCTGAAGGTCTGTTCAAAGAGCACTTTGGCTGTTGCTTTGCTTCTTCTTATTATTAAGCAGGTGTTATACAAAATACCGTGTAGTTATAAATAGCGCAG
Source organism: Pleurodeles waltl (assembly GCF_031143425.1). NCBI lineage: Eukaryota > Metazoa > Chordata > Amphibia > Caudata > Salamandridae > Pleurodeles > Pleurodeles waltl. The sequence continues at coordinate 843,518,197 of NC_090443.1, forward strand.
TTATAGCAACGTTAATATTTATGGTTGGCCAGTGCACATCTTACATGGTGATTTTTTAATAGGGGTGTTTCTAGTCCTTCCCAGAAGACTACATTTTATAGCTAGTCCTTTTTTGAAGTTTTATATAGCGCGAACTTGGCATTGGAGTGCTGTACACAAGAGCGTCAGCTTATGTGGTGTTATTTTAGGCACCAGGAGATTAACTGATTTCCTCAGAATCAAGAGAAGTTGGACCGTCACCGGGACTCGAACCTCGTTCTCTAGTTCTAAAATCCGATGTTGCGAGCTGTTACGCCACATCTTCTCTATTTTCTTTGCTGTTTTATAAAACGTGAATTACACCTAAGGGGTATCAGGGCACTTTACAGAGTAACAGGTTCAATAGCATAAGCATTTTCTTTATATTTAGTTACATTTTTGCTGTCATTGATATCAATCTGATTCCAGTTGCATCATATAACCAGGGGAGCTGTCAACCCTTAAGGGTATTCAGCCCAAGGCCAATGAATATCTTTGAGACGTGGGAGCTTCAATGGCACCCAATTACATTCTGCAGGGGGCTCCATCATTTTGCGTTACATCACTGGTGGTAATTTACTGTGTGATCTAGTTAGCAGCTGAGAGCAGTGAAGAAACATGGCCGTCTTCTATGTGGAGGCCAGTGGTGGGACGGGACAGGCACAAAGGGACGGGCGAGGGGGTGGGGGGGTTAAAAAAAAAAAAAAAATTAAAAAGAAAAAAAACACCATCTCCCCTCCGTCCTCTTTATCTTCCGGGCGGCACAGGCTCCCAGCCAATCGCGACACTGCTGACAGCAGCATCGTGATTGGTCTGAGCTGCTTGCTTCACCGCTCAGACTGGGAGTGGCAGCCTGTGCATGTTCTCTACCGGGCTGTGGTATATAGCCGGGTAGAGTACATGCAAAGTGTGCATATCTTTTTGGCTGGCTGAACACGGCCAGCCAAAAAGACATGCACACTTTGTGTGCACCTAACCCTACTCAGCCCCCTCTCCCCAGCCCACCCCTGCCTCGCCCTACAAGGAAAAATAAAATGATAATAACGTAATGTACGTTATTATTATTTTATTTTTCCTTTTTGAAAACATAGTGGGGTGACGCTCCTCTGCCCTAGCGATGGAGCCGCCCCAGGTGGAGACATCTTGTGATGTGTGATGACACTAGGGGCCATATGTACGAACACTTTTTCCCATAGACACAGAATGGGTAAAAACCTTTGCTACATCTGGCCCTAAGTTCCTTGTTTTTAATTTGCAGGTACCGAGCATACAGGTGGGTGGACAAAAACTTTCGGCCAACATTCAAGTGATAACCAATGTAATAAGTGTTAAATGCTTATTAGTTTTACCAGTAACTTTGTGAAAAAAATGTAATAGTTCAATGTTTCCCATCCTCAGTGGCCTAAGTGCAAAAAAGCAAAAGTATGAGTACTGTGATGTGCAATGCCAGAGTCAGTGTTCTTCAAACTTTTTAATGTTGTGCCCCCCCTAGTGTACAAAAAAAATCATCAAGTCCATTCTAGAATAAAAACATATTTTTATTTAATCAAATTGTCAGTGCTTAAATGTGTCTAAAATATATTTAAACATTGCAGTTATCTTCAAATATCCTTTTTAAAAATGTAATCAAATACATGATTTGCAAACATACTATTCTGGTCAGTCAGGTATTACTAAAGAGTAAAAATATCGACAGTGTGATTCTTTAAAACTGAGTTTGAGACCATCGCTCTTTTGATATCTACTCCGAGCCACAAACTGAACGACAAAAGATGTTTGTGATGGCCCAATACAGAGTGGCTTGCAGCTGCTCTTTTTTCACTAAAAACAAAGCACGGTTATCAGCATGATCCTTCTGTTGGCCAGTGCCTGGTGCTCACCCCTGGAATCAATTAAGGCCCCTAGTTTGAACAACTCTTGCCTAAGTAGTGCCAGTGTTTACCAGTGCCTGGCAACAGCACTTGCTTGTAAACACTGGCACATTTGTATAAGAATTTACCACATAGTGGTGCCATGGGCTCATTCATTAGCACAGTTCAATAGTGGAGCAACCTGATAGATAATTCTAGCTGCATATTTCTTGCATTTTAATATTACCCAGGCATCCAACTGAATCTGGAAATTTCTGAGCAGTACCTCTGCATGCCAGCAGGTGGAGCGCTTCATCTCCGCACCTAGGTCATTCATGTTTTTCGTGTCATCCGCACCAGAAATTATGCTCATAGTGGCGATAGAGGGACCACACAAGTTTACTGACATAAGTTCTTTTCTTTGCATGCCACCATCACAGATCTGGAGAGAGCTGCTTCTGTCCACTTTTTTTGACAACTTTTTTTCAATTTGTTGTCAAGTGTTTTTGAGTCTATGGGGCCGATTTAAATAGCGGTGAATGACCCATTATTCCACCAGCTGGATGGAGTAAATTACACCATACCCCTGGTGGAGGGACCACCTGCCAAATTTATAAATGACCACCAAGCTGGCAGTCATTTATAAATCACTGACAGGAAGCACGGTCATAGCAGTTCCTGTCAATGCATATTGCTGTTTGGTGGGGAGTTGAATCAGCAAGTCCCACAAGAAGTCAAAGAAGTCAAAAAATTCGAAATACTCTTCAACTTTGCCACGCCGATCAAAGTCTTCATGCAAAGCATGGGAACAACATCATTCTAGGCCCCGCTCTCACGGGAGCCAGGACAGTAGAATCTGCCCTTTCAACTTCTTGCTGAAGAAGAAGAAATTCAAGATACTATTATTAGCTCAGATTCGGTCTTTCCTGGAGACTGTATGGTAGCGCTGGACTTGTAGGATCCTTCTTTAACATCCCCATCCTACCTGGCCACAAGTGTTATCTGCATTTCACATGGGCAACAAGCATTTTCAGTTCACTGTGCTCACTTCTGGTCTCACCACTGCTTCTCAGGTGTTCACCAAGGTGATGGCGGTGGTTGCAGCACATCTGTGGCGGTCAAGGGTTCCAGCATTCCCTTACCTTGGCGACTAGCTGCTGAAGGCCGGCTCACCCCAGGCAGTTGTCTCCCACCTTCAGGCTATGGTGTACCTCCTGCTGGGGTTCACTATCAATGTGCAGAAGTCCCACCTGACTCCCTCTCAGACGCTCCCTTTCATCTGAGCCATTCTGGGCACAGTGCAGATTCTGATGTTTCAGCCTCTATCCCGGATTTCAGTGAGCTTGACTTTGAGGCTGCTGGGCCTCATGGCCAGTGGTGTAAGAAAATGTGATGGGGCCCTCCCGCACAGTAAATGGAGGGGTTCCCCTCTGGACTCACTCAGGAGCTGTCAGGCCCGGGTACTGTATTGAGAGGGGCCCCTGGAGCTCCAGCCCCCGCACCACGGGGGCCTTTGATATGCCACTGCTCATGGCCTCCTGCATCCGTCTGGTAATACATGCAGGCTCTGCAGTGGCACATGAGGTCCCATTGGGCACAGCTTCAGGGGAATCTCCCTGGTCTGGTCCAGATATTGGAAGGAACTGCAAAAGATCTTCACTGGTGGCTGACGAACCATCATTGGATCAGCTGCAGGCCCCTCTCCCTTCCTCACACATAGTTGACAGAAGTAACAGATGCATCACTACTGGGGTGGCTATCTGGGAGAGCTGGAGATCAGAGTTCTCTAGTATCTGGGTTGTCAAAACCCCTTTCAAAAGACCAAGAAGCAATTAGGGGCTACTGGGCCTAGCCGTCAAATGTCTTGGGGCCTGGCACACTATTGATTCTGTGCATTAAGGCAAAGTACCCCTTCAAACTTGAGTCTCTGTGGTAAAGTGGATGAGCACCTCCCCTGATTCCCCAAGGGAACCATGGATACAGATTAGTGAGCGCAGGCTCACAACTCAAAATACATGCAGCATCCGCAGTTCATCAATGTCCAGACAAATACTCACTTTTATGAGAAAAGAGAAGCATTTTATTTCTACCGCTAACCACACAAAGCAAAAATACGACACTTACAAACAATAACACAATTCCGTATGAGGTCAGAGCTCTAATGGTCAGTGGCAATTTCCTGTCCTACTCCTTCCTTGCGTTAGCAATTGTGCTTATTCCCCAGTAACTGTTTTGCAACATCCAGAGAATGCCCTATAGCAGTCCATGTCTCAGTAGCCCATTCTGACTTAAATTCAAATCAAAAGTGTCCTGTTGCTGCAGCGCTCTCAGCAATGAGTTCCCCTGGGCGATTACCCACACTAGTAGAAGTGAAGCGTGCAACGTCCTGGAGTGCACACCACCTGCGAGCCCTCACAGCAGCTTAGGTCCCAGTCAGGTTAGTCACTTGCATGCAGTCTCAGCTGCTGCCCTCGGTGGGCACATGCTCGTTCTTTTTCGTGGTCACACTCCAGCAGCAATCAGAGGTTTTCTGCACTCCTCCTGCTCCTGATTGTGGGGGTGGGATTCCAATGCCACAGTCCACGATCCCGAACTTGGGTGATGATGCTCCTATGACATCCTCACTTGCTCAACAGGGTCAGACCAGTCACAGCCCTTATTGTGCCAAGTGATTTATGGGTCATGACCGCTCACAGTCTTCATGCTTTGGCCTGAACATGGCACAAGTATTCCTGTAAGGCTCTCCTAGCATTCAGGGTTGCTGCTCAGCTACCACATAAGCCTTCGATCCTTACCAGACAGCAGTCTTTACCCCAGTGGCCCCTCCTGCCATACGGGGTCACTGCAATGTGACTACAAAGCCTTTGGCCCTTACCGCATATCAGTTTTTACCATGGTAGCCCCTCCTGGCATGCAGAGTCACCACATCGTTACAGCACAAGGCTTCAGCCCTTACTGCATGGCAAGGTTTTCGACTGCTGTCTTCATGGCAAGCTTCTCTGGGCATACGAGGGCATTGACTCAGTCTTGGACATGGACAATGACCTGATTGGTGCAGCACCCATTTCCTCAGAGTTTGCACAGGGTGACCACTAGCTGGGCTCCTCACTGGACCTTGCTCCCTCAAACACTCTCCTCTTCCTCACAGGGGACCCTTGTCTTGACAAGCAGGCAGGCGCTTGTGCTCCAGGCTGCAGGGCAGGTGGTATTGATTTCCCTAGGTGTGCACTCCTGGAGGGGTCCAACACTATCTTTCTAAATGCCCATTTGTTGTATTTAAACAGAGTGTGGGTTACTAAAGAGGTGTAAACCCCTGATATTAGCCTCTGAGGTATGTGTTAACAACAAAGTATTAGTAAACCCATATGTCAACTCATTAGTCCATATCTTCACAACAGGGTTCTCTTTGAAAATGTCATATCCAGTTAAGACAGTAAATCCAATTCCGTTTATTATAAGGTGCATCAGTAGAACATACAGTATCAATATGGCGCACAAGGATGCAGCCGACACGTGTTTTGCCCCCTATTGGTACGTAAACCTGGGGCTTTCTCAAGGCTGAAAATTACAAGAACAATTAAAAGCATACATCCTTCTGAAAGGAAATATTGAAGAGTGTGAGTTTCACCCACGTGCTAGAAGATTGAAGGAAAAAGGAGAAATAGGTTAAGAAATAGATGGAAGAAAGAAATTAACTGTATCTAGCAGACCGTTTGTAAAAATGTCTTACACATATAGCACCATCCGCAATTAAGAGATTTGTGATACGAAAAGAGGAAACAGGTGCTAGCCAATGAGTCAGTCATGCAAGAAACAAGAAAAACTAAAAAAGATGAAAAGATATTAGAAACAATTCAAAACGGAAAACAGAAGATTATGAATTCCCAGGCAACAGTCCACCCGTGTTGAGAAATAATAAGAGATGGTATAGTACCTTTTACAATATTCTTAGGATGAGTTATTATTTCGCTTCATGAGCATGTTTGAATGATTTGGAAAACAGACCTGCATCAATAGAAATCATGCCAAGAAACATACAATGTTGCAGTCCCTAGCTAAGATCGAACACAAAACGAGTCCTGTACAGATAAGGCTAAGGTAAGGCTGGTTCAGCTGTTTATGGAGTACACCACAGCCCTGTGGTATTGCAACAAACAGGGTGGGGTGGGGTCATTGACCCTATGTCAAGAGGTCCATTGTCTCTGTACTAATATGATGTGGTACACTGTTCCGAAATTGAAAGAGAAGGAAAGAGAAAGGGTCCTGATAATCAGGAGCAATAGTCCTCACACACCATATTTGGTGTCATGCTTCATCATCGGACAGCTCCTCGTCAGACTGGCGCTGCAATGTCTGACGGGCACCCCCCGAGGGGGGGCTCTTTGCCGGAGATCTTTTTGAATATACTCGATGATGCCGCGGAGCCAAATATGGGTCCGAGAGAGGGAAAAATGTACAGAGAAGGAATAGTAAAATTGGCTCAGATCCCTCACTTAATAGTTTATTATTCGCTGTTGGGAAATGGTCAAGATTAAAAAGAAGTCAAGGGAGTGAAACTGGAGACAATGCCCGGACACTCACACAAGAACAATCAGAATAATTAGGGAGGATGGAAGTGATCCAACGCTCCTTAGTATGCGGTCGACATGTTTCGCGTCGTTGTTGGTCCAACAGGATCCCGTGACGCTTCTTCAGGACCTACTAAATCATGAGTTTTCTCAAAAAGAAAAACAAAATACCTACACTCCTGTTGACTAACACTCACAGTCTGGGTGTCATCAGTCGCTTGCTAGGACTAAACCGGACTGGTTTTTCTTTCCTATCAGTCGCCCTAAATATGGGAAAAAGAGGGGGGCTAAAATTAGCTCAGTATATCATCACTTCACCAGTATTCAGGAATGATGAGTATGATTAATGTAGAAAAAAGGGGGTGACAAACTTGTGCAACACTCAGTGATCAGGTGGTTGTAGGCACGCCATGCTGGTAAAATATAGGGTGGCTTACCATATCCATTAGACAATAGGCTCCATGGGATATCGCTGGCCCATCACCCGGTATACAGAAAATCTGATGGTAAGAGAGCACATGCCAAAGAAGGGGGCACCATATTGTAGTTACATAATTATCATACAAGACCAAGGTAAAATGGCCATAGTTTGGAAATGCGGGACTGACAATTAAAGTGAAATATAAAAATAATATACATATATATATCTCTCTCTCACTCCAAATCTGAACAAATACATCAAAGAAGTAAAAAAGATGTGTAAGTCATCAATTTATGCAGAGATACTCATGGACATTCTCAATGTCACGTGCAAGGTGGAGTGAGCAATGAAGGTAGCACATTCAGAAAGTTACGAATGAACGGAGAAATACATTCTTTCAAAATAAATCAGGAGTAGTGCCAAAGTTAAGAGGTACATGAAGGGGATAAAGGTAGGGGGGTATAATGGCCCACGAGTAGTTAAATCCCATGTATCACACCGCAGTCAGTAAAATGAGAAGTAGAGCTAAGGAGGTACATATAGCTAAACCACGGGCGTCCCGCTAAGGGCAGAGCAAAAGGTCCCTAAGACCTGGATGCAGTTCGAACGAAGCGTCGTGATGCAATTCGGCATCACAAATGAGAAAATGGGCACTTACTTTCTTCGTTACCGGTGTTAGATGCAGCACCTACCCGGGGGTCGCGTTCCCGAACGTAAGCGGGAAAGGAAGGCTGCCGGTATAAATAGTCCGCGCGTAGCGCGCGTGTTTACCAATTAGGCAATTAGTTGCTAGGTAACTCCCTCGGGAGTTGGGAACCTTTAGAGAGAATGGAAAAAGGACTGGAAAAACGGGACGTGGTGAATGTCCTCCGCGTGCGGCGGCCATCTTAAGCTAATGTATTGGTCATAAGAAAACAAGAAATAACTTAATTTAAGTTGTCAAAAGTTGTCAAAGACCTGTGTAAAACTCAAATGGCCTTACCTATATTATGAATACAGGGTGGTGAGGTCTAATCCCCTATAGTAAGGGAAAAATTAAATAATAAATTGGAAAGAGAAAGAAAAGGAAAAAACAAACAAACCAAAAAAATGATATAATGGATGGAATGACCATCGAGCAGAACCTTCTAAAATCATTGTTAGAAGGGCAGGAAATCAGCAGCTGCCTACTTTGAAAGATGGAACCAAGGGATATCATCGTTTAATCCCTGGTGGTGGGTATTAAGTCTATATACCCAGCGTTGTTCAAGTTCAAATAGTGAGCGGGTGCCTGGTAGGACACAGGTCTGTAATACCACCCACCGCATATCATCTGGTGTGTGGTTAAGTTCAATAAAATGTATGCTAAGTTTGGTAGTAGTACGTCCACACCGGATGTTGCTACGGTGTTCATTTATCCTAATCTTTACAGGTCGTGTGGTCATCCCCACGTATCTGAGATTACAAGGACAGGTGATAAGGTAAACACAGTTGCGGGTGTTGCAATTAGTATGTCTCAACAGATGCCAAGTTAAAAAGGGTTCTAGATGTAAAGTGTCTGTATGTTTAGTGAGTGAACAGACATTACAATTCCCACACGGAAAGTGACCTTTGACTGGGGGGAGATCCCATAGAGATCTCTGTCTGGACGGGGTGGTGGTGGGTCTAGGTCGGGTGTGTACCAGCATATCTTTTATGTTTGACGTCCTCTTGAACGCAAAAACAGGCTTGGGAATATTTTCACCCCCACTACAGAGGACCGACCATCTCTTATTGATTATCTTCTTAACTGTGTTAGAAAGTGGTGTAAATGTCGAAACACAGGTAAGTTTGTAGTCCATAGACTTCGGGGTTAGCTGTAATAGTGAATCCCTATCACTATACTTGGCTCGTTTGTAAGCTGTTTTTATAACTCTGTCCGGGTAGTGGCGGTCATGTAGTTTAACCTGTAAACTAGAGGCTTGGGTATTGAATAGTCGTAGATCACTACAGTTCCGTCGAAGACGTAGAAACTGTCCAAACGGTAAATTTTCTCTTAGTGCTTTCGGGTGATGGCTCTCGTATAATAATAAGCTGTTCCGATCAGTCATTTTTTGGAAGGTGCGGGTCTTCAGTCGACCGTCCTCTATGCTGATTAGCAGATCTAGGAAAGGGATCTCTGTGGTAGATACAGAGGAGGTAAAATTAAGGAAGGGGTCTAGACTATTTACCCTCAGGGATTGGGTCCGTCCTTGAACCACTTTCGATATTCTGTGACCACTTTCTACGACCCCTTGTACAACAATCAACTACCTATCTGAGAGACACTACAGACGTTCTTAACCTTATTGAAACTATTAATTCCACAGTGTATGTCGATGCCTTGATTACACTTGATGTTGAGGCTCTATACACCAACATCCCGCAAATGGCCACACTGGAGGTAGTTGAGACGTCTCTTTTATCTACCAGTTCAGGACTCACGACACCTGTCCATTTCATTATGCACTGTGCTAGTCTAGCTTTGACTCAAAAAATTTTTCAGTTTGAGGATAAACTCTTCCATCAGATCCGCGGGACCTCGATGGGCAGCACTTTTGCTCCGAGCCTAGCCTGTCTATACATGTACGACTTTGAGAAACGTTTTATTTTACCTGAGTCTAATCCCTTTACCGCTAATATCAAATTGTGGCGTCGCTATATAGACGATATCCTTGTCATCTGGCATGGCCCTATTGATGTAGTAGATGCATTTTCGACATGGGTAAATAGTCTAGACCCCTTCCTTAATTTTACCTCCTCTGTATCTACCACAGAGATCCCTTTCCTAGATCTGCTAATCAGCATAGAGGACGGTCGACTGAAGACCCGCACCTTCCAAAAAATGACTGATCGGAACAGCTTATTATTATACGAGAGCCATCACCCGAAAGCACTAAGAGAAAATTTACCGTTTGGACAGTTTCTACGTCTTCGACGGAACTGTAGTGATCTACGACTATTCAATACCCAAGCCTCTAGTTTACAGGTTAAACTACATGACCGCCACTACCCGGACAGAGTTATAAAAACAGCTTACAAACGAGCCAAGTATAGTGATAGGGATTCACTATTACAGCTAACCCCGAAGTCTATGGACTACAAACTTACCTGTGTTTCGACATTTACACCACTTTCTAACACAGTTAAGAAGATAATCAATAAGAGATGGTCGGTCCTCTGTAGTGGGGGTGAAAATATTCCCAAGCCTGTTTTTGCGTTCAAGAGGACGTCAAACATAAAAGATATGCTGGTACACACCCGACCTAGACCCACCACCACCCCGTCCAGACAGAGATCTCTATGGGATCTCCCCCCAGTCAAAGGTCACTTTCCGTGTGGGAATTGTAATGTCTGTTCACTCACTAAACATACAGACACTTTACATCTAGAACCCTTTTTAACTTGGCATCTGTTGAGACATACTAATTGCAACACCCGCAACTGTGTTTACCTTATCACCTGTCCTTGTAATCTCAGATACGTGGGGATGACCACACGACCTGTAAAGATTAGGATAAATGAACACCGTAGCAACATCCGGTGTGGACGTACTACTACCAAACTTAGCATACATTTTATTGAACTTAACCACACACCAGATGATATGCGGTGGGTGGTATTACAGACCTGTGTCCTACCAGGCACCCGCTCACTATTTGAACTTGAACAACGCTGGGTATATAGACTTAATACCCACCACCAGGGATTAAACGATGATATCCCTTGGTTCCATCTTTCAAAGTAGGCAGCTGCTGATTTCCTGCCCTTCTAACAATGATTTTAGAAGGTTCTGCTCGATGGTCATTCCATCCATTATATCATTTTTTTGGTTTGTTTGTTTTTTCCTTTTCTTTCTCTTTCCAATTTATTATTTAATTTTTCCCTTACTATAGGGGATTAGACCTCACCACCCTGTATTCATAATATAGGTAAGGCCATTTGAGTTTTACACAGGTCTTTGACAACTTTTGACAACTTAAATTAAGTTATTTCTTGTTTTCTTATGACCAATACATTAGCTTAAGATGGCCGCCGCACGCGGAGGACATTCACCACGTCCCGTTTTTCCAGTCCTTTTTCCATTCTCTCTAAAGGTTCCCAACTCCCGAGGGAGTTACCTAGCAACTAATTGCCTAATTGGTAAACACGCGCGCTACGCGCGGACTATTTATACCGGCAGCCTTCCTTTCCCGCTTACGTTCGGGAACGCGACCCCCGGGTAGGTGCTGCATCTAACACCGGTAACGAAGAAAGTAAGTGCCCATTTTCTCATTTGTGATGCCGAATTGCATCACGACGCTTCGTTCGAACTGCATCCAGGTCTTAGGGACCTTTTGCTCTGCCCTTAGCGGGACGCCCGTGGTTTAGCTATATGTACCTCCTTAGCTCTACTTCTCATTTTACTGACTGCGGTGTGATACATGGGATTTAACTACTCGTGGGCCATTATACCCCCCTACCTTTATCCCCTTCATGTACCTCTTAACTTTGGCACTACTCCTGATTTATTTTGAAAGAATGTATTTCTCCGTTCATTCGTAACTTTCTGAATGTGCTACCTTCATTGCTCACTCCACCTTGCACATGACATTGAGAATGTCCATGAGTATCTCTGCATAAATTGATGACTTACACATCTTTTTTACTTCTTTGATGTATTTGTTCAGATTTGGAGTGAGAGAGAGATATATATATGTATATTATTTTTATATTTCACTTTAATTGTCAGTCTCGCATTTCCAAACTATGGCCATTTTACCTTGGTCTTGTATGATAATTATGTAACTACAATATGGTGCCCCCTTCTTTGGCATGTGCTCTCTTACCATCAGATTTTCTGTATACCGGGTGATGGGCCAGCGATATCCCATGGAGCCTATTGTCTAATGGATATGGTAAGCCACCCTATATTTTACCAGCATGGCGTGCCTACAACCACCTGATCACTGAGTGTTGCACAAGTTTGTCACCCCCTTTTTTCTACATTAATCATACTCATCATTCCTGAATACTGGTGAAGTGATGATATACTGAGCTAATTTTAGCCCCCCTCTTTTTCCCATATTTAGGGCGACTGATAGGAAAGAAAAACCAGTCCGGTTTAGTCCTAGCAAGCGACTGATGACACCCAGACTGTGAGTGTTAGTCAACAGGAGTGTAGGTATTTTGTTTTTCTTTTTGAGAAAACTCATGATTTAGTAGGTCCTGAAGAAGCGTCACGGGATCCTGTTGGACCAACAACGACGCGAAACATGTCGACCGCATACTAAGGAGCGTTGGATCACTTCCATCCTCCCTAATTATTCTGATTGTTCTTGTGTGAGTGTCCGGGCATTGTCTCCAGTTTCACTCCCTTGACTTCTTTTTAATCTTGACCATTTCCCAACAGCGAATAATAAACTATTAAGTGAGGGATCTGAGCCAATTTTACTATTCCTTCTCTGTACATTTTTCCCTCTCTCGGACCCATATTTGGCTCCGCGGCATCATCGAGTATATTCAAAAAGATCTCCGGCAAAGAGCCCCCCCTCGGGGGGTGCCCGTCAGACATTGCAGCGCCAGTCTGACGAGGAGCTGTCCGATGATGAAGCATGACACCAAATATGGTGTGTGAGGACTATTGCTCCTGATTATCAGGACCCTTTCTCTTTCCTTCTCTTTCAATTTCGGAACAGTGTACCACATCATATTAGTACGTTGTTGGGAGGGTGTACACTGGACCGCCCAATCCTCCTCTCTTACCCCCCTCTTTTTTCGAAGTCCATTGTCTCTGGGCATGCTGGAACATCAGGATTTAGTCCTGGTGGTTCAAAATCTGGGAGAGTCTCTGAACACCAGAGTGGACAAATTCAGCCCTCGATGCCTAGCAGATCATGACTGCTGTGTCCATCTGGAGATGGTGCAAGGTCTCCTCAGCAATTAGGGAGAACCTTGGTTAGACCTATTCACTACAGCCAAGAATGCACAATGTCAGCACTTCTGGACTCTGGAGTTTCCAAGGTGATTCTTCCTCGGAGATGCTTTATGTCTCAAGTGGAGCTCAGGCCTTGTGGTTTGTTTTCTCATTGACCCTGCAAGGCTTTGCTGTGGGCACAGTTCAAGGGTATCTTTCAGTCATGTTGGTGTTCTTGTGGTTGCCAGATCAGCCCTCCCTGTTTAAGTTACCTGTTGTGACTCGTTTCCTAAAAGGATTACAACACATGTTCCCTCCAAAACCCTTGATCATGCCCAATGGAACTTGAACCTAGTTTTGACTTCCCTGGTGTGCTCATCCTTTGAGTCATTGCACAATTGTCAGCGACAACATTTGACTATTAAATCAGTTTTTCTTGTGTCCGTTACATCGGCCAAGAGGGTTAGTGAACTACAAAACTGGTTTTGAGATCACATGTCTCTTTCCTGTCAAAAGTAGTGACATATTTTCATGTAGGCCAGGCCATCACCCTTCCAAAGAGATGGAGCGACTCCACAACCTAGACTCAAAGAGAATTAATTTTCTACATTGATCGTACCAAAGAGTACCGGGTGAATAATTAACCCTTCACTGGGTTCTTTGGGTCAAAGAAATGAAAGACCGTGCAAAAACGTACCATCCCAAGATGGATTGTGCTCTGCATTAAAATCTGCTATATACTGACCAAGGAGCAAACCCCGGGAGGACTAGCATGCTCATTCCACCAGAGCACAGGCTGCAACCATTGTGTTTGCTTGGGTAGTCCCTATCCTGGACATTTGTCAGGTAGCAACATGGGGGTCTCTACACACGTTTACCAAGAACTATTGCCTGGAATGTCAGGTCCGTCTACCACCTCCGGGAAAGTATTGGTTGGGTATCAATACTAAGGTAAGGAATCTGCAGCTAGAAGTCTCTATTAGATGAACAAGTAACATACTTTCAGTAACGCCTTATCTGGTAGAGAGTCTAAAAGCAGAATCCTTACTGAGCCTCCCCTCCTCCCTGCTCCTCTACATAGAGTGACCCTTGTAGGTCCCTAATGTCTGCGCACTGGTCCATCAGCATTCTGTTGTGGCTCCATGATTCAGATGTGAAACTGTCATGAAAAGAAACTGATCTCAGAGCATTGGGTGGCACCTATATACGCAATGTGAATATCACTTCCACCATAGATGACGGTGATGTGGAGCCAAATGACATCATCTGCTGGTGCTCAGATGTACTGCTCAAACTTTTCCAGATCCATTCTGATGCCTTGGGAATATTCTAAAGTAAGGAAACTGCAGCTAGATAGAGTCTCTACCAGATAAGGTGTTACCCAAGGTAGGTAACTTGTTCTTTAACTATTTACTATATTTCCAAAACCTGATAAAACTAGGGCTTAAACCTACAGTTTAAAGTGTCATGTGGGTACGGCCAGCTACAGTGGACCAGTGTGAAATACCTTGGGGCCTGGCACTTAATTTTCTTTTTTACAAATTAAGCACTGGTGATGTGGGACTCAGAGCTGTTGGTGTGGGAGCAATTGATGGCAGCCAACATGGTCAGTATAGATACAAAGAGCCATGTGTGTACATATTCACTGAGCAATAGCTATAAAATAAAAAAACTAAATTTGCAAGTTCCTGAATACAAGGCGCTGCTGGAAGAAAATTAATTCCTGTCTGGTTTAAACTGTCATACATGACCTCGTGCCTTTTACAGCTTACATTGATTTTGCATGATAAACAAGCAGTTCCAGTTTTTGAAATGGAGACAATCATCGGTGATCCAGAGTAGTGGGGAAGATGTCAGGAAGGGCCTTTCAGGTGCAGTGTTGTAGGAGGCTGGACTGGCTTGTAGTGAGTACCAAGGGGTACTTACACCTTGCACCAGGCCCAGGTATCCCTTATTAGTGTAGAGGGGTGTCTAGCAGCTTAGGCTGATAGAAAAGGTAGCTTAGCAGAGCAGCTTAGGCTGAACTAGGAGACGAGTGAAGCTCCTACAGTACCACTAGTGTCATATGCACAATATCATAAGAAAACACAATACACAGATATACTAAAAATAAAGGTACTTTATTTTTATGACAATATGCCCAAGTATCTCAGTGAGTACCCTCTGTATGAGGATAGCAAATATACACAAGATATATGTACACCATACCAAAATATGCAGTAATAGCAATAGAAAACAGTGCAAACAATGTATAGTCACAATAGAATGCAATGGGGGCACATAGGGGTAGGGGCAACACAAACCATATACTCTAGAAGTGGAATGCGAACCACGAATGGACCCCAAACCTATGTGACCTTGTAGAGGGTCGCTGGGACTGTAAGAAAACAGTGAGGGTTAGAAAAATAGCCCACCCCAAGACCCTGAAAAGTGGGCACAAAGTGCACCTAAGTTCCCCAAAGAGCACAGAAGTCGTGATAGGGGAATTCTGCAGGAAAGACCAACACCAGCAGTGCAACAACGAAGGATTTCCAGACGAGAGTACCTGTGGAACAAGGGGACTAAGTCCAAAAGTCACGATCAAGTCGGGAGTGGGCAGATGCCCAGGAAATGCCAGCTGTGGGTGCAAAGAAGCTGCCACCGGATGGTAGAAGCTGTGGCTTCTGCAAGAACGACAAGGGCTAGAAACTTCCCCTTTGGAGGATGGATGTCCCACGTCGTGAAGAGTCGTGCAGAGGTGTTTTCGTGCAGAAAGACCGCCAACAAGCCTTGCTAGCTGTAAAGGTCGCGGTTAGGGTTTTTGGATGCTGCTGTGGCCCAGGAGGGACCAGGATGTCGCCAATTGCGTGAGGAGACAGAGGGGATGTCCAGTAAGACAAAGAGCCCACTCAGAAGCAAGCAGCACCTGCAGAAGTGCCGGAACAGGCACTACGAAGTTGAGTGAACCGGAGCTCACCCGAAGTCACAAAGGAGAGTCCCACGATGCCGGAGGACAACTCAGGAGGTTGTGCACTGCAGGTTAGAGTGCCGGGGACCCAGGCTTGGCTGTGCACAAAGGAAATCCTGGAAGAGTGCACAGGAGCCGGAGTAGCTGCAAAACATGCGGTTCCCAGCAATGCAGTCTAGCGTGGGGAGGCAAGCACTTACCTCCACCAAACTTGGACTGAAGAGTCACTGGACTGTTGGAGTCACTTGGACAGAGTTGCTGAGTTCAAGGGACCTCGCTCGTCGTGCTGAGAGGAGACCCAGAGGACCGGTGATGCAGTTCTTTGGTGCCTGCGGTTGCAGGGGGAAGATTCCGTCGACCCACGGGAGATTTCTTCGGAGCTTCTAGTGCAGAGAGGAGGCAGACTACCCCCACAGCATGCACCACCAGGAAAACAGTCGAGAAGGCGGCAGGATCAGCGTTACAAGGTCGCAGTAGTCGTCTTTGCTACTTTGTTGCAGTTTTGCAGGCTTCCAGCGCGGTCAGCAGTCGATTCCTTGGCAGAAGGTGAAGAGAGAGATGCAGAGGAACTCTGATGAGCTCTTGCATTCGTTATCTAAGGAATTCCCCAAAGCAGAGACCCTAAATAGCCAGAAAAGGAGGTTTGGCTACCTAGGAGAGAGGATAGGCTAGCAACACCTGAAGGAGCCTATCAGAAGGAGTCTCTGACGTCACCTGCTGGCACTGGCCACTCAGAGCAGTCCAGTGTGCCAGCAGCACCTCTGTTTCCAAGATGGCAGAGGTTTGGAGCACACTGGAGGAGCTCTGGGCACCTCCCAGGGGAGGTGCAGGTCAGGGGAGTGGTCACTCCCCTTTCCTTTGTCCAGTTTCGTGCCAGAGCAGGGCTGAGGGATCCCTGAACCGGTGCAGACTGGCTTATGCAGAGATGGGCACCATCTGTGCCCATCGAAGCATTTCCAGAGGCTGGGGAGGCTACTCCTCTCCAGCCCTGACACCTTTTTCCAAAGGGAGAGGGTGTAACACCCTCTCTCTGAGGAAGTCCTTTGTTCTGCCTTCCTGGGCCAAGCCTGGTTGGACCCCAGGAGGGCAGAAACCTGTCTGAGGGGTTGGCAGCAGCAGCAGCTGCAGTGAAACCCCGGGAAAGGTAGTTTGGCAGTACCCGGGTCTGAGCTAGAGACTCGGGGATCATGGAATTGTCTGGGGTGACAATTCCATGATCTTAGACATGTTACATGGCCATGTTCGGAGTTACCATTGTGACGCTACACATATGTCGTGACATATGTATAGTGCACGCGTGTAATGGTGTCCCCGCACTCACAAAGTCCGGGGAATTTGCCCTGAACAATGTGGGAGCACCTTGGCTAGTGCCAGGGTGCCCACACACTAAGTAACTTAGCACCCAACCTTTACCAGGTAAAGGTTAGACATATAGGTGACTTATAAGTTACTTAAGTGCAGTGGTAAATGGCTGTGAAATAACGTGGACGTTATTTCACTCAGGCTGCACTGGCAGGCCTGTGTAAGAATTGTCAGATCTCCCTATGGGTGGCATAAGAAATGCTGCAGCCCATAGGGGTCTCCTGGAACCCCAATACCCTGCGTACCTCATTACCATATACTAGGGAATTATTAGGGTGTTCCAGTATGCCAATGTAAATTGGTGAAATTGGTCACTAGCCTGTTAGTGACAATTTGGAAAGAAATGAGAGAGCATAACCACTGAGGTTCTGGATAGCAGAGCCTCAGTGAGACAGTTAGTCATAACACAGGTAACACATACAGGGCACACTTATGAGCACTGGGGCCCTGGCTGGCAGGGTCCCAGTGACACATACAACTAAAACAACATATATACAGTGACATATGGGGGTACCATGCCAGGCAAGATGGTACTTTCCTACAAGTGTGCACAACAAAATGGTGAAACATTTACACTCTGCTGGAACAAAGGAGCTTGCGGTCGTAAGCCCAGTACTATGAGAACCTCCGTGGTCTTGGTCTCCAAGGTAACAGCCATATGCACTCCACTTCTCCTGTCCTAATGTCTGCAGCAAAAAAAACATGATCGCCTTTAGTAACACCACGTTCGGGAATGCGTTTTTTAAAAAGAGTAAAGACAGTGATTGCTAATAATAATGAAAAAAAAAAACGACTAGAACACAGATCCAAGTAGTTCCTTCCCACTTGCAACCTCTGCCAACCCCACTCATTTACAGGGAATGACCAGTACCCTTGGAGAGGCTACCAAATGCATTGGAGTTGTCAGGCGAGGCTTTTTCCAGCTTCATGTGTTTTTATGGGATAGTTAGGATCATTTTCTCTTTGATGTGATATAGCACTAAATAACGATTATCCTGAAAATTATGAAACATTTTATAGTGTCCTGTGCTTTTAAAGTTAGACATCTCCCATTTATGAAGAGGGGAAAAGCATAAAGAGAGTATGGAAAAATTATCTGCAGCTTGGCTGTCTAGACTTTGAGGCTAAATCAATCTTCAAATTAATATATGTCAGACTATATGTTGATACAACACGATCGGTCTTTAAACCAAGCCATCATCCCACTCAGGCAGGGATGTCTTCTTCCATGCAAAGTTCTCCAACCAATTACTTGCACGCCTTAGCCTGCTGGCCTGTAGATCTGTGTTGCAGACTTGCCCATAAACATTTTTTATGAAAGCACTGGCACGTTTGACCAATAAAATTGTTCACAATTTTGTCATTTAAAGTTTAGGGGCCCTTCTCAGACTTTCACAGAAGTACATTTTAAGAAGAAACAATGGCCAACTTGTGTATTGTAAAGCCAGTTGATCCAGTGACATTGGTGAAAACTGAGCAGGATTTGGGCACCAGTTTAAAGTGGGGTGGGGGCGGTTAGAATAATTGATCTAAGCCAAATGCAAAACATTTTTAAAATAACTTTTTCTCTAGCGATTCCAACATCCAACTCATTTGTGTGGAAATGTGGACAAATAGTGCAACTAGTGCACATTTTTAATTGGCTTTTTCTGTAATGTCTCTGTATGTATATATATATATATATATATATATATATATATATATATATATATATATATATATAAAAAAATTACCCAATTCCACAGTGTCTACAAAGCACGAGTTGGTAGTTTCCAAAATCTCTTTTCATGTCTTATCTCTGTCTTCCACGCTCCTTTTCTTGCTAACCTCTCTCTTAGTGGCTTTCATTATACCCCACGCATGTACCCTCTACTTTCACTGCTCTTCTCTTTCCTTCTTTCCCCCTCCCTTATTTCACGTTGTCTCCTCCGCCCTTTTCCGTTCCAATGTTGTCTTGCTCCTTCCTAATACCCCAACTGCTACTTTTAACCTCTGTGCCTTTCCTCTGTTTTTTCTTTACACTATTTATGACTTTCACTTCTATATGTATGCTTTCTCATTCATTGATCCTTTCTGTCCTTTTTCCTGTCTTCTTCTCCTTATTTCCAATGTCACTGGTATTTCAGTGATCTCATCCTCTTACTCTCTTGTTCTTCCAATTGCTCACCGTATTTTTCATAATTAATTTATACATACACGTTTATTGTGTTCTCATCATGAAAGTTAGTAGTGCTCTGTATAATGAAAAATTACGGGATTAAGTCATTTATAATACCTGTAAAGCTTCTGATTGTCTCAATTCTCCCATTCATATATCTGAGTCGTGTTCCTGTAATATTGAGATTCTGTACTGTTAAAGGTCGCGTAAGGTCGTACATGTAAAATCAGTGATTACCAGCTAGGGAGCCTACCTCAGGCTCCGCCTGGCCTTTTGGTCACTCTCGCAGTGCCCAGAGAGCTGGTCTGTGAGGTCAGTGTGTGGACCGTTTTTTTGTTTTTGTTTCTGGGCCTATTTTATGGTCAAGTGGGCTGGATTTACTTATTGACATTTCCCTGATATTACCACAAACATTGCAGCAAGAACAAACGCATGCAGTCTTCCATACCTTGCAAAACCTCCAAACAGCATGTCTTCACAAAATCAAAACTGCTTCAACTGGCAAAGGTGGTCTATTTTTTTGGCTATCTGATTCACTGTCGGGCCACTTTTGTGTTGGTGCCTGGGCCTATTCTCTGTCCCATTTATATCCTGGCCTTCCTTGTACCAGCAGTGCGTAATTTATAAAAATGTAAGTGCCAGGACCTGAGGTATTTCTCTGAGGCCACTTTGGTGGCACTACTCATTGTCCCTGCCATCACTGCTAAACACCAACTATCACACACTACAAGTGTGACATTTTGGCTTTCCCAGGTCACATAACTATGTAAATATGACACATTGCAATATTTTTTTGAGTATATTGTTCATGAGTTCTGCCCAAAATATGTAGAAGCACCACCATGTGGTAGACTGGTGTAATGAGTGCTGGTGTTTCTAGAAAGTTGTTGATGCTGAGAACCGGGAGGCACCAGCACAAATTAAGTACTTTGTACAAGCCTTAACCTGTGAGGTGAGTTTTCTCCTGGGACAGGCAGTTCATTTGCCCTCTTTAAAACTTCACGTTTTGTAAATTCAAACTCCTCCCATAGAGCTATAAATCCCAGCCTCACTCCATAATTTTAACCTTCTCCTTCGAATACAGGTTTGCTGTGCTCCCTTCCAGGTAAGTGTTTAAAAAAAGTCTCACACGTCTCCTGCCTTCCGAATTTGTGAGGGTCTTACTGCTTGGGCGGGACTAGGACGAGGAAGACTGACGATGTAGTAACCTGATTATTTAAAGGTAATCTTCATTACATAATTCCCAGCTTCCTTATGACAGGCCTGAAATCTCCCCCTCTCTCAGTTTTTGTCTTCAAGTTTCCTTGGTATTGTAAGGAGTGGTCTGAGACAGACAACAAATTATAGCCAGAGTGGGAGTGAGGGAGGGGCAAGTGAATGGCCTGTCTCCAGATGAACTAAATTACAATGTTTTGGAAGGAACGCATGGATTAATCTCTGTCACTGGCAGCTACTCGGGGTCTTGCAGTTCAGGCTGGATTGTGCCTACTGGAGCCTGACAAAAAGCTGATTTGCATGTATGCCTCTTGAGTAATTACCGATGTCTGAGATTAATTTAAGCATTCTTTTTCCTCGGTGCAACACCTTAGGTGCGATTGGTATGCCCATATGTGGGTCTTGTGTTCACTGCTCCATAGGAGTGTAGCTATACTTGCCCGATGAGTACTAACTAGGTCAAAACCGGTCTCTAGTTGCATGCTTTCCCATCTAGAGGGAATTCCAATGGCGATTTGGACTACACTGTTCTCAGTGGAACAGAATCATGGATGATCTGTAAATAGCAGGTCTGGAGTGGCTTAGTGGGCAAGAAAAGTGTGCTGGATTGCATCCTAGAGTAGTTACTAGTGACTGAGATTAATCCAAGCATTCCAGCCCACGCCTCTTTGTTCCTGTAGTACCTAGAGATTAAGATTCGCCTCATTGGTGGAATGAGGATGCCAAAACTCAGAGTAATGGAGATTAGTGGTAAGTAATCTGGGCATTCACTCACTCTGAATGTTCCACATATACCCCCATCGTCTCCCTCGTTCTGAAAGCAAAACCAGGACTAATACATTTGCCTCAATGGCTTCCATTGGCTGTGGACTGTGCTCAGATGAACTTGATGCCACATCTCATGTATTCCAACAACACTGTGCTAGTTTTCTGTTCTCAATCTGTTTTTCGTTTGTGTAGGTTTTATGACAAGAAGTATGAAGTCTTTCTGAAGCTCGTGGAACACCAGAGAGAGTATAAAGCCATCATGCAAGGAGTACAATCAATGTATCTGTGAATGGCAATCGTCTACAGCACCATGAGTCTCCAACAAATGTTCACACCTGCAGCAGTAACAGGAAGCGAGTGGTGTGCTTAAAAGCGATGGTGTATTGTAAACCTATACTGCAAAGTAATGTTGATATTGCATCAATTGTTGTCATTCCATAACATGAACAGATCGGACTTGTTATTCTTTTCCCTAAGGTAAAGCACCACCATTTCCATTAAGATGAACCTAAAGTATATATTCTGCAATACATTTCATACACTGACGTTCCCACTTATGGAACGGCTCATTGTAGGAGATGTGTGAGGCTCATTGGTAACTGGAGTTGTCTTTCTTCTCCATTTCTACAGACGCTTCACAGAACTGGTGCCTATCTCCCTGATACGACGCACTCTCACACATTTACCTACTACTGGTAGATATTGCTAAGTCAGTGGTTCTTAGCCTGTGGTTCGGGGAACACTGGGGGTCTGTGAAGCCTTCTTAGGGGGTCCTTGACTGCTTAGAAAATGAAATAATATTAACATGTTAATAAAATATTCATAAATACAGAAGCAAAACGTAAGATTGGAGGCTAAAAATTAAGTCAGTATCCTCAGATTGATTAGTGGAAGTAGTGCAAGTGCATCAAACAGGATGCAGTATGGATGATGAGTGGCCTCAGTTGAATTTAGAAAAGACTCAATCTTTCCATTACAATTAAAAATTTGAGTTTATCTTTGTTTGTGAATTAAATAAAGTATTTCATCATTTGTGTATTTGATGAATGCTCGTTCTTGTATTTCTTGTGCATTGTTTTGCAGTTCATAGCATCTAAAATAATTAGGCTGTGGTCCTTGGTTTCCAGTAATGGCTCAGTGGGGGTCCCTGCAGTGGTATAACACAGGCCCCGCAGTGCCAGGGGGGCCTCGAGCTCCAGGCAGCCCCCTCAGTACAGTACCCATGTCTGAGAGCTCCTGACTGAGTGCAGAAGGGGGCCCCCTCCACCCATCCATGTACTTTGCAGGGCATTTGCTATTGAAAATCAGAGTAGCAGTGTTCTTGTGGCAGAGTGGAATAAACTAAGGTGAAAGTGACGAAATCCTCAGGAACCAGTACTCACAAGTTGCCCAGGTCCATGTTTGAGTAACTGTTTCAGCCAAGCTTTTTTCCTTTCCTCCATCAACTGTAGCTGTGTATTCCTAACAATGAATGTCTCATTCTAACTTCATACATATTTTAGAAGTGTCACCTTAAGTGTCATGGTGAAAGCCGCAACAGGAAAGCTCTAGGACCATGAGGAGTGCAGCGATGGCCGAGGGCTGGAAGCGGAAGTGGAGGGACAGTGGGGATACAGAGGGAATAACAAGGTTGGTGGACGGACGCATGCGCTAAATAAAGAAATGCCACCCTACCTTTAAGTGTGGCGATTCCGTGCAGATCTGACATCGTCATCTACACAATACACAGTCCCAGATGTGCATAGAAGTCACGCAGTGCTAGGCAGCATGCATGAATGGTAGAGAGCAGAACTGCGCCATTTCTACTAAGATGTGGTGCTGTTATGCTCTCTCCCTGCGCTGGCACACTATATGCTACCCTACGCCAATGCAGACACTCTGGCACTTTGGTGCAAGGTTGTCTGCGTTCTGGGAAACATAGGTTATGTGTTTTAAGGGGTCCCTTCCACTACAAAAACTATGCCTTAAGATGTTCCCACTTTTGTGATGTACAATGCAGCACACATATAATGTGGGATAAAAAGTTTCTCCTCGTTATTCCTGCCTCAAGGAGGCACAGGATTTTGGTGCAAATCTCCATGTACAATTCTTTGTAGACAGGGACTTGTGTTAAACCTCAAGGGTGGTTGCATGGGAATGCACATGCATCATCCATGGAATGCCCCTTTTGAGCAAAGTACCGCAAGGCAGCATGTTGTACACCTTTCATTACTTTGGGTTACAATCTAACTCAAATTGTGATTTGTGCTGGGTTGTAAATCCAACCACAACACCTTTCATCAAGTTTGTATTAAAAGAGTAACAGAAACAAGACGCAAAGTGTTTGTAAATCTGGACCACAATTCTTTATTAGAGTAACAGGTGAACAACAATCTTCTGGTTCAAACTCTTTGCAGAAAGAACAATATTGAGGACTTCAGTCACAAAACTATTTCCATGTAAGTAAACCATCTCCTGTGGGCGGTGCATGGGCATTCCAGGGCAGGAATATACTAGACGTTTGTACAAAGCCTCCAACCATTTCCCATCCCTCCACGTTCAAGCAAATTCACGGATTTGCCCCCATCAGGATGTGGAGTAAACCTTTTTCCAAGGTGGGAGGTAGAAGGGAACAATCAGTTAACATAGCATATTCATTGCTGTGCAAGTGAGGCGCTCTTTAAGAGGCAGTATATTTAATGTATGTTTTGAGATCTCTCAAAAGTGCTGGGTCTTGTGTACAAACTTGGTAGTGAAATGGCAGAGCCTTAGAATGTCCTCTTGGACATTTTCCTACTGTGATAAACCTGCCATTGTAAGTTTGGAAATAGTGAATGTAGCCAGAGATTTACCTGTGAAAGATCCTGTATACATTTCACAGAATCAGAGACACTTTTATGTATGAAAGTGACAAAGGTTCAATGCCTGAGAAGTGTGCATTTGCAGTGGGTTATGACAGGAGAGGGTTGGCTCATGTGTGATTGGTGGTTTAGTCTGATTTATGTGCTGGCTGTATTAGCAGTTTAGAATGCGAGTTGATTGATCAGAATCTCTGAGCAGGCTTATTACACTGAAAGTTTTTGAATGGTGCAGGTAGAATAAGAAAGAGATTTGGTATGGGGACATTGGGTGAGGCTGCTTGATGAGGTTCTGAAAAGGTGGTACATCTACCCCAAAGTAGGTCATTTGTAGGAGGCTCATGGTTAGGAGCATCACAGGTTTACCAAAATTAGGGGCTTATTTGCAAGACCCTTGCACCACCGGAGTGTCACTTTTATTGATGTTCCGGTGGCGCAGTGCCCTGCGCCATTTTTACAAGGTGGCGTTAACCCACTGTTTGTGGCTTAACGCCACCTTGTAAATACGGCCCCTTTGCACACATCACTTAGCATGAAAGGGGCATGCAGTGCGTGTTGCTGTGGGCGTTCCATCGCAACACCTATTGCGTTTTGATGCTGCCCCAGATTTATGAGAAATCTTGAACCTGAGGCAGCACCAAATACTAACGTCACACCAGGGGTTGCGTTATCATGGCGCAACAAGGAGAAATACTATTATTTCTCCTCATTTGTGCTCACACATAGAAAGAGCAAAACACCATGAATGATTGTTTATGTGCAGGAAGGTTTCCCTTCTTGCACATAAACAATCATTAAATAATGACGATTTGCTGCTTTTATGTGTGCTGCATTCTGCAGCACACATATAAGTAACAAATTGCCACTATTGATTGTTTATGTGCATGAAGGAACACCTTCCTGCACATAAACTATCATTCCCTGCAACGCAGGCTTCCTTGCACTATGGTGCAGAGGTGCTTGCATTGGGGCTAGCCAGCGCTAGGGGAAACACAGGGGTGTACCATATTTTCGTAAATATGCCACATCCCTGCATTTCTGAAGTGACACAGCACGGTGCTGCTAATTGTGGCACAGCGCTGTGCCACTTTTTTTTTGTAAATGAAGCCCTTAATTTCAAGGTGTTGCAAATGGGTTCAGTCCATTTAGTATGCTAGAATTTTTGTTGATTTGGATCCTCCATTTTTTTATACCTTTATTGTGGATAGGTCTCCCTACCTGAGTGCTACCCTCAGTAATTTTGTGCTAAATTGGACTGCGTGTGTTTACCACTAGTGTCTTCCTTTTAAGATGAGGATGCTGCTTTGCAGATAGGATAAGGGGCACTGGGGTGGTTATATGTAAACATGTGCACATGCATTTGTGCACGGGTGCAAGCTGCACGTGCAAGACTACAGTTGTGCACAGCCTGGTAGCTGCTCACAAGTAACCTGCTGTTCACAGGTATAAACAGCAAATTCAACCTCTCAAAAATACCCCTTTGATAGGCCTAAACCTTCCTCTTAAATATTAATGTCACCCCTATGTAGGCCTTATTGTCCATGAAGGCAGGGTGCAGATATTTAAAGGTAGGACATGTAGAAATAAATGTTGAACCTGTCCTTACAGTAACATATTTTCACTATAGCAAGGCCAGTTGCTGCCATAGGGAATCATAGGGCTACATTGTTACAGTCATTAAAAGCTAAATTCAATTTGGTAGCAGCTAAAGAAATACTTCTTCCAATTTTTTGAATTGTAATTTTAAATCATCTTAAATACTAAGGTTGGATTTTAGATTATTGTTTTAGACATGCCACTTTTAGATAGTTGGCATTTTTCTGCCTAAGGCTTCTGGGGCCTTTCTGTGAGTTTCCAGCTGCTCAAGCTGGCGGTGGCTCTCTCACTGCAAAATAAGCATTGGAGGCAGACAGCACACAAAAGGGCTTGGAAGTAGACAGTGGATCTTCCTGACAGGATGGCTGTGGAGGAATTGTGCCCTGCCCTGCTTACACTTCAAAGGAATTGTGCTCTGCCCTGCGCCAGCACACACAAAGAGACCTGACACCAGCCTTTTGTATCACTAGCAAGTCTAGAGCCAAACCGAGAGAAGAGGGAAGAACTGAGTAGAAACAGATTTAGGATTATAAAATGTATGTCCCCCACTCACAGGCTGGACCGGTCATGTAAGTGGCATCCCCAGAACATGAAGGAGTGCAAAACTTTGGATTTGGACTTTGACAGTGGCAACATCATGGACAGCTGTAAGGGCAAGACCTCTGATACCCTGATGGACTGAGAACTTTGTGTGCAGCTGACACCAGAACTGGTGGGTCTCTCCAGGGCCAGTGATGCTGGTGCCCTTAGACCCTTTGAGGGCCAGCAGGGAATAACCTGGACTTCTGAGCCCTAGCATGAGGAGGGGAGCATCAGGAGCCAGGTACAGGAGAAATTGGATCTCCACAAGTGCACCTTTTGGGACACTAGAAAGCCTGCAGGGAAAGCTTCTGGTCACTAGAGCTTGCCACCATTAGTAAAATGAGTCCAATATTGTTGAAATCAGCCCATCAGGAAACAATTTGTGCAACTCTAAAGGAATTGACCTCTCTTCTCAAGTGACGGAGTGCGTGATGCTTTGCCACCTTTTTCTTAAACTACCCACGATGTAGGCCAATGCTTAGAGGTCTGTGGAAGCTCCATTCTTGATTTTTGCTCAGGGAGGGGGGCATCTGTGGATCTCGCTCCCGAGACTTCTATGTGGTCTGGCTACTCCGTTCCCAAGGCTAACGCATTCAAGAATGGGGAGCAAGACTCAGCAATGAGAGGATGGCCTGTGGGGTGCTCCCTCCCCCCGTGCCTGAGTCTGGGGGTGTGGGCACCCCCATTCTTATCCTCAAGGCAGGAAGCTCACAGAGCTCTGCTTCCACCCACTAGAGAAAGCACCAGTGGGAATACAAAGGATCCCTATGACTTACATCTAACTCCAGCAAAGACATCAACAAGTTAACTATACCCTTCAAATGACATCAGATTCCCAAACCCCTTTTAAGTGCATATATGAAAAAGCTAAATTATCCACACTATGGTATAGAGTCAGGAGATCATTTACATCAAATGTACTAACTGACAACAAGAACAAAACAGAGTTATACCAGTTGACCCTAGAAAGTCTCGCCTACTAAAACTGTTTATCACAGAGGTCAGGGCCTCCATGGGCATTATCAACAACGCCTCCAGCAGAAGCAATCAAACACTATAAAACCCAAAGCCAGGTCTAACACACACTCATTTAAAGGTAGAATGCTAGAAAATCACGTCACTCTGACAATACACTTGACATGATTGTGATAATCTCATCCTGCATCATACCCAAATTAACTATTTTGAATGACCTCTCCATCTAACTTCCTCCTATCCCTGATGGACACATTTTAAGAAGGCAATAGTATCCCATCATCAGTAGTGAATGAGCTCTCCAGTGAAGTCATTTTGCCACCACTGAACATAGTCAAAGTATCTCTCACCCAGGGTACCTTCTTGGATGCCTCAAGACCAGACTGATCCTGCTCGTCGGAAGAAGCTTAACTTGGACAACGATAGCTTGTCTAACTACTTGTGGTTGCCCGCCAGCCTCATGAGAAGATTAACAGCAATACACTCCTTAAAGGCTACTTGTCTGGACTGAGATAGCAGTTTTTTTTCGTGTGCCAGTAAGTAGTTTGCTCAGAAAGCATGCTTTTGTTGGGTTGGTGTGAATCAGTTCGGTTGTTTTTGAGATATTAGTGTTAAAAAAAGGTGGCAAGTGAACTTTGAAAAGGTTAACACTTTTGTATATCTTGTCTGTTGAAGAACCATTTGTTGATTTGCTTATTCAATTGGCAAAGTTTGATGAATGTGTATGAAATTTGGCAGACAGTATGTTGAGATTACTATTGGTATTATAAAATTTGTGCAGATCTATCAAAGAAGCCAAGTTAAAAAGAGAGGGGTACAAACAATGGCAGCATCTGATGATTATGCACAAAATTCAGGAGAAGCTTGAAAGGGTTAGTGTTCTACTGGTATGCCAAGCTTTGTGGCATTTCTTCGGGGGCAATTTAAAGGGTGGATAGTAAAATGTTAATTTTCTTAAAACGTTGCTACTGTTTGATGAATCAGCATCAAATGTGCAGCTAGCAACTCCCAGTGAAAATATTTCAAGTTTCATGAAGATCTGATGAAGATAGACAAAGTAGGTTAAAAAATATTTTCAATTTACTAATAACTTTGCCACCTTTTGATGGGTCTGCAGAGACGTTGCCTATTTGGTCCTCTTATGGTATATTTATAGTCACAGAGCAATTGTGGCAAAAAAGTGCCCATTTGGTAATAGCATTGGTACTCTGTGACGAATCAGCACAATATTTGTCAGAAGTTTGGAAAGAAAGCCTTTTTTATTGTTATGTCACATTTTGTGTCAATCCTTCAGGAGGGCAAAGTTAAATGGGGGAGGGCGATATAAGTTTCATTTGCTCATAACTTCAGTGTTGTTTGATGATTCTGTATCACATTTGGCAGACAGTACGTAAGTTACACCCAGTGCAGGCATATCAGGTTTAGCGAAGATCCAGTTGAAGTAGGGGAGTAGGAAGGGGAAAGTCAACATTTTGGCACCATTTGCTGGATCTGCAAGGAAATTTGGCATTACATGCACTTTTAGCCTATTCATTTTTTCTCAATTA
The DNA here is from genome assembly GCF_031143425.1 of Pleurodeles waltl. Lineage (NCBI taxonomy): Eukaryota > Metazoa > Chordata > Amphibia > Caudata > Salamandridae > Pleurodeles > Pleurodeles waltl. Next base: position 843,546,934 of record NC_090443.1, read on the forward strand.
TACGAAGGTCAATCTAGGAGAGTATTCACATTTCAAGGAGGTGGTTTCAAATAAGTGTTCATTTTCTAATACATTTGGCACCATTTCCTGAATCCACACGCACATTGGCAGATATTTAAAAGATTTAGGGGGTCATTCTGACCCTGGCGGTCAGTGTTAAAGCGGCGGTCAACCCGCCAACAGGCTGGCGGTCCAAAAAATGGAATTCTGACCCTGGCGGGAACCGCCAACACAGGCCGCCGCTTTAACACTCCGACCGCCACGGCGGCACAAACAAACAGCGCGGCGGTCACCGCCAACAGCCAGGCGGCAGACAATGTACCGCCCACCCTATCACGACTCACCAATCCGCCACCTTTTCCGGGGCGGGAGCCCCGCCGATAAAAACACGGCGGAAACAGACATTTCCAATGGAAAACGCTCACCTCGACACACTCCACGCGGAATCGGGACAGCATGGAACCGGAACTCCACATCCTCCCAGCCATTGCCTTCCTGCTCTTCTTCCAGGATCACCAACGTCGCCGCTGACGACAACGGTGAGTACTGCACCTACGACACAGGGGAGGGGGGAGGAGGAAAAGTTACGGGCACACACATACGCCACACACCCACGCCCACCCTCACCCCCACCGAAATACCTACACACCAATGCAGATTAAAAAGTCAGAGTGACACCCCCAAACCCCCAAAACAAAAATGCAAAGACAAAAGGCAATGATTGTAAAAATAGAACTATATTATAGCAATAATTAAGTATAGCGAACTTAGCAATATATAAAGAATTATTACACATCTAGAACAATATATATACAAGTAGCAAAAGTCCGGCACAGTTTTGCAAAGTTCAAATGTCCGTGGGCCAATGTGCAGCAACACATGGGCAAAGCCCACACACGAGATCGAGTCCATTGGAGAGAACACTGCTGGGGCATCACAAAAATAAAATACTGGCACCTCAGGGGGAAGGGAAGGGGGGGCACCTCAGCCACATGAGTCCACGACGCCAGATCCACGAAGGGCCTCCATGCCCACTGTGCCATCCTGGGGAGTGCAAAGCCACAGTCTCTCAAGTCTCACAAGTGGGTGGATTGCCCACTGTGCCATCCTGGGGGGTGCAAAGCCACAGTCCATCAGGTGGATTACAGAGTCCACTGGTCATGGAGGAGACATGGTGGGCAGGGTGCCTCGTGAAGCCCTGCCCGACACAGAACCGGGCCTGCCAATGGGCCAGCAGTGCTTGACAGGAGGGCCCAGCGGAGCGGTGCTTGACAGGAGGGCCCAGCGGAGCGGTGCTTGACAGGAGGGCCCAGCGGAGCGGTGCTTGAGATGAGGGCCCAGCGGAGCGGTGCTTGAGATGAGGGCCCAGCGGAGCGGTGCTTGACAGGAGGGCCCAGCGGAGTGGTGCTTGACAGGAGGGCCCAGCGGAGCAGTGCTTGAGATGAGGGCCCAGCGGAGCGGTGCTTGAGAGGAGGGCCCAGCGGAGCGGTGCTTGACAGGAGGGCCCAGCGGAGCGGTGCTTGAGATGAGGGCCCAGCGGAGCGGTGCTTGACAGGAGGGCCCTGTTCAGCGGTGCCTGTCTTGGCGGGGCCCTGTTCAGCGGTGCTTCTCACGGCGGGCCCTGTTCAGCGGTGCTCCTCACGGCGGGGCCCTGTTCAGAGGTGCTTCTCACGGCGGGGCCCTGTTCAGCGGTGCTTCTCACGGCGGGCCCTGTTCAGCGGTGCTCCTCACGGCAGGGCCCTGTTCAGCGGTGCTCCTCACGGCGGGCCCTGTTCAGCGGTGCTCCTCACGGCGGTGCCCTGTTCAGCGGTGCTTCTCACGGCGGGGCCCTGTTCAGCGGTGCTTCTCACGGCGGGGCCCTGTTCAGCGGTGCTTCTCACGGCGGGCCCTGTTCAGCGGTGCCTGTCTTGTGTTTCGAGTGAACCACACCTGGCCAATACTTCCCGCTCAGTCAGCATCGGACCTTTCCGTTGCGGGGCCCTCCTGTGATGGAGTCCTGGGGCCCTGGGTCTCCTCCGATACCCCGGGAATGGGGCTGGTGGGGCCCTCATGGCCAGGTCGGCTGCTCCCTGCCTTTTGCGCTTTGCTGCCCTTGCCCTCCTTGGCAGACTCTCCGTGGCCCTTGGCTCCCTTACCCGATGTGGCAGGTGACGGTGCAAGGCTGCCCTCCTTGGGGGCAGGCGTATCAGGCCTGTCGCGCCTGCCCTTCAGTTTTTTGCTCCTCTTCCCGGGGGGGGGGGCTGGCTGTGCCTTTGCTGCTGGCCGATGTCCCTGCCCAAGGAAAGGGCGGACTCCAAAAACCAGGCACGACGTTCTTGGGAGTTGCTGGGCTGGTGGTGGCTGAGGTGTTTTTGGAACTCTTACGAGATGGAGGGGGTGGGTCAGGTGAGGAAAAGAGGTCCACTTTAGAGTGGAATAGTTTTTTAGGAGCAATGGGAAGGGTAGCTGGAGTGGGTATGGGAGTGGAGGAAGAGGATGTGGTTGTAGTAGAGTCAAGTCTGGTGTCTTTGGGTGTAGGTGCTTGGGCTGGAGGCTGACGTGAGGTGGATGGCTGTTGGTTGGGTGCCTGCCTGCGTTTGTGTGGGTTGGAAGCGGGGGTGACAGACACACTGGGAGAGGACACAGGGGACGTGTACATGGCAGTGGGGGTGGTGACTGCACGTGTGCGGACTGGTCTGGAGGGTGTGCTGGTGATGGGTGTACTGGCTGATGGTGGTGTGCATGCAGGTGTGAGTGTAGATGTCACAGGGAGGGAGGAGGGAGACGAGGAGGTGGGGGACACAGAGGAGGTAGTGGCTGTTGGCATGTCTGCATCTGTATGTTGCTTGTGTGAATGCTTGTGTGTTCTGTGGTGCTTATGTCTGGATGAGCTTCCCTTGGGTGTTGAGGTGTGTGCAGGCTGGTCTGTAGGTGTGGATGGGATAGGCAGAGGAACAGGGGAGTGGGACTGGGTGGAGGGAGTTAGAAGAGGGAGGCTGGAGACAGGGACAATCGCTGCCGTCAGTGCTGAGGCCAGAGCGTTGAACGATCGCTGATGGGCAGCCTGACCCGAATGAAGGCCCTCCAGGTATGCATTGCTTTGATGCACCTCCCTCTCCACACCCTGGATGGCATTCAAAAGGGTAGACTGCCCAACAATAATGGTCCTCAGGAGGTCAATGACCTCCTCACTGAGGGCAGCAGGGGTGACTGGGGCAGGGCCTGAGGTGCCTGGGGCGAAGGAGATGCCCACCTTCCTGGGTGAGCGGGCACGGGGCAAATGCTGAGGGGCTGCTGGGAGGGCGGAGCTGGTGTGCTGGGTGGCGGCTGTACCTGTAGTATCGGTGGGCACGGATGTTGCCGCCACCGCAAGGGAGCTCCCATCCGAGGACGTGTCGGTGTCACTGACGTCTGCACGGGTCCCCGTGGTGGAGCCCCCCTCGCCCTCCGTCTCACTGGTCATGTCGGAGTCCGTTGCACGGCCCTCCGGGGCCATGTGAGATGCAGCTCCCTCTCGCGCCGATGCCACTTCTCCTCCGCCTGATGATGCTAATGCACACATTCACAGAAAAACAAAGAAAATGGGGGGGAGGGTGGAGAAATAAAGACAAGTTGAGTGCATGCATTGGGGACACCGTTGGCGGAGAGGACAGACACAGAAGCCCCCTGCACTACGCTGCGCACTTGGGGTACACTACTCATTCACTGTGACATGCCCTACAAGCCTATGGGCGACAACTGCCCACACAGAATACACAGGTCCATGAATAGCGTTACTAGGCACCCTACAGAGGTGGGGGGCGGGGGCACAGGACCATACCTCACGGAGGGGCCTAGCCTACAGAAATCGCCCTGGCCTAGGGATACCCACAGCCCTCCTCCCCCACCCAGGCACCTCCACTGCGCGCAAATATAGCTGAATGTGCTGGTACTCACCCCCTTGTGTCTGCTGTGATGTCCTCAAGCGCCCATCTAAATCGGGGTAGGCCACCGCCAGGATCCGGGACATCAGGGGGGTCAAGGTACGACTGGCACCCCTCCTAGGTTGGGAGGCCATCCCCAGCAGAGCCTCGGCGGTCTTCCTGCTCCCGCGGCGGATGTCCTCCCACCTTTTTCGGCAGTGGGTTCCCCGTCTGTTGTGGACCCCCAGGGCCCGGACGTCCTTGGCGATGGCACGCCAAATATCGATCTTCTGATGGGCGCTGACCTATGTGACATGTACAGGGGGGGAAAAGAAACATCATCACTTTTCTGCATGCTCGATGTGAGTGGCCCCCCCTCCCCAAACTTGCCATGTGGCACATGCTCTCATCTGTCGTGCCATGCATTCGTAATTCGCTCCCCTCCCCTCCATCGTACATCCACCCCACTCATCACAGGCATTGTCCACTATGCATTGGCCCCCCGTGTACTCACCTGTTGGTCTGGAGGACCATAGAGTAGCGCATACTGGGGGAGGACCCCGTCCACGAGCTTCTCCAACTCTTCGGAACTGAAGGCGGGGGCCCTTTCCCCAGTCGCAGCAGCCATTGTCACTTCCAGACCGAGGTCACAGCAGCACTTGCAGTATAGGTCCTCTCCTGTGGATGCTCAGGTCTCGTGTGATTAAGCAGAGAGAAAATGGCGGTCACGCCCGCGGCGGTGCGTGCCGCGACCGCCGGCGCACATCGTCATTGGCTCCTGAAACCCATAGGGTTCAATGTTAACCAATGCTGCTTTGCGCCGCGGTCTTCGACCGCCTACCGCCACGGCGTGCCACGCCAGCGCAATGACCATCATCAAACAAGAAACAAGCATTTGCAATGCAGTGAGTCTTGCGTTTGCTCGAGTTAGAACTATTAGTATTGTGAATTCCTAACTGAACTTTTTTTGCCACATAAATTGAAATTGAAAAGTAAAACAGTTAACATAAGTGAGCCGATTCAAAGCACCACAGCCGCCAGGAACATGAATGCGAAGGAGAGACACAAAAGGAAAAATAAGTTTGCTCACTGTCAGGTGTATGGGCAAACGGTCAATTATCTATGTAACAAGGTCAGTGTCCAAGGCAGTAACAAAACCGCCCCAAGGAGGGACAAACGTAAAGCATTTACCAATGATAACAAAGCATTTCTGAAAGCTAAGCCCATGAATGAGTGATAGTGATGGGTGTGCGGTGGGCGTTGTTAAAAGCCCACCGATAGATTACAACAGGTCAAAGCGATTCATGTCCTGTTCTAGCCTCATCATATCACTTTTTCCCCAAAGCATTGGTAAAGCCAATAGGTCTCACCTATGCGCTACCTATTGGCTTTGTCAATCTTTTTTGCCATGTTGTACAGCTGTGCTGCTGCTGTGCAGCATGGTTCAATTAAAATAAAAAAGTGCTATGTTGAGCAAGCGTTGACCACGCTTTAGCCCTTTTTTAAAATTATTTTTTACTTTCAGCCATGGTGCAGAGCAGCCACACTGCTGTACATGGCTATGAAATAGCATAGACAAATCCAATAGGTGTTGCATAAGTGCGACCTATTGGCTTTGCTATTGCTTGTGGTTTGTTTTTAGGCATGGGTTGATTAAGTGATTTTACCAGGATCGCAGGAGGTTAATTGTGCTGGATTCTAACTTTAGTCACCAGTTTCAAAATTGGCTGTTAGACTGTGGCGTGATATAAATATAGTACATTTTACACACACATATGTATACATGTGTGTGTGTAAGTTTGTAAATGTATACTTTAACACATCTTCACAATTAAGTTACAGAGGGGATTTGAATAAAATCTTAATAATTAATGAGAAAGGTGAAGCAAGAGCTAATCAATATATAAAACCCAGATTGGATACAGTTATGTGTTTCATTTACCAGTTGATCCTTCCTTACCTGTTGTTATAAATTGCTGCTTCCCACATGGTAGTGGATCCTTGCGGATGATATGGAGTTTTTTGTGCAGCATGCATCCTTCTTATATGTCATGTAACAGGGCTATAGGTTAACCCTCGTCCCAGTAAGAATCACTCCCCGAATGCGCGTCGATGGATAACAAAAGAATATTGTTGGACTTGAGGAACCAGCAAATAATCAATCTGTCTACTATATACACTTTTAAAAGTGCTTGTGTAAGTTGTGCTTTATGGTATTTTGTACCGAAATAAAGTTGAATTGAATACTATATAGTTATACTTTTGTTTACTAAATAAGGGTAACTCACACTTGGCAGAGCTTTAAAAAATTTAGTGTAACTCTTAATTGCTCCTCTCCAGGGAACTCTTTAGTAAAATGTGAAAGATTTATTCGGTTAAAGTGAAGCCGTGTATTGGCCGCCGTCTGTGGTGCTAGGAAACACCGTTCCACAGACTGTCAAGGGGAATTAGGTTATTAAGTTCATCTTAGAAAACCCTTTAAAATATAACCAATTTATAATAATTGTTGTAATCTCGTACATTGATAAAACACTTGTTGCCACAAAAAGAAACACCAGGAGGACGCAGAAGTGACATGGAATTATGGGGATGTAAATTTAGTCATAGGTCATGTGACAGGAAAGGCGGCACCACAATAGTTTCCCTGCTCAAGTCATAATGTCTACTCCTTTAACTCTGCACATTTTGAATGGTGTCTCTCACGGGCTTTTTTGAGGAGCAGTGGCACCGAAGAAGGGGATTTTTAAATGCCTACGTCAAAGCATGCTCGCTGGCTCATTGCTATTCTTTCCAAGACAATGAATGAGCCAGTGTGTTTTGTACTTGAAGCCTGTAAGGCTGCATCAGCTGCTGTAACAAAACAAGTATTGGCAAAGAGGAACGAGTTAGAGCTATTAGCGATGTAAATTCCTAACTGGACTTATCTTGCCACATAAATTGAAAATTAAAATTAAAACAGTTGACAATAAGTGAGTCAATTCAAAGCACCATGGCTAGCATGAGCATGAGCGTGAAGGAGAGACACAAAAAGAAAAAGAAGTTCACTAGCAGTTAAACATATCAGCATAAGTGCAATTATCCATGTAACAGGGTCAATGGCCAAGGCGGTAACGAAAATGCCCCAAGGAGGGATAAACGTAAAGCATTTACCAATGATAACAAAGGATTTTTGAAAGCCAAGCCCATGAACGAGTGATAGTGAAGGGCATGGGCGGGCATGCTTAAAAGCCCACAGATAGGTTACAATAGGCCAGAGCGCTTGTGCGATCGACCTAAAAAGGAGCCCACCATTTAGAGGACACTGCTTTCACTTTCTCCTTCGTGGCTGAGAGAGGGAAGCTGCTGTTGTGCAGGGGAATAGCTTCACAGGATGTTACACCTCCCAGTAAATGTATTTTCTACTAAATAATTGGGTACAGGTGCTTTCAATCAGGTATGGTGATGTGTCTGTCTGATTTTGACTAGAATTTTTACATATAAACAGACAAAAACGCACACACTCATTCTCTCCCTCTCTGTTTTGAAAGTCTTCAACAATGTTGGTTATTTTACTAAATAATATGTTTTTCCACTGCCCCTGTAGCCCCTGTCATGCCTCCTGCTTGTCGTTTAATGTATTTTTTTAACATTATATGTCAGCGCCTTTGTTGGAAAATATGAAGCTCACACCCCCACAAGCTTACTGACCAAACTATGCCCATGCTGTTATGATCCAAATGTCTCCACAACAAATTGGACAGAGTCAGCAAGAAGCAGGTTTCAGTCAAGACTGCTGAGAATCCAAAACCTACAAAAACGGAGGCATCTTATCGCCTTCGCCATGCACAGTTTTCTGCTAAACGTTACATTGATATTATCAATGATGTTATCAAAGATGTCATGAGTGATGTATTATGTGGGATGATTAACAGTGCATCATGAGGGTGCAAGTTATAGTTACCTTAGGGTTACATGACATAATTCTAACTATACCAGGTGAAATTCTATGGTTTGGTACATTTAAAATGTAAGCCTAACTATAACGTCCCTGTAACCTTTCGTTTTTAAGTGACTTTCTATGTTTTTTAAAATTCTGTTTCCTAACTATAACATCCCTGTGACCTTTGGTTTTTTTCAGTTTAAGGTTAAGTAATTTTCATTACTGTACATTACTCCAACCACCACCACACTTGGCCTTAAGCCGTGCACAGTGGCGGATGGCCGCAGAGCCTAGGGCCATCCCCTGTAACAACCCAACCCTGTATGGCCCTCCCTCCCCAGGCCAATCTCAGCCCCAGGGAACCTCATCCCCCTGGTCCCAGCCTAAATATTTTTTTTTGGGGGGGAGGGGGCAGAGCACCTCCCCCCAGGCCGATCTCAGCCCTGTGGACCCCATCTTCTGAAATACGGCCTAAACATTTAATGTTTTTGGGGGGGGATGGGAGCTGTGGTGTCCCCCTCCCCAGGCCGATCTCTGTCCTGGAGACCCATCCCTCGGGGCCCAGTCTAATTTATTTTGGGGTGGGACCCCCTCCCCAGGCCGATCTTGGCCCCAGGGACCCCATCCCCTGAAGCACTGCTTAATTATTTATTAATTTTGGGGGGGATGGGGCTGCATGGACCCCCTCCTCAGGGCTATCTCGGCCCTGGGGACCCCCCCAGGGCACCCAGTCACGATGTTGGGGACTGTAGAGGGAGCCTGAATGCCACCAGCGTCCCAGTTGGCTCCCTACCTCCTGCGACTCCCGCTCTGTGAGGGAAATGTTTGCTGCATCGCCACGGGCAGGAAGACAGAGGAAACCTCAGCTCACAGCGAGAAGAGATGTTTGACAGCTCTCCCTCACTGCGAGTGGAGTGTTTATGTCGCTTGACAGCAGCTCCAACAAGCCACAGCAAACAGCTGTGTCCTGGGATGGGTACCCCGGGACATAGCAGGAGCCGGCCCTGAGGGGAGGGGAGCTGCAACCCTGGGGCTGCAGGGGGGCCAAGCACCCCCACCCGTATTGGATGTGAATAAGTGTAGTGCTGCCCCTGCATTGGATGTGAATAAGTGCCCTGGGGAGTTGGCAGTCCCCGGGGCTGTGGGGTGCCGGGATGTCCCCTTGCATTTAAAATATGAATTCTCACAGGACCTGGCCCACCTGGGGGCCTCCCAAAAATAAGCACAGGAGCCTGCGCTTGTTTTTTGGGGTGAATTTTCACAGGGCCCTTTGGGGTCAGGGTGTCCCTTCCCTGGCCCCTTTTGTATTTTTACATCTTTGTTTCTGGGATTCGGCTGAAGCCGCCACTTCCTTGTTGAAGTGTTGGCAGCCAGTCACATCTCAGCACGAGTTCAGGAGGGTTTGCAGAGTCTTTGTGTTCCTATATGTACAAATTTGGATTTTCTTTAATTTCTCAAAAACTACTGAACGGATTTACACCAAATAACAAAAACGGGGCTTTCTGGACCAAGAGCTTCCTTTCTGCTAAATTTGGTGTAATTCCATCCAGTGGTTCGGGCTCTATCACTGTTCAAGCTTCCTATGGAAAAATTAATGGGGAAAACTCGTTGTTGGACCCTCCTTTTTCTCAGCCCCCGCTTGACGGATCACCCCAAAAATTTTCAGACAGATGCAGAAGTGAGCGTTGTATTTGTGGCAAAATTTCATGAAGTCATCAAATGGCACCAAAGTTATTAGCACAACAAAAAATGCTTTTTCTATAGAAACTCGGTCCTAACTATAACTTCCTAGTGGTGACCGCATTTTATTTATATTTATATATATGTATACAGCATGCACAGTTCCTTCACAATCAGAAAGGAAACAGGTGCGTGTAAACAGTGGTCTAATTCTGTGGCAACAGTACACAAAAAAAACAGTATGCATTTCGGCAAGCGCTTGCCTTTGTCAACCTAATCCATGCCATTTTGCTTCTATATTTATACTGTCATGTGCAATGTGTCATTAGTAACCTAAACATGATCGTTTAAAGTGAAATCATAAAACCTTAATAATCTAGGCACTTACAAAGCTTTTTTTGCCTCCTCGAACCTTTTCCAATTGCTCATCTTAGATCAATCATATATTACTATCATCAGTTCCTTTAGGGCTGTGCTATGGCCCAAAAAACACATATTGATGTGAATAGCACCCAAAATAATAAACATCCCAAACATGCCCAAGTGCGCTTGAATTGAAAACAATATACAACAGAACCTTAAATTAAAAATGTACTTATCCTCTGCTCACACTCTATTTTCTTTCTTGTTCAATGACTGTACCGGGTGGGGCTTAAATTCATATTTCTTAAGTGCTTAGGGCATATTATGAATCTGAGCCTCGGAACTGAAAATCCTACTCATTTTGCGCTCCCTTCAGTCTTATTGGTCATGTATTAGACAGAACTCAGCCAATATATATATATATATATATATATATATATATATATATATATATATATATATATATATATATATATATATTCACAACAAAGTAATTTAAACCTTATAAGTAGACTGTGACTTGAGAATTACTATGGCCTGTGGAAGGAATAACGTCTTGTTTCAATCATTACTGTTCTCTTCATCAAACCATTCTCTCCTGCTTTCTCTTTGCTAGACATGTATGCTTTTTTCTCCTCATATCTTTCTAAAACATTTTACCTGCTTATTTCACACCTCATCTCTTTCCTCTTCAGCTCCATCTTTTCACTTTTTCTTGCATGTACTTCTTTGCATCTCCTTTACTTGACCAATCCACCCACACACATAATTCACCCGCTCACCTGTATGCATTATATTTTCTTCCACCCTATTAATATTTTGACAGCTGTGTACCTCCTTCACACACTCTTGTACATAATACACAATTACAATTGCCATGCCTGACCATTGCTCTGTGTGATCTGCGGAGAGGTCAAGGTTTGGATGAGCATGTATTCCAAACCCGTTTAGGACCCACTGACAGGCACTGTGAGAAATTTGTACTCCGTTTGGCCTGAACTCCACAGCTCTCAGTCAAGGCAACCTGAACTCCTACAGCTACATAACAATGACTCTTTTCACACCACACACTATGAATGAGTAACACACCATACTGTAAAAAATAAATACTCTCAGGGAATGCAAGACTAAGTAAAACATGAAAAGTAAATTGGTACAACATCACTCTTCCCAGGCTGAAAGGACAGTGTTTCCTTTTGCTGGCTGCAGCTGTTGTTGGGGGATGGGTAGACCATTTACAGGTGGGGTGCTAGCTACCCGCCAACCCCTCAAGCAATACCACGACCTGTGATCAATCCCCACTGCTCTCTGCAGGGGGCCTTGCATAGTGGGGATGACTACCCACAATGAGTTTTGCACATTGTCTGTCCATAGACCAGATCCTGTGTGCAAAGCGTGCTGCTCACGGCCAAAGCCCAAGTGCAGCTGGGGTGGTAATTACATATGAAACAAAAGAAGTCAAAAATTCACTGAAAACAATCATAATTGAACAGTGAGTTATGGTTCTAGTTCAAACGTGACAAACCACAGAAACAAATTACTCATGCCACCTCCTTGTGCTTAGTTTGACATTGCAGCACTTTGCAGAAGTTCAGGGTAAGACTTTCTAAACGTTTTCACTTATTGACAAAGACCCTGTAAGGTTTTTCTTATCATAATGGTGCAGAGGCTTCAGTAAAAGACATGCCCTCCCCCTGCCAGCGATAAAAGGTATACACTTACAATGCCACCTAAAAGACTAGGGAAGATTCCGCAGTGTAAAGTTTGCAGAATCTGTCATGAAAAATATCAAGAAAAGATACTCTTACAGTTTTCAAACATGGGAACTACTTGCCTTTAGCCATTTGTTATGAGCCCTCCTTCATTAATGATGAGCAGACAGGATGAACAAGCATTGACAATGCCCATAGGCCTGGCTTAAAAGAATGTTGTATGGTATTGTGAAGCATTCCAAGTAGATAGCATGGAGGTGGATATCTATTTTTGTGGAAGCAAAGAAATGTAGAATAATATTGGTGTAGGTTTCTGCCCTTCTCTCATCTGTGTTGCTGCCAGAGGGAAAACACTGTAAATTATCTACAAAGCTTTAATAGCATTGAAATGCCATGTGTGTGTCCCTGAACCTCTGGAAGCTGGATAAGGTAGCTGGATAAATAGAATGATCAGAGCTGTGTGGAGGACAAACACTTTTTTTTGTGAAAGCACACAACTTTTGCCCAATCAAAACATTTACTCCTGAGTCCCAACAATGTGAGTGGAGCTAAGCCCTTCTAGTGATACTCCCATACAAGGTTGGTAAATGCCTTGTATTGCTTCCGGCCGCTTCTGCGCTGGTAGAGCCACAAACAACTTCTGCTTAGCCTGCCTAAAATATGGGGGTTTTAAATGGTTTCACAAAGTAATCCAAGCCTCTTTGGATCGTCTCTGTCTCATTTTCAGTCATTAAAATCATGTTTAATTGCTTTGCGACTATTATGTCATTTCTCAGAGTTTTATTTCTTTGAATTGCATTTGTTTGATGATGGTGTGATTAAAACCTTGTAATTGAGTGGTGTCTCAAACGTTGAAGTAAATGTCTAGAAGATATTCAAAATGAGTCATATTAAATGAAAATGTGAGGACACCTGCTCCATCCAACGCTGATGATTTGTTAAGACAGCTGCCTAGTAGCACCGCGGCAAGAAGGTGGGTGCCAGGTAGCAACACATGATCTCAGAAATAGTCTAATATCAGTAGAACGTCTAAACTACAACATATTTTGCGTTGGGCTCCTTGTGGTTGAGCTGGTTCTACGAGGATAAAAGGACACATTTACTCATCTGGGTGACTGCAATATGTAAATGACAAAGCAAGAGACTGGATTGAATCATTTATGCTTTAGGAAACTGCAGTACGGAATAGCAAGCTAGAACAGTGGGCCCAGGATTTTTAATGTGTTTTAGAAAAAGTAGAGTCCGGAGAGCCTGAAAGTTCAGAAAATTCAGACAACGAAGGCAAACAAAAACCAAGGGATTTTTTTGTGTTCCTTTACAACAGCAGTCCAGCACAGTGGCAGTCCATGTAGCAACACAGCAGTCCTTCTTCCTGGTAGAGCATCCACTATTCCAGTTTTATACTGAAGAGTTGGTGTCTGAGGTCCTTTTTTATACACAGTTGTGATTTGAAGTAAGGAGAAGCTTCTAGAGGCATGCCTTTAAAGTGCACAGATGCTCTGCCTTCCTTGCCATGGATCCAGACTAACTACAGGGGGCACGCAGCCCTTCGTGTGGAGGTAGGATACAACCTATTTAAGTGTAAGTGGGTCTATGCCCAGCTCCTTCCTTCCATCCTACCAGTGATGGCCCATCCATTCACACCTAAGCTCCCATTGTGTATAGCTATCTCGGAGGAATACACAAATCCCAACTGTCACCTATATCAAGTTATGTGACCCAGAGACAGGCTGAAGGCACCAAACGGCTAAGGCAAGAAAATGCCTACCTTCTAAAAATGGTATTTTCAGAATTGCAATTTAAAATCCTACTTCCCCATAAGGAAGGATTTTAAATTGTGATTCCAGAGACACCAAACATGAACTGGTTATATCTTTCCATTTGGAAATTACCCTTTTGAAATGTATTAGGACAACTGCAATGTTATCCTATGGGAGAGCTAGGCCAAGCAGTAGTGAAAAACAAATGTAAGAGTTTTTCACTGCCAGAACATGTAAAACCTAAAAGTACATGTCCCCCTTTTTAAATACAGTGTACCATGGCCTCTGTGCTGCCCAGGGCGTAGCCTAGGAGTGACTTATGTGTATTATGTGTGGGCCTGGCAAAAGGTTTATTTTGCCCGGTTGAAATGGCAGTTTAAAACTGAATACACCGGCTCTGCAATGGCAGACCTGAGACATGTTTAAAGTGCTACGAAAGTGGGTGGCACAATCAGTGCTGCTGACCCACTAGTAGCTTTTAATTTGCAAGCCCCAGATACATGTAGTACCACTTTATTAGGGACTTATAAGTAAATGAAATATGGCAATAGGATATAAGCCAATTCTACCATGTTTTAAGGAGAAAGCACAAGCACTTTAGCACTGGTTAGCAGTGGTAAAATGCACAGAGTCTTAAGGCCAACAAAAACAAGTTCAGCAAAAAGTGGAGGTCTGAAGAAAAAATGTTTGGTGATGGCCCTGCAGAAAGTGGCAAGTTTAAAAATGGGAATAAACAAATGCCTGGTCGGTATCCTGGCCACGCCAAGTGTAGAGCCAAAAGGGCAGCTATCGAGAAAGGAAGGATAACCTCTCCCCCTTCCCACTGAGTATATCCACACCCTTTTCTCATGCAGCCGCCTGAAAAGATATGTGAGGACTGCCACCTACTGACACATTACCTCAGTGGTCCTATAGTGATCATTAATATGACTCATTATACAAAGACCTGGCTATACTCTATTCGTCCCGTGCAAAAGACACTGAGCCAGAACCAAGCCAGTCATTTGGTTCCATACAGACTCTGACATTCATTTGCTCGCCCACCTCTAGAGGCACATGCCATCTCTCAGCTTCCATAGGTGTGACATTTTATGCTAAATTATAGTTTTCTGATTGCAGTACAGTCGTAAATGACAATAGGACTTTCTTCATTCAGTAAACAACATGCTTCCCTTTCCACCAAAAAGGGTTCATTTTTTACTAGGCCATCTAAAAGACGAGGAAAGAGTCCTTAGTGTGAATTTTGTCATGAAAAAAGTCAAGAAAAGGTACCGTTAGCAGATTTCAGATGTAGCTATTACTTGCTTACTTGCTTTTAGACATATTTCATGAATCCTGCTTTGCTAATGGCGAGGAGTAGACAGATTACAAAATGAATGAATTGCCAAAAAGACAACTTGAGTATTATATTCATTTATTTTTATTAAATAAATAAGCATATCTACATATATACTTATGTACAAAATATACAGTCAACATAGAAAATATGTGCTTCCTCGGAAAAAATTCACAGAACATACAAGTACAGGCACAAGAGACATAAATGTACCCATTGGCCATAATTTCAGAGCCCAGAAAATCATTTTTGCATATCCTAATACCATGAAATAGGCCGGTCCGACCTTCATATTGTCCAACAGATATTGCAAGAGCTTCCATGAAAAGTTCACCAAGTGGTGAGGGCCATCTGAAAATTTCTAACACTGTTAAATGTAACTCCAAGTCTCTAAGGCAGTGTTCAATGATCTAAGAATTTATAGAATTCTCCACAGTTGCTTTGTTCCACTTCACATTATTGTCTTTCATCTCAGGTTGGGAAGTACTGTGGACTAAATTCCAGTGGCGTTGATTTGCATTCTTAAACTGGTGCTGTGTGTCTTTCTGGTTTAAGTTGCTTTTATTTTCTATTGTTATTTACAAATTTCGCTCCGTTTTTTTCCAATGGGCATCTGTAATCCAAAGGAGAAGCTACCTGTATGGAATGGAAGCCATTTGCTAGTGATCGATTGGAATTTTCACTAGACATGCTACAAAGGCAAACTTCACAACCTGTATGATGGATTATGATTGACACAAGAGGGGTATCTGAAAATGAAACATGCAAAAAGCACAACAGTAGACATGTGACGTGGTTGGTTGTAGCTGCACAAATGGCAACTCTTTCTGTACACCTGTACAAACTATTCACATGGAATATCTCATTGCGTATAAAAACTTCCCATGGCATCATTCTCCATTGGTCCCAGATGATTGAAGACCAAGAGTTCACGAAGGAGTTCAATGAATGTACATGGTAAATTTCTAGGTGTCAATCCAGAATGTATTAAGATTCTGCTAAAACACTCTGCGTTGTAGAATGGGGTCTGTCCACTCCGCCAGATTCAATCTGCTGGCAGATATTCAGCATACAAAGCAGGAGTAGGAATATAACAACTAGGTCATCAGCCATTCCAAGAATACCACAAAGGGGTTCGGACATCACATCAAATGGCAGGCACAAGATGGCACCAAAAGTGCAAACGATAATCCTGAGGCAGAAGATCCAGACGAGACCGCCCATGGTGAAGATTGTCCGGAAGGCAAGATGGAGGAGCATCGGCAGATCATAGATATAGTCTGCAAACTGAGAGAGAAGATTTGCTTAAAGTCATGTTTCATACAGAAGGCACAGACTGGCCTCAGATCTCACTTCTTCAAAATACATGGTGACATTAAACAAGATGTATGGTAAGCAAACCAAACAGGTCCACAATGCTTGTTATTCACTAATGGGTGTCAAATAGTAGCACGGATGGTTATTAGAGTAGTGAGATCTGCTATGCTGAGGTGCATTCACTGAAATGTCTCCTCCAACAGAAACTAAGCCATGTTGCACTGCAAGAAATGTTGTTTTTGCTACATCTATTTATTTACTTATTTTATTGGATTTATATAGCGCAACCTTAGCTGGGGGCAGCAGAACTCTTTTCATATAAAAGTTCAGTTACAGTAAAAATTGTTTACAACTTCAACTTCCAAATGCATTCTGGAGAATCTGTACAACTGTATCCTAGTTACAAGAGAGCAGAGCACCCCAACAGAAAGACCCTAAAAAGGAAGTTACAGAGGGTTGGAATTATTCTTATGAATTCAGGAATCTGTTTCCATAGTCTGTGGCTAGGCAGAAAAAAAGCCTCCTTCGCAGTGGTAGTTTCTTTGTTTTTGGGACCTCCAGTGCGAGTCTCACATTTCCTCATTCTAGCTTCTGTGAATGAAGTTTTTTTTGCAGGCAGCCTGGAGTGCACATCTTGTGTGGTACGCAGGTGATCTTGACATTGATATGTACTTCTACTGGTAACCAGTAGAGTTGCTTTAGCATCTTGTTATGATTTAGGAACTGAAGGCCAGTTGTAGGTAGAACACAAATTGCGACGTGCAATTTGCGAGTCAAAGTGACTCGCAAATTGCAACTCGCAATTTGTGATGCAGAAAGGTGTCTCAGACACCTTCTGCGACTCACTATGGGGTCGCAAAGACCCACCTCATAAATATTTATGAGGTGGGTCGCAGTTTGCGACCCCATAGCGAGTCTAGGCACTCACGGGGATGGTGGCCTGCTGGAGACAGCAGACCACCATGTCCGTGACTGCTTTTAAATAAAGCAGTTTTTTTTATCTCTTTGCAGCCCGTTTTCCTTAAAGGAAAACGAGCTGCAAATAGAAAAAAAATACCGAATCCTTTTGTTTCGGGTTTTTTCAGAGTAGGCAGTGGTCCATAGGACCACTGGCTGCTCTGAAAAAATAATTTTGTGAGCATTCACAAAGGGGAAGGGGTCCCATGGGGACCTCTTCCCGTTTGCAAATGAGTTACCATCTACTTCAAGTGGATGGTAACTGCGAGTTGATTTGCGACCGCTTTTGCGGTCACAAATCAACTTACATCGCGGTGCGAGTCGCAAATAGGAAGGGAACACCCCTTCCTATTTGCGAGTTGGAAACACATTTTGCGGTTCCGACTCACAAAATGTGTTTCTGCATCGCGTGAGGGCTTTTGCGCCTCGCAAACAGCGTTTTTCGCAGTTTGCGAGGCGCAAAAGCCTATCTACATCTGGCCCTGAGTCTTATTTCCCAGCATTTGCTATCTGTCGCACTGCAGTATGTAGTGTGGGGTTAAAGGGTGAGATTATACAGTTGGCATTCTCGCAGGTTATATGAGACATTACCAGCTGTAACAGATGATCTGAAGTCTTCTGAAAGGGAAAAAGTTCTGACTTTTCTTTAGAAGGTACACGTGGTATACAGCTATTCTTCCCAGTTTATTGACATGCTCATTAAAATGTAAATTCTTGTGCCCAGTTAATCCCAAGGATTTTGCTATTTAGGTAATTTTAGGTGAAAATGATGAGGAGACCAGAGCAAAATGCCATTTTACAATAGATGAGAGAGTGTCTTTGCAATGAAGTACTTAGGCCCAGATTTATTTAAAAAAATTGCGCCGTATTTGGGTCATTTTTTTAAGAAAAAGCTGCGCAAACTTACAAAATATAATTGTACTTTATAAGTTTGCGCCGCTTTTGTGTCAAAAAATGATGCAAATGTGCCGCAAAAAAAGTATAAATATGGGCCTTAATGTTGTCTCCAACTTTACATAGAAGACAGAGGACAGACTTTAAAGCCTTCCTTACTAGTTTGAGAGAAACACGCTTCAGAATTCCTGCACCTGTAATTACCGATACCACAAGGATCGGTATTTCTGATGCATGGAAATACCTTGGTATTTCGATTATACACATCAGAAATGGGGTTTATCTAGAAACTAGTGCTTCTACACTGACTTCCACAGGCTTTTCCCAAACACTGAACCTTTCTTCACCTGCATATTTCACCAATCTTTTCCTGGCACAATGTTCAGGAGGTAAAAACAATCTGTGCGGTTTATATTCAATGTGAGAGGATAGAATAATTATTGTTGTCGAGCTTAAATCCTTGGGAGCCCACAGGAGTGACTGCAACTAACAGAAAATTTGCAAGGAAAGCAAAGAGATGGACCAAGGGTAAACAAAGTAACACAGGACATAAAGAATGCCATTTTTGTCATGAATGTGCAAAAATGAACATAACAACAATTTTTAGAAACAGACATCAAGGGCCTCATTTCGACTTTGGCGGACCTTTCACAGGACCGCCGAAGTCACTGCAGGCACAAGACTGCCATTACTGCAGGTCTATTGCCCACCATATTAAGAGTGTTCCGCTAGCACAGCGGAACACTCCCCTCAACATTGACGCCGGCTCATAATTAAGCCAGCGACAATGTTGTAGTGCGTCAGGTGCGACAGCACCCTTCACGCATTTCACTTCCCCGTAATTCAGGCAGTGAAATGCACGATGGGGCTATGCATGGAGGCCCCTGCTCTGCCCATGCCAAGTGCATGGGCAGTGCAGGGGCCACCCGACATCCCATTCCGCCAGCCTTTCCACCGCCATGGAAAGGTTGGCAGATGGGGACTTGTAATCCCCAGAGTAGTGCTGCTTGCAGCGCTGGCCTGGCGGATTACAACTGCCGGGACTGTCAGGCTGCAGGCTGGCTGCAGCCTGGAAGTGTCGGCAGTTTGACCATGGGGGCTCCACCAAGGTCATAATGGGGCGGTCGCACTGCCCTGTCTGTGGCGGTCCTAAGGCTACGAGGCCCCAGGTGTTTCTGGTTTTAAACAACTAAAAAGCAATATATACTTACAGGTCTGGGCTGTCCGGAAAAACGTTTATTATAATCTCGAATACTGTATGTAATTCCTCTGCTCTGCTTATCTTGCTGATTCTCACAAAACAGATTATGGAGAAGGGAAACCTAAAGCAAATAAAAGAAATGAACTTTTATTCAGAATATTCCCCTGTTACATCACCTGATTTCAATAATTAAAACACTGTACACGTGTAAAACCCTATTTTTGAATGTAAATTCTAAGTATACCATTACCCCGCACCAAATGGAGACCTGGATATTACAGCATCCTTCAGTTTTCATGGACATCACCCACTAAGTCTTTATGAACCATCTATATGATCTAGGCCACAAGTTTCCAAAATTGGTTTAAGAGGGCCAAGAGGTATGGCAGATGTCCAGGATACTCACATTATACACAATTGCATAGACTTAGTCAAGATGGAAACCATTTACCTGATCCTGACAGGACCAGGTTGATCTTGCATGGCCTGGCTTGGGGCCTTCAAAAAGTACAGGTAAGGGAAAATGTGAAATTAAAATTAAGGCTTGGAAAACACCAAGAACCGCCAACTGTCTGAAAAACGAACTAGTCAGATGCTTAGGATATTACTGGCAGGCATATATACTTGCTCTTGGTAGAAAAGGAGCCTCTGCCAGAATCTGTGGTAACCACTGCAATGATTTTAGGGTATGGGGTAACATACATATTCATGCTTCTAAACCATGCAAGGGAAGCAACCGAATGGAATGCAATTTTTGGAGGCAAGTGCGCACATTTGGAAATTCTGTATAAAAGGATTCTGCCCATTTCAATACGCAATAACACCAATGCCTGAACTTGTGAATAAAAAAAACAGCTGTGAGAATAGATTGAACTTTACCTACACAGGGACGTTTGGGGGCAGATTTATGGAAAGTGGGGCTGCACCGAGTGCAGTGCCACTTTCCCTGCACCCCTTGGCACCCCCCTACTGCCACCATGCGTGCACCACATTTAAATACGGCATATCATGGCGCAGGGTAGGGGGCAATAGCCTAATTTTCCATGGTGCTATTGATGTACTCTGCAGGAGTAGCACCAAAATATTGCCACTACTCCTGCAGAGTACATAAGGCCCCATTCTAAAGAATGGATGCCCCTTTTAAAAGTGCCATAAAAAAGGTACAAAGAAATCTTATAGATTTCCTTACGCCATTTTTCCGGCTCGCCTAACAGGGGCACGCCCCCTTTGCATTCATTATAACTGGCGCATGCATAATGTAGTGCAAAGGGTTACAGAGTGGCGCAATGTATGCATTGCGCCACCCTGTAAATACAGCGCAGGGATTTCGGCCTTGTTGGGCCACATTACCATAAAAAATAATTACATTAATGTGGCGCAAGGTGGCCTTAGGGCAGCAAAAATATGCCCCTTGGTACGCAGCTAAGCAGGTCTTTTCTGGAGATAGAAATGTAGCTAAAATGTAATATTGAGAAGGAGCCTTAAGATTGATATGAATCACCCCACGATTGTCTGATCTGATCTTTAGCTAAAATAAAACACAAGAACTTAACACAAATGCATCCTTGTCTGGAGCAATTTTTCTGATAGCCTAAAGATGCCCCTGTCATCCAGGCCTCAGTCAAAAACAGGTAACCCTTCAGCATAGGCCTTCAATGACAACAAAATATTAACTGGAACCATCAGATAGTGTTGAATGGTGCTCAAATGCTTAACCACGAGATCCCCCGTGTAGCAACAAATACAAGGTTTACAACCTAACCTGAAAGGGCCTTATCCATAGGTCACAGATTTAGGCGCCATTGTGTATAGCTTAGCATCCCACACCAATCCGTGATGGATCCCTTGCCAGTCTATAACTTAATCCGCATTTTACTCATATGCAAGTAGACATACTGGCAGTCTTACCTTTTGTCTGCAGAGAGGGCAGCTAACAGCTCCCAACCAGGAACCGTGTTTCCAGTATTCCATGAGGCAGGGACCTACAAAGAGAAAATTAAATAAGGCGATTCTCTTTTAAGTAATTGCTGGGATGAATGAACATGCATATTAATTTAGCGGCAGTTTCACTATTATCGATGTACATATCTTGTTGATTAAAAGTCATTAGACTTTGTGGCATACTCAAAAAGGCAGCGTCAATATCTTAAATTCTCATAACATACAGAGTTATGTTCAAGCAGAAGGTGCCTGAGATCAGTACTCCTCCTTGTGAAAAGCACAAAAGGTAGAATTTGAATATGCAGATCAGACCCCAGGTCTGTCAGCACTAACGCTATAGTGACAGATGCACCCAAAACCGCTTGAAACGCCTGTCCTAACGCAACGTATGTGATTGCACAGTGGTTAAAGTTCTAGATGCATCAACATGAAGTCTTGTGTGTTAACCGTGCCCTAAAGGCCGGAAGCAGCTGTTTACTTGCACAGCAGAGTTAGGAGCAAACGTCAGCCATCTTAATTGTTCAGAAGATCCAAACACGATTTTGTGTGATCTATGGTAGCACAGTAGGATTTAATAATAATATTAATAATGATGATAATGCATACCCTTGTTTCTACTGATTGTGAAGCATCAGCAGATAGCCCTTGACAAAAGTCCCAATGATCTCAGTTTTTTCCGCGAGCATCATGGAAGTAGGTGGGGTGGATGTTGTCAAGACTACTCTGCCATTCCAGCTGGTAACGGAGCTGAATGGCTGTAAACCTTTCCATTCCCTAGAACTACGTGATCTTCACAGAAGGCCCTGTAGGAAACCAGGACTAATCAGTCCACAAAGCGCTCTTGCAGGGTTGGAGAAGATAGTGTTTATGTTGGAATGGTTTATCCTTGATGATGTTTGACTAAATAGCAATCTAGGATTTGCGTTCTGTGCTCCTGGTCGTAGCTTCCCAGCTAAACAATGGGTCTGAACCAGAGGTGGGAATGGGGGGAGGGGACTCCACTATATCACAAAATTTATATTGCATGTCACAAATATTGCATCTACTGCATCGACCTAGCCATTACATCACCAGGTAAACCTAGGTAAGTAGATGCAGGTTTAGAATAGGCAGTATATGCTTATCTTTACCATGTAGTGGAAGGCCATGTTGTGGATGCAGTATTTTTGCAGGATGATATTGTCAATAGTGTCAATAAACCTATGCCACAGCAGAAGCATAACAGGCCCCTGCACTGTAGGGGGCTCCCAAACCTTCAGCAGGCCCCTATGCAACCCAAGGCAGGTGTGACCTGGGAAACTCAGGGCTCCTCATCACATTCTGCAGGGGGGCATCATTTTGGTTTCTACCACTACACCAGAGTAGAGGTTTACTAGAGAGCTCCAAAAAGGTGAAAGTCTCCTTAGCATCAAGTCAATATTGCACCAACAACTTTAGGTCATTCCACTTATTTTTTCCAAGCTTCTATGCAAGGATTCCACTCTCTTAAATGATTGTAGTTTGTTTATTAATAATCACCCGGATTGTGATATAAACTAAATAAGGTCTATCCGTTTATGAGTCTGTTTTTCGATGTTAAGGAAATCAAACTTGCCTAATATTTTTGCTTGCTAAACTTAAAGTGCGTACAAACCTCATACAATAAACTGCACTTCCACCATTGATTAGTGTTAACTTTATTTTTGGTTACAAGTGTAATACCAAAAACATATATATGCCGCCGTGTACAGCATAAATTATATCATTGATTTCTTAGTACATGGTAAGATTTTTACTTCTTGAAATTAAAGTGTTGATGTTGGCCAAACTGCACCTCCTCAGCAAGTTACGACTTTTGAAACTGTTAATCTGACTTCAGGCCATGTCGTTTAATTTGGCACAGGGTGTCACGTATTACCTGTGCTAAGTTCAGGTTCCTGGACTGGGTACACGCCCACTAAAGTGCCTCCAACATATATACCGACCACTAGATCTTTGCCAATAAATGAGTTGCCTTTACATCTTCCATGGTGAAGGGCAGGGGATATTTAATGAACTTTAGTGAAAACAAAATATAAATAATAATAAAAAGGGCCAGTTCTAAAGTTTCAACCCCACCCTGCCCACTAAAACATAATGTAACAACAGGCAATGTTAGTGATAGGCGATTTTGAAAAAAAAACCATAACTTTGGGCGGACCTAAAATGGCAAAATGTCAAATGAATGCTTAAAGGGAGAACCAAGTTATGAGAAGGACTAGTGGGGCTGTGTTTGATAGAAGCGAGACATAAAGGAGGGAAGTGGCTCCCGAGCAGGAATAAGTGAGGAGAGGCCTAGGTCACCTAAGGTAAATGGATAGAGATAAATCCCCATCACATTGACTCTTATACTAATAGGATCAATGGCGAGTTAGACAATAGATGACGTGAACTCTTTTTGAGGTTTGGAGCACATTTAGGTTGGGATGGGGTCTAGGATGGAAGGTGTACTTAATAGGGGCTCTTGAAAGTTCTCTTTGGCTATTTGGAAGTCATTACATCAGATAAATGTCTCATCCTGTGGAGACATGCCTTCTTAATCTCTTGTCTGATTTTTGGTGTCTTTTAACGTACAAGGGGAGCCTGAAGATATGATTTTCCATTAAAGTATATATAACAGAGCCCTCAAATTACACTTGTGTTATATGAAAAACGTATCGCAATGGAAGCATGACGTTTGTGAACATATTTTTATACAAAAAATAAATTTGGCGTGATACATGGTGAATATCTTGATAAGCACGTGTGCAGTTCTCTTCCACTTACCACAAAATAAATGCCCACAGTTGGTTTCCACTGGGAGGACTGCTGTCTGGAGGCAGATGGGACAGTTTAAATCACTGTGGTGACGAGGCTGCTGCCAATTTTTAACGCATTCCTATTAACAGGTGACAAAGGGAATCAGTAAGCTGTGGTCAGTCGTTTTACCGACAATATTCGATGCTAATTTCACCATAAAAAGTAAAAAAAAAAGGCATTTTCATTATTGTCATTGTGTTTATTTTAATATCCTGTCAAGCAAGGACTTATGGTGCATAAAAAAACTTTTCAAAACTTTTGAATGTAAAATGCCTGTTTAGAAAAACCTAGAACGCAAAAATACAACACTCATAATTTCAATGGCATACTAAAATGTACTTTTTTAAAATACAGGAAATAAAGTTAAAAAGGCGGTGAAACAAACGTTTTGTTAGACTTAATTTAGATTTGAGATGCCTGTTCAAGAAAAAAACTTCTACTTTTCGCATATGCTATTTCGCCACCAGAACAGCTCGAGTCTGCTGGTCACTCCCCAGCTGCATGAGCTGCCTTAATTATTACAATTGTTTTGTGTTTAAATACACATGCTAAGTCAGAAAGTGGCATTTTCCCTAATTTCATCTAAAAAAAAATGTACGGGTCTACAAGCCCACGTTCGTACCTAAGGGGGTTATTCTAACTTTGGAGGAGGTGTTAATCCGTCCCAAAAGTGACGGAAAAGTGACGGATTTACCACCAGCTGTATTACGAGTCCATTATATCCTATGGAACTCGTAATACGGCTGGTGGTATATCCGTCACTTTACCGTCACTTTTGGGACGGATTAACACTCCTCCAAAGTTAGAATAACCCCCTAAGTGTCCTATCTCGCAGTTCATTTCCCCTTGAGCTGCTGTGAAAAAAAAATCTGAGGTCTCGCAAACTTGCAGTACAAGTAGCTGCAGTAAATGAGAGATTCTGCTGTCTCCATTCCCAGGTCACATTTTCCAGCCTGCACTCTTGAGAGAATAGGGTTGGTGCAGCAGGGACCTGGGTGATTGCGTTCATCACTGGTAGTCAAGACTGAGCCAGCCTTGGTCGGAGTTTGGGGAGAAATGGTATGCAGGACTCTGGGGTGACTAATGCAGTAGGACACGTTTGTGAAAAAGTGACTGAGACACACTTCTGAGTATTAGCCGAATCAACCATTAGAAATTCAGGGCCATATTTATGGCCAAGTGACTCAGCGTAGCAAGTCACCTTGCTGCGCGGCGTCACAGAGAAAGGGAAGAAGTGTGCTGTATGTAAGTGAAAACAGTCTTTCCTGCACAAAAACAATCCCCTGAAGCATATTCCTTGTTGCAGCACACGCTGAAAGGGGAAGTAACGAGGAGAAATAATGATATTTTACTTGTAATGCCTCACATGGGTGGGGTAGGTTTTTGGAGCATTCCTAGGTATACCACTTCTGGTAAATCTGGGAATCCCTCAGAAAGCCTGGGTGTTGTGTGGGAACACCCCTGCATCACCGATAAAACACCTTCCGGGGCCAGAGTAAGACAACACAGCAATTTGCACTGCATTGCTTTACTGAAGATTTATGAACCCACTCAGGGCCACACCAAGTGGCCTTGCGCGGCTTTATAAATCTCATTTTGGTCTTGCGTCGCTCTGGCACCACATTGCGTGGTGCAAGAGCGACCCAAGGGGGCCCGTACATATGCCCCTTACTTTTATTTGCTAATGAGTTGTTGCAGAACACAGATTGACTTTACATTTTTCAGAGGTCCCTGCCGAAACACTGGCAGGCACAGAAAAGAGAAAAGTGTTTGCTCCTACAGAAAGAATTCTCATACACCTGATAGAAGACCGTCGCGATATTCGTGTCTCCACCTTTGTGTTGAATCTCTGGACTTGCAACTCCTGTAGGTGGTAAGAAAGATGGCCTCTTGCTGACTCACAAGGACAAAGGTGCCCAAGTCCAGCCAGAAAGTCGGATTGCCCCATGAAACACCTTTCCTGGGGGTTAGCGCGTGAGTAAAGAAAGCTGCGACTGCCTGGAATAAAACCCAGTTGACCAGCAGCAAATAGACATTTCTACTACTTACACTGTACGAAACTTACACCCTGCACCTCGGGAATACCTAATGATGTCTGGTCAATGCAAGCTGCCAATATAGAAAAATCCCAAGAACCAGCGGTCTATACTTTGCTGTGGGCCTGAAATAGATTTTCAGGGTTTCCTTCTTTGAACTGTAGACCGTGGGCTGGTGTCTTGAGGCCAGTCCTGAAGAAATTAGTTTTTCTTTTTCAAGATAATGTTTAACGAGAATGTTTGCTGCTATATTTTGGTGAAATTCTTGCTAAAAGGATGCACGTTTGTCCCCTAAAGAAATGTACTTTCGGAATTGCTCTCCTCGGTGCCCATAATGAATACACTACTACCTCCTGGTGGCCATTTTGAGAACCACAACCAACACTTTCTTTGATTTTATTTTCTAAAGCTGACTTGCATTGCATTCTAGGTGTTACTGCTATAATTTTGATAAATACATTAGGCTGCCTCATTTTGTCTATTCAGTTCCTTTCATGCCTAGTACCTTGGGTTTATTTTCCTTATTTTCGTAACTTTATTGCTGTTAGAACATTTATCACTCATTCATTAAATGCATTTCTCTTTGGAAAACCTTATTTGTGGAGTAGCTACCAGGGATGAGTCAGACATTCCATACAGAATTCAAGTCATAGCAGGAGTAAAACTGTTTGGGCTTTGTTGGAGTTCTGTCATATCTCATATCAAGACTAGGACATCTCTCTATTCTAT
The DNA here is from genome assembly GCF_031143425.1 of Pleurodeles waltl. Lineage (NCBI taxonomy): Eukaryota > Metazoa > Chordata > Amphibia > Caudata > Salamandridae > Pleurodeles > Pleurodeles waltl. The sequence goes on from NC_090443.1 coordinate 843,573,477, forward strand.
CTTTGCAATCCAGTTTCTTTAATTAGGACTTTTCAGACTTTTCAATGGCTTGATTTCATTTTCATTTAACAATCCCAGCATCTTCCACAGCCTTCATTATCCACCTTGCTAAGCTGATGATGAGCCTTTAATTAACCTGGCTCCACCACATGTCTGTATCAGAACCTTTAACTTACCCTGCTAAGTTTGAGAAAACCTGATCTCTGGCAACACTAATAATACACAGAAGGCCTCTCAAATCGTGGTTTATAAGTGTCGATTCAGGTCAGGTTTCCATGATATGTATACAAAATTTAAATACAATAAATCCACATTGGAATAAAATAAGTAGCAGTTATCTTAAATAGAGGGCGTGGCTCTAGTGTATGGAATAACATTTGACTATGCTGTAATAGGGCAATCAATTTTCCATCTTTGCATAGTCACTCTATTCTAAAGGCACGCGGGGAGCCTTTGCATACAGAGGGCTCCAATCGGAGATAACAACGCCACGTTGCTAGCAAGGAACAACTCGCCTCCTTCGTCATTCTTGTTTAATGATCAAACATCACTCAGCTCAGCATCACCTGACTCAAAGATAAATATTATGCAGCGTCAGAAGGACAGGTTGGAGTATATTGGGGGTGTGAGATGGCAACAGCCGCAGACGCCTACAGTTCAATCGGTTCACATGCCTTATCCATCGCACTTGTGTCAAACCATCTGTGGTAGGAACATGCAACGCCTCAGGGGTTCCAAAGTTCAAATCCTATCAGCTCCAGATAGTGACCTTCTGAGCTGTGTAAAATGGATTTCAGGTGACCTCTCCCCTACATCTCGTTAAACCTATATTTATACCGAGAGAGAATGGAGCGTAAGGTATCCTTTAATATGATGATGGGAAAGAACATTACATGAGCTATCTCCTTTTATTCTGAAGAAAATTGTTATTTGTTTCAATGTAAAGATTTACATCATAGACATAAGATACATATTGTAGAAGGTCAGCCGACACGTGTTTTGATCCGGGTGAAGGTCCTCAGCTTGCTCCAGACAATGAATGGTTCCAGTCTGGGAAATGTTTTGGGTAACTGGTATCTTCTTCAGGGGCGCCTCCTCCAAACCATCTCAGAGGTGGTACCGGCCACCCTTAGGGTCCATGATCACTGGGCATTGGATGGTCGTGGGTACGTGCCCCCTGCTTCGCTTGGGGTAAGTCTACGAAATGGTCGAGCAAGGTTGAAGTCAGTAATGAAACTGACCCACACCTTATACACCCATGAGTGTGAGGCTGCATAGTCTTATTTTGGAATTAGATTTATGATGAGAATATATTCCTCAAAATCATTATTGCAGCTGCTAACGTTTAGTAGCAGGAATGTAAGAAATTATGTGGTCTCTTGTAATATCAACAATTTGTCCTTTATACAGCGCTTCTGTGCATTTAGGGCCATATTTATACTCCGTTTGCGCCGAAATTGCGTCGTTTTTTTTGACGCAATTTCGACGCAAAACTAACGCCAACTAACGCCATATTTATACTATGGCGTTAGAGGCGAATAGCGCCAAAGTTCCCGGAATGTGCGTCATTTTTTAGCGTGAACCCCTTCCTTGCGTTAATGATATGCAAGGGAGGCGTTCCCGTCTAAAAAATGACTCCCAGGACTTTACGTGGTATTTATACTCCCGGGCAAAAGAGACGCCCGGGAGTTGGCGTGGCTAAAAACGGCGCATTTGCGCCACTTTTTAACGCCTGCTCAGGGCAGGCGTTAAGGGGCCTGTGGGCTCAAAATGAGCCCACAGGTGCCCTCCCATGCCCCCAGGGACCCCCCCTGCCACCCTTGCCCACCCCAGGAGGACCCCCAAGGATGGAGGGACCCACCCCAGGGACATTCAGGTAAGTTCAGGTAAGTATAATTTTTTATTTTTTATATTTTTTTTTGGTGGCATAGGGGGGCCTTATTTGTGCCCCCCTACATGCCACTATGCCCAATGACCATGCCCAGGGGACAGAAGTCCCCTGGGCATGGCCATTGGGCAAGGGGGCATGACTCCTATCTTTACAATGATAGGAGTCATGTTGATGGGGGATGGGCGTCGTTAAAAAATGGCGCAAGTCGGGTTAAGACGATTTTTTCGACGTAACCTGACTTGCCCCATTTTAAGACGCCCATGCGCCATTTTCCCCCTACGCCGGCGCTGTCTGGTCTACGTGGTTTTTTCCCACGCAAACCAGGCAGCGCCGGTCTGATTGCGCCGTCTAACGCCATTCCATAAATACGGCGCCCGCTTGGCGCTTCAGAATGGCGTTAGACGGCGCAAAACTTTTTGACGCTAAACTGCGTTAGCGCAGTTTAGCGTCGAAAAGTATAAATATGGGCCTTAATACGGCATATTTACATACAAGTGTCATTAGCCAATGCCGCCTGATAAAAGTCTGCTTCAATCTCGTAGGACCTGAACCGGCAATCTGCCTATCTCTCTGCAACTCACTTTAATTTATTTCGATTTATTTCCGTTTATAGTCCTGCGTCTATGTTTAAATTCAGAGGAAACATCTTCTAGCAAATGGGAATTTGAACGTCTGACACCCAATGTCACTATTTACCTTAGGCAACTGACTGAGCTCGAATATAGCCTTTATTCAGCGTCTGTGCTCTGTGGAAGGGAATAGCCCTGCCTTATATCCGCATTGTAAACACACACACGTGCACGCGCGGCTTGCGCTGTAGACTTGATAACAAGTGGTCTCTGTGAGTGGGCAGCTTAGGCCGGCACGCGCAGTGGAAGTGCATGGGAGCTGCGCGCATAGTGCAACCTTGTTACGCCGGCACTGGGGTGAGGTCGGGGGGAGGGGGTATACTGTGAAATTGCATGCCTTTCCCGCAGTTGGTACAGCACAACTTGCCCTGCCATTTAAAACATTGTAGAGGCACTCTAGAGGCATCATATATCTCACAGTGATGTGATATGTGAGTACAATTATATTGGGTTTTATCCAAATCTGTCACGAAAGTACTTTAGGTCAAGAATAAAAGCCCTTTTAAAAAAGTGACTTAGCAATTTTAATTTTAAAAACTAAGGAACAGACCACTCCAAGCATATAGAAAAGTAAACTCAAGTGTGGTTGGTAAGAAGTGAACCAATACTCCATTTAAAGAAATATATACACAAAACGAGGGCCTTTACACATCTAGGTTTTCTCTCTTTTGAATTAGCTGCTGAAAATGCTGCAGTACTTAGCCACCTCTGTGCCTGACCACTATGCAAAATATCCTTAAACTAATAAAGGTAACTATCCTGGATGCAAATATGTGTCTTTCTCGTGGGGCCTGCGCTTCTCAGGCACTTGACAAGATAGGCTGGGTTCACTGACAAGTGAGCAAATTCCTGAAGCAAATGTTTGTTGCCGAGAAAAAAAAGATTTTGAATGTAACAAACATATGGGCTTATTTACAAGCCCTGCGGCGCAGCAAGTGTTTTGTTTCACCACCCTGCATCAGGGGGAAAGGGTAGAAATGTGCTGTATCTAGAAGATACAGCACATTTCTGTTCTCTCCCCCTGCTCTGGCATTCAAATTGCTGCCAATGCAGGCACCATGGTGCAAGGATCCCTGCATTGCGGGGATGATTGATTTTGTGCAGGAGGGGACACCTTCCTGCACAAAAACAATCAAGAGAGGAGTTTTTCTCTGTGTACTGCAGAATGCAGCACTCATAGAAAGAGGAATAAACAGGGAGACTAAAGATATTCCTCCCAGTTGTGTCACTTCTACGCCACCTATGAGGTGGCGTAGGAATCTGACGCATTCCCAGACTTGTAAATCTAGGAATGCGTCAGATTCCTTAGCGTTCCATGGGTGTTGCAGGGGAACACCCACAGCAACACCCATGGAACGCTCCTTTCACACAGTTTTATGGGAGAAATTAGCCCATATTCATAAAGCCATAAAAAGCCACACAAGGTGGCTTTGCGTGGCCTTGTAAATATGGGCTGGCATATTGCGCCACTGGAGCATCAACAAAAATGATGCTCTGGTAGCGCAGTGTGCATGTAGGGCCTAGTAACTGAGGCCAATAGTTTTATGCACATCGATATCAAAACACAATACCAAAAAGATTAATTTTTTTATATAAATATTATTCTGCTAAAAATTAAAGCAACACATTAGGAAGGGAGAGAAGCAACACGAGGGAGAGAACACGTGGAAAAAGAGAGAAACACACAGGGGAAAGGTAGCAACTTGGAGCATGGTAGAGAACCACACAGGCAAGCAAGAGCAACCCTAGTGTAGGTGAGGGTAAGAAGAACATGGGTTAGAGAGTAATGTGGAGGGGGAATGAGAGCACAAACGGGAGACAGCTGGAAAGCACATGCACTCTCAGAGAGTGCTTAAACAAAAAGAAAAACGTAGCACATTAGACTTAGACGTGGGAAGAGGTAGCATAGAAGCCTACTAGTCTAACAGATTATAAAAAGACTATACTCTATGGGTGGGGCAAACACAAGATGGACAGGCTGAAACAAGGAAAGCCATCCAATAGAAATCAGGCAAATAAGAATGACAATAAAGCCAAGCAATTGTAAGGAATAGGTGGGCTGCGAGCCTCTGTATGTTCTTGCTAAGCCAACAATATGTCTTTTGCAACCAGAGAACTTGTGCTGTCTGTAAGGTTTGATGTAATAAATCTGGTTGGAGAGCCAGCTCTACTTTGGTGATAATGTTTGAGTTATACAACATTTTTGTGGTTATTAAAGATACAGAAGTATAAGCTGCTTTGTCTATTATTAAAATTCAGCCTCAAGTAGTGATAAATATTCAGTTGAACATTAGTTAAGAATATTGTCCTACCTTGTGAGCAGAACAATGACTGCTGATTCTTGGAGGCTTGGTTATCTTCTGTTGGTGAACATGAGCAAATCTGAAAAAATACAATTAATGGCATAATTCATTGGGAGGAATGAAATAATCTGCGATTATAGTGTATATATATATATATTGGTTCATAAACAAGTCCCGGAATACAGGAGCTCCATACAGCGGTCCTGGATGGGCTCCGAGAGGCCCTAATAAATCCTACAACACTCCCTTGAATATCAGGAGAACCAGGACACCTCCAAAATGAAAAAATATTTCTTAAATTTAATTTATTCCAGCATAAACATCCAACGCGTTTCGGCAACCGCCTTACTCATATATAGTATAGGTTAACAATGTGCTCTGCATCTCATGTCGCAAAAGAAACACAGGAATGAGGAAGCAGTGCATGATGATGTCCACTTTACCCTGAGTTTGTCTTGGTGTTTGGGAGAACGTTGCGAGGGCAAGTTGTTTTTTTAGTCAAGGCAAAACATTAAGATGAGTGAGGAAAACTATATTCTCATTTGCTGTATACGGTGCACAAGAATCCACAGGTGTGCATTTTGGCAAGTTCAATAGGATCCACAAAGGATTTTCCATCAGAGTATTGAGTTTTTAATATCGTTGAGCAAAATATTGACTACCAGAGTTATAAAGATAAGTAAATGTAGGTAACTATAGATTTACAATTGTTAACTTCACTTATATGTACCTTCATGATACATGTCTTCATTGTATGTAAATGTGGGGTAAATAATAGTAATTCTATAATACCATTATACACTTACCTTCACAATATAGTGGCAGTCAACATTTTGGCCACTATATTTTGACATGCAACGTCTGCACAGTAAATAATAATAAAGAAAAGTCATATAAAAGTTTCCTACTGTGGCCTTTTGGGCCTCGCAGCTACAATCATGGAAAATGCTGGTTGTCACCATCAGTGCCTCAAATGCTACATCAGTAACTATTCCAAGTGGGTATCACAACTAGTGGTACCAGTCATTTGGACCACAGTTACTGAACTTCTAGTTGCTCTCACTGACAATGGCAGAATCCATGTGGACAGATCCACAACCATATGTGTAGCTTAAAACCTGTTTAAACCAGGTTCCCATGTTTGCCAACCACTAAATCGTGGTTGCCGCCATGCTTGAAGACATAAGTGCTGATCAAAAAGATATTTTTATCCGTAAACATACGTTTATGGCCGAAAATACATCATGTTTGTCTTTTGGGAATTCTCAAATGGATTCCTGGTGGGTGTAAATATATTTATCACTACAGCTTTTCCTACCACAAATGTGGAGAAATACACAGTTGTTAAACTCTCTCAAGAGATAAAAATGTGTGGTTTGCCTTGGAAGTTTTGGAACACTCATAAAAGTAGATTTTTAGGCATTCACAAACTCTAACACCACCCCTTTCTACACAGAAAATAGAAGGAGATTTTTCTCTGTCAAGTGTTAGGGTAACTCCCTTTCCAGGTTGGGAAGGGCATTGGGATCACCCCCAGGTTTGGTGGGGATGAAGAGGGAAGAGAAGGTGATTTGGCAGACCTCTTCTAGATGTATTTCACATGCTCCATCCCTTGGGACCTAGTACTCCTGGTGACCCCCACCCATGCTTTTTGCTGCTCTTATTTCTGATGGCAGACTGACACAGTGGCTAAGTGTCACCCAGTCTAAGCTGGTCAGTTTAAAGTCCAGACACATTTCTGAAGGTTCCATGGACTTGTGCCCTAGACGAACAGTGCAATGATTTTGAATTATTGCAGTATACCCCACTCTTGGATAAAGGACTGTGGTTTATGTGTTCTTGCATGCTATTTCAATTAACAATTAATTTAGAGAACTTGACAATCCATTTGGTGAAGAAAACTCCCTTCTATTGATGCCATATTCTGCCTGTTTTTGTCTTTTTCACATGGAGCTGTTTTTTGCTTGTGGCTTTTGATCAATATGATGTAAATTTTGCCACTCAAACATATTTGATTCTGTATCCCTTCTTCGATTTATTTCTGTCTAAAATAATGTCTCAACAGAACATTTGCAAAGCTTTGACACTTCCTTTTTGGACATTCATGCAGCAGAACTTCAAAATACATAGAACAGTAGAACCCCCCTGCATTACTTTTATAGGGCTATCCTTGCAAGCTGAATGAGCAATAACCATGCCTGTCCTGGTGTGTTATGTTCTTGCCAACTGCAGGATTACACCACTGGGTGACTAATTTCAGATATGGGAAACCAAAGTCCTTGAGCAGTTGCTTGGACGGGCATTTGGAAAAATACTGCGGGTTCCTCGTGCAAATCTGCCAACATTCGGCTGGGATACACGACTGAAAGCACGTCCCATCTTGGCATAGGTACTGCTTGGAAAGACTGCCTTTGCACTTATTAACCACTGTTAAATACACAAATCTGAATTCTGGTGTCCGAAATTCTCAGATATTTCAGTTATGACTTTGCTATTGTTAAAGAGGACAAGTTGGAACTAACTGCAGTTTCCCCCCTTTGATAATAATACATAACAGCATTCAAAAAGAGGCTCAGGGCAGCCATTTTCTAATTGAATCCAAATGACTTCAGCTTCACCGTAGCATGGGTGGGGCAAACCCAAAGAATAACAAAGCTGAAGGTCAGTAAAAGGGCTTGCACTGAGAGCCTTTTGAAAGCCAACAAAACAAATAATTGTTAGCAGTTGCCCATAGGACTGGAGATGTTCCCAACACACAAACACACTTATTGAGCAAAATATTAGTCCCAGGAAGGCCTCAACGTTCTGCAAATGTGTTTCAATTTAAGAGGAATCACGAACACATGGCAGAATATAGCTTTCTTTCACACAAAGGGCTTGCTGAATGGTGAATACACCACAGGCATTATCAAATGCAAATAATGAGATTTTTGTCTCTTGAATAGAGTATGCAATTTAAAGAAATATAGCTTTGCAAATCTTGCTTAGTGCAGTAAAATTGATAATTTTGGCTAAACTCAGATGATGTCATAACATTAATTATTAGTGCATTGTTTACAAGGAGTCGAGAATCAACATGTTGTAAATTGCATCTGAAATTAAATAAATTAATAAAACAGAAGTCTTCATACTCACACCAAATTAAGCCTTCTGAAGACATGCTTTGTCGTGTCTTCAGAATCATGCCCTGATTCTACTGGTGGCAAATCTATTCCGTGCTGTGCTCCTGGGAGGAAGGATAAATATCCCAACATTTGATATTTATCCCAACATTTAACTGCTTTCTCTTCTTAAGAGGAGTTTAGATAGCGCTGTGAAGCCAGCACTCATGTGGTCATGGTTGTACCTGGCCCCTCTGTTTCCGCTCTTCTTCCTGGGTGTGCCTGGACTGCAGAATACACAGGAGTGGCTGGACATCGCGTGCCCACTAACTGGGAGCACAGGCAGCTGGAAACGCCCCAAAACTCTCCTCTGTCCTGCAGATCAGTTCTACTGGAGGAGCAGGTGCTTTGCAAAGGAAAGATGCATTGGGGCTTCCCATGGTGGGACAGAGGTCTTCTCCACGTTGTCCACACTTTTCAGAAAAGGACTCTGAAGTGAGATCTATAACCCATTTCGTGATGCCTTGTTCTCTGTGGAAATAGTTGACATGGGGCTGGCTTGAGGGTCTTTTGGCCAGGCATTACAACATTGGGGCCCAGGAGTAAATGAGGGTGTGACCCTGGTATAGTTGTTAGTAGCGGTGCCCTAGTTCAGTCAGTCCACTTCTGCCCCACTGCATTTTATATTTATTTATTTTTGTATGTATTTGTTAGAAATGGGGTTTTTGGTTGGCAGTCAGGTTACCCTCTGTCCAAGCAAAAGCCCTCACTCTAGTCAGGGTAAGTCACACACTATCCAAGATTATCCTGTGCCCACCCTCTGGTAGCTTGGCACGAGCAGTCAGGCTTAACTTAGAAGGCAATGTGTAAAGTATTTGTGCAATAAATCATACAATACCACCATATAGCACCACGAAAATACACCACACAGGGTTTAGAAAAATATAGAATATTTATCTGGGTAATTGTAGGTCAAAACGATCAAAGTTGCAATACGAATTTGTAAAGATATCACTGAAGAGTGATATTAAGTGTTTTTAAGTCTTTAAAAAGCTATAAAGTGTCTTTCAAGCACAGAGTACCTGGTTTCTGGTGGGAAATCTCCTCAGAGGGCCACAGGAGAAGAGATGCGTGGAAAAAGGGGTGTGTGCATCGATTTCCTCTCAGCACACACAGACTTGCGTCGTTCTTTTCCACGCGGGGAAGTCGGGCGTCGTTTTCCGGTGCGCAGACAGTCTCTTTTTGTGGATCGCGAGGATTACCAGATGTCCCGGGTCTGTGCGTGGATTCTCCTGCTTATTTTCCGGCTGTGCGTCGTTCTGCGGGGTTGCGCGTCGAAGTTTCGATCTCACGGTAGGCGTCGCGTCGATTTCTCCTTGGAAGTCGGGCGGCGTTGTCCTTGCGAGGCCGTGCGTCGAAATTTTGGTCTCACGGCAGGCGTCGCGTCGATTTCTCCTTGGAAGTCGGGCGGCGTTGTCCTTGCGAGGCCGTGCGTCAAAGTTTCGCACTCACGGTAGGCGTCGCGTCGATTTCTCCTTGGAAGTCGGGCGGCTTTGTCCTTGCGAGGTTGTGCGTCGAAGTCTCGATCGTCCCGAGGGCGTCGCGTCGATCAGCGTCAGTGTGCGGCGTTTTTCTCGCCGCGAAACAAGCTGTGCGTCGAGATTTTCGGCGCACGGACCGTCCAAGTGAAAGGAAGAAGTCTTTTTGGTCCTGAGACTTCAAGGAACAGGAGGCAAGCTCTATCCAAGCCCTTGGAGAGCACTTTCACAGCCAGACAAGAGTTCAGCAAGGCAGCAGGGCAACAGCAAGACAGCAGTCCTTTGTAGAAAGCAGACAGGTGAGTCCTTTGAGCAGCCAGGCAGTTCTTCTTGGCAGGATGTAGTTTCTGGTTCAGGTTTCTTCTCCAGCAAGTGTCTGATGAGGTAGGGCAGAGGCCCTGTTTTATACCCAAATGTGCCTTTGAAGTGGGGGAGACTTCAAAGAGTGGCTAAGAAGTGCACCAGGTCCCCTTTCAGTTCAATCCTGTCTGCCAGGGTCCCAGTAGGGGGTGTGGCAGTCCTTTGTGTGAGAGCAGGCCCTCCACCCTCCCAGCCCAGGAAGACCCATTCAAAATGCAGATGTATGCAAGTGAGGCTGAGTACCCTGTGTTTGGGGTGTGTCTGAGTGAATGCACAAGGAGCTGTCAACCAAGCCCAGCCAGACGTGGATTGTAAGGCACAGAAAGATTTAAGTGCAAAGAAATGCTCACTTTCTAAAAGTGGCATTTCTAGAATAGTAATATTAAATCCGACTTCACCAGTCAGCAGGATTTTGTATTACCATTCTGGCCATACTAAATATGACCTTCCTGCTCCTTTCAGATCAGCAGCTGCCACTTCAACAGTGTATGAGGGCAGCCCCAATGTTAGCCTATGAAGGAAGCAGGCCCCACAGTAGTGTAAAAACGAATTTAGGAGTTTTACACTACCAGGACATATAACTACACAGGTATATGTCCTGCCTTTTATCTACACAGCACCCTGCTCTAGGGGTTACCTAGGGCACACATTAAGGGTGACTTATATGCAGAAAAAGGGGAGTTCTAGGCTTGGCAAGTACTTTTAAATGCCAAGTCGAGGTGGCAGTGAAACTGCACACACAAGCCTTGCAATGGCAGGCCTGACACAAGAAAAAGGGGCTACTTAAGTGGGTGGCACAACCAGTGCTGCAGGCCCACTAGTAGCATTTAATTTACCAGCCCTATGCACATAAAGTGCACCTTACTAGGGACTTATAAGTAAATTAATAGTCCAATCAGGTCTGATTCAAGGTTACCATGTTTTAAGGGAGAGAGCATATGCACTTTAGCACTGGTTAGCAGTGGTAAAGTGCGCAGAGTCTAAAAACCAGCAAAAATGAGGTCAGAAAAAGAGAAGGAGGAAGGCAAAAAGTTTGGGGATGACCCTGTCAAAAAGCCAGGTCCAACATGACCCCCTCCCAGCCTAAAGCCAGGGTAGACTAATCAACACTCTGATGGACTTCCCTGCTTAAGGCGATAGAACATGGACAATGGCCCACTACTGCAGGGGCACTCGCCAGTTCTACGCCTTTCCGAACTCAGTGAGGCTTCTTTGTCTATACTCTCTGGGGCCACTGATCTGGCCCATGGGGAACCCTTCTCATCACCTGAGGACCCCATCTGTACAGCTCCTAACTTTAATTTGCTTACAGATGTATCCCAGTATGCAGACAGTATCACCATGGCCAACAAAGTGATGTGGCCCATTCCATTCCTTGGGTCTGACTTCTGTCCCCAACCCAGGGAAAACTCTGCCCACAAGGACAGAACCCAATAGATGCCACTGACAGCTGTCAGTGTTATGAGCCAGGCCCCTGACCATCCACTGCTAGGTGGAGACCCGGAGGGGGCCGTTGGCTGAGCTTCTCCTCCAGCTGGGGGGCTGGTAGGGAGCTCCCAAGGGATTCCTGTAGCATCCCAGAATGGGGGGTAGTAACCCCAGGGGTCTGGCACCCCTTCTCCACTCTCACCAGGTCAGGGGTGGGTCCCTGATACTGGTCCCTCAGCCCAGGGTCTGTACTCTGAGGCTGAACAGAGGGCAGGGGTGAGTCCTTTTTCCCCGTGCCTCCCCATCTGGGCTTCCATACCCTCCTCTGGGGAGTGGTACCACCAGATATCTGAACTGTTAGGGCACCCTTGGGGGTCGGCCCTCTCAGCTCTCCTGACACTAAGGGAAACTCATTCCCCAGAATGCAGTCAATGGGCAGCTGGGGACTAACTATGACCCGCCTCTGGGTCACCTCCCCACCCCACTCTAGGGACACCCGGGCCATGGGGGGGAAGAAATCTTCCCCAATGGCTGGAGTCACTCTACACACCTGTCCGGTGTACTGCTCTGGTGACACTAGTCTCTCCACAATCATGGTAAGACTAGCCCCCGTGTCTCTCAGAGCGGTGACTGGGATCCCATTCACTCCCACCTGGTGGAAGTGACGACTCCCACCCTCAGAGATCACCAGTTTACCCTCTGAGTCCACCTCCCAACTGAAGGAGATGAAGGCATGGTCTACGACCTGCCCCTGGGGACGACATTCCCCTAAGGCCACATTGGCCACCCCTGTAGAGGTCCCAATATTGGGTGAGTTCTTTGGACAGACAGAGTCCCCCTTCCTGTGTCCTATCTGGGAACACTCAAAGCAGCGGGGTTGGGAATGGGATACTTTGGGCCACTGCCCACCAGAACCCCCACCCTGTTTCTCAGAGGGGGTATGGGAACCCTTTCTTCCCCCCTTACTCTGGAACTCGTCTGGGTCATCTCTAACCTCCCCCTCACTTTGTTGGGGGGAACCGGAACTACCCTTCTCGGGGTCACTCCCAGATACCTTTTTGGACACTCTGGTGCTTGCCCAGAGGTCCGCCTCCTCAGCAAGCTTCCTGGGATCAGTCAGCTTACTATCCACTAAGTGCTGGCGCAACTCTGTAAAAGTAGTATTAAGCATATGCTCTCTCAGAATCAAGTCATATAAACCTTTATAATCAGTTACTTTGTTGCCCCGCACCCATCCATTCAGTGCCTTACTGGAGAAGTCAAAGAAATCTACCCATGTTTGTGTGGTTTGTTTGGTGCTGTCCCTGAACCTCTGACGGTATCCCTCAGGGGTCAGCCCAAACTTGGCAAGTAAAATGGCTCTCTGAAGTGGGTATGTGTTTTGATCAGGTTGATCCAATGTGAGGAGTGTATCCCTCCCCAATGGCGGTACATAACCCCACATAGCTACCCCCCATTGCCCTTCAGGAACCTCATGAGCCCTTAGTGCAACTTTATAAGCAGCTAACCATTTATCTATGTCATCTCCCACCACAAAACTGGGCACCACATTTTTGGGTATACGAACCTTCTTTTCTCCAGCAGGTCCTGTCAGTATGCTGCCACCATTATTGCTGGATTCAGACTGTCTTGCCTTGATCTCCAGCTCCTTGAGACTCAGTTCATGAGCCAACAATAGTTTCTTTTCAGCCAGAGCTCTTTCAGCTTCCACCTGTTTGGCCGCTCTTTCAGCTTCCGCTTGTTTGGCTGCCCTTTCAGCTTCTGCTTGAATCTGTTTGGCTGTTCTTTCAGCTTCAATCTGTTTGGCTGCTCTTTCAGCCTCAGCTAGTTTGGCTTCTCTTTCTGCCCTTCTCTCCTCCTGTTGAGCCTCAATTTTCAATTTTGCCATTTGCAATTGGAACTCCCATTCTTCTCTCCTTTCCTCTGCGGTCAGGCTTTGCCCAGAGACACTGCTCCCTGGTCTGGAAGGGTGCACAATTGCAGTGGTAACACCATCCACAGATAGTGAAAATTCCTCTGAGGGGCCATTTTCTGGCTCCTCTTCCTCATCATCCTCTAAATGGGCTTCTGCCCAGGCCCTCAGCGCCACTTGAAAGTCCTCCTTTCTGGAGGCCCCTTGGGTGGGTACCCTCAATGCCCTGCAGAATCCTCTTAGTTGTTTGACCGTATATGTATCCAACTGGACTAGGTCAAAGTCCCCTGTCTGAGACCCAGTCAGAGACATGTTGAGTGAGGATTTAGTTTTTGAAAATTGTCAGGAAAAAAAAACGGATTTGCAAAAAGAGATAAAAACCAAGTTGACCTTCAACTGTGGGTAGGTAGTGAAATACTTAGCTACTGTATGTCACTGCACAAATACAAGTCCTATCCTCACCGCTGATCACCAATGTTAGAAATGGGGTTTTTGGTTGGCAGTCAGGTTACCCTCTGTCCAAGCAAAAGCCCTCACTCTAGTCAGGGTAAGTCACACACTATCCAAGATTATCCTGTGCCCACCCTCTGGTAGCTTGGCACGAGCAGTCAGGCTTAACTTAGAAGGCAATGTGTAAAGTATTTGTGCAATAAATCATACAATACCACCATATAGCACCACGAATATACACCACACAGGGTTTAGAAAAATATAGAATATTTATCTGGGTAATTGTAGGTCAAAACGATCAAAGTTGCAATACGAATTTGTAAAGATATCACTGAAGAGTGATATTAAGTGTTTTTAAGTCTTTAAAAAGCTATAAAGTGTCTTTCAAGCACAGAGTACCTGGTTTCTGGTGGGAAATCTCCTCAGAGGGCCACAGGAGAAGAGATGCGTGGAAAAAGGGGTGTGTGCGTCGATTTCCTCTCAGCACACACAGACTTGCGTCGTTCTTTTCCACGCGGGGAAGTCGGGCGTCGTTTTCCGGCACGCAGACAGTCTCTTTTTGTGGATCGCGAGGATTACCAGATGTCCCGGGTCTGTGCGTGGATTCTCCTGCTTATTTTCCGGCTGTGCGTCGTTCTGCGGGGTTGCGCGTCGAAGTTTCGATCTCACGGTAGGCGTCGCGTCGATTTCTCCTTGGAAGTCGGGCGGCGTTGTCCTTGCGAGGCCGTGCGTCGAAATTTTGGTCTCCCGGCAGGCGTTGCGTCGATTTCTCCTTGGAAGTCGGGCGGCGTTGTCCTTGCGAGGCCGTGCGTCAAAGTTTCGCACTCACGGTAGGCGTCGCGTCGATTTCTCCTTGGAAGTCGGGCGGCTTTGTCCTTGCGAGGTTGTGCGTCGAAGTCTCGATCGTCCCGAGGGCGTCGCGTCGATCAGCGTCGGTGTGCGGCGTTTTTCTCGCCGCGAAACAAGCTGTGCGTCGAAATTTTCGGCGCACGGAGCGTCCAAGTGAAAGGAAGAAGTCTTTTTGGTCCTGAGACTTCAAGGAACAGGAGGCAAGCTCTATCCAAGCCCTTGGAGAGCACTTTCACAGCCAGACAAGAGTTCAGCAAGGCAGCAGGGCAACAGCAAGACAGCAGTCCTTTGTAGAAAGCAGACAGGTGAGTCCTTTGAGCAGCCAGGCAGTTCTTCTTGGCAGGATGTAGTTTCTGGTTCAGGTTTCTTCTCCAGCAAGTGTCTGATGAGGTAGGGCAGAGGCCCTGTTTTATACCCAAATGTGCCTTTGAAGTGGGGGAGACTTCAAAGAGTGGCTAAGAAGTGCACCAGGTCCCCTTTCAGTTCAATCCTGTCTGCCAGGGTCCCAGTAGGGGGTGTGGCAGTCCTTTGTGTGAGAGCAGGCCCTCCACCCTCCCAGCCCAGGAAGACCCATTCAAAATGCAGATGTATGCAAGTGAGGCTGAGTACCCTGTGTTTGGGGTGTGTCTGAGTGAATGCACAAGGAGCTGTCAACCAAGCCCAGCCAGACGTGGATTGTAAGGCACAGAAAGATTTAAGTGCAAAGAAATGCTCACTTTCTAAAAGTGGCATTTCTAGAATAGTAATATTAAATCCGACTTCACCAGTCAGCAGGATTTTGTATTACCATTCTGGCCATACTAAATATGACCTTCCTGCTCCTTTCAGATCAGCAGCTGCCACTTCAACAGTGTATGAGGGCAGCCCCAATGTTAGCCTATGAAGGAAGCAGGCCCCACAGTAGTGTAAAAACGAATTTAGGAGTTTTACACTACCAGGACATATAACTACACAGGTATATGTCCTGCCTTTTATCTACACAGCACCCTGCTCTAGGGGTTACCTAGGGCACACATTAAGGGTGACTTATATGCAGAAAAGGGGGAGTTCTAGGCTTGGCAAGTACTTTTAAATGCCAAGTCGAGGTGGCAGTGAAACTGCACACACAGGCCTTGCAATGGCAGGCCTGACACAAGAAAAAGGGGCTACTTAAGTGGGTGGCACAACCAGTGCTGCAGGCCCACTAGTAGCATTTAATTTACCAGCCCTATGCACATAAAGTGCACCTTACTAGGGACTTATAAGTAAATTAATAGTCCAATCAGGTCTGATTCAAGGTTACCATGTTTTAAGGGAGAGAGCATATGCACTTTAGCACTGGTTAGCAGTGGTAAAGTGCGCAGAGTCTAAAAACCAGCAAAAATGAGGTCAGAAAAAGAGAAGGAGGAAGGCAAAAAGTTTGGGGATGACCCTGTCAAAAAGCCAGGTCCAACAGTATTTTTTCTGCAAACCTGGATCCACACTTAACCTGACACTCCAAGTGGCTATCTAGCTGGCTCGTATGTACAGGCCGCACAAGAGCAGCTGTGCCTAGGCAACTACCCACCAGCTTGGGCACCAGACATTACACTGAAAGTGTATACGTTCTCTTTCATGGCAACCCTGTGGAGTCATTTCAGGTTTGACAGAAAGTCCTACCTCCCTCCCTCTCCTAGTGTGTATTTTGGAATAAGTCCATGGGCACTAATACAGCAAAGAAAAGTACCCCTCAAACCCTGGGGGGTAGAAAAAGAGACATAGGCGGTCATTCTGACCGCGGTGGGCGGCGGGCGCTGCCCGCCATGCGGTTACCGCCATATGGCCGCTCCGCTGTCAATAGACCGCGGCGGCCATTCTGGCTTTCCCGCTGGGCCGGCGGGCGACCGCCAAAAGAGCGCCCGCCGGCCCAGCGGGAAAGGCCCTGCAACAAGGAAGCCGGCTCCGAATGGAGCAGGCGGAGTTGCAGGGGTGCGACGGGTGCAGTTGCACCCGTCGCGATTTTCACTGTCTGCAATGCAGACAGTGAAAATCTTCATGGGGCCCTGTTAGAGGGCCCCTGCACTGCCCATGCCAGTGGCATGGGCAGTGCAGGGGCCCCCAGGGGCCCCACCACACCCGTTCCCACCATCCTGTTCCTGGCGGTAAGAACCGCCAGAAACATGGTGGCGGGAAGGGGGTCGAAATCCCCATGGCGGCGCTGGAGGATTTCCTGGGCCAGGGGAAAACCGGCGGGAAACCGCCGGTTCCCCTTTTCTGACCGCGGCTTTACCGCGCGGTCAGAATAGCCCTGGAAGCACCGCCAGCCTGTTGGCGGTGCTTCCGTGGTCCCCGGCCCTGGCGGTCATAGACCGCCAGGGTCGGAATGACCCCCATAATTTGGTGCAAAGGCGCCCCTATGGACCTTGGATCCCGGTGTCATTGCTCCTGCTGCATCAGTTATAGCTGCGTTTGTGTATGAGATTTATTCCGAAAAAATCCTATCTGCGACGTGATCGAGTTCTTGTCTGGAAAGGGATCTGTGGGAGGAGCCGAGTGTTATTCTGTGTCACTTGGTCCCATTCACTTCATCCAAAAATAGACCGGAAACCTGGCACTCTGATTGAGCAACTTTTAAGAGTCGTTCTGCGTGATTGGTGACCGATCCTTGACTTTTGAAAGTATGTGAAGGTGAGGTCAGAGGCTCCCACTAACCCATTTTTAGATTTTAAAAAAAGGACGCCACTTTGACAGAATAAAGAAGGGAGCTTTCAACTTTGGAACAGTGCTGCCTCTGTTTACCTTGAATCAGCGCCAATGCCAGCTGTAGATTTTGGCAGCCGTACCCAGAAGTCAAGCGTAAAAAGAGAAATGGGCTACTATTATTAAGCTGCAGTGTGGCAGATCATAATTTCTTTCAAAATCTGTGTGCGACCACTGATTTCCCTTAAACGAAATCTACAGTAGTCAATCAGGCAGTTATGTTTCACTGGCGAAAAAATCATGCAAATTTATCAGCCGCGAAGGCAACTTCTGTCTGATTTGATAGTGTTGTATTGTAGAGCTTGTATAGCGCCTCGCACGCCCTGAAGCGCTTCCAGGTAGTCTGCTAGGAGGATACTCAGTGGTGTACGGTTGGTAGAATGTCGGCTTAAAGGCGGGGTGCCCTGTGTGGGAAGAGTTTGAGATTCTTGCTGAGGTTCGGGGGGATGCTTTGGACATGCGGATGGGAACTTGTCCCAGGACTTAAGCATGGAGTGAATGAGGGTGGCGTGAGAGAGAGAGGGACTCACTTTTCTGCACAGTTACCATCTTCTAGTGAGGTGCCACTCTATTGTTTGCCTGATTAGTAAAGTGTGGTTGGATTGATTGACCAATAAGGGACAGTTGTGGTGTCTTGAGTGACGTTCGGATGGGTGCTCCAAAGGCTGGAGTGAAATTGAGCCTACTCTTCAGCAAGAAGATGCAAGAGAGAGATTTGTCTAGAATAGTGATGTTTGATTTGATGGACAGTCTCTCGTTGATGGACAGTCTCTGGTTGATGGCCAGTCTCTCGTTGATGGGCAGTGACTATGAGCCATTGAGACATATTGGGCCATATTTATACTTTTTGACGCAAAACTGCGCTATCGCAGTTTTGCGCCAAAAAGATTAGCGCCGGCTAACGCCATTCTGAAGCGCCATGCGGGCGCCGTAATTATTGAATGGCGTTAGCCGGCGCTAGCAGACCGGCGCTGCCTGGTGTGCGTGGAAAAAAAACACGTACACCAGGCAGCGCCGGCGTTGGGGAAAATGACGTTAGGGCGTCTTAAAATGGGGCAAGTCAGGTTGAGGCAAAAAAATCGCCTCCACCCGATTTGCGCCATTTTTAACGACGCCCAGACGCCATTTTCATGACTCCTATCTTAGTAAAGACAGGAGTCATGCCCCCTTGTCCAATGGCCATGCCCAGGGGACTTATGTCCCCTGGGCATGGTCATTGGGCATTGTGGCATGTAGGGGGGCACAAATCAGGCCCCCCTATGCCCAAAAAAATTTTTTAAAAAAATTATACTTACCTGAACTTACCTGAATGGCCCTGGGATGGGTCCCTCCATCTTTGGGCGTCCTCCTGGGGTGGGCAAGGGTGGCAGGGGGGGTCCCTGGGGGCATGGGAGGGCAGCTGTGGGCTCATTTTGAGCCCACAGGTCCCTTAACGCCTGCCCTGACCCAGGCGTTAAAAAGAGGCGCAAATGCGGGGTTTTTTGCCCCGCCCACTCCCGGGCGTCATTTTTGCCCGGGAGTATAAATACGACGCATTTGCGTCGCAGTCATTTTTTTCGACGGGAACGCCTACCTTGCATCTCATTAACGCAAGGAAGGCGTTCACGCAAAAAAATGACGCTCATTCCTCATACTTTGGCGCTAGACGCGTCTAACGCCACAGTATAAATATGGCGTTAGTTTTGCGCCGAATTTGCGTCGAAAAAAACGAAGCAAATTCGGCGCAAACGGAGTATAAATATGCCCCATTGTGTCTCCTGATATACTTGTAACACCAGCTGTACTAGAAAGAGCTGCTGACCTGTCTTTATTACCCTTGTTCTCAGCTACTGATTGTTAAAACAGGGAAAAGAGGTGCAACCCTCTCTGTGCACTCAGTCCCGTTGTGATGGAACAAGGCTACTCTGTGCAGATGTTTCATTGCATCTAGTGGGTTTCCTTGAAAGTGTGTTTGT
The DNA here is from genome assembly GCF_031143425.1 of Pleurodeles waltl. NCBI lineage: Eukaryota > Metazoa > Chordata > Amphibia > Caudata > Salamandridae > Pleurodeles > Pleurodeles waltl. Next base: position 843,592,611 of record NC_090443.1, read on the forward strand.
TAGCTTTGGTTTTCCAGTTTTAGGATTTTTCTGTGCCTGCTTGTCAGAAGAGCAGCCTTCTTAATCTTGCTGTGTTGAAAAGGTCTTGTAAATAGCCACCAATGTCCTATTCCAACGTCAACCTTTTCAATGCGACTTTAACAGCACCTTGGCTGTTCATGGCATCTAATAATACATAATAATAAAGCGTATTCCTTAGGACAATAAGTCACACCTCTAGCTAGAGAAGCAGCGCCGAGCATGTTTATCCTGCTTTTGGCCTCCTCAGAGCAGGCGCTGAGCAGACTCAGTAAAGGGGACCATGTCTGCCACATTCACATTGGTGTGGAAACACCCTATACCCCCAGAGTCACAAGAGGCCTCCTGGCCTGAATCTCACCTTCCAGACTGGTACCCTACCAGCTCCACATCCCTCCTTTTGAGACAGGAGCCATGGTGATAGTCCACAAGATTCTACCCTGCGACAAAGGCACATTACATCAAACCGGAATACCGAATCACAGAGCCAGGTTTATGAATATGCAAAAGCTCTGTATTAAAACACAGCACAATGCTGGGTAAGCAGGGTTGGTTGCACCAACTTCGTATAGCTAATGCAGTGCAAACGTGAAGTCCACTGACCCAATAAATGATGTTATTGGGGCCTGGTCATGAACTGTGGTTGTGCACTAGTTTTCGGGAGTTAGGCTGAATGGAAGCACTTTTTTAGGTGCATATACCAATCTCTGGAATATAATGCCTGGACCAATGTAACACATTGAGCAATACCTACTGTAAGGCAATAATCTCAAACCTGTGCTGTTTTTAAACCTTTCAAGTCTTCTTGCAGTTTCATCTTCCTCTGTCCCGAAGAAGTCACTTTAGTGGTAGGAGAGTCTTATTAACCCCTTTGCATCAATAGAACCAGCCAACAGGCCTTGGCAGATGAACCTAATCTACATAATGAAGTGTAATGGCATGAGAAAATTATCAGTTGGGTACCACCGAAAGGGAAACATTTTATGCTTACTAATTATATCACAGTCCTGAAGCTCAAATGCTGCTGTCTGATTAGCAAAATAATGAATGAATGAATATATTCATGTATGGCACACTGTTATCCACGGTGGCGCATCCTGGTTCTAATAGCTAGACTACGGGCCTGCCTTGGTCTTGTCCAACAGGAGCATTATGATCAATAATACTGGTCTTCTTTTAATCCCCAGATAATTATAATTGGCAAAATGAGCCCTTCTGTCAGGTTTCAGTCATGACACCCAAAGCCCTCCTAACAGTGCTTCGGAATGTATCCTTATGAACATCATTCTCTTTGCCTGTAGCTGAGCACTGGTCAGCGGCACTTACTTCCGCAACAGTCATGGTGATCAAATGGGGGCCATGGTTGTCTTCTTTTGAATGCAGGGGGCCACCCCTTTTGTGCACAAGGCTTTCCACATGATTTGCGTAGCCACACTACCAAACAATCCCACCATCTATCATATCGCAGGTAGGAGTGAAAACTTGGCCACAACCACCGCGAAACAGAGTCAGTGCTTGTTTAAAGTTAATGAACTCTAGAGGAATAGGTGATTTATTTCAAGTTATGTGAGCACTGTGTCAGCATTCAAAGAGATGTATCTGTAAGTCGCATCTATCACGTGGCAGACATACAGAAGGTTGTGTGAGGTGAGAATGCATGTGATCCAATGAAAAGCTTAGGGCCATATATATACTCTGTTTGCGCCAGATTTGCATCGGTTTTTTTTACGCAAATTCGACGCAAAACGATCTCCATATTTATACTCTGGCGTTAGACGCGTCTAGCGCCAAAGTTCATGGAGTTTGTGTCATTTTTTAGCGTGGACACCTACTTTGTGTTAATGATATGCAAGGTAGGCGTTCCCTTCTAAAAAATGACTCCGAGGCATGTGCGCCGTATTTACACTCCCGGGCAAAAATGACGCCCAGGAGTGGGCGGGTCAAAAAAAATGACGTCCAGCCGCTTTTGCGTCGTTTTTTAGCGCCTGGTCAGGGAAGGCGTTAAGGGACCTGTGGGCTCGGAAGGAGCCCAGAGGTGCCCTCCCATGCCCCCAGGGACACCCCCTGCCACCCTTGCCCACCCCAGGAGGACGCCCAAGGATGGAGGGACCCATCCCAGGGAACTTAAGGTAAGTTCAGGTAAGTATTTTTTTTTTTTTTTTGTGACATAGGGGGGCCTGATTTGTGCCCCCCTACATGCCACTATGGCCAATGACCATGCCCAGGGGGCATCATTTCAATGGGGGTTGGGAGTCAAAAAAAATGGCGCAAATCGGGTTGAGGTGAAAATTTTGCCTCAGCCTGACTTGCCCCATTTTTTGACGCCCAAGCTCCATATTCCCCTACGCCGGCGCTGCCTGGTGTAAGTCATTTTTTTTGACGCACACCAGGCAGCTCCGCCAGCTAACACCGGCTAACGTCATTGAATAAATACGGCGCCTATATGGCGCTTCAGAATGGCGTTAGCCGGCGTTAGATTTGTTGACGCACAACTGCGTTGGCTTGGGTCATGGAAAAGGCTTTATATTTTGATTACTGAATTGACTGAAAACTTTTTTTATTTAAAGAGATTTAGGTCAGGGTTCCATATCTACACTGTACATTGATTTAGCACAGTGGCTTTATCAAATTGAGAGTTGGAAGAAAAACCCATAAAATGTTCCAGGGCTAGTGAAAACTGTACGTTGATAGAGGCTGTATTTAGAATTTAATTTTTGATGTGCTAAGACAGACCCAACTGTTATTTTTGTTTTGAGGCCTCATTTGAAGTTTGGAGGGAACTGAAAATTGTCCAATTTTTGGAGAAAACTCTAAGCAAGAACAGTCCACAGGCTGAATATCCTCCACCATATTGATATGGCTGTGGAGGATTTTACCCCCGTATTTAACATTCTTTCCAGAACATAGAAGATGTTCCGTTCTATGCAAACTCTCAATTGGACATTAGTTTCTCCAAGGTTTTCAAGTCTGCTTGGATCTGCTTGGATCCAAAAGTCACAAAGTATGATCACGAGCGAGAACATAAAGAGCCACATGGGCCATGTTAATGACTTGTTCAAGGGGGATCAGATTTACATGTATGTACCCCACTATCTCTTTTCTTTGGATTGTCACCTGGGCCATAATTAAGGCATTTTGGGATAATCAGGTGCACACTGCTGGTGGCTTCCTAGGCGACTGCCCAATACGCCATAGTGTACCACAAGACGCACATGAAAATTAAGGTTTTAAAGAAAAGAGATTTGAGAAATGAAAGCGGCTCGTGAACAAATTGCCAGTGAAAAGATAAACACTGCGCCCATCTACTGATGTTTTGCTGCTCTCAGGGGCGATTAAGAACAAATGCAGTAGTACAGGGAGGGGTAGATCTCTTCTGCTTGTTTATGTGTGTGGCTTCCGCGTTTTCTGGGACATGTTGGCACAAGGAGCCACAGTGTTTTTAATCACACCCCCACAAACATGCTCTGTTCCGTGTGTCACCTTTTGGACATATTTATCATGGGGCTCCATCTTCTGGGCATTCATTCTGGGCAGTATGTTCTCGGGGGGGTTCGTGCACTTTTTGTTCTTCATGTATTCTTCTGCTAATTCACACTGTGTCACCAACAACACAGAAATACAAAAAGAGGCGCCGGTAGAGTTTGACTTTCCTAGCATCTCTTTTCTCACACCTGCATTAACCAATAGCACAATGTTTTATGAGCCAAGGAGTCCATTAACCCCCCAAAAATCGGGAAGGGCAGAGTCACCTTGCAATGCTTTCCGGCGACTGAACCAGAACCCAGGGGTACTGATGGCGTTAATCTCGATGTAACGCGGTGCCACACATTATAAGACCAATTCTGTCAAAACTTGTCTGGGAAATCGGTTGATTTATTGATGAATGCTGTTACCACTATCCACTGTGCCATGCCTGTTTTATAATATGTAGGCCCTGACTTCAAGTTGTGCAAATCTCCGAGGGTAATTAAGGTCACTCGACAACTACCGACTTCATGGGGTTGAGGTATTTATCGGGTGAAGTAAATGTCACATATTCCGAGTTTTGGCCCTGGAAATGAGGCATAATGTGAGGACAGGGTATTAACCGCAAGACATTTTGCATGTTTTGCTTCTTTTCATAGCATTTTTCACGATTTCATTTTGATGGGTTTGACCAGCTCTAAAATTGTCAGGGAATAGGACGGGTGCTTGTTTAGCACAAATCTCAGACCTCCCAGCCATCAGCGAACTATTGTTTGCACCGAGATCAGAATTTAATCCCCACCTCACAATAAGGCCTTATTATCTGCCTCTGTAGTAGTACCTCATAGTGCTTAATTTGAGCCGGTGTTTTCCGGACAGGGGCACCGGCACTTATTTTTGAGGGCCGGCATTTATTTTTCTGTCTCAAGCATTTACTGCGAGCAACGGTCACATATGGAAAAGACGGAGGAAAGAAAAGCGCCTCAAAGGGAGAAAGAAGAAAGCTCCAAGATTAAGGGGCATGGGTGACTGTAAATGCATTAAAGAGGCCCGAGGTGGCTTCAAGATTACGCTGCCTCACTAGTTAGTGCTCGCACATTTAAATGCAGCATCCGCGTGTTTTAGAGGAGAACAGTGGGCACCGGCACGTTTTTATTTACAAGTTAAGCACTGGTATCTCAGCTTTATCCCCATAAACTCCAAGAAAGGGGCTGCTCGCGATCTTACCTTCGCATGCACAAGCTAATAGTTCAATCACACAGAATTACCCAATATCGTGCAGGTACAAATCCAGGTAAATCTCTGTTTCCCTCACCTTGTTTCGGACGTACCGCAGAAAGCGGGGCTGAACATTGTCGCCACGGCCGATAGCAGAAGTGAGCCCCCTCCGGCTGACGGGAAAGTGTTGTGGTTCTCTGTGTGCGCGTACAATTCATAGAGTCACCCTGACTACACCAGTTAACCATTAACCAGTTCATGTAATGCCAAGGTTTTCAGAAATGTAGCAACAGCAGGAAAGGAAAACCTCACATGAGAAATTCACTGGACCTGGTCATGTGGTAATCTGAAAAGATCTGAAAACCCGCCTCCCCGCTTGCTTGGTTACAAGGATAATGGCTCTGTGCCGAAATGGCAGCGTTATCCTTGACATGTCACAAGAGTTTTGATCACAGGACATGGCGGGTGCATTGCACACAGACAACTGCGATAAGCCGCAGAAGGCTGGAGTGCCTGCTCACCTGGCCTTCCGCGGCTGATTGTTTTACATTACACAACGCTGAGTGGGCCTAATGTAGATGCATTATTCTAGTCGAGGTGAATCATCTCTTCCCAGCAAGAGACTAGGTAAAGAAACAGTTCTGTGCGTGCTGAACAAGGATGTTCCCTTATTTCCTTCAACCATTACCAAGAGTGTTCCGGTAACTATACCAGATTTGGCGTAACTCGCGTAATGTAGTGTAGCGTAATCAGGCGGAATTACCCAAAAAATATGCAAGAAGTATAATTCACTGTTTAGCGCGATTTCTTAAAGCAAAAATTACCCCTCGTGTCCAAAATGGGCACAAGAATGCATTTTGTGCTGAGAAATAGTTACTAATGCAACAAATATGAATAGCAAGCGTGTGCAGCTTCGCGTGCTCTTTAAATGTGCTTTTTGGGTTTTGGGTAGGATTTTCCCCAATTTACACCCCCCCGCCCACCATTTAGCAGTATTTTCTTCCCCCTCAAGTCTAAAACAGCTGTGAGGAGGCATTTTGAGCTAAGAAATAGCCAAATGGGCTGTTGGGGTAGAATTTTCCCTCTACTTACTCTTGGCATCTAGTACTATTTTCTTAGCACAAAATACATCCTTGTCTCAAAAATGGATGCGAGAATGCACTGCGACTTAAGCAATAGCTCTAAATGCAGCAGAACACAAATAGCGAGCATGAGCTGTCAATAAATTTGCTCTCACAATAGGATTGTTTTCCCTCAAATTACTTTTAACTATGCAAGCAGGCACAATTGCATTATTATTGCTAATTCCGTGTCCAGTAGTAACGCAGAGTTACGGAAATCGCTCCAATTACTCCAGCATAATTAAAAAGTACGTCCAGGCCTAAAATATACAAGGGCAGATTTATGAAAAGTGGCGCTGCACCTAGTGAGGCACCACTTTTCTTGTTCCCCTTTGCGCCCCCCTAATGCCACCATGTGTGCATCGTATTTAAAATATGGCACACCATAGCAGTGGTCAAGGGTACTAGCATAATTATTTTTGATGCTAGTCCGGCGCTTCGCAGGATTAGTGTAAAAAATGTTGACGCTAATCCTGAAAAGCATGCAGAGGCCCATTGAAAACAATGGGAGCCCCCCTTTAAGGCCTGCTCTGAGCAGGTGTTAAAGATGCAGATAAAAATGCAGTGGTGGGCTCCTTGGTGAGGGAGAGGATCATCTGAGTGTTATCTGCATATGAGACGATGTTGAAGTTGTGAAATCGGACAATGTTTGCGAGCGGAGCCATGTAGACGTTAAAGAGGGTCAGGCTGAGGGACAATCCCTGGGGTACGCCGCAAATTATTTTGGTGGCTTCAGAGTGGAATGGAGGGAAGCGGACTCTCTGGGTTCTGCCGGTGAGGAAGGGGGTGATCCAGTCCAGGGCTCTGTCGCAGATCCCTGTGTCATTGAGGCGTGTGCGTAGGGTGTGGTGGCAGACGGTGTCAAAAGCGGGCGAGAGGTCCAGGAGGATGAGGGCCGCGGTTTCGCCATTATCAAGTATGGTCCTGATATCGTCGGTGGCGGCAATGAGGGCGGTTTCGGAGCTGTGGTTGCTGTGGAATTCAGATTAGGACCGGTCCAGGGTGTTGTTCTCCTCGAAGAAGCGGGTCAATTATTTGTTGACAATTATCTCTATGACTTTTGCCGGGAAGGAGAGCAGGCAGATGGGCCGGAAGTTCTTGAGGTCCTTTGGGTCCGCCTTGGGTTTCTTGAGGAGGGCGTTGATCTCAGCGTGTTTCCAGCTCTCCAGGAAGGTGGCGGTTTGGAAGGAACTGTTGATGATCTTCCGGAGTTTGTGTGCGATGATGGAGCTCTCTTTGTTGAAGATGCGGTGAGGGCAGGAGTCAGATGGTGAGCCGGAATGGATGGTGTTCTTGATTTTGATGGTGTCGTCGTCGTTGACGTGGGTCCATGAGAGCAGGAGGCTGGTGTGGCTGTGGGGCGGTGAGTCAGTGGTGTCAGGGGTTGACGGGGGGTGTGGGTATTGAAGCTGTTATGGATGTCTGCGATCTTGCAGTAGAAGAAGGTGGCTAGGGAGTTGCAGAGGTCTTGTGATGGCGGGATTGCGTTGATGTTGGCGCCGGGGTTGGAGAGTTTCTTCGCAATGTTGAAGAGCTCCCTGTGGCGATGTGCATTGTTGTCGATGCATTCTTTGAAGACGGTTCTTTTGGCGGTTCGGATGAGTTGGTGGTGTCTGCGGATGGTGTTCTTGAAGGCTGTGTGGTTGTCCGGGTATGTTCTTGGTGCCACTTTTTCATGAGTCTTCAGCATGTTTGTTTGGATTCTTGGAAGTCGGCGGTGAACCAGAAGGCCTTTCTGTCGGTGCGTCTGTTAGAAGGTTTCTTGATCGGGGTGAGAGTGTTGGCATAGTCGTCGATCCACTGCCTGAGGTGTCAGTGGTGTCGATAGGTGTGTTCCGGGAGAGGGTGGCGATCAGTTGCTCTTCAGTGACTTTGTTTCATCTGCGGTGTGGAATCCGCTGAGGGAGATGGTGTGTTGTGGGTTTCTCGAAGGAGAAGTGGATGTAGCGGTGGCCGGTCCAATGGAGTTCGGTGGTGTGGCTGAAGGAGACGTGTTTGCTGACGGAGAAAATGGGGTCGACCGTGAGACCAGCAGAGTGGGTAGGTGTCGTGACGGGCTGCTTTAGGCTGAGGTTGGCGAGGTTGTTGAGCAGGGTGATGGAGTTGTTGTTGTTGGTGTTCTCAAGGTGGAAGTTCAGGTCCCCAGGTAGTATGCAGTCTGTGGATGTGAGGACATCCGTTAGCAACTTTGGTCATGCAAACAGTGAACTTGTTTCTTGTGTTGGGGTCTTGTCCAAGAGGAGGAGTATGAGTTGCATGTCATTGGTACAAGAGAGGATATATATGTCACGTGCATGGATGACATTGGCCAGAGGGATCAAGTATGTGTTGAAGTTGGTGGGGCTGAGCATGAATCTTGAGGCATTATGCAGACAAGTTTGTAGGCTACCGAGCAGTAAGTTATCAGGGTGGCAGCTTGTGTTACATCCGTTAAGAAGGAGTAGATACAGCAGAGAGTGAGTCCTGGAATGCAAATCTAGTGCAGATGCCTGATAAGGATGGGATGTGAGACAATGTCAAATGCTGCAGAGAGGTCTAGGAGAATGAGGGCTAGTGTATCTCCCCTGTCAAGGATCATGCACATGTAATCTGTGGCCGTGATGAGTGCTGCTTCTGTAGTTTGGTTGGACCTGAATCTGGACTACATGGCATTGAGGAGATGGTGGTTGGTGGGGTGGCTGGTGAGCCGTTGGTTGATTAGTTCCTCCTAGATCTTTCCTGTGCATGGTAGGAGGGAGATTGGTTTGTAGTTGGAAAGTCTGGCTGGGTTCTTGAGCATGGGCATGACAGTGGCATGTGTCGAGGTGTTTGTGAATGTGGCTAAGTCAAAAGAGGCGTTGAGGATGGGTGTTAGTGTTTTGATGATCGGTAGGACTCTTTTGGTGAAGCATGGGGGTGGGGGGCAAGGGTCAGATGTGGCCCTGAGTGAATGGTCTTCAAGGTAACATTGATTTTGACAGTGATTGCTATGGGCCACAAAGTCCTGGTTCACTCTTCAGCCATGATGGAAAGTTGAGTTGCAATCGTGACATGGTCCAGTTGAGGGTTGAAGTTGCTGTATAAGGAGGTGATTTTGTTAAGACTAATTTTGAGAGCTTGTTGCAAAGGTCTTGTGGGGAGGTAATGTTTGCTGGAGGCACAGTGAAATCTTTGATGATGGGGAAGATTTAATTGCTGTTGTTAGTGCTGGTGTCAATCTTCAAGATCTGTGCTCTTGGTGTTCTGCATCTGCTGGTGGTAGCATCGTATGGATGATTTGAAGACGTCTTTATTTGTGTTGACTTGATTTGTTCTCCATTTGTGCTCCACTAGCTTGCACTGACATTTTGTCAGCCTGAGTTTCTCTGTGTACCAGCTGGCATGTGTTCAGGCTCTTGAAATGGGTTGTGCTAGAGGGGAGCAATAGTGTTGGAACATGCTGTGATTTAGCTGTTGAGGTTCTTGGTGGCTTTCAGCAAGTTGCTGGCATGGTAGTGGGTGGTGTTTGGCCTGTGTGAACATGAGTGGATGGCTAAGTTTGCGTGAGCGAGTGGGGTGCTGGGTGCCTCTGGTGCTGGAGTGATAGGTGTAAGAGAGTGCATGAGAACTTTCAGGAGTCACACATGAATGCTCCTTGTGTCTTGTGTGGTGCAATTTGGCAGAGGTGATGCAAGGAGTGGCTGGGGTTGAGAGCATGGAGGGGCACGGCAGGGTAGTGGTGGGTAAGGGGAGACCCAAGGTTCCTGGTGATGGGTGTGGTCCAGGTGCAGACGAGCACAGACAGGCTTGCCTTTGGTGCACCAGCGGCTTGCTCGCTGCATGCATCCTCTGCCAGTGTGTGATGCACGCATTAAGTAGGTCATGAGAGGGGGGAGAAGTATAGGGTGCTGTGGGTGGGAAACCAGTGATGTAGCGGAGATTTGGCTGCTACCTTTCATGTCACAATGCTGATCTATACATGACTATATTGACATTGCAATGTAGAAGTTATAACAAGACAACTGAGAAATGGTGTACTTAAAAGTCCATATCGAGGTGCATTCACTGTAGTGTAGGATTAAAATGTATGTGGTATAATCATTTTAATTGAAATTTAACCATTTATTATGCTTTTTATGTTAATCTTGATGTTCATAGAGAGTGTTTACCTTTGAAACAATCATGATTTTAATAGTTCATGTTACTAAACGCTATAGGCTAATGATGAAAATTGTAGTTCCCTTATCATACTTACTTATATGTATTAACATGGCTTATTTTTTTTCCGTTTATTCTAACATGAAGTTTAAACAATAATTTTTTACTGACAGTTTCGTAATTGAAAGGTTTATATGTTTTGATTAACATGAATAAAGTCTGCAATTACATTTCTGACTTTATTTTCGTTTAGCCATGTTGGCCTGCTAAGCCTCAGATCTCATAAATATGGGAAACTGTTTTTCTTTGCTGCTAACATGTCATTTCTTTCCAGATGCCATTCATATGAAATTTTAGTTTGGAAATAGATGTACTATTGTTTTACACATAGAGAGCCTGCAAAAGTAACCTTGAAGACATTACATGGAGAAACCAAGAATGTGAGAACTAGTCCTATTCAATTTGTTGCAAAGTTGCACAGGATAGCAAGGATGGATACTTTCCCAGGATGGTCTTAGGAATTCTCATGAATGTTACAGATACCTGGGGCCATATTTATACTTTTTGACGCAAAACTGCACTAACACAGTTTTGCGTCAAAAAAATTAGCGCCGGCTAACGCCATTCTGAAGCGCCATGCGGGCGCCGTATTTAATCAATGACGTTAGCCGGCGTTAGCCGCCGGCGCTGCCTGGTGTGCGTGGAAAAAAATGACGTACACCAGGCAGCGCCGGCATAGGGGGATATGGAGCTTGGGCGCCAAAAAATGGGGCAAGTCAGGCTGAGGCAAATTTTTCACCTCAACCCGATTTGCGCAATTTTTTTCGACTCTCAACCCCCATAGAAATGACTCCTGTCTTAGCAAAGACAGGAGTCATGCCCCCTTGCCCAATGGCCATGCCCAGGGGACTTCTGGGCATAGGGGCATGTAGGGGGGCACAAATCAGGCCCCCCTATGCCACAAAAAAAAATATATATATACTTACCGGAACTTACCTTAATGTCCCTGGGATGGGTCCCTCCAGCCTTGGGTGTCCTCCTGGGGTGGGCAAGGGTGACAGGGGGTGTCCCTGGGGGCATGGGAGGGCACCTCTGGGCTCCTTCCGAGCCCACAGGTCCCTTAACGCCTGCCTTGTCCAGGCGCTAAAAAACAGCGCAAAAGCGGCGTACGTCATTTTTTTTGACCCGCCCACTCGGGCGTGAATTTTGCCCGGGAGTGTAAATACGGCGCACATGCCTCAGAGTCAATTTTTTAGACAGGAAAGCCTACCTTGCATATCATTAACGCAAAGTAGGTGTCCACGCAAAAAAATGACGCAAACTTCATGGACTTTGGCGCTAGAAGCGTCTAACGCCAAAGTATAAATATGGAGTTAGTTTTGCGTTGGAATTGCGTAAAAAAAAACAACGCAATTCCGGCGCAAACAGAGTATAAATATGCCCCCTGTTGTTTGATGGGAAGGGATTAGACAATAAAATCTTCAGATACATAAGGCATTAACAATGGACAAATCATTGTTCACTTTGGCTTTTAATTAATTGATTTGTTAGGTGCAAGAAGAGAGTCCCTTGGACTTTAACCTCTTAGCTGCTGGGCCTTCCCCCCCCCCCAGTGCTGAGCCCTTCTTTGGCTATTTGGGGTAGTTCGCGCTTAGGCCTTCATAACTTTTTGTCCACATAAGCTATCCACGCCAAATTTGCGTCCTTTTTTCCCAACATCCTAGGGATTCTAATGGTACCCAGAGTTTGTGGTTTCCACGTTCGGGAACGCGACCCCCGGGTAGGTGCTGCATCTAACACCGGTAACCAAGAAAATTTTCTGTATACCGGGCGATGGGCCAGCGATATCCCATGGAGCCTATTGTCTAATGGATATGGGCGACTGATAGGAAAGGAAAACCAGTCCGGTTTAGTCCTAGCAAGCGACTGATGACACCCAGACTGTGAGTGTTAGTCAACAGGAGTGTAGGTATTTTGTTTTTCTTTTTGAGAAAACTCATGATTTAGTAGGTCCTGAAGAAGCGTCACGGGATCCTGTTGGACCAACAACGACGCGAAACATGTCGACCGCATACTAAGGAGCGTTGGATCACTTCCATCCTCCCTAATTATTCTGATTGTTCTTGTGTGAGTGTCCGGGCATTGTCTCCAGTTTCACTCCCTTGATTTCTTTTTAATCTTGACCATTTCCCAACAGCGAATAATAAACTATTAAGTGAGGGATCTGAGCCAATTTTACTATTCTTTCTCTGTACAATTTTTCCCTCTCTCGGACCCATATTTGGCTCCGCGGCATCATCGAGTATATTCAAAAAGATCTCCGGCAAAGAGCCCCCCCTCGGGGGGTGCCCGTCAGACATTGCAGCGCCAGTCTGACGAGGAGCTGTCCGATGATGAAGCATGACACCAAATATGGTGTGTGAGGACTATTGCTCCTGATTATCAGGACCCTTTCTCTTTCCTTCTCTTTCAATTTCGGAACAGTGTACCACATCATATTATTCCCCTGGAGGAGACCAAGAAATTAGCCAAAATACAGTGAAAATTTCATTTTTTACAAAAAAATGGGAAAAAAGGGCTGCCGAAGAAGGCTTGTGGTTTTTTCCCTGAAAATGCCATCAACAAAGGGTTTCTTGTGCTGAAATCACCATCTTCCCACCTTTCAGGAACGGGCAGACTTGAATCAGAAAACCACATTTTTCAACACAAATTTGGCATTTTACTGGGACATACCCCATTTTTACTATTTTTGGTGCTTTCAGCCTCCTTCCAGTTAGTGACAGGAATGGGTGTGAAACCAATGCTGGATCCCGGAAAGCTAAACATTTCTGAAAACTAGACAAAATTCTGAATTCAGCAAGGGGTCATTTGTGTAGATCTTACAAGGTTTTCCTACAGAAAATAACAGCTGAAATAAAAAATATTGAATTGAGCTGAAAACAACAACCATTTTTCTTTATGTTTTACTCTGTAACTTTTTCCTGCGATGTCAGATTTCTGAAAGCAATATACCGTTTTGTCTGCTGGACTCTTCTGGTTGCGGGGATATAAAGGGCTTGTAGGTTCATCAAGAACCCTAGGTACCCAGAGCCTATAAATGAGCTGCACCCTGCAGTTGGTTTTCATTCTATACTGGGTATACAGCAATTCATTTGCTGAAATATGTAGAGTGAAAAATAGGTATCAAGAAAATCTTTGCATTTCCAAAATGGGCTCAAGATGAGGTTTTGAGGAGCAGTGGTTATTTGCACATCTTTGAATTCCGGGGTGCCCATATTAGCATGTGAATTGCAGGGCATTTCTCAAATAGACGTCTTTTTTACACACTCTCTTATATTTGGAAGGAAAAAATGTAGAGAAAGATAAGGGGCAATAACACTTGTTTTGCTATTCTATGTTCCCCCAAGTCTAGAGACCTAGGGGAATCCAAGATGGGGTGACTTGTGGGGCTCTGACCAGGTTCTGTTACCCAGAATCCTTTGCAAACCTCAAAATGTGGCTAAAAAAACACGTTTTCCTCACATTTCAGTGACAGAAAGTTCTGAAATCTGAGAGGAGCCACAAATTTTCTTCCACCCAGCGTTCCCCCAAGTCTCCTGATTAAAATAATACCTCACTTGTATGGGTAGGCCTAGCGCCCGCGACAGGAAATACCACAAAACACAACGTGGACACATCCCATTTTTTGACAGAAAACAGAGCTGTTTTTTTCAAAGTGCCTACCTGTAGATTTTGGCCTCTACCTCAGCCGGCACATAGGGAAACCTACAAAACCTGTGCATTTATGAAAACTAGAGACCTAGGGGAATCCAAGATGGGGTGACTTGTGGGTGTCTGACCAGGTTCTGTTACCCAGAATCCTTTGCAAACCTCAAAACGTGGCTAAAAAAACACGTTTTCTTCACATTTCAGTGACAGAAAGTTCTGAAATCTGAGGGGAGCCACACATTTTCTTCCACCCAGCGTTCCCCCAAGTCTCCCGATAAAAATGATACCTCACTTGTGTGGGTAGGCTTAGCGCCCACGACAGGAAATGCCCCAAAACACAACGTGGACACATCCCATTTTTTGACAGAAAACAGAGCTGTTTTTTTCAAAGTGCCTACCTGTAGATTTTGGCCTCTAGCTCAGCCGGCACATAGGAAAACCTACCAAACCTGTGCATTTGTGAAAACTAGAGACCTAGGGGAATCCAAGATGGGGTGACTTGTGGGGCTCTGACCAGGTTCTGTTACCCAGAATCCTTTGCAAACCTCAAAACGTGCCTAAAAAAAAACGTTTTCCTCACATTTCAGTGACAGAAAGTTCTGAAATCTGAGAGGAGCCACAAATTTCCTTCCACCCAGCGTTCCCCCAAGTCTCCCGATAAAAATGATACCTCACTTGAGTGGGTAGGCCTAGCGCCCGCGACAGGAAATGCCCCATAACACAACGTGGACACATCACATTTTTTGACAGAAAACAGAGGTGTTTTTTGCAAAGTGCCTACCTGTAGATTTTGGCCTCTAGCTCAGCCGGCACATAGGAAAACCTACCAAACCTGTGCATTTTTTAAAACTAGAGACCTAGGGGAATCCAAGATGGGGTGACTTGTGGGGCTCTGACCAGGTTCTGTTACCCAGAATCCTTTGCAAACCTCAAAATGTGGCTAAAATAACACGTTTTCCTCACATTTCGGTGACAGAAAGTTCTGGAATCTGAGAGGAGCCACAAATTTCCTTCCACCCAGCGTTCCCCCAAGTCTCCCGATAAAAATGATACCTCACTTGTGTGGGTAGGCCTAGTGCCCGCGACAGGAAGTGCCCCAAAACACAACGTGGACACATCACATTTTTTCATAGAAAACAGTGCCTACCTGTGGATTTTGGCCTCTAGCTCAGCCGGCACCTGGGAAAACCTAGCAAACCAGTGCATTTTTGAAACCTAGAAACCCAGGGGAATCCAAGATGGGGTGACTTGTGGGGCTCTGACCAGGTTCTGTTACCCAGAATCCTTTGTAAACATCAAAATTTGGCCAAAAAAACACTTTTCCCTCTCATTTCGGTGACAGAAAGTTCTGGAATCTGAGAGGAGCCACAAATTTCCTTCCACCCAGCATTCCCCCAAGTCTCCCGATAAAGCGGTACCTCACTTGTGTGAGTAGGCCTGGTGCCCGCGACAGGAATAGATCACACAACGGTCAATGTTGGTCCTTACATGAGGCAGCTGTTGACCCTGGGGTGATCCATTCCTGACGCAGGCACTAGGTGTAGGCACTCAAGTGGGGTAGTGTTTTTATCAGGACAGGTGAGGAGTCACTGGGTGGTAGGAATTTTGTGGATCCCAGCATATTCCTGTAGTTTGTGTGACAGAAATGCAAGAAAAATAGAGTTTTTATTCAACATTTCAGCTTTGCAGGGTATTCTGGGTAAGAAAACCTTGGGGAATCCACACAAGTGACACCTCTGTGGACTCCCCCGAATGTCTAGTTTCCAGAAATGTTTGGGTTTAGAGTGTTTCTCTATATGGCCGCGAAACCCAGGACCAAAAACACAGGTGCCTGCCTTACAAAACCAGTTTGTTTTGCCATAGATAATTTTGATGTCTCCACAATACGATATGGGCGGTGGAATTTGGGGCTGAACTAAATTGGGGAGCTCCCAAGAGAGCACTCTCTCTCTCTCTCTGCTTGCCGCCGCATTCACCTGCTCTCTGGGTTGGGCTAACCCACTATTACCCAGTTGCACAGACTGCTTGCGAAGGGACAGCAGGACTGTCCTCATCACCTCCCTCATAATGTACTGGAAGAGGAGTTATCGAATGGGACTCCTCCGACTGAAAAATCACTCCCAGAGTATGCGCCATTGTCCTATCCCTCAGATGCTGTCTCAGTATCTGATGTCTCAGTCTCTGATCCTATGTCAGAGCGGTCCTCTATAACCCGAGTGCCGGCAGCAGTCATCCATCAAGATGCCATCTCTGCTATTGGCTGAACTGTTGCTCTAAAACACTAGCCTACATAGACAGTCACAAAATCGATGGTGTGTGTGAGATACGTGCAACAGTAGAGGCCACCTTACCTGCGCTTCTTCCCTCAATCAGCACGTTCTTTCAAGACACTCAAAAAACACCTTGTCACATACCATTCGTCACAGTCTTTAGCACCTCCTGCGCCCAGTTCAACAATCATTATTGGTGCTCCCACTCCCTCCTCCTCGGATTCCCTCATTACCACCCAGCAAAAGTGCCCTTCATCTCTCCATAGCCGCCCTCCACCCCGCACATACATTTCATTGGTATTATAGCGCAGGTAATGGATGACTTTACTAATGTACTCTGCTATTTACATAAAATACAGATTTGCTCTTTGCAGAAGGCATATAAACCTTCTGCGCTTCTTTATGGCACTAAAACTGCCACTAGACAAGTCTGACCCTTTTTTAGCAGAAACATAGTCACAATACTTACTTGACTTTTTTATTGCTGCCTAAAAGCTACAGTTGAAAAGTGTCAGTTGAAGTATGTGCATTGCTTTGAAGATGCAAGCTGCAACTGCAAGACAACTGGTGGCAAATCTATATATATATATATATATATATATATATATATATATATATATATATAGATATCAACAACATTCATGAAATACTTCACGAACGACCGCACTCCGGGATCTCTTATTTCACAAAATTAATTTATTCAGGCTCCGTTAACTTCGTTTACAGCTCAACAATCACCTGCCCTATGCATTTCGGTCTGAGAGACCTTGATCACGGGCATTTCCGGTAGGGGGTTTCTGTTTCCACATTTATATCTACAGATAACAATTCATTAAGACTCAACATATTTCTAAACTGCTTCTCTCTGCTTGTTAAGTTTAATAACTGCGGTCTGCACAACTAAAACTCACCCATAATTTCCAAATAAATTCAATTACTAACTAGTGCACTATAAACTTATAATGCTGCATTCTGGAAGTTGTAGTTAACGCAAAACAAAACCAATTTAACCAATATGTTGATACACCTCATAAATGTGCGTATGTGACATACTGTCCGTGTCTCCCCCCATAATAAAAAACTAAAATATTAACCAAACTGAATATTAGCTGCAAGTGCTACAGAATAGAAAATAGAAAAAAGAGAAAAAACGATGTTTTATGATTATTTGCAATGGCTGCCATGTAAAATTACAAATGTACAAATAACTCCTCATCCTGATTCATCCCCAGAGGGGTCAAGGTTCGAATCTCCAAGATGTGTTTAGACTCCAGTTGTCGTAGTCTCTTTTCTCTGTCCCCTCCTATATATATATCACTTTTATATGTGGGTCTGGTTTTCCTGGGGGCCGATCGCAGCCCCCAGGGAAACCACACACACATATTGACAAAAGTGATATATATATATAGATCTATCTCTATATATATATCTATCTACATAGATATATCTATAGAAAGATCTATAGATATATATATATATATATATATATATATCTATAGATCTATCTATAGATATATCCATGTACATAGATATATCTGAATAGAGTGAAATCCCTGGCGTCTACTGGTGTTTCCTGGCCCCCGATCGCAGCTGTGCTGCGATCGGGGGCCAGGAAACACTTTCAGAAGGCCTCGTTAGAAAGGGGAGACTCTCTCCTTTCTTACGAGGCCTTCTGAAACTGTTTCCTGGCCTCCAGATCGCAGCTGTGCTGTGATCGGGGGCCAGGAAACCTGAAAGTGTTTCCTGGCCCCGATCGCAGCACAGCTGCGACCGGGGGCCATGAAACACTTTCAGGAAGGCCTTGTAAGAAAGGGGAGAGTCTCCCCTTTCTTACGAGGCCTTCCCGAACATGGGGAAGGCTGTTTTCACAAAGGGGCGGGTGGGGGGTGGGGGGAGACACGGAAGCTTCCATGTCTCCCTGGGATATAAAAAATAAATAAATAAATCATTTATTAACCCCCTCCCTGGTGTCGCCCACTGGTCGTGACCCGCACCAGGGAGGTAGTGCGGGCGTCGGCCAGTGGCCGACGCCTGCAGTGAAGGGGTTAAGAGGTCCTTGTTGAGAGGACTTAGATTTTTTTTTGATCCATGAGAAGACTCTTGATCGAGCTTCTGACAGGCTGACACCTTCCCTTTTTACTTACTTTTTGCCATCTTTAGTAGCTTTATTTTGCCCCAGATGTCCTTTTTTCATCTTCGTTTTGTCATTTATTTTCTTTCTACTTTTTGTCCCCATGTCTGGTAGCCCAGCATATGTCAAGTAATGACTTGCTGTCTGTGAGGGATTCATGTTGCTAAGCTGACTATTTAGATGATTCTAATTTGTACTGATGTTTAGACAAGTTGGTCAATGCTTACTTTCAGAGCACCAGATATTATTGTTGTTGTTATTCTGTATTGTGTTAATAGAATGCTTAGATTGTTTAATGTTAGTTAGACTATGGCCCTCATCACAACATTGGCGGTAAAAACCACTTGCCGCCGTGCAGAAGACCGCCAACACACGGCTGCGGCTGCGGAATTCTGCCACAGCTATTATGACACACAGCACGGAATCCGCCAAAATTCAGACACCCACACAAGTCCACCACACCAAAGGTCAGTGATAAACTGGCGAAAACAGAACCTCCACCGTCACGCCAACAGAAATACACCCACACTATCACAACACCCGAATCCACGTGGCGGTCTTTCAACCGCGGTATTCCATAGGCGGTACGCACCGCCGCGCTCAAAATACACACACATATACAAAACACAGCCACACTGGACAATTCGAAACACACACACCTGATACACATACACACACCACACCCACACACCCAATACGATATAAAACACACACCCACATCACCCACAAACCCCTACGACCAAAATCCCGAACGAAGGCCAGAGAGAGACACCACAAACAATTACCAAGCATCCACAGGCACACAATACCATCACCCACAGAACTTCCACGCACCTCACACAACACACCACTAAATATCACCCCACTTATCACTACACACACCACCCCACACATCACCCACACCACCGCATGGCACGGCAAAGACACCCCAGGTTCTCTGAGGCGGAGCTCAGGGTCATGGTGGAGGAAATCGTCCGGGTAGAGCCACAGCTATTCGGATCACAGGTGAAGCACACCTCCATAGCTAGGAAGAGGGAGCTATGGCGCAAAATAGTGGACAGGGTCAAGAAATCGGGATGACATGAGGAAGAGGTGGAACGACCTACGGGGGAAGGTGCGTTCCGTGGTCTCAAGACACCACCTTGCGGTTCAGCAGACTGGCGGCGGACCCCCACCTCCTCCCCCACAACTAACAACATGGGAGGAGCAGGTCTTGGCGTCCTGCATCCTGAGGGCCCCGCAGGAGTAGATGGAGGAATGGACTCTGGTAAGTCAAATCTTAACTATTACATCCCCCACCCTACCTGCATGCCATCACATACTCCCACCCTCACCCTCACCCTCACCCTCATCACTCCTACTCCTCACAAATGTCCCACTATCACAACCCACCCATCCCAACACCAAGCCCTGCATACAACAACAAAGCATGGACACCCATCACCAAAGCATGCCCACTGCACATACCCCTACACCCCCCTAAACCACCATCACACAAGGTCCTACACAGGAATGCAAGCACTGGGGTACACGGACACCCACCCATTGCACACCATGGCACACGCAGATGTAATAAACATCCTTTTATACCCCAGCAGGACCCCTACCCAACGTCACCGGACAGGAGGGTCCACAAATGTCCACACCACCAACAGAAGAGGCCCACAGTGATGACAGCAGCTCTGTCTAACTGGATCTAGATGACCAGCCCGGCCCATCGGGGACCTCAGGACAGTCGGTTCCCCTCACACAGTCACAGGCCACTACAGACCTTCCCCCCTCTGGAAACACCAGCACAGCACCCACCCAGCGGGCCCATACCTCTGTCCCCAGGACACATCAATCAGCAGTGTGTCCACCACTACAGGGAACCCAGGCTAACCCACCACCCCAACAACAACAGGGACCAGTGGTAGTGGGCACACGGTCCAGGGGACGGAGGCCCAGGAACACAGGGGAACTGGGAGGGCTGCTGTGCGGCAGGGGGAGGACAGGCCAAGGGAACCCACTCTTCACGAGGCCCTCTCCTCCATCATGGGAGCCTACCACCACTCCCAGGAGACAATGGCAACGGTACTGACCAAGTTTCAGGAGACCCAGCGCCTGCAGGAGGAACAGTATTTGGGCTTCAGGGAGGAACTCAAAGCCATCAATTCCACCCTGGGCACCATTGTAGGGGTGCTGAAGTAAGTACTCAACACCAGGAGTGACACTGTGGCACAACAAGGGGCCACTGACACTAGCATGGACGATGAACTGCCCACCACCTCCGCTGGCGCTAGTGGACAGGAGGCACCGCCACAGGACCACCACACCAGCACTCCACCCCCTGCAGAGGGAGAACCACCCCGCAAACGATCCCTGAGATCCAGGACAAAGACAGAGAACGATGCCAAGACCCCCGCTAAGAAATGAGACCACCCTGAATGTCATCCTTCTGTCCCACTTTGTCACCCTTTCCATCCTCAAACTGCCCCAGCTCCACTTCCTATGCCCATTTGGGCAATGCACCTGTGAGACTAATAGACTGGACTCTGCCATGGACATTCCTCCACCATCACCCCTCACCATTTTACAACCCCCTCCAATATTGAGCACTTAAATAAACACCCTTGAAGCACAAAACAATCTGGAGTCAGTCTGTGATTTTGGAATAGTGTATTAGCAATTACTGTGGCAAAATGCTTTTTCAATTGTAATGTCAACATACCTATGTCACACAGCTCTAGTCCATGAGGAAACAAAGCAGATGTCACACTGTGGGACACACATCTGTGAAATCGTAAGGGAAAGTGACAACTCAGTGACCATACACTGGGTGAAAACGACCGACAGTAGGGAGGTAGTAGTGTTAAAGTACATGTAGTAAGCAGGTTTGTATTCTTACCTGTGTCTCAATGGAAATATTGCAGGATCACCGAGTTCCTGTTGTCCATGTCCTCTTCTTCTGCTTCCTAGTCTTCACTGTCCACAGGCTCCACAGCTGCAACAACACCGCCATCTGGACCATCCTCCTACAGAAAAGGCACCTGTCGTCGCAAAGCTAAGTTGTGAAGCATACAACAGGCCACGATGATCTGGCACACCATCTTTGGTGAGTAGAATAGGGATCCACCTGTCATATGGAGGCACCTTAACCTGGCTTTCAGGAGGCCGAAGGTCCGCTCTATTATCTGCCGAGTTCGCCCATGGGCCTCATTGTAGTGTTCCTCTGCCCTTGTCCTGGGATTCCTCACTGGGGTCAGTAGCCATGACAGGTTGGGGTAACCAGAATCACCTGCAAATGGCGAGGGACAACTGTTAGACACACACCAACCTGGAGGGATATCCCCAGACCCAGACAACCATTCCCACTGACTTGCTTCCAGGTGCTCACCTATTAGCCACACACAGTGCCTCTGGAGTTGACCCATCACATAAGGGATGCTGCTATTCCGCAGGATGTAGGAGTCATGCACTGAGCCAGGGAACTTGGCATTCACATGGGAGATGTACTGGTCTGCTAAACACACCATCTGCATATTCATGGAATGATAACTCTTCCAGTTTCTGTACACCTGTTCACTCCTGCGGGTGGGTACCAAAGCCACATGGGTCCCATCAATGGCACCTATGATGTTGGGGATATGTCCCAGGGCATAGAAGTCTCCTTTCACTGTAGGCAAATCCTCCACCTGAGGGAAAACGATGTAGCTCTGCATATGTTTCAGCAGGGCAGACAACACATTGGAAAACATAGGATGGGACATCCCTGATGCTATGGCCACTGTTGTATGAAATGACCCACTTGCAAGGAAATGGAGTACTGACAGCACCTGCACTTGAGGGGGGATTCCTGTGGGATGGCGGATAGCTGACATCAGGTCTGGCTCCAGTTGGGCACACAGTTCCTTGATTGTGGCACGGTCAAGCCTGTAGGTGATGATCACGTCTTTCCTCCATTGTCGACAGGTCCACCAGCGGTCTGTTCACCGGAGGATGCCGCCATCTCCTCACATGTCCCAGCGGACGGTGCCTATGAAGGACAACAGCGAGCACAGAGTCAAACAACTCAGAGGTACATACCCACAGCTTACACAGAACATGAATCATAATCCGAAAATTGGCCTGTATGTGTGTTAAGGCTAGGCCTAGGTATGTGTTACGCAGTTAAAAATTAAGCCATGTGGGCCCCTGAAATGGCGGCTGCCTGACCTGAAAAGAGGGACAATGGGATGTGAGGTAACTGCGCTGGTGTTGTACACAGTCGCGGTAGGCGGTCGAAGACCACGGCGCAATGCTGCATTGGTTAACATTGGACCCTTTGGGTCCCAGGAGCCAAAGACGATGTACGCCGGCGGTGACGGTACGCACCACCGCGGACGTGACCGCCATTTTCTATCTGTTCAATCACTCGATACCTGATCTTCGACAGGAGAGGACCTACACTGCAAGTGCTGCTGTGACCTCGGTCTGGAAGAGACAATGGCTCGTGCGACTGCAGAAAGGGCTCCTGCCTTCTCATCGGAGGAGTTGGAGAAACTTGTGGATGGGGTCCTACACCAGTACACGCTACTCTACGGTCCTCCAGACAAACAGGTAAATACACTGGGAGCATGTTGTATGGGCTATGCCTGTGTGGAGTGGGGTGGATGAAAGATGGGGGGGGGGAGATTGAGGTGTGCATGAAACGACGGTGAGTGCATGTTCATCATGGCAAGGGTAGGGATCGGGGCCAATGACTGTGATGGTGCATTTGGTAATAACTTTTCTTTTCCCCCTGTACAATTCATGTAGGTCAGCGCCCACCAGAAAAAAGATATTTGGCGTGCCATCGCCAAGGACGTCTGGATCCTGGGGGTCTACCACACACGGAGCACCCACTGCCGGAAAAGATAGGAGGACATTCGCCGCTGGAGCAAGAAGATGGCGGAGGCCTGGCTGGGGATGGCCTCCCAACGTGGGAGGGGGGCCCGTCGCACCATGACCCCCCTGATGTTCAGGATCCTGGCGGTGGCGTACTCGGAGTTGGATGGGCGCTTGGGGGCATCACAGCAGCCACAAGGGGGTGAGTACACTCTCATTCTGCTGATTTTGCGCGCAGTGGAGGTGTCTGGGTGGGGGAGGTGGGCTGTGGGTTTCCCTAGGCCAGGGCGAGTTTAGAAGGCAAGGTCCCCTTGTTCTGGCAGAGCCTGTGGCACCCCACCCCACCTGTGTACAGTGCCAAGTACACCTAGTCAGGCTCCTGTGTCATCCATGTGCGCAGATGTCATCCATAGCCTTGTAGGCCATGTCCCAGGGATTGAACAGTGGAGGCCAAGTGCGCAGCGTAGTGCAGGGGGCTTTTGTGTCTGTCGTGTCCGCCAACGGTAGCGGTAATGCATGCACTCAACATGTCTATCTTCTGTCGTCCCCCCCTTTTTTGTGGTCTCCCTGTTCTTGTGTGCATTAGCATCATCAGGTGGAGGAGCAGTGGCAATGGAGCAGGAGGGAGCTGCATCCCACATGGCCCTGGAGGGTGAGACAACGGACTCGGAGTTCACCAGTGGGACAGAGGGCGAGGGGAGCTCCACGGTGGGGATAGGAGCTGACACCAGTGACACGGACTCGTCCTCTGATGGGAGCTCCCTTGTGGTGGTGGCAACATCTGTGCCCCCGCATCTACAAATACAGTCGCCACCCCCCCACCAGCACCGCCCTCCCAGCAGCCTCTCAGCCTTTGCCCTGTGCCCGCTCACCCAGGAGGGTGGGCATCACATTCGCCTGAGGCACCTCAGGCCCTGCCCCAGTCACCCCTGCTGCCCTCAGTGAGGAGGCCATTGACCTCCTCAGGTCCCTCACTGTTGGGCAGTCTACCATTTTGAATGCCATCCAGGGTGTAGAAAGGCAGTTGCAACAAACAACTGCATTCCTGGAGGGCATTCATTCTGGTCAGGCGGCCCTTCAGCGAGCTTTTCAGACTCTGGCCTCAGCACTGATGGCAGCCATTGTCCCTGTCTCTAGCCTTCCCCCTCCAACTTCCTCCACCCAGACCCAATCCCCTCTACCTCAGCCTATCCCAAGCACACCTTCAGACCAGCATGCACACACGTCAACACACAAGGGAAGCTCAGGCAAACATAAGCACCACACATCCCACAGGCACTCACGCAAGCATCACACACATGCAGACACACCAACATCCACTGCCTCCACTGTGACCCCCTCCACCTTGTCTCCCTCCTCCCTCCCAGTCTCGTCTACACTCACACCTACATGCACTACATCTACAGCCACTACTGCCATCACCAGCACACCCACCACCACACCCTGCTCACGTGCAGTCACCACCCCCACTGCCATTCACACGTCCCCTGTGTCCTCTCCCAGTGTGTCTGTGACGCCACCTCCCAAGATACACAAATGCAGGCACACACCCACCCTCCAGCCATCCACCTCACAACAGCCTCCGGCGCATGCACCTTCACCCAAAGTCACCAAACGAACACCTCCCACAACCACAACCTCTTCCTCCACTCCCAAACCCCCTCCAGCTACCCGTCCCAGTGTGTCCAAGAAACTTTTCCTATCCAACCTTGGCTTCTTTCCCACACCTCCCCCACCCCGTCCGTCTCCTAGGGCCCGACTCTCCAGGTCCCAACCTAGCACCTCAGCCACAACATCTCCGGGACCAGTGGTGCATGTAGTCACTGGAATCTGGGGTGCACCGGCCACCAGGGCAGCCAGTGTGGCACAGAGCCACAGCACGGACAGTCCCCCACCTGTGAAGCATCAAAATTTGGCCAGTGCCCGGCGGGAGAGGGGGAAGACCACCAAAGCCACTCCCAGGGGCACAGGTGGAAGTGTGGAGTCAGCTGCGACACCTTCCAAGGTGGGGAAGGGCCACAAGAAAGTCAGCAGGTCTGGGAAGAGCAGCACAGCAGAGAAGACCGCCATCATCCCTGCTGCCCAGGAGCCCACCGCTATCATCCCCGCTGCCCAAGAGGCCACCGCCAGCACCTGCCCTGCTGCCCAAGAGGCCACCGCCAGCACCTGCCCTGCTGCCCAAGAGGCCACCACCAGCACCAGCCCCGCTGGGCCAGAGAGGACCGCCAGCACCAGCCCCGCTGGGGCAGACAGACCGCCAGCACCAGCCCCGCTGGGCCATGAAGGACCACCAGCAGCTGAGTCACTGCAAATGACACCGCCGCCACAAGCACCTCTGAACAGGGCACCGCCGCCACAAGCACCGCTGAACAGGGCACCGCCTCCACAAGCACCGCTGAACAGGGCACCACCGCCACATGCACCGCTGGCCCATGAGCGCCAAGGGCACTGACGCTACTGAGTCCATCACGAGCAGGATGAGGCACTCTGGGCACCAAGCCCCCTCCAGAACCAGTGGAGAGATCCATCCACTACCTCAGTCCGTGGCAGGATGAAGCACTCTGGGCACCATGCCCCCTCCAGAACGAGTGGAGAGATCCATCCACTACCTCAGTCCTTGGCAGGATGACGCACTCTGGGCACCAAGCCCCCTCCAGAACCAGTGGAGAGATCCATCCACTACTTCAGTCTTTGGCAGGATGAAGCACTCTGGGCACCAAGCCCCCTCTAGAACCAGTGGAGAGATCCATCCTCTACCTCAGTCCTTGGCAGGATGAAGCACTCTGGGCACCATGCCCCCTCCAGAACCAGTGGAGAGATCCATCCACATGAGAGACTGTGGCTTTGCACTCCCCTGGATTGAACAGCAGGCAAACCACCCACTGTAGAGACTTGAGAGACTGTGGCTTTGCACTCCCCAGGATTGAGCAGTGGGCAAACCACCCACTGTAGAGACTTGAGAGACTGTGGCTTTGCACTCCCCAGGATTGAGCAGTGGGCAAACCATCCACTGTAGAGACTTGAGAGACTGTGGCTTTGCACTCCCTAGGATTGAACAGTGGGCAGGTGGCCCCCTCGTAGATTTGGCGTCGTGCACTCAACCGGCTGAGGTGCCCCCCCTTTCATTCCCCCTGAGGTGCCTGTTTTATTGCTATCTGATGCCCCTGCAGTGTTCTCTCCGTCATGGTCGGGGATCTTATGTGGGCCTCGCCCATACCATGTGGGCCTAGTTTTCCACGGACTTCAATGGAGCACTACCTGGACTACTATTCTTGGTGTCTATTTTGTTTATAGTGTATATATATATATTTTTGCGTACTAGATTTTAAAATATTACAATGGTTACACTCATTTTCTTTGGTCTTTGCATTCTTCCGGGGGGGTGGTTGGGAGGTGTAATTATAATGTATCATGATGTATTAGTGTGTGTGTTGTCGTGGGTGAGGGTGGGGGTGTTGCGTATTGCGCGTGTGTGTCCCTGTTTTTGCCCTCCCCCCTTCCCTGTGTCGTAGGTGCAGTACTCACCGTGGTCTTCGCCGCCGGCGTTCGTGCTCCTGGTAGAGGAGCAAGAAGATAAGGGCTGGCAGGATCTGCAGCTCTGGTTCCATGGCGTCCCGGTTCCTCGTGGGGTGTGTAGAGGTGAGCGTTTTCCCTTCGAAGTCCTGTTTCTGCCGTGTTTCTGTCCGCGGTGAATCCGCCCCAGAAAAGGTGGCGAATTGGTAGGTTGTGATACTGTTGGCGGTACTTTGTCCTCCGCCTGTCTGTTGGCGGCGACCGCCAAACTGTTTGTTTGTACCGCCGTGGTGGTCGGAGTGTTAAAGTGGCTGTCTTTGTTGCCGGTTTCCGCCACGGTCGTAATTCCAATTTTTCTACCGCTGGCCTGTTGGCGGTCTTACCGCCGCTTTAACATCGTCTGTCAGGGTTGTAATGACCACCTATGTTTCTTTCAGAGGTTAGGTCATCCTATGGTAATACAGTACCTCTACAGCCTGGTTTTGAAAATTATTTACATGAATCTTAGTAGAAGTCTGTAATAAGACTCTTTAACTTTATTTCCAACTTGGATTCTCATTGTGTGGCCCATGTGGTCATACTGTAAATTTGATGTTGAATGAATGCAAATGTTTAATTAATTTTACCCCCCCACACACACACACTAGGGTGAAAAGATTTGTCAATCTCGTTTAAAGCATATCGCAAAATGCTTCAGCAAAGGGGACAGTCAGTAGTGTCACTTCCTGTGCAGGTGGATGATGGGTAATCCAGTGCTGTCTCATCCTGTGCACATGGATGATGGGAAGTCCAGTAATGTAACTTCCTGTGCAGATGGATGATGGGTAATCCAGTGCTGTCTCGTCCTGTGCACATGGATGATGCAAAATCCAGTAATGTTGTTCCCTATGCAGATGGGTGATATGAAATCTAGTGATGTTACTTCCTATGTCCATACACATCCTGTGTGCTATGTCCAGTCTGAGCCAGGCCCTTCAGAGATGTCTTAGGAGCAGTAGTATCTTTGCAGTTTCACTGAAACTTAAGTTCTGCAGAGGTCCTACACTATGGCCAAACTGTTTACCTTTGCTCTACTGCAAAGCACTTTTTTTCTCCAAATTTAGCTTTGGCCAGGCATTTAAAAGCACTTTATGGGGTGTGGTTGTAGGAAAGCACCCTCTTTTTGGCATGGTTACCCCCACTTTTTGCCTCCTGTCAGTGTGTTTTGACTGTGTTCACTGGGATCCTGCTAACTAGGACCCCAGTGACTGTGCTCTCTCCCTCTAAATTTGGTTGGTTAGGGCTTAGCACACCCCGCGATTGGCATACTGGTGCCCTCATGTAAGTCTGTAGTATATGACACCTAGGTACCCAGGGCATTGTGGCACCAGAGGATCCCCAATGGGCTGCAGCATGTGTAATGCCACCCATGAGAACCCATGTAAAATGTGTCTGCAGGCCTGCCACTGCAGCTTTCATGTAAAAGGTGCACGCACCCTTTAACTACAGGTCACTGCACCAGATCACTGTAAGTCACTACTATGGCAGGTCCTCCTAGCCCAGAGGGCAGGGTGCAAGAACCTGTGTGTGAGGGCACCCCTGCATGAGCAGAGGTGCCCCTATGAACTCCAGCTCCATTTTCCTAGAATTTGTAAGTGCAGGGAAGCCGTTTTACCTGTGTTCTGGACCTGTGTCCAGCTACATAATGGTAAATGCGAACCAGGGCATGTTTGGTATCAAACATGTCAGAATCATACCCCAATACTGTTGCCATTATTGGTTGTATGATTCCATGCACTCTGGGGGCTCCTTGGAGGACCCCCAGCTTTGCGCCTACCAGTTTGCAGTGTTATCCTGAGCAGCCCGTGCTGCAGCCATCCATCAAACATGTTTCTGCCCTCCTGCTGCTTAACCAGCTCAACACTCTCTCCTTTTGGAAATAGGTGTTACATGGCTTGGGAGGGGTAGATTTCCCAAGCAACTGGTATGCTTTGAAGGGCACATTTGGTGCCCTCCTTGCATAAACTGGTCTGCACCAGTCCAGGGACCCCTGGTCCCTGCTCTGGCGAGAAACTGGACAATGGAAAGGGAAGTGGCCACTTCCCTGATCATCACCACCCCAGGGGTGGTGCCCAGAGCTCCTCCAGGTGGCCACTTGATTCTGCCATCTTGAATCCAAAGTGGGAAGAGGCCCCATAGAGCATCTCAGTGGCCATCTCAGGCAGGTGACGTCACTGCCCCCTCCTGATAGGTGGTCACCCCACTAAGTGACCAATCCCCTGCCCTGCGCTATTTAGGGTCTCCCTCTTGGGTGCGTCCTCAGATTCAATGTGCAAGATTCCAACAGGACTCCTCTGCATTGTTTACTTCAACATCTGCAACTGGAACCTCCAGGAACTGACAATCTGCAACTCCAGGGATGACTCTGCTTTACAACATTGTTTCTTTGGCTCCTTCTAGCAATCTAGAATCTACAGCCTGCACAAGAAGCAGGAGTCACTCCCCTGCATCCGTAGGCACCAACTGCAATGACGACCGGCTGCGTGGATCCTGTCTCCTCTTGAACTGCGTGGATCCTGCATCACAGTTGGTGGTCTGGAGTGGTCTCCTTTGTCTTCTCTACCAGCTTTCCAACTTGGGAGACGGTGAGCCCTTGTCTACCCTTGCAGGACAGTTCCTCTGTGCACAGCAACTCTTTCAGCCACAAAGTCTTGTTGGCTCTTCCTCCAAGGGTTCTTCAGGCTGCATGTAGCCCCGGCCTCCAGCACTCTTCCCTGCAAAGCACAGTCTCCTGCATGCTGCTCCAGGGACATAGGACTCCTCCCCAGGTGTGCTAAGTGGGCATCACTGCGACTCCTGTGCCTGCTGCCTGTGAGTTGCCTGTGGGAGCTCCATCCTCGATTTCTGACTCTCCTCACTGCTGAGGGTCACCTGGGACACCCATCCATGGGTTGAGTCCCCCTGGACCTTTCTAGTTCCCAGCAGCTCTGCAACTCTTCATCTGCGACTCTTGCCTTTGCCAAAGCTTGCTGGTGGTTTTTCCACTGACTGACTGCAACTCTTCTTCCGATGTGGGACATCGCCTGCATCACTCCTGGAACTCTTTGTCTGCTCCTGTGCTGCATAGCCGAATCCTGGTCTTCACCGTCGACCTTGTCCTGCATCTCCAAAAGGATGGGTAGTGGCTCCTGCCCCAACCGGACACTCCAATTTGAACTGGACTTGATCCCCTTCTTTTGGCAGTCCTCTCCCATCAGTATCCATCTTCTGTTTCTTCCAGTCATGCTTGGGTCTCGCACAGTCCTTTTACAAAGTTTAGCTGTGGGTTTGTGGAACAATCAGGTACTTACCTCTTCTCTCCTGTCGCTGGGGGGCACTCTGGTACTTACCTTTTGGGGTTCCTAGTTCTTTCAGCTCCCCTCTACTTCCTTGGGTGGGGGACTGACTTCCGCATTCCACTTACTTACTAAATGGTTTGGTCTCCCCCAGGGTCTCCATTATTTTCTGTTATTTCACTGTTTTCCATTGCTTTCTATGCCAATTTCTGACTTCTAATGTGTATATAATAGTGTGTTTACTCACCTGCTAGTAGGGTATTGCCTATACAGTATTTTAGTATTTGTGTTACCATAATAAAGTACCTTTATTTTTGTAACGCTGTGTGGTTCTTTCATGTGTATAAGTGCTGTGTGACTACAGTGGTATTGAACAAACTTTGCATGCAGTGAGCCCTGGCCTCCTAGACTCCGTCTACACCTCACTAATAGGGGATACCTGGTATAAAGTGAAAACACCATAGGTGCTCACCACACACCAGGCCAGCTTCCTACAGTGAATATCTGGAGAATGAGAGATTGGTGGTTGGAAGAAGGCTGGTAGGCTATGTAAGACTAATCTATCAACCTAACAGTGACAAACATTCTCATATGTATGATACATGTTTGGCTTGTTGGGAGCAACTCCCTCACTGAAAGTCAAAACTTCTTGACAGGTTTTCACTATGAACTGTCGGTGATTGTATGGTTTCATTGCAGCGTGGTTCCACCCATGGCATCGCATAAGACATAGACAGCATGATATGTTGTTTTTTGCGCAGATTGGTGCACCCTTAATGTACTGTGGGGAGTGACAGCTCAATGTCTCGCATGTACCACAAGGTGCTCCCTGTGCCATGCAATTGCCTAAATATACCTCAGCATGTCTCCATTTCCTGTCTCTTGTATCAGGTTTGACAGCAGGCCAGGTGACAGGGGATCCAGGACAGCGGCATGTGCCTGAGAGAGTATTAAATAGAGGTGAGCCCAAATAACAGATATAAAGGGAATAAGTGTCCTTAAAGGTTATCTCCACACATGAATATTGTTCTCAAATTTTTCATACTTTATTCAGCTTCCAGCCAACTCGTTTTGTTAAGTGGATTGTCACTCTAAGACTCTTTAGGACAAGAGGAGACTATGCAAATGTAACTCAATACAATAATTAGAAACAACAAAGTCATATAAACACCATGATCTACCAGTGATGGTCAAATGCTTACACTATTAAGATCTATTCTCTTTAAAAGTGAGTAAAGGACCATATTAGGACCTATCTCCACCAGGAGGTTGAGTCTCCAACCCAAGAGACATGGTGGGATCTGATACCAAAACGTTAGATTAAAATTGCTTAATGCCCTCTAAAACCATTTGTACAGGGCTTACACTGTCAAATATGGTTATCCGCGTATGTTCGACCTCCTCGAATAGGCCAACAATGGTGTTGGATGGCCATTTAAGCTTCTTGTCACTGATTGTATGTGTGGCTCACTGAAATACGTCTGTTGGCTTGTGGTGGTCAATAGGCATGGTGAGCAGTAATTCCTGTGGTAAGTGGTCACTCTGGATTCCTGTGGTAATCTGGAACCTAGGGTCTTGATGAAAAGGACTGTAAAATCAGTTAGCATGCGCGCCTTCTGATTGTGAAAAGAAAAGGAGGGTGACTGATCTGTGTGGAAGCGACTATTGCAGGTTCATAAATTCCAGTCCATTCATCAATGATCTGCCAAGTGTGTCAGTTTTGAAGTCTTGACTCTAAACATGGTTGGGGATCTGCCAGATAGCGTTCTGAGCCACAAGAGCTTCATCATTACATTCGGTGCCCAGCACGTTCATGTCGAAGTCTCCAGAGAGTATTATTTTAA
The DNA here is from genome assembly GCF_031143425.1 of Pleurodeles waltl. Lineage (NCBI taxonomy): Eukaryota > Metazoa > Chordata > Amphibia > Caudata > Salamandridae > Pleurodeles > Pleurodeles waltl. The sequence continues at coordinate 843,624,174 of NC_090443.1, forward strand.
AAGGAGAAGGACAGTCCTGCAACTCAACAGTTTCCTTATCCAGGTGACCTTTGACCACCAATTTGAAATCCTTTTTTGGAGGAAAATAGATGTTCATAAGAGCTAAGTTTACGCTTTGAGAGCCCTGATTCTGGAGAAATAGGACTGTTTGTAAGCTATTCCAGTTAATTGGACACATGTAGTGGCTTCCTTGAATGGCAGAGTGAATGTAGATTGCTAAGCCCCCACTTGGATGACCATAGCAGGCTCTTTTTGTGGCTGGCTGTATGTGTTATGTTGGTCTGGTCAGCAGTCTCAATTAGCGTCACTCTCCCTCTGCAAAGGAGGGTCTATCGGACAGAGCTCCACATTGAAGAGGGGGCCTGTGTACCAAAAGGTCTGTATTTGGCTGTTAAATAAGCCTAGTGGAGTCCAGAGAAGGGAGCCATCATTATTTGATTTTGAGAGGCCATTGGAGCGGCCTCCTGGGGCTGCATTGTGCTGTTACTCGTGGGGTCCTGAGTCAGGGCTCTGAGGGATGTCGTATGTCCCATCTTAAGCTCTCTCTTGCTCTGCTGTGTTGGCCCTACTTTGTAAGATAGGATGGTTGTTTTGGCTGCTGAAAAAGGAGTAGATGGTCTTCCCCGCTTTGGATTTATCTCCGTGTTTTCTCCCTTCTAGACGTTTTTTAGTGTCAAGCCTGCGTCGCATGCGCTCGGGCATGCGTATCGCTAGCGAGATGCTTTAGGTATTAGAAAAGGGCTCGGAGCCCCGTCGACGTCACGTCAGTGTCTTTCATTGGCAAGTTGGCTTGCCTGTTAGAATCCGCTTCTTTTGATTAGTGGAAGGCACACATACGTCATGCCTTTTCCGGTGGTTAGCCCTCTTCGAGCGCAGCGACCAAGTACAGAAAACATGCGAGGCTCGCTGTGTTTGTGGACTACTTTTTCTCTGTTTTCGCAACGCGATCTCGCTGGGCAGAAGTCGATCGCTTCCCATAGTATCGACCTTGTTACACAGTTAATTGCACTTTTGCCGGTTACTTTCATAATTGTACTTTTGCCGAGAGGTATTATTACGTGTGAACTGTAGCAGCGCGATCGCGCTGCTTTTTCTTTTAATGCAAGAAAAATCCGGTTGGGAGTTTACAACTGTGAACAGCTGTAACGCCGACAAATGTGAGACCCTAGTGCATTGCAAAAGCTTGTTTCTTTGGTGGCCCTTCCGACTGTTGTGCCTGGACTGTTATTTGAACATGGCTTGAGTCCGAAGGGCTGCCGTTAGGATCACTGTTAGAGTCTGAGGACGGGCTTGTCTGAGGACAATAAGGCGGTGGCACTTCTTTGATGGATTCCGCCAGTTGCAGGGTAGCTGTCAGTGGCAGCATGGCATGCATTAGGGGCACCTGTCTCACTCCAGGAGAACTCATGGTAAGAAAGGGCGCCAGATAAGGTGCTGAGTGCAGCAAGCTGTTGGCAGCTTCCGTTATGCTGTTGGGAGCTTCACTTACAACGTTGTTTGTCAAAGTGGTTGCATCAGGGAATTCTTTAGATCCCTGAGGATGCTGCTCAGCATGCTCGAAAGGGTTTCTAATTTGTGCAAAATTGGGGAGTAGGCACAGGGACCGGCCAGCATCCAGACTTCAGCCGTTTTTGAGCTTTGATTATTAAGTTATTGAGGTTGGCATTTTTTGCATCAATCCCTGATGAAAAGACAGCCCGTGTATTTAGTAGCTTTATCTGAGTGTCCATTTCCACGAACTGATAGTTAAGGGCTTCAACTGTCAATTGCAGAGTGTTTAATATAACTCCCCAGACATCTGTTGAACTTGACCCGATGGGGATGCTAGGGGGTCTATCGGTGTAGGAAAGTACCATCTTGCCTGGCATGTTACCCCCATATTTCACTGTATATATGTTGTTTTAGTGTATGTGTCACTGGGACCCTGCCAGCCAGGGCCCCAGTGCTCATAAGTGTGCCCTGTATGTGTTCCCTGTGTGATGACTAACTGTCTCACTGAGGCTCTGCTAACCAGAACCTCAGTGGTTATACTCTCTCTTTGCTTTCCAAATTGTCACTAACAGGCTAGTGACCAATTTCACCAATTCACATTGGCATACTGGAACACCCTTATAATTACCTAGTATATGGTACTGAGGTACCCAGGGTATTGGGGTTCCAGGAGATCCCTATGGGCTGCAGCATTTCTTTTGCCACCCATAGGGAGCTCTGACAATTCTTACACAGGCCTGCCACTGCAGCCTGAGTGAAATAACGTCCACGTTATTTCACAGCCATTTACCACTGCACTTAAGTAACTTATAAGTCACCTATATGTCTAACCTTTACCTGGTAAAGGTTGGGTGCTAAGTTACTTAGTGTGTGGGCGCCCTGGCACTAGCCAGGGTGCCCCCACATCGTTTAGGGCAAATTCCCTGGACTTTGTGAGTGCGGGGACACCATTACACGTGTGCACTATACATAGGTCACTACCTATGTATAGCCTCACAATGGTAACTCCGAACATGGCCATGTAACATGTCTAAGATCATGGAATTGTCACCCCAATGCCATTGTGGCACTGGGGAGACAATTCCATGATCCCCCGAGTCTCTAGCACAGACCCGGGTACTGCCAAACTACCTTTCCCGGGGTTTCACTGCAGCTGCTGCTGCTGCCAACCCCTCAGACAGGTTTCTGCCCTCCTGGGGTCCAGCCAGGCTTGGCCCAGGAAGGCAGAACAAAGGACTTCCTCAGAGAGAGGGTGATACACCCTCTCCCTTTGGAAAAAGGTGTCAGGGTTGGGAAGGAGTAGCCTCCCCCAGCCTCTGGAAATGCTTTGATGGGCACAGATGGTGCCCATCTCTGCATAAGCCAGTCTACACCGGTTCAGGGATCCCCCAGCCCTGCTCTGGCGCGAAACTGGACAAAGGAAAGAGGAGTGACCACTCCCCTGATCTGCACCTCCCAGGGGAGGTGCCCAGAGCTCCTCCAGTGGGCTCCAGACCTCTGCCATCTTGGAAACAGAGGTGCTGCTGGCACACTGGACTGCTCTGAGTGGCCAGTGCCAGCAGGTGACGTCAGAGACTCCTTCTGATAGGCTCTTACCTGTGTTGCTAGCCTATCCTCCTTCCTAGGTAGCCAAACCTCCTTTTCTGGCAATTTAGGGTCTCTGCTTTGGGGAATTATTTAGATAATGAATGCAAGAGCTCATCAGAGTTCCTCTGCATCTCTCTCTTCACCGTCTGCCAAGGAATCGACCGCTGACTGCTCAGGACGCCTGCAAAACCGCAACAAAGTAGCAAAGACGACTACTGCAACCTTGTATCGCTGAGCCTGCCGCCTTCTCGACTGTTTTCCTGGTGGTGCATGCTGTGGGGGTAGTCTGCTTCCTCTCTGCACTAGAAGCTCCAAAGAAATCTCCCGTGGGATGACGGAATCCTCCCCCTGCAACCGCAGGCACCAAAAGAACTGCATCACCGGTCCTCTGGGTCCCCTCTCAGCATGACAAGCGTGGTCCCTGGAACTCAGCAACTCTGTCCAAGTGACTCCCACAGTCCAGTGACTCTTCAGTCCAAGTTTGGTGTAGGTAAGTCCTTGCCTCCCCACGCTAGACTGCATTGCTGGGTACCGCGTGATTTGCAGCTGCTCCGGCTCCTGTGCACTCTTCCAGGATTTCCTTTGTGCACAGCCAAGCCTGGGTCCCCGACACTCTAACCTGCAGTGCACAACCTCCTGAGTTGTCCTCCGGCGTCGTGGGATCTCCTGTTGTGACTTCGGGTGAGCTCTGGTTCACTCCTCTTCATAGTACCTGTTCTGGCACTTCTGCAGGTGCTGCCTGCTTCTGTGAGGGCTCCCTGTCTTGCTGGGCACCCCCTCTGTCTCCTCACGTAATTGGCGACATCCTGGTCCCTCCTGGGCCACAGCAGCATCTAAAAACCGTAACCGCAACCCTTGCAGCTAGCAAGGCTTGTTTGTGGTCTTTCTGCGTGAGAACACCTCTGCAAGCTTCTTCACGACGTCGGACATCCATCCTCCAAAGGGGAAGTTCCTAGTCCTCTTCGTTCTTGCAGAATCCACAGCTTCTACCATCCGGTGGCAGCTTCTTTGCACCCTCAGCTGGCATTTCCTTGGCATCTGCCCAATCTCGACTTTGTCGCGACTCTTGGACTTGGTCCCCTTGTTCCACAGGTACTCTTGTCTGGAAATCCACTTTGGTTGCATTGCTGGTGTTGGTCTTTCTTGCAGAATTCCCCTATCACGACTTCTGTGCTCTCTGGGGAATATAGGTGCACTTTACACCTACTTTTCAGGGTCTTGGGGTGGGCTATTTTTCTAACCCTCACTGTTTTCTTACAGTCCCAGCGACCCTCTACAGGCTCACATAGGTTTGGGGTCCATTTGTGATTCGCATTCCACTTTTGGAGTATATGGTTTGTGTTGCCCCTATACCTCTGTGCTCCTATTGCAATCTATTGTGACTGTACATTGCTTGCATTACTATCCTCATACTGAGGGTACTCACTGAGATACGTTTGGCATATTGGGGGTCATTCCAACCCTGGCGGTCAATGACCGCCGGGTTGGAGGACCGCGGGAGCACCGCCGACAGGCCGGCGGTGCTCCCAAGGGCATTCCGACCGCGGCGGTAAAGCCGCGGTCGGACCGGCAACACTGGCGGTCTCCCGCCAGTGTACCGCCGCCCTTTGGAATCCTCCAAGGCAGCGCAGCTAGCTGCGCCGCCGAGGGGATTCCGACCCCCCCCTACCGCCATCCAGTTCCCGGCGGTCCGCCCGCCGGGAACCGGATGGCGGTAGGGGGGGGTCGCGGGGCCCCTTGGGGCCCCTGCAGTGCCCATGCCACTGGCATGGGCACTGCAGGGGCCCCCATAAGAGGGCCCCTACAAGTATTTCACTGTCTGCTTGGCAGACAGTGAAATACGCGACGGGTGCAACAGCACCCGTCGCACCTTCCCACGCCGCCGGCTCGATTACGAGCCGGCATCCTCGTGGGAAGGGAGTTTTTCCCTGGGCTGGCGGGCGGTCTTTTGGCGACCACCCGCCAGCCCAGGGAAAAACTTAGAATACCCTCCGCGGTCTTTTGACCGCGGAGCGGTATTTCGGAGGGGGGAAGTCTGGCGGGCGGCCTCCGCCGCCCGCCAGACTTGGAATGACCCCCATTGTCATAAAAATAAAGTACCTTTATTTTTAGTATATCTGTGTATTGTGTTTTCTTATGATATTGTGCATATGACACCAGTGGTATAGTAGGAGCTTTGCATGTCTCCTAGTTCAGCCTAAGCTGCTCAGCTATAGCTACCTTCTACCAGCCTAAGCTGCTAGAAACACCTCTTCTACATTAATAAGGGATAACTGGACCTGGTACAGAGTGTAAGTACCCCTCGGTACCCACTACAAGCCAGGCCAGCCTCCTACAATCGGTCCCCTCTTCAGAGCCCTTATGGTTTTATCAGGGGAAGGTGGGGTAGATTTTGTATGGTTTAACTCTCCCTCCCCCTACATGGCTATCATAGCTTCCCACTCTGTGGAAGTAAGCGAGGAAGGATTATGTAACAGCCTGTCGTCCAAGAGTTCCTGAAACACTGGACTGCCAGGGTGAGGACTATCAGGGCCCGCTCGGTTATGTGATCTTGTAACTGAGCTCGATGAGACTTAACAATGTCATAATTATTATTAAAGTGGTTATTGTTAGCATAGGCCCCTTCTAGGTGGCAGGGGACAATGGTCTGGGACAAATGATGGTCTTGGTCGGAGGTTGTTGGTGATTGAAGAGTCGGGTGATGTGAATGAAGATCGATGGTTTCGATTAAAAGAACAGTCACTTGCACCATCTTCATCCCCGCTCTCCAGCAGGGTTGGCAAGGTCTCTACCATGTCAGCACTTAAATGAACTCATGCAAAAGTAGTAGGGACAGGTGGGTGGGTATTACTGTTATCACTTTAGGATGGTAACTCCGGGCCAGCGATGCTCTCCTGGTTTGCGGGGCACGAGGAGCGCTCTTGTTCACCCCAGCATTGATGTTGACACAATCAAGTTGTCTTTCATTGGTTGTTGAGGCAGAAAGTACTTTTGTTCTGGGGACATCCTGGGTGCTTAATACAGAACCTGTAGCTTTGAGCTGTAAAGTGCCCTTATTGTGCAGAGAGCGCAGTGACGCACCTTGGGCCAGACCCTAGGCAGCTATTTGATTGATAATCATCAGTTCCAAGGGAGATGGTAATCCCGAGATGTCTGAGTTGGTAGTGTGAATTTCGGCAACCAGGTCCTTGAGAAAGAAGGATTTAGCATCAATTTTGGGTTGATATTTTTTTATTGCAAGTGCTCTGTAAATGGATCTATCATTCACTGATTAACGTTAAAGCGGGGTTGAGGAGGTGGTAAGGCTAAGATTGGGGGCCGGATGGACCAATGACAGACTTGACTATTAGTAACACCAGTTCATTCGGTCTTGCAACCTTCCAAGGAAGCGAGGTGCAGATGTGCTGAACTGGGCAGGCGTTGGTAGAGCGCATTGAGAGGGTACTGATTGCGCTGAGACACCTGCAAGGGAGGAGAGGGAGGAGCTCAAGAGTATCCATTCAGAGGGGCAGGAGTGCACCCCTGGTGGTAAGCCACACCCGGCCGAGCCGCTTCTGCAATCAGGGGGCTCAACCTGGTGAGGCAGGACTAGGCACCTCTCTTCCCTCAGTACTTCGTGATTTAGATGCCCTCTAGCTTTCTCTCTTATCTTCACCTTTCTTTTTCTTAACAATTTTGGCGTTGTTCAACGAATCTCTTCAAAACGTTACAAAAAAAAGTTCATTTGATTTGGGTAAGATTCATAAGGATCCAATGAGGGTGGGAGTGAACAACAAGACCCTGTCAAAAAAGTGACATTTCCCATTTTATGTGCCATAAGAATATTTGCGCTGCGACACAGAAAAAAACGCTGAACTGACTTACATCAAACCTGGCACTAAAGTAGAACTTTACTCAAAGAAATGCTTTTGCTTCGTTTGATGTATACCCTATTAGTAGTTTTTGACTAATTAGCATCTAAAACTATTTTAAGTGGACTTAAACTGATTTAACTCCTATTGATATCTCAACCATTCATCAAAGGAGGTCTGTGTTCGCAGACCATAATCGTACCCATGTTTAAACATTAAATAAATCTGATGATGGCGTTTTTCCTCCCATCATGTTTTTTGGGTTTATGGGCCCAAAGTCTGTTCCAGGGACCAAAATCTCTCTAATTGGCTGGTTGCAACTTTGAATTGGGGAGATGGTCCAAAGTTCTGAAAAATAAAATTGAAGGAGCTATAAAGGGGCAGAATCTCCTGACCCCCTGGAGAAAATGGTGAGGGCCAAATGGGGGCCTTCCCATTAAGTCCATTTTTTTGGGGAAAAAAAGTCAATTTGATCACAGGATTAACAGAGCCCGGTGCAGGGTTTGTAGACCCAGTGCCACACGGTCTCTGAACACTTTCTTGGCATCTGCAACCCCCTTCCACATGGTCGGCTGATCCTGTACTGTCTCCACAGACAGGTCTAGCTAGGGTACTTAAACCTGTGTGGGTTTGTAAACACAAACTGGGTTTCACAAAACCAAAAAAAGGAAAAAGGGGGCCAGCCTCCACTTGGTTGCCCAGATGCCATTTGCAGTGGGGAAAGGCCACCTGAGATGAGTTGGGCATACGGCATAGCTGAACCCCAGGATCTGTGGTCAAAGCCTGCAGTGTGCAGCACGGGTTAGCTGCTCCTGGATAGTTGATTGAAGAGTCAGGCCGAAGTACAGTTTCTCAAAAAATCTACCACTGCACATAGCCAAAGGTCATGCTAAGCAGGGATTGGTTGCCTGTAGATCCTCAGGATGTCCAAGGAGGACCAACAACCAGTGTGGGTTAGCACACTAAAAACACTCAGTGCACAGGGCCTGACAGAAAACTGGGGCTGGTGGTCACACCCTGCTATGCATGGCCAAAGGCCAGACATGGTGTAGGCTGGCAGTCCGTGGATGGTTGGGTGTAGAGCCTTTGTCATCGATTTGGTACATTTGGTCAGGTTCTGCTACCAAACCCCACTGTGCACAGTCAAAGGTCGTATGCAGCGGAGTAGGGTTCATATGTTTATGTTTTATGTTTATTTGTTTTATAAAGAGTATCTATCACCCCACGTGGGTACCATAACGCGGTACCATAACACTGAAAACAGGTCATAAACAAACTTGTAGCTGCTATTTGTATTCTCTTCAGATAGTCCTAGGCAAAAGCCAGGTCTTCAGCCCTCTCATAGATTTCAGATGCCTAACTGTCCTTTAAGGGCATCCGGGAGCACATTCAATTTTTGAGCAGCATTTACTGAAATGGCTCTGCCTCTGATTGTCTCATGTTTAACACTGGGCACTAGCAGGTTCATCTTGGAGACTGATCTCAGAGTGCATGTGGGACAATGCAGTTTAAAGTGGGATCCGACAGGTGAAAGTCTTTGTTGGCATACTTCTTTATATACTAAGGAGAGGGATTTAAACAAGACTCTCTCCTTTATTGGCAACCAATGAAGTGTTGCCAACACCAGAGAAATATGGACTCGAGCTATGCCCCAGTAGCCAATCTTGCTGAAGAATTCTGGATCAATTGTACTTTTTTTGAACGAGATAAGCTGGCAAGCCTAGGTACATGGAATTTACAGTAATCCAAATGAGTTGACACAATTGCATTCAGAACAGTGTTCAGTACTACACAAGTGGAGCACTCGTTCAAGTGAGTGCAGTTGAAATAACTATTGGAACTAATACCGGAGGAGGTCCTAGCCTTTCTGGCCAAAAAGCAGATGGCAGTGTTATCATGGTTTCACTTGGCCTAAGTTGTCTATTTTTGAACCTTTTAGCTTCAGATAGTTCGAACTCGTCCAACATTGCACTTCCTTTAGACAGTGGAGAAGATTTAATCGTGATTCGGGATCACCCTTTCTTAAGATAGCCATTATCTGTGTGTCATCACCATGAAGGAAAAACTTTAAGTCGAAAGGTTCGATTAGCTGTGCCAGTGGCATTAGGTACAAATTAAAGGTCAAGGTGACAAAATGGATCCTCGAGGGACTCCACATTTACACTTTCTCAGTGACGACTTCTGGGATGTTACTTTGACTTGAAAAAAACTGCTCAATAGAAAGTCTTTAAACCATTTTACAGTTGTACCTCGTATCCCTGCCGTTATATCAAGCAGTATCAGAACTGTAGCTGTGGCTGTGGTCTGTCATAGCCTTGGCTCAGTAGTCTGTCATACACCTTAACTCACATAGCACTGATATAATTGTCCATTCTGTACTATGTCCTTTTCGGATACACATCTCTGATGGGTGCAGGAGATTGTTTGCAGTCATATAGCTTTAAATTTGGCGAAATATTGCTCTTCCCAAGAAGAAAGCAAGGTTAAGGTGAAGTTATCGTTATTTTTTGCATACTAAATGCAATGTTTATAAACTCATAGTATGTATACCAATAACAAAATACATTTAAAAGCACATCAAAAACAAATACCAACATATACTCTGTGTTAGAAATTGGGTCTCTAGTTGGCAGAGGTATACACCCTTGTCCAAGTAGGGACCACAATTCTAGTCAGGTTAAGTAACAACACAATCCAAATTATCCTGTGCTCACTCTCTGGTAGCTTGGCACTGAGCAGTCAGGCTTAACTTAGAAGGCAATGTGTAAAGTATTTGTGCAATAACTCATAGAGTAACAGTGAAAACATCACAAAGGTACACCACACAGGTTTAGAAAAATAGATAATATTTATCTGAATAAAATAAGGTCACAACAATGAAAATGCAATGTACACAAGCCAAGTAATGATTTTTTAAACATTAAATCCCACTAAGTTGCTCAGAAACACAATGGTTCAAACTTGGACTATCACAACATCGTTGACAGAGTCGTTCCCAATAGTCAGATGCCACAGGCGCTGGTCACAGAGTCACAAGGACCCCCAGGCACAGTGCCTTTAAAAACAAAGAAACAAAGATGTCCCACAGAGTCGTGGAGGTGAGGCGTCTTTGGAGCCTGTGCAGGTGTCAGTTCCTTACAGCATCCGGGGAGGTGCGGGGCAGGGGAGGCAAGGCGTTGGTTCCGTGCAATTGCAGGGGGAGCTGGTGCAGCATCAGTGGCGAGATGCTGGTTCCTTGTGACCCGGCGGGGTCATTGGATCCAGTGAGTCAAGACGTGATGTGGCAACTTCACAGTGTGCGATAACACTGCAAGACGTCAGCAGTGTCACGGCAATGTCAGACTTGCGTTGCAGGCCGCAGTTGTTGCGTACAGTGAGGACCATGGAGCCGGAGCAGGTAGAGGTGTGGCGTCTGCCAGCCGCATCAGTGCTGTGTGCTGTGTTTACAGTTCTGTGTATTCCAGTCCTGACTTTGACTCTTTTTCTGGTCCACTTTTTCCTTTTCCCTTAGACCAGTTGCTATTTCTGTGTATCTTCCAATCTTCTCTTGTGTCTTCTTGAGTGTTGCATTATTATCCTGATTTTTCGTTGCTTCCAAGGATGCCTTCTAGGTTCCAAGGCTTGTTCCTTTGTTACAGAGAACCACCCAAAGCTTCTTCTCCATATGAGCTGCTGGGTGTCTCCCTGAATTATTTGAGATTAATCTGCACCTTGCCTTATTTTAAGATCTTTTTCACCTCACAGAGAGATCACTTCTGAGATCACTTTTATTAGTTCCTTCTTTCACCTTCCTGTTTCTGTACTCATGTTATTTTCGTAGCTTCCACTGCAGACTTCCCATTTTTCTGTTCACTGCCTGTTTCACTATGCATCAGTCCTCAGTTTATGTCCTGATTTCTTCATAGACTTCAGATACTATATTGTTTATTTAGCCCCTTCTTTTTAATTTAAACTATTATTTATTTTACTTTATATTTTCCACATGAATCATGTTGCCTGTCTCCATGGATTTTTATGGGATTGTGTTGCAGTACCAATGGTTGGCCATTTGTGGTGCTTCACATGCTCCAAGGTTGGGCTAGAGTATACCAGTCTATTTTGTCACTTGCACAGCGCCTTGATACCCTAGCGGGTGAGTAGCGCGCTTTACAAATGTTTGATTGATTGATTGATTGATCACTACAGTAGTCAAACTAAATGTGTCTTTTGTGAATTACAATTGTCCTTCTCTTATGTTGGTGTGTGTTTTGAATTAGTATGTCCCTCCCTGAAACCATCCTTGAATTTCTTTTAACCCCATCCATGTTGAACTAATCACTTCCCAATTCCAACCACTCCCCTTTGTCTCTTTCACTCCTCTTTTTCTCTTACATATATACTATTGCATCCTAAGCCTGTGTGGATATCTCTGCTAATGGGGCGGATATCTCAATACGGAAAAGAAAGGATAGCGGGAGACAGAGAACCTCAACCAAAACTTTGTGAATTAGCATTTTGGAGTAGGTAACATAATATTACGTTATGTACACTAAAGTAGACTGAATAGGCCGCTACATATATTTAAAACGTGCTGCAGTGTCCCTTCCAATGAGCTGGCAATTCATTGTTTAGTTCTATCAATGAACATCCAATGATGGTGAACATACAATTAGATTTCAATACACATTGATTTCTAACAAAAGGCTACATCTGATAGTCAGAGTTCTGCTTATCAGTATAATGGTAGCATTAGAAATTAGCAACAGAACAAATGCTATAAGTTTGATGATTATCTTAGAAATGTCTCTATATAAAAAGAATTCTGGATTTTTCAGAGCAGTATTTTTATGAGTTTTGTGAGACATTTTGAAAACTTACATGCTAACCTCAGATACATATTGGTTGCCCCCACAAACCTATGGAATTATCTTCAGTGAGTGGTGAGGGGGAAGGGTTGGACCTACCCAGCATTCAGAAAGCCCTCCCCGTTCATCTCTTAGCTCTAACACAAGGTCATTTCCCTGTCCATCCACAGAGTAGGACCTCAGGTGCTAGAACAAGATGAACATTTTCCGACTGAGGAAACTAGTGCTCCTTTTTCTAAACATTTCCTACTTCTCTGGATGTTTGTGGAGCACTAAACCATTTCCCTGCGATCCAGCAATCGAAGATGGTACTGTGTCCTTCGATCAACACGTTAGAGCCAGATGCAACTTACTGCAGCACCTGAGTGAGGTTGCTTTCCTGACAGAGTGTGGGGTAGGAGGGGAGATAGTTACAGTTCTCCAACCAAAACATAGTTGGATCTACACATCCTAGGCAGCAGTTGCACTGAATAAAGGTGAAGAGAGGTGTGTTACGAAGCCAAAGTGGGACCCTGATAAGGATTCCCCGTAAGTGAAGAAGGAGTGCAGTTTCTTTAATTTTGAACTGGGCAATTCTTGTGGTCATCTGTATGAACAGCTTTCATGGAAAAGAATTACAAAAACAAATCCAGACGAGAAAACAATAACTTTGTTTATCCCTTGACATCCAATACAATCAACAAACACTGCAATCCCACAGGATCAGATGAAGCGGGTCAAACTGTACTAACTCTATGTGAGACTCACGGAGGCTACTAATAAGACCTCATAAACTGTCTTGCAGAATAGAGCCAACTTTGGTGGAGGCAGAGTTAAAGTCTGTGAGTTTACTTACAGACCAAGAGTTGTCTCTAAAGTTTCTGTTGTTGAGCAGGGAGCATGACCATTTTCCTGAACTCCAAAAATATGGCATCACATCTGTTGTGTAACTATAGATCACCAGGGCAAATCAGGATTTATGGAGGAAAATGCCCCAAAGTAACACAAAGTTGTGCTATGTACTACTTTGAATGGGGTGTTCCATGGGTGGTACATGGGCATTCCCATGCAACTACCCATGGGTTTTGATACAAATCCCTATCCACTAAATTTTATGACAAGACTGGAGGCTCCTATTATGCTATTCTTTTCTTGTTTATTTAAATAGCAGCTACAGTCAAGAAAAAAAAAAAAACTACAACTCTCATCAGGCAAAAGAAAGTGGCCAATGGGAAGCAACAAGTAGTCAAGTATAATGCACTAATCACCGACAGGCTGCCCTTATAATACTTATCTTGACTGAGAACAGCTCTCTTTTCTTGCTGCTCGCAGTCAAGATACGTATTTTTTCATTCGTTTTATATTATATGGTTTCATTATTTGGCACTAACTGTGTATCCATGCAGCGTGTTTCCTCGCACGTATGTGTATCGCGCTTCTGTGCTCCTTCAGTCGGCTTGTAGCCGCATGTCTCCCTTGTGGCACGCGCGCCCTTTCTGAACTTTGTCAGTTTTTATCCCTCAGCACGACCGCCATTTTCCATTGACAGTCGCGGTGAAGGAACGGCAAGTTTTCATTGCGCTTTGGCATTTTTTCATATTTCTTACCTACTACGAATTGTTTTCGTGCCGGTTCTTCCGACATCTCTCCTGTTCCGTGCCACTCCCCAGCTTTTGTCCCTTCGGCTGCATTCCCCGCCCATAGGTGGAGCTTCCTTGGCTTTGACTCCAGTGAAGGAAAAAAAATAACCCTTTCCTCACCGTTTTTGTTGCCTTTTGCAGCTCACTGCTTCTGAATTCATTACAGTGGACAGCTCCCCTTTTTCTCACGCTGCCATTGAGGAGGAGGAGATGGTCAAAGAAAACTTGAATGATTTCATACAACTTTCAGTTGAGCAAGCAGTTTCTGCTTCTTTAGACAAATTGTCAAAAACCCTTGAAAATTCTGTGTTAAAAATTGTGTCCAAGACGATTTTGGCCCAATCTGCGGGGGATAGCAGAAAGCGTCCTTGTGTTTACAAGAATACCAAAACGACGCTATTGAGCAGTGAGAGTTCCTCACATAAGACAGAGGACGCGGTTCCTCAAAGGCCTCCCTTAAAGGAGGGGATAATTTCAAATAAATTGTCTAAAAATGCGTAGCTAAAACTAAACTTACCATGTTATTATGCCTTGTTTCTTTTAAACGTCTATCTGATGTTAGAGCTTTGGATGTTACCGCTCGTCATTTTACTCCAACAGGTGTTCTGTTTAATGTTCGCAGGTGCACTAAAACTAACCTTTCGTCAGTTATTTATCCTTCTTTTCCTGACCACCCTAAGTTATGTGTGGGTCAATGTTTGAAAGTTTATGAACAACAGACAGCCGATTTGAGAGCTTCCTCAGCATCCCAACTCCTTATTTCTTTCAGAAAACCTTTCAAACCTGTTTCCTCCCCTACCTTAGCCTGTTGGGTTAAATGGATCATGGCTTTGGCGGGCATCGATACTTCTGCCTTTGGGGCCCATTTGGCTAGGGGAGCTATGGCTTCCAAAGCTTTTTGGGCCGGCTCCGGGCTGTAGGATCTTCTCAGATTGGCTGACTGGTCTAATGATAACGTTTTCAAGGTGTTTTATTTCAAAGCTGTTCAACATGCTTCTTTAAATGTGATTGATTTGCTTCAAAATAGCATAATAGGAGCCTCCGGTCTTGTCATAAAATGTAGATTTTCCTAATAGTTTATGAAAGAAAGTCTTCATTTTCTTAAAGACACAGAGGCGAGTATTATCCCATTTCTACAAATTCTTATTTTGTCTTTGTTCCCTCCCAGCAGCATCTTCAACCACTCCACAGTCCTTCTGCGTCTCAAGTCAACCGTCTGGCTCTAAATCATCTTCAACGACTTCACAGGCTTCCTCCTAAGGACTGCTTTGCTCAACGACACCTTACAGGAGCCCCCTCTTCAACTGTGTTTCAAGTCAACCATCTTCAGCCAGACATTCAGACCCTTCCAAGTTCTGTTTCTGGACTGCTGGTTGTTCTTCAGGAACTTTTGTCCGTTTTCTTGGCAATATGCATATGTTGTTCCATTATTCCATTATTTGTTCCTTTTTAATCTTGCACAAGATAAAGAGTGCTGTTCTCAGTCAAGATATGTATTATAGGGGCAGCCCGTCTGTGATTGGTGCATTATACTTGACTACTTGTTGCTTCCCATTGGCCACTTTCGTTTGCCTGATGGGAGTTGTAGTTTTTTTTTTTTCTTGACTGCAGCTGCTATTTAAATAAACAAGAAAAGAATAGCATAATACTTGCCTTCCTGTCTTTAATAAATTTAAGACTTTCCTTCATAAACTATTAGGAAAATCTACATTTGAAGACAAGAATGTATGCCTCCTCAATGCAGGCGTAACGAGGAGAAATGTTTTCGCTACTTATTTTTCCAACTTTACATGTGTGATACATTGTACAGCACACGTACAAAGTGAGAAAGGTATTAGAGGATAGTTTTAATATTGGAAGGGTTCCTTTCCAGTACAAAACCAATGCTTTAGAGAGCACACTCATCCTTGAACTATGTGCCTTGGCGGCTGGCAGCCAAAAGTGCACTAGTTCAGAGGGATAGAAAAATGTGCCTTATTTTAGTAAATATGGATGTTTTCTCCCTCTTTGATGCAAGGCAGTGTAGCTTCTCTTGCTGCGCTGTGTTATGCTAACAGTTAGTCAATCTGGGCCTGAGAGCTCTGGCATTGTAGGCATTTCAAGGCAAATATGCTCTGTTAAAGGTCTTTTTTGTAGCTTCTAGAAACGGACCCACTATCTGCTATGCCTCCCTAAGCTTGAATGGTGAGTGATCACTCTATTGGTGGAGCTGGGGAATGCTAGTGAGAACATTGCAGTTGCTAAAGCTGTGACGAAGAGCGTAGAGAAAAACAAGTCTTTAAGGAGAACGGCTCTTTTTCCCTTCTGAAACAAGGCAATTACTTGAAAAGGCAGGCGATGTACACTGTCTGACATAACTTTCTAAAGTTGAATAGTGATGACTTCATCGGGCCTCCAGCTAGGTTGAAGGTGGTACATAGAGGAAACACACATTTTTTACAATCCGAGTGCATTCTAAATTGGAGAGTGATACCGATAATTGAAAGGTGGCATGAAGTGAATAGGGACTAAGGAATTTAGATTTGCTTCTTTGTAATTCTTATTTGGTGACCTCCTAAATCTAGAAATTGTAGTACTCGAACAGAGGTAATTGGAGGAAATTTATTTAGTTAATTATGTGGCGTCTTTGTAAACTCAGAGTTCTATGGTGAATGGACTTGATCTCCAAGGCAGAAATTGCATGACTCAGGTGCCAGAGGTGGAGACCTGGTCGATTGTGTACAATAAAAGCAGAGCGAATGTATTCTTTCCCAAAGATTCCCATGGAGGTGACAGAGCCTTTAAGAATCAGAGTCCTGTGTTTCTGGTGGAGGAGGCAATGCTTGCCATCTCACCAGGTGGAAATTAAGGACTATCTGAAGAGGACTGACTGACTCAGATTGAATTTCCAAATACTTTGAAGTGGAGGCTAGTTTATAAGTCTTCTCTGAATTTGAGATAGTCACTTTCTAGTGTCAAATGGAGAGGTAAGAAATTCCACAGGGAGGAATCCAAGGAGTGAATGGAATAGCCTCAAAATCATTTGTATTCATATAGACGGGCCTGTTAAATGTGGTGCTATACGGCATAATTGTCTTGGATTTTCCTGTGCTAAGTAGTGAGGTGTGTTGTCTATCACATCATTAAATGTGGCAGCCTCAGGACGCTTTGTCACCACTGCTGTTCATGGTTATGTTCAAGTTCCATCCCTTGAACGTTTCCGAAAAAAAACTCTAAATTCTAATGCTCTCCAGCCACTTCCACTTAAACTGAGTGGAAAACTGTTGCCCCTAAGCCATCTCTCTGGATAAACATTTACGTCTATTGTCTGTTAATTACAAGATTCGTGTTTTTTTACATTTTCCACAGTCTTCTCTGCTTATTCTTACCTGCTCACTTTTTTTTATATGTAAGTGATCTCTTTGTTGTTTTTTCTTAAATGCAGCGTTTATATATGTGTCTCATTGTACAGCAGTCTGGTGCCCTGATGGGCCTGGCCCATGTTTTATAAAACCAAAAACAAACAAATGAATAAATAAAACACTCCCACTTTCGTTGTTCCCTTTTTTAAATCCTGACCCAGAGACTGGTCATCCACTGTTTTACGGGCTGTCCCACAGTGACAACACCCCTCAACAGATTTCCCTCTTGGCTTATTAGGTAACTTCCGGAGATTTCTAGATCCTAGTGGGTGTGTTTGTGACCTCATAATCCCTTGATACGCTTCACCTTTCGGAGACAAAATAAGAAACATTCAATGGTGTCTACAAGAAGCTGCACAAAAGCTGGCAACTGTTTCTAGAATTATTGCCGGACACAGAACACAGAAATCTGCACTAATGTTTCCAATGGTGCCGCACAGAAGAGGCTTTTAAAAGCTTCATGATGAGGGCCTGGGTGGGGTCTAGGTAGCAATGGAGTCAGACAGGTAGTTCCAAGCTCCGGCGTCTGTAGCTCCCCAGAGAGTTTATCCCTGCCCATACCTCTGCCTCTTTTGATTGATTTGGGGTTGCGAACGTTGCCTGCGATGACTCTGGACATCCTGGGGAGACGCCAGAAAGACTTCACCTTGATTCAGTGGTAGCTGCAATTCAAGATGGTGGTGGCTGGATTTTAATTGTAGAGTAGACCACAGTTGCAGGCCAAGAAGGAGGTGGTTCGGCTGCTAGAATGTAGAAGGGACTGAGCTCTGCATGTATCTGCGCTTTTTTGCTGGCCCTGGATACTCAGGGGCATATTTATATTCTGTTTGCGCCGGAATTGCGTAGTTTTTTTTTATGACGCAATTTCGACGCAAAACTAACTCCATATTTATACTTTGGCGTTAGACGCGTCTAGCGCCAAAGTCCATGGAGTTTGCGTCATTTTTTAGCGTGGACACCTACTTTGCGTTAATGAGATGCAAGGTAGACGTTCACGTCTAAAAAATCGACTCCGAGGCATGTGCGTCGGATTTATACTCCCGGGCAAAATTCACGCCCGAGAGTGGGCGGGTCAAAAAAAATGACGTACGGCCGCTTTTGCGCCGTTTTTTAGCGCCTGCAAAAGGCAGGCGTTAAGGGACCTGTGGGCTCTGAAGGAGCCCAGAGGTGCCCTCCCATGCCCCCAGGGACACCCCCTGTCACCCTTGCCCACCCCAGGAGGACACCCAAGGCTGGAGGGACCCATCCCAGGGACATTAAGGTAAGTTCAGGTAAGTGTTTTTTTCCATTTTTTTTTGTGGCATAGGGGGGCCTGATTTGTGCCCCCCTACATGCCACTATGCCCAATGACCATGCCCAGGGGACATAAGTCCCCTGGGCATGGCCATTGGGCAAGGGGGCATGACTCCTAAGACAGGAGTCATTTCTATGGGGGTTGGGAGTCGTAAAAAATGGCGCAAATCGGGTTGAGGCGAAAAAATTGCCTCAACCTGACTTGCCCCATTTCTTGACGCCCAAGCCCCATATCCCCCTACGCCGGCGCTGCCTGGTGTACGTCGTTTTTTTACACGCACACCAGGCAGCGCCGGCGGCTAACGCCGGCTAACGTCATTGATTAAATACGGCGCCTGCATGGCGCTTCAGAATGGCGTTAGCCGGCGCTAATTTTTTTGACGCAAAACTGCGTTAGCGCAGTTTTGCGTCAAAAAGTATAAATATGGCCCTCAGATTTTATGGCGTTAGGGGTGGGTGTCAGAGTGGGATGGATCTGTCCCAGCGAAGATGGTGAGGTGGAGGCCGTGTGCTATAGCGTGAAGTGGGCACCTGGAGAGATGGTATTTTTGCCTTATGGGACCACCCCCCAGGAATGTGGTATGTGTGGCACTGCAGCTGTGGCTGGAGAATTGCACACTGTAGTCAGCACAGGCCAACTTCATGCCACCTGGGCATTTAGAGTGTGCAGAGAGTGTGGATTTAGATTGTGCGGCCACTGCAGAGGATCTCACCAACAAAGACCTCCAACCCACGAAATTAAGTGAGAATAACTCCAAAGAATGATAGGAACATCCTAGGGAGATTATGGTGAGATACAGTGGTTGTGGGTGCACTCGTGCCCTCAGGGTATGTGGTTGCAGACTATTTGGGACCAGCTTGCCTTCTTGCCTTGGCTCCGGCTTGAGGGAGGTCGGGTAGCTGACTCCCTTGGTTGTGGGTGCCTGGTTCTCAGGCAGGTGCAGCTCCTGTTCTGTAGAAGGTGACCCCAGTGAGAATACGTTGAGACCCTTCAGACCCTGGCAGTGACTATATACATTTACATTTACACTGGCATTGAAGCTGAGGCCTCATGAGATGGAAATTGGACCATAGACCATACCAATATTGGAGGGGAACCCCAACCAGACAAAATGTAGGCTGAATGTCTGGGGTGAGCCCAAAGGACAAGAAACACTGGCGAATTGCAGCTGTTGGCTATTCTCCCCTCTCTGTTGAGTGGAGACCATACCCCTTGGATGGTGCAGGCTATCAGTGACCAGGAATAGTGCTATAGCGAGCTGGAGATAGAAAAGTCGGCTTGATGCTTACCAATAGTCTGCATCGCTGTGATAGTACATGATCATGAGACCAAGGCAACACTGTAACTTAAAATTGATACAGTGGTCCTGGACATCCGTGTGCTTAGAGTGGATCACAAGAAATTAGATGAAAGGGTGACAAAAATGGAATCCAGTGTATCACTGTGCAAGGCCACATCCCAATGGTAGCATCACTGTGTGAATACTTGTTACAGTTATGAACCTACATGATTGTCATGTGATGGGGATGAGGACACCTCAAGCATTGAGGAGATGGGTAGCTTTGGACTCACTGCACATGATGGGAGGGTAGGATGGTGGGGCAGGACTTGGGGGATTTAAGGTGTGCAGATGTGGCTACTTAGAAATGGCTAGCGACTTGGGCAGGTAAAGTGACCCATTGGCAGTAATCTCATGATGGGAGAAACAGCACATCTAGAGGCTGGTAGCAAGACCATTAAAATACTCTCTTGGAATGTAAACGGGTTCGACAATAGACTGAAAAGAGAGGTGGTATTGAAATATCTGGCCAGACAGGATCTGGACTTGATTCTGCTGCTCCTACAAGGAACATCTAATGGGAAACCATTGCAGCTTCCAAGACCTAGGTAGATATAACTTGGTGCATGCAGGTTTCTCTGCTGGGTCCAAGGGCTGCTACAATTTTGACCTTTATAGCCCTTTCTTTACAGATCACCAAAACATGGGCCGATTTAGAGGGCTGTCTGGAGGCAGTGTGCAAGAGCTGGAATTGTGAGCCTGATGGTGGCTTCTTGATATTTTCCTCTAGGGCTACAGTCAAATTGGCTTGAAAAGTTGGGGGAATGAATTGTCAGGATCCCTGATACCATTTTGATAGTGGGGAAATCCTTACTGCTTCAGGGAGATTTGGAGAGAGTTACTCTATACAGATGACAGCCTGAAGAGATACCCGCCTTTACACTTTTACAATGACTATTGGATTGGTAGATCCGTTAAGGATTGCACACCCTGAGAAGCAGCGATATTCATATTTTCCTAACTCCTTGTGATCAATGTCATGATTTGAAGATCTTTTGGTGCCTCAGAAACACATGGGTGGATATAGTAACACAGGCTACCTGCCGAGGGGCATCTCTGATCATTCTCCCCTAGTTACAAGTCTTCTGGTACTGACAACAACGACCTGCCTGTGGTGAAAGTGGGACTCATGGGACATGATGAATTAGACCAAGAAGAGGTCCACCCTAGAAGTGACAAATTTCTACTTTAAGTTAAATGGGGGGGAGGTGGAATTGGGGTAGACCTGTGGGAGGTATATGAAGTTATATTTATAAAAGGTCTTCTCATTACGCATATTGTGGGTAAAAAGACAGAATGCAAAAGGGACAGCTGAGAGTTGGATAACAACCTGATGAACTGGAGACAGAATATGTTGCATCTCCAAATATGGAATTAGCTCAAAATATATTTTAAAAAGCGAGGGAAAATTATAAATGCCTTCAACTGCAGGAATCCAGAGCTCAATAAAGGGTGCAACAGGGTAGACTAGATGTGGTGAGGGAAATTATTTGACTCGTTGGCCCAGAGATAAGATGCCTTCTTTTCCCCACCCACATATTAAAAACACACCTGGTGCCCTGCAACCGCCTCCCCACTTTTCTATGCATTTATGTACCCCTTCCCAGCTGAAATAAAAACAAATCTAAGTTTCCTATCCAACCACACCACCCTCACCAAATTCTCACTCTCAACCATCCAAATATTAAACAATAGTACCTGGCGTTGTTGTGAATCCTATTTAGTTTTTATTGGAACTCAGGAGGTAAGCCTAGCCCTTTGGCTTGCAGGCCTGTGCCCTTGTCACCTCTGCTTTAGGCCATTTATTTTATTAATTCTTTTAAGATGGCTGCCATTGTTTATAGTTATATTTTAATTTGCATTTTCAGTGCCAATCCGTGAAGGCGTCACAGTAGGAAAGTACCCTCTTTTGGCATGGTTACCCCCACTTTTTGCCAGCTGTCAGTGAGTTTTGACTGTGTACACTGGGATCCTGCTAACCAGGACCCCAGTGATTTTGCTCTCTCCCTCTAAATTTGGTTTCTTAGGGCTTTGCACACCCCACAATTGGCATACTGGTGCCCCCATGTGAGTCCCTAGTATATTGCACCTAGGTACCCAGGGCATTGGGGTGCCAGGGGTTCTCCATGGGTTGCAGCATGTATTTTACCACCCATGGGAGCCCATGTAAAATGTGTCTTCAGGCCTGCCATTGCAGCCTGCGTGAAAAGGTGCATGCACGCTTTCACCACAAGTCACTGCACAATGTCACCTCTATGGTAGGCCCTCCTAGTGCAGTGGGCAGGGTGCAGGTACCTGTGTGTGAGGGCACCCATGCATGAGCAGAGGTGCCCCTACAAACTCCAGTTCCATTACACTGGACTTCATAAGTGTGGGGGAAGCCATTTTACCCATGTACTGGGCACAGGTCACTAAGGCGGTTATTCCAACTTTGGAGGAGGTGTTAATCCGTCCCAAAAGTGACGGAAAAGTGACGGATTTACCACCAGCCGTATTAGGAGTCCATTATATCCTATGGAACTCGTAATACGGCTGGTGGTATATCCGTCACTTTACCGTCACTTTTGGGACGGATTAACACTCCTCCAAAGTTGGAATAACCCCCTAAGTGTGTCCATCTACATAATGGTAACTCTGAACCTGAGCATGTTTGGTATCAATCATGTCGGAATCATACCCCAATACTGTTGGCTGTATGATTCCATGCACTCTGGGGGCTCCTTAGATGACCCCCAGCATTGCTCCTACTAGTCTTCTGGGGTTTTCCAGACAGCCTGTGATGCTGCCACCCCCTCAGACAGGTTTCTGCCCTCCTGCTGCTTGACCAGCTCAGGCAGAGGAAGGCAGAACAAAGGATTTCCTGTGGGAGAGGGAGGTAACACTATCTCCCTTGAAAAGAGGTGCTACATGGCTTGGGAGGGGTAGCCTTCCCAAGCCACAGGCATGGTTTGAATGGCACATATGGTGCCCTCCTTGCATAAACAAGTGTGCACCAGTCCAGGGACCCCTGGTCCCTGCTCTGGTGCAAATCTTGACAATGGAAAGGGGAGTCACCACTCCCCTGTTCATCACCACCCCAGGGGCGGTGCCCAGAGCTCCTCGAGGTGGCCACTTAATTCTGCCATCTGGAATCCAAGGCGGGCAAAGGCTCCTGGAAGCATCTGAACGGCCAGGTCAGGTAGATGACGTCATATCCCCCTCCTGATAGGTGGTCACCCTGCTAGGTGACCAATATCCCTTCCTGGGCTATTTAGGGTCTCCCTCTTGGGTGGGTCTTTAGATTCTATGTGCAAGATTCAAGCAGGACTCATCTGCATTGTTTACTTAATCTTCTGGCCAGTGGGACTCTAACTGGACCCTCAGGAACCGACAATCTGCAACTTCAGCGACAACTACGCTCTGCAACATTGTTTCTCTGGCTCCTTCCAGCAACTGTAACATTTGCCCCGGCTGTACATCCTCTGAGGGTGATAAGTCTTCAGCCTGCATAAGAAGTAAGAACTAATCTCCCTTGGAGTATAGGAGTCACTCCCCAGCATCCACAGGCACCAGCTGCAACAACAACTGGCTGTGTGGATCTTCTGTCCTCCGGAGCTGCATGAATCCTGCATCACAGGTGGTGATCTGGAGTGGTTCCCTTGGTCTTCTCTACCAACTGTCCAACTTGGGAGATGGTGTGCCCTTACTTCTCCTTGCAGGACAGTATCCCTGTGAACCATGACTCTTGCAGCTACCAAGGCTTGTTTGTTCCTCCTCCAAGAGATGTTCAGGCTCCGTGTAGCTCCAGCCCCCAGCACCTCTCTCTGCAATGCACAGTCTCCTGCCTCCTGCTCCAGCAACGTGGGACACTTCTTCAGGTGTGCTGCATGGGCCTCATTGCGACTCCTGTGCCTGCCGCCCGTGGGTCACCTGTGGGGGCTGCCTCCTCTTCTTGTGACTCTCTCAGCTGCTGAGGGTCGCCCCGGACTCCCCTCCTTGGGTTGAGTCACCTAGACCTTGCTGGTCCTCTACAGCCTTACAAAACCTTTTTCTCCAACTCTTGCATTTCCCAAGGCTTGGTGGTGGATTTCCAGCACCACTGACTGACTGCATCATGACCGCCGACGTGGGAAATCACTTGCATCACTTCCGGAACTCCTCTTCTGCTCCTGTGCTGCACTGCTGACTTTCTTCATCCACTGTCCGCCTGGTCCTACATCCACAGAAGGGTGGGTAGTGGCTGCTGCCGTAACCGGACACTACAACTCGAACTGGACTTGGTCTCCTTCCTTTGTAGGTCCTCTTCTGTCAGGATCCGCCTTTGTGTTCTACCAGTCTACTCTGGGTCTTGCACAATCCTTTTCCAAAGTCCTCTTGTTGGTTTGGGGGGGGGAAACCAGGTCCTTACCTCTGCTCTCCTGGTCACTGGGGGGTCACTCTGGTACTCACATCTTGGGGGCCCTAGCACCTCCAGGTCCCCTCTACTGATTCCAGTTTCTTGGGTGGGGGACTACCTTTCACATTCAATTTTTTTGTATATGGTTTGGCCCTCCCCTAGGGCCCTCACTATTTGCTATTGCTTTTACCAATGTCTATTGCTTTCTATGCTATTTACTGATTGCTAATGTGTATATAACAGTGAGTTTACTTACCTCCAGCTGGGGTATTGCCTATACAGTATTTTAGTATTTGTATTACTATAATAAAGTACCTTTATTTTTGTAACACTGTGTGATTCTTTCATGTGTGTAAGTGCTTTGTGACTAAAGTGGTATTGCATATGCTTTGCATGTCTCCTGGATAAGTCTTGGCTGCTCATCTACAGCTACCTCTAGAGAGACCTGGCTTCCTAGTCACTGTCCAACACTTCACTACTAGGGGATATCTGGATCTGGTATAAGGTGATAACACCATAGGTGCTCACCACACACCAGGCCAGCTTCCTACAGTCACTATTAGCGTCATGATCAAGTGATGTAGGTAGGTGTTCACATCATGTCCCTTTCTCACTTACGTGTGACAGGAACATAATGTAACTTGTTGGGGATTTTTTACATAATTGCTGCCACAAGGCTCCCTCCTTATTTTTTGGAACATACCTGTGTCAGGGGTCCTACATGATCTGTATAAATACATTTCACACAGACAAGGTTATTAGAGGGATTCCTTCCAGATGCCATCTATGCTGCACGTCGCTTCTCTGCAGAACTCAGCGTTTGTTTCACCACGGAGTCTGACCTAGAGGCTTCATTCCAAGGTAACAAGGCTTGGGAGGCGATTCTCAAGGACATGGTACTGGCAGATTAGGTTTATCATACCTAGCTCTTTATAGGTTAGAGATTAAGTTGTCTTTGCTTGGGTTTTTACATCACATGTTTATTGCAAGATGATGGGGATCTTTGTATTCACAACTTTCATCTTCACAATTATGCTTTTTTTATTGTTCGTTATCCTAATCATTGCAGCTCATGCATTTTACTGTAGATTGCAGTCTATTCAGTTAACCTATTGAAAACCTTCCTGCATCTTCTGTATTGCCTGTGTGTGACTGAGACTTAGTGCTAACGTGAGAAATGGATAATTTCCATTCCACCACAACTCCCCTGAGATGTTGCACCCTAGAGTACATGCGTAAGGCTGCCAGAAATAACCTTTTACTATTTGGGTTTTTGGTGAGGTACTGCTTGTAAGCAGGGAGGGTTGAGCCGACAGTTGTGACTTGTTGTAAAGTGCTATCTTCCCTAAACCAGCAGTCTCGCCTTTCTAAGTGTATTGTTCCAGGGATATGAGCTACCAAATGCGGGCAAGAGCCTCAAATGAGGGCAAGAGCCTGGCCCTGCACTTTTTAGAAAAATGTGCGCAATTGCAACGACCAAACACTATCAAGAAACTGTAGTCTTTTCTTGGTTTCTTTAAGTTTAGCATAACTTACATTCCAGAATATGCACCAGGCATCAAACCACTCTATGATTTAATAACCCCAGATTTCTCAAGTAGACACTGGAAAGTTGAACACACGTGCATCCTTAGAGGATTGCAGCAACACATGCTAGAACAAAACCACATACACGCACATGACAACACAACAAATTTGGTCATCAGAATAATTGCTGTTGCCATCTGGTTCACCTATGTCACCTTTAATGAGGGCGACACAGTGGCCATAGCATATAAATCACATCTATATTCCAATGCAGAACTACACTTTTCACCCACAGAAAAAAATTCTGACTGCGGTAGCGATGGCTGTCATCAAGGAGAGGCCACTTGCCCAAGGGAAGTGCATTATTGTCATTACCCCAGTGCTGGCTTTAGAGGCTGTCACCAAAGCAAGCATTCCTAATGCTAAAGCATTACATCCACCCTGGATTCAGTCAGCATCCTCCCTGACTGCCACTGATGTTGACTACATCTTTGACCCAAAACCTAAAACACAAGAATATGTCTCCAATACAAACAGGAGTACCCCACACCTCTTAACATCTTGCCAATTGACAGATATCAGACTGTCATTTACACTGATGGTTCAGCACAACCAACTGTAGGTACTAAACATCAATACTCAGCCGCTTGCACAGCTGCGAGCGGAGTGATGAAGGATGGTGTATTCCACCCTCAAAATACCTACACACAGAACCTGGGTGACCGCACAGCACAGTTGGCTGAGCTTACAGCTCTTTTCTTGGCACTGGAACATATGGATCCTGGACACCTCACATTGATTGTGTGTGATTCGTACTACTGCATCCAGTCCTACAATGATTATCTCAATCATTGGCCATGGAACGGGTTCAGAGACTCAAAGGGGAACACCATAAAACACAGAACTCTGTGGGGAAGGGTGACTGATCTTAAGGATAAGCACCAGATGCTCATGTAGTACATACACTGGGCCATCAACGTGTAGCAGTACACGTTATAGGAAACACTTTGGCTGATGAAGCGGCAAATCTGCAGTACCTACGACTTCTGTTGCTGCAGTGACTCGTTCTCACACGAGATTGGATAATGAAATTCAGGTTGCCGTGAAAGCTTCAGCTGAAGGCATGCCTCCTTCAAAAGCATACCCCACAAAATATGCATACCATATCAGTGCACAGAATGTTGCCATTGCAACAATTCCTGGGGTGGGAGATCGAGTGATTTTCGCCAAGACCAGAGATTAGGGCCCGTATTTATACTTTTTGACGCTAAACTGCGCTAACGCAGTTTAGCGTCAAAAAATTTTGCGCCGGCTAACGCCATTCTGAAGCGCCATGCGGGCGCCGTATTTATTGAATGGCGTTAGCCGGCGCAAGCAGACCGGCGCTGCCTGGTGTGCGTGGAAAAAAACCACGTACACCAGGCAGCGCCGGCGTTGGGAAAAATGGCGCTAGGGCGTCTTAAAAATGGTGCAAGTCAGGTTGACGCAAAAAATCGCCTCCACCCGATTAGCGCCATTTTTAACGACGCCCAGACGCCATTTACATGACTCCTGTCTTAGTAAAGACAGGAGTCATGCCCCCTTGCCCAATGGCCATGCCCAGGGGACTTCTGTCCCCTGGGCATGGTCATTGGGCATAGTGGCATGTAGGGGGGCACAAATCAGGCCCCCCTATGCCCCAAAAAAAAATTATACTTACCTGAACTTACCTGAATGTCCCTGGGGTGGGTCCCTCCAGCCTTGGGTGTCCTCCTGGGGTGGGCAAGGGTGGCAGGGGGGGTCCCTGGGGGCATGGGAGGGCAGCTGTGGGCTCATTTTGAGCCCACAGGTCCCTTAACGCCTGCCCTGACCCAGGCGCTAAAATCCGGCGCAAATGCGGGTTTTTTTGCCCCGCCCACTCCCGGGCGTCATTTTTGCCCGGGAGTATAAATACGACGCATTTGCGGCGCAGTAATTTTTTTAGACGGGAACGCCTACCTTGCATCTCATTAACGCAAGGAAGGCGTTCACGCAAAAAAATGACGCTCTTTCCTCATACTTTGGCGCTAGACGTGTCTAACGCCAAAGTATAAATATGGCGTTAGTTTTGCGCCGAATTTGCGTCGAAAAAAACGACGCAAATTCGGCGCAAACGGAGTATAAATATGCCCCCAGATATTTTCAAAGCAGTGCATGAGGGTGTCACATCTGCTCATGCTGATGTCACGGCCACAATCTCTCTCTTACAGAAACGCTTCTAGTGGCCTGGTCTATACAGACAGACAAAGCAATATGTCCTTTGCTGTGACATTTGTCAGCAAATCAAGAGATCAAACATCAAACGCCTACTGCAGACAGCCCTCTTAGTGTCCAATAGACCACTTCAATGTGTGTAGCTGGACCATTGTGGGCCCTTACAACCTGATGGTGCATGCAAATACATCTTAGTTGCTGTTGATTCTTGTTCTAGATTCCTGTGGGAATGGCCACAGTGGTTGGCTGACACTCAACCTGTTATAAAGCATTCCACTCGAACCAGGGCTCTGCTTTTGATTCTAGTGCATTCAGAGGCACCATGAGGGGTGTTGAACTCCATTACTCTTCCCCATATCATCCAGAGGGAAATTCTGTTGTGGAGAGGAGGAATCGTGATCTAAAGCAGTCCTTAACAGTTAAAGTATTAGGTTCAGGCCGCAGTTGGCTTCATGACCTTTATGGGGTCCAGAGAGCACTGAATAATCTGCCAAGACGGTCCTTGGAAGGACACGCTCCTTATGATGTCCTCTTTGGGAGACCAAGATATGTCCCAGATCCAGATGGCCCTGGTATGGTGGCAGCAGACACACCTTTTGACATAAATGAATGTCTCACATCAGGAGCTTCAACAATTTTGTGATCCACCAGTGCTGCCACCTTAGGAGTAAGGGATTTGCCAACAACTTCTACAGGCTGGAATCCTAAAGTTGGGGATCTGATTCATGAGAAGATTGCTGTGAAGAAGGAATTTGGCCCATCTTACAGAACACTGGTTCCAGTCCTGGGAATACAAGCCACCAGAACTGTCATTCTACCACCGCTGCCAGGTTCCAAAGGGAGCAAACTTGTCCCCATCGACAACATAAAATTGCACCATGTGACCGATCCTGCACAGTAGAGCCAGAGGTCCTTTGGGTAGTCCCGGTCCTCTCTCACTACCCAAATTGAACTACCGCTTCAAAGAAGAAAGAACAACATTTCTGAATATACCAGCATGTACAACAATGGTTCAAATGCGTCCTTGACCATGGGGAGGGCGGAGAATGAGCTTCTGCTGATTCCTGTTACCACTTCACCGATCAAAACTGTCCAAGATGTGGCTGTCTTTTACTCCAATGCAACACAAACAGATGACACTATCTACTGTGAACCTCGACACAAGCCGGAACCCTCCATCAGTATTACACCGGCTCCGGTATTTGCAGAGACTGCTTCTGGTTACTTCATCGACCTTGGTGACTTTTCTTCAACTTTATCTACATCTGCAATTGTAACTGTTTCAAAGACATGAAAGCTGTATATATGGATTAAAAATAACAATTTGGTTTATCCGTGGCATTATCTGTGGATATTATTGACATTGCTAGCCTTTTTGTTATGGATTGATTTTGTGACTGTTTTGTGTCTCTTGATAAATGGTCATTATCTTTCTCAACACTCTTCTGTCGAGACAAGAGCTGAAGTTTTAACACCCTGTCTCTCCTCACATAAGGTCCGAAGTGACTTGTCCCTTGTGAACATTTCAGCAGTACCAATTCCAGATAGGATTGTTTGGGATACTGAGGTTATCCAAATTTCAAATGTATTCAAAATTTCAATGACTGATATAATTACACCTGGTGGGGTTTCTGTCGACTGGGAGGATCAAACAGTTAATTCTATGCTTACTGAGCTGCAGGATTATACTGTATTTGAAATTGATGACGTGTACATGATCACAGTGAATTATGGGGAAATGTTCTGTTATAATCATTGAGGACATTACTATCTGCAACGAGACATAGATCAGTGTTTAATTACACACAGTGGGAACACTGTTTAACTCCACCTGTGGACCACCTGGGACCCCTAAAACATATATAGACACATTTCCATACTTTTCTGGGCATGACACTACAAATGCAGAGTCATATTATTTAAAATTACCACCTTCCAAAATACGAAAGATTTTGGTAACTGACACTAAATTAATCTATTCAGAATCCTTTGTTTCCCAACTTGCTGTTGAAGGTTATGAATGCTAGAAGAGCACTATTGATGTGATAAGTGTATGGGGAACACAAGACTGGCAAATTCAGGGTAGGGAAGCTTTGTTTAGAGCATGCCTTATTCCTGTCCAAATTATATTTTTAAATGACACAGTTCAGCAGACATCCTGCCTAGGTTTAGCAAAGATAAAAGAAATGAATCCGCTCAGTATCCCCACACCACCCAAATTCACCAATTAGCAAACATTCATAAATATCACAGAGGAAGAACTAAGGGCCTGATTTATACTTTTTTAGCGCCACATTTGCGTCATTTTTTGACGCAAAAGCAGTGCAAACTTATACAATTCAATTACATTTTATAAATTTGCACCACTTTTGCGTCAAAAAATGATGTAAATGCAGCGCTAAAAAAGTATAAATCAGGCCCTAAATGTTTACGTCCAGAATGATACCTATAATTCCACACTTTCGAGTTCAGGCAGGTGGTTATTGTGGCCAATAGACACAATTCGGTGCCAGGTGCATTTTGTAGTTACTCAGGGGGTTTCAAGATTAGCCGGCCGGACCTTTGCTATGTCTCGGGTCAACACATACAGTGTAGGTAAACTGTGCCAACAATAGTTATGTACTAACACCTTAGCAGCAGTTAAGGAACATCTTAATCTCCTATCAGAGGAAATAGACTTGCAGGATTTCTTGCTAGGTCCAAGAAAGCCCCGCTCTAAATGATTCTTGTATGCCATATACAATGAGATCTTGAAGCTTTCACAAATGGAAGCGGCTGCACGTTTAAAGCAGATAGATAAGGAAAATATGGAAAAGGCATTAGCTGTTGTCGATAATGGCATGAATACTCTGTCCAACAGAATATGCACCTTTAATAACATAGTGTCATTTGCAATTGATATCACTCAGAATGACATGTCCCTTTTGCACCATCATGCAGTTGGGTTGGAGGTTACACATTCTGATAAAATGGCACGTCCCATGGAAATACATAAAGAGTAGTGACTTGTTTGCTGCTTTTAATTTATCCAGGGAGCAACAGATATTGGCTAAAATGGAAACAAGTTACACCATGCTCAACATTGAAAAGTTAGAAAAGCTGCCTTTCACCGTAGCAGAGACACCATCATGGTATGGCTCATACATGGCGTTATAAATCTGCCAATCTCCACCTTTCATTTCACAAAATGTTTGAAACATTTTGCTGTGGGGAGATATAAGCAGCTAAGAGATAGCTACATAAAAGAAGAGTGAGAGTTGCCTTTTGAGTTTAAATGTCTGAACAGCGAAACAGAGGTCTTTCTGAGAGGAAGCAGATCAATGATCTGCAAACAGGTGTCAGTTCACAGCTTTTGCAATGCAGGGGTCTCAAACTTGGCATGCTTTCTGAAGGGTACTCCCGTCCCTTTGATCCGTCCAACATTTCATATACTTTCGAATTGAAGTTATGTGGTCCTGAACAATCAGAGCTGTTGCAGAATGAGACCAGGAATTGCCTACGCAATTTCAGTCTCTCAAATTGTAACTTGTTGTGGGCATGTTCTTCCTCCCCCCCAACACAAGAGATGAGAGTGGCAGAAGTGTGGCCTTGCATTGATACACTAATGTAAATTATGACAAGCTGAGCAAATTAAAGGCGCTACTATTCCAAAAACAAGTGGCGTTGACATCGGCCAGAGAGACGCATGCTCTCCAGATAGCGAGATCATCAGCTGGTATACAATCCCTATTAAATACCAACTTCCCAAAGCACTTTGGAGAGATGGTTTTCAGAATATTCAACGCCTTCAGCACTACTGGGATTGTAGTTTTTTTTAAGGCTGTTGGGTCTGGATTCATTTCCATCTTCCAGACTGTCTTTGGTGTCATTCCATCAGCTATCTATTCACTCTTTTCAAGTGTGTTTGACGGCTTTACTGTGACTTTTGAGCTGATTTGTGGGATACTGCTGCTGCTCTTCCTAATACACAGTAGTTGTGCTTTCTCAGCTAAACAGAGAAATGGAGATACTACCACCAGCCCAGCTGTGCCGTGATTGCATGGTGCAGTTCTTTAGTGCTCCATTGCTGGAAGAATTGGAGCATGATTGGTCATTGTCATTCCGACCAGTCCTGTGGCACGTGCAACTTGTCTTTCATTGCACCTGGTGCCTCTTCGAGTGCTTACCATCGGTGTGTCTTGCTGTTCAGCCAGTGCCTCTGTGGACAAGGAACTGCTGATGTTCCCAATGAGGGTTCATTCACAGTCATGCCCTATGAGATTGCAGTTGAATTGCGTGGCCAATTATGAGCCACCTCTTGTGAACTATTTGGCTCCACCAGGCACTATGGATGATGCTGCCTTTGCGAGTGATCCTGCGTTTTAGACTTCTGTGCACTTCTGCTCTGTGGACCCGTCTGCCAAACTGTCATCGACCTAACGATGTTGAGTAATTCCTGGATGCGCTCCTATTGATGACTTCAGAGACATTCTTCAAGAACATGATTATTGTTAAATTATTAGAATTTAGAATTTTCAGAATTACAATTTAAAATCAGACTTTTCCATAAGATGTGATTTTAAATTGTGATTCCAGAGACGCCACTCTTTAAAAGTTTATCTCTTCTAGATTGTGAATTACACTTATAAAATGTAATAAGGTAATCCCAAAGTTATCCTATGGGAGAGATAGGCCTTGAAGTAGTAAACAAAGACTTTGGGAGTTTTTCACTACCAGGACATGTAAAACTGAAACGTACATGTCATCCCTTTTAAATACATTGCACTCTGCCCTCTGGGTTGTCCAGGGCCTACCTTAGGGGTTACTTATATGCATAAAAAGGGAAGGTTTGGGCAAGAAGGTTATTTTACCAGTCAACATGGCGGTGTAAAACTGCACATACAGGCTCTGCAATAGCAGGCCTGAGACATGGTTAAAGGGCTACTTAAGGTGGTGGCAGAATCAGTGTTACAGGCCCACTAGTAGCATTTAATTTACAGGCCCTGGGTAAGTGTAGTACCAATTTACTATGTTCTCCTAGATAATGATGTTGCCAACAGATGTCATTCAGTCAGATCATTATATGTACATATCACTGTGCCAGATACAGTCAGCTGTCTCATCACAGGCATCCTCAATTCACCATATGTGATTTTGAGAAGTACACACTTTGGGTGGTGCGAATTTCATCTTGGTTTTACACTGTATTACATACATGTATTTTTAGTATGCTGTCCCTCTTGACCTCCAAAATACAGTAAAAACACCCTGAAGTGATAAGAGTTCAGTGGAAGCAAGAAGATAAATATAAACAGGCCCTACTGGTCACAGAGATGTAGTTTTGGTAGGCACAAATCACTTAGGCCTATACTTATTATGGATTTGCTTTGGCCTTGCATAACGCAAGTTGTCACAAGGGAACTCTAGTCCTTAAATGTTTTTTACAAAGCCACGCAAGGCGCTATTTGTTCTGCCTGGTGTGACTTTGAAAGAAATGTAACGCAATGCAGCGGCTTGCGCTACATTGCATTACGTTTCATAGTGGTAGGAATTCCATGGGTAAAGGATGGGTGTTGCCATGCATCCACTCAGGGAACTTGACACAATCCCTGATTTAGCAAAATCAGTAAACCTGGAATTTCACCAAAATGGTGCGCCTACGAGACAGAAGCGTAATGAGGAGAAATATACTTATATCTCCTTGTTACTTCCTCTTTCCATGTGCACTGCATTCTACATCCCTTCCTGCACAAAAACAATCCTGCCCGTAACACAGACACCCTTGCACTAAGGTGTAAGGGTGCCTGCATTGGTGATAGGCAGCACACAGTGCGCCTGCGCAAGATGAGAGCGGAAATACTTCACATCTTTGTAAATATGGAGTATATCTGTTCTCTCCCATTCACAAAGAGCAGCATGAAATATTAGTAAATGTGACCCTTAATGCTGATACAGAAAAGTCTGTGTTAAGAGGAAACAGAGTAGTGGTGATCCAGACT
The DNA here is from genome assembly GCF_031143425.1 of Pleurodeles waltl. Classification (NCBI taxonomy): domain Eukaryota; kingdom Metazoa; phylum Chordata; class Amphibia; order Caudata; family Salamandridae; genus Pleurodeles; species Pleurodeles waltl. The sequence goes on from NC_090443.1 coordinate 843,657,712, forward strand.
CAGTGGCATAAAGGAAAATGGACCATTGAGGATTCAGAGTCTCGTGTGCCTCTTACCAACAAGGGTCTTGTGCCACAGAGGGTGCAAGGAAGACTTGGAAATAACACTTTTGGATCTCGCCCAGGGTGACATTTCACAAAAGACATATTAAGCAGTGCAAATGATATCATACTTCTTTTGACCGCGCCATGACATCAGAGGAGTGGCATTACCCAAATATTGATCCCAATGGCAGGTCATTGTATATTTCATTTTAAACACTCTTTACAAGACCCGAGGTTGCAGCATGTTAATATGTTGTGACTGAAAACAGGCACCATCAACCAACTACCACAACTAGCAAACTCTAAAGGGGCACTCATTAGAGATCAATAATTACAATGGTAAAACCACAGTTGCTGCAAAACAATCCATAGAGGTGAAAACATTACTAATAGCAGTTGCAAAGGCTGCCACTTCCTAACCTTTAAATGGCAGCCTGACAGCATCAGTCCTGCAGTGTTATATGATATTTCAGTGAGACTGAGCTCTTGAAATGGCTAAGGATGTACTGCTAGCACAGATACAGGTCAAGAATAGATATAGTGTCTGCAAGCAGGGCCAGTTTTAGCACTGGTGGGGCACAGTGCAACAATCCTTTTTGACCCCCAGGAACTCCTCCTCGGATTCCCCCACCAACACCAGGCATAAGTACCCCTCAACTCTCCATAGCCCCTCTCACATACATTTCATCTGTTTCTCAGCACTGGCAAAGGCTGGCTTTACTAGTAACATTGTAGATCTACCCAAAGGAACCTTTTTTGGCAACGCTAGGAATAGCTTCTGCAAGACTGGAGGAAAAATCATAATGTTATCATCTATTTTACGCAGTTTCCATGCAGTCACTGTTATATATTATAGTTGTGCCTTCTGAACTGCAGTAACAAAAAGAATCTCTGAGACAAAAGAAGTAATCTACTCTGCTATCCACATAGATAGCTATCCGACTGCATCAGTCGCACTGCCCTAAAACCGGCCCTGACTGCAAGTATCAGTTCAACCAAGTACCATATGGCAAACACAGATCATCTAAATATTTAACTAGATGCTGCTGCACCTCCCACCGCAGAGTCAGGGGGCTCATTCCCCAAGAAAGTGCTGTGTAACAGCAATGGGGCCATGAATTGGCTGTTGAGCCCCAGAGCAATGCTAAGTTCATGCTTATTGTTGGACTTTTTGCCTTACGCATGGTCATCCCCAGTCTTTTTGTGCCTCCTTCCTCCTGGTTTTTCTGACCTCTCGCTGTTGGCTCTAGGACTCTGAGCACTTTATCACTGCTGACCAGTGCTGAAGGGCAGGTGCTCTCCCATCTAAAAGTTGGTATGATTGGCTTATACCTAATTGGCACATTTAATTTACCTATAAGTCCCCTGTACAGTGGCATCTCTATACCCAGGGCCTGTAAATTAAATACAACTAGTGGGCCTGCAGCGCTGCTTGCGCCACCCACTGAAGTGGACTTTCAAACCTGTCTCAGGCCTGCTAGCGCAGGGCCTGTGTGCGCAGTTTTCTGCCACAGGGACCTGGCATCTAAACTTACTTGCCAGGCCCAGAACTCCCCTTTTACTACATGTCAGTCACCCCTAAGGTACGCCCTAGCTAGCCCTATGGGCAGGGTGCCATGTATGTAGAAAGGCAGGACATGTGCCATATTGCATGGCCTATCCTAGTAGTGACAAACAGCCTAACTTGGTGTCTCACTGCTGTGAGTGCTGCCGTCTCATAGGATTGCATTAGAAATGCCCTGCCTTATGTGTAAGGGGTATTGTCTGATTTATGAGGGGTAGCGTAGGCGTGTTTGGTATGGTTGTGATGGTGATAATAAATGCTGCTTACTGGTGTGGGTGTATTTTTTATTACTATCACAGAAATGCCACTTCTAGAAAGTGTGCATTTATCTGTGCTTATGACTCTGGTGTTTTGCAGCTTGACTCCAATCCACGTCTGGGCAGAGTGACAGTTGGGGCTTTGTGCATACTTTTCAGACAGCCTGTACACAGGGCGGGTGGAGTTGTCACAGAGGTGCATCTGCATACTGAATAGTCTTCCTGGGCTGAGAGAAGGGAGAGGCGGAGCACACCTGCATTTGTAAAGACTGTGCCCTGGCCTCACACAAAAGGGTTGTTAACCCCCCACTGATGTTTGGAGCCTATGCTGAAAGGAGAGAGGGGGCACTCCCAGAACCAGTTGTAACTGGCTGGAACCTCCTCTCCCTACCATTGTAAAACACTGTAAGAACTGACTATAAGTACAGGGGAATTTTCCCCACAATTGGGAGACGTTTGAACTTACCTGGAACTGGACACAGACTACTGGAAGGACTCACCATGGACCGCCATGGACTACTGCTGCTGGACTGACCAGTTACCTGCTTGGTCACTGCAGAGGACTTTCCACTTGCTGCACATTCCTTGAGCTGGCCTGTTGTTGGGCCCTCCACCTGTGGGCCTTTTCTGATAAACTTGTCCCCCAGGGGCAGGGTGCTGTGGCCCCTGACCCCTGCATCCATTCCTAGCCCCAGGAGTGCTGCTGGTGTCTTGCCTCCGTTCCTCAAAGCGCATGGAAAGCGCTTGTTCTCTGCCTTGCACCCATGTCTGTGGAGCGCTCTGCTGAACGTGGAGTTAAGCGCCTCCAGAGCGCTGCTGGGAGATCAGCTCTTGTGCCCTGCGAGCGCTTCTCCCCTTATTAATCACCGCCGCGACCCGAGTGTAAGGAGAACGACGAGTGCGTCAAAACGTGCTGCCTGTTGCGCCCCCTGGGCACGAGGAACAGGTGGAGAAAGGAGGTCCAATGTTGTGGTGCCCCCGGGGCTCGGGCAAGCCCCATCTCCTGTGAATCACCGCCGCAGCCCGGTTCGAGTACTGCACCTCGCTGACGAGGTACAGAAGGAAGACGGGAGGATCTCCCTACCGGAGCCCTCCGCGCCCAAGGCCGGGTGGCACCTTGAGTTAGGCGGCTCCCCCGGTGTACGGAGACCAGGGACGCGCGGTCTCCAACTCTAGGAGCGAGGCGGGGCTGGCTGGAGTCGCCCCTCTTGCCCCACACCACCAATGCGCTCGATCTGCAGTACGGACCCGAGGTGAGGGTCCCTACTGCACCAGGGGGCCCCGGTTGACACTGCCCCCTCACCCCCCTTTTTGTGGTTGGATCTCGGAGCCCGTAATTGTGCCCCCTCGTGTGAGAGGGCCGGTTGAGGCCCGAGGGGGGCCCTAAGGATCACGAGTCCCCAGGAGCGACCCAGTAAGGATCGGGGACGGTGCGTGCTGCCCCTCTCCCTCTACAGTATCACGAGGCCCCCGTTTTGCGCAGGGAGCGCCGGGGGCCACCTTGTTTCTGTTTCTTAGGCACTGGAGGTGCCTTTATCATCTACCAGGTATTTCAAAGGGACAATATATATCAGAAGTTCTTATTAGAGACTTTATTGCATTATATAGTGCCTACCTGTTTTATGATGTTTTTGTGTGCATTTGCAAATGTTCCTTTTATGGACATGCTTGCTAATATGTTTTTTTTCTAACTTGCCATATGTTTTCTAATGTTCCTACTATGGGCATTTTATGATATTCTTATGACAAGTGCTGTGATGTAATAACGTGTTTCCTGACTACTGCTTATGTTGCAGAATACCGAGTAACCTGTGTGTTATGTGTGACTACTGCTAATTTGCAGAGTAACTAATGTGTAACGTTCTGACAACTGCTAAGGTAGCAGGATAGTACTGATATGTGATGTTTGGTCTGATAATTGCGTTGTGTACAATACAGTATATTTTCATATAATCTGGTGTTGTATTTCCTTTGTGGTGGGGATGTTGCGTCACATGTGTTGTGTGTGTTGTGCAAACGCTTTACACATTGCCTCCGGGTTAAGCCTGACTGCTCATGCCAAGCTACCAAGGGGGTGAGCAGGGGTTATCTTGGACGTGTAACTCCGTTGCCCTGACTAGAGTGGGTAGGTTCTGCCTGGCTGAGGTGCATACCGTAGCCAACCAGAAACCCCATTTCTAACACTTATTTACAGAGGAGACGCACTCTCACTCAGAGGCAATTTGTGACTGCAAAGTTTTTGAGATGAAGCATTGATAACCGACACTGAACCCAAACCTGAGTCAACCGCCTTATTTAAAAAGAACTGGTTTCAGCCACATGGCGACAGCGACATCGCCTTCTGTGTAATCTGACATTTATTCTGTCCAAAGAGTCACAGTGGACAAGGTCACTGCTGAAAGCCAACGAACTCCAGGGTATTGAGACATTAATCAGGCAAAGTTAAACAGGAGCTCCAAGAGAGTCTCATCTGACCTGACCCACGGTACAAATGGCAAGTGAAAGGAAGCAGCAACTCAAAGGGTCTTATCTAGTGTTTATATTTACAATTGACATGTGCTGGGTGAATTCGTGCCGTTGGCAGAATACGTTTGCCCCAGGGATGCGGCTGATTTTTCCGTGCTTTTTATTATGGTAACCAAATACATCTTCGCCATATTCAGTATATGTTAATGGTTTATTTACTTATGTGTTTATTAATGCCACAGTAGATCAGAGCTATTGTTTATGCGAGTGACAAGGCAACCAAGCATCACCCACATTTGGAATTTCATAGCTCTTGTTTGCTGATTATGTCGTGGAAAACGTATTCACTAGACTTATAAAAGAATGGATTTAAATTTTATTTGAACATTGTTTACCTTTATTTCTACCAGAAGGAATTGGATTTCAAACTCACAAGAACTGTCAGTGGACTATAAATAGATACATATAGCCAGTAAACACTTGAAAGCTGAAAATGAGATTACCCCAGACTGAGGTATTCACCACATCTACTAAATACCTTCTGTTCCGAGCAGGAGCACAGGAATAATCTGTTTTTAACACACCGTATTCCGCATGTTTTGCATTTTCTCTACACCATTTTTCCTGATTAATTTTGGCAGTTTTGCCCTGCCAGAAGTTACTAGAGTAAATTCTACAATGGTGTGATAAATATCACATAACTTGTGAATCCCATTTAACCCTGAAATCATAACGAGGGTCCTAACATTGCCAAAATCAGTAGGTCTTGTTTTAATGTGGTAACAAATGAAAACCACATTCAAAGTCTGATTGGCTCACAGGCAGACTCCTCCCACCCCCAGAATATTGTAGCATAGACTGGGAAATTTTGTGGCACAAAAATGAAAAATTTGTGGCACAACATTGAGTTTTTTGCAGCATTTTTGTGGCTCCTTATTTTAGTGCCAGTTAATAGTTATGTCCTAATAAAAAGGGAATCTGCAAGAAGAAGCCATGTTGTTTGGTATCCCAATCACAACAGCAGTCTGCCTGTCACCCATGCTCTAATATATTTCCTCCAAGACTAAAGAACAAAGTATTAACTTTTGCTGTCAGAGATACCCATCTAGTCGCTGAATTGCACAGCATGAAAGAAAATTGATGATCAAACATGGCTTCCTACTTCATCAAATTGTGTGATCTTAGCCAAATACTTTATTTCACTGAGCCTCCTTTTTGAAACTACTACGTTTTCAACCATGCCAGTGTGTAGCTGCTCTCCACTTACCAGGCTTAGGCTCCCCGAAGAGAACTACTGGCAACATACAGGGGCTGTTAGGACTGCCAGGGAGAGGCTGTGGGAGTAGGATTGCAAGGACCACTGCCAGTGTGACTCAGTGGGAAAATGCAATATGAGTGGTGGGCCTTTATGAGTGCAGGGTGTGCACCATGCCTGAGTGCAAGGTGTGCCTAAGTGCAGGGTGAGCAGTGTACTTGAATGGCTTATTGGACGGGGCTTGCCTGTGTGAGTGCATCATGAACAAAGTGCCTCAGTTTATGCCTTTCCTATATATGTGCAGGTAGAGCCGTGTTCACTCTATGTGCAGAGTGAGGCCTGTAGAGGTGTGGGTTCAGGGTGAGGAGGTACCTATGTGAGTACAGGATGAGAGGAGTGTTTGTAAGTTCAGGGGTACTGCGTGCTGTTTCAGTCCAGCAGGATGGTGCACCCTTGTGAGTTCTGGGTAAGTAGCGTTCCTCTGTTAGTGTAGGGTGAACAATGTGTAGGGTGAGGGGTGTGTGTGTATGAGAGGAGAATGAGTGGTGAGATTGTAGGCAATAAAAGTCAGATCTATTGTGTAGGAGGCTGGCCTGGCTTGTAGTGGGTACCAAAGGTACTTACACCCTGTGCCAGGTCCAGTTATCCCTTATTAGTAGAATAGAGTTGTTGCTAGCAGCTTAAGCTGATAGAAGGTAGCTATGGCAAAGCAGCTTAGGCTGAACTAGGAGACATGCAAAGCTCCTACTATACCACTTGTATCATATGCACAATATCACAAGAAAACACAATACACAGAGTTGCTAAAAATAATGGTACTTTATTTTTATGACAATATGCCACAAGTATTTCAGTGAGTACCCTCAGTAAGAAGGTAAGTAATATACACAAGTTATATGTACACAAACCCAAAACAGGTAAGTAAGAGTAAGAAAAGTAATGCAAACAGTGTAGAATTACAATAGGTTGCAATAGGTGAACATAGGTCTAGGGGCAACACAAACCATATACTCCAAAAGTGGAATACGAATCACGAATGGACCCCAGACCTATGGTAGCTTGTAGAGGGTCGCTGGGACTGTAAGAAAACAGTCAGGGTGTCCAAGATACCCCACCCCAAGACCCTGAAAAGTAGGAGTAAAGTACACCTACTACCCCAAAAGAGCACAATAGTCGTGATGTGGGGATTCTGCAAGAATAACAAACATCAATAGTGCACTGAAAATGGACTCCTGGACCTGAGGACCTGCAAAGCAAGGGGACCAAGTCCAATAGTCGTGACAGTGTCCAGGGGGGGCGGGAGCCCAGAAAACCCCAGATGAAGGTGCAAGGAAGCTGCCTCTGGAGAGAAGAAGCTTGGAGTTCTGCAAGAACGAAGAAGACTAGGAACTTCTCCTTTGGATGGAAGATGTCCCACGTCGTGATGAAGCTTGCAGAGGTGTTCCCACGCAGAAATACTGCAAACAAGCCTTGCTAGCTGCAAGGGTCATGGTAGAGGTTTTTGGGTGCTGCTGAGGACCAGGAAGGACCAGGATGTCGCCTTTTGGAGGAGGAGACAGAGGGGGCACTCAGCAAACTCAGAGAGCCCTCACAGAAGCAGGCAGCACCCGCAGAAGTACCCCAACAGGCACTTAGAAGATTTGTGAACCGGAGTCCATGCGAAGTTACAAAGGAGGGTCCCACGACGTCAGAGGCCAACTCAGAGGGTTGAGCACTGCAGGACGGAGTGCTGGGGACCGAGGCTAGGCTGTGCATGAAGAAAATCCTGGAAGAGTGCACAGAAGCCGGAGCAGCTGCAAATCACGCAGTACACAGGTTTGCAGTCTAGCGTAGGGAGGCAAGGACTTACCTCCACCAAACTTGGACTGAAGAGTCACTGGACTGTGGGAGTCACTTGGACAGAGTTCCTGTGTTCCAGGGACCACGCTCGTCAGGATGAGAGGGGACCCAGAGGACCGGTGATACAGTCTTTTGGTGCCTGCGTTAGCAGGGGGAAGATTCCGTCAACCCACGGGAGATTTCTTCTGTGGTTCTGGTGCAGGGTGAAGGCAGGCTACCCCCAGAGCATGCACCACATGGAAACAGTCGAGAAAGCCGGCAGGATGAGGCGCTACAATGTTGTTGGTAGTCGTCTTGCTACTTTGTTGCGGTTTTGCAGGCGTCCTGGAGCAGTCAGCGGTCGATCCTTGGTAGATGTCGAAGAGGGATATGCAGAGGAATTCTGGTGAGCTCTTGCATTCGTTATCTGAAGAATTCCCCAAAGCAGAGACCCTAAATAGCCAGAAAAGGAGGTTTGGCTACCAAGAAAGGAGGATTGGCTACCAAGAAAGGTCAGAGCCTATCAGAGGGGGTCTCTGACGTCACCTGCTGGCACTGGCTACTCAGAGCAGTCCAGTGTGCCCCCAACATCTCTGTTTCCAAGATGGCAGAGGTCTGGGACACACTGGAGGAGCTCTGGGCACCTCCCCTGAGAGGTACTGGTCAGGGGAGTGGTCACTCCCCTTTCCTTTGTCCAGTTTCGCGCCAGAGCAGGGCTGGGGGATCCCTGAACCGTTGTAGACTGGCTTATGCAGAAATGGGCACCATCTGTGCCCATCAAATCATTTCCAGAGGCTGGGGGAGGATACTCCTCCCCAGCCCTTCACACCTATTTCCAAAGGGAGAGGGTGTAACACCCTCTCTCAGAGGATATCCTTTGTTCTGCCTTCCTGGGCCAGGGCTGCCTGGACCCTGGGAGGGCAGAAACCTGTCTGAGGGGTTGGCAGCAGCTGCAGTGGAAACCCCGGAAAGGCAGTTTGGCAGTACCCGGGTTCTGGAATTTAGAGGCTAGAGGCCCAGGGGATCATGGAATTTCCCCCCCCCAATACCAGAATGGTACTGGGGTGACAATTCCATGATCTTAGACATGTTACATGGCATGTTCGGAGTTACCATTGTGATGCTATACATAGGTAGTGACCTATGTATAGTGCACGCGTGTAATGGTGTCCCCACACTCACAAAGTCCGGGGAATTTGCCATGAACGATGTGGGGGCACCTTGGCTAGTGCCAGGGTGCCCACACACTAAGTAACTTGGCACCCAACCTTCACTAGGTGAAGGTTAGACATATAGGAGACTTAGAAGTTACTTATGTGCAGTGACAAATGGCTGTGAAATAACATGGATGTTATTTTACTCAGGCTGCAGTGGCAGGCCTGTGTAAGAATTGTCAGAGCTCCCTATGGGTGGCAAAAGAAATGCTGCAGCCCACAGGGATCTCCTGGAACCCCAATACCCTGGGTAACTCAGTACCATATACAAGGGAATTATATGGGTGTACCAGTGTGCCAATGAGAATTGGTAAATTTAGTCACTAGCCTGCAGTGACAAATTTAGAAAGCAGAGAGAGCATAAACACTGAGGTTCTGGTTAGCAGAGCCTCAGTGATACAGTTAGGCACCACACTGGGAACACATATAGGCCACAAACTTATGAGCACTGGGGTCCTGGCTAGCAGGATCCCAGTGACACATAACAAACACACTGAAAGCATAGGCTTTTCACTATGAGCACTGGGCCCTGGCAAGCAGGATCCCAGTGAGACAGCGAAAACACCCTGACATATACTCACAAACAGGCCACAAGTGGGGGTAACAAGGCTAGAAAGAGGCTACCTTCCTACATATTGCCTTTGACCGTGTTTGTTTCTGTAATAATGTCAAAGCTGAAGAACGCCTTGGAAATGTTGCCTATCTGGATGACACACATGCACCCATGTGTATTGCTCCACATGCAAAAGGCTTCTATTTCAGGGGCATGCTTACTCTAAGGCCCTCACCAGAAGGTTGCACCAAATCAAGGGTAATACCCCAAGAAAGCAGTTATGTTACTGTGGTAGTGATAGATAGATATATCCCAATATATACAAAGCACCTCATAATATGGGGTATTATTCAGTTTAGGCTGTATAGCCCATAAATGACAACGAAATAGGAGGGATTACAATAGATTTACAGATCAAGGCCAAAGAAATAACCGGAACTTTTTGCACGTTTTTTCTTTATTTTCTTGCTCTTGTGTGGCCGGACAGCACTTTTACATACAAGGAAGCGTAATAAATAAATGAACAAACACTTCACTGGAGACTGTTTCTTTTGCTTTTGCAGCAGGTTAATACAAATTGCGGGCATCAAAGTAATCCACGTATTTTGCGCCAAAATTGCAATTCACGAAATCACAAGTAGCTCATGGGGTCTTTACAGGGCAATCAAGCAGTGCTTGAGGGGCTAATATGACAAAGCAGTGTGTGGGTTTATTTTCTGGAGGTTTGTGGGCATTTTATGGTCTTTTGGGCCAGCTTTTACTGTTGAGTTCCCTGATCTTACCATAAGCAATGACTGTAGCAAGCAGAATGCAAGTATTCTCCCATAATAGCTATAGAACATGTCTTTACCCGTTCAAAACTGCTCTATTTGAAAATGGGAACTACTCCTTTTAGCTCTATGATTTGCTAATGGTGTCCAATTTTATTATGTGCTCAGGCCTATTTTCTGGCTCAGTCCAACCCTGACCACATTTGTGCATGCTTACGTTTTGTATGCATTAGCACATTAAAGACAGAGCTTTTGGCTCTGTCAGTTCTTTCCACCCATCCCAAGCCATTACTAGATGTCTCTGTTGAGTCAATCAGAAGTCTTTGAAGATTCTTGTTCAAAGGAGTAACATAAGCCGTTACTAGATAATCCTCCTGAGTAAGTCACAAGTGCTTCTTGTAGAGTCTTAAAAGTGAAGTGCAGCAAGCCGTTATGAGATGTCCCTCCTGAATTGGACACAAGTAATTGAAGGTTGCTTCAGAAGGGTGCGGTAAAGCAATCTCTTCTTAGATGTACCTCTTCAATCAGACACAAGTCCTCTCTCTACAAGTCTGCCGTACTTTAGGCCATTTCTTGAAGTTCCATAGGCGTCCACCACTGTCACCTTAATCTCAGTATACTAGAGAGTTGATAAAAGAGTAGACACTCTTTTTGTCTCTATTACTGTTCAAATTGGAATTGAACAATAGCAAAAAGTTCAACTGTGCTTTGGGTTTGAGTATGGGAGAGTATAAGGAGAGCACAACCTCAACACAAAGATTTGCATGTTCACTTTTGCTTGTCTAATTATTTTTACTTCCTTTTATGATTCTTATTATTATGAATAAATATGTCAGTGTTGTTTTTTTATTGGTGGTAGTCATTATCCATCTCTGAATGCACCTCCTCTGTAATCTGGAAGAAGCAGGTCAACAGAGCGTAAGATGTGCACCTTTTATCAGTGACTGGTCCCCAGAAATCGTCTTTGTACTGTACATTGAATAGCGCTTTATTTATGCAGCAAATACAATGGCACAGTGGCCCAGAGGAAAAAGGGACCATTGCACCCACATTAAGACTGCCCTTTAACTCACAGCTAAAGGCCAGCGTGCCCATTTTCCATCTCAAGGGCCCATTGCATTTTTGCTACGCCAGTTCCCTAGTTTGAGTGCCTCAAATATTTCTCCTTTCGAAACAAAAATCTGCAAAGAACATGGAGCAGTGCTTGAACAGTGTGAATGGAATACTATTTGTAACTTTGTCAGCCAAGACAAATGTCATCTATGTGACTGCTTTGCCCATTGGGTATAAAAAGTAGCAACAGCCAGGTTTCCTTGTATAGAGTAATCAGACCACCATAAAAAAGTGTCAGATGTCCCTTACGCCAAACTTTCAGGGTCATATTTATAACCGGGGTTGTGCCGCTCTTGCACCACACAACATGGTGCATGTGTGTCGCAAGCCCAAAATGTGAATTATGAAGCCACGTGAGGCCACCTTGCATGGTCCTGAGTGGCTTCATAAATCTTGAGTAACGCAATGCAGGTGGAATCGCTGCATTGCCTTCCTCTGCCCCAAGGGGGGCTTTCCATGGGTGTTGCATGGGTGTTCCCACACAAAGCCCATGGATTTGACATATTCCCAGATTTACCTGAAGTGGTAGACCTGGAATGCACCAAAATGCTATTCTGCAGCACACATCGAAAGAGGAAAATGCCTCAGGCAATTGTTTTTCTGCCAGAATGTGCGGCTTCCTACACAAAAACAATCCTCCTTACAACGCAGACACCCTTGCACAATTGTGCAAGGGTGCCTGCGTTGGCGCTAGGCATCCAAAACAGTACCAGTTCAGGGACAAAGACAGGAATGCACCATATTCTTTTAAATACGGAGCATTCCTGCCCTTTCCCTGTGACACAGTGCAGCAACGTGACTTACTCTGCTGCACTGATTCACATTCTTATAAATATGTGCCTCATTTTGGGCTGAGCACCCGCCAGCTCTGCTGTCGGAAACATCCTGACTTTTGCTTAACCACCATTGTTCCGCAGCAGACATGGATTTGGAAATCCTGCCCTCTTGAGGGAAAGTATTCTAACGCCATGTCCACTGTGTTTTCTTCTGCCAGGGCATCTCCATGCGGAACATGGTGGTATATAGCATGAAATAATGATCAGTGTTCCTGAGGACTTATTGCAGTTTTGCAGGAAGTGCTCCAATTGTGTCAGAAGTACCACTTTAGTGAATATTTCTTCCATATGAGTGGGGAACTCTCCAAAATCTAGAGGACCACTTTTATATGTACGCAGATGACACCTAAATATTATTGGTGTGCCAATCCCCAACAACAACCAGTGCCGTTAACTAAACGCCACCCCTGTTATGGACTTTTCGGCTATCACATGCACACTGCTTAAACTAAGACCAAGCAAAACTGATATTGTTTTTTACCAAAGCTTCTCTTTGCTATTTTATACTGCAGTTTGACCTGAATTACACAACCTACACCATCTCCTGCTAAAGCAGTTCACAATCTAGGTAGTTTTTTGGAATCCAATCTATTCTTAGAAGCTCAAGTGACACAACTTCCTGATATGTGCTATAGCCAACTTGTGGTCTTGAGGACACTACTCTTTCAAATTGGTGACAGCTTGCACACACCAGTATTAAATGCCCTGATACAATCCAGATTAAACAATGTTAAAAACTGTCACGCCGCTGCCTGGCGCCGATGGTAGCTTCTGAGTGGGTCTAGGGCAAGTGGGACGGAAAGCTTCCTGGACTCGAGCAAGCCCTTGGGAGCACCGGCTGGCCGCCACAATCCCACAAGAAACTTTCATTACTGCGGCCCGCTCACTGGTACAGTCTCCTGCGCCCTAGCTCTTCTCCTTCAGGGGGATCCTGGTATGAAATGCCTTTGGCACTTCCATTCTCCTGAATCCTCTGCTTCCCAGAATTCTCTAGTGAGGGTTCCTGGGGTTAATATGACGGTGTCACCCCATTTTTCCCTATGGGTGTTTCCCAATCCAGCATGTCGGTACCACTGTCCTTGAGGTAATTTCCTGCTGTTAGGGTATAAAAGGAAAGCATTCCTTTACTCTTTGTGTTGCATCACTTCATCTGTCTTGTCGGCGTGTATCCTCTCTCCTGCTTTTTCTATATTGTTGTTGGGTTTGTTAGTCTCTGGTTGTTCCTGTACATGGCTGTTCTGAATTCTCTTCTAGCTTTCTCCAGCCCATTGAAAGTGTTTAGTCTTCATTTTGTCTGTCTCCATTCATCCCACCTGTAGTCTCAGTGCCATCTAGGAGGTTTTTTACTTTCAGACTTTTTTCTCCATTTGGGCACCTTTTCGAAGGCACCATCTGATTACGTGTTTCCAAGTGCAAACTGCATCGCGGCTACTGGAAGAGGTTGCCCTTACTTGTGGCAGATCAAGACTGTTAAACTTGGGCTTTCTGACCAACCCACAGCCAGAGGTGCCTCATTAGTATCAGTACCCGGACAATACCAGCTACCTGGCTGCCCAGGAAAACGTCTTTACTGTTTGCAGCTGGTCCCAAGTGCTGTTGCCTGGCAACTAACCCACATTTTAAGTTGTGACAGGATTACTCCCATTCTAAAACACCCTTACTGGGTACTGGTTCGTTCCACAATAGCCAAAAGGCTCTTAGGCCCATATTTATACTTTATCGGCGCCGCATTTGCGTCGTTTTTTGACGCAAAATCGGTGTAAACGTACAAAATACAATTGTATTTTGTAAGTTTGCGCTGCTTATGCGTCAAAAAACGACGCAAATGCGGCGCTAAAAAAGTATAAATATGGGCCTTAGTATTTTCCATAAAATAATGCACCACTTTAGCCCTCGTTTCTTTAGCAACCCAATAAAACCCTATATTCAATAAATCAATTTCTTCCTTCAAGTCTCCAGAGCAGATCAGTGACCTTTGGGAACAGATTATTCTCTATTGCAGCAGAAAAACTTTGGCATTGGCTTCCAACCGCATCATTATCCCCCACATCCACCTTTAGCTGTTACATTACCTTCTCAGCACCAAGAAGGTATGTGATAATTTGCGCTCTATAAACATAACACAACCTAACTCTAGAATGTTCAGGTGGTGTGTTGCTGGGTCGATGGAGACTATGCTCACAATAATATAGAGATGTCTGTAAGAGGCAGGGGTTGCTTCTTATACTGAATGGTGATTTGGTCCTCTCTTATTTGTGGAGAACAACTTTCTGTTACAAATAATATGTGTGCACTTTATGGATGTTTTGCGCAACTAGGCACTTCTGAACCGCCAGCTTGGGCATTGAGAGCCTCAATAAAGCAAAGTCAATAGATTAAGCTGGCCTTCCTTGCATTGATCACAAGGACGGAAGAGGTTTAGTTCTGGCTAAACCTTATCCAGTAGCAATAAAGTCTGCCGAGTTTAAAACTTATCAACGTTAGATGTACTTACAAAGGTCTAAGAGAGAAACAGATAACAATAATGCCCAGATAGTACTGTTTATGTCTACACAACACAATAAGGGAAGGCTATCTAATCATCTTGGTTTCAGAGTTCATTGAAAGGCATTCATGACTATCTTCTCTGTCCATTTGGCATAAGGACAATAGACTGATGAACCGCATAGCACACATAGGGGTCAGCAGGGCAGTCTCCACATGGGTGTGTGTTGCTGATTGCAATGCTGAAGAATCATCTGTATTTTGTTTTATAACTTACCTGGGTCAATTACTTCATCTGCTTCTGCCTTACTGTCTTTATATAGACGGACTGTTAAAGTGTCTTGCTTGAAGGTATTTCTGTTACAGGTCACCATTCAAATGTTGGGGGACACAGTTCAAGTATGCATCATTCCATGGAGACCAGGCCATGGGACCTTTGTACCACAAATTGGAGGTCATATCTTAAAGTATTCATGTTGGAAGCGAGTATATTTTGTTACCTGTGCATGCACTTGATTTTTCAAGCACATGTCCTTGCATGGAGATAATTGCACAGTTTAAGATTTTTGTAAAGGTTTTCCCTGTTATGGACAGATGCCATCTCATCCCTCTTCCTCCTATTTTCGTTTATTTCTCTTCATTAGAAGGGATCTTTTGAAAATGTCTCCATCTTACCTAAGTTTGCATGTTGTCATATGAGACAAATAACCTAGTGCAATATACAACGTATATTAGACGATGTATGCGATGTGTTGTAATGTATGTGTGTGTTTATTGCTACTATTTTAATGCTATTTGTGCACTGGGTTGGATTTGCCCTGATCGACAACTAAAAGTGGTATCAGCTCATGGCTAAAATAAAGCCATTTTTAGCTTCAAAACTCAGTAGTCTCCCACCTGAATTAGATCTTTTGGCATGTATGGAGTATCAATCTTAAACGTCCCTGGACATAATTCCTTGACCTGGTTTTTCCTACATAAATATGTTTAATTCCTGTAGTAAGCAGTGAAAATACATTCTACAAGAAAAAATTAAATGAAAATCGAAGGCAAAATGGCAGCACTGAAGTGAAGTGTAACTCGATTTCAGAACTGTAAGGATGGATCACATCATGTTGCTATATGAGGACCCCAGATTGTGGTGCGTGGTGATGTTAAAAAGGATATTTGTGATACAATTTATGGCCTGAGGGCTGATCTTGGACTAGCATTCCTAATAGAGTGGTAACTGAAAATTGAGAAATGTAGTCTCCCTATCTATTTCCACAATGTGAAATCTTTTTTTTGCTGTACCTAATTCCTAAGTCTTGCGGGAATTCTATCTTTCATCCTTTATTCAAGAAAGGGGATAGTTCCTAACCATTATCCTGTCAACCAAAAGTTCTCTGAGATGTGCATGGTAGGATTTATGCAGATTAAGTACTGCGTGGTTTAAAGGAATAGGCTGAACAAAGCCATTGATTTGCATAGTCCCGTAACATAGACATGGATAGTGAACCATTACACGTACAGTCATTCCCACCTCAACTGGGCCTAACTCATGTAAGTGTTTTGCAGCAATCAGATTATGGTAGATCAAACAGCAAAGGGCCTCTAGTAGTGGCTTTCTGTACTCCACCAGTATAATTAAAAAACCGAGATAGTGGTAAACCAACAAATATCTGGGGTGGACATTTTGGGCCAAGGAAAATCTGGTGAACTAGAGAATTAGCAACACAAAGATGGCCCTAATATAAATATTTGGGGGCTGTTGCAAATGGTTTCCACTCATTTAGTCCACCAGGATTTTTCACTTTTGTTGACCCGGTTTTCGGACTTTTCCTGTGGGTGAGTCTCACTGTCTGTCTCACTCAAGATAAATTCAGGGTAATGGGACTCAGCTTGTTTACCGCCAGTGTCAACTTATTAAGATAAGGCTTCTGCAGTGCATTAAGGGTAAGAGGCATTAGACTGGTTGCTTGTGAACATGTGTGTGCATATTTTATGGCCTGCATGTGTGACACTAATGTTGTGCATAACCTGGTAATTGTGCACAGGCATTCTAGCACAGAAAGGACTCTGCAAGGGTAGGTGCTGACCTGGGGTATGCCTTATAATATTAGTGAAGTATAGAAAAAGTATACCCTGCTCGAATAGGAACAGTCCAGCCCAAACTGCCAGGCAAGGTTCTCCCTGAATTAGAGCACAAGCAACCTAGGGCCAGTTTTGCCCTGATTAGGCCTCATCAGACAGGTATAGCTTGTTTCAATGGACACAGTGAACACGGGACCCTCATCAGGGTATCCCTATCCCACCTAGGTCAACACACTGAAGTATACAAAAAGTGATTGAAGGAATGCTTCAGTTAATCTCAGCCACTTGTAATTTGCATATGGCTGGGTCCAAACTGAGGTGGCATGGTGGGCAAAAACACTGGACTGTGAGGTAGCCCCAAGCAAATGTCAGTGGCTGAGATTAGTTCAAACATTCCATCATCAGCTTGTTGCTGTTATAATATTAGTGGGCATACATGGGTAGGTCTGTAGTGCTTTCACTGTATTATTATACATATAGGTGACATCTGCCTTAAAGTGCACATTTGCTTCACTTAGGCCTATACAGTCCAGCAAGGTGTCAAACTGGAGTAAAACATGCAAGCTGTGTTTGAATATGCAATTCCCAACACACCACATATACATCTTATAGGTTATCAAGAATTCTCATACTTTTCTTGATCAGCTCATAATCAGATGCCAAGCCTTTGTCCCCTCTACTGTGTCAATTTAATTATTCTGCTCTTCACCAGAGAGATCAAAGTCCTCCCCACAAAAAGGAGCAATTATCAGTGATTGGCCCAGTTCCTGGGAGAAGAAAGAGGCATGGGGAAAATATGCATCTCATTGTTAGCTTGTCACGCTTCACCTGGGCTAGGACAGACCTGGCCCACTGATTAAAGGGGGAAGCCCAGACATCCAGGGCCAACACAGGAAGGGCTTGCTTTTTAAGTTTTGGTAGGAAGGAATCTGGAAGTGATGTGAGCTAGGGGCAGGGATTAGGCCTTCAGAGAAGCTCTGTTCAGAGAAAATATGACAGCATCCTTTTTGGATTGTCCTAGAAGGCTGTGCTGGATGGTTGTGATGGGGGTAGAGTGATGATGTGGCATCCTGGGTGCCTGGCATCGAGAACATTCCAGCCCCACTTAAAACCCCCTTGCCTCCAGCTGGCCCCAGGACTAGGCTGGGTCTCTCCAGGGCCAGTGAAGCATGCCCCGTTATGCTCCTCCTGCCATTCCAGGTGCTTTGCGACACAGGAGGAGGCTATGGGGCTAGACAGTGGGGGCAGGGTGTCCTGCTGGCTGGTAGCTAAGGGGGTATGCTAGATGCCCTCCCCAGCAGGAGAGAAGGCTGGCACAGGGATCCAGAAAACCATGCTCCCGGCGAAGGGAACCTTTTTAAAGGTCAGGAGGCCTGTTGAACATGCTCCTGATGACAAAAATCAGCACAATGGGGCCATGTTTATACAATTGGAAAGATTTGAGCCTTTTAAAAAGTGAATCATGAAAAACAAGCATGTCGCATGCCACTTATGTCTCTGAAAACATCCCAAGGGTATGCTAGGGCCCAGAAGATGGTGCATCTTTGTTTAATTGTCCTCTTTTGGGAAAGGGCATGCTTAAAGAATGGCAGTCAGGTGCATTGCCTGCCTCCCATGTCAGTATCTGGGGAGGGGTTATGCCGACTTCAAGCTCCCTGTCCACTCCCACCACAGGCAGGGAAATCTGCACAAAGAAGTTTGCTTGCGCCTCAACAGGAGCACATAGAGACATGGTGACTCGTGTGCACGGCACAGGAGTTGTACTCATGTACACAGAAGCTAGCTAGGGTTGCAGTGACCTTGGGCTCATCCACAGACCTCAATGAGCAATTGAAACTATGGGTGCCACAGTTGGGAGTGGGGCACCCAATAGAAAATCAAGGTATCAGGTATGAGGCCGCAGAAGGAAGCTGGAAGCGAGATAATAAACAATTCATGTTTCCTGACCAAGGAGTGCCCTTTAATGTCATGTGAGGGTTGTACTTGCATATTGTTTGGTGCTTGTAGTAACCCAATTATGGTAGGGTCACTACCAACATGAGTATTCAGTGTTGTGGTGGGCTGCAGGGAGTGCAGCATCCCTGCTGCCCCTCCAATGTATTATTAACTTGCCCTACGTTTCCTGGCAGATTAAATTCATAACCCCCATAAGACGTTCTGTAGTTATTCATAGCACTTCCTGGGCAGGAACATTTCCTCCAGCCTCTGGAGTGCAGTGTTCCCCTGTGGCTGGTTCTATGGAGGCCCTATGGGACTCAAAGAATGAGAAGAAGGAGCAATTATCAGTGATTGGCCCAGTTCCTGGGAGAAGAAAGAGGCATGGGGAAAATATGCATCTCATTGTTAGCTTGTCACGCTTCACCTGGGCTAGGACAGACCTGGCCCACTGATTAAAGGGGGAAGCCCAGACATCCAGGGCCAACACAGGAAGGGCTTGCTTTTTAAGTTTTGGTAGGAAGGAATCTGGCAGTGATGTGAGCTAGGGGCAGGGATTAGGCCTTCAGAGAAGCTCTGTTCAGAGAAAATATGACAGCATCCTTTTTGGATTGTTCTAGAAGGCTGTGCTGGATAGTTGTGATGGGGGTAGAGTGATGATGTGGCATCCTGGGTGCCTGGCATCTAGAACATTCCAGCCCTACTTAAAACCCCCTTGCCTCCAGCTGGCCCCAGGACTAGGCTGGGTCTCTCCAGGGCCAGTGAAGCATGCCCCGTTATGCTCCTCCTGCCATTCCAGGTGCTTTGCGACACAGGAGGAGGCTATGGGGCTAGACAGTGGGGGCAGGGTGTCCTGCTGGCTGGTAGCTAAGGGGGTATGCTAGATGCCCTCCCCAGCAGGAGAGAAGGCTGGCACAGGGATCCAGAAAACCATGCTCCCAGCGAAGGGCACCTTTTTAAAGGTCAGGAGGCCTGTTGAACATGCTCCTGATGACAAAAATCAGCACAATGGGGCCATGTTTATACAATTGGAAAGATTTGAGCCTTTTAAAAAGTGAATCATGAAAAACAAGCATGTCGCATGCCACTTATGTCTCTGAAAACATCCCAAGGGTATGCTAGGGCCCAGAAGATGGTGCATCTTTGTTTAATTGTCCTCTTTTGGGAAAGGGCATGCTTAAAGAATGGCAGTCAGGTGCATGGCCTGCCTCCCATGTCAGTGTCTGGGGAGGGGTTATGCCGACTTCAAGCTCCCTGTCCACTCCCACCACAGGCAGGGAAATCTGCACAAAGAAGTTTGCTTGCGCCTCAACAGGAGCACATAGAGACATGGTGACTCGTGTGCACGGCACAGGAGTTGTACTCATGTACACAGAAGCTAGCTAGGGTTGCAGTGACCTTGGGCTCATCCACAGACCTCAATGAGCAATTGAAACTATGGGTGCCACAGTTGGGAGTGGGGCACCCAATAGAAAATGAAGGTATCAGGTATGAGGCCGCAGAAGGAAGCTGGAAGCGAGATAATAAACAATTCATGTTTCCTGACCAAGGAGTGCCCTTTAATGTCATGTGACGGTTGTACTTGCATATTGTTTGGTGCTTGTAGTAACCAATTATGGTAGGGTCACTACCAACATGAGTATTCAGTATTGTGGTGGGCTGCAGGGAGTGCAGCATCCCTGCTGCCCCTCCAATGTATTATTAACTTGCCCTACGTTTCCTGGCAGATTAAATTCATAACCCCCATAAGACGTTCTGTAGTTATTCATAGCACTTCCTGGGCAGGAACATTTCCTCCAGCCTCTGGAGTGCAGTGTTCCCCTGTGGCTGGTTCTATGGAGGCCCTATGGGACTCAAAGAATGTAAAAGAGTCTGGCACATATGTTAAATTGCAATACTTTGCTAACAGTATAATGATGAACAATCTTTACATCAACAATGAATGCATATGAGAATTATTATTGATTCTATTGCATTAGAAGGACATTCTAACATTTGCTTGCTGTTTTATTATTGTAGCAGACTCCTCATTAAAGTCAATAGGCCTGCCTTATATATACTGAGGAGGTGACCCCCTTACAAAGCCAGTAACCCTAACATATATACAGTATATAATGACACTCCCTTATGTGAGGTTATATATATCTGATATAGGTGGGGACATTGTGATTGTGGGGCTCAGCAGACATTGGGCTGAATGTAATGTGATATAAGGGTATCATCAAAACAATTTCCATATATCTGAGATACATATTTCTAATTGAATGCATTGTCTTTAGTAGTATCTATGAAAAAGCACTGACAGGACCATAATTTAGTGCATGTTATTGTTGCGTACCAGCGAATGGGGAACACTGGCCCACACTTTCTCTCCTGTGTAGGCCTTGGACTGCAATGCTTCACTCTCCTGAGAGCATCAATTGCTACAATGGGGTACTTGGTTTCCAGTAAAATAAAATGTGGATTTATTACTTGCGCAGGACTCACATCCTTCACAACTAATAGCCCAATTTCTTACAGGGACTTAGATCAAAATGTTACAGGGTCTGTTGTGTCCCCTTGAAAACTGAAGATACTTTTTTGATTTATGGACCTTTTACTTATGTCTGCACCGTCCCTTCCTTAACCTGTGTGAACAAATAAAACATATTTCCTCAGATTCGTGCAGCTGTAACCACCTTCAATTATGTGTCATAGCTAAGGCTGTCACTGGCTATCAGAAGTGCCTATCTCTGATGGGGAGCAACTTTTGCATCTTGTCTTCTGAGGCGTGAAAAACTGATTAAAGTTTTCCCTAATGAAACTGTTTACATTTCTGTTACTATTGGAACCCATAATATTTCGTTCACGTGCTTTCAAAATAGGCGCCTGTGTGTGTTCATTGTAAAAAAATTATCATTGAGCGCTATTTAAAACCTTCCTACAGAAAGAAAGCAATTTGAGTCTTGTTTTCTGTCTGCGAGCTAGCGTTCACTAACCTTTGCCAGAGTAACCCTCTAGCCAATTGACTCTGTGATTAAGACACTATTATGTTTTTGTTAATATTCCCTTTTAGAATCTGATAGGCATATGATTTCTTCAATTTCCATCTGTAATTTCAGGAAACTGATAAGAGTTTTAGTTGATGTCTTCTAATTTATGTGGCTTTTCTTAGAACAAACTTCACAATAGTTTGACACCATGCAGGGTTCTGCATTTCATGCAATATTTAATGTACCACATCCGTATGCTCAGTGCCAAATTTCTTAGAGTGTAGTCTAATGAAGCCAAATCTCACCATGACGGGGCTTTTCCTTTCAGTATCATCTGTCTCCTAAGCTATCTTAAGTTATCTGTGAGGGGCAAAGCAAGAAATATTGTCCTCATGTTTGACTCAATCCCTACATGAGTTACAATGCAGCGAGGTTTTAAAAAATGTAGCAGATGCACACACACATTTAAAGAAGTAATAATTAAGCGATAGATAAATCTTGATTTCTGGAAATTATATTGGGAGGATTAAATTAATTTGCCCCTTAGATGAACAAATTTGTACATCGTATCTCTTCCAACTAGAGGAACATTATTTTGCTATTTGTTTCTCTGCATTTCCTTACTTCAATTGAAGTCAGGTTTCAATACCTTCAGACACTCAGTGGCTTTTGTTGTTGATGCAGCTTCAAAAGAGAAACGGTTCTGCATCCGTGTATTTATTCCCTGCTGACTGGGGTATACTAATGACATTCTTTAAAGTTTTTATTAAATGAAGTTGGCATGCATACTTCTCTCTCCGCTACATTATTTGCTTTTAGTGATCATAATTCCACAATGATGGCCTGCCTGGCTAAATTCTTGGATTTTGTTCGTGGTGGATAAAGCCTCTACATTTTGATTTACTACTTTTGTTTGTTAATTGTACATTTGATGTTAGGCTTTGGGATGGGTATTACATGTTTGAGGTTCCTTATGTTAAACATGTTAAACATTAAATATGAATCTGCCCTTATGGCAACTAACATAACCTCTGTGAAAGGTCAAAATGTATTTGTAGGATATCTCTAAATGTATATGCCAGAGGAAAATCGATTGTATATTTGCCATTTGCTAAGAGGAAATATTAAGAACTAGCATTAAACATAACAGATTTCAAGGAACTCGAGAACAGGTATGCTCCAAGAAAGAACTGAGGTAAAAAAAACATGATAGTTAAGAATTATGAAACAAACAATGTTGACACATAAAAAAGCAGAAAATGTATTATTATACCTGAAGCAAAAATAAGGAGATGAAAAGTGTAGGCAACCACTTGCTCGCTTCAATAAAGAGCAGGCATTTCAAAACCAAATATATATTATGGATAATAATATATACTTTATACTTGACCACTAATGCATTGTACACAAATTTAAGTATTACTATAAAAATGTATATCAGAAGGAAAGTACTGATGAGGAGCTACTTAACCTTTTAATGTCAAATGGAAGTTACTACAGGTGAGTAAGCTAGGCAATAAGAAGGTGAATAAAGAATTTACTATGTGGCAAATAGAAAAGTCAGAGGCAAATAAGAAGGTGAATAAAGAATTTACTATGTGGCAAATAGAAAAGTCATAGGCAAAATGCAAAAGGCCAAGTCATCGGAACTCAGTTGAATTGTATCTGTGTATTAGACCTGGCTTGCTTGGTGTGGTTTCCCCTGACTTTGTTTACCTCCTGACTTCCTGTTTTGCTTACTTTGGGCCTGATTTAGATTTCAGTGGACGGGTTACTCCGTCACAACGGTGACAGATATCCTGTCTGTCAAAATATAAATCCCATAGGGAATAACCAAAAGGTTAGACATGTACTTCTAGGTTTTACTCTTAAATTTGTTGTTCAGTATTGCAAGGCCTTTCTCTCCCAGAAGTTAACATTGAGATTGTCTTACTAAAGTGGTTTCCAACCTTTCGACTCCTGAGGACCCCCACTGAATCACTATAGGAAGCCAGGAACCCCCAAGCAATTTGTCCGATTTAAATTTCAAACATTAAAACAGTAATTTGCAAAAAATATACAAACAAGTACATACCAAACAAATCCTTGAATTACTAAAGATACAATTATGTTTTATTGAACAAATATGCAAAAATCAAAAACTTTTAATCGGAGGGTTGGGGCTGCATCTTGGTGGCTAACTTTCCAATGTTTGGTTTTAATTAGGAAAGCTTAATCCTCATGTCAGATTCTACATTTTCCAAGCAATTTCTGTTTTTATTTTTTAGGTACATGAGATCAGAGAAAGCATTTTCACATACATAAATGGTGGAGAAAGGAAGCAAAACCATAAGGGCCTCTCATGTCTCCATAGCCTCTATGTCACGTGTAACTCATTTGTTTTATAGCACCTCCTATACCAGTGTAGGGTGTCAGAGCACTTTACAGGGGACTACAGGGTGTAGGATTTACATATCATCCATACTGGTAGACATTTTCTAAGTGTGTTTGGTCAAGAGAAGCACAAACTCAGGACTTAGAACATAACACAGTGGTTAGCATTGACGTTAATAATTAGAATGTATTTCTACACAAGCAAACCTTTTTTAGCAGCATACGGATCATGAAGTACATTAATCACCAGAGTTATCTTGACCCTTTTATTTTTGCCCAAAAGATGCTTGATGTACAATGAAGTTTGCAGTGCTTTTAAAACAGCTGCACAAAGGAAGTAATAAATATATAAATATGCATTTGCTTCTGTCAGAGGCCTCAGCTGGAGAAGTGCCTTCCTGCTACACAGGCCTGCGCAGCCCCGGGAATGTGTCATTGACCCCGGGGGGGCGTGGACCACAGGTTGGCAACCACTGTCTTATTAAATTCAATAAGTGTCATTTCCAAATGGGACTGATAGATATTTAGAGTTTGGGGTCTCTGGACTCACAATTTTAAATCACACCTTATGGCGAAGTCTAATTTTAAGTGGAAAGTCTGAAATGGCCATTTATAGAAAGTTTGCATTTTCTTAATTTAAACATTCTGTGCCTTTGCCTGTCTCTAATCACACATCTGGGTAGGTGACAGCTGGGCTCTTGTGCATTCCCTCTAGACAGCGACACACTGTCTAGAGGGAATGCACACACAAAGGGAGCATAGGTGTAGCTGACGGGCCATCCTCGGAAGGATGGGAGGGAGGAGCTGACACTTACACCTGAAAAGGCTAGGTCCTGAGCCCTCACAAAGGGCTGCATAGCCCCCTGTAGTGTGTCTGGAGCCAGGGAAGCAAGGACCGGGACTTTGTGCACCTTAAAGGCCTCTCTTTGAAGTCTCCCCACTTCAAAGGCACAACTAGGTATAGGTAGTGCACCAAATCAGTACACTTCTGGACCTGAGGACATTCTGCCAGGAAAAAGGACTACTGTACTGCTATAGGGACTGTCATTCTGCTGAAATTCTCCTAGACGTTGCTGGATTCCTGCTTTGCTGTGCTTGCCCTGATGCCTAGGAGTGAGAAGGACTGGGCCTACATCTCTACATCCCCAGAACCAAAGTGACTCCAAGGGCTTTCTGGGTTGCCTCCTTTTCTGAAGTCTCAGGGACATCAAAGACTTCACTCACTTCTGCCACAGCTGCTGTACTCTGCCAACTGTGAGTCCTGCCCTGTCAAGTGGTACCAATCCAGTCCTGGGCCCTTGGAAGTGGGTTTTCCCTGTGCTGATTCATTAGAATCCACACATTGACGTCACTGCACTAATCCAAACTACATATCACCTTGACGCTGACACATTGCTTCTGCTGAGGACACTCCATGATCGATTGGGTGGCTCAGGATCGACGCATCGCCATCAGCCCTGACGCATCACCTTCAAAAAGGGTTCAACGCTGCACCACTGCTTGAGGATTGATGATTTCGCAGCTCGACAACGAAGCATACCTGATTGTGCGGATCTGAACTGCGGCATTGTCTTTTCATTGTCTCCTCTGCTCCTCGCATCAGATCCATGACATTGATGCAACCCTCCTCACAAGGTACTTTTTCAGCGGGACAAGGTTGGTCAATGTATCTGGCCCATGCTACATCGCAGTCATATAGAACTTTGGATTTACCTCGGTCTAGTGCGACCAGATAGCGCCAGTTTGCGGTTTCAGTTCCTAAGCACTATATTTGCAGATAATCTTAAAAAATTCACATCTTGAGTTCAATTGATTGGATTTTTGTCGTTTTTCTCTTGTTTTGTTCATTAAAGTAGGATCTATGGTCCTAACTTGGTGTGGAATTTTTTTGGGTGGTGTTTTCACTGCTTTATTATTTTAAGTGTTAATACTTTACACATTGCCTCTTACGTTAAGCCTGTCTGCTCTGTGCCAAGCTACCAAAGAGTGTGCACGGGTTCATTTATGGTGTGCATCTGACTGACAAGGATTGTCGTTCCTGCTTGGACAGGGTGCATACCTGTGTCAACCAGAAACCCTATTTCTAACACAGTGTTTTAGGGATAATTTGATTCCATTAATCATTAATATATACAATGAACGTACAACTTGGTCACTCCTTTTGTATCTCAAAAGAATCCCATATAACAGTAATTATCAAAAAAGACAGAGATCCTGAATGGTGTGCGAGTTATCATCCCATATCATTCCATATCACTGACTATTTTTAAAGAGTTTGGCCAGCAGGAGTAGAAAACTGATTCATAGAGAAAAGCAGAATTTAATAGTTGCAGGCTAGTTCATGTGAAAACGGGACAACTATCAATTTTGCTGAAGCTGCTGAAGAATAAAGGACTCTTAGGGCCATATTTATACTTTTTGACGCAAAACTGCGCTAACGCAGTTTTGCGTCAAAAAAATTGCGCCGGCTAACGCCATTCTGAAGCACCATGCGGGCGCCGTATTTAATCAATGACGTTAGCCGGCGTTAGCCACCGGCGCTGCCTGGTGTGCGTGAAAAAAAACGACGTACACCAGGCAGCGCCGGTGTAGGGGGATATGGAGCTTGGGCACCAAAAAATGGGGCAAGTCAGGCTGAGGCAAATTTTTCGCCTCAACCCGATTTGCACCATTTTTTTCGACTCCCAACCCCCATAGAAATGACTCCTGTCTTAGCAAAGACAGGAGTCATGCCCCCCTTGCCTAATGGCCATGCCCAGGGGACTTCTGTCCCCTGGGCATGGTCATTGGGCATAGTGGCATGTAGGGGGGCACAAATCAGGCCCCCCTATGCCACAAAAAAAATATATATATATACTTACCGGAACTTACCTTAATCTCCCTGGGATGGGTCCCTCCAGCCTTGGGTGTCCGCCTGGGGTGGGCAAGGGTGACAGGGGGTGTCCCTGGGGGCATGGGAGGACAACTCTGGGCTCCTTCCGAGCCCACAGGTCCCTTAACGCCTGCCTTGTCCAGGCGCTAAAAAACGGCGCAAAAGCGTCCGTACGTCATTTTTTTTGACCCGCCCACTCCCGGGCGTGAATTTTGCCCGGGAGTGTAAATACGGCGCACATGCCTCGGAGTCAACTTTTTAGACGGGAACGCCTACCTTGCATATCATTAACGCAAAGTAGGTGTCCATGCTAAAAAATGACGCAAACTCCATGGACTTTGGCGCTAGACGCGTCTAACGCCAAAGTATAAATATGGAGTTAGTTTTGCGTCGGAATTGCGTCAAAAAAAACGACGCAATTCCGGCGCAAACAGAGTATAAATATGCCCCTTAGTATTATACCCCGTATGGATGCTAAGGAGGCTTTCAAGCATATCACATGGTAATATTTTCTAACTGTGTGGGCAAGATAGGCGTGTCCCCTCTGCCTATTTAACTTGGTAATTGAAGCTCAAACAGGGGCACTAAGAAGTAATCCATTAAATCCTGGAATATATATTGTCAAGAATGAACATAAGACATGCTTACTTGTTGATGACATACTATATGCATCCTTAGTTGCATTTAGTGCTTTCTTTGGCTAAAGAATCAACTGGCAAAACTCCACATTGATCTATACCACCTTGCATCCACAGCATACCTTTGATAAATATAAATTTGCATGGACAGAAAACTATGCTTATTATCTTGGCATAAAGTTTACAAAAATCATTAAGGAATAGTACAGCTGAACACTGACACACCTCAGGGTAATCTCAATACGGAAGTTATAGTTGGATGGTTCACTTTCAAACTGAGGCTTCGGGTTAATTTCAACATATTATTGTGGCAGGGGTGCCAAAATCTTGTACTGTAAAAAACAATTTACTTATACAAATACATTTGCAAGGTTTGAACAGCTCCTCGTTAACATTTTATGGGAGGTACTAGGCAAACATTTGACTGAAAAGATTACAAACACCCATGTGCAAAATGGTTTTGGTCTTCTGTGCCTTAGGAGCACCCATAATTCTTCTCCAGTCAAGTTATTTTTTCAAACCCCTGAACAACGAAATATTAAGCTTACAGTTTTTTCGTAAGAAGTATTATGTTTCTCTTACATGCTACCATTATATGTCCCTTATATGTCTTCCTTCAGAATTCTTGTTAACACCGCATTGGTTGCATGATTTGTGTTCTTTATGCTGATTTAAACATCTCCTTCTCATGTAAACCAAACTTCATTCGTGCGTGAACTTCCACTTTTTCCTACCTTATGCTATGGCAAAAAGATTGTTAATTGACCCTAATATCGGCAATGCACACCGCACATTCCACACAAATCATGCTATACCTTGCAGTGCTCCTTCTACTGCAATTTTTAGTAAGGTCCCCCTTGCCCACCTGAATTCCTTCTGACAATAATATGAAATTAGCATTATTGATCAAGGCAATAAAACACCGTATTGTTTTCTTTTATACAATGTATCTGTCTGAAAATCTGTGAAGTATATTTACTTTAATATAACTCATCAAAATCCTTCTTTACAAATACATATTTATCTTTCGAAAATGTGTGAGGCTCGGTACAGAAGTGAACACAATGACCAAAGATGTTTTCAAGTACCGATTACAAATGCTGAAGACAGTGTGGTAAGCCAGGAGATGAAATACATATATGGTTATTCTGTCATAAATTGTCATAAATGGAGAAATTTAACATGATTAATACAAATTATTTATATTGGATTTAGTTGCTAGCATAGGCTTTTTCTAAACAAATGGACCGTTAAGTGGAGTATTCCTGTTCATCATAT
Organism: Pleurodeles waltl; assembly: GCF_031143425.1. Lineage (NCBI taxonomy): Eukaryota > Metazoa > Chordata > Amphibia > Caudata > Salamandridae > Pleurodeles > Pleurodeles waltl. Next base: position 843,686,227 of record NC_090443.1, read on the forward strand.
TAGTGTGTTGCAACTAGTCATTGGTGTCTAATGGTCTCTATTGATTTAGTTAGCCTGTAGAATTTGACTTGTTTTTTTTTTTAAACTGAGCAAATATATCAGACCCTGATTTAGATGTTGGTGGTAACTGTACCACCATTGAGTTTTTGACTGAAATCCTGTCGCTGTCTTGTTGGTCCGCCAACTGTATTTAGATGTTGGCGGACCCATAGCCGAAAGCCCATATTCAAACTGCTGTTTCCGCCAGGAAACACCGCCCACGTCAATGGCGGGAGAGGGAAAAGTGGATGCCAGTAGGACCCCAGGCACCCTTTCCTCCGTGCAGATTTGGATGTGCCTTGCCGCCAAGAAAAATGTGTTAATCCGTCATCCACTTCTATGTTCACAGATTGGTGGGGAAGGGGTGAAAACTCACCTTTTTTCCCGATTCCACTTCTGTTTTCAACTGGACCCAACTGGACAACACCTGCTGTCGCTGCTGTCACCGACCCACAGTGAAAACACGACCCCCCCCAATGCCAGACTCAAAGGAAGGGATGCCACATTGCCAGGGTATGTTGGGTGGGCACTGCACGGGATGTCATTACCACCGCAGTCATATGCATGTAACAGTAATCTTTTTTAATCACTGTGACATGCATATGTCAGGGAGACAATTGTGTCACACATGACTGGGGACACATTGGTACAACACACATTTTGCACATGTACACAACGGTCATTGTGGTTTCAGTATTCATTGCCAAATGAATGCTGGCACTACAATGACAGTACATTCACAGTTGCTAACGGTGTCCATGCGTGCACATTGCAAGGCAACCTGTACTGGTAGGTTTGTGCCATCTGTTGTGTATGTGAGTCAGTATGTGCATCTGTGTGTGTGTATTGGCTGGTTGAGGTGGAGGGAACTGGAGTGGATGGTGTGGTTGTGTCTGCATGCGTGTCACTTGCATGTGAGATCAATGTTGTTGTGTATGTTGTGTTGTCGTGTGACACATTCAGGTGAGTGTTGTTGTGTGGTGGACAATGTCGTGCTGTGTGTAGTTGTGCTTGTGTGTGAGTGTGTTTGTGTAGCTGGGAGTGTATTTGTGTTGGTTGTTGTGGTTGTGTCGTGTGTGGGTGCAGTGTCAATGGTGTGTGGATGTTGTGACATGGATGTATGTCAATGTGTGTTATCAGCATGTGCAGGCTGTGTCGTGTTGGAATTGTAATGGATGATGGTCTGGATGTGGTGTGTTGTATGGTGTGTAGTATAGGTGGACACATATGGCTAAGGGACAGAGTGTGTGTATTCCATAGCCCCTGCCATTGTACGAAGTCCATTGGGTCCCACCGCCTTCTCCCTCTGTCAGCAATCAGTCACCAGTATACTGCTTGCAGAGCTGTAAAATCTAAATATTGCGGGCGGAACACAATTGACTTGAAGGTCAAGACGACGTGGCTTGGCGGTATACCACCAAGATCTAAATCAGGTCCTCAATTTCCAAAACACTACATGTCATAGCTTTGTCTGGAAGAGGCAAGGTGACAATATAGCTTGATGTCACTTTTTGCACATTCCACCTACAGATCACTGTTATCTATTGCCATATTCTGATTTAAGCAATTAAAGTTGATGAAGATGCAACTCCCATCTTGCACTGGTTTGTCAAATGAGAGCAGAAAACTGTAAATTTACTTTTCATGAGCATGGAGTCAACTCAACATCTAATGGAGAAATCACATGTGTGTGCTCAAATGCTTCTTCCACCAGTACCATTGTTTTAAAATGCACTTACATGCACTACAAGTGGACATAAAGCATCCTACCATCACCAGATGTCCCTGGCCATTCTCTTTCTTTTGTGTAACAATCTCAGCCTGTGACGGGGCTTTAGAAAACAGGCAGCCAATGGGTATATTTCCTGGAAACAAATGAGCAGTTTTTAAAACCCTTCTACATTGAATTCAGTTTCTGTCAAAACAACATTCTAATATAACATGCTCTGCTGAAACACAAATGGTTAGGCTAAATGTTCCTGTATCCAAAAAAGGAAACAAAACAAACAAGCATTTGCAATGCAATGGGTCTCGCGTTTACTCGAGTTAAAGCTATTAGTGTTGTAAACTCCTAACTGTACTGTTTTTGCCACATAAATTGAAAAGTAAAACAGTTCACATAAGCATGCTGACAGCCGCTGTTAACGCAAAGTAAACACACAAAAGGAAACAGAAGTTCACTCGCAGTAAAACGAATCAGCAAAAGTGTAATTATTCATGAAACCGGCAAAAGTGCAATTATCCATATAACTGGCAAGAGTGCAATTATCCATGTAACAGGGTCGATGTCATGCAAAGCGCTTGACTACTGCCCAGCGAGATCGCGCTGCCTACGAAATAAAGGGAAAAAGTAGTCCAGAAACCATATGGAAAACATGTAGCCTCGTATGTTTTCAGTAGTTGGCCAGTGCGCTCGTGGAGGGCTAAACACCAGAAAAGGCAAGACGTATGCATGCCTTTCACTAATCAAATCAAGCTAATTTTAAAAGGCAAGCCCTCGAACCAACCAAACTGATGGGCAGGACATGGGTGTGGTTACAAGCCCGTAGAGAATTAACAATAGGGACAGAGCGCTTTTACCTCGAGCCTAAAAAGGTGTATCACAGTCTGGTTCAGTTGTAGTCTGCCCAGGTGTCATTGAGACCAGTCGAGCTATTACAAACTGAACAAAAAAGTTGAATGTGTAAGAATATGTCTTTAATTTCATATCGGTATACCATCTGTGACAGTGTCAGAGAAATTTAATAATTGCAGTTTATGCTTCTAAATGATACTGTACTACTTTTGTGACCTTCTGAGTGTCAATAATTAGCTGCCCCTCATTTACTAGCATACCACAGGAATACTTTGCTTCTGTTTCCATGAAGACACTGTCCTGACTCTGCTTAGCATTCTCATTTCCCATGATGCAACCGAAATGTGCTTATTATATAGCTCCAGAATACCCAGGTTTGCATCTTTCTTCTCTAAACTTGACTTTTTCCCATAGGACAGTATGGCTCAAGAAAGGTCCCAAAACTTAGGGCACTTCAAGGCAATACACATTCACATCTACTAACTTAGAGGTTTTTAGACTCACAATTTCTGATGCGAGATTGCTTGGAACATGCAGATCAGTAGCCCTGGTGGCATTTCGTGAATGTAAGCAGCAAGGGGCAATGTATGGGTAGCACTGAAACATACAATTAGTACTTTGAAGATGCCCATGCCTATGGTCACAACATCCGTGTTTTAATAGAATATGCAACAATACCGACCACAGTACTGCCTTGTGCTACATTGTCAAGGTAAGACGATGTGGTGTTAGAAAAGGAAATCTACACATCTTTCTAATACTTTCCTTGAATGTGGCGTGGTAATTGTTGTTTGTGTTGGTCGATATTTTTGTAGTCAACATGGTGACATACAACAACCGCACAGGCTGCTCCCTCCCTCCCGTTTTAGGTACGGATTTGCTTAATAGCTGTATTTCATAGTAAAGCCCTGTACCGTTTATGTGCATTATTGTCTTATATGTTGAGAATAGAGAACCTTTTTTCTAAGTAAGATTACTGGGCAGACAATGAATTATTGACTGATGTTATATGTCTCACCGAGTCTCCATTCCACCACCCTGAGTAAGCCTTAGACTGCTCGACGTCGCCACCTAAGGGTCAAGTTCTATAGGAGTGTACTTCCTGTTCAGTTATGGATCCTACAGCAAGATAAATCCGCAGTACACAAGTGGTAAAAGCATATAACTGCTTTAACTGGAGACCAATAACTCCCTGATTGGGTTGGGGCTCCTGAAAACGTTCCAGCAATAATTGTTAGACTGTTTCTTGCCCGTTCGGGAACTCTGAGTGAACAGTCTGAAGGGGAGTATGCTCGTCCTCATAGGTGAGGCGTTTGGCTTCTGTCCCCAACAGCAGTTCTGATAATCTCAATTAAAATTTCCGTTTGATGGACCATTGCCTGGGGAAGCATATGCAAGCCTATGATGTCGGTCTGAGACATTCGACTTGCACATTATCTACAAAGCTGAAATGTTCTTTCACTGTGTATAAAAATGCTACTCGTATTCATTGTTGGCCACGGACTATTGTTGGTTAAACAACAATAGTCCGTGGTCTTACAACAGTGGTTTCTGCAGCTATACAAACTGTCAGATGACAATTTCATCATTGTTTACCTTAAGCACTCCGTGATTTTTTCTGTTTGATTTGTCACCCATTTCTGTCTGTGAAACATTTTGTCTGTTTTAAATTAATAGTAACAGAAATGCAGTCTTTTTATGCTGTCCAAGTTTCTTTAAAAATAGATTGAACTTCTTAGTTCATGGACAGACCTTTTTGCTTTGCCAAAGAGCAGCTTGCATGCCGAGGGGAGTATTTACCTGGCTGGTATGAGGTAAGTATTGCAGCATTTAATTGGACCGTAGCCTACGGCCTTCACGAGTTTCTTACGTGACGGAAATGAGGTCTGGCAGGTGGGAATGGTGCAAGCCGCGCGTGTCCTGGTCATGGGCAGCCTTTGATGTTTAGAGAGCAGGGCAACGGCTTGCTTGTCTCCATGTTGAGCGAAAGGGGGGAAGGTTGGCTTGGTCCGATTGGCTGATCTCAATTCCCATTTTTGTCAACGTTCATATTCACGGATGGCGAGGATTTACAGGTTTTACCTTTCAGTGATGACACTGTTTATTTTGAGCAACAAAGTGTTAGAGACTGGAGTTTGAGTTTAGAGGGGCTCCAAAGCGGTGTGGTGGGCGTGGTGAGATACAGCTTAGCTCGTAGGATGGGAGCACTGTAAGAGTGCCCTTTTGAGTTCTATTTATTCCTATTCACACGCTTTGGCTGTTAGGTGGATGTATGTTAAGTGGTATCCAATCACTTTTCCAGACAACTAAAATCTGCTACACCAATGTACATCTGTACCGAATTGTAGACGTTCCTAGGCCCGTATTTAGGCCCGTATTTATACTCCGTTTGCGCCGAATTAGTGTCGTTTTTTTCGACGCAAATTCGGCGCAAAACTAACGCCATATTTATACTTTGGCGTTAGACGCGTCTAGCGCCAAAGTATGGGCAAAGAGCGTCATTTTTTAGCGTGAACGCCTTCCTTGCGTTAATGAGATGCAAGGAAGGCGTTCCCGTCTAAAAAAATGACGGCGACGCAAATGCGTCGTATTTATACTCCCGGGCAAAAATCACGCCCGGGAGTTGGCGGGTTAAAAAACCACGCATTTGCGCCACTATTTAACGCCTGGGTCAGGGTAGGCGTTAAGGGGCCTGTGGGCTCAAAATGAGCCCACAGGTGCCCTCCCCTGCCCCCAGGGACCCCCCCTGCCACCCCTGCCCACCCCAGGAGGACACCCAAGGATGGAGGGACCCACCCCAGGGACATTCAGGTAAGTTCACGTAAGTATAATTTTTCATATTTTTCAATTTTTTTTGGGTGGCATAGGGGGGCCTTATTTGTGCCCCCCTACATGCCACTATGCCCAATGACCATGCCCAGGGGACATAAGTCCCCTGGGCATGGCCATTGGGCAAGGGGGCATGACTCCTGTCTTTACTAAGACAGGAGTCATTTAAATGGCGTCTGGGCGTCGAAAAAATGGCGCAAATCGGGTTAAGACGATTTTTTAGCGTCAACCCGACTTGCGCCATTTTAAGACGCCCTAGCGCCATTTCCCCCCTACGCCGGCGCTGCCTGGTCTACGTGGTTTTTTTCCACGCACACCAGGCAGCGCCGGTCTGCTTGCGCCGGCTAACGCCATTCCATAAATACGGCGCCCGCATGGTGCTTCGGAATGGCGTTAGACGGCGCTAAATTTTTTGACGCTAAACTGCGTTAGCGCAGTTTAGCGTCAAAAAGTATAAATATGGGCCTTATACTTTTTTAGCGCTGCATTTGCGTCGTTTTTTGACGCAAAATCGGCGCAAACTTCCAAAATGTAATTGCATTTTGGAAGTTTGCGCCGATTTTGCGTTAAAAAACGACGCAAATGCGGCGCTAAAAAAGTATAAATACGGCCCTAGTATTAAGCAGAATCTTTCACGTATACCGACATATATCCTGGATGCTGGCTCTCTATTTAACTTACTGTTTTTCCTTTCCTTAATTTAAAATAATAAAAGATTATTGCAAAAAAAAAAAAAAAAGAATGGGGAGAAAGGAGAGGTGGTCTAGAGACAAGACTGCTTACTTTAGAACCAAGGGCATGGACTCTAATCCCAGCTCCAGCACTTGGCACGAAATTGTTTAATTCTGGAGTGATGGTGGCCGAATATGCCATGCGCTTTTAATTATGAACAGGTTGATGTAAGTGTTTTTTTTTTAAATACCGTACTTACCTTGCACCTTCCCTTGTTCCTCATCCTGGCCCCCTTCCCTCTAGCTTACAGTTGGATCATTCTTAGAAGTTCAATTAGAATGATCGTAAGTCTGTCAGTCCTACCCATTGCGGTGAGATTGCTGAAACGTCAATAAAGCACTTATCTTAACCTCTTCAATTACTGAAGAGGTTAAGGTAAGTGCTTTATTGACGTTGAAATATTAGAAATTAGAAATTGAATGTGTTTGTGCAATTCAAATTGTGTAAATGTAAAATTTATGCACACAATCTTGTATTGTCTCCCAACATCACTTTTAACGTACAGTGCTCCATTGCTACGCAGCTAAGGCTCACTTTATAGAATGAGTGAAAATGACAGACACATCCCATTTACCAAAAGGAACGAGCATTGGCAAAGCCAGTAGGACTCAGTAGGGAACTGTATTGGCTTTGTCATTACATTTTGCTGTTACTAGAAAACCACTACACATGTGTATGGATGTGTGATAGCTATCTCAGAACAGCATTTTCTAAATTATTACAAAATAGATTAAAAGATGGGTGCTTCATTGGCCATCTTTGAATACATTTTGTTTTATTTGAACAAACCTAATCTAATCTAATCTAAAATAGGCAGCTTTGAAGTGCAAACATCCATGCCCACCTCACATGTGGTTGTCTGATGGAACAACACATGCCATTACGAAGCATGCCTTTACATCGGAATTGTAAGTATTTTGCTCTTAATTTTCAACTCTATGGCCCTCATTACAACCCTGGCGGTCGGTGTTAAAGCGGCGGTAATACCGCCAACAGGCCGGCGGAAACAAAAATGGAATCATGACCATGGCGGAAACCGCCAACATAGATGGCCACTTTAACACTCCGACCGCCACAGCGGTAGAAACAAACACTGCGGCGGTCACTGCCAACAGACAGGCGGAAGACAAAGTACCGCCCACTGTATTTTAAGATGCCTATCTGCCACCTTTTCCGGAGCGGAACCAATGCAATCAAAAGCACGGCGGAAACAGTACACAGAAGGGAAAACACTCACCTCTTGACACCCAATGAGGAACCAGGACGCCATGGAGCCCGAACTACACGTCCTGCCCATGCTGGTGTATCTTCTCATCTACCAGGAGTACAAACGGCAGTGGCGACGACCACAGTGAGTACTCCACCTACAACACGGGGGGAGAGAGTGACACACACATGCAACATGCAACATCCCCACCCCCACCCACAACAACATACACACAAATACATGCAGCAACATTACATATACACCCCCTAATCCCCTGGAAGAATGCAAGGACAAAAGGAAATGATGGTAACCAGTATAATCATGAAAAATCTGATAGTCAAAAATCTAAATTCAGCATATACAAATATGTACACCAACTACACAAGTCCGGATAGTGTACCAATCATTGTCTGTGGACCACTGGGCCCAAAATGCATGGGCGAAGCCCACACTAGATACCTGATCCGAAACGGAGAGAACACTGCTGGGGCATCAAACCGAAAATATACAGGCACCTCAGGGGGAGGGGGGGCACCTCAGCCAGATGAACGCACAACGCCACTGCTGCACGAGGGGGCTCCATGCCCATTGCTGTATCCTGTGGAGTGCAAATCCACAAGCTCTCAAGTCTTTCCAGTGGGTGGTTTGCCCACTGCTGTATCCTGGGAGTGCAAAGCCGCAGTCTCTCAAGTCTTTCCAGTGGATGGTTTGCCCACTGCTGTATCCTGGGGAGTGCAAAGCCACAGTCTCTCAAGTTGATGCCTTTCTCCACTGGTTCTGGAGGGGGCTTTGTGCCCAGAGTGCTTCATCCTGCCAAGGACTGAGGTAGTGGATTTATCTCTCCACTGGTTCTGGAGGGGGATTGGTGCCCAGAGTGCTTCATCCTGCCAAGGACTGAGGTAGTGGATGCCTTTCTCCACTGGTTCTGGAGGGGGCTTTGTGCCCAGAGTGTTTCATCCTGCCAGGGACTGAGGTAGTGGATGTATCTCTCCACTGGTTCTGGAGGGTGCCTGGTGCCCAGAGTGCTCCACGTGCAGTGTGGCCGGTACAATTCCCTCATCTGGGTGTGTGTGCCACGAGATTGGCGAGGTATAGGTATCATGATACGCCATGGAGGCAGAAACATACCCCACACTGCTGCGGCTTCGCCTTCCACCTGCAGGTGCTAACAGTGATGGAAGTCATGCCTCATGGAAGCTGCCCAGGGTCCAGGAACTCTACTCCAACCTCGGACGACTGACCACTGGGGATGGTAGACATGTCAGCAATGGTGCCACTGTCTGAGTACGTCGCGGGGCCGGTGGCGCTGCTTGTGGCGGTGCTTGTGGCGGTGTCTGTGGCGGCGGTGCTGTCCGGCTTCAGATGCCGTCACAGCACCAAAACCGCCCTCCTCACCGCCACAGACGACATCAGAAGCCACCTCGACAATGGAGAAACATCAGCCCTCATCCTCCTAGACATATCAGCCGCCTTTGACACCGTCTGTCACCACACCCTAAAATCCCGCCTCCACGCAGCAGGAATCCAGGACCGCATCCTTCCTCGCTGGCAGAACCCAAAGAGTCCCCCTCCCCCGCACCAATCCAAAGCCTTCAACATCATCTGCGGCGTACCCCAGGTCTCAGCCTGACGCTGTTCAACATCTACATGGCCCCTCTCGCACAAGTGGCCCGTCAGCACAACCTCAACATCATCTCCTACGCAGACGACACCCAACTCATCCTCTCCCTCACCAAGGACCCGCACACTGCCAAAACCAACCTCCACGAGGGACTAAAAGCCATCGCCGACTGGATGGGTGTCAAAGCCCAGCTCACCTGAGTTCTTGTTCAGTTCTGATGGAGGTTGAAGACAATCCGACCCCACCCTGAAACTGCTTGTTCCAGCACACTAGTTTTTAAAACAGTGCACTAAGAACAGAAGCTCAAGGGAAGGGGGGAAGTGGATAAAATAAAAAAAAGAGACAACACCGTTCTTGCGTTTCCACTGTTGAAGTGCTGCACAAATCTGCAGCCCTTTCTGACTTCTGTAGAAACTGGTGCCTAATGAAACATAAACAAAGAACAGATAAGTGCAACCTATTCCTAAATGGGTTCCTGACTATCCCTTTATTTATTAGAAATTCTCTTCTAAAAGTACCTCTTGGATCCTGGTCTCTAGTTTCCAGGTTTGGAATGTGTCACTGCTCTGGGATGTGTTTTCTATTACTGTAAAGCTTCTAAAACATTAAACAAATACCGTTATCAGAATTACCAATATCAAACATTCATCATAATATAACTAAAGCCTAAATTCCCAATAGGAGACTCACTTTTCCCATATTTCCAGAATCTTTTATAAAACAAATACTGTACTTTTACATCAAAATACAGCATGTAATTTGTGCAAGTCCTTGATTTACTGTTTGCCTTGTTGTTAATGGTTTCCACTGTTCGATTCTTAAAAGTTCCATAAAAAAAAAAAAAAATGTTTGCTTACAAAGTTCCGCAAAGTATTGTAACAAGGGGTTTGAATCACAATGTTCGTGGAAGGTATCTTGTTTCCAATTGTCTATACACGAATGCAGAAATTGTTGTCAAAGTTCTTTCAGGTAATAAAAAGTTTTGCACTTACTTGTTGCTGGCAAGAGATACTGATCAGTCTAACCTTGTCTTCTTTTTCTTTTGCAGGTTGCTCGTAGGAGAGAGTTGAGGCAAGGAGGAACCGGAAACCAGAAGAAGGAAGAGCCAGCAGCTGCGCCCATTGAAGCCAATGAAAGTCAGGAGTGTCAGCGCCGAGGGATCTGTTCTCAGGTAAGCGGGAGGTAGACGAGCACAAGCACTGGGTGAGGCTCGGGGGCTGCCTTTCATAGACAGGGCTGGGTGTGGTTCGAAGAGCTGGGTGTGGTTTGAAGAGCTGGGTGTGGTTTGAAGGGCTGGGTGTGGTCCTCACATGCTGCACATGTTCTTGAAAGGTGTGCAGAGCTGGGTGTGGTTTGAAGAGCTGGGTGTGGTCCTCACATGCTGCACATGTTCTTGAAAGGTGTGCAGAGTTTCAGTTATTATGCAAATTAGTTGAATTAACACATGGCCTAGGGAGGAGTGTTTTAAAGAAGCCTTGGTAAAAGCAAGGCCCAATGTGTAAACAAAACAGCACATTAAACAACATACACAGAAGCCTAGGGGGGGGAAAGGTGAGATAACAAGAAAGGCTTTCAATAGTAAGTTTAAAAGGGAGCTATTACAGAACCCACTAGTGCAGTGAGAGGGGACATGCTCTTTGCTGTGCACAAACCCTAACAGTTGCCCTCCTCAAAGGCCCTCCTACAGGACGGGGTTTTCCTGGATTTTTTAAATAAAACCGTCTAATCAGCTGTGGGGCATGTACATATGATGCTGGTTCCCATGAATTCTCAGATTCATCATATCCTTTCCATTCTACTAAATAAAACAGACGTCCACTAATTCTTTTTGAGTCTTTTATGCTTTTCACTTCATATTCTAGATTTCCCTTAATTGGTATGGGTGGAGGTGGTGGTTCAGGTCGGGTTTTGGGGTTGTACGGCTTAAGCAAGGACACATGGAATGTAGTATGTACTGGATATTCTTTTGGTAAATCTAATTTTACTGTTACCGGGTTTACTATGGCAGTTATACTAAAGGGTCCAATGAAACGTGGTTGCAGCTTTCGGGATCCCTCTATGTTTAGGTTCCTTGTGGAGAGCCATACCTTGTCACCAATTTTATACATTGGGGCCTCAGATCTGTGTTTGTCTGCTTGTCTTTTCATGCTTTCCTTGTACTTTAATAAATGTTTCCTGGCTTTGTCTTGTATGTCACCTAACCTCGTTAGTCTATCCGTTACTGTAGGTAACAGGGAATCTTCTAACAAAATGGGTATAGCTCTTGGATGATACCCCTGCAAGAAATAGAATGGTGAGCAAAGTAGAGCTGAATGCTCAGTATTATTATAAACAAACTCCGCTACAGGGAGAGCTTCCAACCATTCACTAGAATAATCAGCCAATAAACAACGTAGCGTTTGAAGTAAGGTTTGGTTCAGTCGTTCAGTCTGTCCATCTGTCTCTGGGTGGAAAGCAGTGGATAATGCCACATCTATTTTCAGTTTTTCACATAATTTTTTCCAAAATCTAGAGTTGAACTGGCTCCCTCGGTCTGACACCACTTTGCTTGGCAAACCATGTAAACGCACAATTTCCCTTATAAAAATATCGGCAAATTCTGCCGCCGTGGGTAATTTCCATAATGGTACAAAATGTGCCATTTTAGATAAAAAATCCACTATAACCAACACTGTTGTGAAAGATTTTACAGGTGGTAATCCTACAATAAAGTCTACGCTCACAGTATGCCAAGGTTGTTTGGGTGTTGGCATTGGTATTAACAAGCCGTCAGGGGCCTTATGAGAAGATTTATGTCTTGCACAAATTGGACAGGTAGTGACAAATTGCTTAATGTCCTTTCTTATAGTGTCCCACCAAAAGTGTTTTTGCACATTTTCCAGGGTTTTTACCCAACCAGGATGACCTGCCAACGGTGAGGCGTGATGCCAAATTATCACCTGTGTTTGTAATTCAGAGGTGGGCACTAACAGCATGTTGTCGTGATACAATAAACCTCGTTGTATTGTGTTATGGGAATCCTTTAACCAATCCTGAGGTGTTATTTGCATGTGTGCATTATATAGATCTGTGATGAAATCCTTCTGTTGTACTGGTGCCAAAAACTTTTGGGGAGGAATAATGGGTTCTCCTATTTTATCTTGTTTCATGTCTGAGGTATGTCCGTATCTAGATAACACATCAGATTGAATTTGTTGTGCACCTGGTCTATAGGTTATTACAAAGTCAAATGTGCTAAAAAAATTTAACCAGCGCATCTGACGTGGTGTTAATGCTTTAAGTGATCCAAAAAACTGTAGGTTCCTATGGTCAGAAAAGATTGTAACTGGGTACTTGGCTCCCATTAAATGGTGCCTCCATTCTGAAAAGGCTACTTTGATAGCTAGTAGTTCCCTTTCAGCCACAGTGTAATTTTGTTCAGCTGGCAATAACTTTTTGGAATAGAAGGCTATAGGATGTAACTGGCCATCTACTGCATCTCGTTGAGAGAGAACTCCTCCTAAAGCTACTTGTGAAGCATCCGCTTCAACAAAAAAGGGCAAGTCAGGATCAGGATGTTTCAGAATTGGGGCTGAAGTGAATTTTTGTTTTAGGAGTTGAAAGGCGTGTGCCGCCTCATCAGTCCAAAGAAATCGTTGCCCTTTCCGCAACAAGGTAGTTATTGGGGCCGCAATGTCTGCAAAATGTGCAATAAACCTCCTATAAAAATTGGCGAAACCCAGAAATTTCTGAATATCTTTTACAGAGGATGGTTCTGGCCAATCAGCAATAGCACTGATTTTCTTTACATCCATAGTTATTCCTTGAGGTGACAGGCAGTATCCTAAAAAGTCCACCTTGCTGACATTAAAAGTACACTTTTCTAACTTAGCAAAAAGATGATTTTCTTTTAACTTTGATAATACTGCACGAACATGTTGGGTATGTTCTTCTGAGTTCTTAGAGTAAATGAGGATGTCGTCTATGTATACTATGACACAAACGTCCAGGAATTCGTGTAGGACCTCATTTATAAAGAACTGAAAGGCCGCAGGGGCATTACATAACCCAAAGGGCATTACTGTGTACTCAAATAAGCCAAACTTTGTCTTGAAAGCTGTCTTCCACTCATCCCCCTCTTTTACTCGGACCAGGTGGTAAGCTCCCCGCAGATCTAGTTTAGTGTATACAGTAGAATGTCTTAATTGATCCAACAACACAGGTATTAGAGGAAGAGGATATTTATTCTTTATTGTAGCCTTATTTAGTCCTCTATAATCGATACATGCGCGCAGGGATTTATCCGGCTTCGGGATAAAAAAGAGTGGAGATGACACCGGAGATGTGGAATGACGGATGAACCCAGACTGTAGTAGGTCATCGAGGTAGGTTCTTAAGTATTTGGATTCTTCGTCAGTCAAAGCATATACTCTGTTATTAGGTAAAGGGGCCCCTGGGATAAGATCTATACGACAGTCATAAGACCGATGTGGGGGCAACACACTAGCCTTTACTGGATCAAAGACGTCTTTAAAGTCAGAATATTCAGGAGGGAGACTTGGTTCATCTTGTGTAAGACTAGCACAGTGTAATACTGTGCTCTGTTCTGTACCTGCTTCTTGATAGCAATTAGTTCTACAGAAAGAGGAATCCAAAGTAACAGTTCTATTCACCCAATCAATTTTTGGGTTATGAGTTGTTAACCAGGGTACCCCGAGAATCAAACCAAAATTAGGAGTATCTATCAGATCAAAGCTAATCACCTCTGTGTGCCCGTTCTGACAGACCATAACAAGTGGACTTGTTTGTTTTGTGATTAATCCAGAGGCCAATTCTGACCCATCCACTGCACATACTGCTTCTGGACAAGGCTTTAGGCACATAGGAAGTCCTAAGTTTTCAGCTAACTTATTATCCACAAAATTTCCTGTCGCGCCTGAGTCCAGTAGGACAGGGAGAGAATGCCTCACTTGGGTAGTAACAATTAAAACGACCTGAATTATGAAATGTCTAGGTATGTGCGGTACCCTGAAGGCTGCAGCATTAGAGGTTTGATTAAGACGTTTTCTCGAACAAGTAACCTCTCCCCTTGTCGAGCTCAATCGTTTCCCGATTCAGTTGAGGAGGTGGAGGAAACAGCACCCTTTCGTGGAGTTTTAGGCTTTACTGGACATTCTCTGGCAAAGTGACCTGCCCTGCCACAATATAAACATAATTGAAGTTTTCTCCTTCTTTCTTTTTCCTCTGATGTGAGTGGACCTCTGAGTGTCCCTATTTGCATAGGCTCTGGTTCAGGGAGTTTATTATCTGTGTCTTTCTTCTCGTGTCTAATAAAAGTTAACTGTGATTCCAGTTTGTATTTATCTCCCTTTCTTTCTCCTAATCTATGTTCTAATTTCACAACTAAATCTACAAAGTCCGAATAGTCTTCTGGCAAATCAACGATATGAGCCAGCGCATCTTTTAACTCGTCTCTCAAACCTTTATAAAAAAGGGAGACACGCTTTTCTTCTGGCCACTGTGTCTCGGTGAGTAAACGATTAAAACTAGTGAGATAGGTCAATAAATCCTTGTTACCTTGTTTAAGATTTAAAAGCTCATTATCACTTGCCTGCATGAAAGTGTGTTTTGCAAAAAGGCTGGTCATGGTACGTTTAAATTGATTCCAATTATGGAGGATGGGATCATCTCTATCCACGAAAGGAATTGACCAATTGGCTGCTGTGCCACCCATATAAGACAAGACGAATGCCACTTTCGTATCATCAGTAGGGAACTGTTGTGGCTTACAAACGAAGTGTAATTGACATTGATGGATAAAAACATGGAATTTGTTACTATCTCCATGAAAACGTTCAGGTGCTGCTAAGGGCACAGCATTAGGAACATTAACAGTAACCTCAACTGGGGGAGGCAAAGTTGTATGTTTTGATGGCGCCCCTGTCTCTGAGGAGGTTTTAAACAAAGGCGTAAAAGCTGTGTTCCACTGAGATCCCCTAAATTTATACCTGCTTAAATCCTGTTTTAAAGAGGTATTCTCCATCTTTAATCTCTCTATTTCCTCTTGCATATGTTGCAAGATGCCAGACACTGATTCATTATGAGCCAAGTCCTCATTTAGGGCCTGCGCCATATCCGTGACGTCAATGCCCTCTATTTCTTCCCCGGTATTCATCGTCCACCAGAACTGAAATTTTTTAAGGCTTGTGCTTCTGTCAAAGCCCAGCTCACCTGAGTTCTTGTTCAGTTCTGATGGAGGTTGAAGACAATCCGACCCCACCCTGAAACTGCTTGTTCCAGCACACTAGTTTTTAAAACAGTGCACTAAGAACAGAAGCTCAAGGGAAGGGGGGAAGTGGATAAAATAAAAAAAAGAGACAACACCGTTCTTGCGTTTCCACTGTTGAAGTGCTGCACAAATCTGCAGCCCTTTCTGACTTCTGTAGAAACTGGTGCCTAATGAAACATAAACAAAGAACAGATAAGTGCAACCTATTCCTAAATGGGTTCCTGACTATCCCTTTATTTATTAGAAATTCTCTTCTAAAAGTACCTCTTGGATCCTGGTCTCTAGTTTCCAGGTTTGGAATGTGTCACTGCTCTGGGATGTGTTTTCTATTACTGTAAAGCTTCTAAAACATTAAACAAATACCGTTATCAGAATTACCAATATCAAACTTTCATCATAATATAACTAAAGCCTAAATTCCCAATAGGAGACTCACTTTTCCCATATTTCCAGAATCTTTTATAAAACAAATACTGTACTTTTACATCAAAATACAGCATGTAATTTGTGCAAGTCCTTGATTTACTGTTTGCCTTGTTGTTAATGGTTTCCACTGTTCGATTCTTAAAAGTTCCATAAAAAAAAAAAAAATGTTTGCTTACAAAGTTCCGCAAAGTATTGTAACAAGGGGTTTGAATCACAATGTTCGTGGAAGGTATCTTGTTTCCAATTGTCTATACACGAATGCAGAAATTGTTGTCAAAGTTCTTTCAGGTAATAAAAAGTTTTGCACTTACTTGTTGCTGGCAAGAGATACTGATCAGTCTAACCTTGTCTTCTTTCTCTTTTGCAGGTTGCTCGTAGGAGAGAGGCTGAGGCAAGGAGGAACCGGAAACCAGAAGAAGGAAGAGCCAGCAGCTGCGCCCATTGAAGCCAATGAAAGTCAGGAGTGTCAGCGCCAAGGGATCTGTTCTCAGGTAAGCGGGAGGTAGACGAGCACAAGCACTGGGTGAGGCTCGGGGGCTGCCTTTCATAGACAGGGCTGGGTGTGGTTCGAAGAGCTGGGTGTGGTTTGAAGAGCTGGGTGTGGTTTGAAGGGCTGGGTGTGGTCCTCACATGCTGCACATGTTCTTGAAAGGTGTGCAGAGCTGGGTGTGGTTTGAAGAGCTGGGTGTGGTCCTCACATGCTGCACATGTTCTTGAAAGGTGTGCAGAGTTTCAGTTATTATGCAAATGAGTTGAATTAACACATGGCCTAGGGAGGAGTGTTTTAAAGAAGCCTTGGTAAAAGCAAGGCCCAATGTGTAAACAAAACAGCACATTAAACAACATACACAGAAGCCTAGGGGGGGGAAAGGTGAGATAACAAGAAAGGCTTTCAATAGTAAGTTTAAAAGGGAGCTATTACAGAACCCACTAGTGCAGTGAGAGGGGACATGCTCTTTGCTGTGCACAAACCCTAACAATGGGAGACAGCCGGCTAAAACTGAACTCGGAAAAAACAGAGGTCCTCATCCTTGGGCGCACCCCCTCCGCCTGGGACAACTCATGGTGGCCGACCACGCTGGGTCCCCCACCGACACCCACCGACAGCGCACAAAACCTCGGCTTCACCCTCGACTCCTCACTCTCCATGTCAAAGCAGGTCAGCGCCATCTCCTCCTCCTGCTACAACACCCTCCGCATGCTTCGCAGAGTTTACAAATGGATCCCAACAGAAACAAGAAAAACAGTAACCCAGGCCCTCGTCAGCAGCAGACTCGACTACGGCAACGCCCTCTACACCGGTATCCCATCCAAACTCCTACAACGCCTCCAACGCATCCAAAACGCCTCCGCCCGACTCATCCTCAACATCCCTCGCCACTGCCACTTCACCCCCCACCTAAGAGACCTTCACTGGCTCCCCGTCAACAAGAGGATCACCTTCAAGCTCCTCACCCACGCACACAAGGCACTCCACAACACCGGACCAACATACCTGAACAACAGACTCAGCTTCTACACCCCCACCCGGCATCTCTGCTCGGCAAACCTCGCCCTCGCCTCCATCCCCCGCATCCGGCGCAAATCTTCTGGCGGCAGATCATTCTCGTACCTCGCCGCCAAGACCTGTTACACCATCCCGTCGGATCTACGACGGACCCAGGACCTTCTTTCCTTCAGAAAACTCCTCAAGACATGGCTCTTCGAGCAGTAGCAGCACCCTCCCCCCCCAGCGCCTTGAAACCCTCACAGGTATGTAGCACGCTTTACAAATTGATTGATTGATTAGGTCAGCACCTGCTGAGGGACACAGCAAGACGTCTCCTGCAGCCTCGGGCGGCTGCCCACTGGGGAAGAGGCTGGGGACTGTTGCTGAGGATGTAGACGTGCCGGTGGCGGTGCAGGTGGCGGTTGTGGTGGCGGGGCAGCTAGCGGTGTTCGCCGCCATACAGGTTGGTGTGGTCGTGGACAGAAGTTGTGACACTGGTCCCTCAGTCGGTGCCACCATGCCCTCTCCTGACTTGCTCTTCTGCTTTTGGCCCTTCCCCACCTTTGATGGTGCCGCAGTTGTCTTGCCACTATCCCCTTTTATTTTTGCTGATCCCTTGGTGGCTGGTAGTTTCAGCTTTTCCCTCCAGGATGTGGGCCCCTTTTTCACCTTGGCAGGTGGCGGAATGTCCTTGCCCTCACTACGTGGCACACTGGCAGCCCTGATGGGTGGCACACTCGATCACCCCGCAGTTACTGACACCACTGTGCCTGGGGATTTGGTGGCTGAGGTGCTGGGCTGGAACCTGGAAAGCCTGGCCCTAGGGGAAGGACGGGGGGAGGTGAAGGGAAGAGGTCAAAGTTTGCCAGGAAAAGTTTTTTAGACACACTGGGACGGGAAGATGGAGGGGGTTTGGGAGTGGAGGAAGAGGTAGTGGTTGTAGGAGGTGTACGTCTGCTGAATTTGGGTGAAGGTGCATGGACCGGAGGCTGTTGTGAGGTGGATTACTGTTGGGTGGGTGTGTGCCTGCGCTTGTGTACTTTGGGAGGAGGGCTCACAGACATACTGGGAGAGGACACAGGGGATGTGTGAATGGTAGTGGGGGTGGTAAGTGCACGTGAGCGGTGTGTGGTGATTGGCGTGCTGGTGATGGAGGTAGTGGCTGAGGATGTTGTGCATGCAGGTGTGAGTGGAGACGAGACAGGGAGGGAGGAGGAGGACGTGGAGGGGGGACACAGTGGAGACAGTGGATGTTGGTGTGTCTGCATGGGGATGGTGCTTGTGTGAGTGCCTGTGGGATGTTTGGTGCTTATGTTTGCCTGAGCCACTCTTGTGTGTTGATGTGTGTGCATGCTGGTCTGATGGTGTGCTTGGGATAGACTGAGTAACAGGGGATTGGGTCTGGATGGAGGAAGTTGGAGGGGGGAGGCTGGACACAGGGACAATGGCTGCCATCAGTGCTGAGGCCAGAGCCTGAAATGCTCTCTGTTGGGCCGCCTGCCCAGAATGAATGCCCTCCAGGTATGCATTTGTTTGTTGCAAATGCTTCTCAACACCCAGGATGGCATTCACAATGGTAGATTTCCCAACAGTGAGGGATCTCAGGAGGTCAATAGCCTCCTCACTGAGGGCAGCAGGGCTGACTTGGGCAGGACCTGAGGTGCCTGGGGTGAAGGAGATGCCCACCCTCCTGGGTGAGTGGGCACGAGACACACGCTGAGGGGCTGCTAGGAGGGCGGTGCTGGTAGGGGGGGTGGTGGCTGTACCTGTTGATGCGGTGGGCACAGAGGTGCCCGCCACCGCAAGGGAGCTCCCATCAGAGGAGGAGTCGCTGTCACTGGTGTATGCTCCTGTTCCCGCCGTGGAGCTCCCCTCGCCCTCCGTCCCACTGATGGCTTCAGACTCTGTTGCTTCACCCTCCAGGGCCAAGTGGGTTGCAGCTCCCTCCTGCTCCGGTGCCAATGCTCCTCTGCCTGATTATGCTATTGCACACAGGGAGAACAGGGAGACCACAAAAAGGGGGGGGACAGAAGAAAAACATGTTCAGTGCATGCAACACCACTACTGTTGGCAGACACAACACACAGGGAGGAGCCCTCTGCACTAGGCCATGCACTAACAGTTCCTAGAAATTTCACCTGACCATGGGGTACGAGGCCTAAGCCCAATTGCTGCACACCTGGAAGTCACAGGAGCCTGACTAGGTGTAGATGGCTCTTACCACTAGTGGGGCTGGGGTGCCACATAGCCTGCCTCACAAGGGACCTTGCCTACCAACTTCGCCCTGGCGTAGGGGAACCCACTGCTCACCTCCCCCACCCAGACACCTCGGTATGCGTGCAGAGTCAGCTGAATGAGACTGTACTCACCCCCTTGTGGCTGCTGTGATGCCCTCAAGCGCCCATCCAACTCCGGATAAGCCACCGCCAGGATCCGGGACATCAGGGGACATCTGCGACAGGCACCCCTTCCACGTTGGGAGGCCATACCCAGCTGGGCCTCCGCCGTCTTCTTGCTCCAGCAGCGCAGGTCCTCCCATCTTTTACGGCAGTGGGTGCTCCATCTGTGGTAGGCCTGAGGGTCTGGACGTCCTTGGCGATGGCACGCCAAATACCCTTCTTCTGGTGGGCGCTGACCTAGAGGAATGGTACAGGGGGAAAGGAACTTACTCACCCGTCTGGACTGTCATAGTCATTGCCCACCAGTTCCCACCCATGCCCTGACGCACATACACTCACCATCCGCACATGCAGGCCTCAGCCCCCCCCCATGTATCTTCCATCCTCACCACTCAAAGCAGGCATTGCCCATGCAGCATGCTCACAGTGTACTCACCTGTTTGTCTGGAGGACCGTACAGTTGCGTGTACTGGGAGAGGACCCCATCCACTAGTTTCTCCAACTCCTCCGAAGTGAAGGCAGGGGCCCTTTCCCCAGACACTGTAGCCATCATCGCTTCCAGACACAGGTCACAGCAGCACTTGCAGTGTAGGTCCTCTCCTGTTGAAGAACAGGTGTCAAGTGAGTGAACAGACAGAAAATGGCAGTCACGTCCGCAGCGGTGCGTACCGTTATCGCCTGCGTACATCGTCATTGGCTCCTGGGACCCATAGGGCCCAATGTTAACCAGTGCAGAATTGTGTAGCGGTCTTTGACTGCCCACCGCAACGCCAGTGCAGTTACCTCATATCCCCTTGTCCCACCTTACAGGTCAAGCAGCCGCCATTTCAGGGGGCCACATGGGATGGATAAAAACTGCGTCACACCTATCTAGGCTGGGAATACAGACAGATACCAGCACATTGCGGATTAAGAACGTTTCTGCAAATAACACATTGTGATACCTCAGTGTTGGATGGCTCTCTGCTCGCTGTTCTCCTCCATAGGGCACATCCGCTGGGGCAAGTGATGAGATGGCGGCATCCTCCAGTGTACAGACCCCTGGTGGACCTGTTGACAATGGGAGAGAGACACATCATAATCACATACAGACTTGATTGTGTAACAATCCTGGAACTGTGTGCCCAGTTGGAGCCAGACCTGATGTCAGCTATCTGCCATCCCACAGGGATACCCCCTCTAGTGCAGGTCCTGTCTATACTCCATTTCCTGGCCAGTGGGTCCTTTCAAACAAAGGGGCCATGGCATCAGGGATGTCCCAGCCAATGTTCTCTAACATGTTGTCCAGAGTGTTGTCTGCCCTGCTGAAACACATGCGCTGCTACATCGTTTTCCCTCAGTGGAGGATTTTCCCACAGTGAAAGGTGACTTCTATGCCCTGGGACATATCCCCAACATCATTGGTGCCATTGATGGCACACATGTGACATTTGTCCCCCCGCAGGAATGAATAGGTGTACAGAAACCAGAAGAGCTACCATTCGATGAATGTGCAGATGGTGTGTTTGGCAGACCAGTACATCTCCCATGTCAATGCCAAGAATCCTGGCTCTGTGCATGATGCTTACATTTTGAGAAAATAGCAGTATCCCTTATGTGATGGGGCAACTCCACGGTACGTGTGTGGCTAATAAGTGAGGCTAAGGTCCCAATACAGTTGACATAGGTGTCAGGGTATGGGGTTGTCCCTAAGGGTTAGTGTGTGTCTTACAGTTGTCCCTCGACATTTGCAGGTGACTCTGGTTACCCCAACCTGTCATGGCTACTGACCCCAGTGAGGAATCCCAGTACAAGGGCAGAGGACCGCTACAATGAGGCACATGGGCAAATTAGGAGGATAATCAAACGCTCGTTCGGCTACCTGAAGGCCAGATTCCGGTGCCTCCATATGACAGGTGGTTCCCTATACTATTCACCGAAGAAGCTGTGCCAGATCATCGTGGCCTGCTGTATGCTGCACAACCTGGCTTTGCGACACCAGGTGCCTTTTCTGCAGGAGGATGGGCCAGATGGTGGTCTTGTGGCAGCTGTAGAGCCTGTGGACAGTGAAGAGGATATTGACAACCGAAATAACATCATCATGCAATATTTCCAGTGAGACACAGGTAAGAGATGTAACTGCTTCCCACATCTCATACTATTGTTGGAGCTAGCATAAGTCTGTATTTTTCACTCAATGTATGGACACTGACTTGACACTTTGGCTTTCCATTTCACAGATCTGGGTCCCACTTTGTGCCCTCTGCTATGTTTACTCCTGGCCTATAGCTGTGTTACATTATTATGTGAACAAGTACATTGACATTGCTATATTCCATAGATATTGCAATTACACATTTGTAAAAGCACAGACTGACTCCAGATTGTTTTGTGATTGAAGTGTGTTTATTCCTGTGCAAATAAGTGGAGGGGGTTGTAAAATGGGCTGGGGTGATGGTGGAGGTATGTCCATGGCAGAGTCCAGTCTATTTGTTTCACAGGTGCACTGTCCAAAGGGGCATAGGAAGTGGAGCAATGGCAGTTTAAGGATGGACAGGGTGACATAGTGGGACAGAAGGTTGACATTCAGGGGGTTCTTATTTCCTGGCGGGGGCCTTGGCAATGTTCTCTGTCTTGTTCCTGGATCTCAGGGACCATTTGCAGGGTGCTTCTCCATCTGCAGGGGGTGGGGTGCTGGTGTCCTGTTGTTCCTGTGGCGGTGCTTCCTGTACACTAGCGCCGGCAGAGGTGGAGGGCTGTTCATCATCCAGGCTAGTGTCAGGGGCCTGTTGGTATGCCACTGTGTCCCTCCTGGTGTTGACAAGGTCTGCCAGCACCCCTGCAATGGTGACCAGGGTGGTGTTGATGGACTTCAAGTCCTCCCTGATCCCCAGGTAGTGTTCCTCCTGCAGCCGCGGGATCTCCTGAAACTTGGCCAGTACCGTGCCTATGGTCTCCTAGGAATGGTGGTAAGCTCCCATGATGTTGGAGAGTACCTCGTGGAGAGTGGGTTCCCTGGGCCTGCCTCCCCCTATGGCACAGCAGTCCTCCCAGCTTTCCTGTTATCCTGTGCCTCTGTCCCCTGAACCGTATGCCCACTGCCATTACCCCCAGGTCCCTGATCGTCCTGTGTTAGAGGGGTTGCCTGGGTTCCCTGTAGTGGTGGACACACTGCTGATTGACATGTCTGGGGGACAGAGGGATGGGCCTGCTGCGTGGGTGTTGTGTTGGCATTTCCTGAGGGGGAGGTTCAGTGGTGGTTTGGGACTGTGGCAGGGGAACCGACTGTCCCGAGGTCCATGATGGGCCGGGCTGGTCATCTTGATCCAGGCGTGCAGAGCTGCTGTCATCACTAACGGTCACTTCTGTGGTGGGACTGGATATGTCTGGCACCTCCTGTCCGGTGACTTTGGGTATGGGTCCTGTTGGGGTGTAAATGAATAGTTATTGTATCTGTGTGTGCCATCTTGTGCAATGGGTGAGTGACCCTCTACTCCTGTGCTTGCTTTATTGGCTTGGCCCTTGTGTGATTGGTGATTTTGGGGCATGAGTGAGTCTCTGTACTGGACATGCTCTGGTGATGGGTGTCCATGCATTGGTGTTACATGCAGGGCTTGCTTTTGGGATGTGTTAGTGGGGTATCTGTGGGTTGTTGGGGTGATGGGTGTGAGGGTAAGGGTGGCGGTATGTGATGGCATGCAGGTGGGGTGTCGGGGATTAAGTAGTAAAGATTTGACTTACCAGAGTCCAGTCCTCCTGCTACTCCTGCGAGGCCCTCAGGATGCATAATTGCCAAGACTTGCTCCTCCCATTTTGTTAGTTGTGGGGGAGGAGGTGGGAGTCCACCGCCAGTCCTCTGTACAGCAATCTGGTGTCTGGATACCACGGAACGTACCTTCCCCCGTAGGTCGTTCCACCTCTTCCTGATGTCATCCCGTGTTCTTGGATGCTGTCCCACTGCGTTAAAACTGTCGACAATTCTGCGCCATAGCTCCATCTTCCTTGCAATGGAAGTCTGCTGCACCTGTGATCCGAATAGCTGTTGCTCTACCTGGACGATTTCCTCCACCATGACCCTGAGCTCCTCCTCAGAGAACCTGGGGTGTCTTTGTGGTGCCATGATGTGGTGTGGGTGATGTGTGAGGTGGTTTCTGTTGTGATGTGTGAGGGGATGTGTTGGTGTGTGTTGTTTGAGGTGCGTGGATGTTGTGTAAGTGATGGTGTTGTGTGTCTGTGGATGCTGGTGTTGTTTTAGGTAGTCTCTCTCTCTGGCCTTCTTTCAAAATTTTGGTTGTAAGGGTTTGTGGGTGATGTGGGTGTGTGCTTTTTATTGGATTGGGTGTGTGGGAGTGGTATGTGTATGTGTATCTGGTGTGTGTATTTCAAATTGTCCAATGTGGTTGTGTTTTGTAAATGTGTTTGTATTTTGAGCGCCGCGGTGTGTACTGCCAATGGAATACCACGGTCGAAAGACCGCCGCGTTGATTCGCGGGTCGTGATAGTGTGGGCGTATTCCTGTTGGCGTGAGGGTGTCGGTTTTGGTATCACCAGTTTATCACTGACCTTTGTTGTGGCAGACTTGTGTGGGTGTCTGTATTGTGGCGGATTCCGAGCTGTGGGACATAATACCTGTAGCGGAATTCCGCACCCGCAGCAGTATGTTAGCAGTTTTCTGCACGGCAGATTTACCCCCAGGGTTGTAATGAGGGCCTATATATATATTTATATACAACCTACTGGCAGTCGCCAGGAGGTAGGTATAGTTAGGACCTAGTTTCCATAGGAAGAGAGTTTTTTGTTTTGCCAATAACTTTGGCGCTGAATCTTCATGAAATGTTAAAAATATATAAATCAGTGGGTTCAGCTGCTTTCTTGAGCATTTCAGGGTGATCCGTCAAGTGGAAGCAGAGAAAAGGGGAGGGTCCCAAAACATTTTCCCCATGCATTTTCCCTTAGGGATTTTGAACAAGAATACAGCCCCAACTGTTGGACAGAATGATACCAAGGCCCATATTTATACTTCTTTAGCGCAGCATTTGCGCCACTTTTTGACGCAAAATCGGGGAAAACTTACAAAATACAATTGTATTTTGTAAGTTTGCGCCAATTTTGTGTTAAAAAATGAAGCAAATGCAGCACTAAAAAAGTATAAATATGGGCCCAAATTCGGCAGAAAGCTAGCTCTTGGTCTAGAAAGCGTGCTTTTTGTGACTTGGTGTAAATCAGTTCAGTAATTTTTGGGGTATTACGATTTTAAAAACTAAAGCTATAAAGGGATTCGGATCCTCCGCGGATCCAACTGTCCCCATGCGGATATCTGATTGGCTGCCAACACTTCAACAAGGAAGAAAAACAGTTTTTAAAAAATGAAAAGGAGCCAGGGTACGGTCACCCTGGGCCCCTAGCTTTGGTGTAGGGGATCCTCACAGAGCCCACCAGGGATAAAAGGCATTTTTTTTAAATCTCAGAAAAATCCACGGATCCGGATCTGCAGATTTTTCCAAGATATTTTTTTTAAAAAGAGTGGTCTCTATTTTTTTTTTTTTTCTTTATTTACCTGACACTGCAGGGAAAGCCTTAGGGAATCCTATGACAGCAGCTCCCTGCTTGCTGAAGCATTTCCTCTCTGTTTCCTCCACACATGCAGGGGACAAAGATGAAAGCTCTGCTGTTTGACAGCGGGACCTGCTTTAAAGGTCCTGCTGTCAAATAGCAGAATGTTTGCTGTGGCTTGGCTGCAGCACAGCAGCCAAAGCCACAGCAAACAGCTATGTCCCAGGGGTGAGCACCCCCAGGACATAGCAGGAGCTGGCCCTGGGGGTGGTGGTCCACCGGGCCATCAGTGGCTCCCCAAGAGGGTGGCCATGCGGCCCCCTCCAACGTGGACATTGCCCCGGGAGGTGGTGGTCCCTGAGGCTAAGGGCGTCCAAAACTGACCATCTTTCCATTGTTTTCTTTTTCCCCCAGGGGGTGGTGGTCCCCAGGGCACGAGGGGGGGCAGCGGGCCCCCGCCTCCATTATATTAGATTCCCCGGGGAGGTGGTGGTCCCTGTGGTGCGGGGGTCAATTTACTGTAAATTGATTCAGTAGTTTAAGAGAAATTTAAGTAAATCCAAATTTGTATATATAGGGTCACTACGAATTTGCAAAAACTTGCATTCTGATTGCCTGCCAACACTTCAACCAGGAAGTGTTGGCAGTCATTTTGAGACTCTGCTTCAGTCGAGTCTCAAAAATAACAACAACAAAAAATAAATGGGGCAGGGCACTGTTACCCTACCCCCTTAGGCTTGGTCCCAGGGTTTCCCAGGGACCCCTAACACCAAAGCACTTTATTAAATTCACAGTGAAAATCACGAATGTTTGTGAATTATGCCATGGATTTAAAAAAAAAAAAAAAAGCAAGCGCGGCCTCCCGCTTTCCATTTAGTCCCCGGATGGGCCAGTTTTCGGGGGCATTGAGGCTTATTAAAGCCCAAGGAACAGACCCCTCCCCAGGGCAATTAACTATTGTGTATGCAGGGGTGCACACGCAGCGCCCCTGCAGCCCCTGGGGACCGCCATCACCCCAATGCAATAAATATGAAGTACGGTAAGGCCGCCCTACCTCTCCACAGCCCTCGGGACCACCACCTCCCCCGGGCAATCAACATAATGTACGGAGGGCCGCACAGCTCCCTGCGTCCTGGGGGACCACCACCTCCATGGGGCTCAAATAACTTAAAGGAGGGGGTCTGTCATGGATCACCACCCCGGGGACCACCACCTCCCCAGGGCTAAATTGAAATAATGGAGGTGGGCCATGCAGCCCCCTCATGGAGCTATAGATGGCCCTTGGGACCGCCCCCCCCAATGCTGGCTCCTACTACCTCCCGAGGTGTTCACCCTCAAGAGGTAGCTGTATGCTTTTGCTTTGTAGGAGCTTCTGCCAAGCAAAAGCAAACATAACTCCACTTTCAGCAAGCATGAGCTCTATGTGTGCAGGGAAAGAGATGAAAACATTGCTCCCACAAGCATGGAGCTGCTATTTAAAGCAGCTTGCTGCTTGTAGGAGCAATACTGGCTCCCGCAGGACACAGGGAGCTGGCCAGGACCGTGGGGGGCCTTGAGGCTCCCCCCGCAGTCCTGTCACTTTGGGGCAGAGTTACTAAAATCTCATGCAGCGCAGCAGCCAAAAAAGCTGCGCTGCATTGCGCGAGACAGAGAGAGCAGAAGAGTGCCATATTTACAGAAATATGTCACTTTATCCCCTCTTTCTAGCACCAGCGCTGAAATCTGCAGCTGTGCACAACACACTCACACCGTTGCACCATAGTGTAAGCGTGTCTGCATGAGTCTAGCGTAGATTTTGTACTGAAGGATAGCATTCAAGTACAAAATGTTATGCTTAGACAGACTTTAAAGTTTTTCCCACATTTTATGTGTGCTGTACAGTGCTGCGTGCATACAAAGTTGGAAAAGTAAGGAGAAATAAAATAATTTCTTTGTGATAGCAACTAGTTGGAATGCATGCTATTTTCTGATGTAAAACCCTGTATCCAAATAAGCTTTTGCATCAAAGACCTTGGGTAGTTGCATGGGAACACCCAAGCACCACCCATGGAACACCTCCTTGGGGCTAAATAATGCAAAGCAGTGCCATGCGTTGCTTTGCGTTTCTTTTAAGTGATTTTTGCACTGGAAGTTAATTAGTAAAAAAAGATTTAGCATCGTTTTGCATCACTTTTGTGACGCTAAAACTTAGCAAACAGAACCCTTTGTCGCTCTCTCGCTCTTTCTCTCTCTCTCTCTCTATCTCTCTTCTGTCCCATAATGGGATGGAAGAGAGACAGAGAGATTGTTATTGCAATGGTCTCTCCATACAATGACTTCAAAGTGTCACACTGACATGCTGTTTGGTTGGAATGTTACATTTATGTTTTGATGCACAGCAGAACACAGTCACCTCTGGCCTACTGGTAAAGCTTGTGGACTGTCACTCAGTAGGTTAAAGTTTCAAATCCTGGTATCACATGACAGTGTGTCTGTTTATTTACTCGTGTTTTGAATGTTAAACATTCCTCATGAATGAACATTTACGTCTTTTTCCCCATCACCATCTCTAGCTTGAATGTCATAGAGATGTCTGGATGGTGTTCAGTAAGGAGTGCAATGTGGCCTAGTGGTTAAAGTCTCAGATCCTCACACAGAAGGTTGAGGGTTCCAGTTCAGGTATGTCAGCTGTTGTTTCTTAGCTTTAAATTATTTTCAACATAATAAATGTAGGGTACAAACAGAAAGGTGATCTCACTCTTTTTACTTGTCAAATACATTTTTTTTTATTTGTCGGAACATTTCTCATTGAAGGTGGTGCGGGGTTGGGTGATTAAAAGGGAATGGCGTAGGCCTGGCCCTGTGACCAACCCCCTCAGTGAACGGCTAAAGATCATTTGTGACACGGGGTTGGGTAGTTATAAAGGGTTGGCTGCAAGGCCTGGCCACAGTTCAGGTCCAGTGGCCAACCCCACTGCGCACGGCCAAAGGCTGTCCGTGGCACAGGACTGGGTGGTTATGGAGGTTGGCCTCAGGCCAGGTCCTGTGGCCAACCCCGGCCATGTGTTGCACGAGGTTGGGTGGTTATAGGGGGTGGCCAGCAAGGCCTGGCCACAGGCCAGTCCCTGTGGCCAACCTCTGCTGCGCATGGCCAAAGGCTGTGCACAGAAGTGGTTGGATTAATGTATAGTAATTAAAATTAATTTATGTTGAAAAAACCATAGAAATTCACTGATAAAACCAAAGGTTACAGGGGCGTTATTTTCAGAAAACAGAATTTAAAAAACAAACATACAAATTCACTTAAAAAAGAACGGTTACAGGGACATTATAGTTAGGCTCACATTTTAAACATAGAAAACCGTAGAAATTCACTTGTTATAGTTAGAGTTATTTTAAGTAACTATCATTCTTGCCCTACGGTAACTATAACTTGAGCCCTTGCCATGCACTGCTAATTAGTCCAGATAGTACAGTACTCATTACATCTTTTACAACATCATTGATAATATCACTGTAACATTTGTTGTAAAAATATTCATTAAAAAAACTGCATAGCAGGGGCGCGAGTGATAGTTACCTTAGAGGCACAAGTTAACGTTACCTGAAATAACGCTAACTATAACAAGTGAATTTCTTTGCTTTTGTATGTTTAAAATGTGAGCCTAACTATAACATCCCTGTAACCTTTGTTTTTTTTAAGTGAATGTTAGACCTGGCATCCTTGGCGTGGTCTCCGCTGTCTTTTTTGCCTCTGCTACCCATGTTTTGAATGTGTGCTGGGCTCTGCATTTGCTGGTTTTACTCCTCTGGACCCTTTACCACTGCTGACCAGTGCTAAAGTGCAAGTGCTCCCTGTGTACATTGTATGTGTAATTGGTATATTTGATTTACTAGTAAGTCCCTAGTAAAGTGCACTAGAGATGCCTAGGGCGTGTAAATCAAATGCTACTAGTGGGCCAGCAGCACTGATTGTGCCACTCACATGAGTAGCCTATAAACATGGCTCAGACCTGCCACTGCAGTGTCTGTGTGTGCAGTTTTAACCTGCCAATTCAGCCTGGCAAGTGTACCCACTTGCCAGGCCCAAACGTTTGCTTTTTATACATGTAAGGCACCCCTCAGGTAGGCCCTAGGTAGCCCCATGGTCAGGGTGCAGTGTATGATAAAGGTGGGACATGTATTGATGTGTTTTATATGTCCTAACAATGAAATACTGCCAAAATCAGTTTTCACTGTTGCAAGGTCTATCTCTCTCATAGGTTAACATGGGGGCTGCCTTTAAATATCCTCAAAGTGTAGTTTTCCTTTGAGAGTAGATAGAGATTTGGAGTTTGGGGTTTCTGAACTCACAATTTAAAAATACATCTTTTAGTGAAGTTGATTTTTAAAATGTCTGTTTGACAATGTCACTTTTAGAAAGAGGGCATTTTCTTGCTTAAATCATTCTGCAACTCTGCCTGCTTGTGTATTCCCTGTCTGGGACAGACTGAGAGTTGGACTGTTTGTGAATCCCCTCTAGACAGTGACACAAAGGTAGCTGGGTTGTAGTCTGCATATCCTGATGAGCCATCTGAGCTAGAGTGGAGGGAGGAGTGGTCAGTTACACCTGAATGGGCTGTGCCTTCCCTCACACACTGCAGTCTCTAATCCCCTGGTGTGTGTCTAGGGCCAGGACCTCCTCTGCCAGCACCTGCACTCTCTTCTGAGACTCCTGCCCTGCCAAGTGGAGCCCTATCCAGTCCCTGGCGCCCTTTAAAGGTGAAGTTGGTAGACCAAGGACTGAAATCCATGCACCGGAAGCCATGCAGGGAAAATTTCGACACACCACCTGCAACTCGGCTGTAAAAACAATGAGCCACCCGCTACGCTGCTGAAATCGACGCACTACCTGCATCGCAGCTGGGAATTCAACACATCACCTGCATCGCGGCTGGAGAAATGACACAACACTCGCTTGCAGCTGCTGAAAACGACAAAAATGCCACGCAGCGTGGTTTTCCATCACTGTGCGACCATTCTCACCCATCATCACTGGACGTCAAATTCATCGTGAACCTGCACGGAGAGAAAAATGATGCATCGCCTACCCAACCAGAGTAGAAATGACACACACGGCCTCACTTGCGAGTAAGGAATCAGCACATCGCTGACTTTGCCAACGCATGCTCGCCCGTGCATCTTTATTTTGTGTAAAAACAACCTTTCCATTGTTTTCTATGCAGTAAGAATCTATTGTTTATAAAATGTATATCTTGACTTGTGTATGTTGGATTTTTGTCGTTTTGGTCTTGTTTGATTTAGATAAATAGTGCCTATTTGTTCTAAACTGGTGTCCATTTTGTAGAGTTTTCACTGTATTACTGTGTGTTCATACAAATACTTTACCCATTGCCTTTGAGATAAGCCTGACTGCTTGTGCCAAGCTACCAAGACAGTGAACAGGGGTTATCTGAAGTGTGCATCTCCATTACCCTGACTAGAGTGAGGGTCCCTGCTTGGACAGAGTGCAATCTAACTGCGCCAACCAACATATATATATATATATATATCAACTAATAGTCCCACACAAAAACAGCTACTTCCACCAAACGAGGCTGGTGCAGACAAACGGTTGTGGCAACCGTTTATATAAATACATTTATTTCTGCCACTGCATTTAAGAGCAGAAAAAGAAGTCGCACCCAACGTGTCAGCTTCTCAAGCAAAAAGCTTTATTTCATCATTAATTCAAAAGGTATTTCTTAGTGGCAACGCGTTTCAACACAAGGTGTCTTCATCATGGCCAAATTGAAAATACCAGTGTCCATTCCCTCTTGACCTTTTATACAGCCCATACAATTTTAAATTTGTTATATTTGATTAGAGTAGTCAACATGATTAAATTGAATAGTGAATGAATTGATGTGTATTTTGATAGTAAGTGATTAGGAAGTATACTGTGGAACCATTTTATGTTTTCCTGTATGGGATAGTATTTTTTCTATGTTTATGTATGGGCTTCAATTTGCTGACACGTTGGGTGCGACTTCTTTTTCTGCTCTTCAATGCAGTGGTAGAAATACATTTATATATATATATATATATATGTATATATATATATATATATATCTCCTTACCTATGAAATACTTACATTTTCGTTGTAAAGGCATGCGTGGTAAAGGCATATGGATGGTAAAAATGTGTGTGTGGTAAGACATGCATGGTAAAGGCATGTGTGTGGTAATGGATGCATGGTGCATGGCAAAGGCATTGCACGGTAATGACTGCATTGTTAATGTTGTTTCCGCTCACATGCTTGTGTATGCACACTTGCAGGTGGCCATCTTGTAATGATTAGAAAAACATTTTGAGATGGTGCAGCATGCAGCAAAAACAGTAAATAATACAAGGGAAGTTGGGGAGAAAAGATGCTGTAAAGGAGAGAAGGGGAAAAAGGGGCAATTGGGGGGGGGTGGAGTAGAGAGAGAGAGGGAAAGAAAAGAGTTACTCCCATGTACTTGAAAGGAAGGTCTGGTGTCAGCAGTGGAAGGAAGCATTATCTAAATAAAATCTGTGAGACTGAAATGATCCTGGAAGGAAGAAACACAAGAATATGGAGGAAACACACCTTTTAAGAGCAATAAATGATATAGACAGCAAAGCCATGCAATTATGAGCTGTGGTCTGGCCAAAAGCCCACTCAAACTATTTGTAATATATTGGAAACTAT
Organism: Pleurodeles waltl; assembly: GCF_031143425.1. Lineage (NCBI taxonomy): Eukaryota > Metazoa > Chordata > Amphibia > Caudata > Salamandridae > Pleurodeles > Pleurodeles waltl. The sequence continues at coordinate 843,718,036 of NC_090443.1, forward strand.
GAGGGTCATTCTGACCCTGGCGGGCAGCGGGTCAGAAGACCGCGGAGGCCATTCTGACTTTCCCGCTGGGCCGGCGGGCGCCGAGCGCCCGCCGGCCCAGCGGGAAAGGCCCTGCAACACAGAGGCCGGGTCCGAATGGAGCCGGCGGTGTTGCAGGGTGCGACGGGTGCAGTTGCACCCGTCGCGATTTTCACTGTCTGCAATGCAGACAGTGAAAATCTCCCTGGGGCCCTGTTAGGGGGCCCCTGCACTGCCCATGCCAGCCAGTGCATGGGCAGTGCAGGGGCCCCCAGGGGCCCCACGACACCCGTTCCCGCCATCCTGTTCCTGGCGGTAAAAACCGCCAGGAACAGGATGGCGGGAAGGGGGTCGGAATCAGCGCCGCCATGGAGGTTCTGCCCAAGCAGAGGAAATCCGGCGGGAAACCCCTGGATTCCCTTTTCTGACCGCGGCGTTAAGAATGGGCAATGAAGCACCGCCAGCCTGTTGGCGGTGCTTCCGTTGCCCCCGGTCCTGGCGGTCTTGTACCGCCAGGGTCGGAATGAGGCCCTATATGATTTGCCTGTAAGCCAAGACCTAAAATGGTAATTTTATTTCAACATCGGTTCAAATCTTTTTTTCAGTAAAAAAAAATACCACAATGGAAAACCGATTGTCAATCATGCTTCTCTATCAACATAATCATTGTATGCCTATTATACATGGCAAAAAGAATAGTATTGGATTTAAGGGTGATTTTTTTGTTCATGCAGGAGAAACATTCTTCCTGGAGCTCAAGAACAGTGCTCCACTACTGTATTTGTAGGTGCACTTTTCAGCATACATGCCTATGGACCTGATTCAGACAGGAAACTACTGATTTATGAAGCCAAAAATGGCTTTCTCTTGGCTGTCTCCCACCTGAAGTCAATGGAGAATATACATTCTCCTGGCTATTTTTTTAAATCTCCCACTTTCCTCATTTAAAATGTTGGCATGTATGATCTTGGAGGTCTGCCTTGAGTTTATTTAGGGCACTGGTGAAGCAACATGTGATAGACCATTAGGAAGAAACGTCCTAGGCTGCAAAGGAGGTTCCTGTCCCTGCCACCTGTATGTTGTAATTATCAACATGGTGATTATAACCTAGTTGGTACACCTGAAGCTTATGGATCAATGACTCTGGCCACTTGGGTCATGCAGATGGGTGCTAAAGCTGAGAGGGATGATACGCAGCAGACCTGGGAGGACCTGAGCCATTGCATGTGTACTTAAGTGGGCAGCTGTGTGACACAGGCAGATACTGAGAGGTTTTGCTGGCAAAGCATATCAAATATTGGCTCTGCAATAAGAGACAAGTGAGGCTTATAGTGTATAGGACACAGCAACAAAAGACAGAAGTCTAGGTTGTGTGGACTAAAATGTGAACTCTGCCAAAGTCAGGCTGACCAAAATTGTAGCATAAATTCTGTCTTCACTGAAGCTCATGCAAATGTATAGAGTACTTAGTGTAAGGATTTGTGATGACGGGCAACTGCCAAAGCTTTGTCTCAAGCTATTGATAGTGAAGGAGCAACCACAGCACTACAGAAAGGGAGTATCAAAGTGGCAGTATTATGTGGTATGACTTGAGAGTCTTACCATGTAATACTAATACGATACCCAGAAGTGGACCTCAGGTTCACACTAGTAAACCTTAGCTTAGTCCTGGTAGTGTTGCTAAGAGCAGGCAGGCTACTTAGCGGAACACGTGTAAAGCATTTCACAAGAAAAACATGGATGATAAGTAAATGGCATGACTCGAAAGAAATCCAACACCATGTTAGAAAAAGAAAGCAGGTGTTTATCTTCATTTAGTCACCCAAAAAAACCTTTTAAGTTACACACAACCAGAGCTATTAATTTTTAAAGTGTTGGAAAATAGTGTATTTCTACTGGTCAAATGGCTCCCATATAAGTCAATGGGAAAAATCTTAGGGGCATATTTATACTCTGTTTGCGCCGAATGTGCGTCAAAAATGTTGACGCACATTTGGCCCAAACCATGCACCATATTTAAACTTTGATGCCCGATCCCACGGACGTCAAAATTCCTCTGTGTGCGTCATTTTTTGGATGCGGGAAACTGCCTTGCGTTAATGACATGCAAGGTAGGCGTTCCCGCCCCAAAAATGACTTTAAGGCCTTTGCTCTTTATTTATACTCCAGCGTCATTTTGATCCACAAGAGGGGGCGGGCCTTATAAAACGGGGCACAGCCTGATTTGCGCCGTTTTTTAACACCTGGGTCAGGGCAGGCGTTAAGGGACATGTGGGCTCACTTCCATGGTCTCTGACCATGGAAGGAGTCCAGAGGTGCCCTTCCCTGCCCCCATGGACACCTCGTGCCACCCTTGCCCACCCCTGGAGGACACCCACGGATGGGGGACTCATCCCAGGTAAGTACAGGTAAGTTGAGGTAAGTATTTTTTTTAATTTTTTTAAAGTGGCATAGGGGGGCCTAATTTGAGTCCCTTTACTTGCCACTGTGCTCAATGACCATGCCCAGGGGACAGGAGTCCCCTGGGCATGGCCAATGGGCAAGGGGGCATGACTCCTGTCTTTGCTAAGACAGGAGTCATTTCAATGGGGGTTGTGAGTCAAAAAATGGTGCAAGTCCGGTTTGAGGCATGATTTTTGCCTCAAATCTGACTTGCACCATTTTTTGACGCACAACCCCCATTTTCCCCTACGCCGGCGCTGCCTGGTTTGAGTCATTTTTTTTTTTTACTCTGACCAGTCCGCAGCGCCGGCTGACGTCATTACTTAAATAAGGCACCCGCATTGTGCGTAGGAATGGCGTTAGCCACCAGTCAAATTTTTGACGCAAACCAGCACTGGCGCTGGTTTGCATCAAAAAGTATAAATATGGGCCTTAGTGTGCAATTGATCGCTTGTAGGGTGAGCTCCGGGGAACGCAATTGGTGGTAAGGTCTTGCGGGTCCCTAGACCAAGTTTCAACAGTCAGATTTTAGTTACCTTGCCCAGGGGGTCCGGGTGCAGATGTGGTCTGGCTGTAGTTGGTTCTAATGGGATTCATGGGTGCTGTCAAAACGCAGCACTTGACAAAAGCACACTTCGGGGTGGACTCACACCCTACCCATGAAAAGTAGCGGCCTTTGAGGTCCTAGTACCTGGATTCCAAAGCTGCAACATTGCCACCACGTCTGACAGCTCCGGGTGCAGAGATGGCCTTTCACCTGTCAATCACTGGGCTGGTTGTGCCAAAGATGCTTTGCTTCTCTTCTCGACGTCGCCTCCTTCAGGATGCAGGATCTCAGGAGAGGGGTCTTTGCCTATGTCTGTCTATATGCTGGAAACTGCTCTGGAGTGAGTGATGTCCAAGAAGCCGTCTTGGCAGTGGCAAAAGTAGTCCACAGGCACTTCAGAGGCTGGAGGTCGTCCAGAAGGGGCTAGCAGCTTGAAACTAGAGCTTCACTACCACTCCCAGGATGCAAGTCACAGATATTCTTGGGACTCATTCACGGAGAGCCCGACGGGTGGCACTTTTCTGGACACAGCACATCATTTCTGCAGCTTGCAGAAGACTGGTCCCACTTCTCAGTGTCCACTGGAGTCCCTCTTGCTGGGAGTAATGAGTTTTCACCACAGGAACACGTCAGTCACATAGTTCCAGTAGTTCCAGCAGTAGTCTCCTTAGGGCTCTTAAGTGTCCTCTCTTTGCACAGCGATGGAGTCCTAGGTCCTGTTGTTGGTGACATATCTTTGTGCCTCTTCTCAGTTACAAGTTAGAACTGTGGGTCTGGTGTCCGGGGAGCCCCTCAAATCCTACATTTAGGGGGTGTTAAGGGTGTGAGGGACAGTGGCAAATGGGCTACAAGTCCCTGTGGCTAGTCCATCTCTGCTGTGACAACTTCCTGAGGGAGTATGTCACTTTTCTACCCAGAGTCCACTAATCCTAAAATTGCCAAGATGGCAGAACCTTCCCTTGGTTGTACAGACCTCCTAATCCACCCTAAAGGGGTGTCTTGCCTTTTGGAGGTGTACGCCTCCTGCATATCTAGTTTTTCCACCTCTTGAGCTAGACAGGGAATGAAGGGTTTTGTCCCTGAGTGGGGGACAAAGATCTACAACATCAAGGGCTGTGAAAGCCTTTGAGGCTCATCACCTTGATCATTATCACACTAGCAATCCTGGGAAGGAGGATATGTGACCTCCCTCCTGCCCAGACCCTTTGTCCCCATCCTGTGGAAGTGCTAGCACAACCAGCAGGAGGGAAGACTCTTGTCTGTGGCAGAACATTCCTTGAAAAAGCCCACCAAAGGTAGAGAGTGCTGACAATTTGGTGGGCACCCTCTAAAGATGCCACCAGGGTTCATGCTAGGTAATCCTCAGCACGAGAATCATGCTCAGGGTTAAAAAGCACAGTGTTTGATAGCAAACACCGGGGAATCAGCCAGACCATCATGGAGCTGGACATCTAGGGTTTGCCCTGTGCCAGCCCATGTTACCTTATGGACTTTTCCTGACTAAAGGTACAGCAAACTCAAATATCACAGAAGAGATAGGGCTTTGATATATTTGTCTTATGTTGGGTGCCTGATTAATAAGGTCAAATGGGGTCCTCTAGTTTTTGTCAAAGAACCCTCACACTCTAGTAATACTAGTGGCATGCTCCTTCATTGAATTCCCACACAGCATACCTAACATATCTGGGTGTGCTTACATGATTTAATTATAGCAGAGCTCAATGTTATTGAGGGATCTAGTATAAGTTAAAATTATCCGCAGGTATCCATTCTTAACTGAAATTTTATTAAGGGGAACCTTTGGTAAGGTTTAAAACAGAAAAAGGGTTTTCGATGTGCCTGGATTAATTATGATCTCCCACATCAAAGCAAGGGTCTACATGTTTCAGCAATATCTTAGTGCCATTTGACTTTCCTCGAGGCCAATGTAAGGGTCCAGCAATACAGTGCCTGGTGTTACTTATAGGTGCAGTATTGGTTAATCCAGTGCTTAATTTGAGCCGAAGAGCCCATGGTTGCAAGTTGGCCCCACCAGCACTCGTTTTTGGGGATTGGTAATCATTTTTCCTCATCAGACTTTGGCCCAGAGTAAGAGAGAAAAACACCAAAAGGGGTAAGGAGGGGAAGAGCAAGCTGAAAAACAGTGACAGAGAAAGAAAGCAAGGTTGAAAAAGAACATTAAAGAGTGAGATAAATGAGTAGGCAATGTCTGGTGGTGGATGAAAGATACATGAGGTGGAAGCAAGACTGCAGTAGCCTTAGTATTTGCAACCCCTCGCGTTAGATAACTACGGATGCAGGTTTTTGAGCAAAGCTTTGGGCACAGGTAATATTTCGTTTACAAAGTAAGCAGTGGTTGGTCCCTTATGCCCTGTTCGCAATGAGGAATAACATGGGAATACTCTGCACTGATTCATACTTGTGCAGCTATTATTGGTGTTTTATAGTGTACAAAGGTCTACAAGCATGATCTGAAAAATGTGTCCGTATAACACATGTTGGATTACCTCATCTGAGGATAGTGCATGTTGTAATCCTATATCACTTGTGATTCCTAGTAGTAACGTTTGCTACCAACCCCATCGAGATTTCTGGGCAACTTGTAATGGTGGCCTAGGTGCATAGAAAAAATTGAGGTCTGTCATTAGTGAAACTACTCAGGCATTAGTGTATGGGCCTGTTGAGCGAGACCTTGTTTAGAATTAGCAAACAAGGGATACTGACCACATGCTATCAGGCAACAATAAATTAAGTGGGGAGTCATGCTGGTAGAGTTAATGCAGTTGTCCAGGTGCGGATTTACCTACTTAAACTAGCAGCCATTCCCCAACTTGGACATGTTTCTCTGCACAACATGTTCCATCAACAGCGTGCATGCTCGATAACTCCTTAAACTTCCAACACACCTACGGATCCGCACCACTGATGGAAGACTTCATATAAGTGTAGTCAACTATTTGCTCACCTTCGTGAGTTATACACTGTATTTTTTACTCAAGTAGTCTTTCTTCCTAGTATCTCTTTTTGGGTATAAAAAATTATAATATTCAGCTCTTGTCCCAATTTCCTCATTTGCACATACATATTGATCCTGGGTGTTGTTTTCCATTCAAGTAGTTTCTAAGTTTTCCACACTTTGATTAATTCTACTTTACCAAATTGTACTTCAGATTAATTGATCACACCATCACAGCAAATGCTGTCCCATCCACCCCATAATACCAGAATCAAAATGGAAGCAGCATTATAATATTACTGGATGGCAATAGCTAGATGCAGTGTCCCCTCATTCACTAGCATTGTGGAGGTTCTAAGACAACCCTTTCAAGAAATCCCACTGTCTGTCACGCGGATTGCCAAGGATACAGAAACTTCTTCAGGTACCCATGGACAAAAAGGCACAGGGCATAAAAATCTCCTTGGTATGTGGTCCATAAGTTGGCTCAGAACTGCTAAATCTGAATACTAGAACAGATCACCGGACAAACGAAGACCCCAGGATGACAAAAGAATAATTCGTAGAGAGTAGGAACAAGTGCTGCTAGCAGACACAGGTTCCCAGAACAGAACAGCACAAACGGGCTAAGAGAGCTCCCTGGAAGTGTTGCTTCACACTATAGCACTAATACCATCATATTATATATTGGTTTAGAGCCCTGCTTACTCAGGGAGTGATTCTTTGCGGAGAAACGCTAATAATCAGAGCTGCACCTGTTAAATACTACTTCATGCTGTCAGCTATATTGAAATCTAAGATGGTGGCGACTTCTCTTAGAGTGGGAAAAAGTGAAAGCAGAAATGAGAAAACCCTTCAGACGGACATATTCGGTGTGTCCATAGAAGGATCCTTCCACCCCACTCAATCGCAGACAGATCAACAACCCAACACTAGTTTCAGTAACACTAAACATATCCCATCGTCACTCAAGACTCACTTTCCCGCCCCCACCAGTAGGAGCACAGCACTGCCTCGTGGCCCTTTGAGACAGAGAGACTTACTGCTAGCCCTTCAGGTCAAAAAGATCTACATTATCCATGTCCTGCAGACCCTACATGCCCAGCCCATTCCCGAGGTGTGACACTGGTAGAATATTTGATTACTTTCTTACTAAGGGCTTTGTTTGAGTCGTACTGTTTGGAAGTTTTTGTTTCTTTTTTAATAGATTTCGTTATTTCATAACCATTGATTGTGGAATCTTTTTTTCTTTGTTAAGTATTGAGTTTGACTTTTCAAGGAACTCAGAAGGCCAAATGTACCAAGATTTTGCACTGTGCTTACGTCACAAAAGTGATGCAAATCAGCACAACATTTTTCTTTGTTGTTTGAGCTCACTGCACTGGAAAGTTACCTAAAAGTAACACAAAGTGATGCTTTGCATCACTTAGCATAAAGGTGGTGTTACATTAGTGGTAGATTGGTGTTCCCAATTAACCACCCATGCTTTTTGGAGCAAAACATTATCTACCCAAACTCTGAGACAGGGTTTTGCATAAAAAATTAACAACACTTGAAAGCAGGTGTTAAAAGGAGAAACGTTTTAATTCTCCTTTCTTTTGCAACTTTGCACGTGTGTCACTGTACGGCACACATATGAAGTAGGAAAAGTGTTAAAAATTATCGGGGCATAGTATTTTGTACTGGAAGGGAACCCTTCCACTCCTAAACCTATGCTAGACTCACATACACACCTTTGCACTGTGGTGCAAAGGAGTGAGAGTGGCCCTCGGCAACAACATTCTGCGCGGGCACTAGCGAGATGGGAGAGAGTCATAGTTCTGTAGACCTGTGCATTTTTGGCTGCTGTGCTGCGTTGCGTGAGAATTTAGTAAATCTGGCCCCAAGAGTTTCTCTCTTTTAAGAACAGCATCATCAATTATGCTGGCATTTGCTGGATTTATTGTATTACTCATCAGCTGACGTCTCATTAAAAAAGGTATGCCTGCACTTTTAACTTTTAAGCTTTCATAAGCGATTGGTGACTTTTTGGATGGTTTGAAATAAATGAATACACATTTTAAAAGTGTTTCGATATGAAGACTTTTAAGTGAGATCCTGGCAGACACCATTGATGAAGTGGTCATCTGTCCACTGGGAGGAGGTCTGGAACCACCGTTTTACTAAATGGCTAATGTATTTAGCATCACAAGCTATAGTCAGATATACATCTGACACAATTACTAGCTGCTCACCTGGACTTGCTATCAAGGGAGCTTAGTCGGATGGGATTCGGTCCAGTAAAACTGAGGTGCTGAGGTGAAATGCTCTAAAGATATGTCAAACATGAATCCAGTGTAGACTTGCCCATCTTCAAACGTCAGGCAGGCTGTGACCAGCAAGTCAACTCCTGAGGCTGGCTTTGTTTACTCAAATGATTCTTCATGCATATCCAGGGATTAAGTGTTCTAGTTTGTCACTAAGCAACAGAACATATATTTTCGTGCAAAAATGTTTTTCTCTTATGTCCTAGACTAACATGCAAGCACACAATTAAAGCTTTTTGAATATGGTAATACTTTCTGTTACCTATGCCAGTGGAGCAGCTGTCTCTTATAAATGGTTTAAAACCGTGTTCTTGGTTTCATTAAAGTATATGCCAGCATCATGCATTTGTTTATACTTCGCATCTGCCCCTATTTACAGTGTCATCTTCGCAGTGTAATGCGACCACACTAATGCAGAAAAACATACGTCACAAAACATAGCCCCCGGGTCTCATCGCAGGGCCAGTTCAGTACAATACGGTCACAGCATTTTGGTACAAACATGGCAATGTGAAAAAACAGTACAGTCCAGCGCCCACCTTATGAACCATAATGGCCCAAGTCTAGCACTCGACCTATACGGAACTTGTGCAGCTTGTCGCCATTTTCTCAAATTAAACCCCTTCTTCAAAAACGTACTTTTTATGTTCAGTATCTGCACGGCCTACGTATTGTAGTTCAAATTCCTACAATGAGTAGCTCATGAAAGGATACATGCCATCAACAAGTGTTTAATAGGCTTACGCTCAGAGCAATCCATCTCCACAGTATGGCTTGTGGGTGCCACATCTGTGCCATGATACACGTCAGAGAGGGCATGCGCATCTATCCCACGGACCCATCATACATCCCCCTGCACTTCTCTCTTGTTCAAATTATATCACAGTCCACATTCTTGCCACCAGAGATGTGATTTGTTTCCGCGTTCTCCAAAGGGCTCCGAGGTGAGAAAGCTGCCTTTTTAGCACTGACAATCCTCATCTTGCTGTGAGTGGACTCATGGCTGCCCATTGTGGCTGACAGGAAATCAAACATACGCTGTAAGGCAGGATTGTTTCTGTGCACAATGCATATATGAGATCAATGATGCAAGGTGTGAATTTAAAAGCTAAAACAGACTCCCACGCATTGGAAAGCAAGCGCTCCGTATGGTTCACCAAACAGCCAATAGCATGCGGTGCGCGGGTAATGCCCTTCTTGAGTGAATACAACACCCACTGCATGTATATGTTAAGTATTTGTAACAATATATTTGCAGGCTGTGGCGCTGTCAAGCCAGACGTAAAAAATAGTGAGCGCTGCAGTTCATGGAGTTCTCCGTACTGGCTGCCTATCTCCTTTTCCAGTTATCTTTATGCGGCGGGAGCAGAGATAGCAACACAGCTTTAGCAAACAAAGGAGGTGCAAGGGAAGGTCATGAGGGTGACCTGTGGAGTCAAGGTGCTTCTCTACCAAATCACAGGCATCCTTATTTTTCCTTTATTGTATTTGTGGGCAATTAGTTGTGAGCGAGGGACTTTGCTGCCAAACAGAATCATCACGTGAGTTCATGAGACAGTCACCAAACACAAGACACCACGCGTTAGTGTCTGCATGCAGTGAAAGATAACGGAGGTGAAAAACAAAGGGCAGTTGACTATAGCCACCATGTCTGGACGTTCAAGCTTGCTTAACAGGGCCTACGACGTGGACAAAGCCACAGTGTGTCTCAAAACACAGGCACATTTCAGAAAACAAAGAAACATTCAAGAATATCGTTGGTTGGTGCTTGTTAGCGGCGCAGCACTCAAAAAGAGAGCTCTTTTTACCTATATTTAAGTGAGGGAACTTTGTCTTTCTCCAGTTGGTGATGTTTTCTTTTTGGGTTAAGCTCTATAATTCTCTGTACTCTGGCCCACTGTAGTATCTGTTTCCAGGGTTGGACTGGGACAATAAATAGGCCTCCGCACCAAAATAAAAGTGCCCCCCATTAGCGAATTGTTGGAAATGGCCCTTGTGGCAGAGGTACCCCAACATTTTTGCCTTCCTCCTCTTTTTCTCGCCTTGTTTTTGCTGGCCTTAGGACTCTGAGCACTTTACCACTGCTAACCAGTGCTGAAGTGCATGTGCTCTCTTCTCTAAACATAGTAACATTGGTTTACAAGAGTTTGGCCTATTTAATGTACGTGTAAGTCCCTCGTAAAGTGGTATACCATAAACCCAGGATTATAAATTAAATGCTACTAATGGGCCTGCAGCACTTTTTGTGCCACCCACTTCAGAAGCCCTTAAATATGCTCAGGCCTGCCACTGCGGAGCCTGTATGGGCACTTTCACTGGCACATCGACTTTACATGTAAACCGCTTGCCAAGCCTTAAACTCTCCTTTTATTAAATATGTCACCTATCAGGTAGGCCCTAGATAGCCAATACAGCAGAGTGCTATGTAAATAAATGGCACAACATGTACTTTTACGTTTTACATGTCCTGGTAGTGAAAAGCTCCCAAAGTCGTTTTTCACTACTGTAAGGCTTATTCTTCTCACAGACCAGCATTGGTAATTCCTTAATATACTTTTAAACTGTAATTCCTGATCAGAAGGGAGTAGCCACTTCATGTTTTACATCATTGGACTGGTAACAATAAATCCTCTTTAATGGTAAAGTCAGTTTTTATTGTTTTAGAAATACCAGTTTTAGAAAGTGGCAATTTCTCTGCTCTTAATGCTCTGTATGCCTTGCAGTCTGTCTCTAATACAGATCTGGGCTAGGTGACATCTACCCTTTGTGCATTCCCTCTAGAAAACCACAAATACAGGAAGGGTGGGTGTGACAAAGGACTCATCTATATTCATCTGAATTCTGATGGGACTTCCTGGGCTGGAAGGGTTGAGGGGAGCTAACACTTACACCTGAATAGGGAGTGCCTGTCCCCATACAAAGGGCTAGTTACCCTTTACTGATAGTCTGGTACCAGGGCTGGGATGAAAGGGGGACCTGTGCACGTCAAGGAGCTGCTTTGAGGTCACCCCTACTTCAAAGGCATTTTTGGGTATGAGTACTGGGGCTCTGACTCTAGAAAATCAGATCACTACTGGACTTGGGAAGAACTCTGCTGGAGTAAAGACTGCTGTGCTGGGAGGATTGCCGCTCTCCCTAGTTTGACACTTGCAAAAAACTGCTTCTTTGCTTCGCTGTGCTGCCCTTCTGCCTCTCTGCCCTGCTGTGGACAAGAACTGGACCCATCCTTTTTTTTTTTTTAGGTTTAATTGTTTTATTAAGAATATAAGGCGGTACATACTGTATACAAATACGCTTTCAACTTTCAAAGCTTTTTCTTTTACCACATTTGGTTCCATAATGGGCATATAAACTCATACAGTCAGACAAACAAATATTCCTAATTGTGTAGTTGAAAATTGTACACACATTTTTTAAGAGAGAGCAGGTGGGGGGGTAAGAAAAGAAGGAACAAGGATAAAGATAAGGTGGGGGGGTTGATCTTGGAATAAGGGAGAGGTGGGGGATGTCTTGTGAAATGAGGGATAGGGAAAGAAAGTTGGGGGGGGGAGGGTTGTTAGGTGGAGAGACTGGGGGATAGATAGGGAGGCCTTGGGTGCTGAAGCTAGCCTGGCCGGACCGGAGGGTAGGTTGTTCCATAGTTTCCCGTCTGTAGTGAGTTACTACCTGGAGGTAGGCAGTGTGATACATGGACCTAATTTGTTGTGCATGTTAGTTGTGATGAGGTCAATTAAAGAATGAGTTCTTCTTGTATGTGTTAGTTTCTCAAACACTAATTGTGTTAGAGGGCAATGTACGGTATCAGGTTGGCTGGTCCAAGGACCCGAGCGTATGTCAAGGTGAGGGATCTAGGAGGTGATAAATAGAGAAAAAGGGAAAGAAAAATAACTGGAGAGAGAGAGAGAGAGAACAGGAGGAGAAAAGAAAGAAAATGATAGGTTCTAAGAGGGTGGTTAATGTTCCTTGGCTATTGGTCATTGACCATTGACCATCCACCAGCTGCTTCATGGTCTTGTCAAGAATGGGCGCCAGACTTCTGCGAATAGCGCTGCTTGGTCCTGCAGGTTATAAATCACTCGCTCATGGGTGGCAGTTTGGTACATGGCAGTCATCCATTCTGTCGGTGTGGGGGCAATACTGGACCTCCAATGCCAGAGTATGCATATTTTGGCCGTGACGAGTGCCGTATTGAGTAAACGTTTATGGGCTCGTGATAGGGAGGAGAACGGGTGAGTATTGTGTCAAAGAATAAGTGATGGCGGGGTCGGATTTGGTATCTGTATGAAATCCAGTAGGGCATGAAGTACAGCGTCCCATAGGGGCTGTATCGTCGGACAATGGCATAGGATGTGGAGTAGATCACAATAGGGTTCTGTGCATCTCCAGCAGTTTGCATGCGGTATCAAGCCTGCCCTGAGAAGTTTAGCGGGGGTCCAGTACCACTCTTGAAGGATTTTGAATAGGCAAAATTTCAGACAGGCTTCGCGTACTCCCCTGTCGAGGGCTTCTAGTATGTCTGGCCATTCTTCGTCCGGATAGGTTATCTCAAGTTTGTCCTGCCATTTTAAGCGTAATCGTTCGAGAAGAGGCTGCGAATAGAGGTGGTTTGTTAACTCGGCATAGAGACCAGCCATAACGCCTCTGTGTCGCCCCCATTTCTGGAGATAGGTGACGATGGGTGAGGTTTTAAGCGACCACGGGGGGCTGCTAATGTTCTACGCATACAATGTTTAAGCTGCATATATCGCCACTACTGGTTGCTGTGGATACCGAACTCTTCCTGGAGAGAGGCGAAGGCACGAAAGCTATTTCCGTCTATAATATGAGATATATTGTGGATACCTGCCTCGAGCCATTGGGGCCACCTGAGAATATTTCCTCATATTTTTATGCTTTTATTCCCTGCTATGGGAGCCTGGGTATGCAGGAAGGGGTGTACTCCGAACAGGCGATGGGCTGTGTGCCACGCTGTGTTTGTAGCCTTGAGGATGGGGTTAGTTAAGGGAATATGGTCAGCGTATATCCCTCCCATCTCTGTGTACTGTCCATTTAGGAGTTTCTCTGTGGCTACCCATTGCGGTGGATCGGGTATATCTGGGAGTGTGTATACTAACTCTGAGAGTTGTAGGGCTAGTGAGTATTGTTCTACGAGGGTAGGCCTTAGCCTCCGTAGGGTCGTCGTGCCAGAATAATTGCAGGTTTCAGTCTTGGGCGTAAGGAGCCCCAGACGAAGGTTCTTATGGATGCGTCAATCAAGCGGAGCAAAGAGAGGGGTATCTGTAGGGGGAGCATACCTAGCACATATGTAAAACGTGGCAGGGTGACCATTCTGACCGCCTGTGTCCTGCCCCACATGGACAGGCCTAATAATGACCACTTGGCAAAGTCCTGTTTCATTTTAGATATAAGGGGGTCTAGGTTGTCCCTGACCATATGTTCCAGGCCTCGGTCAATAAACGTTCCTACGTATTTAAGACGGGTCGGGGTCCATTTAAATGGGAGGCCATGTATTGCTGCTCTCATCATTATGCGGGATAGTGGTAGTGATCCGCTTTTGTCCCAGTTTACCCGGTATCCGGATAGGGATGCGAAGTCCTCTATGGTAGAGAGTAGTGCTGGTAGGGAAGTTTCCAGATCGGACAGGGTTAACAAAATGTCGTCTGCATAGAGATAGATTTTGGATATGCCCCCGGTTATATGAATCCCTTTTATCTGTTGGGAGTTCTGTATGGTGGCTGCTAGGGGTTCCATGGCCAGTAGAAATAGGAGCGGGGACAGGGGGCAGCCCTGGCGCGTGCCTCTTCCAATAGGGAATGGGTCTGACAAGAAGCCCCCACAATTAACCTGTGCTGTGGGATGGTCATATAATAAACGTACTTTGGAAATAAATTGTTCCCCAAAGCCAAAGTGCTTCATGGTTATTGAATAGATAGGACCATTCGAAGCGGTCGAATGCTTTCTCCGCATCTAGGGACAGAGCTAGGGCTTCTTCAGGTAGTTGCAGAGATTCCAGCAGTGTATGGCAAAGAGTAGGCATGTGATTTCTGGAAGTGCGGCCCGGTACGAACCCCACTTGGGTATTGTGAATCAAGGATGGTATCACCTTGCGGAGGCGTGCTGCTAAAACACTGGCTAGGAGTTTAACATCTCCATTCAGAAGGGAGATAGGATGATAACTGCCACAGAGGAGGGGGTCCCTCCCTGGCTTAGGCAGGACGACAATTGTGGCCTTGTTGGATAGAGCGCCCAGGGAGCCTTCCTGACATGCTTCCGTCAGTGCTTCATGTACTGTGGTGATTGCCTCTTCCCCGGCCCATTTATAAAATTCCGCAGGGAATCCATCCTCTCCTGGAGATTTATGGTAGGGGAGGTTTGTTATAACTTGTGTTATCTCTTCTTTGCTTATATCGCCGTCCAGGAGAGCCCTACCTGTCTCCGACAAACGAGGTAGGTTAACCGCATTAAGGAATATCTCCAGTTGTGTCTTATCGGTCCTTGTTTCAGGAGTGTACAGATGTCGGTAGTACTCAGCAAATTCATTCACAATATCTTGCGGGCGAGTCAGCACTGCTCCTGAGGAAGATGTTATGGCCATGATGGCAGAAGCAGCCTCTCTTTGTCAGAGCTGTGCTGCTAGGAGACGTCCTGCTTTTTCTCCTTGTTCGTAATGGCGGTCTCGTAATTTTTGCAGTGCGTATTCCGCCTGAGATGTATAGAGTTCATTGTGTGCCATGCGGGCCTGTTCTAAGGAGCAGCGTAGCCTAGGGGACGGTTGGGCGGTGTACTGTTTAGTGAGGTCCTGAATTGTGGCCTCTAAGGTGATTTGGCGGGCTATTCTGTCTTTATTGACCAATGCTGCATCTCGCATCATATTTCCTCTCAGGGTCGCTTTTGCCGCTGCCCATAGGATCCTTTTGGAGGTCACTGTACCTGTATTTTCGGTCATGTATGTGGATACATGGGCTCTTAATTGTTCCTTCCCTTTGGGGGGAGCGGTATCTGCGTACAGCGAGGCGCCATGGTTTTCGGCCAGGGGGGGGATAATCCTACCAGGATCAGGATTAATATTGGAGAGCGATCTGAGAGGCCACTGTCTAGGATGTAGGTGTCTTGCATGTGAGGAATTACAGTGTGTGATACCAAAAAGTAGTCCAGGCACGACTGGGTGCCATGAGCAGCGGATAGAAAAGTATATTCCTTATCTTTTGGGTGTTGTATTCTCCAGCAATCCACTAGACCGACATCCGCAGTTGGGTCCGTCAGGAGTGCCCTATCATGATTGTTGCTTACATCAATGGGGCCTGTCCTGTCCATTATGGCATCTTGGGTGAGATTCCAGTCTCCCCCGATTATATATCGAGTAGTTCCGATGTCTGTCAAGAGCCGATTTAGTTGTAGGAGGAATGGGCGTTTTGGGCCGGTCGGTGCGTAGATGGGGCTTACACATAAGAAGGTATTCCCTAGTTTTAGTTTGGCAAATATATACCTTTCTTCCGTATCGTTCCATGTTTTGATGATTGTGATCGGAAGGGATTTATGCACTAGTATCGCCACTCCGCATTTGCGGGGCACGCTGCTTCCGGAATCTTGGTTCGCTGGGCAGCAGCTGAAGGCGACCCTCCCTACCCAATTCCATTTAAGTTTACTGGATTCCAGAGTGTCAGGGTGAGTCTCCTGGATCAGAGCGATATCTGCTTCTTTGGATTGGAAATAGGACAGTATATTTTTCCGCTTAACATAACTCGTCATGCCGTGTACGTTCCAGGAGAGTATCCGTAATGGTTGTGTCGCTTGAGGGGCGTTCCTCGACATCCTGGATAGGTGTGAGTAATCACACTTGTTCCGGGGTTAGTGTTGGCGGGGGGAGGAGGGGGGGGGGGTACTGTCTCAGTTGTTAGAGTGGGAGTTGCGTTTGGTATAGTACGGTGTTTTATGGGGGGGGTAGCAACTGGCGGAGGCCATGGGTGCTCTCTGGAGGAGGGAGAGAAAGGGAGGAGGGGGTGAAGGGAGAGAAAGCAGAATAGATAGAGCAAGAGCTGGGGGGGGGGGATTTGGAGGAAAAAGGAGACAAGGAGAAAAAAAAAGGGAAGAAAAAAAAAAAGGGGGGGAAATGAAATAATCGATGTGTATACTGAGTTTAAGATTAAGAAAATAACAAGAAAGCATGCAAGAGGGGGGAAAGGGATGAGGGAGCTAGGAGTCCAACCTCCTTCGTTAGGTCTGTTAACGGCGGGTCGGATTCTTCTCGGAGCTCACGTGCCATCGGGGCGATCCCTGTCGGGGGATGAGGGGGGAAGAAACAGACAGCCAGCTGTCGATATGTCCATAGCAAGGAGGGGTGGGAAGTACATGGTTGTGTTTCGAGAGACGGGCCTATTAGTCGGCGGTTGATGGCAATTATAATGTTTATATAGCTAAACTGTGTACTGGTAGAAGTAAGGAGTAGTTGATAGCCATCATGCCTGGGCGATACTATCGTGAAGTGTTGCTGATCGTGCAGGAGAGTTAGCAGGAAAGAAAGAAAGAAAGAAAGAAGGGGGGGAGAGGTTGATGTAGGGTGATACTTAATGTGTGATGCCTAATGCTTGATGGTGTAGGGGACGTGGAGTGTTTTATGGGCCCATAAGATAGTATTGTAAAGTAAGAACATAATAGAGGAAAAGATAGGGATCGGTAGGTGGGGGGAGGTCAGGGCGGAGGAGGGAGGATGCAGACAGGGCAATATAATTCTAGTACAGGCGAAGGTACATAAAGGTGCAAATATATAATACATCCTGGATATTTCTTTTCAACTATAACACTGCTTCATCACGCACTACAACATTTCTGTAACCTATTAATTCAATCAACACTATACGTCCTAGTAGCTTATCGCAATATTATATTTTGAGCCATTGAACTAGGCGTCAAGCTATTTATCATAGGATAGGTAATGAGTGCTGCTGAGCCCCAGGCTATGCGAAGGCAATGCGTGTCTCACCCCGTTGTGGATATCTTGTTGTGTATTATTACATCATAATACTGTAAGGAGAAGGGTATTCATGTATTGCTAGGTTCCTAGCTTGGCATGTGCTACCATCATGGTCATTCTGTCTTAGATGGGAGTTACGGGTAACAACAATAAGTAGTCTGGGGGCGGGTATAGACGTTCGGGGGAGGGGTAATTGACAGTTTACATTGTAATATCGTAGTGTGGGATATCATATTGTTTTGCTATGTTATGTGATATTGTATTATATTATATCATTTTGTTTTATTTTATTTTATTTTATTATAGTAAAGTAATGGGGGCGTTGATGTACCTGAGGTCGTGTCGTGTTGTGTGTCCCAGGGTTTAGGTTAATTTATCTTTGTGTGGTCTAATCTCGGCCCCTGGGGTAATTATGGGGGTTAGTTGATTCTAGTGTCAGCGTTAGTCGTATGTGTTATGTGTTAGGATAGGTCTGGGTTGTACCGTGTTGTTTGCTGCTATGGGATATTTTGTAGTGCGTAGAACACATGTCAGTTTCTATAATAGTTAGTTGTTATTTGTTATTTGATACCCCTGGTACAGTGTTGTAAGGTCGGGTCTGGACCCTTACATAGCTTTCGAGGAGACTGTAGAGTCTAGTCCCTGCTTTGGTGAGTGTCCCCTATCATTCCCTGAAAACAGATAACAATTTGCTTGATAGTTTCACATTATAAGGCCTCATATCTAATCATGGAGAGCATGGGCTTTTCAATCGCCTGGTTTTAACATCAATACTAGCAATCTTAGACAATTATAATAATGATACACATATATGATCTGGAGAGGTACTCATCCGTCCTCGGGTCAGCAGCTGTTGTTTTTTGATTTTCAAGCAATAGTCCCTCATATCACAGCATTGCGTCGTCTTCTCAAGAAGATGCAGTCGTTGGCTTTAACCCTTTCTGTGCCTTGGATGAGGTGACCTCGTCCAAGGCTACAGTTCCTGTGTGCCTTGGACGAGGTCACCTCGTCCAAGGCACATGGGAACTTGGGGGAGCGCTAGCGCGCCCCCCCTGTGCACCACCCCCAAGGTGGGGATGGAAGGGGAAGACCTTCCCCTTCCACCCCTGACCCCCTCCACCCCCCCCTGTGACGTCAGCGCGCGAGCGCACGCTGATTTGTCACAGTGGCCTCCCCCATCGCGCTGGAAGCTCTGCTTCCAGCGCGATTGAAAGAGAAATGCAAAGCATTTCTCTTTCAATCACTGGGGGAGGCCCGGAGGGGCTTCAAAGGGAAGGAAATGTATTTCCTTCCCTTTGAAGTCTCTCCCAGGGTTTCAAAAGCCGGATTGCTTGCAATCCGGCTTTTGAAACCCCACTAGACACCAGGGATTTTTTTTTATTTTACAGAAATTGACATAATGGAGCGACCCCATGGGCAAGGGTCGCTCCCAGCGGGGGGGCATTTTTCAGGAGGGCCTTTTCAGCGCCCAGGGGGGGCAGAAACCTCTAGGCGGCAGGGCAATTTTTTTTGTGTGTTTGTTTTTTTAGAGGTGGGGAGCGACCCATTAGGCAAGGGTCGCTCCCCTGGGGGGCAAATTGTATTTAGACCACGTCTGCCCGCCTTGGGGGCAGATTGGCCGATTTTAGGTCAATCTGCCCCCAAGGGGGCAGAAACCACTAGGCACCGGGGATTTATTTTTTGGCACCAATGTCACGCAGGGGGAGCGACCCCGTAGGCAAGGGTCGCTCCCGGGGGGGGGGAAATTGGGGGGGCAAATTTATTTTAGGCCATTTCTGCCCCCCCGGGGGCAGATACCTCTAGGCGCCAGGGCACATTTTTTTTGTTGTGTTTTTTTTTTGTTTTTTTTGTTTTTTTAGAGATGGGGAGCGACCCATCAGGCAAGGGTCGCTGCCCTGGGGGGCAAATTGTATTTAGACCATTTCTGCCCCCCTTGGGGGCAGATTGGCCGATTTTAGGTCAATCTGCCCCCAAGGGGGCAGAAACCACTAGGCACCGGGGATTTGATTTTTGGCGCCAATGTCACGCGGGGGAGCGACCCCGTAGGCAAGGGTCGCTCCCGGGGGGGGGGTGGGAATTTATTTTAGGCCATTTCTGCCCCCGGGGGCAGAAACCTCTAGGCGCCAGGGCACATTTTCATTTTTGTGTTTTTTTTTTTGTTTGTTTGTTTTTTTAGAGCTGGGGAGCGACCCATCAGGCAAGGGTCGCTGCCCTGGGGGGCAAATTGTATTTAGACCATTTCTGCCCCCCTTGGGGCAGATTGGCCGATTTTAGGTCAATCTGCCCCCAAGGGGGCAGAAACCACTAGGCACCGGGGATTTGTTTTTTGGTGCCAATGTCACGCAGGGGGAGCGACCCCGTAGGCAAGGGTCGCTCCCGGGGGGTGGGGGGGGGTTGGCAGGGCAAATTTATTTTAGGCCATTTATGCCCCCTGGGGGGCAGAAACCTCTAGGCGCCAGGGCAAATTTTTTTTTTTGTGTTTTTTTTTTGTTTGTTTGTTTTTTTAGAGATGGGGAGTGACCCATCATGCAAGGGTCGCTGCCCTGGGGGGCAAATTGTATTTAGACCATTTCTGCCCCCCTTGGGGCAGATTGGCCGATTTTAGGTCAATCTGCCCCCAAGGGGGCAGAAACCACTAGGCACCGGGGATTTGTTTTTTGGTGCCAATGTCACGCAGGGGGAGCGACCCCGTAGGGAAGGGTCGCTCCCGGGGGCGGGGTGGGGGTTGGGGGGGTAAATTTATTTTAGGCCATTTCTGCCCCCCCGGGGGCAGAAACCTGTAGGCGCCAGGGCAATTTTTTTTGTGTGTGTGTTTTTTTTTTGTTTGTTTTTTTTAGAGATGGGGAGCGACCCATCAGGCAAGGGTCGCTACCCTGGGGGCCAATTGTATTTAGACCATTTCTGCCCCCCTTGGGGGCACATTGGCCGATTTTAGGTCAATCAGCCCCCAAGGGGGCAGAAACCACTAGGCACTGCAGATTTGTTTTTTGGCGCCAATGTCACGCAGGGGGAGACACCCCGTAGGCAAGGGTCGCTCCCGGGGGCGGGGTGGGGGTTGGGGGGGCAAATTTATTTTAGGCCATTTCTGCCCCCCCGGGGGCATATCGGCCTATTATTAAGCTGATCTGCCCCCGGGGGGGGGGCAGAAACCTCTAGGCGCCAGGGCAAAAAAAAAATTGTGTTTTTTTTTTTGCTTGATTGTTTTTTTAGAGATGGGGAGCGACCCATCAGGCAAGGGTCGCTGCCCTGGGGGGCAAATTGTATTTAGACCATTTCTGCCCCCCTTGGGGGCAGATTGGCCGATTTTAGGTCAATCTGCCCCCAAGGGGGCAGAAACCACTAGGCACTGGGGATTTGTTTTTTGGTGCCAATGTCACGCGGGGGAGCGACCCCGTAGGCAAGGGCCGCTCCCAGGCAGGGGGGGTTTGGAGGGGGTGGGGAGGCAAATTTATTTTAGGGCATTTCTGCCCCCCCCGGTGGCCGGCTGAGCTAGAGGCCAAAATCCACAGGTAGGCACTTTGCAAAAAACACCTCTGTTTTCTTTCAAAAAATGTGATGTGTGCACGTTGCGTTTTGGGGCATTTCCTGTCGCGGGCGCTATGCCTACCCACACAAGTGAGGTATCATTTTTATCGGGAGACTTGGGGGAACGCTGGGTGGAAGGAAATTTGTGGCTCCTCTCAGATTCCAGAACTTTCTGCCACAGAAATGTGAGGAACATGTGTTTTTTTAGCCAAATTTTGAGGTTTGCAAAGGATTCTGGGTAACAGAACCTGGTCAGAGCCCCACAAGTCACCCCATCTTGGATTCCCCTAGGTCTCTAGTTTTCAGAAATGCACAGGTTTGGTAGGTTTCCCTAGGTGCCGGCTGAGCTAGAGGCCAAAATCTACAGGTAGGCACTTTGCAAAATACAGCTCTGTTTTCTGTCAAAAAAAGGGATGTGTCCACGTTGTGCTTTGGGGCATTTCCTGTCGCGGGCGCTAGGCTACCCACACAAGTGAGGTATCATTTTTATCGGGAGACTTGGGGGAACGCTGGGTGGAAGGCAATTTCTGCCTCCTCTCAGATTCCAGAACTTTCTGCCACAGAAATGTTAGGAACATGTGTTTTTTTAGCCAAATTTTGAGGTTTGCAAAGGATTCTGGGTAACAGAACCTGGTCAGAGCCCCACAAGTCACCCCATCTTGGATTCGCCTAGGTTTCTAGTTTTCAGAAATGCACAGGTTTGGTAGGTTTCCCTAGGTGCCGGCTGAGCTAGAGGCCAAAATCTACAGGTAGGCACTTTGCAAAAAACAGCTCTGTTTTCTGTGATGTGTCCACGTTGTGTTTTGGGGCATATCCTGTCGCGGGCGCTAGGCCTACCCACACAAGTGAGGTACCATTTTTATCGGGAGACTTGGGGGAACGCTGGCTGGAAGGAAATTTCTGGCTCCTCTCAGATTCCAGAACTTTCTGCCACAGAAATGTGAGGAACATGTGTTTTTTCAGCCACATTTTGAGGTTTGCAAAGGATTCTGGGTAACAGAACCTGGTCAGAGCCCCACAAGTCATCCCATCTTGGATTCCCCTAGGTCTCTAGTTTTCAAAAATGCAGGTAGGTTTCCCTAGGTGCCGGCTGAGCTAGAGGCCAAAATCCACAGGTAGGCACTTTGCAAAAAACACCTCTGTTTTCTTTCAAAAAATGTGATGTGTGCACGTTGCGTTTTGGGGCATTTCCTGTCGCCGGCGCTAGGCCTACCCACACAAGTGAGGTATCATTTTTATCGGGAGACTTGGGGGAACGCTGGGTGGAAGGAAATTTGTAGCTCCTCTCAGATTCCAGAACTTTCTGCCACAGAAATGTGAGGAACATGTGTTTTTTTAGCCAAATTTTGAGGTTTGCAAAGGATTCTGGGTAACAGAACCTGGTCAGAGCCCCACAAGTCACCCCATCTTGGATTCCCCTAGGTCTCTAGTTTTCAGAAATGCACAGGTTTGGTAGGTTTCCCTAGGTGCCGGCTGAGCTAGAGGCCAAAATCTACAGGTAGGCACTTTGCAAAATACAGCTCTGTTTTCTGTCAAAAAAAGGGATGTGTCCACGTTGTGCTTTGGGGCATTTCCTGTCGCGGGCGCTAGGCTACCCACACAAGTGAGGTATCATTTTTATCGGGAGACTTGGGGGAACGCTGGGTGGAAGGCAATTTGTGCCTCCTCTCAGATTCCAGAACTTTCTGCCACAGAAATGTTAGGAACATGTGTTTTTTTAGCCAAATTTTGAGGTTTGCAAAGGATTCTGGGTAACAGAACCTGGTCAGAGCCCCACAAGTCACCCCATCTTGGATTCGCCTAGGTTTCTAGTTTTCAGAAATGCACAGGTTTGGTAGGTTTCCCTAGGTGCCGGCTGAGCTAGAGGCCAAAATCTACAGGTAGGCACTTTGCAAAAAACAGCTCTGTTTTCTGTGATGTGTCCACGTTGTGTTTTGGGGCATATCCTGTCGCGGGCGCTAGGCCTACCCACACAAGTGAGGTACCATTTTTATCGGGAGACTTGGGGGAACGCTGGCTGGAAGGAAATTTCTGGCTCCTCTCAGATTCCAGAACTTTCTGCCACAGAAATGTGAGGAACATGTGTTTTTTCAGCCACATTTTGAGGTTTGCAAAGGATTCTGGGTAACAGAACCTGGTCAGAGCCCCACAAGTCATCCCATCTTGGATTCCCCTAGGTCTCTAGTTTTCAAAAATGCAGGTAGGTTTCCCTAGGTGCCGGCTGAGCTAGAGGCCAAAATCCACAGGTAGGCACTTTGCAAAAAACACCTCTGTTTTCTTTCAAAAAATGTGATGTGTGCACGTTGCGTTTTGGGGCATTTCCTGTCGCCGGCGCTAGGCCTACCCACACAAGTGAGGTATCATTTTTATCGGGAGACTTGGGGGAACGCTGGGTGGAAGGAAATTTGTAGCTCCTCTCAGATTCCAGAACTTTCTGCCACAGAAATGTGAGGAACATGTGTTTTTTTAGCCAAATTTTGAGGTTTGCAAAGGATTCTGGGTAACAGAACCTGGTCAGAGCCCCACAAGTCACCCCATCTTGGATTCCCCTAGGTCTCTAGTTTTCAGAAATGCACAGGTTTGGTAGGTTTCCCTAGGTGCCGGCTGAGCTAGAGGCCAAAATCTACAGGTAGGCACTTTGCAAAATACAGCTCTGTTTTCTGTCAAAAAAAGGGATGTGTCCACGTTGTGCTTTGGGGCATTTCCTGTCGCGGGCGCTAGGCTACCCACACAAGTGAGGTATCATTTTTATCGGGAGACTTGGGGGAACGCTGGGTGGAAGGCAATTTGTGCCTCCTCTCAGATTCCAGAACTTTCTGCCACAGAAATGTTAGGAACATGTGTTTTTTTAGCCAAATTTTGAGGTTTCCAAAGGATTCTGGGTAACAGAACCTGGTCAGAGCCCCACAAGTCACCCCATCTTGGATTCGCCTAGGTTTCTAGTTTTCAGAAATGCACAGGTTTGGTAGGTTTCCCTAGGTGCCGGCTGAGCTAGAGGCCAAAATCTACAGGTAGGCACTTTGCAAAAAACAGCTTTGTTTTCTGTGATGTGTCCACGTTGTGTTTTGGGGCATATCCTGTCGCGGGCGCTAGGCCTACCCACACAAGTGAGGTACCATTTTTATCGGGAGACTTGGGGGAACGCTGGCTGGAAGGAAATTTCTGGCTCCTCTCAGATTCCAGAACTTTCTGCCACAGAAATGTGAGGAACATGTGTTTTTTCAGCCACATTTTGAGGTTTGCAAAGGATTCTGGGTAACAGAACCTGGTCAGAGCCCCACAAGTCATCCCATCTTGGATTCCCCTAGGTCTCTAGTTTTCAAAAATGCAGGTAGGTTTCCCTAGGTGCCGGCTGAGCTAGAGGCCAAAATCCACAGGTAGGCACTTTGCAAAAAACACCTCTGTTTTCTTTAAAAAAATGTGATGTGTGCACGTTGCGTTTTGGGGCATTTCCTGTCGCCGGCGCTAGGCCTACCCACACAAGTGAGGTATCATTTTTATCGGGAGACTTGGGGGAACGCTGGGTGGAAGGAAATTTGTAGCTCCTCTCAGATTCCAGAACTTTCTGCCACAGAAATGTGAGGAACATGTGTTTTTTTAGCCAAATTTTGAGGTTTGCAAAGGATTCTGGGTAACAGAACCTGGTCAGAGCCCCACAAGTCACCCCATCTTGGATTCCCCTAGGTCTCTAGTTTTCAGAAATGCACAGGTTTGGTAGGTTTCCCTAGGTGCCGGCTGAGCTAGAGGCCAAAATCTACAGGTAGGCACTTTGCAAAATACAGCTCTGTTTTCTGTCAAAAAAAGGGATGTGTCCACGTTGTGCTTTGGGGCATTTCCTGTCACGGGCGCTAGGCTACCCACACAAGTGAGGTATAATTTTTATCGGGAGACTTGGGGGAACGCTGGGTGGAAGGCAATTTGTGCCTCCTCTCAGATTCCAGAACTTTCTGCCACAGAAATGTTAGGAACATGTGTTTTTTTAGCCAAATTTTGAGGTTTGCAAAGGATTCTGGGTAACAGAACCTGGTCAGAGCCCCACAAGTCACCCCATCTTGGATTCGCCTAGGTTTCTAGTTTTCAGAAATGCACAGGTTTGGTAGGTTTCCCTAGGTGCCGGCTGAGCTAGAGGCCAAAATCTACAGGTAGGCACTTTGCAAAAAACAGCTCTGTTTTCTGTGATGTGTCCACGTTGTGTTTTGGGGCATATCCTGTCGCGGGCGCTAGGCCTACCCACACAAGTGAGGTACCATTTTTATCGGGAGACTTGGGGGAACGCTGGCTGGAAGGAAATTTCTGGCTCCTCTCAGATTCCAGAACTTTCTGCCACAGAAATGTGAGGAACATGTGTTTTTTCAGCCACATTTTGAGGTTTGCAAAGGATTCTGGGTAACAGAACCTGGTCAGAGCCCCACAAGTCATCCCATCTTGGATTCCCCTAGGTCTCTAGTTTTCAAAAATGCAGGTAGGTTTCCCTAGGTGCCGGCTGAGCTAGAGGCCAAAATCCACAGGTAGGCACTTTGCAAAAAACACCTCTGTTTTCTTTCAAAAAATGTGATGTGTGCACGTTGCGTTTTGGGGCATTTCCTGTCGCCGGCGCTAGGCCTACCCACACAAGTGAGGTATCATTTTTATCGGGAGACTTGGGGGAACGCTGGGTGGAAGGAAATTTGTAGCTCCTCTCAGATTCCAGAACTTTCTGCCACAGAAATGTGAGGAACATGTGTTTTTTTAGCCAAATTTTGAGGTTTGCAAAGGATTCTGGGTAACAGAACCTGGTCAGAGCCCCACAAGTCACCCCATCTTGGATTCCCCTAGGTCTCTAGTTTTCAGAAATGCACAGGTTTGGTAGGTTTCCCTAGGTGCCGGCTGAGCTAGAGGCCAAAATCTACAGGTAGGCACTTTGCAAAATACAGCTCTGTTTTCTGTCAAAAAAAGGGATGTGTCCACGTTGTGCTTTGGGGCATTTCCTGTCGCGGGCGCTAGGCTACCCACACAAGTGAGGTATCATTTTTATCGGGAGACTTGGGGGAACGCTGGGTGGAAGGCAATTTGTGCCTCCTCTCAGATTCCAGAACTTTCTGCCACAGAAATGTTAGGAACATGTGTTTTTTTAGCCAAATTTTGAGGTTTGCAAAGGATTCTGGGTAACAGAACCTGGTCAGAGCCCCACAAGTCACCCCATCTTGGATTCGCCTAGGTTTCTAGTTTTCAGAAATCCACAGGTTTGGTAGGTTTCCCTAGGTGCCGGCTGAGCTAGAGGCCAAAATCTACAGGTAGGCACTTTGCAAAAAACAGCTTTGTTTTCTGTGATGTGTCCACGTTGTGTTTTGGGGCATATCCTGTCGCGGGCGCTAGGCCTACCCACACAAGTGAGGTACCATTTTTATCGGGAGACTTGGGGGAACGCTGGCTGGAAGGAAATTTCTGGCTCCTCTCAGATTCCAGAACTTTCTGCCACAGAAATGTGAGGAACATGTGTTTTTTCAGCCACATTTTGAGGTTTGCAAAGGATTCTGGGTAACAGAACCTGGTCAGAGCCCCACAAGTCATCCCATCTTGGATTCCCCTAGGTCTCTAGTTTTCAAAAATGCAGGTAGGTTTCCCTAGGTGCCGGCTGAGCTAGAGGCCAAAATCCACAGGTAGGCACTTTGCAAAAAACACCTCTGTTTTCTTTAAAAAAATGTGATGTGTGCACGTTGCGTTTTGGGGCATTTCCTGTCGCCGGCGCTAGGCCTACCCACACAAGTGAGGTATCATTTTTATCGGGAGACTTGGGGGAACGCTGGGTGGAAGGAAATTTGTGGCTCCTCTCAGATTCCAGAACTTTCTGCCACAGAAATGTGAGGAACATGTGTTTTTTTAGCCAAATTTTGAGGTTTGCAAAGGATTCTGGGTAACAGAACCTGGTCACAGCCCCACAAGTCACCCCATCTTGGATTCCCCTAGGTCTCTAGTTTTCAAAAATGCACAGGTTTGGTAGGTTTCCCTAGGTGCCGGCTGAGCTAGAGGCCAAAATCCACAGGTAGGCACTTTGCAAAAAACACCTCTGTTTTCTTTAAAAAAATTTGATGTGTGCACGTTGCGTTTTGGGGCATTTCCTGTCGCGGGCGCTAGGCTTACCCACACAAGTGAGGTATCATTTTTATCGGGAGACTTGGGGGAACGCTGGGTGGAAGGAAATTTGTGGCTCCTCTCAGATTCCAGAACTTTCTGCCACCGAAATGTGAGGAACATGTGTTTTTTTAGCCAAATTTTGAGGTTTGCAAAGGATTCTGGGTAACAGAACCTGGTCAGAGCCCCACAAGTCACCCCATCTTGGATTCCCCTAGGTCTCTAGTTTTCAGAAATGCACAGGTTTGGTAGGTTTCCCTAGGTGCCGGCTGAGCTAGAGGCCAAAATCTACAGGTAGGCACTTTGCAAAATACAGCTCTGTTTTCTGTCAAAAAAAGGGATGTGTCCACATTGTGCTTTGGGGCATTTCCTGTCGCGGGCGCTAGGCTACCCACACAAGTGAGGTATCATTTTTATCGGGAGACTTGGGGGAACGCTGGGTGGAAGGCAATTTGTGCCTCCTCTCAGATTCCAGAACTTTCTGCCACAGAAATGTTAGGAACATGTGTTTTTTCAGCCACATTTTGAGGTTTGCAAAGGATTCTGGGTAACAGAACCTGGTCAGAGCCCCACAAGTCATCCCATCTTGGATTCCCCTAGGTCTCTAGTTTTCAAAAATGCAGGTAGGTTTCCCTAGGTGCCGGCTGAGCTAGAGGCCAAAATCTACAGGTAGGCACTTTGCAAAAAACAGCTCTGTTTTCTGTGATGTGTCCACGTTGTGTTTTGGGGCATATCCTGTCGCGGGCGCTAGGCCTACCCACACAAGTGAGGTACCATTTTTATCGGGAGACTTGGGGGAACGCTGGCTGGAAGGAAATTTCTGGCTCCTCTCAGATTCCAGAACTTTCTGCCACAGAAATGTGAGGAACATGTGTTTTTTCAGCCACATTTTGAGGTTTGCAAAGGATTCTGGGTAACAGAACCTGGTCAGAGCCCCACAAGTCATCCCATCTTGGATTCCCCTAGGTCTCTAGTTTTCAAAAATGCAGGTAGGTTTCCCTAGGTGCCGGCTGAGCTAGAGGCCAAAATCCACAGGTAGGCACTTTGCAAAAAACACCTCTGTTTTCTTTCAAAAAATGTGATGTGTGCACGTTGCGTTTTGGGGCATTTCCTGTCGCCGGCGCTAGGCCTACCCACACAAGTGAGGTATCATTTTTATCGGGAGACTTTGGGGAACGCTGGGTGGAAGGAAATTTGTGGCTCCTCTCAGATTCCAGAACTTTCTGCCACAGAAATGTGAGGAACATGTGTTTTTTTAGCCAAATTTTGAGGTTTGCAAAGGATTCTGGGTAACAGAACCTGGTCACAGCCCCACAAGTCACCCCATCTTGGATTCCCCTAGGTCTCTAGTTTTCAAAAATGCACAGGTTTGGTAGGTTTCCCTAGGTGCCGGCTGAGCTAGAGGCCAAAATCCACAGGTAGGCACTTTGCAAAAAACACCTCTGTTTTCTTTAAAAAAATTTGATGTGTGCACGTTGCGTTTTGGGGCATTTCCTGTCGCGGGCGCTAGGCTTACCCACACAAGTGAGGTATCATTTTTATTGGGAGACTTGGGGGAACGCTGGGTGGAAGGAAATTTGTGGCTCCTCTCAGATTCCAGAACTTTCTGCCACCGAAATGTGAGGAACATGTGTTTTTTTAGCCAAATTTTGAGGTTTGCAAAGGATTCTGGGTAACAGAACCTGGTCACAGCCCCACAAGTCACCCCATCTTGGATTCCCCTAGGTCTCTAGTTTTCAGAAATGCACACGTTTGGTAGGTTTCCCTAGGTGCCGGCTGAGCTAGAGGCCAAAATCTACAGGTAGGCACTTTGCAAATACAGCTCTGTTTTCTGTCAAAAAATGGGATGTGTAGACGTTGAGTTTTGGGGCATTTCCTGTCGCGGGCGCTAGGCCTACCCACACAAGTGAGGTATCATTTTTATCGGGAGACTTGGGGAAACGCTGGGTGGAAGGAAATTTGTGGCTCCTCTCAGATTCCAGAACTTTCTGCCACAGAAATGTGAGGAACATGTTTTTTTTTAGCCACATTTTGAGGTTTGCAAAGGATTCTGGGTAACAGAACCTGGTCAGAGCCCCACAAGTCATCCCATCTTGGATTCCCCTAGGTCTCTAGTTTTCAAAAATGCACAGGTTTGGTAGGTTTCCCTAGGTGCCGGCTGAGCTAGAGGCCAAAATCCACAGGTAGGCACTTTGCAAAAAACACCTCTGTTTTCTTTCAAAAAATGTGATGTGTGCACGTTGCGTTTTGGGGCATTTCGTGTCGCGGGCACTAGGCCTACCCACACAAGTGAGGTATCATTTCTATCGGGAGACTTGGGGGAACGCTGGGTGGAAGGAAATTTGTGGCTCCTCTCAGATTCCAGAACTTTCTGCCACAGAAATGTGAGGAACATGTGTTTTTTTAACCAAATTTTGAGGTTTGCAAAGGATTCTGGGTAACCGAACCTGGTCAGAGCCCCACAAGTCACCCCATCTTGAATTCCCCTAGGTCTCTAGTTTTCAGAAATGCACAGGTTTGGTAGGTTTCCCTAGGTGCCGGCTGAGCTAGAGGCCAAAATCCACAGGTAGGCAATTTGCAAAAAACACCTCTGTTTTCTTTCAAAAAATGTGATGTGTGCACGTTGCGTTTTGGGGCATTTCCTGTCGCGGGGGCTAGGCCTACCCACACAAGTGAGGTATCATTTTTATCGGGAGACTTGGGGGAACGCTGGGTGGAAGGAAATTTGTGGCTCCTCTCAGATTCCAGAACTTTCTGCCACAGAAATGTGAGGAACATGTGTTTTTTTAGCCAAATTTTGAGGTTTGCAAAGGATTCTGGGTAACAGAACCTGGTCAGAGCCCCACAAGTCACCCCATCTTGGATTCCCCAAGGTCTCTAGTTTTCAGAAATGCACAGGTTTGGTAGGTTTCCCTAGGTGCCGGCTGAGCTAGAGGCCAAAATCTACAGGTAGGCACTTTGCAAAATTCAGCTCTGTTTTCTGTCAAAAAATGGGATGTGTACACGTTGTGCTTTGGGGCATTTCCTGTCGCGGGCGCTAGCCTACCCACACAAGTGAGGTATCATTTTTATCAGGAGACTTGGGGGAACGCTGGGTGGAGGGAAATTTGTGGCTCCTCTCAGATTCCAGAACTTTCTGCCACAGAAATGTGAGGAACATGTGTTTTTTTTGCCAAATTTTGAGGTTTGCAAAGGATTCTGGGTAACAGAACCTGGTCAGAGCCCCACAAGTCATCCCATCTTGGATTCCCCTAGGTGTCTAGTTTTCAAAAATGCACAAGTTTGGTAGGTTTCCCTAGGTGCCGGCTGAGCTAGAGGCCAAAATCCTCAGGTAGGCACTTTGCAAAAAACACCTCTGTTTTCTTTAAAAAAATGTGATGTGTGCACGTTGCGTTTTGGGGCATTTCCTGTCGCGGGCGCTAGGCCTACCCACACAAGTGAGGTATAATTTTTATCGGGAGACTTGGGGGAACGCTGGGTGGAAGGACATTTGTGGCTCCTCTCAGATTCCAGAACTTTCTGCCACAGAAATGTGAGGAACATGTGGTTTTTTAGCCAAATTTTGAGGTTTGCAAAGGATTCTGGGTAACAGAACCTGGTCAGAGCCCCAAAAGTCACCCCATCTTGAATTCCCCTAGGTCTCTAGTTTTCAGAAATGCACAGGTTTGGTAGGTTTCCCTAGGTGCCGGCTGAGCTAGAGGCCAAAATCTACAGGTAGGCACTTTGCAAAATACAGCTCTGTTTTCTGTCTAAAAATGGGATGTGTCCACGTTGTCCTTTGGGGCATTTCCTGTCGCGGGCGCTAGGCCGGCCTACACAAGTGAGGTATCATTTTTATCGGGAGACTTGGGGGAACGCTGGGTGGAAGGAAATTTGTGCCTCCTCTCAGATTCCAGAACTTTCTGCCACAAAAATGTTAGGACCATGTGTTTTTTAGCCAAATTTTGAGGTTTGCAAAGGATTCTGGGTAAGAGAACCTGGTCAGAGCCCCACAAGTCACCCCATCTTGGATTCCCCTAGGTCTCTAGTTTTCAAAAATGCAGGTAGGTTTCCCTAGGTGCCGGCTGAGCTAGAGGCCAAAATCCACAGGTAGGCACTTTGCAAAAAACACCTCTGTTTTCTTTAAAAAAATGTGATGTGTGCACGTTGCGTTTTGGGGCATTTCCTGTCGCGGGCGCTAGGCCTACCCACACAAGTGAGGTATCATTTTTATTGGGAGACTTGGGGGAACGCTGGGTGCAAGGAAATTTGTGGCTCCTCTCAGATTCCAGAACTTTCTGCCACAAAAATGTTAGGACCATGTGTTTTTTAGCCAAATTTTGAGGTTTGCAAAGGATTCTGGGTAACAGAACCTGGTCAGAGCCCCACAAGTCACCCCATCTTGGATTCCCCTAGGTCTCTAGTTTTCAGAAATGCACAGGTTTGGTAGGTTTCCCTAGGTTCCGGCTGAGCTAGAGGCCAAAATCTACAGGTAGGCACTTTGCAAAAAACAGCTCTGTTTTCTGTGATGTGTCCACGTTGTGTTTTGGGGCATATCCTGTCGCGGGCGCTAGGCCTACCCACACAATGAGGTACCATTTTTATCGGGAGACTTGGGGGAACGCTGGGTGGAAGGAAATTTCTGGCTCCTCTCAGATTCCAGAACTTTCTGCCACAGAAATGTGAGGAACATGTGTTTTTTTAGCCAAATTTTGAGGTTTGCAAAGGATTCTGGGTAACAGAACCTGGTCAGAGCCCCACAAGTCATCCCATCTTGGATTCCCCTAGGTCTCTAGTTTTCAAAAATGCACAGGTTTGGTAGGTTTCCCTAGGTGCCGGCTGAGCTAGAGGCCAAAATCCACAGGTAGGCACTTTGCAAAAAACACCTGTTTTCTTTCAAAAAATGTGATGTGTGCACGTTGCGTTTTGGGGCAGTTCCTGTCGCGGGGGCTAGGCCTACCCACACAAGTGAGGTATCATTTTTATCGGGAGACTTGGGGGAACGCTGGGTGGAAGGAAATTTGTGGCTCCTCTCAGATTCCAGAACTTTCTGCCACAGAAATGTGAGGAACATGTGTTTTTTTAGCCAAATTTTGAGGTTTGCAAAGGATTCTGGGTAACAGAACCTGGTCAGAGCCCCACAAGTCACCCCATCTTGGATTCCCCTAGGTCTCTAGTTTTCAGAAATGCACAGGTTTGGTAGGTTTCCCTAGGTGCCGGCTGAGCTAGAGGCCAAAATCTACAGGTAGGCACTTTGCAAAATACAGCTCTGTTTTCTGTCAAAAAATGGGATGTGTCCACGTTGTGCTTTGGGGCATTTCCTGTCGCGGGCGCTAGCCTACCCACACAAGTGAGGTATCATTTTTATCAGGAGACTTGGGGGAACGCTGGGTGGAGGGAAATTTGTGGCTCCTCTCAGATTCCAGAACTTTCTGCCACAGAAATGTGAGGAACATGTGTTTTTTTAGCCAAATTTTGAGGTTTGCAAAGGATTCTGGGTAACAGAACCTGGTCAGAGCCCCACAAGTCACCCCATCTTGGATTCCCCTAGGTCTCTAGTTTTCAAAAATGCACAGGTTTGGTAGGTTTCCCTAGGTGCCGGCTGAGCTAGAGGCCAAAATCCTCAGGTAGGCACTTTGCAAAAAACACCTCTGTTTTCTTTAAAAAAATGTGATGTGTGCACGTTGCGTTTTGGGGCATTTCCTGTCGCGGGCGCTAGGCCTACCCACACAAGTGAGGTATCATTTTTATCGGGAGACTTGGGGGAACGCTGGGTGGAAGGAAATTTGTGGCTCCTCTCAGATTCCAGAACTTTCTGCCACAGAAATATGAGGAACATGTGGTTTTTTAGCCAAATTTTGAGGTTTGCAAAGGATTCTGGGTAACAGAACCTGGTCAGAGCCCCACAAGTCACCCCATCTTGAATTCCCCTAGGTCTCTAGTTTTCAGAAATGCACAGGTTTGGTAGGTTTCCCTAGGTGCCGGCTGAGCTAGAGGCCAAAATCTACAGGTAGGCACTTTGCAAAATACAGCTCTGTTTTCTGTCAAAAAATGGGATGTGTCCACGTTGTACTTTGGGGCATTTCCTGTCGCGGGCGCTAGGCCGGCCCACACAAGTGAGGTATCATTTTTATCGGGAGACTTGGGGGAACGCTGGGTGGAAGGAAATTTGTGCCTCCTCTCAGATTCCAGAACTTTCTGCCACAGAAATGTGAGGAACATGTGGTTTTTTAGCCAAATTTTGAGGTTTGCAAAGGATTCTGGGTAACAGAACCTGGTCAGAGCCCCACAAGTCACCCCATCTTGGATTCCCCTAGGTCTCTAGTTTTCAAAAATGCACAGGTTTGGTAGGTTTCCCTAGGTGCCGGCTGAGCTAGAGGCCAAAATCCTCAGGTAGGCACTTTGCAAAAAACACCTCTGTTTTCTTTAAAAAAATGTGATGTGTGCACGTTGCGTTTTGGGGCATTTCCTGTCGCGGGCGCTAGGCCTACCCACACAAGTGAGGTATCATTTTTATCGGGAGACTTGGGGGAACGCTGGGTGGAAGGAAATTTGTGGCTCCTCTCAGATTCCAGAACTTTCTGCCACAGAAATATGAGGAACATGTGGTTTTTTAGCCAAATTTTGAGGTTTGCAAAGGATTCTGGGTAACAGAACCTGGTCAGAGCCCCACAAGTCACCCCATCTTGAATTCCCCTAGGTCTCTAGTTTTCAGAAATGCACAGGTTTGGTAGGTTTCCCTAGGTGCCGGCTGAGCTAGAGGCCAAAATCTACAGGTAGGCACTTTGCAAAATACAGCTCTGTTTTCTGTCAAAAAATGGGATGTGTCCACGTTGTCCTTTGGGGCATTTCCTGTCGCGGGCGCTAGGCCGGCCCACACAAGTGAGGTATCATTTTTATCGGGAGACTTGGGGGAACGCTGGGTGGAAGGAAATTTGTGCCTCCTCTCAGATTCCAGAACTTTCTGCCACAAAAATGTTAGGACCATGTGTTTTTTAGCCAAATTTTGAGGTTTGCAAAGGATTCTGGGTAACAGAACCTGGTCAGAGCCCCACAAGTCACCCCATCTTGGATTCCCCTAGGTCTCTAGTTTTCAGAAATGCACAGGTTTGGTAGGTTTCCCTAGGTGCCGGCTGAGCTAGAGGCCAAAATCTACAGGTAGGCACTTTGCAAAAAACAGCTCTGTTTTCTGTGATGTGTCCACGTTGTGTTTTGGGGCATATCCTGTCGCGGGCGCTAGGCCTACCCACACAATGAGGTACCATTTTTATCGGGAGACTTGGGGGAACGCTGGGTGGAAGGAAATTTCTGGCTCCTCTCAGATTCCAGAACTTTCTGCCACAGAAATGTGAGGAACATGTGTTTTTTTAGCCAAATTTTGAGGTTTGCAAAGGATTCTGGGTAACAGAACCTGGTCAGAGCCCCACAAGTCATCCCATCTTGGATTCCCCTAGGTCTCTAGTTTTCAAAAATGCACAGGTTTGGTAGGTTTCCCTAGGTGCCGGCTGAGCTAGAGGCCAAAATCCACAGATAGGCACTTTGCAAAAAACACCTGTTTTCTTTCAAAAAATGTGATGTGTGCACGTTGCGTTTTGGGGCAGTTCCTGTCGCGGGGGCTAGGCCTACCCACACAAGTGAGGTATCATTTTTATCGGGAGACTTGGGGGAACGCTGGGTGGAAGGAAATTTGTGGCTCCTCTCAGATTCCAGAACTTTCTGCCACAGAAATGTGAGGAACATGTGTTTTTTTAGCCAAATTTTGAGGTTTGCAAAGGATTCTGGGTAACAGAACCTGGTCAGAGCCCCACAAGTCACCCCATCTTGGATTCCCCTAGGTCTCTAGTTTTCAGAAATGCACAGGTTTGGTAGGTTTCCCTAGGTGCCGGCTGAGCTAGAGGCCAAAATCTACAGGTAGGCACTTTGCAAAATACAGCTCTGTTTTCTGTCAAAAAATGGGATGTGTCCACGTTGTGCTTTGGGGCATTTCCTGTCGCGGGCGCTAGCCTACCCACACAAGTGAGGTATCATTTTTATCAGGAGACTTGGGGGAACGCTGGGTGGAGGGAAATTTGTGGCTCCTCTCAGATTCCAGAACTTTCTGCCACAGAAATGTGAGGAACATGTGTTTTTTTAGCCAAATTTTGAGGTTTGCAAAGGATTCTGGGTAACAGAACCTGGTCAGAGCCCCACAAGTCACCCCATCTTGGATTCCCCTAGGTCTCTAGTTTTCAAAAATGCACAGGTTTGGTAGGTTTCCCTAGGTGCCGGCTGAGCTAGAGGCCAAAATCCTCAGGTAGGCACTTTGCAAAAAACACCTCTGTTTTCTTTAAAAAAATGTGATGTGTGCACGTTGCGTTTTGGGGCATTTCCTGTCGCGGGCGCTAGGCCTACCCACACAAGTGAGGTATCATTTTTATCGGGAGACTTGGGGGAACGCTGGGTGGAAGGAAATTTGTGGCTCCTCTCAGATTCCAGAACTTTCTGCCACAGAAATATGAGGAACATGTGGTTTTTTAGCCAAATTTTGAGGTTTGCAAAGGATTCTGGGTAACAGAACCTGGTCAGAGCCCCACAAGTCACCCCATCTTGAATTCCCCTAGGTCTCTAGTTTTCAGAAATGCACAGGTTTGGTAGGTTTCCCTAGGTGCCGGCTGAGCTAGAGGCCAAAATCTACAGGTAGGCACTTTGCAAAATACAGCTCTGTTTTCTGTCAAAAAATGGGATGTGTCCACGTTGTCCTTTGGGGCATTTCCTGTCGCGGGCGCTAGGCCGACCCACACAAGTGAGGTATCATTTTTATCGGGAGACTTGGGGGAACGCTGGGTGGAAGGAAATTTGTGCCTCCTCTCAGATTCCAGAACTTTCTGCCACAAAAATGTTAGGACCATGTGTTTTTTAGCCAAATTTTGAGGTTTGCAAAGGATTCTGGGTAACAGAACCTGGTCAGAGCCCCACAAGTCACCCCATCTTGGATTCCCCTAGGTCTCTAGTTTTCAGAAATGCACAGGTTTGGTAGGTTTCCCTAGGTGCCGGCTGAGCTAGAGGCCAAAATCTACAGGTAGGCACTTTGCAAAAAACAGCTCTGTTTTCTGTGATGTGTCCACGTTGTGTTTTGGGGCATATCCTGTCGCGGGCGCTAGGCCTACCCACACAATGAGGTACCATTTTTATCGGGAGACTTGGGGGAACGCTGGGTGGAAGGAAATTTCTGGCTCCTCTCAGATTCCAGAACTTTCTGCCACAGAAATGTGAGGAACATGTGTTTTTTTAGCCAAATTTTGAGGTTTGCAAAGGATTCTGGGTAACAGAACCTGGTCAGAGCCCCACAAGTCATCCCATCTTGGATTCCCCTAGGTCTCTAGTTTTCAAAAATGCACAGGTTTGGTAGGTTTCCCTAGGTGCCGGCTGAGCTAGAGGCCAAAATCCACAGGTAGGCACTTTGCAAAAAACACCTGTTTTCTTTCAAAAAATGTGATGTGTGCACGTTGCGTTTTGGGGCATTTCCTGTCGCGGGCGCTAGGCCTACCCACACAAGTGAGGTATCATTTTTATCGGGAGACTTGGGGGAACGCTGGGTGGAAGGAAATTTGTGGCTCCTCTCAGATTCCAGAACTTTCTGCCACAGAAATGTAAGGAACATGTGTTTTTTTAGCCAAATTTTGAGGTTTACAAAGGATTCTGGGTAACTGAACCTGGTCAGAGCCCCACAAGTCACCCCATCTTGGATTCCCCTAGGTCTCTAGTTTTCAGAAATGCACAGGTTTGGTAGGTTTAACTATGTGCCGGCTGAGCTAGAGGCCAAAATCCTCAGGTAGGCACTTTGCAAAAAACACCTCTGTTTTCTTTAAAAAAATGTGATGTGTGCACGTTGCGTTTTGGGGCATTTCCTGTCGCGGGCGCTAGGCCGACCCACACAAGTGAGGTATCATTTTTATCGGGAGACTTGGGGGAACGCTTGGTGGAAGGAAATTTGTGCCTCCTCTCAGATTCCAGAACTTTCTGCCACAGAAATTTTAGGAACATGTGTTTTTTTACCCAAATTTTGAGGTTTGCAAAGGATTCTGGGTAACAGAACCTGGTCAGAGCCCCACAAGTCACCCCATCGTGGATTCCCCTAGGTCTCTAGTTTTCAGAAATGCACAGGTTTGGTAGGTTTCCCTAGGTGCCAGCTGAGCTAGAGGCCAAAATGTACAGGTAGGCACTTTGCAAAATACAGCTCTGTTTTCTGTCAAAAAATGGGATGTGTCCACGTTGTGCTTTGGGGCATTTCCTGTCGCGGGCGCTAGGCTACCCACACAAGTGAGGTATCATTTTTATCGGGAGACTTGGGGGAACGCTGGGTGGAAGGAAATTTGTGGCTCCTCTCAGATTCCAGAACTTTCTGCCACAGAAATGTGAGGAACATGTGGTTTTTTTAGCCAAATTTTGAGGTTTGCAAAGGATTCTGGGTAACAGAACCTGGTCAGAGCCCCACAAGTCACCCCATCTTGGATTCCCCTAGGTCTCTAGTTTTCAGAAATGCACAGGTTTGGTAGGTTTCCCTAGGTGCCGGCTGAGCTAGAGGCCAAAATCTACAGGTAGGCACTTTGCAAAATACAGCTCTGTTTTCTGTCAAAAAATGGGATGTGTCCACGTTGTCCTTTGGGGCATTTCCTGTCGCGGGCGCTAGGCCGACCCACACAAGTGAGGTATCATTTTTATCGGGAGACTTGGGGGAACGCTGGGTGGAAGGAAATTTGTGCCTCCTCTCAGATTCCAGAACTTTCTGCCACAGAAATGTTAGGAACATATGTTTTTTTAGCCAAATTTTGAGGTTTGCAACGGATTCTGGGTAACAGAACGTGGTCAGAGCCCCACAAGTCACCCCATCTTGGATTCCCCTAGGTCTCTAGTTTTCAGAAATGCACAGGTTTGGTAGGTTTCCCTAGGTGCCGGCTGAGCTAGAGGCCAAAATCTACAGGTAGGCACTTTGCAAAAAACAGCTCTGTTTTCTGTGATGTGTCCACGTTGTGTTTTGGGGCATATCCTGTCGCGGGCGCTAGGCCTACCCACACAATGAGGTACCATTTTTATCGGGAGACTTGGGGGAACGCTGGGTGGAAGGAAATTTCTGGCTCTTCTCAGATTCCAGAACTTTCTGCCACAGAAATGTGAGGAACATGTGTTTTTTTAGCCAAATTTTGAGGTTTGCAAAGGATTCTGGGTAACAGAACCTGGTCAGAGCCCCACAAGTCATCCCATCTTGGATTCCCCTAGGTCTCGAGTTTTCAAAAATGCACAGGTTTGGTAGGTTTCCCTAGGTGCCGGCTGAGCTAGAGGCCAAAATCCACAGGTAGGCACTTTGCAAAAAACACCTGTTTTCTTTCAAAAAATGTGATGTGTGCACGTTGCGTTTTGGGGCATTTCCTGTCGCGGGCGCTAGGCCTACCCACACAAGTGAGGTATCATTTTTATCGGGAGACTTGGGGGAACGCTGGGTGGAAGGAAATTTGTGGCTCCTCTCAGATTCCAGAACTTTCTGCCACAGAAATGTAAGGAACATGTGTTTTTTTAGCCAAATTTTGAGGTTTACAAAGGATTCTGGGTAACTGAACCTGGTCAGAGCCCCACAAGTCACCCCATCTTGGATTCCCCTAGGTCTCTAGTTTTCAGAAATGCACAGGTTTGGTAGGTTTCCCTATGTGCCGGCTGAGCTAGAGGCCAAAATCTACAGGTAGGTACTTTGCAAAATACAGCTCTGTTTTCTGTCAAAAAATGGGATGTGTCCACGTTGTGCTTTGGGGCATTTCCTGTCGCGAGCGCTAGTCTACCCACACAAGTGAGGTATCATTTTTATCGGGAGACTTGGGGGAACGCTGGGTGGAAGGCAATTTGTGCCTCCTCTCAGAATCCAGAACTTTCTGCCACAGAAATGTTAGGAACATGTGTTTTTTTAGCCAAATTTTGAGGTTTGCAAAGGATTCTGGGTAACAGAACCTGGTCAGAGCCCCACAAGTCACCCCATCTTGGATTCCCCTAGGTCTCTAGTTTTCAGAAATGCACAGGTTTGGTAGGTTTCCCTAGGTGCCGGCTGAGCTAGAGGCCTAAATCTACAGGTAGGCACTTTGCAAAATACAGCTCTGTTTTCTGTCAAAAAATGGGATGTGTCCACGTTGTCCTTTGGGGCATTTCCTGTCGCGGGCGCTAGGCCGACCCACACAAGTGAGGTATCATTTTTATCGGGAGACTTGGGGGAACGCTGGGTGGAAGGAAATTTGTGCCTCCTCTCAGATTCCAGAACTTTCTGCCACAGAAATGTTAGGAACATATGTTTTTTTAGCCACATTTTGAGGTTTGCAACGGATTCTGGGTAACAGAATCTGGTCAGAGCCCCACAAATCATCCCATCTTGGATTCCCCTAGGTCTCTAGTTTTCAAAAATGCACAGGTTTTGTAGGTTTCCCTAGACGCCGGCTGAGCTAGAGGCCAAAATCTACAGGTAGGCACTTTGCAAAATACAGCTCTGTTTTCTGTCAAAAAATGGAATGTGTGCACGTTGCGTTTTGGGGC
Source organism: Pleurodeles waltl (assembly GCF_031143425.1). Lineage (NCBI taxonomy): Eukaryota > Metazoa > Chordata > Amphibia > Caudata > Salamandridae > Pleurodeles > Pleurodeles waltl. Next base: position 843,757,440 of record NC_090443.1, read on the forward strand.
ATTTCCTGTCGCGGGCGCTAGGCCTACCCACACAAGTGAGGTATCGTTTTTATCGGGAGACTTGGGGGAACGCTGGGTGGAAGGAAATTTGTGGCTCCTTTCAGATTCCAGAACTTTCTGCCACAGAAATGTGAGGAACATGTGTTTTTTTAGCCACATTTTGAGGTTTGCTAAGGATTCTGGGTAACAGAACCTGGTCAGAGCCCCACAAATCATCCCATCTTGGATTCCCCTAGGTCTCTAGTTTTCAAAAATGCACAGGTTTGGTAGGTTTCCCTAGGTGCCGGCTGAGCTAGAGGCCAAAATCCACAGGTAGGCACTTTGCAAAAAACACCTCTGTTTTCTTTCAAAAAATGTGATGTGTCCACGTTGCGCTTTGGGGCATTTCCTGTCGCGGGCACTAGGCCTACCCACGCAAGTGAGGTATCATTTTTATCGGGAGACTTGGGGGAACGCTGGGTGGAAGGAAATTTGTGGCTCCTCTCAGATTCCAGAACTTTCTGCCACAGAAATGTGAGGAACATGTGTTTTTTTAACCAAATTTTGAGGTTTGCAAAGGATTCTGGGTAAGAGAACCTGGTCAGAGCCCCACAAGTCACCCCATCTTGGATTCCCCTAGGTCTCTAGTTTTCAAAAATGCAGGTAGGTTTCCCTAGGTGCCGGCTGAGCTAGGGGCCAAAATCCACAGGTAGGCACTTTGCAAAAAACACCTCTGTTTTCTTTCAAAAAATGTGATGTGTGCACGTTGCGTTTTGGGGCATTTCCTGTCGCGGGTGTAGGCCTACCCACACAAGTGAGGTATCATTTTTATCGGGAGACTTGGGGGAACGCTGGGTGGAAGGAAATTTGTGGCTCCTCTCAGATTCCAGAACTTTCTGCCACAGAAATGTGAGGAACATGTGGTTTTTTTAGCCAAATTTTGAGGTTTGCAAAGGATTCTGGGTAACAGAACCTGGTCAGAGCCCCACAAGTCACCCCATCTTGGATTCCCCTAGGTCTCTAGTTTTCAGAAATGCACAGGTTTGGTAGGTTTCCCTAGGTGCCGGCTGAGCTAGAGGCCAAAATCTACAGGTAGGCACTTTGCAAAATACAGCTCTGTTTTCTGTCAAAAAATGGGATGTGTCCACGTTGTCCTTTGGGGCATTTCCTGTCGCGGGCGCTAGGCCGACCCACACAAGTGAGGTATCATTTTTATCGGGAGACTTGGGGGAACGCTGGGTGGAAGGAAATTTGTGCCTCCTCTCAGATTCCAGAACTTTCTGCCACAGAAATGTTAGGAACATATGTTTTTTTAGCCAAATTTTGAGGTTTGCAACGGATTCTGGGTAACAGAACGTGGTCAGAGCCCCACAAGTCACCCCATCTTGGATTCCCATAGGTCTCTAGTTTTCAAAAATGCACAGGTTTGGTAGGTTTCCCTAGGTGCCGGCTGAGCTAGAGGCCAAAATCCACAGGTAGGCACTTTGCAAAAAACACCTCTGTTTTCTTTCAAAAAATTTGATGTGTGCACGTTGCGTTTTGGGGCATTTCCTGTCGCGGGCGCTAGGCTTACCCACACAAGTGAGGTATCATTTTTATCGGGAGACTTGGGGGAACGCTGGGTGGAAGGAAATTTGTGGCTCCTTTCAGATTCCAGAACTTTCTGCCACAGAAATGTGAGGAACATGTGTTTTTTTAGCCACATTTTGAGGTTTGCTAAGGATTCTGGGTAACAGAATCTGGTCAGAGCCCCACAAATCATCCCATCTTGGATTCCCCTAGGTCTCTAGTTTTCAAAAATGCACAGGTTTTGTAGGTTTCCCTAGATGCCGGCTGAGCTAGAGGCCAAAATCTACAGGTAGGCACTTTGCAAAATACAGCTCTGTTTTCTGTCAAAAAATGGGATGTGTGCACGTTGCGTTTTGGGGCATTTCCTGTCGCGGGCGCTAGGCCTACCCACACAAGTGAGGTATCGTTTTTATCGGGAGACTTGGGGGAACGCTGGGTGGAAGGAAATTTGTGGCTCCTTTCAGATTCCAGAACTTTCTGCCACAGAAATGTGAGGAACATGTGTTTTTTTAGCCACATTTTGAGGTTTGCAAAGGATTCTGGGTAACAGAACCTGGTCAGAGCCCCACAAATCATCCCATCTTGGATTCCCCTAGGTCTCTAGTTTTCAAAAATGCACAGGTTTGGTAGGTTTCCCTAGGTGCCGGCTGAGCTAGAGGCCAAAATCCACAGGTAGGCACTTTGCAAAAAACACCTCTGTTTTCTTTCAAAAAATTTGATGTGTCCACGTTGCGTTTTGGGGCATTTCCTGTCGCGGGCACTAGGCCTACCCACGCAAGTGAGGTATCATTTTTATCGGGAGACTTGGGGGAACGCTGGGTGGAAGGAAATTTGTGGCTCCTCTCAGATTCCAGAACTTTCTGCCACAGAAATGTGAGGAACATGTGTTTTTTTAACCAAATTTTGAGGTTTGCAAAGGATTCTGGGTAAGAGAACCTGGTCAGAGCCCCACAAGTCACCCCATCTTGGATTCCCCTAGGTCTCTAGTTTTCAAAAATGCAGGTAGGTTTCCCTAGGTGCCGGCTGAGCTAGAGGCCAAAATCCACAGGTAGGCACTTTGCAAAAAACACCTCTGTTTTCTTTAAAAAAATGTGATGTGTGCACGTTGCGTTTTGGGGCATTTCCTGTCGCGGGCGCTAGGCCTACCCACACAAGTGAGGTATCATTTTTATTGTGAGACTTGGGGGAACGCTGGGTGCAAGGAAATTTGTGGCTCCTCTCAGATTCCAGAACTTTCTGCCACAGAAATGTGAGGAACATGTGTTTTTTTAACCAAATTTTGAGGTTTGCAAAGGATTCTGGGTAACAGAACCTAGTCAGAGTCCCACAAGTCACCCCATCTTGGATTCCCCTAGGTCTCTAATTTTCAGAAATGCACAGGTTTGGTAGGTTTCCCTAGGTGCCGGCTGAGCTAGAGGCCAAAATCTACAGGTAGGCACTTTGCAAAATACAGCTGTTTTCTGTCAAAAAATGGGATGTGTCCACGTTGTCCTTTGGGGCATTTCCTGTCGCGGGCGCTAGGCCTACCCACACAAGTGAGGTATCATTTTTATCGGGAGACTTGGGGGAACGCTGGGTGGAAGGAAATTTGTGGCTCCTCTCAGATTCCAGAACTTTCTGCCACAGAAATGTGAGGAACATGTGTTTTTTTAGCCACATTTTGAGGTTTGCAAAGGATTCTGGGGAACAGAACCTGGTCAGAGCCCCACAAATCATCCCATCTTGGATTCCCCTAGGTCTCTAGTTTTCAAAAATGCACAGGTTTAGTAGGTTTTCCTAGGTGCCGGCTGAGCTAGAGGCCAAAATCCACAGGTAGGCACTTTGCAAAAAACACCTCTGTTTTCTTTCAAAAAATGTGATGTGTGCACGTTGCGTTTTGGGGCATTTCCTGTCGCGGGCACTAGGCCTACCCACGCAAGTGAGGTATCATTTTTATCGGGAGACTTGGGGGAACGCTGGGTGGAAGGAAATTTGTGGCTCCTCTCAGATTCCAGAACTTTCTGCCACAGAAATGTGAGGAACATGTGTTTTTTTAACCAAATTTTGAGGTTTGCAAAGGATTCTGGGTAACAGAACCTGGTCAGAGCCCCACAAGTCACCCCATCTTGGATTCCCCTAGGTCTCTAATTTTCAGAAATGCACAGGTTTGGTAGGTTTCCCTAGGTGCCGGCTGAGCTAGAGGCCAAAATCTACAGGTAGGCACTTTGCAAAATACAGCTCTGTTTTCTGTCAAAAAATGGGATGTGTCCACGTTGTGCTTTGGGGCATTTCCTGTCGCGGGCGCTAGGCTACCCACACAAGTGAGGTATCATTTTTATCGGGAGACTTGGGGGAACGCTGGGTGGAAGGAAATTTGTGGCTACTCTCAGATTCCAGAACTTTCTGCCACAGAAATGTGAGGAACATGTGGTTTTTTAGCCAAATTTTGAGGTTTGCAAAGGATTCTGGGTAACAGAACCTGGTCAGAGCCCCACAAGTCACCCCATCTTGGATTCCCCTAGGTCTCTAGTTTTCAGAAATGCACAGGTTTGGTAGGTTTCCCTAGGTGCCGGCTGAGTTAGAGGCCAAAATCTACAGGTAGGCACTTTGCAAAATACAGCTCTGTTTTCTGTCAAAAAATGGGATGTGTCCACGTTGTCCTTTGGGTCATTTCCCTTCGCGGGCGCTAGGCCGACCCACACAAGTGAGGTATCATTTTTATCGGGAGACTTGGGGGAACGCTTGGTGGAAGGAAATTTGTGCCTCCTCTCAGATTCCAGAACTTTCTGCCACAGAAATTTTAGGAACATGTGTTTTTTTACCCAAATTTTGAGGTTTGCAAAGGATTCTGGGTAACAGAACCTGGTCAGAGCCCCACAAGTCAACCCATCTTGGATTCCCCTAGGTCTCTAGTTTTAAAAAATGCAGGTAGGTTTCCCTTGGTGCCGGCTGAGCTAGAGGCCAAAATCCACAGGTAGGCACTTTGCAAAAAACACCTCTGTTTTCTTTCAAAAAATGTGATGTGTGCACGTTGCGTTTTGGGGCATTTCCTGTCGCCGGCGCTAGGCCTACCCACACAAGTGAGGTATCATTTTTATCGGGAGACTTGGGGGAACGCTGGGTGGAAGGAAATTTGTGGCTCCTCTCAGATTCCAGAACTTTCTGCCACAGAAATGTGAGGAACATGTGTTTTTTTAGCCAAATTTTGAGGTTTACAAAGGATTCTGGGTAACAGAACCTGGTCACAGCCCCACAAGTCACCCCATCTTGGATTCCCCTAGGTCTCTAGTTTTCAAAAATGCACAGGTTTGGTAGGTTTCCCTAGGTGCCGGCTGAGCTAGAGGCCAAAATCCACAGGTAGGCACTTTGCAAAAAACACCTCTGTTTTCTTTAAAAAAATTTGATGTGTGCACGTTGCGTTTTGGGGCATTTCCTGTCGCGGGCAGTAGGCTTACCCACACAAGTGAGGTATCATTTTTATCGGGAGACTTGGGGGAACGCTGGGTGGAAGGAAATTTGTGGCTCCTCTCAGATTCCAGAACTTTCTGCCACCGAAATGTGAGGAACATGTGTTTTTTTAGACAAATTTTGAGGTTTGCAAAGGATTCTGGGTAACAGAACCTGGTCACAGCCCCACAAGTCACCCCATCTTGGATTCCCCTAGGTCTCTAGTTTTCAGAAATGCACACGTTTGGTAGGTTTCCCTAGGTGCCGGCTGAGCTAGAGGCCAAAATCTACAGGTAGGCACTTTGCAAATACAGCTCTGTTTTCTGTCAAAAAATGGGATGTGTGGACGTTGCGTTTTGGGGCATTTCCTGTCGCGGGCGCTAGGCCTAACCACACAAGTGAGGTACCATTTTTATCGGGAGACTTGGGGGAATGCTGGGTGGAAGGAAATTTGTGGTTCCTCTCAGATTCCAGAACTTTCTGCCACAGAAATGTAAGGAACATGTGTTTTTTTAGCCAAATTTTGAGGTTTACAAAGGATTCTGGGTAACTGAACCTGGTCAGAGCCCCACAAGTCACCCCATCTTGGATTCCCCTAGGTCTCTAGTTTTCAGAAATGCACAGGTTTGGTAGGTTTCCCTAGGTGCCGGCTGAGCTAGAGGCCAAAATCTACAGGTAGGCACTTTGCAAAATACAGCTCTGTTTTCTGTCAAAAAATGGGATGTGTCCACGTTGTGCTTTGGGGCATTTCCTGTCGCGGGCGCTAGGCTACCCACACAAGTGAGGTATCATTTTTATCAGGAGACTTGGGGGAACGCTGGGTGGAGGGAAATTTGTGGCTCCTCTCAGATTCCAGAACTTTCTGCCACAGAAATGTGAGGAACATGTGTTTTTTTAGCCAAATTTTGAGGTTTGCAAAGGATTCTGGGTAACAGAACGTGGTCAGAGCCCCACAAGTCACCCCATCTTGGATTCCCCTAGGTCTCTAGTTTTCAAAAATGCACAGGTTTGGTAGGTTTCCCTAGGTGCCAGCTGAGCTAGAGGCCAAAATCCACAGGTAGGCACTTTGCAAAAAACACCTCTGTTTTCTTTAAAAAAATGTGATGTGTGCACGTTGCGTTTTGGGGCATTTCCTGTCGCGGGCACTAGGCCTACCCACACAAGTGAGGTATCATTTTTATCCGGAGACTTGGGGGAACGCTGGGTGGAAGGAAATTTGTGGCTCCTCTCAGATTCCAGAACTTTCTGCCACAGAAATGTGAGGAACATGTGGTTTTTTTAGCCAAATTTTGAGGTTTGCAAAGGATTCTGGGTAACAGAACCTGGTCAGAGCCCCACAAGTCACCCCATCTTGGATTCCCCTAGGTCTCTAGTTTTCAGAAATGCACAGGTTTGGTAGGTTTCCCTAGGTGCCGGCTGAGCTAGAGGCCAAAATCTACAGGTAGGCACTTTGCAAAATACAGCTCTGTTTTCTGTCAAAAAATGGGATGTGTCCACGTTGTCCTTTGGGGCATTTCCTGTCGCGGGCGCTAGGCCGACCCACACAAGTGAGGTATCATTTTTATCGGGAGACTTGGGGGAACGCTGGGTGGAAGGAAATTTGTGCCTCCTCTCAGATTCCAGAACTTTCTGCCACAGAAATGTTAGGAACATATGTTTTTTTAGCCAAATTTTGAGGTTTGCAAAGGATTCTGGGTAACAGAACGTGGTCAGAGCCCCACAAGTCACCCCATCTTGGATTCCCCTAGGTCTCTAGTTTTCAAAAATGCACAGGTTTGGTAGGTTTCCCTAGGTGCCGGCTGAGCTAGAGGCCAAAATCCACAGGTAGGCACTTTGCAAAAAACACCTCTGTTTTCTTTCAAAAAATTTGATGTGTGCACGTTGCGTTTTGGGGCATTTCCTGTCGCGGGCGCTAGGCTTACCCACACAAGTGAGGTATCATTTTTATCGGGAGACTTGGGGGAACGCTGGGTGGAAGGAAATGTGTGGCTCCTTTCAGATTCCAGAACTTTCTGCCACAGAAATGTGAGGAACATGTGTTTTTTTAGCCACATTTTGAGGTTTGCTAAGGATTCTGGGTAACAGAACCTGGTCAGAGCCCCACAAATCATCCCATCTTGGATTCCCCTAGGTCTCTAGTTTTCAAAAATGCACAGGTTTGGTAGGTTTCCCTAGGTGCCGGCTGAGCTAGAGGCCAAAATCTACAGGTAGGCACTTTGCAAAATACAGCTCTGTTTTCTGTCAAAAAATGGGATGTGTGCACGTTGCGTTTTGGGACATTTCCTGTCGCGGGCGCTAGGCCTACCCACACAAGTGAGGTATCGTTTTTATCGGGAGACTTGGGGGAACGCTGGGTGGAAGGAAATTTGTGGCTCCTTTCAGATTCCAGAACTTTCTGCCACAGAAATGTGAGGAACATGTGTTTTTTTAGCCACATTTTGAGGTTTGCAAAGGATTCTGGGTAACAGAACCTGGTCAGAGCCCCACAAATCATCCCATCTTGGATTCCCCTAGGTCTCTAGTTTTCAAAAATGCACAGGTTTGGTAGGTTTTCCTAGGTGCCGGCTGAGCTAGAGGCCAAAATCCACAGGTAGGCACTTTGCAAAAAACACCTCTATTTTCTTTCAAAAAATGTGATGTGTGCACGTTGCGTTTTGGGGCATTTCCTGTCGCGGGCACTAGGCCTACCCACGCAAGTGAGGTATCATTTTTATCGGGAGACTTGGGGGAACGCTGGGTGGAAGGAAATTTGTGGCTCCTTTCAGATTCCAGAACTTTCTGCCACAGAAATGTGAGGAACATGTGTTTTTTTAGCCAAATTTTGAGGTTTGCAAAGGATTCTGGGTAACAGAACGTGGTCAGAGCCCCACAAGTCACCCCATCTTGGATTCCCCTAGGTCTCTAGTTTTCAAAAATGCACAGGTTTGGTAGGTTTCCCTAGGTGCCGGCTGAGCTAGAGGCCAAAATCCACAGGTAGGCACTTTGCAAAAAACACCTCTGTTTTCTTTCAAAAAATTTGATGTGTGCACGTTGCGTTTTGGGGCATTTCCTGTCGCGGGCGCTAGGCTTACCCACACAAGTGAGGTATCATTTTTATCGGGAGACTTGGGGGAACGCTGGGTGGAAGGAAATTTGTGGTTCTTTTCAGATTCCAGAACTTTCTGCCACAGAAATGTGAGGAACATGTGTTTTTTTAGCCACATTTTGAGGTTTGCTAAGGATTCTGGGTTACAGAACCTGGTCAGAGCCCCACAAATCATCCCATCTTGGATTCCCCTAGGTCTCTAGTTTTCAAAAATGCACAGGTTTGGTAGGTTTCCCTAGGTGCCGGCTGAGCTAGAGGCCAAAATCTACAGGTAGGCACTTTGCAAAATACAGCTCTGTTTTCAGTCAAAAAATGGGATGTGTGCACGTTGCGTTTTGGGGCATTTCCTGTCGCGGGCGCTAGGCCTACCCACACAAGTGAGGTATCGTTTTTATCGGGAGACTTGGGGGAACGCTGGGTGGAAGGAAATTTGTGGCTCCTTTCAGATTCCAGAACTTTCTGCCACAGAAATGTGAGGAACATGTGTTTTTTTAGCCACATTTTGAGGTTTGCAAAGGATTCTGGGTAACAGAACCTGGTCAGAGCCCCACAAATCATCCCATCTTGGATTCCCCTAGGTCTCTAGTTTTCAAAAATGCACAGATTTGGTAGGTTTCCCTAGGTGCCGGCTGAGCTAGAGGCCAAAATCCACAGGTAGGCACTTTGCAAAAAACACCTCTGTTTTCTTTCAAAAAATATGATGTGTGCACGTTGCGTTTTGGGGCATTTCCTGTCGCGGGCGCTAGGCCTACCCACACAAGTGAGGTGTCATTTTTATTGGGAGACTTGGGGGAACGCTGGGTGCAAGGAAATTTGTGGCTCCTCTCAGATTCCAGAACTTTCTGCCACAGAAATGTGAGGAACATGTGTTTTTTTAACCAAATTTTGAGGTTTGCAAAGGATTCTGGGTAACAGAACCTGGTCAGAGCCCCACAAGTCACCCCATCTTGGATTCCCCTAGGTCTCTAATTTTCAGAAATGCACAGGTTTGGTAGGTTTCCCTAGGTGCCGGCTGAGCTAGAGGCCAAAATCTACAGGTAGGCACTTTGCAAAATACAGCTCTGTTTTCTGTCAAAAAATGGGATGTGTCCACGTTGTCCTTTGGGGCATTTCCTGTCGCGGGCGCTAGGCCTACCCACACAAGTGAGGTATCATTTTTATCGGGAGACTTGGGGGAACGCTGGGTGGAAGGAAATTTGTGGTTCCTCTCAGATTCCAGAACTTTCTGCCACAGAAATGTGAGGAACATGTGTTTTTTTAGCCACATTTTGAGGTTTGCAAAGGATTCTGGGTAACAGAACCTGGTCAGAGCCCCACAAATCATCCCATCTTGGATTCCCCTAGGTCTCTAGTTTTCAAAAATGCACAGGTTTGGTAGGTTTTCCAAGGTGCCGGCTGAGCTAGAGGCCAAAATCCACAGGTAGGCACTTTGCAAAAAACACCTCTGTTTTCTTTCAAAAAATGTGATGTGTGCACGTTGCGTTTTGGGGCATTTCATGTCGCGGGCACTAGGCCTACCCACGCAAGTGAGGTATCATTTTTATCGGGAGACTTGGGGGAACGCTGCGTGGAAGGAAATTTGTGGCTCCTCTCAGATTCCAGAACTTTCTGCCACAGAAATGTGAGGAACATGTGTTTTTTTAACCAAATTTTGAGATTTGCAAAGGATTCTGGGTAACAGAACCTGGTCAGAGCCCCACAAGTCACCCCATCTTGGATTCCCCTAGGTCTCTAATTTTCAGAAATGCACAGGTTTGGTAGGTTTCCCTAGGTGCCGGCTGAGCTAGAGGCCAAAATCTACAGGTAGGCACTTTGCAAAATACAGCTCTGTTTTCTGTCAAAAAATGGGATGTGTCCACGTTGTCCTTTGGGGCATTTCCTGTCGCGGGCGCTAGGCCGACCCACACAAGTGAGGTATCATTTTTATCCGGAGACTTGGGGGAACGCTGGGTGGAAGGACATTTCTGGTTCCTCTCAGATTTCAGAACTTTCTGCAACAGAAATATTAGGAACATGTGTTTTTTTAGCCAAATTTTGAGGTTTGCAAAGGATTCTGGGTAACAGAACCTGGTCAGAGCCCCACAAGTCACCCCATCTTGGATTCCCCTAGGTCTCTAGTTTTCAGAAATGCACAGGTTTGGTAGGTTTCCCTAGGTGCCGGCTGAGCTAGAGGCCAAAATCTACAGGTAGGCACTTTGCAAAATACAGCTCTGTTTTCTGTCAAAAAATGGGATGTGTCCACGTTGTGCTTTGGGGCATTTCCTGTCGCGGGCGCTAGGCTACCCACACAAGACAGGTATCATTTTTATCAGGAGACTTGGGGGAACGCTGGGTGGAGGGAAATTAGTGGCTCCTCTCAGATTCCAGAACTTTCTGCCACAGAAATGTGAGGAACATGTGTTTTTTTAGCCACATTTTGAGGTTTGCAAAGGATTCTGGGTAACAGAACCTGGTCAGAGCCCCACAAGTCACCCCATCTTGGATTCCCCTAGGTCTCTAGTTTTCAAAAATGCACAGGTTTGGTAGGTTTCCATAGGTGCCGGCTGAGCTAGAGGCCAAGATCTACAGGTAGGCACTTTGCAAAATACAGCTCTGTTTTCAGTCAAAAAATGGGATGTGTGCACGTTGCGTTTTGGGGCATTTCCTGTCGCGGGCGCTAGGCCTACCCACACAAGTGAGGTATCGTTTTTATCGGGAGACTTGGGGGAACGCTGGGTGGAAGGAAATTTGTGGCTCCTTTCAGATTCCAGAACTTTCTGCCACAGAAATGTGAGGAACATGTGTTTTTTTAGCCACATTTTGAGGTTTGCAAAGGATTCTGGGTAACAGAACCTGGTCAGAGCCCCACAAATCATCCCATCTTGGATTCCCCTAGGTCTCTAGTTTTCAAAAATGCACAGATTTGGTAGGTTTCCCTAGGTGCCGGCTGAGCTAGAGGCCAAAATCCACAGGTAGGCACTTTGCAAAAAACACCTCTGTTTTCTTTCAAAAAATGTGATGTGTCCACGTTGCGTTTTGGGGCATTTCCTGTCGCGGGCACTAGGCCTACCCACGCAAGTGAGGTATCATTTTTATCGGGAGACTTGGGGGAACGCTGGGTGGAAGGAAATTTGTGGCTCCTCTCAGATTCCAGAACTTTCTGCCACAGAAATGTGAGGAACATGTGTTTTTTTAACCAAATTTTGAGGTTTGCAAAGGATTCTGGGTAACAGAACCTGGTCAGAGCCCCACAAGTCACCCCATCTTGGATTCCCCTAGGTCTCTAGTTTTCAAAAATGCAGGTAGGTTTCCCTAGGTGCCGGCTGAGCTAGAGGCCAAAATCCACAGGTAGGCACTTTGCAAAAAACACCTCTGTTTTCTTTCAAAAAATGTGATGTGTGCACGTTGCGTTTTGGGGCATTTCATGTCGCGGGCACTAGGCCTACCCACGCAAGTGAGGTATCATTTTTATCGGGAGACTTGGGGGAACGCTGCGTGGAAGGAAATTTGTGGCTCCTCTCAGATTCCAGAACTTTCTGCCACAGAAATGTGAGGAACATGTGTTTTTTTAACCAAATTTTGAGGTTTGCAAAGGATTCTGGGTAACAGAACCTGGTCAGAGCCCCACAAGTCACCCCATCTTGGATTCCCCTAGGTCTCTAATTTTCAGAAATGCACAGGTTTGGTAGGTTTCCCTAGGTGCCGGCTGAGCTAGAGGCCAAAATCTACAGGTAGGCACTTTGCAAAATACAGCTCTGTTTTCTGTCAAAAAATGGGATGTGTCCACGTTGTCCTTTGGGGCATTTCCTGTCGCGGGCGCTAGGCCGACCCACACAAGTGAGGAATCATTTTTATCCAGAGACTTGGGGGAACGCTGGGTGGAAGGACATTTCTGGTTCCTCTCAGATTCCAGAACTTTCTGCAACAGAAATATTAGGAACATGTGTTTTTGAAGCCAAATTTTGAGGTTTGCAAAGGATTCTGGGTAACAGAACCTGGTCAGAGCCCCACAAGTCACCCCATCTTGGATTCCCCTAGGTCTCTAGTTTTCAGAAATGCACAGGTTTGGTAGGTTTCCCTAGGTGCCGGCTGAGCTAGAGGCCAAAATCTACAGGTAGGCACTTTGCAAAATACAGCTCTGTTTTCTGTCAAAAAATGGGATGTGTCCACGTTGTGCTTTGGGGCATTTCCTGTCGCGGGCGCTAGGCTACCCACACAAGACAGGTATCATTTTTATCAGGAGACTTGGGGGAATGCTGGGTGGAGGGAAATTAGTGGCTCCTCTCAGATTCCAGAACTTTCTGCCACAGAAATGTGAGGAACATGTGTTTTTTTAGCCACATTTTGAGGTTTGCAAAGGATTCTGGGTAACAGAACCTGGTCAGAGCCCCACAAGTCACCCCATCTTGGATTCCCCTTGGTCTCTAGTTTTCAAAAATGCACAGGTTTGGTAGGTTTCCATAGGTGCCGGCTGAGCTAGAGGCCAAAATCCACAGGTAGGCACTTTGCAAAAAACACCTCTGTTTTCTTTAAAAAAATGTGATGTGTGCACGTTGCGTTTTGGGGCATTTCCTGTCGCGGGCGCTAGGCCTACCCACACAAGTGAGGTATCATTTTTATCGGGAGACTTGGGGGAACGCTGGGTGGAAGGAAATTTGTGGCTCCTCTCAGATTCCAGAACTTTCTGCCACAGAAATGTGAGGAACATGTGGTTTTTTAGCCAAATTTTGAGGTTTGCAAAGGATTCTGGGTAACAGAACCTGGTCAGAGCCCCACAAGTCACCCCATCTTGGATTCCCCTAGGTCTCTAGTTTTCAGAAATGCACAGGTTTGGTAGGTTTCCCTAGGTGCCGGCTGAGCTAGAGGCCAAAATCTACAGGTAGGCACTTTGCAAAATACAGCTCTGTTTTCTGTCAAAAAATGGGATGTGTCCACGTTGTCCTTTGGGTCATTTCCCTTCGCGGGCGCTAGGCCGACCCACACAAGTGAGGTATCATTTTTATCGGGAGACTTGGGGGAACGCTTGGTGGAAGGAAATTTGTACCTCCTCTCAGATTCCAGAACTTTCTGCCACAGAAATTTTAGGAACATGTGTTTTTTTAGCCAAATTTTGAGGTTTGCAAAGGATTCTGGGTAAGAGAACCTGGTCAGAGCCCCACAAGTCACCCCATCTTGGATTCCCCTAGGTCTCTAGTTTTCAGAAATGCACAGGTTTGGTAGGTTTCCCTAGGTGCCGGCTGAGCTAGAGGCCAAAATCTACAGGTAGGCACTTTGCAAAATACAGCTCTGTTTTCTGTCAAAAAATGGGATGTGTCCACGTTGTCCTTTGGGGCATTTCCTGTCGCGGGCGCTAGGCCGACCCACACAAGTGAGGTATCATTTTTATTGGGAGACTTGGGGGAACGCTGGGTGGAAGGAAATGTGTGCCTCCTCTCAGATTCCAGAACTTTCTGCCACAGAAATGTTAGGAACATGTGTTTTTTTAGCCAGATTTTGAGGTTTGCAAAGGATTCTGGGTAACAGAACCTGGTCAGAGCCCCACAAGTCACCCCATCTTGGATTCCCCTAGGTCTCTAGTTTTCAGAAATGCACAGGTTTGGTAGGTTTCCCTAGGTGCCGGCTGAGCTAGAGGCCAAAATCTACAGGTAGGCACTTTGCAAAATACAGCTCTGTTTTCTGTCAAAAAATGGGATGTGTCCACGTTGTGCTTTGGGGCATTTCCTGTCGCGGGCGCTAGGCTACCCACACAAGTGAGGTATCATTTTTATCGGGAGACTTGGGGGAACGCTTGGTGGAAGGAAATTTGTGCCTCCTCTCAGATTCCAGAACTTTCTGCCACAGAAATTTTAGGAACATGTGTTTTTTTAGCCAAATTTTGAGGTTTGCAAAGGATTCTGGGTAACAGAACCTGGTCAGAGCCCCACAAGTCACCCCATCTTGGATTCCCCTAGGTCTCTAGTTTTCAGAAATGCACAGGTTTGGTAGGTTTCCCTAGGTGCCGGCTGAGCTAGAGGCCAAAATCTACAGGTAGGCACTTTGCAAAATACAGCTCTGTTTTCTGTCAAAAAATGGGATGTGTCCACGTTGTCCTTTGTGGGATTTCCTGTCGCGGGCGCTAGGCCGACCCACACAAGTGAGGTATCATTTTTATTGGGAGACTTGGGGGAACGCTGGGTGGAAGGAAATGTCTGCCTCCTCTCAGATTCCAGAACTTTCTGCCACAGAAATGTTAGGAACATGTGTTTTTTTAGCCAGATTTTGAGGTTTGCAAAGGATTCTGGGTAACAGAACCTGGTCAGAGCCCCACAAGTCACCCCATCTTGGATTCCCCTAGGTCTCTAGTTTTCAGAAATGCACAGGTTTGGTAGGTTTCCCTAGGTGCCGGCTGAGCTAGAGGCCAAAATCTACAGGTAGGCACTTTGCAAAATACAGCTCTGTTTTCTGTCAAAAAATGGGATGTGTCCACGTTGTGCTTTGGGGCATTTCCTGTCGCGGGCGCTAGGCTACCCACACAAGTGAGGTATCATTTTTATCAGGAGACTTGGGGGAACGCTGGGTGGAGGGAAATTTGTGGCTCCTCTCAGATTCCAGAACTTTCTGCCACAGAAATGTGCGGAACATGTGTTTTTTTAGCCAAATTTTGAGGTTTGCAAAGGATTCTGGGTAACAGAACCTGGTCAGAGCCCCACAAGTCACCCCATCTTGTGTTCCCCTAGGTCTCTAGTTTTCAGAAATGCACAGGTTTGGTAGGTTTCCCTAGGTGCCGGCTGAGCTAGAGGCCAAAATCTACAGGTAGGCACTTTGCAAAAAACAGCTCTGTTTTCTGTGATGTGTCCACGTTGTGTTTTGGGGCATATCCTGTCGCGGGCGCTAGGCCTACCCACACAAGTGAGGCACCATTTTTATCGGGAGACTTGGGGGAACGCTGGGTGAAAGGAAATTTGTGGCTCCTCTCAGATTCCAGAACTTTCTGCCACAGAAATGTGAGGAACATGTGTTTTTTTAGCCAAATTTTGAGGTTTGCAAAGGATTCTGGGTAACAGAACCTGGTCAGAGCCCCACAAGTCATCCCATCTTGGATTCCCCTAGGTCTCTAGTTTTCAAAAATGCACAGGTTTGGTAGGTTTCCCTAGGTGCCGGCTGAGCTAGAGGCCACAATCTACAGGTAGGCACTTTGCAAAATACAGCTCTGTTTTCTGTCAAAAAATGGGATGTGTCCACGTTGTCCTTTGGGGCATTTCCTGTCGCGGGCGCTAGGCCGACCCACACAAGTGAGGTATCATTTTTATCCGGAGACTTGGGGGAACGCTGGGTGGAAGGAAATTTCTGGTTCCTCTCAGATTCCAGAACTTTCTGCAACAGAAATATTAGGAACATGTGTTTTTTTAGCCAAATTTTGAGGTTTGCAAAGGATTCTGGGTAACAGAACCTGGTCAGAGCCCCACAAGTCACCCCATCTTGGATTCCCCTAGGTCTCTAGTTTTCAGAAATGCACAGGTTTGGTAGGTTTCCCTAGGTGCCGGCTGAGCTAGAGGCCAAAATCTACAGGTAGGCACTTTGCAAAATACAGCTCTGTTTTCTGTCAAAAAATGGGATGTGTCCACGTTGTGCTTTGGGGCATTTCCTGTCGCGGGCGCTAGGCTACCCACACAAGACAGGTATCATTTTTATCAGGAGACTTGGGGGAACGCTGGGTGGAGGGAAATTTGTGGCTCCTCTCAGATTCCAGAACTTTCTGCCACAGAAATGTGAGGAACATGTGTTTTTTTAGCCACATTTTGAGGTTTGCAAAGGATTCTGGGTAACAGAACCTGGTCAGAGCCCCACAAGTCACCCGATCTTGGATTCCCCTAGGTCTCTAGTTTTCAAAAATGCACAGGTTTGGTAGGTTTCCATAGGTGCCGGCTGAGCTAGAGGCCAAAATCCACAGTTAGGCACTTTGCAAAAAACACCTCTGTTTTCTTTAAAAAAATGTGATGTGTGCACGTTGCGTTTTGGGGCATTTCCTGTCGCGGGCGCTAGGCCTACCCACACAAGTGAGGTATCATTTTTATCGGGAGACTTGGGGGAACGCTGGGTGGAAGGAAATTTGTGGCTCCTCTCAGATTCCAGAACTTTCTGCCACAGAAATGTGAGGAATATGTGGTTTTTTAGCCAAATTTTGAGGTTTGCAAAGGATTCTGGGTAACAGAACCTGGTCAGAGCCCCACAAGTCACCCCATCTTGGATTCCCCTAGGTCTCTAGTTTTCAGAAATGCACAGGTTTGGTAGGTTTCCCTAGGTGCCGGCTGAGCTAGAGGCCAAAATCTACAGGTTGGCACTTTGCAAAATACAGCTCTGTTTTCTGTCAAAAAATGGGATGTGTCCACGTTGTCCTTTGGGTCATTTCCCTTCGCGGGCGCTAGGCCGACCCACACAAGTGAGGTATCATTTTTATCGGGAGACTTGGGGGAACGCTTGGTGGAAGGAAATTTGTGCCTCCTCTCAGATTCCAGAACTTTCTGCCACAGAAATTTTAGGAACATGTGTTTTTTTACCCAAATTTTGAGGTTTGCAAAGGATTCTGGGTAACAGAACCTGGTCAGAGCCCCACAAGTCATCCCATCTTGGATTCCCCTAGGTCTCTAGTTTTAAAAAATGCAGGTAGGATTCCCTAGGTGCCGGCTGAGCTAGAGGCCAAAATCCACAGGTAGGCACTTTGCAAAAAACACCTCTGTTTTCTTTCAAAAAATGTGATGTGTGCACGTTGCGTTTTGGGGCATTTCCTGTCGCCGGCGCTAGGCCTACCCACACAAGTGAGGTATCATTTTTATCGGGAGACTTGGGGGAACGCTGGGTGGAAGGAAATTTGTGGCTCCTCTCAGATTCCAGAACTTTCTGCCACAGAAATGTGCGGAACATGTGTTTTTTTAGCCAAATTTTGAGGTTTGCAAAGGATTCTGGGTAACAGAACCTGGTCACAGCCCCACAAGTCACCCCATCTTGGATTCCCCTAGGTCTCTAGTTTTCAAAAATGCACAGGTTTGGTAGGTTTCCCTAGGTGCCGGCTGAGCTAGAGGCCAAAATCCACAGGTAGGCACTTTGCAAAAAACACCTCTGTTTTCTTTAAAAAAAATTGATGTGTGCACGTTGCGTTTTGGGGCATTTCCTGTCGCGGGCGCTAGGCTTACCCACACAAGTGAGGTATCATTTTTATCGGGAGACTTGGGGGAACGCTGGGTGGAAGGAAATTTGTGGCTCCTCTCAGATTCCAGAACTTTCTGCCACCGAAATGTGAGGAACATGTGTTTTTTTAGCCAAATTTTGAGGTTTGCAAAGGATTCTGGGGAACAGAACCTGGTCACAGCCCCACAAGTCACCCCATCTTGGATTCCCCTAGGTCTCTAGTTTTCAGAAATGCACACGTTTGGTAGGTTTCCCTAGGTGCCGGCTGAGCTAGAGGCCAAAATCTACAGGTAGGCACTTTGCAAATACAGCTCTGTTTTCTGTCAAAAAATGGGATGTGTGGACGTTGCGTTTTGGGGCATTTCCTGTCGCGGGCGCTAGGCCTAACCACACAAGTGAGGTACCATTTTTATCGGGAGACTTGGGGGAACGCTGGGTGGAAGGAAATTTGTGGTTCCTCTCAGATTCCAGAACTTTCTGCCACAGAAATGTAAGGAACATGTGTTTTTTTAGCCAAATTTTGAGGTTTACAAAGGATTCTGGGTAACTGAACCTGGTCAGAGCCCCACAAGTCACCCCATCTTGGATTCCCCTAGGTCTCTAGTTTTCAGAAATGCACAGGTTTGGTAGGTTTCCCTAGGTGCCGGCTGAGCTAGAGGCCAAAATCTACAGGTAGGCACTTTGCAAAATACAGCTCTGTTTTCTGTCAAAAAATGGGATGTGTCCACGTTGTGCTTTGGGGCATTTCCTGTCGCGGGCGCTAGGCTACCCACACAAGTGAGGTCTCATTTTTATCAGGAGACTTGGGGGAACGCTGGGTGGAGGGAAATTTGTGGCTCCTCTCAGATTCCAGAACTTTCTGCCACAGAAATGTGAGGAACATGTGTTTTTTTTAGCCAAATTTTGAGGTTTGCAAAGGATTCTGGGTAACAGAACGTGGTCAGAGCCCCACAAGTCACCCCATCTTGGATTCCCCTAGGTCTCTAGTTTTCAAAAATGCACAGGTTTGGTAGGTTTCCCTAGGTGCCAGCTGAGCTAGAGGCAAAAATCCACAGGTAGGCACTTTGCAAAAAACACCTCTGTTTTCTTTAAAAAAATGTGATGTGTGCACGTCGCGTTTTGGGGCATTTCCTGTCGCGGGCGCTAGGCCTACCCACACAAGTGAGGTATCATTTTTATCCGGAGACTTGGGGGAACGCTGGGTGGAAGGAAATTTGTGGCTCCTCTCAGATTCCAGAACTTTCTGCCACAGAAATGTGAGGAACATGTGGTTTTTTTAGCCAAATTTTGAGGTTTGCAAAGGATTCTGGGTAACAGAACCTGGTCAGAGCCCCACAAGTCACCCCATCTTGGATTCCCCTAGGTCTCTAGTTTTCAGAAATGCACAGGTTTGGTAGGTTTCCCTAGGTGCCGGCTGAGCTAGAGGCCAAAATCTACAGGTAGGCACTTTGCAAAATACAGCTCTGTTTTCTGTCAAAAAATGGGATGTGTCCACGTTGTCCTTTGGGGCATTTCCTGTCGCGGGCGCTAGGCCGACCCACACAAGTGAGGTATCATTTTTATCGGGAGACTTGGGGGAACGCTGGGTGGAAGGAAATTTGTGCCTCCTCTCAGATTCCAGAACTTTCTGCCACAGAAATGTTAGGAACATATGTTTTTTTAGCCAAATTTTGAGGTTTGCAAAGGATTCTGGGTAACAGAACGTGGTCAGAGCCCCACAAGTCACCCCATCTTGGATTCCCCTAGGTCTCTAGTTTTCAAAAATGCACAGGTTTGGTAGGTTTCCCTAGGTGCCGGCTGAGCTAGAGGCCAAAATCCACAGGTAGGCACTTTGCAAAAAACACCTCTGTTTTCTTTCAAAAAATTTGATGTGTGCACGTTGCGTTTTGGGGCATTTCCTGTCGCGGGCGCTAGGCTTACCCACACAAGTGAGGTATCATTTTTATCGGGAGACTTGGGGGAACGCTGGGTGGAAGGAAATGTGTGGCTCCTTTCAGATTCCAGAACTTTCTGCCACAGAAATGTGAGGAACATGTGTTTTTTTAGCCACATTTTGAGGTTTGCTAAGGATTCTGGGTAACAGAACCTGGTCAGAGCCCCACAAATCATCCCATCTTGGATTCCCCTAGGTCTCTAGTTTTCAAAAATGCACAGGTTTGGTAGGTTTCCCTAGGTGCCGGCTGAGCTAGAGGCCAAAATCCACAGGTAGGCACTTTGCAAAAAACACCTCTGTTTTCTTTCAAAAAATGTGATGTGTCCACGTTGCGTTTTGGGGCATTTCCTGTCGCGGGCACTAGGCCTACCCACGCAAGTGAGGTATCATTTTTATCGGGAGACTTGGGGGAACGCTGGGTGGAAGGAAATTTGTGGCTCCTCTCAGATTCCAGAACTTTCTGCCACAGAAATGTGAGGAACATGTGTTTTTTTAACCAAATTTTGAGGTTTGCAAAGGATTCTGGGTAACAGAACCTGGTCAGAGCCCCACAAGTCACCCCATCTTGGATTCCCCTAGGTCTCTAGTTTTCAAAAATGCAGGTAGGTTTCCCTAGGTGCCGGCTGAGCTAGAGGCCAAAATCCACAGGTAGGCACTTTGCAAAAAACACCTCTGTTTTCTTTCAAAAAATTTGATGTGTGCACGTTGCGTTTTGCGGCATTTCCTGTCGCGGGCGGTAGGCCTACCCACACAAGTGAGGTATCATTTTTATTGGGAGACTTGGGGGAACGCTGGGTGCAAGGAAATTTGTGGCTCCTCTCAGATTCCAGAACTTTCTGCCACAGAAATGTGAGGAACATGTGTTTTTTTAACCAAATTTTGAGGTTTGCAAAGGATTCTGGGTAACAGAACCTGGTCAGAGCCCCACAAGTCACCCCATCTTGGATTCCCCTAGGTCTCTAATTTTCAGAAATGCACAGGTTTGGTAGGTTTCCCTAGGTGCCGGCTGAGCAAGAGGCCAAAATCTACAGGTAGGCACTTTGCAAAATACAGCTCTGTTTTCTGTCAAAAAATGGGATGTGTCCACGTTGTCCTTTGGGGCATTTCCTGTCGCGGGCGCTAGGCCTACCCACACAAGTGAGGTATCATTTTTATTGGGAGACTTGGGGGAACGCTGGGTGGAAGGAAATTTGTGGCTCCTCTCAGATTCCAGAACTTTCTGCCACAGAAATGTGAGGAACATGTGTTTTTTTAGCCACATTTTGAGGTTTGCAAAGGATTCTGGGTAACAGAACCTGGTCAGAGCCCCACAAATCATCCCATCTTGGATTCCCCTAGGTCTCTAGTTTTAAAAAATGCACAGGTTTGGTAGGTTTTCCTAGGTACCGGCTGAGCTAGAGGCCAAAATCCACAGGTAGGCACTTTGCAAAAAACACCTCTGTTTTCTTTCAAAAAATGTGATGTGTGCACGTTGCGTTTTGGGGCATTTCCTGTCGCGGGCACTAGGCCTACCCACGCAAGTGAGGTATCATTTTTATCGGGAGACTTGGGGGAACGCTGGGTGGAAGGAAATTTGTGGCTCCTCTCAGATTCCAGAACTTTCTGCCACAGAAATGTGAGGAACATGTGTTTTTTTAACCAAAGTTTGAGGTTTGCAAAGGATTCTGGGTAACAGAACCTGGTCAGAGCCCCACAAGTCACCCCATCTTGGATTCCCCTAGGTCTCTTATTTTCAGAAATGCACAGGTTTGGTAGGTTTCCCTAGGTGCCGGCTGAGCTAGAGGCCAAAATCTACAGGTAGGCACTTTGCAAAATACAGCTCTGTTTTCTGTCAAAAAATGGGATGTGTCCACGTTGTCCTTTGGGGCATTTCCTGTCGCGGGCGCTAGGCCTACCCACACAAGTGAGGTATCATTTTTATCGGGAGACTTGGGGGAACGCTGGGTGGAAGGAAATTTGTGGCTCCTCTCAGATTCCAGAACTTTCTGCCACAGAAATGTGAGGAACATGTGTTTTTTTAGCCACATTTTGAGGTTTGCAAAGGATTCTGGGTAACAGAACCTGGTCAGAGCCCCACAAATCATCCCATCTTGGATTCCCCTAGGTCTCTAGTTTTCAAAAATGCACAGGTTTGGTAGGTTTTCCTAGGTGCCGGCTGAGCTAGAGGCCAAAATCCACAGGTAGGCACTTTGCAAAAAACACCTCTGTTTTCTTTCAAAAAATGTGATGTGTGCACGTTGCGTTTTGGGGCATTTCCTGTCGCGGGCACTAGGCCTACCCACGCAAGTGAGGTATCATTTTTATCGGGAGACTTGGGGGAACGCTGGGTGGAAGGAAATTTGTGGCTCCTCTCAGATTCCAGAACTTTCTACCACAGAAATGTGAGGAACATGTGTTTTTTTAGCCAAATTTTGAGGTTTGCAAAGGATTCTGGGTAACAGAACGTGGTCAGAGCCCCACAAGTCACCCCATCTTGGATTCCCCTAGGTCTCTAGTTTTCAAAAATGCACAGGTTTGGTAGGTTTCCCTAGGTGCCGGCTGAGCTAGAGGCCAAAATCTACAGGTAGGCACTTTGCAAAATACAGCTCTGTTTTCTGTCAAAAAATGGGATGTGTCCACGTTGTCCTTTGGGGCATTTCCTGTCGCGGGCGCTAGGCTGACCCACACAAGTGAGGTATCATTTTTATCCGGAGACTTGGGGGAACGCTGGGTGGAAGGACATTTCTGGTTCCTCTCAGATTCCAGAACTTTCTGCAACAGAAATATTAGGAACATGTGTTTTTTTAGCCAAATTTTGAGGTTTGCAAAGGATTCTGGGTAACAGAACCTGGTCAGAGCCCCACAAGTCACCCCATCTTGGATTCCCCTAGGTCTCTAGTTTTCAAAAATGCACAGGTTTGGTAGGTTTCCCTAGGTGCCGGCTGAGCTAGAGGCCAAAATCTACAGGTAGGCACTTTGCAAAATACAGCTCTGTTTTCAGTCAAAAAATGGGATGTGTGCACGTTGCGTTTTGGGGCATTTCCTGTCGCGGGCGCTAGGCCTACCCACACAAGTGAGGTATCGTTTTTATCGGGAGACTTGGGGGAACGCTGGGTGGAAGGAAATTTGTGGCTCCTTTCAGATTCCAGAACTTTCTGCCACAGAAATGTGAGGAACATGTGTTTTTTTAGCCACATTTTGAGGTTTGCAAAGGATTCTGGGTAACAGAACCTGGTCAGAGCCCCACAAATCATCCCATCTTGGATTCCCCTAGGTCTCTAGTTTTCAAAAATGCACAGATTTGGTAGGTTTCCCTAGGTGCCGGCTGAGCTAGAGGCCAAAATCCACAGGTAGGCACTTTGCAAAAAACACCTCTGTTTTCTTTCAAAAAATGTGATGTGTCCACGTTGCGTTTTGGGGCATTTCCTGTCGCGGGCACTAGGCCTACCCACGCAAGCGAGGTATCATTTTTATCGTGAGACTTGGGGGAACGCTGGGTGGAAGGAAATTTGTGGCTCCTCTCAGATTCCAGAACTTTCTGCCACAGAAATGTGAGGAACATGTGTTTTTTTAACCAAATTTTGAGGTTTGCAAAGGATTCTGGGTAACAGAACCTGGTCAGAGCCCCACAAGTCACCCCATCTTGGATTCCCCTAGGTCTCTAGTTTTCAAAAATGCAGGTAGGTTTCCCTAGGTGCCGGCTGAGCTAGAGGCCAAAATCCACAGGTAGGCACTTTGCAAAAAACACCTCTGTTTTCTTTCAAAAAATGTGATGTGTGCACGTTGCGTTTTGGGGCATTTCCTGTCGCGGGCGCTAGGCCTACCCACACAAGTGAGGTGTCATTTTTATTGGGAGACTTGGGGGAACGCTGGGTGCAAGGAAATTTGTGGCTCCTCTCAGATTCCAGAACTTTCTGCCACAGAAATGTGAGGAACATGTGTTTTTTTAACCAAATTTTGAGGTTTGCAAAGGATTCTGGGTAACAGAACCTGGTCAGAGCCCCACAAGTCACCCCATCTTGGATTCCCCTAGGTCTCTAATTTTCAGAAATGCACAGGTTTGGTAGGTTTCCCTAGGTGCCGGCTGAGCTAGAGGCCAAAATCTACAGGTAGGCACTTTGCAAAATACAGCTCTGTTTTCTGTCAAAAAATGGGATGTGTCCACGTTGTCCTTTGGGGCATTTCCTGTCGCGGGCGCTAGGCCTACCCACACAAGTGAGGTATCATTTTTATCGGGAGACTTGGGGGAACGCTGGGTGGAAGGAAATTTGTGGTTCCTCTCAGATTCCAGAACTTTCTGCCACAGAAATGTGAGGAACATGTGTTTTTTTAGCCACATTTTGAGGTTTGCAAAGGATTCTGGGTAACAGAACCTGGTCAGAGCCCCACAAATCATCCCATCTTGGATTCCCCTAGGTCTCTAGTTTTCAAAAATGCACAGGTTTGGTAGGTTTTCCTAGGTGCCGGCTGAGCTAGAGGCCAAAATCCACAGGTAGGCACTTTGCAAAAAACACCTCTGTTTTCTTTCAAAAAATGTGATGTGTGCACGTTGCGTTTTGGGGCATTTCATGTCGCGGGCACTAGGCCTACCCACGCAAGTGAGGTATCATTTTTATCGGGAGACTTGGGGGAACGCTGCGTGGAAGGAAATTTGTGGCTCCTCTCAGATTCCAGAACTTTCTGCCACAGAAATGTGAGGAACATGTGTTTTTTTAACCAAATTTTGAGGTTTGCAAAGGATTCTGGGTAACAGAACCTGGTCAGAGCCCCACAAGTCACCCCATCTTGGATTCCCCTAGGTCTCTAATTTTCAGAAATGCACAGGTTTGGTAGGTTTCCCTAGGTGCCGGCTGAGCTAGAGGCCAAAATCTACAGGTAGGCACTTTGCAAAATACAGCTCTGTTTTCTGTCAAAAAATGGGATGTGTCCACGTTGTCCTTTGGGGCATTTCCTGTCGCGGGCGCTAGGCCGACCCACACAAGTGAGGTATCATTTTTATCCGGAGACTTGGGGGAACGCTGGGTGGAAGGACATTTCTGGTTCCTCTCAGATTCCAGAACTTTCTGCAACAGAAATATTAGGAACATGTGTTTTTTTAGCCAAATTTTGAGGTTTGCAAAGGATTCTGGGTAACAGAACCTGGTCAGAGCCCCACAAGTCACCCCATCTTGGATTCCCCTAGGTCTCTAGTTTTCAGAAATGCACAGGTTTGGTAGGTTTCCCTAGGTGCCGGCTGAGCTAGAGGCCAAAATCTACAGGTAGGCACTTTTCCAAAATACAGCTCTGTTTTCTGTCAAAAAATGGGATGTGTCCACGTTGTGCTTTGGGGCATTTCCTGTCGCGGGCGCTAGGCTACCCACACAAGACAGGTATCATTTTTATCAGGAGACTTGGGGGAACGCTGGGTGGAGGGAAATTAGTGGCTCCTCTCAGATTCCAGAACTTTCTGCCACAGAAATGTGAGGAACATGTGTATTTTTAGCCACATTTTGAGGTTTGCAAAGGATTCTGGGTAACAGAACCTGGTCAGAGCCCCACAAGTCACCCCATCTTGGATTCCCCTAGGTCTCTAGTTTTCAAAAATGCACAGGTTTGGTAGGTTTCCATAGGTGCCGGCTGAGCTAGAGGCCAAAATCCACAGGTAGGCACTTTGCAAAAAACACCTCTGTTTTCTTTAAAAAAATGTGATGTGTGCACGTTGCGTTTTGGGGCATTTCCTGTCGCGGGCGCTAGGCCTACCCACACAAGTGAGGTATCATTTTTATCGGGAGACTTGGGGGAACGCTGGGTGGAAGGAAATTTGTGGCTCCTCTCAGATTCCAGAACTTTCTGCCACAGAAATGTGAGGAACATGTGGTTTTTTAGCCAAATTTTGAGGTTTGCAAAGGATTCTGGGTAACAGAACCTGGTCAGAGCCCCACAAGTCACCCCATCTTGGATTCCCCTAGGTCTCTAGTTTTCAGAAATGCACAGGTTTGGTAGGTTTCCCTAGGTGCCGGCTGAGCTAGAGGCCAAAATCTACATGTAGGCACTTTGCAAAATACAGCTCTGTTTTCTGTCAAAAAATGGGATGTGTCCACGTTGTCCTTTGGGTCATTTCCCTTCGCGGGCGCTAGGCCGACCCACACAAGTGAGGTATCATTTTTATCGGGAGACTTGGGGGAACGCTTGGTGGAAGGAAATTTGTGCCTCCTCTCAGATTCCAGAACTTTCTGCCACAGAAATTTTAGGAACATGTGTTTTTTTAGCCAAATTTTGAGGTTTGCAAAGGATTCTGGGTAACAGAACCTGGTCAGAGCCCCACAAGTCACCCCATCTTGGATTCCCCTAGGTCTCTAGTTTTCAGAAATGCACAGGTTTGGTAGGTTTCCCTAGGTGCCGGCTGAGCTAGAGGCCAAAATCTACAGGTAGGCACTTTGCAAAATACAGCTCTGTTTTCTGTCAAAAAATGGGATGTGTCCACGTTGTCCTTTGGGTCATTTCCCTTCGCGGGCGCTAGGCCGACCCACACAAGTGAGGTATCATTTTTATCGGGAGACTTGGGGGAACGCTTGGTGGAAGGAAATTTGTGCCTCCTCTCAGATTCCAGAACTTTCTGCCACAGAAATTTTAGGAACATGTGTTTTTTTAGCCAAATTTTGAGGTTTGCAAAGGATTCTGGGTAACAGAACCTGGTCAGAGCCCCACAAGTCACCCCATCTTGGATTCCCCTAGGTCTCTAGTTTTCAAAAATGCACAGGTTTGGTAGGTTTCCATAGGTGCCGGCTGAGCTAGAGGCCAAAATCCACAGGTAGGCACTTTGCAAAAAACACCTCTGTTTTCTTTAAAAAAATGTGATGTGTGCACGTTGCGTTTTGGGGCATTTCCTGTCGCGGGCGCTAGGCCTACCCACACAAGTGAGGTATCATTTTTATCGGGAGACTTGGGGGAACGCTGGGTGGAAGGAAATTTGTGGCTCCTCTCAGATTCCAGAACTTTCTGCCACAGAAATGTGAGGAACATGTGGTTTTTTAGCCAAATTTTGAGGTTTGCAAAGGATTCTGGGTAACAGAACCTGGTCAGAGCCCCACAAGTCACCCCATCTTGGATTCCCCTAGGTCTCTAGTTTTCAGAAATGCACAGGTTTGGTAGGTTTCCCTAGGTGCCGGCTGAGCTAGAGGCCAAAATCTACATGTAGGCACTTTGCAAAATACAGCTCTGTTTTCTGTCAAAAAATGGGATGTGTCCACGTTGTCCTTTGGGTCATTTCCCTTCGCGGGCGCTAGGCCGACCCACACAAGTGAGGTATCATTTTTATCGGGAGACTTGGGGGAACGCTTGGTGGAAGGAAATTTGTGCCTCCTCTCAGATTCCAGAACTTTCTGCCACAGAAATTTTAGGAACATGTGTTTTTTTAGCCAAATTTTGAGGTTTGCAAAGGATTCTGGGTAACAGAACCTGGTCAGAGCCCCACAAGTCACCCCATCTTGGATTCCCCTAGGTCTCTAGTTTTCAGAAATGCACAGGTTTGGTAGGTTTCCCTAGGTGCCGGCTGAGCTAGAGGCCAAAATCTACAGGTAGGCACTTTGCAAAATACAGCTCTGTTTTCTGTCAAAAAATGGGATGTGTCCACGTTGTCCTTTGGGGCATTTCCTGTCGCGGGCGCTAGGCCGACCCACACAAGTGAGGTATCATTTTTATTGGGAGACTTGGGGGAACGCTGGGTGGAAGGAAATGTGTGCCTCCTCTCAGATTCCAGAACTTTCTGCCACAGAAATGTTAGGAACATGTGTTTTTTTAGCCAGATTTTGAGGTTTGCAAAGGATTCTGGGTAACAGAACCTGGTCAGAGCCCCACAAGTCACCCCATCTTGGATTCCCCTAGGTCTCTAGTTTTCAGAAATGCACAGGTTTGGTAGGTTTCCCTAGGTGCCGGCTGAGCTAGAGGCCAAAATCTACAGGTAGGCACTTTGCAAAATACAGCTCTGTTTTCTGTCAAAAAATGGGATGTGTCCACGTTGTGCTTTGGGGCATTTCCTGTCGCGGGCGCTAGGCTACCCACACAAGTGAGGTATCATTTTTATCGGGAGACTTGGGGGAACGCTTGGTGGAAGGAAATTTGTGCCTCCTCTCAGATTCCAGAACTTTCTGCCACAGAAATTTTAGGAACATGTGTTTTTTTAGCCAAATTTTGAGGTTTGCAAAGGATTCTGGGTAACAGAACCTGGTCAGAGCCCCACAAGTCACCCCATCTTGGATTCCCCTAGGTCTCTAGTTTTCAGAAATGCACAGGTTTGGTAGGTTTCCCTAGGTGCCGGCTGAGCTAGAGGCCAAAATCTACAGGTAGGCACTTTGCAAAATACAGCTCTGTTTTCTGTCAAAAAATGGGATGTGTCCACGTTGTCCTTTGGGGCATTTCCTGTCGCGGGCGCTAGGCCGACCCACACAAGTGAGGTATCATTTTTGTTGGGAGACTTGGGGGAACGCTGGGTGGAAGGAAATGTCTGCCTCCTCTCAGATTCCAGAACTTTCTGCCACAGAAATGTTAGGAACATGTGTTTTTTTAGCCAGATTTTGAGGTTTGCAAAGGATTCTGGGTAACAGAACCTGGTCAGAGCCCCACAAGTCACCCCATCTTGGATTCCCCTAGGTCTCTAGTTTTCAGAAATGCACAGGTTTGGTAGGTTTCCCTAGGTGCCGGCTGAGCTAGAGGCCAAAATCTACAGGTAGGCACTTTGCAAAATACAGCTCTGTTTTCTGTCAAAAAATGGGATGTGTCCACGTTGTGCTTTGGGGCATTTCCTGTCGCGGGCGCTAGGCTACCCACACAAGTGAGGTATCATTTTTATCAGGAGACTTGGGGGAACGCTGGGTGGAGGGAAATTTGTGGCTCCTCTCAGATTCCAGAACTTTCTGCCACAGAAATGTGCGGAACATGTGTTTTTTTAGCCAAATTTTGAGGTTTGCAAAGGATTCTGGGTAACAGAACCTGGTCAGAGCCCCACAAGTCACCCCATCTTGGATTCCCCTAGGTCTCTAGTTTTCAGAAATGCACAGGTTTGGTAGGTTTCCCTAGGTGCCGGCTGAGCTAGAGGCCAAAATCTACAGGTAGGCACTTTGCAAAAAACAGCTCTGTTTTCTGTGATGTGTCCACGTTGTGTTTTGGGGCATATCCTGTCGCGGGCGCTAGGCCTACCCACACAAGTGAGGCACCATTTTTATCGGGAGACTTGGGGGAACGCTGGGTGAAAGGAAATTTGTGGCTCCTCTCAGATTCCAGAACTTTCTGCCACAGAAATGTGAGGAACATGTGTTTTTTTAGCCAAATTTTGAGGTTTGCAAAGGATTCTGGGTAACAGAACCTGGTCAGAGCCCCACAAGTCATCCCATCTTGGATTCCCCTAGGTCTCTAGTTTTCAAAAATGCACAGGTTTGGTAGGTTTCCCTAGGTGCCGGCTGAGCTAGAGGCCAAAATCCACAGGTAGGCACTTTGCAAAAAACACCTCTGTTTTCTTTCAAAAAATGTGATGTGTGCACGTTGCGTTTTGGGGCATTTCCTGTCGCGGGCGCTAGGCCTACCCACACAAGTGAGGTATCATTTTTATCGGGAGACATGGGGGAACGCTGGGTGGAAGGAAATTTGTGGCTCCTCTCAGATTCCAGAACTTTCTGCCACAGAAATGTGAGGAACATGTGTTTTTTTTAGCCAAATTTTGAGGTTTGCAAAGGATTCTGGGTAACAGAACCTGGTCAGAGCCCCACAAGTCACCCCATCTTGGATTCCCCTAGGTCTCTAGTTTTCAGAAATGCACAGGTTTGGTAGGTTTCCCTAGGTGCCGGCTGAGCTAGAGGCCAAAATCTACAGGTATGTACTTTGCAAAATACAGCTCTGTTTTCTGTCAAAAAATGGGATGTGTCCACGTTGTGCTTTGGGGCATTTCCTGTCGCGGGCGCTAGGCTACCCACACAAGTGAGGTATCATTTTTATCGGGAGACTTGGGGGAACGCTGGGTGGAAGGCAATTTGTGCCTCCTCTCAGATTCCAGAACTTTCTGCCACAGAATTTTTAGGAACATGTGTTTTTTTAGCCAAATTTTGAGGATTGCAAAGGATTCTGGGTAACAGAACCTGGTCAGAGCCCCACAAGTCACCCCATCTTGGATTCCCCTAGGTCTCTAGTTTTCAAAAATGCAGGTAGGTTTCCCTAGGTGCCGGCTGAGCTAGAGGCCAAAATCCACAGGTAGGCACTTTGCAAAAAACACCTGTTTTCTTTCAAAAAATGTGATGTGTGCACGTTGCGTTTTGGGGCATTTCCTGTTGCGGGCGCTAGGCCTACCCACACAAGTGAGGTATCATTTTTATCGGGAGACTTGGGGGAACGCTGGGTGGAAGGAAATTTGTGGCTCCTCTCAGATTCCAGAACTTTCTGCCACAGAAATGTGAGGAACATGTGTTTTTTTAGCCAAATTTTGAGGTTTGCAAACGATTCTGGGTAACAGAACCTGGTCACAGCCCCACAAGTCACCCCATCTTGGATTCCCCTAGGTCTCTAGTTTTCAAATATGCACAGGTTTGGTAGGTTTCCCTAGGTGCCGGCTGAGCTAGAGGCCAAAATCCACAGGTAGGCACTTTGCAAAAAACACCTCTGTTTTCTTTCAAAAAATGTGATGTGTGCACGTTGCGTTTTGGGGCATTTCCTGTCGCGGGCGCTAGGCTTACCCACACAAGTGAGGTATCATTTTTATCGGGAGACTTGGGGGAACGCTGGGTGGAAGGAAATTTGTGGCTCCTCTCAGATTCCAGAACTTTCTGCCACAGAAATGTGAGGAACATGTGTTTTTTTAGCCAAATATTGAGGTTTGCAAAGGATTCTGGGTAACAGAACCTGGTCACAGCCCCACAAGTCACCCCATCTTGGATTCCCCTAGGTCTCTAGTTTTCAGAAATGCACACGTTTGGTAGGTTTCCCTAGGTGCCGGCTGAGCTAGAGGCCAAAATCTACAGGTAGGCACTTTGCAAAATACAGCTCTGTTTTCTGTCAAAAAATTGAATGTGTCCACGTTGTCCTTTGGGGCATTTCCTGTCGCGGGCGCTAGGCCGACCCACACAAGTGAGGTATCATTTTTATCGGGAGACTTGGGGGAACGCTGGGTGGTAGGATATTTGTGCCTCCTCTCAGATTCCAGAACTTTCTGCCACAGAAATGTTAGGAACATGTGTTTTTTTAGCCAAATTTTGAGGTTTGCAAAGGATTCTGGGTAACAGAACCTGGTCAGAGCCCCACAAGTCATCCCATCTTGGATTCCCCTAGGTCTCTAGTTTTCAGAAATGCACAGGTTTGGTAGGTTTCCCTAGGTGCCGGCTGAGCTAGAGGCCAAAATCTACAGGTAGGCACTTTGCAAAAAACAGCTCTGTTTTCTGTGATGTGTCCACGTTGTGTTTTGGGGCATATCCTGTCGCGGGCGCTAGGCCTACCCACACAAGTGAGGTACCATTTTTATCGGGAGACTTGGGGGAACGCTGGGTGGAAGGAAATTTGTGGCTCCTCTCAGATTCCAGAACTTTCTGCCACAGAAATGTGAGGAACATGTGTTTTTTTAGCCAAATTTTGAGGTTTGCAAAGGATTCTGGGTAACAGAACCTGGTGAGAGCCCCACAAGTCATCCCATCTTGGATTCCCCTAGGTCTCTAGTTTTCAAAAATGCACAGGTTTGGTAGGTTTCCCTAAGTGCCGGCTGAGCTAGAGGCCAAAATCCACAGGTAGGCACTTTGCAAAAAACACCTCTGTTTTCTTTCAAAAAATGTGATGTGTGCACGTTGCGTTTTGGGGCATTTCCTGTCGCGGGCGCTAGGCCTACCCACACAAGTGAGGTATCATTTTTATCGGGAGACATGGGGGAACGCTGGGTGGAAGGAAATTTGTGGCTCCTCTCAGATTCCAGAACTTTCTGCCACAGAAATGTGAGGAACATGTGTTTTTTTTAGCCAAATTTTGAGGTTTGGAAAGGATTCTGGGTAACAGAACCTGGTCAGAGCCCCACAAGTCACCCCATCTTGGATTCCCCTAGGTCTCTAGTTTTCAGAAATGCACAGGTTTGGTAGGTTTCCCTAGGTGCCGGCTGAGCTAGAGGCCAAAATCTACAGGTAGGTACTTTGCAAAATACAGCTCTGTTTTCTGTCAAAAAATGGGATGTGTCCACGTTGTGCTTTGGGGCATTTCCTGTCGCGGGCGCTAGGCTACCCACACAAGTGAGGTATAATTTTTATCGGGAGACTTGGGGGAACGCTGGGTGGAAGGCAATTTGTGCCTCCTCTCAGATTCCAGAACTTTCTGCCACAGAAATGTTAGGAACATGTGTTTTTTTAGCCAAATTTTGAAGTTTGCAAAGGATTCTGGGTAACAGAACCTGGTCAGAGCCCCACAAATCACCCCATCTTGGATTCCCCTAGGTCTCTAGTTTTCAGAAATGCACAGGTTTGGCAGGTTTCCCTAGGTGCCGGCTGAGCTAGAGGCCAAAATCTACAGGTAGGCACTTTGCAAAAAACAGCTCTGTTTTCTGTGATGTGTCCACGTTGTATTTTGGGGCATATCCTGTCTCGGGCGCTAGGCCTACCCACACAAGTGAGTTACCATTTTTATCGGGAGACTTGGGGGAACACTGGGTGGAAGGAAATTTCTGGCTCCTCTCAGATTCCAGAACTTTCTGCCACAGAAATGTGAGGAACATGTGTTTTTTTAGCCACATTTTGAGGTTTGCAAAGGATTCTGGGTAACAGAACCTGGTCAGAGCCCCACAAGTCATCCCATCTTGGATTCCCCTAGGTCTCTAGTTTTCAAAAATGCAGGTAGGTTTCCCTATGTGCCGGCTGAGCTAGAGGCCAAAATCCACAGGTAGGCACTTTGCAAAAAACACCTGTTTTCTTTCAAAAAATGTGATGTGTGCACGTTGCGTTTTGGGGCATTTCCTGTTGCGGGCGCTAGGCCTACCCACACAAGTGAGGTATCATTTTTATCGGGAGACTTGGGGGAACGCTGGGTGGAAGGAAATTTGTGGCTTCTCTCAGATTCCAGAACTTTCTGCCACAGAAATGTGAGGAACATGTGTTTTTTTAGCCAAATTTTGAGGTTTGCAAACGATTCTGGGTAACAGAACCTGGTCACAGCCCCACAAGTCACCCCATCTTGGATTCCACTAGGTCTCTAGTTTTCAAATATGCACAGGTTTGGTAGGTTTCCCTAGGTGCCGGCTGAGCTAGAGGCCAAAATCCACAGGTAGGCACTTTGCAAAAAACACCTCTGTTTTCTTTAAAAAAATGTGATGTGTGCACGTTGCGTTTTGGGGCATTTCCTGTCGCGGGCGCTAGGCTTACCCACACAAGTGAGGTATCATTTTTATCGGGAGACTTGGGGGAACGCTGGGTGGAAGGAAATTTGTGGCTCCTCTCAGATTCCAGAACTTTCTGCCACAGAAATGTGAGGAACATGTGTTTTTTTAGCCAAATATTGAGGTTTGCAAAGGATTCTGGGTAACAGAACCTGGTCACAGCCCCACAAGTCACCCCATCTTGGATTCCCCTAGGTCTCTAGTTTTCAGAAATGCACACGTTTGGTAGGTTTCCCTAGGTGCCGGCTGAGCTAGAGGCCAAAATCTACAGGTAGGCACTTTGCAAAATACAGCTCTGTTTTCTGTCAAAAAATGGGATGTGTGCACGTTGCGTTTTGGGGCATTTCCTGTCGCGGGCGCTAGGCCTACCCACACAAGTGAGGTATCATTTTTATCGGGAGACTTGGGGGAACGCTGGGTGCAAGGAAATTTGTGGCTCCTTTCAGATTCCAGAACTTTCTGCCACAGAAATGTTAGGAACATGTGTTTTTTTAGCCAAATTTTGAGGTTTGCAAAGGATTCTGGGTAACAGAACCTGGTCAGAACCCCACAAGTCACCCCATCTTGGATTCCCCTAGGTCTCTAGTTTTCAGAAATGCACAGGTTTGGTAGGTTTCCCTAGGTGCCGGCTGAGCTAGAGGCCAAAATCTACAGGTAGGCACTTTGCAAAAAACAGCTCTGTTTTCTGTGATGTGTCCACGTTGTGTTTTGGGGCATATCCTGTCGCGGGCGCTAGGCCTACCCACACAAGTGAGGTACCATTTTTATCGGGAGACTTGGGGGAACGCTGGGTGGAAGGAAATTTGTGGCTCGTTTCAGATTCCAGAACTTTCTGCCACAGAAATGTGAGGAACATGTGTTTTTTTAGCCACATTAAGAGGTTTGCAAAGGATTCTGGGTAACAGAACCTGGTCAGAGCCCCACAAGTCATCCCATCTTGGATTCCCCTAGGTCTCTAGTTTTCAAAAATGCACAGGTTTGGTAGGTTTCCCTAGGTGCCGGCTGAGCTAGAGGCCAAAATCCACAGGTAGGCACTTTGCAAAAAACACCTCTTTTTTCTTTCAAAAAATGTGATGTGTGCACGTTGCGTTTTGGGGCATTTCCTGTCGCGGGCACTAGGCCTACCCACGCAAGTGAGGTATCATTTTTATCGGGAGACTTGGGGGAACGCTGGGTGGAAGGAAATTTGTGGCTCCTCTCAGATTCCAGAACTTTCTGCCACAGAAATGTGAGGAACATGTGTTTTTTTAACCAAATTTTGAGGTTTGCAAAGGATTCTGGGTAACAGAACCTGGTCAGAGCCCCACAAGTCACCCCATCTTGGATTCCCCTAGGTCTCTAGTTTTCAGAAATGCACAGGTTTGGTAGGTTTCCCTAGGTGCCGGGAGAGCTAGAAGCCAAAATCTACAGGTAGGCACTTTGCAAAATACAGCTCTGTTTTCTGTCAAAAAATGGGATGTGTCCACGTTGTCCTTTGGGACATTTCCTGTCGCGGGCGCTAGGCCGACCCACACAAGTGAGGTATCATTTTTATCGGGAGACTTGGGGGAACGCTTGGTGGAAGGAAATTTGTGCCTCCTCTCAGATTCCAGAACTTTCTGCCACAGAAATGTTAGGAACATGTGTTTTTTTAGCAAAATTTTGAGGTTTGCAAAGGATTCTGGGTAACAGAACCTGGTCAGAGCCCCACAAGTCACCCCATCTTGGATTCCCCTAGGTCTCTAGTTTTCAGAAATGCACAGGTTTGGTAAGTTTCCCTAGGTGCCGGCTGAGCTAGAGGCCAAAATCTACAGGTAGGCACTTTGCAAAAAACAGCTCTGTTTTCTGTGATGTGTCCACGTTGTGTTTTGGGGCATATCCTGTCGCGGGCGCTAGGCCTACCCACACAAGTGAGGTACCATTTTTATCGGGAGACTTGGGGGAACGCTGGGTGGAAGGAAATTTGTGGCTCCTCTCAGATTCCAGAACTTTCTGCCACAGAAATGTGAGGAACATGTGTTTTTTTAGCCAAATTTTTTAGGTTTGCAAAGGATTCTGGGTAACAGAACCTGGTCAGAGCCCCACAAGTCATCCCATCTTGGATTCCCCTAGGTCTCTAGTTTTCAAAAATGCACAGGTTTGGTAGGTTTCCCTAGGTGCCGGCTGAGCTAGAGGCCAAAATCCACAGGTAGGCACTTTGCAAAAAACACCTCTGTTTTCTTTCAAAAAATGTGATGTGTGCACGTTGCGTTTTGGGGCATTTCCTGTCGCGGGCGCTAGGCCTACCCACACAAGTGAGGTACCATTTTTATCGGGAGACTTGGGGGAACGCTGGGTGGAAGGAAATTTGTGGCTCCTCTCAGATTCCAGAACTTTCTGCCACAGAAATGTGAGGAACATGTGTTTTTTTAGCCAAATTTTGAGGTTTGCAAAGGATTCTGGGTAACAGAACCTGGTCAGAGCCCCACAAGTCATCCCATCTTGTATTCCCCTAGGTCTCTAGTTTTCAAAAATGCACAGGTTTGGTAGGTTTCCCTAGGTGCCGGCTGAGCTAGAGGCCAAAATCCCCAGGTAGGCACTTTGCAATAAACACCTCTGTTTTCTTTCAAAAAATGTGATGTGTGCACGTTGCGTTTTGGGGCATTTACTGTTGCGGGCACTAGGCCTACCCACACAAGTGAGGTATCATTTTTATCGGGAGACTTGGGGGAACGCTGGGTGGAAGGAAATTTGTGGCTCCTCTCAGATTCCAGAACTTTCTGCCACAGAAATGTGAGGAACATGTGTTTTTTTAACCAAATTTTGAGGTTTGCAAAGGATTCTGGGTAACAGAACCTGGTCAGAGCCCCACAAGTCACCCCATCTTGGATTCCCCTAGGCCTCTAGTTTTCAGAAATGCACAGGTTTGGTAGGTTTCCCTAGGTGCCGGCGAGCTAGAGGCCAAAATCTACAGGTAGGCACTTTGCAAAATACAGCTCTGATTTCTGTCAAAAAATGGGATGTGTCCACGTTGTCCTTTGGGGCATTTCCTGTCGCGGGCGCTAGGCCGACCCACACAAGTGAGGTATCATTTTTATCGGGAGACTTGGGGGAACGCTGGGTAGAAGGAAATTTGTGCCTCCTCTCAGATTCCAGAACTTTCTGCCACAGAAATGTTAGGAACATGTTTTTTTTTAGCCAAATTTTGAGGTTTGCAAAGGATTCTGGGTAACAGAACCTGGTCGGAGCCCCACAAGTCACCCCATCTTGGATTCCCCTAGGTCTCTAGTTTTCAGAAATGCACAGGTTTGGTAGGTTTCCTTAGGTGCCGGCTGAGCTAGAGGCCAAAATCTACAGGTAGGCACTTTGCAAAAAACAGCTCTGTTTTCTGTGATGTGTCCACGTTGTGTTTTGGGGCATATCCTGTCGCGGGCGCTAGGCCTACCCACACAAGTGAGGTACCATTTTTATCGGGAGACTTGGGGGAACGCTGGGTGGAAGGAAATTTGTGGCTCCTCTCAGATTCCAGAACTTTCTGCCACAGAAATGTGAGGAACATGTGTTTTTTTAGCCAAATTTTTTAGGTTTGCAAAGGATTCTGGGTAACAGAACCTGGTCAGAGCCCCACAAGTCATCCCATCTTGGATTCCCCTAGGTCTCTAGTTTTCAAAAATGCACAGGTTTGGTAGGTTTCCCTAGGTGCCGGCTGAGCTAGAGGCCAAAATCCACAGGTAGGCACTTTGCAAAAAACACCTCTGTTTTCTTTCAAAAAATGTGATGTGTGCACGTTGCGTTTTGGGGCATTTCCTGTCGCGGGCGCTAGGCCTACCCACACAAGTGAGGTACCATTTTTATTGGGAGACTTGGGGGAACGCTGGGTGGAAGGAAATTTGTGGCTCCTCTCAGATTCCAGAACTTTCTGCCACAGAAATGTGAGGAACATGTGTTTTTTTAGCCAAATTTTGAGGTTTGCAAAGGATTCTGGGTAACAGAACCTGGTCAGAGCCCCACAAGTCATCCCATCTTGTATTCCCCTAGGTCTCTAGTTTTCAGAAATGCACAGGTTTGGTAGGTTTCCCTAGGTGCCGGCGAGCTAGAGGCCAAAATCTACAGGTAGGCACTTTGCAAAATACAGCTCTGATTTCTGTCAAAAAATGGGATGTGTCCACGTTGTCCTTTGGGGCATTTCCTGTAGCGGGCGCTAGGCCGACCCACACAAGTGAGGTATCATTTTTATCGGGAGACTTGGGGGAACGCTGGGTAGAAGGAAATTTGTGCCTCCTCTCAGATTCCAGAACTTTCTGCCACAGAAATGTTAGGAACATGTGTTTTTTTAGCCAAATTTTGAGGTTTGCAAAGGATTCTGGGTAACAGAACCTGGTCGGAGCCCCACAAGTCACCCCATCTTGGATTCCCCTAGGTCTCTAGTTTTCAGAAATGCACAGGTTTGGTAGGTTTCCCTAGGTGCCGGCTGAGCTAGAGGCCAAAATCTACAGGTAGGCACTTTGCAAAAAACAGCTCTGTTTTCTGTGATGTGTCCACGTTGTGTTTTGGGGCATATCTTGTCGCGGGCGCTAGGCCTACCCACACAAGTGAGGTACCATTTTTATCGGGAGACTTGGGGGAACGCTGGGTGGAAGGAAATTTGTGGCTCCTCTCAGATTCCAGAACTTTCTGCCACAGAAATGTGAGGAACATGTGTTTTTTTAGCCAAATTTTGAGGTTTGCAAAGGATTCTGGGTAACAGAACCTGGTCTGAGCCCCACAAGTCACCCCATCTTGGATTCCCCTAGGTCTCTAGTTTTCAGAAATGCACAGGTTTGGTAGGTTTCCCTAGGTGCCGGCTGAGCTAGAGGCCAAAATCTACAGGTAGGCACTTTGCAAAAAACAGCTCTGTTTTCTGTGATGTGTCCACGTTGTGTTTTGGGGCATATCCTGTCGCGGGCGCTAGGCCTACCCACACAAGTGAGGTACCATTTTTTTCGGGAGACTTGGGGGAACGCTGGGTGGAAGGAAATTTGTGGCTCCTCTCAGATTCCAGAACTTTCTGCCACAGAAATGTGAGGAACATGTGTTTTTTTAGCCAAATTTTGAGGTTTGCAAAGGATTCTGGGTAACAGAACCTGGTCAGAGCCCCACAAGTCATCCCATCTTGGATTCCCCTAGGTCTCTAGTTTTCAAAAATGCACAGGTTTGGTAGGTTTCCCTAGGTGCCGGCTGAGCTAGAGGCCAAAATCCACAGGTAGGCACTTTGCAAAAAACACCTCTTTTTTCTTTCAAAAAATGTGATGTGTGCACGTTGCGTTTTGGGGCATTTCCTGTCGCGGGCGCTAGACCTACCCACACAAGTGAGGTATCATTTTTATCGGGAGACTTGGGGGAACGCTGGGTGGAAGGAAATTTGTGGCTCCTCTCAGATTCCAGAACTTTCTGCCACAGAAATGTGAGGAACATGTATTTTTTTAGCCAAATTTTGAGGTTTGCAAAGGATTCTGGGTAACAGAACCTGGTTAGAGCCCCACAAGTCACCCCATCTTGGATTCCCCTAGGTCTCTAGTTTTCAGAAATGCACAGGTTTGGTAGGTTTCCCTAGGTGCCGGCTGAGCTAGAGGCCAAAATCTACAGGTAGGCACTTTGCAAAAAACAGCTCTGTTTTCTGTGATGTGTCCACGCTGTGTTTTGGGGCATATCCTGTCGCGGGCGCTAGGCCTACCCACACAAGTGAGGTACCATTTTTATCGGGAGACTTGGGGGAACGCTGGGTGGAAGGAAATTTGTGGCTCCTCTCAGATTCCAGAACTTTCTGCCACAGAAATGTGAGGAACATGTGTTTTTTTAGCCAAATTTTGAGGTTTGCAAAGGATTCTGGGTAACAGAACCTGGTCAGAGCCCCACAAGTCATCCCATCTTGGATTCCCCTAGGTCTCTAGTTTTAAAAAATGCACAGGTTTGGTAGGTTTCCCTAGGTGCCGGCTGAGCTAGAGGCCAAAATCCACAGGTAGGCACTTTGCAAAAAACACCTCTTTTTTCTTTCAAAAAATGTGATGTGTGCACGTTGCGTTTTGGGGCATTTCCTGTCACGGTCGCTAGACCTACCCACACAAGTGAGGTATCATTTTTATCGGGAGACTTGGGGGAACGCTGGGTGGAAGGAAATTTGTGGCTCCTCTCAGATTCCAGAACTTTCTGCCACAGAAATGTGAGGAACATGTATTTTTTTAGCCAAATTTTGAGGTTTGCAAAGGATTCTGGGTAACAGAACCTGGTTAGAGCCCCACAAGTCACCCCATCTTGGATTCCCCTAGGTCTCTAGTTTTCAGAAATGCACAGGTTTGGTAGGTTTCCCTAGGTGCCGGCTGAGCTAGAGGCCAAAATCTACAGGTAGGCACTTTGCAAAAAACAGCTCTGTTTTCTGTGATGTGTCCACGCTGTGTTTTGGGGCATATCCTGTCGCGGGCGCTAGGCCTACCCACACAAGTGAGGTACCATTTTTATCGGGAGACTTGGGGGAACGCTTGGTGGAAGGAAATTTGTGGCTCCTTTCAGATTCCAGAACTTTCTGCCACAGAAATGTGAGGAACATGTGTTTTTTTAGCCACATTTTGAGGTTTGCAAAGGATTCTGGGTAACAGAACCTGGTCAGAGCCCCACAAGTCATCCCATCTTGGATTCCCCTAGGTCTCTAGTTTTAAAAAATGCACAGGTTTGGTAGGTTTCCCTAGGTGCCGGCTGAGCTAGAGGCCAAAATCCACAGGTAGGCACTTTGCAAAAAACACCTCTGTTTTCTTTAAAAAAATGTGATGTGTGCACGTTGCGTTTTGGGGCATTTCCTGTCGCGGGCACTAGGCCTACCCACGCAAGTGAGGTATCATTTTTATCGGGAGACTTGGGGGAACGCTGGGTGGAAGGAAATTTGTGGCTCCTCTCAGATTCCAGAACTTTCTGCCACAGAAATGTGAGGAACACGTGTTTTTTTAACCAAATTTTGAGGTTTGCAAAGGATTCTGGGTAACAGAACCTGGTCTGAGCCCCACAAGTCACCCCATCTTGGATTCCCCTAGGTCTCTAGTTTTCAGAAATGCAGAGGTTTGGTAGGTTTCCCTAGGTGCCGGCTGAGCTAGAGGCCAAAATCTACAGGTAGGCACGTTGCAAAATACAGCTCTGTTTTCTGTCAAAAAATGGGATGTGTCCATGTTGTCCTTTGGGACATTTCCTGTCG
The DNA here is from genome assembly GCF_031143425.1 of Pleurodeles waltl. Classification (NCBI taxonomy): domain Eukaryota; kingdom Metazoa; phylum Chordata; class Amphibia; order Caudata; family Salamandridae; genus Pleurodeles; species Pleurodeles waltl. The sequence continues at coordinate 843,797,095 of NC_090443.1, forward strand.
CGGGCGCTAGGCCGACCCACACAAGTGAGGTATCATTTTTATCGGGAGACTTGGGGGAACGCTGGGTGGAAGGAAATTTGTGCCTCCTCTCAGATTCCAGAACTTTCTGCCACAGAAATGTTAGGAACATGTGTTTTTTTAGCCAAATTTTGAGGTTTGCAAAGGATTCTGGGTAACAGAACCTGGTCAGAGCCCCACAAGTCACCCCATCTTGGATTCCCCTAGGTCTCTAGTTTTCAGAAATGCACAGGTTTCGTAGGTTTCCCTAGGTGCCGGCTGAGCTAGAGGCCAAAATCTACAGGTAGGCACTTTGCAAAAAGCAGCTCTGTTTTCTGTGATGTGTCCACGTTGTGTTTTGGGGCATATCCTGTCGCGGGCGCTAGGCCTACCCACACAAGTGAGGTACCATTTTTATCGGGAGACTTGGGGTAACGCTGGGTGGAAGGAAATTTGTGGCTCCTCTCAGATTCCAGAACTTTCTGCCACAGAAATGTGAGGAACATGTGTTTTTTTAGCCAAATTTGTTAGGTTTGCAAAGGATTCTGGGTAACAGAACCTGGTCAGAGCCCCACAAGTCATCCCATCTTGGATTCCCCTAGGTCTCTAGTTTTAAAAAATGCACAGGTTTGGTAGGTTTCCCTAGGTGCCGGCTGAGCTAGAGGCCAAAATCCACAGGTAGGCACTTTGCAAAAAACACCTCTGTTTTCTTTCAAAAAATGTGATGTGTGCACGTTGCGTTTTGGGGCATTTCCTGTCGCGGGCGCTAGGCCTACCCACACAAGTGAGGTATCATTTTTATCGGGAGACTTAGGGGAACGCTGGGTGGAAGGGAATTTGTGGCTCCTCTCAGATTCCAGAACTTTCTGCCACAGAAATGTGAGGAACATGTGTTTTTTTAGCCAAATTTTGAGGTTTGCAAAGGATTCTGGGTAACAGAACCTGGTCAGAGCCCCACAAATCATCCCATCTTGGATTCCCCTAGGTCTCTAGTTTTCAAAAATGCACAGGTTTGGTAGGTTTCCCTAGGTGCCGGCTGAGCTAGAGGCCAAAATCCACAGGTAGGCACTTTGCAAAAAACACCTCTGTTTTCTTTAAAAAAATGTGATGTGTGCACGTTGCGTTTTGGGGCATTTCCTGTCGCGGGCACTAGGCCTACCCACGCAAGTGAGGTATCATTTTTATCGGGAGACTTGGGGGAACGCTGGGTGGAAGGAAATTTGTGGCTCCTCTCAGATTCCAGAACTTTCTACCACAGAAATGTGAGGAACATGTGTTTTTTTAGCCAAATTTTGAGGTTTGCAAAGGATTCTGGGTAACAGAACGTGGTCAGAGCCCCACAAGTCACCCCATCTTGGATTCCCCTAGGTCTCTAGTTTTCAAAAATGCACAGGTTTGGAAGGTTTCCCTAGGTGCCGGCTGAGCTAGAGGCCAAAATCTACAGGTAGGCACTTTGCAAAATACAGCTCTGTTTTCTGTCAAAAAATGGGATGTGTCCACGTTGTCCTTTGGGGCATTTCCTGTCGCGGGCGCTAGGCTGACCCACACAAGTGAGGTATCATTTTTATCCGGAGACTTGGGGGAACGCTGGGTGGAAGGACATTTCTGGTTCCTCTCAGATTCCAGAACTTTCTGCAACAGAAATATTAGGAACATGTGTTTTTTTAGCCAAATTTTGAGGTTTGCAAAGGATTCTGGGTAACAGAACCTGGTCAGAGCCCCACAAGTCACCCCATCTTGGATTCCCCTAGGTCTCTAGTTTTCAAAAATGCACAGGTTTGGTAGGTTTCCCTAGGTGCCGGCTGAGCTAGAGGCCAAAATCTACAGGTAGGCACTTTGCAAAATACAGCTCTGTTTTCAGTCAAAAAATGGGATGTGTGCACGTTGCGTTTTGGGGCATTTCCTGTCGCGGGCGCTAGGCCTACCCACACAAGTGAGGTATCGTTTTTATCGGGAGACTTGGGGGAACGCTGGGTGGAAGGAAATTTGTGGCTCCTTTCAGATTCCAGAACTTTCTGCCACAGAAATGTGAGGAACATGTGTTTTTTTAGCCACATTTTGAGGTTTGCAAAGGATTCTGGGTAACAGAACCTGGTCAGAGCCCCACAAATCATCCCATCTTGGATTCCCCTAGGTCTCTAGTTTTCAAAAATGCACAGATTTGGTAGGTTTCCCTAGGTGCCGGCTGAGCTAGAGGCCAAAATCCACAGGTAGGCACTTTGCAAAAAACACCTCTGTTTTCTTTCAAAAAATGTGATGTGTCCACGTTGCGTTTTGGGGCATTTCCTGTCGCGGGCACTAGGCCTACCCACGCAAGCGAGGTATCATTTTTATCGTGAGACTTGGGGGAACGCTGGGTGGAAGGAAATTTGTGGCTCCTCTCAGATTCCAGAACTTTCTGCCACAGAAATGTGAGGAACATGTGTTTTTTTAACCAAATTTTGAGGTTTGCAAAGGATTCTGGGTAACAGAACCTGGTCAGAGCCCCACAAGTCACCCCATCTTGGATTCCCCTAGGTCTCTAGTTTTCAAAAATGCAGGTAGGTTTCCCTAGGTGCCGGCTGAGCTAGAGGCCAAAATCCACAGGTAGGCACTTTGCAAAAAACACCTCTGTTTTCTTTCAAAAAATGTGATGTGTGCACGTTGCGTTTTGGGGCATTTCCTGTCGCGGGCGCTAGGCCTACCCACACAAGTGAGGTGTCATTTTTATTGGGAGACTTGGGGGAACGCTGGGTGCAAGGAAATTTGTGGCTCCTCTCAGATTCCAGAACTTTCTGCCACAGAAATGTGAGGAACATGTGTTTTTTTAACCAAATTTTGAGGTTTGCAAAGGATTCTGGGTAACAGAACCTGGTCAGAGCCCCACAAGTCACCCCATCTTGGATTCCCCTAGGTCTCTAATTTTCAGAAATGCACAGGTTTGGTAGGTTTCCCTAGGTGCCGGCTGAGCTAGAGGCCAAAATCTACAGGTAGGCACTTTGCAAAATACAGCTCTGTTTTCTGTCAAAAAATGGGATGTGTCCACGTTGTCCTTTGGGGCATTTCCTGTCGCGGGCGCTAGGCCTACCCACACAAGTGAGGTATCATTTTTATCGGGAGACTTGGGGGAACGCTGGGTGGAAGGAAATTTGTGGTTCCTCTCAGATTCCAGAACTTTCTGCCACAGAAATGTGAGGAACATGTGTTTTTTTAGCCACATTTTGAGGTTTGCAAAGGATTCTGGGTAACAGAACCTGGTCAGAGCCCCACAAATCATCCCATCTTGGATTCCCCTAGGTCTCTAGTTTTCAAAAATGCACAGGTTTGGTAGGTTTTCCTAGGTGCCGGCTGAGCTAGAGGCCAAAATCCACAGGTAGGCACTTTGCAAAAAACACCTCTGTTTTCTTTCAAAAAATGTGATGTGTGCACGTTGCGTTTTGGGGCATTTCATGTCGCGGGCACTAGGCCTACCCACGCAAGTGAGGTATCATTTTTATCGGGAGACTTGGGGGAACGCTGCGTGGAAGGAAATTTGTGGCTCCTCTCAGATTCCAGAACTTTCTGCCACAGAAATGTGAGGAACATGTGTTTTTTTAACCAAATTTTGAGGTTTGCAAAGGATTCTGGGTAACAGAACCTGGTCAGAGCCCCACAAGTCACCCCATCTTGGATTCCCCTAGGTCTCTAATTTTCAGAAATGCACAGGTTTGGTAGGTTTCCCTAGGTGCCGGCTGAGCTAGAGGCCAAAATCTACAGGTAGGCACTTTGCAAAATACAGCTCTGTTTTCTGTCAAAAAATGGGATGTGTCCACGTTGTCCTTTGGGGCATTTCCTGTCGCGGGCGCTAGGCCGACCCACACAAGTGAGGTATCATTTTTATCCGGAGACTTGGGGGAACGCTGGGTGGAAGGACATTTCTGGTTCCTCTCAGATTCCAGAACTTTCTGCAACAGAAATATTAGGAACATGTGTTTTTTTAGCCAAATTTTGAGGTTTGCAAAGGATTCTGGGTAACAGAACCTGGTCAGAGCCCCACAAGTCACCCCATCTTGGATTCCCCTAGGTCTCTAGTTTTCAGAAATGCACAGGTTTGGTAGGTTTCCCTAGGTGCCGGCTGAGCTAGAGGCCAAAATCTACAGGTAGGCACTTTTCCAAAATACAGCTCTGTTTTCTGTCAAAAAATGGGATGTGTCCACGTTGTGCTTTGGGGCATTTCCTGTCGCGGGCGCTAGGCTACCCACACAAGACAGGTATCATTTTTATCAGGAGACTTGGGGGAACGCTGGGTGGAGGGAAATTAGTGGCTCCTCTCAGATTCCAGAACTTTCTGCCACAGAAATGTGAGGAACATGTGTATTTTTAGCCACATTTTGAGGTTTGCAAAGGATTCTGGGTAACAGAACCTGGTCAGAGCCCCACAAGTCACCCCATCTTGGATTCCCCTAGGTCTCTAGTTTTCAAAAATGCACAGGTTTGGTAGGTTTCCATAGGTGCCGGCTGAGCTAGAGGCCAAAATCCACAGGTAGGCACTTTGCAAAAAACACCTCTGTTTTCTTTAAAAAAATGTGATGTGTGCACGTTGCGTTTTGGGGCATTTCCTGTCGCGGGCGCTAGGCCTACCCACACAAGTGAGGTATCATTTTTATCGGGAGACTTGGGGGAACGCTGGGTGGAAGGAAATTTGTGGCTCCTCTCAGATTCCAGAACTTTCTGCCACAGAAATGTGAGGAACATGTGGTTTTTTAGCCAAATTTTGAGGTTTGCAAAGGATTCTGGGTAACAGAACCTGGTCAGAGCCCCACAAGTCACCCCATCTTGGATTCCCCTAGGTCTCTAGTTTTCAGAAATGCACAGGTTTGGTAGGTTTCCCTAGGTGCCGGCTGAGCTAGAGGCCAAAATCTACATGTAGGCACTTTGCAAAATACAGCTCTGTTTTCTGTCAAAAAATGGGATGTGTCCACGTTGTCCTTTGGGTCATTTCCCTTCGCGGGCGCTAGGCCGACCCACACAAGTGAGGTATCATTTTTATCGGGAGACTTGGGGGAACGCTTGGTGGAAGGAAATTTGTGCCTCCTCTCAGATTCCAGAACTTTCTGCCACAGAAATTTTAGGAACATGTGTTTTTTTAGCCAAATTTTGAGGTTTGCAAAGGATTCTGGGTAACAGAACCTGGTCAGAGCCCCACAAGTCACCCCATCTTGGATTCCCCTAGGTCTCTAGTTTTCAGAAATGCACAGGTTTGGTAGGTTTCCCTAGGTGCCGGCTGAGCTAGAGGCCAAAATCTACAGGTAGGCACTTTGCAAAATACAGCTCTGTTTTCTGTCAAAAAATGGGATGTGTCCACGTTGTCCTTTGGGGCATTTCCTGTCGCGGGCGCTAGGCCGACCCACACAAGTGAGGTATCATTTTTATTGGGAGACTTGGGGGAACGCTGGGTGGAAGGAAATGTGTGCCTCCTCTCAGATTCCAGAACTTTCTGCCACAGAAATGTTAGGAACATGTGTTTTTTTAGCCAGATTTTGAGGTTTGCAAAGGATTCTGGGTAACAGAACCTGGTCAGAGCCCCACAAGTCACCCCATCTTGGATTCCCCTAGGTCTCTAGTTTTCAGAAATGCACAGGTTTGGTAGGTTTCCCTAGGTGCCGGCTGAGCTAGAGGCCAAAATCTACAGGTAGGCACTTTGCAAAATACAGCTCTGTTTTCTGTCAAAAAATGGGATGTGTCCACGTTGTGCTTTGGGGCATTTCCTGTCGCGGGCGCTAGGCTACCCACACAAGTGAGGTATCATTTTTATCGGGAGACTTGGGGGAACGCTTGGTGGAAGGAAATTTGTGCCTCCTCTCAGATTCCAGAACTTTCTGCCACAGAAATTTTAGGAACATGTGTTTTTTTAGCCAAATTTTGAGGTTTGCAAAGGATTCTGGGTAACAGAACCTGGTCAGAGCCCCACAAGTCACCCCATCTTGGATTCCCCTAGGTCTCTAGTTTTCAGAAATGCACAGGTTTGGTAGGTTTCCCTAGGTGCCGGCTGAGCTAGAGGCCAAAATCTACAGGTAGGCACTTTGCAAAATACAGCTCTGTTTTCTGTCAAAAAATGGGATGTGTCCACGTTGTCCTTTGGGGCATTTCCTGTCGCGGGCGCTAGGCCGACCCACACAAGTGAGGTATCATTTTTGTTGGGAGACTTGGGGGAACGCTGGGTGGAAGGAAATGTCTGCCTCCTCTCAGATTCCAGAACTTTCTGCCACAGAAATGTTAGGAACATGTGTTTTTTTAGCCAGATTTTGAGGTTTGCAAAGGATTCTGGGTAACAGAACCTGGTCAGAGCCCCACAAGTCACCCCATCTTGGATTCCCCTAGGTCTCTAGTTTTCAGAAATGCACAGGTTTGGTAGGTTTCCCTAGGTGCCGGCTGAGCTAGAGGCCAAAATCTACAGGTAGGCACTTTGCAAAATACAGCTCTGTTTTCTGTCAAAAAATGGGATGTGTCCACGTTGTGCTTTGGGGCATTTCCTGTCGCGGGCGCTAGGCTACCCACACAAGTGAGGTATCATTTTTATCAGGAGACTTGGGGGAACGCTGGGTGGAGGGAAATTTGTGGCTCCTCTCAGATTCCAGAACTTTCTGCCACAGAAATGTGCGGAACATGTGTTTTTTTAGCCAAATTTTGAGGTTTGCAAAGGATTCTGGGTAACAGAACCTGGTCAGAGCCCCACAAGTCACCCCATCTTGGATTCCCCTAGGTCTCTAGTTTTCAGAAATGCACAGGTTTGGTAGGTTTCCCTAGGTGCCGGCTGAGCTAGAGGCCAAAATCTACAGGTAGGCACTTTGCAAAAAACAGCTCTGTTTTCTGTGATGTGTCCACGTTGTGTTTTGGGGCATATCCTGTCGCGGGCGCTAGGCCTACCCACACAAGTGAGGCACCATTTTTATCGGGAGACTTGGGGGAACGCTGGGTGAAAGGAAATTTGTGGCTCCTCTCAGATTCCAGAACTTTCTGCCACAGAAATGTGAGGAACATGTGTTTTTTTAGCCAAATTTTGAGGTTTGCAAAGGATTCTGGGTAACAGAACCTGGTCAGAGCCCCACAAGTCATCCCATCTTGGATTCCCCTAGGTCTCTAGTTTTCAAAAATGCACAGGTTTGGTAGGTTTCCCTAGGTGCCGGCTGAGCTAGAGGCCAAAATCCACAGGTAGGCACTTTGCAAAAAACACCTCTGTTTTCTTTCAAAAAATGTGATGTGTGCACGTTGCGTTTTGGGGCATTTCCTGTCGCGGGCGCTAGGCCTACCCACACAAGTGAGGTATCATTTTTATCGGGAGACATGGGGGAACGCTGGGTGGAAGGAAATTTGTGGCTCCTCTCAGATTCCAGAACTTTCTGCCACAGAAATGTGAGGAACATGTGTTTTTTTTAGCCAAATTTTGAGGTTTGCAAAGGATTCTGGGTAACAGAACCTGGTCAGAGCCCCACAAGTCACCCCATCTTGGATTCCCCTAGGTCTCTAGTTTTCAGAAATGCACAGGTTTGGTAGGTTTCCCTAGGTGCCGGCTGAGCTAGAGGCCAAAATCTACAGGTATGTACTTTGCAAAATACAGCTCTGTTTTCTGTCAAAAAATGGGATGTGTCCACGTTGTGCTTTGGGGCATTTCCTGTCGCGGGCGCTAGGCTACCCACACAAGTGAGGTATCATTTTTATCGGGAGACTTGGGGGAACGCTGGGTGGAAGGCAATTTGTGCCTCCTCTCAGATTCCAGAACTTTCTGCCACAGAATTTTTAGGAACATGTGTTTTTTTAGCCAAATTTTGAGGATTGCAAAGGATTCTGGGTAACAGAACCTGGTCAGAGCCCCACAAGTCACCCCATCTTGGATTCCCCTAGGTCTCTAGTTTTCAAAAATGCAGGTAGGTTTCCCTAGGTGCCGGCTGAGCTAGAGGCCAAAATCCACAGGTAGGCACTTTGCAAAAAACACCTGTTTTCTTTCAAAAAATGTGATGTGTGCACGTTGCGTTTTGGGGCATTTCCTGTTGCGGGCGCTAGGCCTACCCACACAAGTGAGGTATCATTTTTATCGGGAGACTTGGGGGAACGCTGGGTGGAAGGAAATTTGTGGCTCCTCTCAGATTCCAGAACTTTCTGCCACAGAAATGTGAGGAACATGTGTTTTTTTAGCCAAATTTTGAGGTTTGTAAACGATTCTGGGTAACAGAACCTGGTCACAGCCCCACAAGTCACCCCATCTTGGATTCCCCTAGGTCTCTAGTTTTCAAATATGCACAGGTTTGGTAGGTTTCCCTAGGTGCCGGCTGAGCTAGAGGCCAAAATCCACAGGTAGGCACTTTGCAAAAAACACCTCTGTTTTCTTTCAAAAAATGTGATGTGTGCACGTTGCGTTTTGGGGCATTTCCTGTCGCGGGCGCTAGGCTTACCCACACAAGTGAGGTATCATTTTTATCGGGAGACTTGGGGGAACGCTGGGTGGAAGGAAATTTGTGGCTCCTCTCAGATTCCAGAACTTTCTGCCACAGAAATGTGAGGAACATGTGTTTTTTTAGCCAAATATTGAGGTTTGCAAAGGATTCTGGGTAACAGAACCTGGTCACAGCCCCACAAGTCACCCCATCTTGGATTCCCCTAGGTCTCTAGTTTTCAGAAATGCACACGTTTGGTAGGTTTCCCTAGGTGCCGGCTGAGCTAGAGGCCAAAATCTACAGGTAGGCACTTTGCAAAATACAGCTCTGTTTTCTGTCAAAAAATTGAATGTGTCCACGTTGTCCTTTGGGGCATTTCCTGTCGCGGGCGCTAGGCCGACCCACACAAGTGAGGTATCATTTTTATCGGGAGTCTTGGGGGAACGCTGGGTGGTAGGATATTTGTGCCTCCTCTCAGATTCCAGAACTTTCTGCCACAGAAATGTTAGGAACATGTGTTTTTTTAGCCAAATTTTGAGGTTTGCAAAGGATTCTGGGTAACAGAACCTGGTCAGAGCCCCACAAGTCATCCCATCTTGGATTCCCCTAGGTCTCTAGTTTTCAGAAATGCACAGGTTTGGTAGGTTTCCCTAGGTGCCGGCTGAGCTAGAGGCCAAAATCTACAGGTAGGCACTTTGCAAAAAACAGCTCTGTTTTCTGTGATGTGTCCACGTTGTGTTTTGGGGCATATCCTGTCGCGGGCGCTAGGCCTACCCACACAAGTGAGGTACCATTTTTATCGGGAGACTTGGGGGAACGCTGGGTGGAAGGAAATTTGTGGCTCCTCTCAGATTCCAGAACTTTCTGCCACAGAAATGTGAGGAACATGTGTTTTTTTAGCCAAATTTTGAGGTTTGCAAAGGATTCTGGGTAACAGAACCTGGTGAGAGCCCCACAAGTCATCCCATCTTGGATTCCCCTAGGTCTCTAGTTTTCAAAAATGCACAGGTTTGGTAGGTTTCCCTAAGTGCCGGCTGAGCTAGAGGCCAAAATCCACAGGTAGGCACTTTGCAAAAAACACCTCTGTTTTCTTTCAAAAAATGTGATGTGTGCACGTTGCGTTTTGGGGCATTTCCTGTCGCGGGCGCTAGGCCTACCCACACAAGTGAGGTATCATTTTTATCGGGAGACATGGGGGAACGCTGGGTGGAAGGAAATTTGTGGCTCCTCTCAGATTCCAGAACTTTCTGCCACAGAAATGTGAGGAACATGTGTTTTTTTTAGCCAAATTTTGAGGTTTGGAAAGGATTCTGGGTAACAGAACCTGGTCAGAGCCCCACAAGTCACCCCATCTTGGATTCCCCTAGGTCTCTAGTTTTCAGAAATGCACAGGTTTGGTAGGTTTCCCTAGGTGCCGGCTGAGCTAGAGGCCAAAATCTACAGGTAGGTACTTTGCAAAATACAGCTCTGTTTTCTGTCAAAAAATGGGATGTGTCCACGTTGTGCTTTGGGGCATTTCCTGTCGCGGGCGCTAGGCTACCCACACAAGTGAGGTATAATTTTTATCGGGAGACTTGGGGGAACGCTGGGTGGAAGGCAATTTGTGCCTCCTCTCAGATTCCAGAACTTTCTGCCACAGAAATGTTAGGAACATGTGTTTTTTTAGCCAAATTTTGAAGTTTGCAAAGGATTCTGGGTAACAGAACCTGGTCAGAGCCCCACAAATCACCCCATCTTGGATTCCCCTAGGTCTCTAGTTTTCAGAAATGCACAGGTTTGGCAGGTTTCCCTAGGTGCCGGCTGAGCTAGAGGCCAAAATCTACAGGTAGGCACTTTGCAAAAAACAGCTCTGTTTTCTGTGATGTGTCCACGTTGTATTTTGGGGCATATCCTGTCTCGGGCGCTAGGCCTACCCACACAAGTGAGTTACCATTTTTATCGGGAGACTTGGGGGAACACTGGGTGGAAGGAAATTTCTGGCTCCTCTCAGATTCCAGAACTTTCTGCCACAGAAATGTGAGGAACATGTGTTTTTTTAGCCACATTTTGAGGTTTGCAAAGGATTCTGGGTAACAGAACCTGGTCAGAGCCCCACAAGTCATCCCATCTTGGATTCCCCTAGGTCTCTAGTTTTCAAAAATGCAGGTAGGTTTCCCTATGTGCCGGCTGAGCTAGAGGCCAAAATCCACAGGTAGGCACTTTGCAAAAAACACCTGTTTTCTTTCAAAAAATGTGATGTGTGCACGTTGCGTTTTGGGGCATTTCCTGTTGCGGGCGCTAGGCCTACCCACACAAGTGAGGTATCATTTTTATCGGGAGACTTGGGGGAACGCTGGGTGGAAGGAAATTTGTGGCTTCTCTCAGATTCCAGAACTTTCTGCCACAGAAATGTGAGGAACATGTGTTTTTTTAGCCAAATTTTGAGGTTTGCAAACGATTCTGGGTAACAGAACCTGGTCACAGCCCCACAAGTCACCCCATCTTGGATTCCACTAGGTCTCTAGTTTTCAAATATGCACAGGTTTGGTAGGTTTCCCTAGGTGCCGGCTGAGCTAGAGGCCAAAATCCACAGGTAGGCACTTTGCAAAAAACACCTCTGTTTTCTTTAAAAAAATGTGATGTGTGCACGTTGCGTTTTGGGGCATTTCCTGTCGCGGGCGCTAGGCTTACCCACACAAGTGAGGTATCATTTTTATCGGGAGACTTGGGGGAACGCTGGGTGGAAGGAAATTTGTGGCTCCTCTCAGATTCCAGAACTTTCTGCCACAGAAATGTGAGGAACATGTGTTTTTTTAGCCAAATATTGAGGTTTGCAAAGGATTCTGGGTAACAGAACCTGGTCACAGCCCCACAAGTCACCCCATCTTGGATTCCCCTAGGTCTCTAGTTTTCAGAAATGCACACGTTTGGTAGGTTTCCCTAGGTGCCGGCTGAGCTAGAGGCCAAAATCTACAGGTAGGCACTTTGCAAAATACAGCTCTGTTTTCTGTCAAAAAATGGGATGTGTGCACGTTGCGTTTTGGGGCATTTCCTGTCGCGGGCGCTAGGCCTACCCACACAAGTGAGGTATCATTTTTATCGGGAGACTTGGGGGAACGCTGGGTGCAAGGAAATTTGTGGCTCCTTTCAGATTCCAGAACTTTCTGCCACAGAAATGTTAGGAACATGTGTTTTTTTAGCCAAATTTTGAGGTTTGCAAAGGATTCTGGGTAACAGAACCTGGTCAGAACCCCACAAGTCACCCCATCTTAGATTCCCCTAGGTCTCTAGTTTTCAGAAATGCACAGGTTTGGTAGGTTTCCCTAGGTGCCGGCTGAGCTAGAGGCCAAAATCTACAGGTAGGCACTTTGCAAAAAACAGCTCTGTTTTCTGTGATGTGTCCACGTTGTGTTTTGGGGCATATCCTGTCGCGGGCGCTAGGCCTACCCACACAAGTGAGGTACCATTTTTATCGGGAGACTTGGGGGAACGCTGGGTGGAAGGAAATTTGTGGCTCGTTTCAGATTCCAGAACTTTCTGCCACAGAAATGTGAGGAACATGTGTTTTTTTAGCCACATTAAGAGGTTTGCAAAGGATTCTGGGTAACAGAACCTGGTCAGAGCCCCACAAGTCATCCCATCTTGGATTCCCCTAGGTCTCTAGTTTTCAAAAATGCACAGGTTTGGTAGGTTTCCCTAGGTGCCGGCTGAGCTAGAGGCCAAAATCCACAGGTAGGCACTTTGCAAAAAACACCTCTTTTTTCTTTCAAAAAATGTGATGTGTGCACGTTGCGTTTTGGGGCATTTCCTGTCGCGGGCACTAGGCCTACCCACGCAAGTGAGGTATCATTTTTATCGGGAGACTTGGGGGAACGCTGGGTGGAAGGAAATTTGTGGCTCCTCTCAGATTCCAGAACTTTCTGCCACAGAAATGTGAGGAACATGTGTTTTTTTAACCAAATTTTGAGGTTTGCAAAGGATTCTGGGTAACAGAACCTGGTCAGAGCCCCACAAGTCACCCCATCTTGGATTCCCCTAGGTCTCTAGTTTTCAGAAATGCACAGGTTTGGTAGGTTTCCCTAGGTGCCGGGAGAGCTAGAAGCCAAAATCTACAGGTAGGCACTTTGCAAAATACAGCTCTGTTTTCTGTCAAAAAATGGGATGTGTCCACGTTGTCCTTTGGGACATTTCCTGTCGCGGACGCTAGGCCGACCCACACAAGTGAGGTATCATTTTTATCGGGAGACTTGGGGGAACGCTTGGTGGAAGGAAATTTGTGCCTCCTCTCAGATTCCAGAACTTTCTGCCACAGAAATGTTAGGAACATGTGTTTTTTTAGCAAAATTTTGAGGTTTGCAAAGGATTCTGGGTAACAGAACCTGGTCAGAGCCCCACAAGTCACCCCATCTTGGATTCCCCTAGGTCTCTAGTTTTCAGAAATGCACAGGTTTGGTAAGTTTCCCTAGGTGCCGGCTGAGCTAGAGGCCAAAATCTACAGGTAGGCACTTTGCAAAAAACAGCTCTGTTTTCTGTGATGTGTCCACGTTGTGTTTTGGGGCATATCCTGTCGCGGGCGCTAGGCCTACCCACACAAGTGAGGTACCATTTTTATCGGGAGACTTGGGGGAACGCTGGGTGGAAGGAAATTTGTGGCTCCTCTCAGATTCCAGAACTTTCTGCCACAGAAATGTGAGGAACATGTGTTTTTTTAGCCAAATTTTTTAGGTTTGCAAAGGATTCTGGGTAACAGAACCTGGTCAGAGCCCCACAAGTCATCCCATCTTGGATTCCCCTAGGTCTCTAGTTTTCAAAAATGCACAGGTTTGGTAGGTTTCCCTAGGTGCCGGCTGAGCTAGAGGCCAAAATCCACAGGTAGGCACTTTGCAAAAAACACCTCTGTTTTCTTTAAAAAAATGTGATGTGTGCACGTTGCGTTTTGGGGCATTTCCTGTCGCGGGCGCTAGGCCTACCCACACAAGTGAGGTACCATTTTTATCGGGAGACTTGGGGGAACGCTGGGTGGAAGGAAATTTGTGGCTCCTCTCAGATTCCAGAACTTTCTGCCACAGAAATGTGAGGAACATGAGTTTTTTTAGCCAAATTTTGAGGTTTGCAAAGGATTCTGGGTAACAGAACCTGGTCAGAGCCCCACAAGTCATCCCATCTTGTATTCCCCTAGGTCTCTAGTTTTCAAAAATGCACAGGTTTGGTAGGTTTCCCTAGGTGCCGGCTGAGCTAGAGGCCAAAATCCCCAGGTAGGCACTTTGCAATAAACACCTCTGTTTTCTTTCAAAAAATGTGATGTGTGCACGTTGCGTTTTGGGGCATTTACTGTTGCGGGCACTAGGCCTACCCACACAAGTGAGGTATCATTTTTATCGGGAGACTTGGGGGAACGCTGGGTGGAAGGAAACTTGTGGCTCCTCTCAGATTCCAGAACTTTCTGCCACAGAAATGTGAGGAACATGTGTTTTTTTAACCAAATTTTGAGGTTTGCAAAGGATTCTGGGTAACAGAACCTGGTCAGAGCCCCACAAGTCACCCCATCTTGGATTCCCCTAGGCCTCTAGTTTTCAGAAATGCACAGGTTTGGTAGGTTTCCCTAGGTGCCGGCGAGCTAGAGGCCAAAATCTACAGGTAGGCACTTTGCAAAATACAGCTCTGATTTCTGTCAAAAAATGGGATGTGTCCACGTTGTCCTTTGGGGCATTTCCTGTCGCGGGCGCTAGGCCGACCCACACAAGTGAGGTATCATTTTTATCGGGAGACTTGGGGGAACGCTGGGTAGAAGGAAATTTGTGCCTCCTCTCAGATTCCAGAACTTTCTGCCACAGAAATGTTAGGAACATGTTTTTTTTTAGCCAAATTTTGAGGTTTGCAAAGGATTCTGGGTAACAGAACCTGGTCGGAGCCCCACAAGTCACCCCATCTTGGATTCCCCTAGGTCTCTAGTTTTCAGAAATGCACAGGTTTGGTAGGTTTCCCTAGGTGCCGGCTGAGCTAGAGGCCAAAATCTACAGGTAGGCACTTTGCAAAAAACAGCTCTGTTTTCTGTGATGTGTCCACGTTGTGTTTTGGGGCATATCCTGTCGCGGGCGCTAGGCCTACCCACACAAGTGAGGTACCATTTTTATCGGGAGACTTGGGGGAACGCTGGGTGGAAGGAAATTTGTGGCTCCTCTCAGATTCCAGAACTTTCTGCCACAGAAATGTGAGGAACATGTGTTTTTTTAGCCAAATTTTTTAGGTTTGCAAAGGATTCTGGGTAACAGAACCTGGTCAGAGCCCCACAAGTCATCCCATCTTGGATTCCCCTAGGTCTCTAGTTTTCAAAAATGCACAGGTTTGGTAGGTTTCCCTAGGTGCCGGCTGAGCTAGAGGCCAAAATCCACAGGTAGGCACTTTGCAAAAAACACCTCTGTTTTCTTTCAAAAAATGTGATGTGTGCACGTTGCGTTTTGGGGCATTTCCTGTCGCGGGCGCTAGGCCTACCCACACAAGTGAGGTACCATTTTTATTGGGAGACTTGGGGGAACGCTGGGTGGAAGGAAATTTGTGGCTCCTCTCAGATTCCAGAACTTTCTGCCACAGAAATGTGAGGAACATGTGTTTTTTTAGCCAAATTTTGAGGTTTGCAAAGGATTCTGGGTAACAGAACCTGGTCAGAGCCCCACAAGTCATCCCATCTTGTATTCCCCTAGGTCTCTAGTTTTCAGAAATGCACAGGTTTGGTAGGTTTCCCTAGGTGCCGGCGAGCTAGAGGCCAAAATCTACAGGTAGGCACTTTGCAAAATACAGCTCTGATTTCTGTCAAAAAATGGGATGTGTCCACGTTGTCCTTTGGGGCATTTCCTGTAGCGGGCGCTAGGCCGACCCACACAAGTGAGGTATCATTTTTATCGGGAGACTTGGGGGAACGCTGGGTAGAAGGAAATTTGTGCCTCCTCTCAGATTCCAGAACTTTCTGCCACAGAAATGTTAGGAACATGTGTTTTTTTAGCCAAATTTTGAGGTTTGCAAAGGATTCTGGGTAACAGAACCTGGTCGGAGCCCCACAAGTCACCCCATCTTGGATTCCCCTAGGTCTCTAGTTTTCAGAAATGCACAGGTTTGGTAGGTTTCCCTAGGTGCCGGCTGAGCTAGAGGCCAAAATCTACAGGTAGGCACTTTGCAAAAAACAGCTCTGTTTTCTGTGATGTGTCCACGTTGTGTTTTGGGGCATATCTTGTCGCGGGCGCTAGGCCTACCCACACAAGTGAGGTACCATTTTTATCGGGAGACTTGGGGGAACGCTGGGTGGAAGGAAATTTGTGGCTCCTCTCAGATTCCAGAACTTTCTGCCACAGAAATGTGAGGAACATGTGTTTTTTTAGCCAAATTTTGAGGTTTGCAAAGGATTCTGGGTAACAGAACCTGGTCTGAGCCCCACAAGTCACCCCATCTTGGATTCCCCTAGGTCTCTAGTTTTCAGAAATGCACAGGTTTGGTAGGTTTCCCTAGGTGCCGGCTGAGCTAGAGGCCAAAATCTACAGGTAGGCACTTTGCAAAAAACAGCTCTGTTTTCTGTGATGTGTCCACGTTGTGTTTTGGGGCATATCCTGTCGCGGGCGCTAGGCCTACCCACACAAGTGAGGTACCATTTTTTTCGGGAGACTTGGGGGAACGCTGGGTGGAAGGAAATTTGTGGCTCCTCTCAGATTCCAGAACTTTCTGCCACAGAAATGTGAGGAACATGTGTTTTTTTAGCCAAATTTTGAGGTTTGCAAAGGATTCTGGGTAACAGAACCTGGTCAGAGCCCCACAAGTCATCCCATCTTGGATTCCCCTAGGTCTCTAGTTTTCAAAAATGCACAGGTTTGGTAGGTTTCCCTAGGTGCCGGCTGAGCTAGAGGCCAAAATCCACAGGTAGGCACTTTGCAAAAAACACCTCTTTTTTCTTTCAAAAAATGTGATGTGTGCACGTTGCGTTTTGGGGCATTTCCTGTCGCGGGCGCTAGACCTACCCACACAAGTGAGGTATCATTTTTATCGGGAGACTTGGGGGAACGCTGGGTGGAAGGAAATTTGTGGCTCCTCTCAGATTCCAGAACTTTCTGCCACAGAAATGTGAGGAACATGTATTTTTTTAGCCAAATTTTGAGGTTTGCAAAGGATTCTGGGTAACAGAACCTGGTTAGAGCCCCACAAGTCACCCCATCTTGGATTCCCCTAGGTCTCTAGTTTTCAGAAATGCACAGGTTTGGTAGGTTTCCCTAGGTGCCGGCTGAGCTAGAGGCCAAAATCTACAGGTAGGCACTTTGCAAAAAACAGCTCTGTTTTCTGTGATGTGTCCACGCTGTGTTTTGGGGCATATCCTGTCGCGGGCGCTAGGCCTACCCACACAAGTGAGGTACCATTTTTATCGGGAGACTTGGGGGAACGCTGGGTGGAAGGAAATTTGTGGCTCCTCTCAGATTCCAGAACTTTCTGCCACAGAAATGTGAGGAACATGTGTTTTTTTAGCCAAATTTTGAGGTTTGCAAAGGATTCTGGGTAACAGAACCTGGTCAGAGCCCCACAAGTCATCCCATCTTGGATTCCCCTAGGTCTCTAGTTTTAAAAAATGCACAGGTTTGGTAGGTTTCCCTAGGTGCCGGCTGAGCTAGAGGCCAAAATCCACAGGTAGGCACTTTGCAAAAAACACCTCTTTTTTCTTTCAAAAAATGTGATGTGTGCACGTTGCGTTTTGGGGCATTTCCTGTCACGGTCGCTAGACCTACCCACACAAGTGAGGTATCATTTTTATCGGGAGACTTGGGGGAACGCTGGGTGGAAGGAAATTTGTGGCTCCTCTCAGATTCCAGAACTTTCTGCCACAGAAATGTGAGGAACATGTATTTTTTTAGCCAAATTTTGAGGTTTGCAAAGGATTCTGGGTAACAGAACCTGGTTAGAGCCCCACAAGTCACCCCATCTTGGATTCCCCTAGGTCTCTAGTTTTCAGAAATGCACAGGTTTGGTAGGTTTCCCTAGGTGCCGGCTGAGCTAGAGGCCAAAATCTACAGGTAGGCACTTTGCAAAAAACAGCTCTGTTTTCTGTGATGTGTCCACGCTGTGTTTTGGGGCATATCCTGTCGCGGGCGCTAGGCCTACCCACACAAGTGAGGTACCATTTTTATCGGGAGACTTGGGGGAACGCTTGGTGGAAGGAAATTTGTGGCTCCTTTCAGATTCCAGAACTTTCTGCCACAGAAATGTGAGGAACATGTGTTTTTTTAGCCACATTTTGAGGTTTGCAAAGGATTCTGGGTAACAGAACCTGGTCAGAGCCCCACAAGTCATCCCATCTTGGATTCCCCTAGGTCTCTAGTTTTCAAAAATGCACAGGTTTGGTAGGTTTCCCTAGGTGCCGGCTGAGCTAGAGGCCAAAATCCACAGGTAGGCACTTTGCAAAAAACACCTCTGTTTTCTTTAAAAAAATGTGATGTGTGCACGTTGCGTTTTGGGGCATTTCCTGTCGCGGGCACTAGGCCTACCCACGCAAGTGAGGTATCATTTTTATCGGGAGACTTGGGGGAACGCTGGGTGGAAGGAAATTTGTGGCTCCTCTCAGATTCCAGAACTTTCTGCCACAGAAATGTGAGGAACACGTGTTTTTTTAACCAAATTTTGAGGTTTGCAAAGGATTCTGGGTAACAGAACCTGGTCTGAGCCCCACAAGTCACCCCATCTTGGATTCCCCTAGGTCTCTAGTTTTCAGAAATGCACAGGTTTGGTAGGTTTCCCTAGGTGCCGGCTGAGCTAGAGGCCAAAATCTACAGGTAGGCACGTTGCAAAATACAGCTCTGTTTTCTGTCAAAAAATGGGATGTGTCCATGTTGTCCTTTGGGACATTTCCTGTCGCGGGCGCTAGGCCGACCCACACAAGTGAGGTATCATTTTTATCGGGAGACTTGGGGGAACGCTGGGTGGAAGGAAATTTGTGCCTCCTCTCAGATTCCAGAACTTTCTGCCACAGAAATGTTAGGAACATGTGTTTTTTTAGCCAAATTTTGAGGTTTGCAAAGGATTCTGGGTAACAGAACCTGGTCAGAGCCCCACAAGTCACCCCATCTTGGATTCCCCTAGGTCTCTAGTTTTCAGAAATGCACAGGTTTCGTAGGTTTCCCTAGGTGCCGGCTGAGCTAGAGGCCAAAATCTACAGGTAGGCACTTTGCAAAAAGCAGCTCTGTTTTCTGTGATGTGTCCACGTTGTGTTTTGGGGCATATCCTGTCGCGGGCGCTAGGCCTACCCACACAAGTGAGGTACCATTTTTATCGGGAGACTTGGGGTAACGCTGGGTGGAAGGAAATTTGTGGCTCCTCTCAGATTCCAGAACTTTCTGCCACAGAAATGTGAGGAACATGTGTTTTTTTAGCCAAATTTGTTAGGTTTGCAAAGGATTCTGGGTAACAGAACCTGGTCAGAGCCCCACAAGTCATCCCATCTTGGATTCCCCTAGGTCTCTAGTTTTAAAAAATGCACAGGTTTGGTAGGTTTCCCTAGGTGCCGGCTGAGCTAGAGGCCAAAATCCACAGGTAGGCACTTTGCAAAAAACACCTCTGTTTTCTTTCAAAAAATGTGATGTGTGCACGTTGCGTTTTGGGGCATTTCCTGTCGCGGGCGCTAGGCCTACCCACACAAGTGAGGTATCATTTTTATCGGGAGACTTAGGGGAACGCTGGGTGGAAGGGAATTTGTGGCTCCTCTCAGATTCCAGAACTTTCTGCCACAGAAATGTGAGGAACATGTGTTTTTTTAGCCAAATTTTGAGGTTTGCAAAGGATTCTGGGTAACAGAACCTGGTCAGAGCCCCACAAATCACCCCATCTTGGATTCCCCTAGGTCTCTAGTTTTCAAAAATGCACAGGTTTGGTAGGTTTCCCTAGGTGCCGGCTGAGCTAGAGGCCAAAATCCACAGGTAGGCACTTTGCAAAAAACACCTCTTTTTTCTTTCAAAAAATGTGATGTGTGCACGTTGCGTTTTGGGGCATTTCCTGTCACGGTCGCTAGACCTACCCACACAAGTGAGGTATCATTTTTATCGGGAGACTTGGGGGAACGCTGGGTGGAAGGAAATTTGTGGCTCCTCTCAGATTCCAGAACTTTCTGCCACAGAAATGTGAGGAACATGTATTTTTTTAGCCAAATTTTGAGGTTTGCAAAGGATTCTGGGTAACAGAACCTGGTTAGAGCCCCACAAGTCACCCCATCTTGGATTCCCCTAGGTCTCTAGTTTTCAGAAATGCACAGGTTTGGTAGGTTTCCCTAGGTGCCGGCTGAGCTAGAGGCCAAAATCTACAGGTAGGCACTTTGCAAAAAACAGCTCTGTTTTCTGTGATGTGTCCACGCTGTGTTTTGGGGCATATCCTGTCGCGGGCGCTAGGCCTACCCACACAAGTGAGGTACCATTTTTATCGGGAGACTTGGGGGAACGCTTGGTGGAAGGAAATTTGTGGCTCCTTTCAGATTCCAGAACTTTCTGCCACAGAAATGTGAGGAACATGTGTTTTTTTAGCCACATTTTGAGGTTTGCAAAGGATTCTGGGTAACAGAACCTGGTCAGAGCCCCACAAGTCATCCCATCTTGGATTCCCCTAGGTCTCTAGTTTTCAAAAATGCACAGGTTTGGTAGGTTTCCCTAGGTGCCGGCTGAGCTAGAGGCCAAAATCCACAGGTAGGCACTTTGCAAAAAACACCTCTGTTTTCTTTAAAAAAATGTGATGTGTGCACGTTGCGTTTTGGGGCATTTCCTGTCGCGGGCACTAGGCCTACCCACGCAAGTGAGGTATCATTTTTATCGGGAGACTTGGGGGAACGCTGGGTGGAAGGAAATTTGTGGCTCCTCTCAGATTCCAGAACTTTCTGCCACAGAAATGTGAGGAACACGTGTTTTTTTAACCAAATTTTGAGGTTTGCAAAGGATTCTGGGTAACAGAACCTGGTCTGAGCCCCACAAGTCACCCCATCTTGGATTCCCCTAGGTCTCTAGTTTTCAGAAATGCACAGGTTTGGTAGGTTTCCCTAGGTGCCGGCTGAGCTAGAGGCCAAAATCTACAGGTAGGCACGTTGCAAAATACAGCTCTGTTTTCTGTCAAAAAATGGGATGTGTCCATGTTGTCCTTTGGGACATTTCCTGTCGCGGGCGCTAGGCCGACCCACACAAGTGAGGTATCATTTTTATCGGGAGACTTGGGGGAACGCTGGGTGGAAGGAAATTTGTGCCTCCTCTCAGATTCCAGAACTTTCTGCCACAGAAATGTTAGGAACATGTGTTTTTTTAGCCAAATTTTGAGGTTTGCAAAGGATTCTGGGTAACAGAACCTGGTCAGAGCCCCACAAGTCACCCCATCTTGGATTCCCCTAGGTCTCTAGTTTTCAGAAATGCACAGGTTTCGTAGGTTTCCCTAGGTGCCGGCTGAGCTAGAGGCCAAAATCTACAGGTAGGCACTTTGCAAAAAGCAGCTCTGTTTTCTGTGATGTGTCCACGTTGTGTTTTGGGGCATATCCTGTCGCGGGCGCTAGGCCTACCCACACAAGTGAGGTACCATTTTTATCGGGAGACTTGGGGTAACGCTGGGTGGAAGGAAATTTGTGGCTCCTCTCAGATTCCAGAACTTTCTGCCACAGAAATGTGAGGAACATGTGTTTTTTTAGCCAAATTTGTTAGGTTTGCAAAGGATTCTGGGTAACAGAACCTGGTCAGAGCCCCACAAGTCATCCCATCTTGGATTCCCCTAGGTCTCTAGTTTTAAAAAATGCACAGGTTTGGTAGGTTTCCCTAGGTGCCGGCTGAGCTAGAGGCCAAAATCCACAGGTAGGCACTTTGCAAAAAACACCTCTGTTTTCTTTCAAAAAATGTGATGTGTGCACGTTGCGTTTTGGGGCATTTCCTGTCGCGGGCGCTAGGCCTACCCACACAAGTGAGGTATCATTTTTATCGGGAGACTTAGGGGAACGCTGGGTGGAAGGGAATTTGTGGCTCCTCTCAGATTCCAGAACTTTCTGCCACAGAAATGTGAGGAACATGTGTTTTTTTAGCCAAATTTTGAGGTTTGCAAAGGATTCTGGGTAACAGAACCTGGTCAGAGCCCCACAAATCATCCCATCTTGGATTCCCCTAGGTCTCTAGTTTTCAAAAATGCACAGGTTTGGTAGGTTTCCCTAGGTGCCGGCTGAGCTAGAGGCCAAAATCCACAGGTAGGCACTTTGCAAAAAACACCTCTGTTTTCTTTAAAAAAATGTGATGTGTGCACGTTGCGTTTTGGGGCATTTCCTGTCGCGGGCACTAGGCCTACCCACGCAAGTGAGGTATCATTTTTATCGGGAGACTTGGGGGAACGCTGGGTGGAAGGAAATTTGTGGCTCCTCTCAGATTCCAGAACTTTCTGCCACAGAAATGTGAGGAACACGTGTTTTTTTAACCAAATTTTGAGGTTTGCAAAGGATTCTGGGTAACAGAACCTGGTCTGAGCCCCACAAGTCACCCCATCTTGGATTCCCCTAGGTCTCTAGTTTTCAGAAATGCACAGGTTTGGTAGGTTTCCCTAGGTG
The DNA here is from genome assembly GCF_031143425.1 of Pleurodeles waltl. NCBI lineage: Eukaryota > Metazoa > Chordata > Amphibia > Caudata > Salamandridae > Pleurodeles > Pleurodeles waltl. The sequence continues at coordinate 843,819,034 of NC_090443.1, forward strand.
CCGGCTGAGCTAGAGGCCAAAATCTACAGGTAGGCACGTTGCAAAATACAGCTCTGTTTTCTGTCAAAAAATGGGATGTGTCCATGTTGTCCTTTGGGACATTTCCTGTCGCGGGCGCTAGGCCGACCCACACAAGTGAGGTATCATTTTTATCGGGAGACTTGGGGGAACGCTGGGTGGAAGGAAATTTGTGCCTCCTCTCAGATTCCAGAACTTTCTGCCACAGAAATGTTAGGAACATGTGTTTTTTTAGCCAAATTTTGAGGTTTGCAAAGGATTCTAGGTAACAGAACCTGGTCAGAGCCCCACAAGTCACCCCATCTTGGATTCCCCTAGGTCTCTAGTTTTCAGAAATGCACAGGTTTCGTAGGTTTCCCTAGGTGCCGGCTGAGCTAGAGGCCAAAATCTACAGGTAGGCACTTTGCAAAAAGCAGCTCTGTTTTCTGTGATGTGTCCACGTTGTGTTTTGGGGCATATCCTGTCGCGGGCGCTAGGCCTACCCACACAAGTGAGGTACCATTTTTATCGGGAGACTTGGGGTAACGCTGGGTGGAAGGAAATTTGTGGCTCCTCTCAGATTCCAGAACTTTCTGCCACAGAAATGTGAGGAACATGTGTTTTTTTAGCCAAATTTGTTAGGTTTGCAAAGGATTCTGGGTAACAGAACCTGGTCAGAGCCCCACAAGTCATCCCATCTTGGATTCCCCTAGGTCTCTAGTTTTAAAAAATGCACAGGTTTGGTAGGTTTCCCTAGGTGCCGGCTGAGCTAGAGGCCAAAATCCACAGGTAGGCACTTTGCAAAAAACACCTCTGTTTTCTTTCAAAAAATGTGATGTGTGCACGTTGCGTTTTGGGGCATTTCCTGTCGCGGGCGCTAGGCCTACCCACACAAGTGAGGTATCATTTTTATCGGGAGACTTAGGGGAACGCTGGGTGGAAGGGAATTTGTGGCTCCTCTCAGATTCCAGAACTTTCTGCCACAGAAATGTGAGGAACATGTGTTTTTTTAGCCAAATTTTGAGGTTTGCAAAGGATTCTGGGTAACAGAACCTGGTCAGAGCCCCACAAGTCATCCCATCTTGGATTCCCCTAGGTCTCTAGTTTTCAAAAATGCACAGGTTTGGTAGGTTTCCCTAGGTGCCGGCTGAGCTAGAGGCCAAAATCCCCAGGTAGGCACTTTGCAAAAAACACCTCTGTTTTCTTTCAAAAAATGTGATGTGTGCACGTTGCGTTTTGGGGCATTTACTGTCACGGGCACTAGGCCTACCCACACAAGTGAGGTATCATTTTTATCGGGAGACTTGGGGGAACGCTGGGTGGAAGGAAATTTGTGGCTCCTCTCAGATTCCAGAACTTTCTGCCACAGAAATGTGAGGAACATGTGTTTTTTTAACCAAATTTTGAGGTTTGCAAAGGATTCTGGGTAACAGAACCTGGTCAGAGCCCCACAAGTCACCCCATCTTGGATTCCCCTAGGCCTCTAGTTTTCAGAAATGCACAGGTTTGGTGGGTTTCCCTAGGTGCCGGCTGAGCTAGAGGCCAAAATCTACAGGTAGGCACTTTGCAAAATACAGCTCTGTTTTCTGTCAAAAAATGGGATGTGTCCACGTTGTCCTTTGGGGCATTTCCTGTCGCGGGCGCTAGGCCGACCCACACAAGTGAGGTATCATTTTTATCGGGAGACTTGGGGGAACGCTGGGTAGAAGGAAATTTGTGCCTCCTCTCAGATTCCAGAACTTTCTGCCACAGAAATGTTAGGAACATGTGTTTTTTTAGCCAAATTTTGAGGATTGCAAAGGATTCTGGGTAACAGAACCTGGTCAGAGCCCCACAAGTCACCCCATCTTGGATTCCCCTAGGTCTCTAGTTTTCAGAAATGCACAGGTTTGGTAGGTTTCCCTAGGTGCCAGCTGAGCTAGAGGCCAAAATCTACAGGTAGGCACTTTGCAAAAAACAGCTCTGTTTTCTGTGATGTGTCCATGTTGTGTTTTGGGGCATATCTTGTCGCGGGCGCTAGGCCTACCCACACAAGTGAGGTACCATTTTTATCGGGAGACTTGGGGGAACGCTGGGTGGAAGGAAATTTGTGGCTCCTCTCAGATTCCAGAACTTTCTGCCACAGAAATGTGAGGAACATGTGTTTTTTTAGCCAAATTTTGAGGTTTGCAAAGGATTCTGGGTAACAGAACCTGGTCTGAGCCCCACAAGTCACCCCATCTTGGATTCCCCTAGGTCTCTAGTTTTCAGAAATGCACAGGTTTGGTAGGTTTCCCTAGGTGCCGGCTGAGCTAGAGGCCAAAATCTACAGGTAGGCACTTTGCAAAAAACAGCTCTGTTTTCTGTTCTGTGTCCACGTTGTGTTTTGGGGCATATCCTGTCGCGGGCGCTAGGCCTACCCACACAAGTGAGGTACCATTTTTTTCGGGAGACTTGGGGGAACGCTGGGTGGAAGGAAATTTGTGGCTCCTCTCAGATTCCAGAACTTTCTGCCACAGAAATGTGAGGAACATGTGTTTTTTTAGCCAAATTTTGAGGTTTGCAAAGGATTCTGGGTAACAGAACCTGGTCAGAGCCCCACAAGTCATCCCATCTTGGATTCCCCTAGGTCTCTAGTTTTCAAAAATGCACAGGTTTGGTAGGTTTCCCTAGGTGCCGGCTGAGCTAGAGGCCAAAATCCACAGGTAGGCACTTTGCAAAAAACACCTCTTTTTTCTTTCAAAAAATGTGATGTGTGCACGTTGCGTTTTGGGGCATTTCCTGTCGCGGGCGCTAGACCTACCCACACAAGTGAGGTATCATTTTTATCGGGAGACTTGGGGGAACGCTGGGTGGAAGGAAATTTGTGGCTCCTCTCAGATTCCAGAACTTTCTGCCACAGAAATGTGAGGAACATGTATTTTTTTAGCCAAATTTTGAGGTTTGCAAAGGATTCTGGGTAACAGAACCTGGTTAGAGCCCCACAAGTCACCCCATCTTGGATTCCCCTAGGTCTCTAGTTTTCAGAAATGCACAGGTTTGGTAGGTTTCCCTAGGTGCCGGCTGAGCTAGAGGCCAAAATCTACAGGTAGGCACTTTGCAAAAAACAGCTCTGTTTTCTGTGATGTGTCCACGCTGTGTTTTGGGGCATATCCTGTCGCGGGCGCTAGGCCTACCCACACAAGTGAGGTACCATTTTTATCGGGAGACTTGGGGGAACGCTGGGTGGAAGGAAATTTGTGGCTCCTCTCAGATTCCAGAACTTTCTGCCACAGAAATGTGAGGAACATGTGTTTTTTTAGCCAAATTTTGAGGTTTGCAAAGGATTCTGGGTAACAGAACCTGGTCAGAGCCCCACAAGTCATCCCATCTTGGATTCCCCTAGGTCTCTAGTTTTAAAAAATGCACAGGTTTGGTAGGTTTCCCTAGGTGCCGGCTGAGCTAGAGGCCAAAATCCACAGGTAGGCACTTTGCAAAAAACACCTCTTTTTTCTTTCAAAAAATGTGATGTGTGCACGTTGCGTTTTGGGGCATTTCCTGTCGCGGGCGCTAGACCTACCCACACAAGTGAGGTATCATTTTTATCGGGAGACTTGGGGGAACGCTGGGTGGAAGGAAATTTGTGGCTCCTCTCAGATTCCAGAACTTTCTGCCACAGAAATGTGAGGAACATGTATTTTTTTAGCCAAATTTTGAGGTTTGCAAAGGATTCTGGGTAACAGAACCTGGTTAGAGCCCCACAAGTCACCCCATCTTGGATTCCCCTAGGTCTCTAGTTTTCAGAAATGCACAGGTTTGGTAGGTTTCCCTAGGTGCCGGCTGAGCTAGAGGCCAAAATCTACAGGTAGGCACTTTGCAAAAAACAGCTCTGTTTTCTGTGATGTGTCCACGCTGTGTTTTGGGGCATATCCTGTCGCGGGCGCTAGGCCTACCCACACAAGTGAGGTACCATTTTTATCGGGAGACTTGGGGGAACGCTTGGTGGAAGGAAATTTGTGGCTCCTTTCAGATTCCAGAACTTTCTGCCACAGAAATGTGAGGAACATGTGTTTTTTTAGCCACATTTTGAGGTTTGCAAAGGATTCTGGGTAACAGAACCTGGTCAGAGCCCCACAAGTCATCCCATCTTGGATTCCCCTAGGTCTCTAGTTTTCAAAAATGCACAGGTTTGGTAGGTTTCCCTAGGTGCCGGCTGAGCTAGAGGCCAAAATCCACAGGTAGGCACTTTGCAAAAAACACCTCTGTTTTCTTTAAAAAAATGTGATGTGTGCACGTTGCGTTTTGGGGCATTTCCTGTCGCGGGCACTAGGCCTACCCACGCAAGTGAGGTATCATTTTTATCGGGAGACTTGGGGGAACGCTGGGTGGAAGGAAATTTGTGGCTCCTCTCAGATTCCAGAACTTTCTGCCACAGAAATGTGAGGAACACGTGTTTTTTTAACCAAATTTTGAGGTTTGCAAAGGATTCTGGGTAACAGAACCTGGTCTGAGCCCCACAAGTCACCCCATCTTGGATTCCCCTAGGTCTCTAGTTTTCAGAAATGCACAGGTTTGGTAGGTTTCCCTAGGTGCCGGCTGAGCTAGAGGCCAAAATCTACAGGTAGGCACGTTGCAAAATACAGCTCTGTTTTCTGTCAAAAAATGGGATGTGTCCATGTTGTCCTTTGGGACATTTCCTGTCGCGGGCGCTAGGCCGACCCACACAAGTGAGGTATCATTTTTATCGGGAGACTTGGGGGAACGCTGGGTGGAAGGAAATTTGTGCCTCCTCTCAGATTCCAGAACTTTCTGCCACAGAAATGTTAGGAACATGTGTTTTTTTAGCCAAATTTTGAGGTTTGCAAAGGATTCTAGGTAACAGAACCTGGTCAGAGCCCCACAAGTCACCCCATCTTGGATTCCCCTAGGTCTCTAGTTTTCAGAAATGCACAGGTTTCGTAGGTTTCCCTAGGTGCCGGCTGAGCTAGAGGCCAAAATCTACAGGTAGGCACTTTGCAAAAAGCAGCTCTGTTTTCTGTGATGTGTCCACGTTGTGTTTTGGGGCATATCCTGTCGCGGGCGCTAGGCCTACCCACACAAGTGAGGTACCATTTTTATCGGGAGACTTGGGGTAACGCTGGGTGGAAGGAAATTTGTGGCTCCTCTCAGATTCCAGAACTTTCTGCCACAGAAATGTGAGGAACATGTGTTTTTTTAGCCAAATTTGTTAGGTTTGCAAAGGATTCTGGGTAACAGAACCTGGTCAGAGCCCCACAAGTCATCCCATCTTGGATTCCCCTAGGTCTCTAGTTTTAAAAAATGCACAGGTTTGGTAGGTTTCCCTAGGTGCCGGCTGAGCTAGAGGCCAAAATCCACAGGTAGGCACTTTGCAAAAAACACCTCTGTTTTCTTTCAAAAAATGTGATGTGTGCACGTTGCGTTTTGGGGCATTTCCTGTCGCGGGCGCTAGGCCTACCCACACAAGTGAGGTATCATTTTTATCGGGAGACTTAGGGGAACGCTGGGTGGAAGGGAATTTGTGGCTCCTCTCAGATTCCAGAACTTTCTGCCACAGAAATGTGAGGAACATGTGTTTTTTTAGCCAAATTTTGAGGTTTGCAAAGGATTCTGGGTAACAGAACCTGGTCAGAGCCCCACAAGTCATCCCATCTTGGATTCCCCTAGGTCTCTAGTTTTCAAAAATGCACAGGTTTGGTAGGTTTCCCTAGGTGCCGGCTGAGCTAGAGGCCAAAATCCCCAGGTAGGCACTTTGCAAAAAACACCTCTGTTTTCTTTCAAAAAATGTGATGTGTGCACGTTGCGTTTTGGGGCATTTACTGTCACGGGCACTAGGCCTACCCACACAAGTGAGGTATCATTTTTATCGGGAGACTTGGGGGAACGCTGGGTGGAAGGAAATTTGTGGCTCCTCTCAGATTCCAGAACTTTCTGCCACAGAAATGTGAGGAACATGTGTTTTTTTAACCAAATTTTGAGGTTTGCAAAGGATTCTGGGTAACAGAACCTGGTCAGAGCCCCACAAGTCACCCCATCTTGGATTCCCCTAGGCCTCTAGTTTTCAGAAATGCACAGGTTTGGTGGGTTTCCCTAGGTGCCGGCTGAGCTAGAGGCCAAAATCTACAGGTAGGCACTTTGCAAAATACAGCTCTGTTTTCTGTCAAAAAATGGGATGTGTCCACGTTGTCCTTTGGGGCATTTCCTGTCGCGGGCGCTAGGCCGACCCACACAAGTGAGGTATCATTTTTATCGGGAGACTTGGGGGAACGCTGGGTAGAAGGAAATTTGTGCCTCCTCTCAGATTCCAGAACTTTCTGCCACAGAAATGTTAGGAACATGTGTTTTTTTAGCCAAATTTTGAGGATTGCAAAGGATTCTGGGTAACAGAACCTGGTCAGAGCCCCACAAGTCACCCCATCTTGGATTCCCCTAGGTCTCTAGTTTTCAGAAATGCACAGGTTTGGTAGGTTTCCCTAGGTGCCAGCTGAGCTAGAGGCCAAAATCTACAGGTAGGCACTTTGCAAAAAACAGCTCTGTTTTCTGTGATGTGTCCATGTTGTGTTTTGGGGCATATCTTGTCGCGGGCGCTAGGCCTACCCACACAAGTGAGGTACCATTTTTATCGGGAGACTTGGGGGAACGCTGGGTGGAAGGAAATTTGTGGCTCCTCTCAGATTCCAGAACTTTCTGCCACAGAAATGTGAGGAACATGTGTTTTTTTAGCCAAATTTTGAGGTTTGCAAAGGATTCTGGGTAACAGAACCTGGTCTGAGCCCCACAAGTCACCCCATCTTGGATTCCCCTAGGTCTCTAGTTTTCAGAAATGCACAGGTTTGGTAGGTTTCCCTAGGTGCCGGCTGAGCTAGAGGCCAAAATCTACAGGTAGGCACTTTGCAAAAAACAGCTCTGTTTTCTGTTCTGTGTCCACGTTGTGTTTTGGGGCATATCCTGTCGCGGGCGCTAGGCCTACCCACACAAGTGAGGTACCATTTTTTTCGGGAGACTTGGGGGAACGCTGGGTGGAAGGAAATTTGTGGCTCCTCTCAGATTCCAGAACTTTCTGCCACAGAAATGTGAGGAACATGTGTTTTTTTAGCCAAATTTTGAGGTTTGCAAAGGATTCTGGGTAACAGAACCTGGTCAGAGCCCCACAAGTCATCCCATCTTGGATTCCCCTAGGTCTCTAGTTTTCAAAAATGCACAGGTTTGGTAGGTTTCCCTAGGTGCCGGCTGAGCTAGAGGCCAAAATCCACAGGTAGGCACTTTGCAAAAAACACCTCTTTTTTCTTTCAAAAAATGTGATGTGTGCACGTTGCGTTTTGGGGCATTTCCTGTCGCGGGCGCTAGACCTACCCACACAAGTGAGGTATCATTTTTATCGGGAGACTTGGGGGAACGCTGGGTGGAAGGAAATTTGTGGCTCCTCTCAGATTCCAGAACTTTCTGCCACAGAAATGTGAGGAACATGTATTTTTTTAGCCAAATTTTGAGGTTTGCAAAGGATTCTGGGTAACAGAACCTGGTTAGAGCCCCACAAGTCACCCCATCTTGGATTCCCCTAGGTCTCTAGTTTTCAGAAATGCACAGGTTTGGTAGGTTTCCCTAGGTGCCGGCTGAGCTAGAGGCCAAAATCTACAGGTAGGCACTTTGCAAAAAACAGCTCTGTTTTCTGTGATGTGTCCACGCTGTGTTTTGGGGCATATCCTGTCGCGGGCGCTAGGCCTACCCACACAAGTGAGGTACCATTTTTATCGGGAGACTTGGGGGAACGCTGGGTGGAAGGAAATTTGTGGCTCCTCTCAGATTCCAGAACTTTCTGCCACAGAAATGTGAGGAACATGTGTTTTTTTAGCCAAATTTTGAGGTTTGCAAAGGATTCTGGGTAACAGAACCTGGTCAGAGCCCCACAAGTCATCCCATCTTGGATTCCCCTAGGTCTCTAGTTTTAAAAAATGCACAGGTTTGGTAGGTTTCCCTAGGTGCCGGCTGAGCTAGAGGCCAAAATCCACAGGTAGGCACTTTGCAAAAAACACCTCTTTTTTCTTTCAAAAAATGTGATGTGTGCACGTTGCGTTTTGGGGCATTTCCTGTCGCGGGCGCTAGACCTACCCACACAAGTGAGGTATCATTTTTATCGGGAGACTTGGGGGAACGCTGGGTGGAAGGAAATTTGTGGCTCCTCTCAGATTCCAGAACTTTCTGCCACAGAAATGTGAGGAACATGTATTTTTTTAGCCAAATTTTGAGGTTTGCAAAGGATTCTGGGTAACAGAACCTGGTTAGAGCCCCACAAGTCACCCCATCTTGGATTCCCCTAGGTCTCTAGTTTTCAGAAATGCACAGGTTTGGTAGGTTTCCCTAGGTGCCGGCTGAGCTAGAGGCCAAAATCTACAGGTAGGCACTTTGCAAAAAACAGCTCTGTTTTCTGTGATGTGTCCACGCTGTGTTTTGGGGCATATCCTGTCGCGGGCGCTAGGCCTACCCACACAAGTGAGGTACCATTTTTATCGGGAGACTTGGGGGAACGCTTGGTGGAAGGAAATTTGTGGCTCCTTTCAGATTCCAGAACTTTCTGCCACAGAAATGTGAGGAACATGTGTTTTTTTAGCCACATTTTGAGGTTTGCAAAGGATTCTGGGTAACAGAACCTGGTCAGAGCCCCACAAGTCATCCCATCTTGGATTCCCCTAGGTCTCTAGTTTTCAAAAATGCACAGGTTTGGTAGGTTTCCCTAGGTGCCGGCTGAGCTAGAGGCCAAAATCCACAGGTAGGCACTTTGCAAAAAACACCTCTGTTTTCTTTAAAAAAATGTGATGTGTGCACGTTGCGTTTTGGGGCATTTCCTGTCGCGGGCACTAGGCCTACCCACGCAAGTGAGGTATCATTTTTATCGGGAGACTTGGGGGAACGCTGGGTGGAAGGAAATTTGTGGCTCCTCTCAGATTCCAGAACTTTCTGCCACAGAAATGTGAGGAACACGTGTTTTTTTAACCAAATTTTGAGGTTTGCAAAGGATTCTGGGTAACAGAACCTGGTCTGAGCCCCACAAGTCACCCCATCTTGGATTCCCCTAGGTCTCTAGTTTTCAGAAATGCACAGGTTTGGTAGGTTTCCCTAGGTGCCGGCTGAGCTAGAGGCCAAAATCTACAGGTAGGCACGTTGCAAAATACAGCTCTGTTTTCTGTCAAAAAATGGGATGTGTCCATGTTGTCCTTTGGGACATTTCCTGTCGCGGGCGCTAGGCCGACCCACACAAGTGAGGTATCATTTTTATCGGGAGACTTGGGGGAACGCTGGGTGGAAGGAAATTTGTGCCTCCTCTCAGATTCCAGAACTTTCTGCCACAGAAATGTTAGGAACATGTGTTTTTTTAGCCAAATTTTGAGGTTTGCAAAGGATTCTGGGTAACAGAACCTGGTCAGAGCCCCACAAGTCACCCCATCTTGGATTCCCCTAGGTCTCTAGTTTTCAGAAATGCACAGGTTTCGTAGGTTTCCCTAGGTGCCGGCTGAGCTAGAGGCCAAAATCTACAGGTAGGCACTTTGCAAAAAGCAGCTCTGTTTTCTGTGATGTGTCCACGTTGTGTTTTGGGGCATATCCTGTCGCGGGCGCTAGGCCTACCCACACAAGTGAGGTACCATTTTTATCGGGAGACTTGGGGTAACGCTGGGTGGAAGGAAATTTGTGGCTCCTCTCAGATTCCAGAACTTTCTGCCACAGAAATGTGAGGAACATGTGTTTTTTTAGCCAAATTTGTTAGGTTTGCAAAGGATTCTGGGTAACAGAACCTGGTCAGAGCCCCACAAGTCATCCCATCTTGGATTCCCCTAGGTCTCTAGTTTTAAAAAATGCACAGGTTTGGTAGGTTTCCCTAGGTGCCGGCTGAGCTAGAGGCCAAAATCCACAGGTAGGCACTTTGCAAAAAACACCTCTGTTTTCTTTCAAAAAATGTGATGTGTGCACGTTGCGTTTTGGGGCATTTCCTGTCGCGGGCGCTAGGCCTACCCACACAAGTGAGGTATCATTTTTATCGGGAGACTTAGGGGAACGCTGGGTGGAAGGGAATTTGTGGCTCCTCTCAGATTCCAGAACTTTCTGCCACAGAAATGTGAGGAACATGTGTTTTTTTAGCCAAATTTTGAGGTTTGCAAAGGATTCTGGGTAACAGAACCTGGTCAGAGCCCCACAAATCATCCCATCTTGGATTCCCCTAGGTCTCTAGTTTTCAAAAATGCACAGGTTTGGTAGGTTTCCCTAGGTGCCGGCTGAGCTAGAGGCCAAAATCCACAGGTAGGCACTTTGCAAAAAACACCTCTGTTTTCTTTAAAAAAATGTGATGTGTGCACGTTGCGTTTTGGGGCATTTCCTGTCGCGGGCACTAGGCCTACCCACGCAAGTGAGGTATCATTTTTATCGGGAGACTTGGGGGAACGCTGGGTGGAAGGAAATTTGTGGCTCCTCTCAGATTCCAGAACTTTCTGCCACAGAAATGTGAGGAACACGTGTTTTTTTAACCAAATTTTGAGGTTTGCAAAGGATTCTGGGTAACAGAACCTGGTCTGAGCCCCACAAGTCACCCCATCTTGGATTCCCCTAGGTCTCTAGTTTTCAGAAATGCACAGGTTTGGTAGGTTTCCCTAGGTGCCGGCTGAGCTAGAGGCCAAAATCTACAGGTAGGCACGTTGCAAAATACAGCTCTGTTTTCTGTCAAAAAATGGGATGTGTCCATGTTGTCCTTTGGGACATTTCCTGTCGCGGGCGCTAGGCCGACCCACACAAGTGAGGTATCATTTTTATCGGGAGACTTGGGGGAACGCTGGGTGGAAGGAAATTTGTGCCTCCTCTCAGATTCCAGAACTTTCTGCCACAGAAATGTTAGGAACATGTGTTTTTTTAGCCAAATTTTGAGGTTTGCAAAGGATTCTAGGTAACAGAACCTGGTCAGAGCCCCACAAGTCACCCCATCTTGGATTCCCCTAGGTCTCTAGTTTTCAGAAATGCACAGGTTTCGTAGGTTTCCCTAGGTGCCGGCTGAGCTAGAGGCCAAAATCTACAGGTAGGCACTTTGCAAAAAGCAGCTCTGTTTTCTGTGATGTGTCCACGTTGTGTTTTGGGGCATATCCTGTCGCGGGCGCTAGGCCTACCCACACAAGTGAGGTACCATTTTTATCGGGAGACTTGGGGTAACGCTGGGTGGAAGGAAATTTGTGGCTCCTCTCAGATTCCAGAACTTTCTGCCACAGAAATGTGAGGAACATGTGTTTTTTTAGCCAAATTTGTTAGGTTTGCAAAGGATTCTGGGTAACAGAACCTGGTCAGAGCCCCACAAGTCATCCCATCTTGGATTCCCCTAGGTCTCTAGTTTTAAAAAATGCACAGGTTTGGTAGGTTTCCCTAGGTGCCGGCTGAGCTAGAGGCCAAAATCCACAGGTAGGCACTTTGCAAAAAACACCTCTGTTTTCTTTCAAAAAATGTGATGTGTGCACGTTGCGTTTTGGGGCATTTCCTGTCGCGGGCGCTAGGCCTACCCACACAAGTGAGGTATCATTTTTATCGGGAGACTTAGGGGAACGCTGGGTGGAAGGGAATTTGTGGCTCCTCTCAGATTCCAGAACTTTCTGCCACAGAAATGTGAGGAACATGTGTTTTTTTAGCCAAATTTTGAGGTTTGCAAAGGATTCTGGGTAACAGAACCTGGTCAGAGCCCCACAAGTCATCCCATCTTGGATTCCCCTAGGTCTCTAGTTTTCAAAAATGCACAGGTTTGGTAGGTTTCCCTAGGTGCCGGCTGAGCTAGAGGCCAAAATCCCCAGGTAGGCACTTTGCAAAAAACACCTCTGTTTTCTTTCAAAAAATGTGATGTGTGCACGTTGCGTTTTGGGGCATTTACTGTCACGGGCACTAGGCCTACCCACACAAGTGAGGTATCATTTTTATCGGGAGACTTGGGGGAACGCTGGGTGGAAGGAAATTTGTGGCTCCTCTCAGATTCCAGAACTTTCTGCCACAGAAATGTGAGGAACATGTGTTTTTTTAACCAAATTTTGAGGTTTGCAAAGGATTCTGGGTAACAGAACCTGGTCAGAGCCCCACAAGTCACCCCATCTTGGATTCCCCTAGGCCTCTAGTTTTCAGAAATGCACAGGTTTGGTGGGTTTCCCTAGGTGCCGGCTGAGCTAGAGGCCAAAATCTACAGGTAGGCACTTTGCAAAATACAGCTCTGTTTTCTGTCAAAAAATGGGATGTGTCCACGTTGTCCTTTGGGGCATTTCCTGTCGCGGGCGCTAGGCCGACCCACACAAGTGAGGTATCATTTTTATCGGGAGACTTGGGGGAACGCTGGGTAGAAGGAAATTTGTGCCTCCTCTCAGATTCCAGAACTTTCTGCCACAGAAATGTTAGGAACATGTGTTTTTTTAGCCAAATTTTGAGGATTGCAAAGGATTCTGGGTAACAGAACCTGGTCAGAGCCCCACAAGTCACCCCATCTTGGATTCCCCTAGGTCTCTAGTTTTCAGAAATGCACAGGTTTGGTAGGTTTCCCTAGGTGCCAGCTGAGCTAGAGGCCAAAATCTACAGGTAGGCACTTTGCAAAAAACAGCTCTGTTTTCTGTGATGTGTCCATGTTGTGTTTTGGGGCATATCTTGTCGCGGGCGCTAGGCCTACCCACACAAGTGAGGTACCATTTTTATCGGGAGACTTGGGGGAACGCTGGGTGGAAGGAAATTTGTGGCTCCTCTCAGATTCCAGAACTTTCTGCCACAGAAATGTGAGGAACATGTGTTTTTTTAGCCAAATTTTGAGGTTTGCAAAGGATTCTGGGTAACAGAACCTGGTCTGAGCCCCACAAGTCACCCCATCTTGGATTCCCCTAGGTCTCTAGTTTTCAGAAATGCACAGGTTTGGTAGGTTTCCCTAGGTGCCGGCTGAGCTAGAGGCCAAAATCTACAGGTAGGCACTTTGCAAAAAACAGCTCTGTTTTCTGTTCTGTGTCCACGTTGTGTTTTGGGGCATATCCTGTCGCGGGCGCTAGGCCTACCCACACAAGTGAGGTACCATTTTTTTCGGGAGACTTGGGGGAACGCTGGGTGGAAGGAAATTTGTGGCTCCTCTCAGATTCCAGAACTTTCTGCCACAGAAATGTGAGGAACATGTGTTTTTTTAGCCAAATTTTGAGGTTTGCAAAGGATTCTGGGTAACAGAACCTGGTCAGAGCCCCACAAGTCATCCCATCTTGGATTCCCCTAGGTCTCTAGTTTTCAAAAATGCACAGGTTTGGTAGGTTTCCCTAGGTGCCGGCTGAGCTAGAGGCCAAAATCCACAGGTAGGCACTTTGCAAAAAACACCTCTTTTTTCTTTCAAAAAATGTGATGTGTGCACGTTGCGTTTTGGGGCATTTCCTGTCGCGGGCGCTAGACCTACCCACACAAGTGAGGTATCATTTTTATCGGGAGACTTGGGGGAACGCTGGGTGGAAGGAAATTTGTGGCTCCTCTCAGATTCCAGAACTTTCTGCCACAGAAATGTGAGGAACATGTATTTTTTTAGCCAAATTTTGAGGTTTGCAAAGGATTCTGGGTAACAGAACCTGGTTAGAGCCCCACAAGTCACCCCATCTTGGATTCCCCTAGGTCTCTAGTTTTCAGAAATGCACAGGTTTGGTAGGTTTCCCTAGGTGCCGGCTGAGCTAGAGGCCAAAATCTACAGGTAGGCACTTTGCAAAAAACAGCTCTGTTTTCTGTGATGTGTCCACGCTGTGTTTTGGGGCATATCCTGTCGCGGGCGCTAGGCCTACCCACACAAGTGAGGTACCATTTTTATCGGGAGACTTGGGGGAACGCTGGGTGGAAGGAAATTTGTGGCTCCTCTCAGATTCCAGAACTTTCTGCCACAGAAATGTGAGGAACATGTGTTTTTTTAGCCAAATTTTGAGGTTTGCAAAGGATTCTGGGTAACAGAACCTGGTCAGAGCCCCACAAGTCATCCCATCTTGGATTCCCCTAGGTCTCTAGTTTTAAAAAATGCACAGGTTTGGTAGGTTTCCCTAGGTGCCGGCTGAGCTAGAGGCCAAAATCCACAGGTAGGCACTTTGCAAAAAACACCTCTTTTTTCTTTCAAAAAATGTGATGTGTGCACGTTGCGTTTTGGGGCATTTCCTGTCGCGGGCGCTAGACCTACCCACACAAGTGAGGTATCATTTTTATCGGGAGACTTGGGGGAACGCTGGGTGGAAGGAAATTTGTGGCTCCTCTCAGATTCCAGAACTTTCTGCCACAGAAATGTGAGGAACATGTATTTTTTTAGCCAAATTTTGAGGTTTGCAAAGGATTCTGGGTAACAGAACCTGGTTAGAGCCCCACAAGTCACCCCATCTTGGATTCCCCTAGGTCTCTAGTTTTCAGAAATGCACAGGTTTGGTAGGTTTCCCTAGGTGCCGGCTGAGCTAGAGGCCAAAATCTACAGGTAGGCACTTTGCAAAAAACAGCTCTGTTTTCTGTGATGTGTCCACGCTGTGTTTTGGGGCATATCCTGTCGCGGGCGCTAGGCCTACCCACACAAGTGAGGTACCATTTTTATCGGGAGACTTGGGGGAACGCTTGGTGGAAGGAAATTTGTGGCTCCTTTCAGATTCCAGAACTTTCTGCCACAGAAATGTGAGGAACATGTGTTTTTTTAGCCACATTTTGAGGTTTGCAAAGGATTCTGGGTAACAGAACCTGGTCAGAGCCCCACAAGTCATCCCATCTTGGATTCCCCTAGGTCTCTAGTTTTCAAAAATGCACAGGTTTGGTAGGTTTCCCTAGGTGCCGGCTGAGCTAGAGGCCAAAATCCACAGGTAGGCACTTTGCAAAAAACACCTCTGTTTTCTTTAAAAAAATGTGATGTGTGCACGTTGCGTTTTGGGGCATTTCCTGTCGCGGGCACTAGGCCTACCCACGCAAGTGAGGTATCATTTTTATCGGGAGACTTGGGGGAACGCTGGGTGGAAGGAAATTTGTGGCTCCTCTCAGATTCCAGAACTTTCTGCCACAGAAATGTGAGGAACACGTGTTTTTTTAACCAAATTTTGAGGTTTGCAAAGGATTCTGGGTAACAGAACCTGGTCTGAGCCCCACAAGTCACCCCATCTTGGATTCCCCTAGGTCTCTAGTTTTCAGAAATGCACAGGTTTGGTAGGTTTCCCTAGGTGCCGGCTGAGCTAGAGGCCAAAATCTACAGGTAGGCACGTTGCAAAATACAGCTCTGTTTTCTGTCAAAAAATGGGATGTGTCCATGTTGTCCTTTGGGACATTTCCTGTCGCGGGCGCTAGGCCGACCCACACAAGTGAGGTATCATTTTTATCGGGAGACTTGGGGGAACGCTGGGTGGAAGGAAATTTGTGCCTCCTCTCAGATTCCAGAACTTTCTGCCACAGAAATGTTAGGAACATGTGTTTTTTTAGCCAAATTTTGAGGTTTGCAAAGGATTCTAGGTAACAGAACCTGGTCAGAGCCCCACAAGTCACCCCATCTTGGATTCCCCTAGGTCTCTAGTTTTCAGAAATGCACAGGTTTCGTAGGTTTCCCTAGGTGCCGGCTGAGCTAGAGGCCAAAATCTACAGGTAGGCACTTTGCAAAAAGCAGCTCTGTTTTCTGTGATGTGTCCACGTTGTGTTTTGGGGCATATCCTGTCGCGGGCGCTAGGCCTACCCACACAAGTGAGGTACCATTTTTATCGGGAGACTTGGGGTAACGCTGGGTGGAAGGAAATTTGTGGCTCCTCTCAGATTCCAGAACTTTCTGCCACAGAAATGTGAGGAACATGTGTTTTTTTAGCCAAATTTGTTAGGTTTGCAAAGGATTCTGGGTAACAGAACCTGGTCAGAGCCCCACAAGTCATCCCATCTTGGATTCCCCTAGGTCTCTAGTTTTAAAAAATGCACAGGTTTGGTAGGTTTCCCTAGGTGCCGGCTGAGCTAGAGGCCAAAATCCACAGGTAGGCACTTTGCAAAAAACACCTCTGTTTTCTTTCAAAAAATGTGATGTGTGCACGTTGCGTTTTGGGGCATTTCCTGTCGCGGGCGCTAGGCCTACCCACACAAGTGAGGTATCATTTTTATCGGGAGACTTAGGGGAACGCTGGGTGGAAGGGAATTTGTGGCTCCTCTCAGATTCCAGAACTTTCTGCCACAGAAATGTGAGGAACATGTGTTTTTTTAGCCAAATTTTGAGGTTTGCAAAGGATTCTGGGTAACAGAACCTGGTCAGAGCCCCACAAGTCATCCCATCTTGGATTCCCCTAGGTCTCTAGTTTTCAAAAATGCACAGGTTTGGTAGGTTTCCCTAGGTGCCGGCTGAGCTAGAGGCCAAAATCCCCAGGTAGGCACTTTGCAAAAAACACCTCTGTTTTCTTTCAAAAAATGTGATGTGTGCACGTTGCGTTTTGGGGCATTTACTGTCACGGGCACTAGGCCTACCCACACAAGTGAGGTATCATTTTTATCGGGAGACTTGGGGGAACGCTGGGTGGAAGGAAATTTGTGGCTCCTCTCAGATTCCAGAACTTTCTGCCACAGAAATGTGAGGAACATGTGTTTTTTTAACCAAATTTTGAGGTTTGCAAAGGATTCTGGGTAACAGAACCTGGTCAGAGCCCCACAAGTCACCCCATCTTGGATTCCCCTAGGCCTCTAGTTTTCAGAAATGCACAGGTTTGGTGGGTTTCCCTAGGTGCCGGCTGAGCTAGAGGCCAAAATCTACAGGTAGGCACTTTGCAAAATACAGCTCTGTTTTCTGTCAAAAAATGGGATGTGTCCACGTTGTCCTTTGGGGCATTTCCTGTCGCGGGCGCTAGGCCGACCCACACAAGTGAGGTATCATTTTTATCGGGAGACTTGGGGGAACGCTGGGTAGAAGGAAATTTGTGCCTCCTCTCAGATTCCAGAACTTTCTGCCACAGAAATGTTAGGAACATGTGTTTTTTTAGCCAAATTTTGATGATTGCAAAGGATTCTGGGTAACAGAACCTGGTCAGAGCCCCACAAGTCACCCCATCTTGGATTCCCCTAGGTCTCTAGTTTTCAGAAATGCACAGGTTTGGTAGGTTTCCCTAGGTGCCAGCTGAGCTAGAGGCCAAAATCTACAGGTAGGCACTTTGCAAAAAACAGCTCTGTTTTCTGTGATGTGTCCATGTTGTGTTTTGGGGCATATCTTGTCGCGGGCGCTAGGCCTACCCACACAAGTGAGGTACCATTTTTATCGGGAGACTTGGGGGAACGCTGGGTGGAAGGAAATTTGTGGCTCCTCTCAGATTCCAGAACTTTCTGCCACAGAAATGTGAGGAACATGTGTTTTTTTAGCCAAATTTTGAGGTTTGCAAAGGATTCTGGGTAACAGAACCTGGTCTGAGCCCCACA
Organism: Pleurodeles waltl; assembly: GCF_031143425.1. NCBI lineage: Eukaryota > Metazoa > Chordata > Amphibia > Caudata > Salamandridae > Pleurodeles > Pleurodeles waltl. The sequence continues at coordinate 843,836,404 of NC_090443.1, forward strand.
AGTCACCCCATCTTGGATTCCCCTAGGTCTCTAGTTTTCAGAAATGCACAGGTTTGGTAGGTTTCCCTAGGTGCCGGCTGAGCTAGAGGCCAAAATCTACAGGTAGGCACTTTGCAAAAAACAGCTCTGTTTTCTGTTCTGTGTCCACGTTGTGTTTTGGGGCATATCCTGTCGCGGGCGCTAGGCCTACCCACACAAGTGAGGTACCATTTTTTTCGGGAGACTTGGGGGAACGCTGGGTGGAAGGAAATTTGTGGCTCCTCTCAGATTCCAGAACTTTCTGCCACAGAAATGTGAGGAACATGTGTTTTTTTAGCCAAATTTTGAGGTTTGCAAAGGATTCTGGGTAACAGAACCTGGTCAGAGCCCCACAAGTCATCCCATCTTGGATTCCCCTAGGTCTCTAGTTTTCAAAAATGCACAGGTTTGGTAGGTTTCCCTAGGTGCCGGCTGAGCTAGAGGCCAAAATCCACAGGTAGGCACTTTGCAAAAAACACCTCTTTTTTCTTTCAAAAAATGTGATGTGTGCACGTTGCGTTTTGGGGCATTTCCTGTCGCGGGCGCTAGACCTACCCACACAAGTGAGGTATCATTTTTATCGGGAGACTTGGGGGAACGCTGGGTGGAAGGAAATTTGTGGCTCCTCTCAGATTCCAGAACTTTCTGCCACAGAAATGTGAGGAACATGTATTTTTTTAGCCAAATTTTGAGGTTTGCAAAGGATTCTGGGTAACAGAACCTGGTTAGAGCCCCACAAGTCACCCCATCTTGGATTCCCCTAGGTCTCTAGTTTTCAGAAATGCACAGGTTTGGTAGGTTTCCCTAGGTGCCGGCTGAGCTAGAGGCCAAAATCTACAGGTAGGCACTTTGCAAAAAACAGCTCTGTTTTCTGTGATGTGTCCACGCTGTGTTTTGGGGCATATCCTGTCGCGGGCGCTAGGCCTACCCACACAAGTGAGGTACCATTTTTATCGGGAGACTTGGGGGAACGCTGGGTGGAAGGAAATTTGTGGCTCCTCTCAGATTCCAGAACTTTCTGCCACAGAAATGTGAGGAACATGTGTTTTTTTAGCCAAATTTTGAGGTTTGCAAAGGATTCTGGGTAACAGAACCTGGTCAGAGCCCCACAAGTCATCCCATCTTGGATTCCCCTAGGTCTCTAGTTTTAAAAAATGCACAGGTTTGGTAGGTTTCCCTAGGTGCCGGCTGAGCTAGAGGCCAAAATCCACAGGTAGGCACTTTGCAAAAAACACCTCTTTTTTCTTTTAAAAAATGTGATGTGTGCACGTTGCGTTTTGGGGCATTTCCTGTCGCGGGCGCTAGACCTACCCACACAAGTGAGGTATCATTTTTATCGGGAGACTTGGGGGAACGCTGGGTGGAAGGAAATTTGTGGCTCCTCTCAGATTCCAGAACTTTCTGCCACAGAAATGTGAGGAACATGTATTTTTTTAGCCAAATTTTGAGGTTTGCAAAGGATTCTGGGTAACAGAACCTGGTTAGAGCCCCACAAGTCACCCCATCTTGGATTCCCCTAGGTCTCTAGTTTTCAGAAATGCACAGGTTTGGTAGGTTTCCCTAGGTGCCAGCTGAGCTAGAGGCCAAAATCTACAGGTAGGCACTTTGCAAAAAACAGCTCTGTTTTCTGTGATGTGTCCACGCTGTGTTTTGGGGCATATCCTGTCGCGGGCGCTAGGCCTACCCACACAAGTGAGGTACCATTTTTATCGGGAGACTTGGGGGAACGCTTGGTGGAAGGAAATTTGTGGCTCCTTTCAGATTCCAGAACTTTCTGCCACAGAAATGTGAGGAACATGTGTTTTTTTAGCCACATTTTGAGGTTTGCAAAGGATTCTGGGTAACAGAACCTGGTCAGAGCCCCACAAGTCATCCCATCTTGGATTCCCCTAGGTCTCTAGTTTTCAAAAATGCACAGGTTTGGTAGGTTTCCCTAGGTGCCGGCTGAGCTAGAGGCCAAAATCCACAGGTAGGCACTTTGCAAAAAACACCTCTGTTTTCTTTAAAAAAATGTGATGTGTGCACGTTGCGTTTTGGGGCATTTCCTGTCGCGGGCACTAGGCCTACCCACGCAAGTGAGGTATCATTTTTATCGGGAGACTTGGGGGAACGCTGGGTGGAAGGAAATTTGTGGCTCCTCTCAGATTCCAGAACTTTCTGCCACAGAAATGTGAGGAACACGTGTTTTTTTAACCAAATTTTGAGGTTTGCAAAGGATTCTGGGTAACAGAACCTGGTCTGAGCCCCACAAGTCACCCCATCTTGGATTCCCCTAGGTCTCTAGTTTTCAGAAATGCACAGGTTTGGTAGGTTTCCCTAGGTGCCGGCTGAGCTAGAGGCCAAAATCTACAGGTAGGCACGTTGCAAAATACAGCTCTGTTTTCTGTCAAAAAATGGGATGTGTCCATGTTGTCCTTTGGGACATTTCCTGTCGCGGGCGCTAGGCCGACCCACACAAGTGAGGTATCATTTTTATCGGGAGACTTGGGGGAACGCTGGGTGGAAGGAAATTTGTGCCTCCTCTCAGATTCCAGAACTTTCTGCCACAGAAATGTTAGGAACATGTGTTTTTTTAGCCAAATTTTGAGGTTTGCAAAGGATTCTGGGTAACAGAACCTGGTCAGAGCCCCACAAGTCACCCCATCTTGGATTCCCCTAGGTCTCTAGTTTTCAGAAATGCACAGGTTTCGTAGGTTTCCCTAGGTGCCGGCTGAGCTAGAGGCCAAAATCTACAGGTAGGCACTTTGCAAAAAGCAGCTCTGTTTTCTGTGATGTGTCCACGTTGTGTTTTGGGGCATATCCTGTCGCGGGCGCTAGGCCTACCCACACAAGTGAGGTACCATTTTTATCGGGAGACTTGGGGTAACGCTGGGTGGAAGGAAATTTGTGGCTCCTCTCAGATTCCAGAACTTTCTGCCACAGAAATGTGAGGAACATGTGTTTTTTTAGCCAAATTTGTTAGGTTTGCAAAGGATTCTGGGTAACAGAACCTGGTCAGAGCCCCACAAGTCATCCCATCTTGGATTCCCCTAGGTCTCTAGTTTTAAAAAATGCACAGGTTTGGTAGGTTTCCCTAGGTGCCGGCTGAGCTAGAGGCCAAAATCCACAGGTAGGCACTTTGCAAAAAACACCTCTGTTTTCTTTCAAAAAATGTGATGTGTGCACGTTGCGTTTTGGGGCATTTCCTGTCGCGGGCGCTAGGCCTACCCACACAAGTGAGGTATCATTTTTATCGGGAGACTTAGGGGAACGCTGGGTGGAAGGGAATTTGTGGCTCCTCTCAGATTCCAGAACTTTCTGCCACAGAAATGTGAGGAACATGTGTTTTTTTAGCCAAATTTTGAGGTTTGCAAAGGATTCTGGGTAACAGAACCTGGTCAGAGCCCCACAAATCATCCCATCTTGGATTCCCCTAGGTCTCTAGTTTTCAAAAATGCACAGGTTTGGTAGGTTTCCCTAGGTGCCGGCTGAGCTAGAGGCCAAAATCCACAGGTAGGCACTTTGCAAAAAACACCTCTGTTTTCTTTAAAAAAATGTGATGTGTGCACGTTGCGTTTTGGGGCATTTCCTGTCGCGGGCACTAGGCCTACCCACGCAAGTGAGGTATCATTTTTATCGGGAGACTTGGGGGAACGCTGGGTGGAAGGAAATTTGTGGCTCCTCTCAGATTCCAGAACTTTCTGCCACAGAAATGTGAGGAACACGTGTTTTTTTAACCAAATTTTGAGGTTTGCAAAGGATTCTGGGTAACAGAACCTGGTCTGAGCCCCACAAGTCACCCCATCTTGGATTCCCCTAGGTCTCTAGTTTTCAGAAATGCACAGGTTTGGTAGGTTTCCCTAGGTGCCGGCTGAGCTAGAGGCCAAAATCTACAGGTAGGCACGTTGCAAAATACAGCTCTGTTTTCTGTCAAAAAATGGGATGTGTCCATGTTGTCCTTTGGGACATTTCCTGTCGCGGGCGCTAGGCCGACCCACACAAGTGAGGTATCATTTTTATCGGGAGACTTGGGGGAACGCTGGGTGGAAGGAAATTTGTGCCTCCTCTCAGATTCCAGAACTTTCTGCCACAGAAATGTTAGGAACATGTGTTTTTTTAGCCAAATTTTGAGGTTTGCAAAGGATTCTAGGTAACAGAACCTGGTCAGAGCCCCACAAGTCACCCCATCTTGGATTCCCCTAGGTCTCTAGTTTTCAGAAATGCACAGGTTTCGTAGGTTTCCCTAGGTGCCGGCTGAGCTAGAGGCCAAAATCTACAGGTAGGCACTTTGCAAAAAGCAGCTCTGTTTTCTGTGATGTGTCCACGTTGTGTTTTGGGGCATATCCTGTCGCGGGCGCTAGGCCTACCCACACAAGTGAGGTACCATTTTTATCGGGAGACTTGGGGTAACGCTGGGTGGAAGGAAATTTGTGGCTCCTCTCAGATTCCAGAACTTTCTGCCACAGAAATGTGAGGAACATGTGTTTTTTTAGCCAAATTTGTTAGGTTTGCAAAGGATTCTGGGTAACAGAACCTGGTCAGAGCCCCACAAGTCATCCCATCTTGGATTCCCCTAGGTCTCTAGTTTTAAAAAATGCACAGGTTTGGTAGGTTTCCCTAGGTGCCGGCTGAGCTAGAGGCCAAAATCCACAGGTAGGCACTTTGCAAAAAACACCTCTGTTTTCTTTCAAAAAATGTGATGTGTGCACGTTGCGTTTTGGGGCATTTCCTGTCGCGGGCGCTAGGCCTACCCACACAAGTGAGGTATCATTTTTATCGGGAGACTTAGGGGAACGCTGGGTGGAAGGGAATTTGTGGCTCCTCTCAGATTCCAGAACTTTCTGCCACAGAAATGTGAGGAACATGTGTTTTTTTAACCAAATTTTGAGGTTTGCAAAGGATTCTGGGTAACAGAACCTGGTCAGAGCCCCACAAGTCATCCCATCTTGGATTCCCCTAGGTCTCTAGTTTTCAAAAATGCACAGGTTTGGTAGGTTTCCCTAGGTGCCGGCTGAGCTAGAGGCCAAAATCCCCAGGTAGGCACTTTGCAAAAAACACCTCTGTTTTCTTTCAAAAAATGTGATGTGTGCACGTTGCGTTTTGGGGCATTTACTGTCACGGGCACTAGGCCTACCCACACAAGTGAGGTATCATTTTTATCGGGAGACTTGGGGGAACGCTGGGTGGAAGGAAATTTGTGGCTCCTCTCAGATTCCAGAACTTTCTGCCACAGAAATGTGAGGAACATGTGTTTTTTTAACCAAATTTTGAGGTTTGCAAAGGATTCTGGGTAACAGAACCTGGTCAGAGCCCCACAAGTCACCCCATCTTGGATTCCCCTAGGCCTCTAGTTTTCAGAAATGCACAGGTTTGGTGGGTTTCCCTAGGTGCCGGCTGAGCTAGAGGCCAAAATCTACAGGTAGGCACTTTGCAAAATACAGCTCTGTTTTCTGTCAAAAAATGGGATGTGTCCACGTTGTCCTTTGGGGCATTTCCTGTCGCGGGCGCTAGGCCGACCCACACAAGTGAGGTATCATTTTTATCGGGAGACTTGGGGGAACGCTGGGTAGAAGGAAATTTGTGCCTCCTCTCAGATTCCAGAACTTTCTGCCACAGAAATGTTAGGAACATGTGTTTTTTTAGCCAAATTTTGAGGATTGCAAAGGATTCTGGGTAACAGAACCTGGTCAGAGCCCCACAAGTCACCCCATCTTGGATTCCCCTAGGTCTCTAGTTTTCAGAAATGCACAGGTTTGGTAGGTTTCCCTAGGTGCCGGCTGAGCTAGAGGCCAAAATCTACAGGTAGGCACTTTACAAAAAACAGCTCTGTTTTCTGTGATGTGTCCACGTTGTGTTTTGGGGCATATCCATTCGCGGGCGCTAGGCCTACCCACACAAGTGAGGTACCATTTTTATCGGGAGACTTGGGGGAACGCTGGGTGGAAGGAAATTTGTGGCTCCTCTCAGATTCCAGAACTTTCTGCCACAGAAATGTGAGGAACATGTTTTTTTTTAGCCAAATTTTTTAGGTTTGCAAAGGATTCTGGGTAACAGAACCTGGTCAGAGCCCCACAAGTCATCCCATCTTGGATTCCCCTAGGTCTCTAGTTTTCAAAAATGCACAGGTTTGGTAGGTTTCCCTAGGTGCCGGCTGAGCTAGAGGCCAAAATCCACAGGAAGGCACTTTGCAAAAAACACCTCTGTTTTCTTTCAAAAAATGTGATGTGTGCACGTTGCGTTTTGGGGCATTTCCTGTCGCGGGCGCTAGGCCTACCCACACAAGTGAGGTATCATTTTTATCGGGAGACTTGGGGGAACGCTGGGTGGAAGGAAATTTGTGGCTCCTCTCAGATTCCAGAACTTTCTGCCACAGAAATGTGAGGAACATGTGTTTTTTTAGCCAAATTTTGAGGTTTGCAAAGGATTCTGGGTAACAGAACCTGGTCAGAGCCCCACAAGTCATCCCATCTTGGATTCCCCTAGGTCTCTAGTTTTCAAAAATGCACAGGTTTGGTAGGTTTCCCTAGGTGCCGGCTGAGCTAGAGGCCAAAATCCACAGGTAGGCAGTTTGCAAAAAACACCTCTGTTTTCTTTCAAAAAATGTGATGTGTGCACGTTGCGTTTTGGGGCATTTACTGTCGCGGGCACTAGGCCTACCCACACAAGTGAGGTATCATTTTTATCGGGAGACTTGGGGGAACGCTGGGTGGAAGGAAATTTGTGGCTCCTCTCAGATTCCAGAACTTTCTGCCACAGAAATGTGAGGAACATGTGTTTTTTTAACCAAATGTTGAGGTTTGCAAAGGATTCTGGGTAACAGAACCTGGTCAGAGCCCCACAAGTCACCCCATCTTGGATTCCCCTAGGCCTCTAGTTTTCAGAAATGCACAGGTTTGGCAGGTTTCCCTAGGTGCCGGCTGAGCTAGAGGCCAAAATCTACAGGTAGGCACTTTGCAAAATACAGCTCTGTTTTCTGTCAAAAAATGGGATGTGTCCACGTTGTCCTTTGGGGCATTTCCTATCGCGGGCGCTAGGCCGACCCACACAAGTGAGGTATCATTTTTATCGGGAGACTTGGGGGAATGCTGGGTAGAAGGAAATTTGTGCCTCCTCTCAGATTCCAGAACTTTCTGCCACAGAAATGTTAGGAACATGTGTTTTTTTAGCCAAATTTTGAGGTTTGCAAAGGATTCTGGGTAACAGAACCTGGTCGGAGCCCCACAAGTCACCCCATCTTGGATTCCCCTCGGTCTCTAGTTTTCAGAAATGCACAGGTTTGGTAGGTTTCCCTAGGTGCCGGCTGAGCTAGAGGCCAAAATCTACAGGTAGGCACTTTGCAAAAAACAGCTCTGTTTTCTGTGATGTGTCCACGTTGTGTTTTGGGGCATATCCTGTCGCGGGCGCTAGGCCTACCCACACAAGTGAGGTACCATTTTTATCAGGAGACTTGGGGGAACGCTGGGTGGAAGGAAATTTGTGGCTCCTCTCAGATTCCAGAACTTTCTGCCACAGAAATGTGAGGAACATGTGTTTTTTTAGCCAAATTTTGAGGTTTGCAAAGGATTCTGGGTAACAGAACCTGGTCAGAGCCCCACAAGTCATCCCATCTTGGATTCCCCTAGGTCTCTAGTTTTCAAAATGCACAGGTTTGGTAGGTTTCCCTAGGTGCCGGCTGAGCTTGAGGCCAAAATCCACAGGTATGCACTTTGCAAAAAACACCTCTGTTTTCTTTCAAAAAATGTGATGTGTGCACGTTGCGTTTTGGGGCATTTCCTGTCGCAGGCGCTAGGCCTACCCACACAAGTGAGGTATCATTTTTATCGGGAGACTTGGGGGAACGCTGGGTGGAAGGAAATTTGTGGCTCCTCTCAGATTCCAGAACTTTCTGCCACAGAAATGTGAGGAACATGTGTTTTTTTAGCCAAATTTTGAGGTTTGCAAAGAATTCTGGGTAACAGAACGTGGTCAGAGCCCCACAAGTCACCCCATCTTGGATTCCCCTAGGTCTCTAGTTTTAAAAAATGCACAGGTTTGGTAGGTTTCCCTAGGTGCCAGCTGAGCTAGAGGCCAAAATCCACAGGTAGGCACTTTGCAAAAAACACCTCTGTTTTCTTTAAAAAAATGTGATGTGTGCACGTTGCGTTTTGGGGCATTTCCTGTCGCGGGCGCTAGGCCTACCCACACAAGTGAGGTATCATTTTTATCCGGAGACTTGGGGGAACGCTGGGTGGAAGGAAATTTGTGGCTCCTCTCAGATTCCAGAACTTTCTGCCACAGAAATGTGAGGAACATGTGGTTTTTTTAGCCAAATTTTGAGGTTTGCAAAGGATTCTGGGTAACAGAACCTGGTCAGAGCCCCACAAGTCACCCCATCTTGGATTCCCCTAGGTCTCTAGTTTTCAGAAATGCACAGGTTTGGTAGGTTTCCCTAGGTGCCGGCTGAGCTACAGGCCAAAATCTACAGGTAGGCACTTTGCAAAATACAGCTCTGTTTTCTGTCAAAAAATGGGATGTGTCCACGTTGTCCTTTGGGGCATTTCCTGTCGCGGGCGCTAGGCCGACCCACACAAGTGAGGTATCATTTTTATCGGGAGACTTGGGGGAACGCTGGGTGGAAGGAAATTTGTGCCTCCTCTCAGATTCCAGAACTTTCTGCCACAGAAATGTTAGGAACATATGTTTTTTGGGCCAAATTTTGAGGTTTGCAAAGGATTCTGGGTAACAGAACGTGGTCAGAGCCCCACAAGTCACCCCATCTTGGATTCCCCTAGGTCTCTAGTTTTCAAAAATGCACAGGTTTGGTAGGTTTCACTAGGTGCCGGCTGAGCTAGAGGCCAAAATCCACAGGTAGGCACTTTGCAAAAAACACCTCTGTTTTCTTTCAAAAAATGTGATGTGTGCACGTTGCGTTTTGGGGCATTTACTGTCGCGGGCACTAGGCCTACCCACACAAGTGAGGTATCATTTTTATCGGGAGACTTGGGGGAATGCTGGGTAGAAGGAAATTTGTGCCTCCTCTCAGATTCCAGAACTTTCTGCCACAGAAATGTTAGGAACATGTGTTTTTTTAGCCAAATTTTGAGGTTTGCAAAGGATTCTGGGTAACAGAACCTGGTCGGAGCCCCACAAGTCACCCCATCTTGGATTCCCCTCGGTCTCTAGTTTTCAGAAATGCACAGGTTTGGTAGGTTTCCCTAGGTGCCGGCTGAGCTAGAGGCCAAAATCTACAGGTAGGCACTTTGCAAAAAACAGCTCTGTTTTCTTTCAAAAAATGTGATGTGTGCACGTTGCGTTTTGGGGCATTTCCTGTCGCAGGCGCTAGGCCTACCCACACAAGTGAGGTATCATTTTCATCGGGAGACTTGGGGGAACGCTGGGTGGAAGGAAATTTGTGGCTCCTCTCAGATTCCAGAACTTTCTGCCACAGAAATGTGAGGAACATGTGTTTTTTTAGCCAAATTTTGAGGTTTGCAAAGAATTCTGGGTAACAGAACATGGTCAGAGCCCCACAAGTCACCCCATCTTGGATTCCCCTAGGTCTCTAGTTTTCAGAAATGCACAGGTTTGGTAGGTTTCCCTAGGTGCCGGCTGAGCTAGAGGCCAAAATCTACAGGTAGGCACTTTGCAAAATACAGCTCTGTTTTCTGTCAAAAAATGGGATGTGTCCACGTTGTGCTTTGGGGCATTTCCTGTCGCGGGCGCTAGGCTACCCACACAAGTGAGGTATCATTTTTATCAGGAGACTTGGGGGAATGCTGGGTGGAGGGAAATTTGTGGCTCCTCTCAGATTCCAGAACTTTCTGCCACAGAAATGTGAGGAACATGTGTTTTTTTAGCCAAATTTTGAGGTTTGCAAAGGATTCTGGGTAACAGAACCTGGTCGGAGCCCCACAAGTCACCCCATCTTGGATTCCCCTAGGTCTCCAGTTTTCAAAAATGCACAGGTTTGGTAGGTTTCCCTAGGTGCCGGCTGAGCTAGAGGCCAAAATCCACAGGTAGGCACTTTGCAAAAAACACCTCTGTTTTCTTTAAAAAAATGTGATGTGTGCACGTTGCGTTTTGGGGCATTTCCTGTCGCGGGCGCTAGGCCTACCCACACAAGTGAGGTATCATTTTTATCGGGAGACTTGGGGGAACGCTGGGTGGAAGGAAATTTGTGGCTCCTCTCAGATTCCAGAACTTTCTGCCACAGAAATGTGAGGAACATGTGTTTTTTTAGCCCAATTTTGAGGTTTGCAAAGGATTCTGGGTAACAGAACCTGGTCAGAGCCCCACAAGTCATCCCATCTTGGATTCCCCTAGGTCTCTAGTTTTCAGAAATGCACAGGTTTGGTAGGTTTCCCTAGGTGCCGGCTGTGCTAGAGGCCAAAATCTACAGGTAGGCACTTTGCAAAAAACAGCTCTGTTTTCTGTGATGTGTCCACGTTGTGTTTTGGGGCATATCCTGTCGCGGGCGCTAGGCCTACCCACACAAGTGAGGTACCATTTTTATCGGGAGACTTGGGGGAACGCTTGGTGGAAGGAAATTTGTGGCTCCTTTCAGATTCCAGAACTTTCTGCCACAGAAATGTGAGGAACATGTGTTTTTTTAGCCACATTTTGAGGTTTGCAAAGGATTCTGGGTAACAGAACCTGGTCAGAGCCCCACAAGTCATCCCATCTTGGAATCCCCTAGGTCTCTAGTTTTAAAAAATGCACAGGTTTGGTAGGTTTCCCTAGGTGCCGGCTGAGCTAGAGGCCAAAATCCACAGGTAGGCACTTTGCAAAAAACACCTCTGTTTTCTTTAAAAAAATGTGATGTGTGCACGTTGCGTTTTGGGGCATTTCCTGTCGCGGGCACTAGGCCTACCCACGCAAGTGAGGTATCATTTTTATCGGGAGACTTGGGGGAACGCTGGGTGGAAGGAAATTTGTGGCTCCTCTCAGATTCCAGAACTTTCTGCCAAAGAAATGTGAGGAACATGTGTTTTTTTAACCAAATTTTGAGGTTTGCAAAGGATTCTGGGTAACAGAACCTGGTCAGAGCCCCACAAGTCACCCCATCTTGGATTCCCCTAGGTCTCTAGTTTTCAGAAATGCACAGGTTTGGTAGGTTTCCCTAGGTGCCGGCTGAGCTAGAGGCCAAAATCTACAGGTAGCCACTTTGCAAAATACAGCTCTGTTTTCTGTGATGTGTCCACGTTGTGTTTTGGGGCATATCCTGTCGCGGGCGCTAGGCCTACCCACACAAGTGAGGTATCATTTTTATCGGGAGACTTGGGGGAACGCTGGGTGGAAGGAAATTTGTGGCTCCTCTCAGATTCCAGAACTTTCTGCCACAGAAATGTGAGGAACATGTATTTTTTTAGCCCAATTTTGAGGTTTGCAAAGGATTCTGGGTAACAGAACCTGGTTAGAGCCCCACAAGTCACCCCATCTTGGATTCCCCTAGGTCTCTAGTTTTCAGAAATGCACAGGTTTGGTAGGTTTCCCTAGGTGCCGGCTGAGCTAGAGGCCAAAATCTACAGGTAGGCACTTTGCAAAAAACAGCTCTGTTTTCTGTGATGTGTCCACGTTGTGTTTTGGGGCATATCCTGTCGCGGGCGCTAGGCCTACCCACACAAGTGAGGTACCATTTTTATCGGGAGACTTGGGGGAACGCTTGGTGGAAGGAAATTTGTGGCTCATTTCAGATTCCAGAACTTTCTGCCACAGAAATGTGAGGAACATGTGTTTTTTTAGCCACATTTTGAAGTTTGCAAAGGATTCTGGGTAACAGAACCTGGTCAGAGCCCCACAAGTCATCCCATCTTGGATTCCCCTAGGTCTCTAGTTTTCAAAAATGCACAGGTTTGGTAGGTTTCCCTAGGTGCCGGCTGAGCTAGAGGCCAAAATCCACAGGTAGGCACTTTGCAAAAAACACCTCTGTTTTCTTTAAAAAAATGTGATGTGTGCACGTTGCGTTTTGGGGCATTTCCTGTCGCGGGCACTAGGCCTACCCACGCAAGTGAGGTATCATTTTTATCGGGAGACTTGGGGGAACGCTGGGTGGAAGGAAATTTGTGGCTCCTCTCAGATTCCAGAACTTTCTGCCACAGAAATGTGAGGAACATGTGTTTTTTTAGCCAAATTTTGAGGTTTGCAAAGGATTCTGGGTAACAGAACCTGGTCAGAGCCCCACAAGTCACCCCATCTTGGATTCCCCTAGGTCTCTAGTTTTCAGAAATGCACAGGTTTGGTAGGTTTCCCTAGGTGCCGGCTGAGCTAGAGGCCAAAATCTACAGGTAGCCACTTTGCAAAATACAGCTCTGTTTTCTGTGATGTGTCCACGTTGTGTTTTGGGGCATATCCTGTCGCGGGCGCTAGGCCTACCCACACAAGTGAGGTACCATTTTTATCAGGAGACTTGGGGGAACGCTGGGTGGAAGGAAATTTGTGGCTCCTCTCAGATTCCAGAACTTTCTGCCACAGAAATGTGAGGAACATGTGTTTTTTTAGCCAAATTTTGAGGTTTGCAAAGGATTCTGGGTAACAGAACCTGGTCAGAGCCCCACAAGTCATCCCATCTTGGATTCCCCTAGGTCTCTAGTTTTCAAAAATGCACAGGTTTGGTAGGTTTCCCTAGGTGCCGGCTGAGCTAGAGGCCAAAATCAACAGGTAGGCACTTTGCAAAAAACACCTCTGTTTTCTTTCAAAAAATGTGATGTGTGCACGTTGCGTTTTGGGGCATTTACTGTCGCGGGCACTAGGCCTACCCACACAAGTGAGGTATCATTTTTATCGGGAGACTTGGGGGAACGCTGGGTGGAAGGAAATTTGTGGCTCCTCTCAGATTCCAGAACTTTCTGCCACAGAAATGTGAGGAACATGTGTTTTTTTAACCAAATGTTGAGGTTTGCAAAGGATTCTGGGTAACAGAACCTGGTCAGAGCCCCACAAGTCACCCCATCTTGGATTCCCCTAGGCCTCTAGTTTTCAGAAATGCACAGGTTTGGCAGGTTTCCCTAGGTGCCGGCTGAGCTAGAGGCCAAAATCTACAGGTAGGCACTTTGCAAAATACAGCTCTGTTTTCTGTCAAAAAATGGGATGTGTCCACGTTGTCCTTTGGGGCATTTCCTATCGCGGGCGCTAGGCCGACCCACACAAGTGAGGTATCATTTTTATCGGGAGACTTGGGGGAATGCTGTGTAGAAGGAAATTTGTGCCTCCTCTCAGATTCCAGAACTTTCTGCCACAGAAATGTTAGGAACATGTGTTTTTTTAGCCAAATTTTGAGGTTTGCAAAGGATTCTGGGTAACAGAACCTGGTCGGAGCCCCACAAGTCACCCCATCTTGGATTCCCCTCGGTCTCTAGTTTTCAGAAATGCACAGGATTGGTAGGTTTCCCTAGGTGCCGGCTGAGCTAGAGGCCAAAATCTACAGGTAGGCACTTTGCAAAAAACAGCTCTGTTTTCTGTGATGTGTCCACGTTGTGTTTTGGGGCATATCCTGTCGCGGGCGCTAGGCCTACCCACACAAGTTAGGTACCATTTTTATCAGGAGACTTGGGGGAACGCTGGGTGGAAGGAAATTTGTGGCTCCTCTCAGATTCCAGAACTTTCTGCCACAGAAATGTGAGGAACATGTGTTTTTTTAGCCAAATTTTGAGGTTTGCAAAGGATTCTGGGTAACAGAACCTGGTCAGAGCCCCACAAGTCATCCCATCTTGGATTCCCCTAGGTCTCTAGTTTTCAAAAATGCACAGGTTTGGTAGGTTTCCCTAGGTGCCGGCTGAGCTTGAGGCCAAAATCCACAGGTATGCACTTTGCAAAAAACACCTCTGTTTTCTTTCAAAAAATGTGATGTGTGCACGTTGCGTTTTGGGGCATTTCCTGTCGCAGGCGCTAGGCCTACCCAGACAAGTGAGGTATCATTTTTATCGGGAGACTTGGGGGAACGCTGGGTGGAAGGAAATTTGTGGCTCCTCTCAGATTCCAGAACTTTCTGCCACAGAAATGTGAGGAACATGTGTTTTTTTAGCCAAATTTTGAGGTTTGCAAAGAATTCTGGGTAACAGAACGTGGTCAGAGCCCCACAAGTCACCCCATCTTGGATTCCCCTAGGTCTCTAGTTTTAAAAAATGCACAGGTTTGGTAGGTTTCCCTAGGTGCCAGCTGAGCTAGAGGCCAAAATCCACAGGTAGGCACTTTGCAAAAAACACCTCTGTTTTCTTTAAAAAAATGTGATGTGTGCACGTTGCGTTTTGGGGCATTTCCTGTCGCGGGCGCTAGGCCTACCCACACAAGTGAGGTATCATTTTTATCCGGAGACTTGGGGGAACGCTATGTGGAAGGAAATTTGTGGCTCCTCTCAGATTCCAGAACTTTCTGCCACAGAAATGTGAGGAACATGTGGTTTTTTTAGCCAAATTTTGAGGTTTGCAAAGGATTCTGGGTAACAGAACCTGGTCAGAGCCCCACAAGTCACCCCATCTTGGATTCCCCTAGGTCTCTAGTTTTCAGAAATGCACAGGTTTGGTAGGTTTCCCTAGGTGCCGGCTGAGCTACAGGCCAAAATCTACAGGTAGGCACTTTGCAAAATACAGCTCTGTTTTCTGTCAAAAAATGGGATGTGTCCACGTTGTCCTTTGGGGCATTTCCTGTCGCGGGCGCTAGGCCGACCCACACAAGTGAGGTATCATTTTTATCGGGAGACTTGGGGGAACGCTGGGTGGAAGGAAATTTGTGCCTCCTCTCAGATTCCAGAACTTTCTGCCACAGAAATGTTAGGAACATATGTTTTTTGGGCCAAATTTTGAGGTTTGCAAAGGATTCTGGGTAACAGAATGTGGTCAGAGCCCCACAAGTCACCCCATCTTGGATTCCCCTAGGTCTCTAGTTTTCAAAAATGCACAGGTTTGGTAGGTTTCACTAGGTGCCGGCTGAGCTAGAGGCCAAAATCCACAGGTAGGCACTTTGCAAAAAACACCTCTGTTTTCTTTCAAAAAATGTGATGTGTGCACGTTGCGTTTTGGGGCATTTACTGTCGCGGGCACTAGGCCTACCCACACAAGTGAGGTATCATTTTTATCGGGAGACTTGGGGGAACGCTGGGTGGAAGGAAATTTGTGGCTCCTCTCAGATTCCAGAACTTTCTGCCACAGAAATGTGAGGAACATGTATTTTTTTAGCCCAATTTTGAGGTTTGCAAAGGATTCTGGGTAACAGAACCTGGTTAGAGCCCCACAAGTCACCCCATCTTGGATTCCCCTAGGTCTCTAGTTTTCAGAAATGCACAGGTTTGGTAGGTTTCCCTAGGTGCCGGCTGAGCTAGAGGCCAAAATCTACAGGTAGGCACTTTGCAAAAAACAGCTCTGTTTTCTGTGATGTGTCCACGTTGTGTTTTGGGGCATATCCTGTCGCGGGCGCTAGGCCTACCCACACAAGTGAGGTACCATTTTTATCGGGAGACTTGGGGGAACGCTTGGTGGAAGGAAATTTGTGGCTCATTTCAGATTCCAGAACTTTCTGCCACAGAAATGTGAGGAACATGTGTTTTTTTAGCCACATTTTGAGGTTTGCAAAGGATTCTGGGTAACAGAACCTGGTCAGAGCCCCACAAGTCATCCCATCTTGGATTCCCCTAGGTCTCTAGTTTTCAAAAATGCACAGGTTTGGTAGGTTTCCCTAGGTGCCGGCTGAGCTAGAGGCCAAAATCCACAGGTAGGCACTTTGCAAAAAACACCTCTGTTTTCTTTAAAAAAATGTGATGTGTGCACGTTGCGTTTTGGGGCATTTCCTGTCGCGGGCACTAGGCCTACCCACGCAAGTGAGGTATCATTTTTATCGGGAGACTTGGGGGAACGCTGGGTGGAAGGAAATTTGTGGCTCCTCTCAGATTCCAGAACTTTCTGCCACAGAAATGTGAGGAACATGTGTTTTTTTAACCAAATTTTGAGGTTTGCAAAGGATTCTGGGTAACAGAACCTGGTCAGAGCCCCACAAGTCACCCCATCTTGGATTCCCCTAGGTCTCTAGTTTTCAGAAATGCACAGGTTTGGTAGGTTTCCCTAGGTGCCGGCTGAGCTAGAGGCCAAAATCTACAGGTAGGCACTTTGCAAAAAACAGCTCTGTTTTCTGTGATGTGTCCACGTTGTGTTTTGGGGCATATCCTGTCGCGGGCGCTAGGCCTACCCACACAAGTGAGGTACCATTTTTATCAGGAGACTTGGGGGAACGCTGGGTGGAAGGAAATTTGTGGCTCCTCTCAGATTCCAGAACTTTCTGCCACAGAAATGTGAGGAACATGTGTTTTTTTAGCCAAATTTTGAGGTTTGCAAAGGATTCTGGGTAACAGAACCTGGTCAGAGCCCCACAAGTCATCCCATCTTGGATTCCCCTAGGTCTCTAGTTTTCAAAAATGCACAGGTTTGGTAGGTTTCCCTAGGTGCCGGCTGAGCTAGAGGCCAAAATCCACAGGTAGGCACTTTGCAAAAAACACTTCTGTTTTCTTTCAAAAAATGTGATGTGTGCACGTTGCGTTTTGGGGCATTTCCTGTCGCAGGCGCTAGGCCTACCCACACAAGTGAGGTATCATTTTCATCGGGAGACTTGGGGGAACGCTGGGTGGAAGGAAATTTGTGGCTCCTCTCAGATTCCAGAACTTTCTGCCACAGAAATGTGAGGAACATGTGTTTTTTTAGCCAAATTTTGAGGTTTGCAAAGAATTCTGGGTAACAGAACATGGTCAGAGCCCCACAAGTCACCCCATCTTGGATTCCCCTAGGTCTCAAGTTTTCAGAAATGCACAGGTTTGGTAGGTTTCCCTAGGTGCCGGCTGAGCTAGAGGCCAAAATCTACAGGTAGGCACTTTGCAAAATACAGCTCTGTTTTCTGTCAAAAAATGGGATGTGTCCACGTTGTGCTTTGGGGCATTTCCTGTCGCGGGCGCTAGGCTACCCACACAAGTGAGGTATCATTTTTATCAGGAGACTTGGGGGAATGCTGGGTGGAGGGAAATTTGTGGCTCCTCTCAGATTCCAGAACTTTCTGCCACAGAAATGTGAGGAACATGTGTTTTTTTAGCCAAATTTTGAGGTTTGCAAAGGATTCTGGGTAACAGAACCTGGTCGGAGCCCCACAAGTCACCCCATCTTGGATTCCCCTAGGTCTCCAGTTTTCAAAAATGCACAGGTTTGGTAGGTTTCCCTAGGTGCCGGCTGAGCTAGAGGCCAAAATCCACAGGTAGGCACTTTGCAAAAAACACCTCTGTTTTCTTTAAAAAAATGTGATGTGTGCACGTTGCGTTTTGGGGCATTTCCTGTCGCGGGCGCTAGGCCTACCCACACAAGTGAGGTATCATTTTTATCGGGAGACTTGGGGGAACGCTGGGTGGAAGGAAATTTGTGGCTCCTCTCAGATTCCAGAACTTTCTGCCACAGAAATGTGAGGAACATGTATTTTTTTAGCCCAATTTTGAGGTTTGCAAAGGATTCTGGGTAACATAACCTGGTTAGAGCCCCACAAGTCACCCCATCTTGGATTCCCCTAGGTCTCTAGTTTTCAGAAATGCACAGGTTTGGTAGGTTTCCCTAGGTGCCGGCTGTGCTAGAGGCCAAAATCTACAGGTAGGCACTTTGCAAAAAACAGCTCTGTTTTCTGTGATGTGTCCACGTTGTGTTTTGGGGCATATCCTGTCGCGGGCGCTAGGCCTACCCACACAAGTGAGGTACCATTTTTATCGGGAGACTTGGGGGAACGCTTGGTGGAAGGAAATTTGTGGCTCCTTTCAGATTCCAGAACTTTCTGCCACAGAAATGTGAGGAACATGTGTTTTTTTAGCCACATTTTGAGGTTTGCAAAGGATTCTGGGTAACAGAACCTGGTCAGAGCCCCACAAGTCATCCCATCTTGGATTCCCCTAGGTCTCTAGTTTTCAAAAATGCACAGGTTTGGTAGGTTTCCCTTAGTGCCGGCTGAGCTAGAGGCCAAAATCCACAGGTAGGCACTTTGCAAAAAACACCTCTGTTTTCTTTAAAAAAATGTGATGTGTGCACGTTGCGTTTTGGGGCATTTCCTGTCGCGGGCACTAGGCCTACCCACGCAAGTGAGGTATCATTTTTATCGGGAGACTTGGGGGAACGCTGGGTGGAAGGAAATTTGTGGCTCCTCTCAGATTCCAGAACTTTCTGCCACAGAAATGTGAGGAACATGTGTTTTTTTAGCCAAATTTTGAGGTTTGCAAAGGATTCTGGGTAACAGAACCTGGTTAGAGCCCCACAAGTCACCCAAACTTGGATTCCCCTAGGTCTCTAGTTTTCAGAAATGCACAGGTTTGGTAGGTTTCCCTAGGTGCCGGCTGAGCTAGAGGCCAAAATCCACAGGTAGGCACTTTGCAAAAAACACCTCTGTTTTCTTTCAAAAAATGTGATGTGTGCACGTTGCGTTTTGGGGCATTTCCTGTCGCAGGCGCTAGGCCTACCCACACAAGTGAGGTATCATTTTTATCGGGAGACTTGGGGGAATGCTGGGTGGAAGGAAATTTGTGGCTCCTCTCAGATTCCAGAACTTTCTGCCACAGAAATGTGAGGAACATGTGTTTTTTTAGCCAAATTTTGAGGTTTGCAAAGGATTCTGGGTAACAGAACCTGGTTAGAGCCCCACAAGTCACCCAAACTTGGATTCCCCTAGGTCTCTAGTTTTCAGAAATGCACAGGTTTGGTAGGTTTCCCTAGGTGCCGGCTGAGCTAGAGGCCAAAATCTACAGGTAGGCACTTTGCAAAATACAGCTCTGTTTTCTGTCAAAAAATGGGATGTGTCCACGTTCTGCTTTGGGGCATTTCCTGTCGCGGGCGCTAGGCTACCCACACAAGTGAGGTATCATTTTTATCAGGAGACTTGGGGGAATGCTGGGTGGAGGGAAATTTGTGGCTCCTCTCAGATTCCAGAACTTTCTGCCACAGAAATGTGAGGAACATGTGTTATTTTAGCCAAATTTTGAGGTTTGCAAAGGATTCTGGGTAACAGAACCTGGTCAGAGCCCCACAAGTCACCCCATCTTGGATTCCCCTAGGTCTCTAGTTTTCAGAAATGCACAGGTTTGGTAGGTTTCCCTAGGTGCCGGCTGAGCTAGAGGCCAAAATCTACAGGTACGCACTTTGCAAAAAACTGCTCTGTTTTCTGTGATGTGTCCACGTTGTGTTTTGGGGCATATCCTGTCGCGGGCGCTAGGCCTACCCACACAAGTGAGGTACCATTTTTATCGGGAGACTTGGGGGAACGCTGGGTGGAAGGAAATTTGTGGCTCCTCTCAGATTCCAGAACTTTCTGCCACAGAAATGTGAGGAACATGTGTTTTTTTAACCAAATTTTGAGGTTTGCAAAGGATTCTGGGTAACAGAACCTGGTCAGAGCCCCACAAGTCACCCCATCTTGGATTCCCCTGGGTCTCTAGTTTTCAGAAATGCACAGGTTTGGTAGGTTTCCCTAGGTGCCGGCTGAGCTAGAGGCCAAAATCTACAGGTAGGCACTTTGCAAAATACAGCTCTGTTTTCTGTCAAAAAATGGGATGTGTCCATGTTGTCCTTTGGGACATTTCCTGTCGCGGGCGCTAGGCCGACCCACACAAGTTAGGTATCATTTTTATCGGGAGACTTGGGGGAACGCTGGGTGGAAGGAAATTTGTGCCTCCTCTCAGATTCCAGAACTTTCTGCCACAGAAATGTTAGGAACATGTGTTTTTTTAGCCAAATTTTGAGGTTTGCAAAGGATTCTGGGTAACAGAACCTGGTCACAGCCCCACAAGTCACCCCATCTTGGATTCCCCTAGGTCTCCAGTTTTCAAAAATGCACAGGTTTGGTAGGTTTCCCTAGGTGCCGGCTGAGCTAGAGGCCAAAATCCACAGGTAGGCACTTTGCAAAAAACACCTCTGTTTTCTTTAAAAAAATGTGATGTGTGCACGTTGCGTTTTGGGGCATTTCCTGTCGCGGGCGCTAGGCCTACCCACACAAGTGAGGTATCATTTTTATCGGGAGACTTGGGGGAACGCTGGGTGGAAGGAAATTTGTGGCTCCTCTCAGATTCCAGAACTTTCTGCCACAGAAATGTGAGGAACATGTATATTTTTAGGCAAATTTTGAGGTTTGCAAAGGATTCTGGGTAACAGAACCTGGTTAGAGCCCCACAAGTCACCCCAACTTGGATTCCCCTAGGTCTCTAGTTTTCAGAAATGCACAGGTTTGGTAGGTTTCCCTAGGTGCCGGCTGAGCTAGAGGCCAAAATCTACAGGTAGGCACTTTGCAAAAAACAGCTCTGTTTTCTGTGATGTGTCCACGTTGTGTTTTGGGGCATATCCTGTCGCGGGCGCTAGGCCTACCCACACAAGTGAGGTACCATTTTTATCGGGAGACTTGGGGAAACGCTTGGTGGAAGGAAATTTGTGGCTCCTTTCAGATTCCAGAACTTTCTGCCACAGAAATGGGAGGAACATGTGTTTTTTTAGCCACATTTTGAGGTTTGCAAAGGATTCTGGGTAACAGAACCTGGTCAGAGCCCCACAAGTCATCCCATCTTGGATTCCCCTAGGTCTCTAGTTTTCAAAAATGCACAGGTTTGGTAGGTTTCCCTAGGTGCCGGCTGAGCTAGAGGCCAAAATCCACAGGTAGGCACTTTGCAAAAAACACCTCTGTTTTCTTTAAAAAAATGTGATGTGTGCACGTTGCGTTTTGGGGCATTTCCTGTCGCGGGCACTAGGCCTACCCACGCAAGTGAGGTATCATTTTTATCGGGAGACTTGGGGGAACGCTGGGTGGAAGGAAATTTGTGGCTCCTCTCAGATTCCAGAACTTTCTGCCACAGAAATGTGAGGAACATGTGTTTTTTAACCAAATTTTGAGGTTTGCAAAGGATTCTGGGTAACAGAACCTGGTCAGAGCCCCACAAGTCACCCCATCTTGGATTCCCCTAGGTCTCTAGTTTTCAGAAATGCACAGGTTTGGTAGGTTTCCCTAGGTGCCGGCTGAGCTAGAGGCCAAAATCTAAAGGTAGCCACTTTGCAAAATACAGCTCTGTTTTCTGTCAAAAAATGGGATGTGTCCATGTTGTCCTTTGGGACATTTCCTGTCGCGGGCGCTAGGCCGACCCACACAAGTGAGGTATCATTTTTATCGGGAGACTTGGGGGAACGCTGGGTGGAAGGAAATTTGTGCCTCCTCTCAGATTCCAGAACTTTCTGCCACAGAAATGTTAATAACATGTGTTTTTTTAGCCAAATTTTGAGGTTTGCAAAGGATTCTGGGTAACAGAACCTGGTCAGAGCCCCACAAGTCACCCCATCTTGGATTCCCCTAGGTCTCTAGTTTTCAGAAATGCACAGGTTTGGTAGGTTTCCCTAGGTGCCGGCTGAGCTAGAGGCCAAAATCTACAGGTAGGCACTTTGCAAAAAACAGCTCTGTTTTCTGTGATGTGTCCACGTTGTGTTTTGGGGCATATCCTGTCGCGGGCGCTAGGCCTACCCACACAAGTGAGGTACCATTTTTATCGGGAGACTTGGGGGAACGCTGGGTGGAAGGAAATTTGTGGCTCCTCTCAGATTCCAGAACTTTCTGCCACAGAAATGTGAGGAACATGTGTTTTTTTAGCCACATTTTTTAGGTTTGCAAAGGATTCTGGGTAACAGAACCTGGTCAGAGCCCCACAAGTCATCCCATCTTGGATTCCCCTAGGTCTCTAGTTTTCAAAAATGCACAGGTTTGGTAGGTTTCCCTAGGTGCCGGCTGAGCTAGAGGCCAAAATCCACAGGTAGGCACTTTGCAAAAAACACCTCTGTTTTCTTTCAAAAAATGTGATGTGTGCACGTTGCGTTTTGGGGCATTTCCTGTCGTGGGCGCTAGGCCTACCCACACAAGTGAGGTATCATTTTTATCGGGAGACTTGGGGGAACGCTGGGTGGAAGGAAATTTGTGGCTCCTCTCAGATTCCAGAACTTTCTGCCACAGAAATGTGAGGAACATGTGTTTTTTTAGCCAAATTTTGAGGTTTGCAAAGGATTCTGGGTAACAGAACCTGGTCAGAGCCCCACAAGTCATCCCATCTTGGATTCCCCTAGGTCTCTAGTTTTCAAAAATGCACAGGTTTGGTAGGTTTCCCTAGGTGCCGGCTGAGCTAGAGGCCAAAATCCCCAGGTAGGCACTTTGCAAAAAACACCTCTGTTTTCTTTCAAAAAATGTGATGTGTGCACGTTGCGTTTTGGGGCATTTACTGTCGCGGGCACTAGGCCTACCCACACAAGTGAGGTATCATTTTTATCGGGAGACTTGGGGGAACGCTGGGTGGAAGGAAATTTGTGGCTCCTCTCAGATTCCAGAACTTTCTGCCACAGAAATGTGAGGAACATGTGTTTTTTTAACCAAATTTTGAGGTTTGCAAAGGATTCTGGGTAACAGAACCTGGTCAGAGCCCCACAAGTCACCCCATCTTGGATTCCCCTAGGCCTCTAGTTTTCAGAAATGCACAGGTTTGGTAGGTTTCCCTAGGTGCCGGCTGAGCTAGAGGCCAAAATCTACAGGTAGGCACTTTGCAAAATACAGCTCTGTTTTCTATCAAAAAATGGGATGTGTCCACGTTGTCCTTTGGGGCATTTCCTGTCACGGGCGCTAGGCCGACCCACACAAGTGAGGTATCATTTTTATCGGGAGACT
Source organism: Pleurodeles waltl (assembly GCF_031143425.1). Classification (NCBI taxonomy): domain Eukaryota; kingdom Metazoa; phylum Chordata; class Amphibia; order Caudata; family Salamandridae; genus Pleurodeles; species Pleurodeles waltl. The sequence continues at coordinate 843,859,057 of NC_090443.1, forward strand.
TGGGGGAACGCTGGGTAGAAGGAAATTTGTGCCTCCTCTCAGATTCCAGAACTTTCTGCCACAGAAATGTTAGGAACATGTGTTTTTTTAGCCAAATTTTGAGGTTTGCAAAGGATTCTGGGTAACAGAACCTGGTCAGAGCCCCACAAGTCACCCCATCTTGGATTCCCCTAGGTCTCTAGTTTTCAGAAATGCACAGGTTTGGTAGGTTTCCCTAGGTGCCGGCTGAGCTAGAGGCCAAAATCCACAGGTAGGCACTTTACAAAAAACACCACTGTTTTCTTTCAAAAAATTTGATGTGTGCACGTTGCGTTTTGGGGCATTTCCTGTCGCGGGCGCTAGGCCTACCCACACAAGTGAGGTATCATTTTTATCAGGAGACTTGGGGGAACGCTGGGTGGAAGGAAATTTGTGGCTCCTCTCAGATTCCAGAACTTTCTGCCACAGAAATGTGAGGAACATGTGTTTTTTTAACCAAATTTTGAGGTTTGCAAAGGATTCTGGGTAACAGAACCTGGTCAGAGCCCCACAAGTCACCCCATCTTGGATTCCCCAAGGTCTCTAGTTTTCAGAAATGCACAGGTTTGGTAGGTTTCCCTAGGTGCCGGCTGAGCTAGAGGCCAAAATCTACAGGTAGGCACTTTGCAAAATACAGCTCTGTTTTCTGTCAAAAAATGGGATGTGTCCACGTTGTGCTTTGGGGCATTTCCTGTCGCGGGCGCTAGGCTACCCACACAAGTGAGGTATCATTTTTATCAGGAGACTTGGGGGAATGCTGGGTGGAGGGAAATTTGTGGCTCCTCTCAGATTCCAGAACTTTCTGCCACAGAAATGTGAGGAACATGTGTTTTTTTAGCCAAATTTTGAGGTTTGCAAAGGATTCTGGGTAACAGAACCTGGTCAGAGCCTCACTGTCACCCCATCTTGGATTCCCCTAGGCCTCTAGTTTTCAGAAATGCACAGGTTTGGTAGGTTTCCCTAGGTGCCGGCGAGCTAGAGGCCAAAATCTACAGGTAGGCACTTTGCAAAATACAGCTCTGATTTCTGTCAAAAAATGGGATGTGTCCACGTTGTCCTTTGGGGCATTTCCTGTCGCGGGCGCTAGGCCGACCCACACAAGTGAGGTATCATTTTTATCGGGAGACTTGGGGGAACGCTGGGTAGAAGGAAATTTGTGCCTCCTCTCAGATTCCAGAACTTTCTGCCACAGAAATGTTAGGAACATGTGTTTTTTTAGCCAAATTTTGAGGTTTGCAAAGGATTCTGGGTAACAGAACCTGGTCGGAGCCCCACAAGTCACCCCATCTTGGATTCCCCTAGGTCTCTAGTTTTCAGAAATGCACAGGTTTGGTAGGTTTCCCTAGGTGCCGGCTGAGCTAGAGGCCAAAATCTACAGGTAGGCACTTTGCAAAAAACAGCTCTGTTTTCTGTGATGTGTCCACGTTGTGTTTTGGGGCATATCCTGTCGCGGGCGCTAGGCCTACCCACACAAGTGAGGTACCATTTTTATCGGGAGACTTGGGGGAACGCTGGGTGGAAGGAAATTTGTGGCTCCTCTCAGATTCCAGAACTTTCTGCCACAGAAATGTGAGGAACATGTGTTTTTTTAGCCAAATTTTGAGGTTTGCAAAGGATTCTGGGTAACAGAACCTGGTCAGAGCCCCACAAGTCATCCCATCTTGGATTCCCCTAGGTCTCTAGTTTTCAAAAATGCACAGGTTTGGTAGGTTTCCCTAGGTGCCGGCTGAGCTAGAGGCCAAAATCCACAGGTAGGCACTTTGCAAAAAACACCTCTTTTTTCTTTCAAAAAATGTGATGTGTGCACGTTGCGTTTTGGGGCATTTCCTGTCGCGGGCGCTAGGCCTACCCACACAAGTGAGGTATCATTTTTATCGGGAGAATTGGGGGAACGCTGGGTGGAAGGAAATTTGTGGCTCCTCTCAGATTCCAGAACTTTCTGCCACAGAAATGTGAGGAACATGTATTTTTTTAGCCAAATTTTGAGGTTTGCAAAGGATTCTGGGTAACAGAACCTGGTTAGAGCCCCACAAGTCACCCCATCTTGGATTCCCCTAGGTCTCTAGTTTTCAGAAATGCACAGGTTTGGTAGGTTTCCCTAGGTGCCGGCTGAGCTAGAGGCCAAAATCTACAGGTAGGCACTTTGCAAAAAACAGCTCTGTTTTCTGTGATGTGTCCACGTTGTGTTTTGGGGCATATCCTGTCGCGGGCGCTAGGCCTACCCACACAAGTGAGGTACCATTTTTATCGGGAGACTTGGGGGAACGCTTGGTGGAAGGAAATTTGTGGCTCCTTTCAGATTCCAGAACTTTCTGCCACAGAAATGTGAGGAACATGTGTTTTTTTAGCCACATTTTGAGGTTTGCAAAGGATTCTGGGTAACAGAACCTGGTCAGAGCCCCACAAGTCATCCCATCTTGGATTCCCCTAGGTCTCTAGTTTTCAAAAATGCACAGGTTTGGTAGGTTTCCCTAGGTGCCGGCTGAGCTAGAGGCCAAAATCCACAGGTAGGCACTTTGCAAAAAACATCTCTGTTTTCTTTAAAAAAATGTGATGTGTGCACGTTGCGTTTTGGGGCATTTCCTGTCGCGGGCACTAGGCCTACCCACGCAAGTGAGGTATCATTTTTATCGGGAGACTTGGGGGAACGCTGGGAGGAAGGAAATTTGTGGCTCCTCTCAGATTCCAGAACTTTCTGCCACAGAAATGTGAGGAACACGTGTTTTTTTATCCAAATTGTGAGGTTTGCAAAGGATTCTGGGTAACAGAACCTGGTCTGAGCCCCACAAGTCACCCCATCTTGGATTCTCCTAGGTCTCTAGTTTTCAGAAATGCACAGGTTTGGTAGGTTTCCCTAGGTGCCGGCTGAGCTAGAGGCCAAAATCTACAGGTAGGCACTTTGCAAAATACAGCTCTGTTTTCTGTCAAAAAATGGGATGTGTCCATGTTGTCCTTTGGGACATTTCCTGTCGCGGGCGCTAGGCCGACCCACACAAGTGAGGTATCATTTTTATCGGGAGACTTGGGGGAACGCTGGGTGGAAGGAAATTTGTGCCTCCTCTCAGATTCCAGAACTTTCTGCCACAGAAATGTTAGGAACATGTGTTTTTTTAGCCAAATTTTGAGGTTTGCAAAGGATTCTGGGTAACAGAACCTGGTCAGAGCCCCACAAGTCACCCCATCTTGGATTCCCCTAGGTCTCTAGTTTTCAGAAATGCACAGGTTTCGTAGGTTTCCCTAGGTGCCGGCTGAGCTAGAGGCCAAAATCTACAGGTAGGCACTTTGCAAAAAACAGCTCTGTTTTCTGTGATGTGTCCACGTTGTGTTTTGGGGCATATCCTGTCGCGGGCGCTAGGCCTACCCACACAAGTGAGGTACCATTTTTATCGGGAGACTTGGGGGAACGCTGGGTGGAAGGAAATTTGTGGCTCCTCTCAGATTCCAGAACTTTCTGCCACAGAAATGTGAGGAACATGTGTTTTTTTAGCCAAATTTGTTAGGTTTGCAAAGGATTCTGGGTAACAGAACCTGGTCAGAGCCCCACAAGTCATCCCATCTTGGATTCCCCTAGGTCTCTAGTTTTAAAAAATGCACAGGTTTGGTAGGTTTCCCTAGGTGCCGGCTGAGCTAGAGGCCAAAATCCACAGGTAGGCACTTTGCAAAAAACACCTCTGTTTTCTTTAAAAAAATGTGATGTGTGCACGTTGCGTTTTGGGGCATTTCCTGTCGCGGGCGCTAGGCCTACCCACACAAGTGAGGTATCATTTTTATCGGGAGACTTAGGGGAACGCTGGGTGGAAGGGAATTTGTGGCTCCTCTCAGATTCCAGAACTTTCTGCCACAGAAATGTGAGGAACATGTGTTTTTTTAGCCAAATTTTGAGGTTTGCAAAGGATTCTGGGTAACAGAACCTGGTCAGAGCCCCACAAGTCATCCCATCTTGGATTCCCCTAGGTCTCTAGTTTTCAAAAATGCACAGGTTTGGTAGGTTTCCCTAGGTGCCGGCTGAGCTAGAGGCCAAAATCCCCAGGTAGGCACTTTGCAAAAAACACCTCTGTTTTCTTTCAAAAAATGTGATGTGTGCACGTTGCGTTTTGGGGCATTTACTGTCACGGGCACTAGGCCTACCCACACAAGTGAGGTATCATTTTTATCGGGAGACTTGGGGGAACGCTGGGTGGAAGGAAATTTGTGGCTCCTCTCAGATTCCAGAACTTTCTGCCACAGAAATGTGAGGAACATGTGTTTTTTTAACCAAATTTTGAGGTTTGCAAAGGATTCTGGGTAACAGAACCTGGTCAGAGCCCCACAAGTCACCCCATCTTGGATTCCCCTAGGCCTCTAGTTTTCAGAAATGCACAGGTTTGGTAGGTTTCCCTAGGTGCCGGCTGAGCTAGAGGCCAAAATCTACAGGTAGGCACTTTGCAAAATACAGCTCTGTTTTCTGTCAAAAAATGGGATGTGTCCACGTTGTCCTTTGGGGCATTTCCTGTCGCGGGCGCTAGGCCGACCCACACAAGTGAGGTATCATTTTTATCGGGAGACTTGGGGGAACGCTGGGTAGAAGGAAATTTGTGCCTCCTCTCAGATTCCAGAACTTTCTGCCACAGAAATGTTAGGAACATGTGTTTTTTTAGCCAAATTTTGAGGATTGCAAAGGATTCTGGGTAACAGAACCTGGTCAGAGCCCCACAAGTCACCCCATCTTGGATTCCCCTAGGTCTCTAGTTTTCAGAAATGCACAGGTTTGGTAGGTTTCCCTAGGTGCCGGCTGAGCTAGAGGCCAAAATCTACAGGTAGGCACTTTGCAAAAAACACCTCTGTTTTCTGTGATGTGTCCACGTTGTGTTTTGGGGCATATCCATTCGCGGGCGCTAGGCCTACCCACACAAGTGAGGTACCATTTTTATCGGGAGACTTGGGGGAACGCTGGGTGGAAGGAAATTTGTGGCTCCTCTCAGATTCCAGAACTTTCTGCCACAGAAATGTGAGGAACATGTGTTTTTTTAGCCAAATTTTTTAGGTTTGCAAAGGATTCTGGGTAACAGAACCTGGTCAGAGCCCCACAAGTCATCCCATCTTGGATTCCCCTAGGTCTCTAGTTTTCAAAAATGCACAGGTTTGGTAGGTTTCCCTAGGTGCCGGCTGAGCTAGAGGCCAAAATCCACAGGAAGGCACTTTGCAAAAAACACCTCTGTTTTCTTTCAAAAAATGTGATGTGTGCACGTTGCGTTTTGGGGCATTTCCTGTCGCGAGCGCTAGGCCTACCCACACAAGTGAGGTATCATTTTTATCGGGAGACTTGGGGGAACGCTGGGTGGAAGGAAATTTGTGGCTCCTCTCAGATTCCAGAACCTTCTGCCACAGAAATGTGAGGAACATGTGTTTTTTTAGCCAAATTTTGAGGTTTGCAAAGGATTCTGGGTAACAGAACCTGGTCAGAGCCCCACAAGTCATCCCATCTTGGATTCCCCTAGGTCTCTAGTTTTCAAAAATGCACAGGTTTGGTAGGTTTCCCTAGGTGCCGGCTGAGCTAGAGGCCAAAATCCACAGGTAGGCAGTTTGTAAAAAACACCTCTGTTTTCTTTCAAAAAATGTGATGTGTGCACGTTGCGTTTTGGGGCATTTACTGTCGCGGGCACTAGGCCTACCCACACAAGTGAGGTATCATTTTTATCGGGAGACTTGGGGGAACGCTGGGTGGAAGGAAATTTGTGGCTCCTCTCAGATTCCAGAACTTTCTGCCACAGAAATGTGAGGAACATGTGTTTTTTTAACCAAATGTTGAGGTTTGCAAAGGATTCTGGGTAACAGAACCTGGTCAGAGCCCCACAAGTCACCCCATCTTGGATTCCCCTAGGCCTCTAGTTTTCAGAAATGCACAGGTTTGGCAGGTTTCCCTAGGTGCCGGCTGAGCTAGAGGCCAAAATCTACAGGTAGGCACTTTGCAAAATACAGCTCTGTTTTCTGTCAAAAAATGGGATGTGTCCACGTTGTCCTTTGGGGCATTTCCTATCGCGGGCGCTAGGCCGACCCACACAAGTGAGGTATCATTTTTATCGGGAGACTTGGGGGAATGCTGGGTAGAAGGAAATTTGTGCCTCCTCTCAGATTCCAGAACTTTCTGCCACAGAAATGTTAGGAACATGTGTTTTTTTAGCCAAATTTTGAGGTTTGCAAAGGATTCTGGGTAACAGAACCTGGTCGGAGCCCCACAAGTCACCCCATCTTGGATTCCCCTCGGTCTCTAGTTTTCAGAAATGCACAGGTTTGGTAGGTTTCCCTAGGTGCCGGCTGAGCTAGAGGCCAAAATCTACAGGTAGGCACTTTGCAAAAAACAGCTCTGTTTTCTGTGATGTGTCCACGTTGTGTTTTGGGGCATATCCTGTCGCGGGCGCTAGGCCTACCCACACAAGTGAGGTACCATTTTTATCAGGAGACTTGGGGGAACGCTGGGTGGAAGGAAATTTGTGGCTCCTCTCAGATTCCAGAACTTTCTGCCACAGAAATGTGAGGAACATGTGTTTTTTTAGCCAAATTTTGAGGTTTGCAAAGGATTCTGGGTAACAGAACCTGGTCAGAGCCCCACAAGTCATCCCATCTTGGATTCCCCTAGGTCTCTAGTTTTCAAAAATGCACAGGTTTGGTAGGTTTCCCTAGGTGCCGGCTGAGCTTGAGGCCAAAATCCACAGGTATGCACTTTGCAAAAAACACCTCTGTTTTCTTTCAAAAAATGTGATGTGTGCACGTTGCGTTTTGGGGCATTTCCTGTCGCAGGCGCTAGGCCTACCCACACAAGTGAGGTATCATTTTTATCGGGAGACTTGGGGGAACGCTGGGTGGAAGGAAATTTGTGGCTCCTCTCAGATTCCAGAACTTTCTGCCACAGAAATGTGAGGAACATGTGTTTTTTTAGCCAAATTTTGAGGTTTGCAAAGAATTCTGGGTAACAGAACGTGGTCAGAGCCCCACAAGTCACCCCATCTTGGATTCCCCTAGGTCTCTAGTTTTAAAAAATGCACAGGTTTGGTAGGTTTCCCTAGGTGCCAGCTGAGCTAGAGGCCAAAATCCACAGGTAGGCACTTTGCAAAAAACACCTCTGTTTTCTTTAAAAAAATGTGATGTGTGCACGTTGCGTTTTGGGGCATTTCCTGTCGCGGGCGCTAGGCCTACCCACACAAGTGAGGTATCATTTTTATCCGGAGACTTGGGGGAACGCTGGGTGGAAGGAAATTTGTGGCTCCTCTCAGATTCCAGAACTTTCTGCCACAGAAATGTGAGGAACATGTGGTTTTTTTAGCCAAATTTTGAGGTTTGCAAAGGATTCTGGGTAACAGAACCTGGTCAGAGCCCCACAAGTCACCCCATCTTGGATTCCCCTAGGTCTCTAGTTTTAAAAAATGCACAGGTTTGGTAGGTTTCCCTAGGTGCCAGCTGAGCTAGAGGCCAAAATCCACAGGTAGGCACTTTGCAAAAAACACCTCTGTTTTCTTTAAAAAAATGTGATGTGTGCACGTTGCGTTTTGGGGCATTTCCTGTCGCGGGCGCTAGGCCTACCCACACAAGTGAGGTATCATTTTTATCCGGAGACTTGGGGGAACGCTGGGTGGAAGGAAATTTGTGCCTCCTCTCAGATTCCAGAACTTTCTGCCACAGAAATGTTAGGAACATATGTTTTTTTGGCCAAATTTTGAGGTTTGCAAAGGATTCTGGGTAACAGAACGTGGTCAGAGCCCCACAAGTCACCCCATCTTGGATTCCCCTAGGTCTCTAGTTTTCAAAAATGCACAGGTTTGGTAGGTTTCACTAGGTGCCGGCTGAGCTAGAGGCCAAAATCCACAGGTAGGCACTTTGCAAAAAACACCTCTGTTTTCTTTCAAAAAATGTGATGTGTGCACGTTGCGTTTTGGGGCATTTACTGTCGCGGGCACTAGGCCTACCCACACAAGTGAGGTATCATTTTTATCGGGAGACTTGGGGGAATGCTGGGTAGAAGGAAATTTGTGCCTCCTCTCAGATTCCAGAACTTTCTGCCACAGAAATGTTAGGAACATGTGTTTTTTTAGCCAAATTTTGAGGTTTGCAAAGGATTCTGGGTAACAGAACCTGGTCGGAGCCCCACAAGTCACCCCATCTTGGATTCCCCTCGGTCTCTAGTTTTCAGAAATGCACAGGTTTGGTAGGTTTCCCTTGGTGCCGGCTGAGCTAGAGGCCAAAATCTACAGGTAGGCACTTTGCAAAAAACAGCTCTGTTTTCTGTGATGTGTCCACGTTGTGTTTTGGGGCATATCCTGTCGCGGGCGCTAGGCCTACCCACACAAGTGAGGTACCATTTTTATCAGGAGACTTGGGGGAACGCTGGGTGGAAGGAAATTTGTGGCTCCTCTCAGATTCCAGAACTTTCTGCCACAGAAATGTGAGGAACATGTGTTTTTTTAGCCAAATTTTGAGGTTTGCAAAGAATTCTGGGTAACAGAACGTGGTCAGAGCCCCACAAGTCACCCCATCTTGGATTCCCCTAGGTCTCTAGTTTTAAAAAATGCACAGGTTTGGTAGGTTTCCCTAGGTGCCAGCTGAGCTAGAGGCCAAAATCCACAGGTAGGCACTTTGCAAAAAACACCTCTGTTTTCTTTAAAAAAATGTGATGTGTGCACGTTGCGTTTTGGGGCATTTCCTGTCGCGGGCGCTAGGCCTACCCACACAAGTGAGGTATCATTTTTATCCGGAGACTTGGGGGAACGCTGGGTGGAAGGAAATTTGTGCCTCCTCTCAGATTCCAGAACTTTCTGCCACAGAAATGTTAGGAACATATGTTTTTTTGGCCAAATTTTGAGGTTTGCAAAGGATTCTGGGTAACAGAACGTGGTCAGAGCCCCACAAGTCACCCCATCTTGGATTCCCCTAGGTCTCTAGTTTTCAAAAATGCACAGGTTTGGTAGGTTTCACTAGGTGCCGGCTGAGCTAGAGGCCAAAATCCACAGGTAGGCACTTTGCAAAAAACACCTCTGTTTTCTTTCAAAAAATGTGATGTGTGCACGTTGCGTTTTGGGGCATTTACTGTCGCGGGCACTAGGCCTACCCACACAAGTGAGGTATCATTTTTATCGGGAGACTTGGGGGAATGCTGGGTAGAAGGAAATTTGTGCCTCCTCTCAGATTCCAGAACTTTCTGCCACAGAAATGTTAGGAACATGTGTTTTTTTAGCCAAATTTTGAGGTTTGCAAAGGATTCTGGGTAACAGAACCTGGTCGGAGCCCCACAAGTCACCCCATCTTGGATTCCCCTCGGTCTCTAGTTTTCAGAAATGCACAGGTTTGGTAGGTTTCCCTTGGTGCCGGCTGAGCTAGAGGCCAAAATCTACAGGTAGGCACTTTGCAAAAAACAGCTCTGTTTTCTGTGATGTGTCCACGTTGTGTTTTGGGGCATATCCTGTCGCGGGCGCTAGGCCTACCCACACAAGTGAGGTACCATTTTTATCAGGAGACTTGGGGGAACGCTGGGTGGAAGGAAATTTGTGGCTCCTCTCAGATTCCAGAACTTTCTGCCACAGAAATGTGAGGAACATGTGTTTTTTTAGCCAAATTTTGAGGTTTGCAAAGGATTCTGGGTAACAGAACCTGGTCAGAGCCCCACAAGTCATCCCATCTTGGATTCCCCTAGGTCTCTAGTTTTCAAAAATGCACAGGTTTGGTAGGTTTCCCTAGGTGCCGGCTGAGCTAGAGGCCAAAATCCACAGGTAGGCACTTTGCAAAAAACACCTCTGTTTTCTTTCAAAAAATGTGATGTGTGCACGTTGCGTTTTGGGGCATTTCCTGTCGCAGGCGCTAGGCCTACCCACACAACAGAGGTATCATTTTTATCGGGAGACTTGGGGGAACGCTGGGTGGAAGGAAATTTGTGGCTCCTCTCAGATTCCAGAACTTTCTGCCACAGAAATGTGAGGAACATGTGTTTTTTTAGCCAAATTTTGACGTTTGCAAAGAATTCTGGGTAACAGAACGTGGTCAGAGCCCCACAAGTCACCCCATCTTGGATTCCCCTAGGTCTCTAGTTTTAAAAAATGCACAGGTTTGGTAGGTTTCCCTAGGTGCCAGCTGAGCTAGAGGCCAAAATCCACAGGTAGGCACTTTGCAAAAAACACCTCTGTTTTCTTTAAAAAAATGTGATGTGTGCACGTTGCGTTTTGGGGCATTTCCTGTCGCGGGCGCTAGGCCTACCCACACAAGTGAGGTATCATTTTTATCCGGAGACTTGGGGGAACGCTGGGTGGAAGGAAATTTGTGGCTCCTCTCAGATTCCAGAACTTTCTGCCACAGAAATGTGAGGAACATGTGGTTTTTTTAGCCAAATTTTGAGGTTTGCAAAGGATTCTGGGTAACAGAACCTGGTCAGAGCCCCACAATTCACCCCATCTTGGATTCCCCTAGGTCTCTAGTTTTCAGAAATGCACAGGTTTGGTAGGTTTCCCTAGGTGCCGGCTGAGCTACAGGCCAAAATCTACAGGTAGGCACTTTGCAAAATACAGCTCTGTTTTCTGTCAAAAAATGGGATGTGTCCACGTTGTCCTTTGGGGCATTTCCTGTCGCGGGCGCTAGGCCGACCCACACAAGTGAGGTATCATTTTTATCGGGAGACTTGGGGGAACGCTGGGTGGAAGGAAATTTGTGCCTCCTCTCAGATTCCAGAACTTTCTGCCACAGAAATGTTAGGAACATATGTTTTTTTGGCCAAATTTTGAGGTTTGCAAAGGATTCTGGGTAACAGAACGTGGTCAGAGCCCCACAAGTCACCCCATCTTGGATTCCCCTAGGTCTCTAGTTTTCAAAAATGCACAGGTTTGGTAGGTTTCACTAGGTGCCGGCTGAGCTAGAGGCCAAAATCCACAGGTAGGCACTTTGCAAAAAACACCTCTGTTTTCTTTCAAAAAATGTGATGTGTGCACGTTGCGTTTTGGGGCATTTACTGTCGCGGGCACTAGGCCTACCCACACAAGTGAGGTATCATTTTTATCGGGAGACTTGGGGGAATGCTGGGTAGAAGGAAATTTGTGCCTCCTCTCAGATTCCAGAACTTTCTGCCACAGAAATGTTAGGAACATGTGTTTTTTTAGCCAAATTTTGAGGTTTGCAAAGGATTCTGGGTAACAGAACCTGGTCGGAGCCCCACAAGTCACCCCATCTTGGATTCCCCTCGGTCTCTAGTTTTCAGAAATGCACAGGTTTGGTAGGTTTCCCTAGGTGCCGGCTGAGCTAGAGGCCAAAATCTACAGGTAGGCACTTTGCAAAAAACAGCTCTGTTTTCTGTGATGTGTCCACGTTGTGTTTTGGGGCATATCCTGTCGCGGGCGCTAGGCCTACCCACACAAGTGAGGTACCATTTTTATCAGGAGACTTGGGGGAACGCTGGGTGGAAGGAAATTTGTGGCTCCTCTCAGATTCCAGAACTTTCTGCCACAGAAATGTGAGGAACATGTGTTTTTTTAGCCAAATTTTGAGGTTTGCAAAGGATTCTGGGTAACAGAACCTGGTCAGAGCCCCACAAGTCATCCCATCTTGGATTCCCCTAGGTCTCTAGTTTTCAAAAATGCACAGGTTTGGTAGGTTTCCCTAGGTGCCGGCTGAGCTAGAGGCCAAAATCCACAGGTAGGCACTTTGCAAAAAACACCTCTGTTTTCTTTCAAAAAATGTGATGTGTGCACGTTGCGTTTTGGGGCATTTCCTGTCGCAGGCGCTAGGCCTACCCACACAAGTGAGGTATCATTTTCATCGGGAGACTTGGGGGAACGCTGGGTGGAAGGAAATTTGTGGCTCCTCTCAGATTCCAGAACTTTCTGCCACAGAAATGTGAGGAACATGTGTTTTTTTAGCCAAATTTTGAGGTTTGCAAAGAATTCTGGGTAACAGAACCTGGTCAGAGCCCCACAAGTCACCCCATCTTGGATTCCCCTAGGTCTCTAGTTTTCAGAAATGCACAGGTTTGGTAGGTTTCCCTAGGTGCCGGCTGAGCTAGAGGCCAAAATCTACAGGTAGGCACTTTGCAAAATACAGCTCTGTTTTCTGTCAAAAAATGGGATGTGTCCACGTTGTGCTTTGGGGCATTTCCTGTCGCGGGCGCTAGGCTACCCACACAAGTGAGGTATCATTTTTATCAGGAGACTTGGGGGAATGCTGGGTGGAGGGAAATTTGTGGCTCCTCTCAGATTCCAGAACTTTCTGCCACAGAAATGTGAGGAACATGTGTTTTTTTAGCCAAATTTTGAGGTTTGCAAAGGATTCTGGGTAACAGAACCTGGTCGGAGCCCCACAAGTCACCCCATCTTGGATTCCCCTAGGTCTCCAGTTTTCAAAAATGCACAGGTTTGGTAGTTTTCCCTAGGTGCCGGCTGAGCTAGAGGCCAAAATCCACAGGTAGGCACTTTGCAAAAAACACCTCTGTTTTCTTTAAAAAAATGTGATGTGTGCACGTTGCGTTTTGGGGCATTTCCTGTCGCGGGCGCTAGGCTTACCCACACAAGTGAGGTATCATTTTTATCGGGAGACTTGGGGCAACGCTGGGTGGAAGGAAATTTGTGGCTCCTCTCAGATTCCAGAACTTTCTGCCACAGAAATGTGAGGAACATGTATATTTTTAGCCAAATTTTGAGGTTTGCAAAGGATTCTGGGTAACAGAACCTGGTTAGAGCCCCACAAGTCACCCCAACTTGGATTCCCCTAGGTCTCTAGTTTTCAGAAATGCACAGGTTTGGTAGGTTTCCCTAGGTGCCGGCTGAGCTAGAGGCCAAAATCTACAGGTAGGCACTTTGCAAAAAACAGCTCTGTTTTCTGTGATGTGTCCACGTTGTGTTTTGGGGCATATCCTGTCGCGGGCGCTAGGCCTACCCACACAAGTGAGGTACCATTTTTATCGGGAGACTTGGGGGAACGCTTGGTGGAAGGAAATTTGTGGCTCCTTTCAGATTCCAGAACTTTCTGCCACAGAAATGTGAGGAACATGTGTTTTTTTAGCCACATTTTGAGGTTTGCAAAGGATTCTGGGTAACAGAACCTGGTAAGAGCCCCACAAGTCATCCCATCTTGGATTCCCCTAGGTCTCTAGTTTTCAAAAATGCACAGGTTTGGTAGGTTTCCCTAGGTGCCGGCTGAGCTAGAGGCCAAAATCCACAGGTAGGCACTTTGCAAAAAACACCTCTGTTTTCTTTAAAAAAATGTGATGTGTGCACGTTGCGTTTTGGGGCATTTCCTGTCGCGGGCACTAGGCCTACCCACGCAAGTGAGGTATCATTTTTATCGGGAGACTTGGGGGAACGCTGGGTGGAAGGAAATTTGTGGCTCCTCTCAGATTCCAGAACTTTCTGCCACAGAAATGTGAGGAACATGTGTTTTTTTAACCAAATTTTGAGGTTTGCAAAGGATTCTGGGTAACAGAACCTGGTCAGAGCCCCACAAGTCACCCCATCTTGGATTCCCCTACGTCTCTAGTTTTCAGAAATGCACAGGTTTGGTAGGTTTCCCTAGGTGCCGGCTGAGCTAGAGGCCAAAATCTACAGGTAGGCACTTTGCAAAAAACAGCTCTGTTTTCTGTGATGTGTCCACGTTGTGTTTTGGGGCATATCCTGTCGCGGGCGCTAGGCCTACCCACACAAGTGAGGTACCATTTTTATCGGGAGACTTGGGGGAACGCTTGGTGGAAGGAAATTTGTGGCTCCTTTCAGATTCCAGAACTTTCTGCCACAGAAATGTGAGGAACATGTGTTTTTTTAGCCACATTTTGAGGTTTGCAAAGGATTCTGGGTAACAGAACCTGGTCAGAGCCCCACAAGTCATCCCATCTTGGATTCCCCTAGGTCTCTAGTTTTCAAAAATGCACAGGTTTGGTAGGTTTCCCTAGGTGCCGGCTGAGCTAGAGGCCAAAATCCACAGGTAGGTACTTTGCAAAAAACACCTCTTTTTTCTTTAAAAAAATGTGATGTGTGCACGTTGCGTTTTGGGGCATTTCCTGTCGCGGGCACTAGGCCTACCCACGCAAGTGAGGTATCATTTTTATCGGGAGACTTGGGGGAACGCTGGGTGGAAGGAAATTTGTGGCTCCTCTCAGATTCCAGAACTTTCTGCAACAGAAATATTAGGAACATGTGTTTTTTTAGCCAAATTTTGAGGTTTGCAAAGGATTCTGGGTAACATAACCTGGTTAGAGCCCCACAAGTCACCCCATCTTGGATTCCCCTAGGTCTCTAGTTTTCAGAAATGCACAGGTTTGGTAGGTTTCCCTAGGTGCCGGCTGAGCTAGAGGCCAAAATCTACAGGTAGCCACTTTGCAAAATACAGCTCTGTTTTCTGTGATGTGTCCACGTTGTGTTTTGGGGCATATCCTGTCGCGGGCGCTAGGCCTACCCACACAAGTGAGGTATCATTTTTATCGGGAGACTTGGGGAAACGCTGGGTGGAAGGAAATTTGTGGCTCCTCTCAGATTCCAGAACTTTCTGCCACAGAAATGTGAGGAACATGTGTTTTTTTAACCAAATTTTGAGGTTTGCAAAGGATTCTGGGTAACAGAACCTGGTCAGAGCACCACAAGTCACCCCATCTTGGATTCCCCTAGGTCTCTAGTTTTCAGAAATGCACAGGTTTGGTAGGTTTCCCTAGGTGCCGGCTGAGCTAGAGGCCAAAATCTACAGGTAGCCACTTTGCAAAATACAGCTCTGTTTTCTGTGATGTGTCCACGTTGTGTTTTGGGGCATATCCTGTCGCGGGCGCTAGGCCTACCCACACAAGTGAGGTACCATTTTTATCAGGAGACTTGGGGGAACGCTGGGTGGAAGGAAATTTGTGGCTCCTCTCAGATTCCAGAACTTTCTGCCACAGAAATGTGAGGAACATGTGTTTTTTTAGCCAAATTTTGAGGTTTGCAAAGGATTCTGGGTAACAGAACCTGGTCAGAGCCCCACAAGTCATCCCATCTTGGATTCCCCTAGGTCTCTAGTGTTCAAAAATGCACAGGTTTGGTAGGTTTCCCTAGGTGCCGGCTGAGCTAGAGGCCAAAATCCACAGGTAGGCACTTTGCAAAAAACACCTCTGTTTTCTTTCAAAAAATGTGATGTGTGCACGTTGCGTTTTGGGGCATTTCCTGTCGCGGGCGCTAGGCCTACCCACACAAGTGAGGTATCATTTTTATCCGGAGACTTGGGGGAACGCTGGGTGGAAGGAAATTTGTGCCTCCTCTCAGATTCCAGAACTTTCTGCCACAGAAATGTTAGGAACATATGTTTTTTTGGCCAAATTTTGAGGTTTGCAAAGGATTCTGGGTAACAGAACGTGGTCAGAGCCCCACAAGTCACCCCATCTTGGATTCCCCTAGGTCTCTAGTTTTCAAAAATGCACAGGTTTGGTAGGTTTCACTAGGTGCCGGCTGAGCTAGAGGCCAAAATCCACAGGTAGGCACTTTGCAAAAAACACCTCTGTTTTCTTTCAAAAAATGTGATGTGTGCACGTTGCGTTTTGGGGCATTTACTGTCGCGGGCACTAGGCCTACCCACACAAGTGAGGTATCATTTTTATCGGGAGACTTGGGGGAATGCTGGGTAGAAGGAAATTTGTGCCTCCTCTCAGATTCCAGAACTTTCTGCCACAGAAATGTTAGGAACATGTGTTTTTTTAGCCAAATTTTGAGGTTTGCAAAGGATTCTGGGTAACAGAACCTGGTCGGAGCCCCACAAGTCACCCCATCTTGGATTCCCCTCGGTCTCTAGTTTTCAGAAATGCACAGGTTTGGTAGGTTTCCCTTGGTGCCGGCTGAGCTAGAGGCCAAAATCTACAGGTAGGCACTTTGCAAAAAACAGCTCTGTTTTCTGTGATGTGTCCACGTTGTGTTTTGGGGCATATCCTGTCGCGGGCGCTAGGCCTACCCACACAAGTGAGGTACCATTTTTATCAGGAGACTTGGGGGAACGCTGGGTGGAAGGAAATTTGTGGCTCCTCTCAGATTCCAGAACTTTCTGCCACAGAAATGTGAGGAACATGTGTTTTTTTAGCCAAATTTTGAGGTATGCAAAGGATTCTGGGTAACAGAACCTGGTCAGAGCCCCACAAGTCATCCCATCTTGGATTCCCCTAGGTCTCTAGTTTTCAAAAATGCACAGGTTTGGTAGGTTTCCCTAGGTGCCGGCTGAGCTAGAGGCCAAAATCCACAGGTAGGCACTTTGCAAAAAACACCTCTGTTTTCTTTCAAAAAATGTGATGTGTGCACGTTGCGTTTTGGGGCATTTCCTGTCGCAGGCGCTAGGCCTACCCACACAACAGAGGTATCATTTTTATCGGGAGACTTGGGGGAACGCTGGGTGGAAGGAAATTTGTGGCTCCTCTCAGATTCCAGAACTTTCTGCCACAGAAATGTGAGGAACATGTGTTTTTTTAGCCAAATTTTGACGTTTGCAAAGAATTCTGGGTAACAGAACGTGGTCAGAGCCCCACAAGTCACCCCATCTTGGATTCCCCTAGGTCTCTAGTTTTAAAAAATGCACAGGTTTGGTAGGTTTCCCTAGGTGCCAGCTGAGCTAGAGGCCAAAATCCACAGGTAGGCACTTTGCAAAAAACA
This sequence comes from Pleurodeles waltl, assembly GCF_031143425.1. Taxonomy (NCBI): domain Eukaryota; kingdom Metazoa; phylum Chordata; class Amphibia; order Caudata; family Salamandridae; genus Pleurodeles; species Pleurodeles waltl. The sequence goes on from NC_090443.1 coordinate 843,875,667, forward strand.
CCTCTGTTTTCTTTAAAAAAATGTGATGTGTGCACGTTGCGTTTTGGGGCATTTCCTGTCGCGGGCGCTAGGCCTACCCACACAAGTGAGGTATCATTTTTATCCGGAGACTTGGGGGAACGCTGGGTGGAAGGAAATTTGTGGCTCCTCTCAGATTCCAGAACTTTCTGCCACAGAAATGTGAGGAACATGTGGTTTTTTTAGCCAAATTTTGAGGTTTGCAAAGGATTCTGGGTAACAGAACCTGGTCAGAGCCCCACAAGTCACCCCATCTTGGATTCCCCTAGGTCTCTAGTTTTCAGAAATGCACAGGTTTGGTAGGTTTCCCTAGGTGCCGGCTGAGCTACAGGCCAAAATCTACAGGTAGGCACTTTGCAAAATACAGCTCTGTTTTCTGTCAAAAAATGGGATGTGTCCACGTTGTCCTTTGGGGCATTTCCTGTCGCGGGCGCTAGGCCGACCCACACAAGTGAGGTATCATTTTTATCGGGAGACTTGGGGGAACGCTGGGTGGAAGGAAATTTGTGCCTCCTCTCAGATTCCAGAACTTTCTGCCACAGAAATGTTAGGAACATATGTTTTTTTGGCCAAATTTTGAGGTTTGCAAAGGATTCTGGGTAACAGAACGTGGTCAGAGCCCCACAAGTCACCCCATCTTGGATTCCCCTAGGTCTCTAGTTTTCAAAAATGCACAGGTTTGGTAGGTTTCACTAGGTGCCGGCTGAGCTAGAGGCCAAAATCCACAGGTAGGCACTTTGCAAAAAACACCTCTGTTTTCTTTCAAAAAATGTGATGTGTGCACGTTGCGTTTTGGGGCATTTACTGTCGCGGGCACTAGGCCTACCCACACAAGTGAGGTATCATTTTTATCGGGAGACTTGGGGGAATGCTGGGTAGAAGGAAATTTGTGCCTCCTCTCAGATTCCAGAACTTTCTGCCACAGAAATGTTAGGAACATGTGTTTTTTTAGCCAAATTTTGAGGTTTGCAAAGGATTCTGGGTAACAGAACCTGGTCGGAGCCCCACAAGTCACCTCATCTTGGATTCCCCTCGGTCTCTAGTTTTCAGAAATGCACAGGTTTGGTAGGTTTCCCTAGGTGCCGGCTGAGCTAGAGGCCAAAATCTACAGGTAGGCACTTTGCAAAAAACAGCTCTGTTTTCTGTGATGTGTCCACGTTGTGTTTTGGGGCATATCCTGTCGCGGGCGCTAGGCCTACCCACACAAGTGAGGTACCATTTTTATCAGGAGACTTGGGGGAACGCTGGGTGGAAGGAAATTTGTGGCTCCTCTCAGATTCCAGAACTTTCTGCCACAGAAATGTGAGGAACATGTGTTTTTTTAGCCAAATTTTGAGGTTTGCAAAGGATTCTGGGTAACAGAACCTGGTCAGAGCCCCACAAGTCATCCCATCTTGGATTCCCCTAGGTCTCTAGTTTTCAAAAATGCACAGGTTTGGTAGGTTTCCCTAGGTGCCGGCTGAGCTAGAGGCCAAAATCCACAGGTAGGCACTTTGCAAAAAACACCTCTGTTTTCTTTCAAAAAATGTGATGTGTGCACGTTGCGTTTTGGGGCATTTCCTGTCGCAGGCGCTAGGCCTACCCACACAAGTGAGGTATCATTTTCATCGGGAGACTTGGGGGAACGCTGGGTGGAAGGAAATTTGTGGCTCCTCTCAGATTCCAGAACTTTCTGCCACAGAAATGTGAGGAACATGTGTTTTTTTAGCCAAATTTTGAGGTTTGCAAAGAATTCTGGGTAACAGAACCTGGTCAGAGCCCCACAAGTCACCCCATCTTGGATTCCCCTAGGTCTCTAGTTTTCAGAAATGCACAGGTTTGGTAGGTTTCCCTAGGTGCCGGCTGAGCTAGAGGCCAAAATCTACAGGTAGGCACTTTGCAAAATACAGCTCTGTTTTCTGTCAAAAAATGGGATGTGTCCACGTTGTGCTTTGGGGCATTTCCTGTCGCGGGCGCTAGGCTACCCACACAAGTGAGGTATCATTTTTATCAGGAGACTTGGGGGAATGCTGGGTGGAGGGAAATTTGTGGCTCCTCTCAGATTCCAGAACTTTCTGCCACAGAAATGTGAGGAACATGTGTTTTTTTAGCCAAATTTTGAGGTTTGCAAAGGATTCTGGGTAACAGAACCTGGTCGGAGCCCCACAAGTCACCCCATCTTGGATTCCCCTAGGTCTCCAGTTTTCAAAAATGCACAGGTTTGGTAGTTTTCCCTAGGTGCCGGCTGAGCTAGAGGCCAAAATCCACAGGTAGGCACTTTGCAAAAAACACCTCTGTTTTCTTTAAAAAAATGTGATGTGTGCACGTTGCGTTTTGGGGCATTTCCTGTCGCGGGCGCTAGGCCTACCCACACAAGTGAGGTATCATTTTTATCGGGAGACTTGGGGGAACGCTGGGTGGAAGGAAATTTGTGGCTCCTCTCAGATTCCAGAACTTTCTGCCACAGAAATGTGAGGAACATGTATATTTTTAGCCAAATTTTGAGGTTTGCAAAGGATTCTGGGTAACAGAACCTGGTTAGAGCCCCACAAGTCACCCCAACTTGGATTCCCCTAGGTCTCTAGTTTTCAGAAATGCACAGGTTTGGTAGGTTTCCCTAGGTGCCGGCTGAGCTAGAGGCCAAAATCTACAGGTAGGCACTTTGCAAAAAACAGCTCTGTTTTCTGTGATGTGTCCACGTTGTGTTTTGGGGCATATCCTGTCGCGGGCGCTAGGCCTACCCACACAAGTGAGGTACCATTTTTATCGGGAGACTTGGGGGAACGCTTGGTGGAAGGAAATTTGTGGCTCCTTTCAGATTCCAGAACTTTCTGCCACAGAAATGTGAGGAACATGTGTTTTTTTAGCCACATTTTGAGGTTTGCAAAGGATTCTGGGTAACAGAACCTGGTAAGAGCCCCACAAGTCATCCCATCTTGGATTCCCCTAGGTCTCTAGTTTTCAAAAATGCACAGGTTTGGTAGGTTTCCCTAGGTGCCGGCTGAGCTAGAGGCCAAAATCCACAGGTAGGCACTTTGCAAAAAACACCTCTGTTTTCTTTAAAAAAATGTGATGTGTGCACGTTGCGTTTTGGGGCATTTCCTGTCGCGGGCACTAGGCCTACCCACGCAAGTGAGGTATCATTTTTATCGGGAGACTTGGGGGAACGCTGGGTGGAAGGAAATTTGTGGCTCCTCTCAGATTCCAGAACTTTCTGCCACAGAAATGTGAGGAACATGTGTTTTTTTAACCAAATTTTGAGGTTTGCAAAGGATTCTGGGTAACAGAACCTGGTCAGAGCCCCACAAGTCACCCCATCTTGGATTCCCCTACGTCTCTAGTTTTCAGAAATGCACAGGTTTGGTAGGTTTCCCTAGGTGCCGGCTGAGCTAGAGGCCAAAATCTACAGGTAGGCACTTTGCAAAAAACAGCTCTGTTTTCTGTGATGTGTCCACGTTGTGTTTTGGGGCATATCCTGTCGCGGGCGCTAGGCCTACCCACACAAGTGAGGTACCATTTTTATCGGGAGACTTGGGGGAACGCTTGGTGGAAGGAAATTTGTGGCTCCTTTCAGATTCCAGAACTTTCTGCCACAGAAATGTGAGGAACATGTGTTTTTTTAGCCACATTTTGAGGTTTGCAAAGGATTCTGGGTAACAGAACCTGGTCAGAGCCCCACAAGTCATCCCATCTTGGATTCCCCTAGGTCTCTAGTTTTCAAAAATGCACAGGTTTGGTAGGTTTCCCTAGGTGCCGGCTGAGCTAGAGGCCAAAATCCACAGGTAGGCACTTTGCAAAAAACACCTCTTTTTTCTTTAAAAAAATGTGATGTGTGCACGTTGCGTTTTGGGGCATTTCCTGTCGCGGGCACTAGGCCTACCCACGCAAGTGAGGTATCATTTTTATCGGGAGACTTGGGGGAACGCTGGGTGGAAGGAAATTTGTGGCTCCTCTCAGATTCCAGAACTTTCTGCAACAGAAATATTAGGAACATGTGTTTTTTTAGCCAAATTTTGAGGTTTGCAAAGGATTCTGGGTAACATAACCTGGTTAGAGCCCCACAAGTCACCCCATCTTGGATTCCCCTAGGTCTCTAGTTTTCAGAAATGCACAGGTTTGGTAGGTTTCCCTAGGTGCCGGCTGAGCTAGAGGCCAAAATCTACAGGTAGCCACTTTGCAAAATACAGCTCTGTTTTCTGTGATGTGTCCACGTTGTGTTTTGGGGCATATCCTGTCGCGGGCGCTAGGCCTACCCACACAAGTGAGGTATCATTTTTATCGGGAGACTTGGGGAAACGCTGGGTGGAAGGAAATTTGTGGCTCCTCTCAGATTCCAGAACTTTCTGCCACAGAAATGTGAGGAACATGTGTTTTTTTAACCAAATTTTGAGGTTTGCAAAGGATTCTGGGTAACAGAACCTGGTCAGAGCACCACAAGTCACCCCATCTTGGATTCCCCTAGGTCTCTAGTTTTCAGAAATGCACAGGTTTGGTAGGTTTCCCTAGGTGCCGGCTGAGCTAGAGGCCAAAATCTACAGGTAGCCACTTTGCAAAATACAGCTCTGTTTTCTGTGATGTGTCCACGTTGTGTTTTGGGGCATATCCTGTCGCGGGCGCTAGGCCTACCCACACAAGTGAGGTACCATTTTTATCAGGAGACTTGGGGGAACGCTGGGTGGAAGGAAATTTGTGGCTCCTCTCAGATTCCAGAACTTTCTGCCACAGAAATGTGAGGAACATGTGTTTTTTTAGCCAAATTTTGAGGTTTGCAAAGGATTCTGGGTAACAGAACCTGGTCAGAGCCCCACAAGTCATCCCATCTTGGATTCCCCTAGGTCTCTAGTTTTCAAAAATGCACAGGTTTGGTAGGTTTCCCTAGGTGCCGGCTGAGCTAGAGGCCAAAATCCACAGGTAGGCACTTTGCAAAAAACACCTCTGTTTTCTTTCAAAAAATGTGATGTGTGCACGTTGCGTTTTGGGGCATTTCCTGTCGCAGGCGCTAGGCCTACCCACACAAGTGAGGTATCATTTTTATCGGGAGACTTGGGGGAACGCTGGGTGGAAGGAAATTTGTGGCTCCTCTCAGATTCCAGAACTTTCTGCCACAGAAATGTGAGGAACATGTGTTTTTTTAGCCAAATTTTGACGTTTGCAAAGAATTCTGGGTAACAGAACGTGGTCAGAGCCCCACAAGTCACCCCATCTTGGATTCCCCTAGGTCTCTAGTTTTAAAAAATGCACAGGTTTGGTAGGTTTCCCTAGGTGCCAGCTGAGCTAGAGGCCAAAATCCACAGGTAGGCACTTTGCAAAAAACACCTCTGTTTTCTTTAAAAAAATGTGATGTGTGCACGTTGCGTTTTGGGGCATTTCCTGTCGCGGGCGCTAGGCCTACCCACACAAGTGAGGTATCATTTTTATCCGGAGACTTGGGGGAACGCTGGGTGGAAGGAAATTTGTGGCTCCTCTCAGATTCCAGAACTTTCTGCCACAGAAATGTGAGGAACATGTGGTTTTTTTAGCCAAATTTTGAGGTTTGCAAAGGATTCTGGGTAACAGAACCTGGTCAGAGCCCCACAAGTCACCCCATCTTGGATTCCCCTAGGTCTCTAGTTTTCAGAAATGCACAGGTTTGGTAGGTTTCCCTAGGTGCCGGCTGAGCTACAGGCCAAAATCTACAGGTAGGCACTTTGCAAAATACAGCTCTGTTTTCTGTCAAAAAATGGGATGTGTCCACGTTGTCCTTTGGGGCATTTCCTGTTGCGGGCGCTAGGCCGACCCACACAAGTGAGGTATCATTTTTATCGGGAGACTTGGGGGAACGCTGGGTGGAAGGAAATTTGTGCCTCCTCTCAGATTCCAGAACTTTCTGCCACAGAAATGTTAGGAACATATGTTTTTTTGGCCAAATTTTGAGGTTTGCAAAGGATTCTGGGTAACAGAACGTGGTCAGAGCCCCACAAGTCACCCCATCTTGGATTCCCCTAGGTCTCTAGTTTTCAAAAATGCACAGGTTTGGTAGGTTTCACTAGGTGCCGGCTGAGCTAGAGGCCAAAATCCACAGGTAGGCACTTTGCAAAAAACACCTCTGTTTTCTTTCAAAAAATGTGATGTGTGCACGTTGCGTTTTGGGGCATTTACTGTCGCGGGCACTAGGCCTACCCACACAAGTGAGGTATCATTTTTATCGGGAGACTTGGGGGAATGCTGGGTAGAAGGAAATTTGTGCCTCCTCTCAGATTCCAGAACTTTCTGCCACAGAAATGTTAGGAACATGTGTTTTTTTAGCCAAATTTTGAGGTTTGCAAAGGATTCTGGGTAACAGAACCTGGTCGGAGCCCCACAAGTCACCCCATCTTGGATTCCCCTCGGTCTCTAGTTTTCAGAAATGCACAGGTTTGGTAGGTTTCCCTAGGTGCCGGCTGAGCTAGAGGCCAAAATCTACAGGTAGGCACTTTGCAAAAAACAGCTCTGTTTTCTGTGATGTGTCCACGTTGTGTTTTGGGGCATATCCTGTCGCGGGCGCTAGGCCTACCCACACAAGTGAGGTACCATTTTTATCAGGAGACTTGGGGGAACGCTGGGTGGAAGGAAATTTGTGGCTCCTCTCAGATTCCAGAACTTTCTGCCACAGAAATGTGAGGAACATGTGTTTTTTTAGCCAAATTTTGAGGTTTGCAAAGGATTCTGGGTAACAGAACCTGGTCAGAGCCCCACAAGTCATCCCATCTTGGATTCCCCTAGGTCTCTAGTTTTCAAAAATGCACAGGTTTGGTAGGTTTCCCTAGGTGCCGGCTGAGCTAGAGGCCAAAATCCACAGGTAGGCACTTTGCAAAAAACACCTCTGTTTTCTTTCAAAAAATGTGATGTGTGCACGTTGCGTTTTGGGGCATTTCCTGTCGCAGGCGCTAGGCCTACCCACACAAGTGAGGTATCATTTTCATCGGGAGACTTGGGGGAACGCTGGGTGGAAGGAAATTTGTGGCTCCTCTCAGATTCCAGAACTTTCTGCCACAGAAATGTGAGGAACATGTGTTTTTTTAGCCAAATTTTGAGGTTTGCAAAGAATTCTGGGTAACAGAACCTGGTCAGAGCCCCACAAGTCACCCCATCTTGGATTCCCCTAGGTCTCTAGTTTTCAGAAATGCACAGGTTTGGTAGGTTTCCCTAGGTGCCGGCTGAGCTAGAGGCCAAAATCTACAGGTAGGCACTTTGCAAAATACAGCTCTGTTTTCTGTCAAAAAATGGGATGTGTCCACGTTGTGCTTTGGGGCATTTCCTGTCGCGGGCGCTAGGCTACCCACACAAGTGAGGTATCATTTTTATCAGGAGACTTGGGGGAATGCTGGGTGGAGGGAAATTTGTGGCTCCTCTCAGATTCCAGAACTTTCTGCCACAGAAATGTGAGGAACATGTGTTTTTTTAGCCAAATTTTGAGGTTTGCAAAGGATTCTGGGTAACAGAACCTGGTCGGAGCCCCACAAGTCACCCCATCTTGGATTCCCCTAGGTCTCCAGTTTTCAAAAATGCACAGGTTTGGTAGTTTTCCCTAGGTGCCGGCTGAGCTAGAGGCCAAAATCCACAGGTAGGCACTTTGCAAAAAACACCTCTGTTTTCTTTAAAAAAATGTGATGTGTGCACGTTGCGTTTTGGGGCATTTCCTGTCGCGGGCGCTAGGCCTACCCACACAAGTGAGGTATCATTTTTATCGGGAGACTTGGGGGAACGCTGGGTGGAAGGAAATTTGTGGCTCCTCTCAGATTCCAGAACTTTCTGCCACAGAAATGTGAGGAACATGTATATTTTTAGCCAAATTTTGAGGTTTGCAAAGGATTCTGGGTAACAGAACCTGGTTAGAGCCCCACAAGTCACCCCAACTTGGATTCCCCTAGGTCTCTAGTTTTCAGAAATGCACAGGTTTGGTAGGTTTCCCTAGGTGCCGGCTGAGCTAGAGGCCAAAATCTACAGGTAGGCACTTTGCAAAAAACAGCTCTGTTTTCTGTGATGTGTCCACGTTGTGTTTTGGGGCATATCCTGTCGCGGGCGCTAGGCCTACCCACACAAGTGAGGTACCATTTTTATCGGGAGACTTGGGGGAACGCTTGGTGGAAGGAAATTTGTGGCTCCTTTCAGATTCCAGAACTTTCTGCCACAGAAATGTGAGGAACATGTGTTTTTTTAGCCACATTTTGAGGTTTGCAAAGGATTCTGGGTAACAGAACCTGGTAAGAGCCCCACAAGTCATCCCATCTTGGATTCCCCTAGGTCTCTAGTTTTCAAAAATGCACAGGTTTGGTAGGTTTCCCTAGGTGCCGGCTGAGCTAGAGGCCAAAATCCACAGGTAGGCACTTTGCAAAAAACACCTCTGTTTTCTTTAAAAAAATGTGATGTGTGCACGTTGCGTTTTGGGGCATTTCCTGTCGCGGGCACTAGGCCTACCCACGCAAGTGAGGTATCATTTTTATCGGGAGACTTGGGGGAACGCTGGGTGGAAGGAAATTTGTGGCTCCTCTCAGATTCCAGAACTTTCTGCCACAGAAATGTGAGGAACATGTGTTTTTTTAACCAAATTTTGAGGTTTGCAAAGGATTCTGGGTAACAGAACCTGGTCAGAGCCCCACAAGTCACCCCATCTTGGATTCCCCTAGGTCTCTAGTTTTCAGAAATGCACAGGTTTGGTAGATTTCCCTAGGTGCCGGCTGAGCTAGAGGCCAAAATCTACAGGTAGGCACTTTGCAAAAAACAGCTCTGTTTTCTGTGATGTGTCCACGTTGTGTTTTGGGGCATATCCTGTCGCGGGCGCTAGGCCTACCCACACAAGTGAGGTACCATTTTTATCGGGAGACTTGGGGGAACGCTTGGTGGAAGGAAATTTGTGGCTCCTTTCAGATTCCAGAACTTTCTGCCACAGAAATGTGAGGAACATGTGTTTTTTTAGCCACATTTTGAGGTTTGCAAAGGATTCTGGGTAACAGAACCTGGTCAGAGCCCCACAAGTCATCCCATCTTGGATTCCCCTAGGTCTCTAGTTTTCAAAAATGCACAGGTTTGGTAGGTTTCCCTAGGTGCCGGCTGAGCTAGAGGCCAAAATCCACAGGTAGGCACTTTGCAAAAAACACCTCTGTTTTCTTTAAAAAAATGTGATGTGTGCACGTTGCGTTTTGGGGCATTTCCTGTCGCGGGCACTAGGCCTACCCACGCAAGTGAGGTATCATTTTTATCGGGAGACTTGGGGGAACGCTGGGTGGAAGGTAATTTGTGGCTCCTCTCAGATTCCAGAACTTTCTGCAACAGAAATATTAGGAACATGTGTTTTTTTAGCCAAATTTTGAGGTTTGCAAAGGATTCTGGGTAACATAACCTGGTTAGAGCCCCACAAGTCACCCCATCTTGGATTCCCCTAGGTCTCTAGTTTTCAGAAATGCACAGGTTTGGTAGGTTTCCCTAGGTGCCGGCTGAGCTAGAGGCCAAAATCTACAGGTAGCCACTTTGCAAAATACAGCTCTGTTTTCTGTGATGTGTCCACGTTGTGTTTTGGGGCATATCCTGTCGCGGGCGCTAGGCCTACCCACACAAGTGAGGTATCATTTTTATCGGGAGACTTGGGGAAACGCTGGGTGGAAGGAAATTTGTGGCTCCTCTCAGATTCCAGAACTTTCTGCCACAGAAATGTGAGGAACATGTGTTTTTTTAACCAAATTTTGAGGTTTGCAAAGGATTCTGGGTAACAGAACCTGGTCAGAGCACCACAAGTCACCCCATCTTGGATTCCCCTAGGTCTCTAGTTTTCAGAAATGCACAGGTTTGGTAGGTTTCCCTAGGTGCCGGCTGAGCTAGATGCCAAAATCTACAGGTAGCCACTTTGCAAAATACAGCTCTGTTTTCTGTGATGTGTCCACGTTGTGTTTTGGGGCATATCCTGTCGCGGGCGCTAGGCCTACCCACACAAGTGAGGTACCATTTTTATCAGGAGACTTGGGGGAACGCTGGGTGGAAGGAAATTTGTGGCTCCTCTCAGATTCCAGAACTTTCTGCCACAGAAATGTGAGGAACATGTGTTTTTTTAGCCAAATTTTGAGGTTTGCAAAGGATTCTGGGTAACAGAACCTGGTCAGAGCCCCACAAGTCATCCCATCTTGGATTCCCCTAGGTCTCTAGTTTTCAAAAATGCACAGGTTTGGTAGGTTTCCCTAGGTGCCGGCTGAGCTAGAGGCCAAAATCCACAGGTAGGCACTTTGCAAAAAACACCTCTGTTTTCTTTCAAAAAATGTGATGTGTGCACGTTGCGTTTTGGGGCATTTCCTGTCGCAGGCGCTAGGCCTACCCACACAAGTGAGGTATCATTTTTATCGGGAGACTTGGGGGAACGCTGGGTGGAAGGAAATTTGTGGCTCCTCTCAGATTCCAGAACTTTCTGCCACAGAAATGTGAGGAACATGTGTTTTTTTAGCCAAATTTTGAGGTTTGCAAAGAATTCTGGGTAACAGAACCTGGTCAGAGCCCCACAAGTCACCCCATCTTGGATTCCCCTAGGTCTCTAGTTTTCAGAAATGCACAGGTTTGGTAGGTTTCCCTAGGTGCCGGCTGAGCTAGAGGCCAAAATCTACAGGTAGGCACTTTGCAAAATACAGCTCTGTTTTCTGTCAAAAAATGGGATGTGTCCACGTTGTGCTTTGGGGCATTTCCTGTCGCGGGCGCTAGGCTACCCACACAAGTGAGGTATCATTTTTATCAGGAGACTTGGGGGAATGCTGGGTGGAGGGAAATTTGTGGCTCCTCTCAGATTCCAGAACTTTCTGCCACAGAAATGTGAGGAACATGTGTTTTTTTAGCCAAATTTTGAGGTTTGCAAAGGATTCTGGGTAACAGAACCTGGTCGGAGCCCCACAAGTCACCCCATCTTGGATTCCCCTAGGTCTCCAGTTTTCAAAAATGCACAGGTTTGGTAGTTTTCCCTAGGTGCCGGCTGAGCTAGAGGCCAAAATCCACAGGTAGGCACTTTGCAAAAAACACCTCTGTTTTCTTTAAAAAAAATGTGATGTGTGCACGTTGCGTTTTGGGGCATTTCCTGTCGCGGGCGCTAGGCCTACCCACACAAGTGAGGTATCATTTTTATCGGGAGACTTGGGGGAACGCTGGGTGGAAGGAAATTTGTGGCTCCTCTCAGATTCCAGAACTTTCTGCCACAGAAATGTGAGGAACATGTATATTTTTAGCCAAATTTTGAGGTTTGCAAAGGATTCTGGGTAACAGAACCTGGTTAGAGCCCCACAAGTCACCCCAACTTGGATTCCCCTAGGTCTCTAGTTTTCAGAAATGCACAGGTTTGGTAGGTTTCCCTAGGTGCCGGCTGAGCTAGAGGCCAAAATCTACAGGTAGGCACTTTGCAAAAAACAGCTCTGTTTTCTGTGATGTGTCCACGTTGTGTTTTGGGGCATATCCTGTCGCGGGCGCTAGGCCTACCCACACAAGTGAGGTACCATTTTTATCGGGAGACTTGGGGGAACGCTTGGTGGAAGGAAATTTGTGGCTCCTTTCAGATTCCAGAACTTTCTGCCACAGAAATGTGAGGAACATGTGTTTTTTTAGCCACATTTTGAGGTTTGCAAAGGATTCTGGGTAACAGAACCTGGTAAGAGCCCCACAAGTCATCCCATCTTGGATTCCCCTAGGTCTCTAGTTTTCAAAAATGCACAGGTTTGGTAGGTTTCCCTAGGTGCCGGCTGAGCTAGAGGCCAAAATCCACAGGTAGGCACTTTGCAAAAAACACCTCTGTTTTCTTTAAAAAAATGTGATGTGTGCACGTTGCGTTTTGGGGCATTTCCTGTCGCGGGCACTAGGCCTACCCACGCAAGTGAGGTATCATTTTTATCGGGAGACTTGGGGGAACGCTGGGTGGAAGGAAATTTGTGGCTCCTCTCAGATTCCAGAACTTTCTGCCACAGAAATGTGAGGAACATGTGTTTTTTTAACCAAATTTTGAGGTTTGCAAAGGATTCTGGGTAACAGAACCTGGTCAGAGCCCCACAAGTCACCCCATCTTGGATTCCCCTAGGTCTCTAGTTTTCAGAAATGCACAGGTTTGGTAGATTTCCCTAGGTGCCGGCTGAGCTAGAGGCCAAAATCTACAGGTAGGCACTTTGCAAAAAACAGCTCTGTTTTCTGTGATGTGTCCACGTTGTGTTTTGGGGCATATCCTGTCGCGGGCGCTAGGCCTACCCACACAAGTGAGGTACCATTTTTATCGGGAGACTTGGGGGAACGCTTGGTGGAAGGAAATTTGTGGCTCCTTTCAGATTCCAGAACTTTCTGCCACAGAAATGTGAGGAACATGTGTTTTTTTAGCCACATTTTGAGGTTTGCAAAGGATTCTGGGTAACAGAACCTGGTCAGAGCCCCACAAGTCATCCCATCTTGGATTCCCCTAGGTCTCTAGTTTTCAAAAATGCACAGGTTTGGTAGGTTTCCCTAGGTGCCGGCTGAGCTAGAGGCCAAAATCCACAGGTAGGCACTTTGCAAAAAACACCTCTGTTTTCTTTAAAAAAATGTGATGTGTGCACGTTGCGTTTTGGGGCATTTCCTGTCGCGGGCACTAGGCCTACCCACGCAAGTGAGGTATCATTTTTATCGGGAGACTTGGGGGAACGCTGGGTGGAAGGTAATTTGTGGCTCCTCTCAGATTCCAGAACTTTCTGCAACAGAAATATTAGGAACATGTGTTTTTTTAGCCAAATTTTGAGGTTTGCAAAGGATTCTGGGTAACATAACCTGGTTAGAGCCCCACAAGTCACCCCATCTTGGATTCCCCTAGGTCTCTAGTTTTCAGAAATGCACAGGTTTGGTAGGTTTCCCTAGGTGCCGGCTGAGCTAGAGGCCAAAATCTACAGGTAGCCACTTTGCAAAATACAGCTCTGTTTTCTGTGATGTGTCCACGTTGTGTTTTGGGGCATATCCTGTCGCGGGCGCTAGGCCTACCCACACAAGTGAGGTATCATTTTTATCGGGAGACTTGGGGAAACGCTGGGTGGAAGGAAATTTGTGGCTCCTCTCAGATTCCAGAACTTTCTGCCACAGAAATGTGAGGAACATGTGTTTTTTTAACCAAATTTTGAGGTTTGCAAAGGATTCTGGGTAACAGAACCTGGTCAGAGCACCACAAGTCACCCCATCTTGGATTCCCCTAGGTCTCTAGTTTTCAGAAATGCACAGGTTTGGTAGGTTTCCCTAGGTGCCGGCTGAGCTAGATGCCAAAATCTACAGGTAGCCACTTTGCAAAATACAGCTCTGTTTTCTGTGATGTGTCCACGTTGTGTTTTGGGGCATATCCTGTCGCGGGCGCTAGGCCTACCCACACAAGTGAGGTACCATTTTTATCAGGAGACTTGGGGGAACGCTGGGTGGAAGGAAATTTGTGGCTCCTCTCAGATTCCAGAACTTTCTGCCACAGAAATGTGAGGAACATGTGTTTTTTTAGCCAAATTTTGAGGTTTGCAAAGGATTCTGGGTAACAGAACCTGGTCAGAGCCCCACAAGTCATCCCATCTTGGATTCCCCTAGGTCTCTAGTTTTCAAAAATGCACAGGTTTGGTAGGTTTCCCTAGGTGCCGGCTGAGCTAGAGGCCAAAATCCACAGGTAGGCACTTTGCAAAAAACACCTCTGTTTTCTTTCAAAAAATGTGATGTGTGCACGTTGCGTTTTGGGGCATTTCCTGTCGCAGGCGCTAGGCCTACCCACACAAGTGAGGTATCATTTTTATCGGGAGACTTGGGGGAACGCTGGGTGGAAGGAAATTTGTGGCTCCTCTCAGATTCCAGAACTTTCTGCCACAGAAATGTGAGGAACATGTGTTTTTTTAGCCAAATTTTGAGGTTTGCAAAGAATTCTGGGTAACAGAACCTGGTCAGAGCCCCACAAGTCACCCCATCTTGGATTCCCCTAGGTCTCTAGTTTTCAGAAATGCACAGGTTTGGTAGGTTTCCCTAGGTGCCGGCTGAGCTAGAGGCCAAAATCTACAGGTAGGCACTTTGCAAAATACAGCTCTGTTTTCTGTCAAAAAATGGGATGTGTCCACGTTGTGCTTTGGGGCATTTCCTGTCGCGGGCGCAAGGCTACCCACACAAGTGAGGTATCATTTTTATCAGGAGACTTGGGCGAATGCTGGGTGGAGGGAAATTTGTGGCTCCTCTCAGATTCCAGAACTTTCTGCACAGAAATGTGAGGAACATGTGTTTTTTTAGCCAAATTTTGAGGTTTGCAAAGGATTCTGGGTAACAGAACCTGGTCAGAGCCCCACAAGTCACCCCATCTTGGATTCCCCTAGGTCTCTAGTTTTCAGAAATGCACAGGTTTGGTAGGTTTCCCTAGGTGCCGGCTGAGCTAGAGGCCAAAATCTACAGGTACGCACTTTGCAAAAAACAGCTCTTTTTTCTGTGATGTGTCCACGTTGTGTTTTGGGGCATATCCTGTCGCGTGCGCTAGGCCTACCCACACAAGTGAGGTACCATTTTTATCGGGAGACTTGGGGGAACGCTGGGTGGAAGGAAATTTGTGGCTCCTCTCAGATTCCAGAACTTTCTGCCACAGAAATGTGAGGAACATGTGTTTTTTTAACCAAATTTTGAGGTTTGCAAAGGATTCTGGGTAACAGAACCTGGTCAGAGCCCCACAAGTCACCCCATCTTGGATTCCCCTAGGTCTCTAGTTTTCAGAAATGCACAGGTTTGGTAGGTTTCCCTAGGTGCCGGCTGAGCTAGAGGCCAAAATCTACAGGTAGGCACTTTGCAAAATACAGCTCTGTTTTCTGTCAAAAAATTTGATGTGTCCATGTTGTCCTTTGGGACATTTCCTGTCGCGGGCGCTAGGCCGACCCACACAAGTTAGGTATCATTTTTATCGGGAGACTTAGGGGAACGCTGGGTGGAAGGAAATTTGTGCCTCCTCTCAGATTCCAGAACTTTCTGCCACAGAAATGTTAGGAACATGTGTTTTTTTAGCCAAATTTTGAGGTTTGCAAAGGATTCTGGGTAACAGAACCTGGTCACAGCCCCACAAGTCACCCCATCTTGGATTCCCCTAGGTCTCCAGTTTTCAAAAATGCACAGGTTTGGTAGTTTTCCCTAGGTGCCGGCTGAGCTAGAGGCCAAAATCCACAGGTAGGCACTTTGCAAAAAACACCTCTGTTTTCTTTAAAAAAATGTGATGTGTGCACGTTGCGTTTTGGGGCATTTCCTGTCGCGGGCGCTAGGCCTACCCACACAAGTGAGGTATCATTTTTATCGGGAGACTTGGGGGAACGCTGGGTGGAAGGAAATTTGTGGCTCCTCTCAGATTCCAGAACTTTCTGCCACAGAAATGTGAGGAACATGTATATTTTTAGCCAAATTTTGAGGTTTGCAAAGGATTCTGGGTAACAGAACCTGGTTAGAGCCCCACAAGTCACCCCAACTTGGATTCCCCTAGGTCTCTAGTTTTCAGAAATGCACAGGTTTGGTAGGTTTCCCTAGGTGCCGGCTGAGCTAGAGGCCAAAATCTACAGGTAGGCACTTTGCAAAAAACAGCTCTGTTTTCTGTGATGTGTCCACGTTGTGTTTTGGGGCATATCCTGTCGCGGGCGCTAGGCCTACCCACACAAGTGAGGTACCATTTTTATCGGGAGACTTGGGGAAACGCTTGGTGGAAGGAAATTTGTGGCTCCTTTCAGATTCCAGAACTTTCTGCCACAGAAATGTGAGGAACATGTGTTTTTTTAGCCACATTTTGAGGTTTGCAAAGGATTCTGGGTAACAGAACCTGGTCAGAGCCCCACAAGTCATCCCATCTTGGATTCCCCTAGGTCTCTAGTTTTCAAAAATGCACAGGTTTGGTAGGTTTCCCTAGGTGCCGGCTGAGCTAGAGGCCAAAATCCACAGGTAGGCACTTTGCAAAAAACACCTCTGTTTTCTTTAAAAAAATGTGATGTGTGCACGTTGCGTTTTGGGGCATTTCCTGTCGCGGGCACTAGGCCTACCCACGCAAGTGAGGTATCATTTTTATCGGGAGACTTGGGGGAACGCTGGGTGGAAGGAAATTTGTGGCTCCTCTCAGATTCCAGAACTTTCTGCCACAGAAATGTGAGGAACATGTGTTTTTTTAACCAAATTATGAGGTTTGCAAAGGATTCTGGGTAACAGAACCTGGTCAGAGCCCCACAAGTCACCCCATCTTGGATTCCCCTAGGTCTCTAGTTTTCAGAAATGCACAGGTTTGGTAGGTTTCCCTAGGTGCAGGCTGAGCTAGAGGCCAAAATCTAAAGGTAGCCACTTTGCAAAATACAGCTCTGTTTTCTGTCAAAAAATGGGATGTGTCCATGTTGTCCTTTGGGACATTTCCTGTCGCGGGCGCTAGGCCGACCCACACAAGTGAGGTATCATTTTTATCGGGAGACTTGGGGGAACGCTGGGTGGAAGGAAATTTGTGCCTCCTCTCAGATTCCAGAACTTTCTGCCACAGAAATGTTAATAACATGTGTTTTTTTAGCCAAATTTTGAGGTTTGCAAAGGATTCTGGGTAACAGAACCTGGTCAGAGCCCCACAAGTCACCCCATCTTGGATTCCCCTAGGTCTCTAGTTTTCAGAAATGCACAGGTTTGGTAGGTTTCCCTAGGTGCCGGCTGAGCTAGAGGCCAATATCTACAGGTAGGCACTTTGCAAAAAACAGCTTTGTTTTCTGTGATGTGTCCACGTTGTGTTTTGGGGCATATCCTGTCGCGGGCGCTAGGCCTACCCACACAAGTGAGGTACCATTTTTATCGGGAGACTTGGGGGAACGCTGGGTGGAAGGAAATTTGTGGCTCCTCTCAGATTCCAGAACTTTCTGCCACAGAAATGTGAGGAACATGTGTTTTTTTAGCCAAATTTTTTAGGTTTGCAAAGGATTCTGGGTAACAGAACCTGGTCAGAGCCCCACAAGTCATCCCATCTTGGATTCCCCTAGGTCTCTAGTTTTCAAAAATGCACAGGTTTGGTAGGTTTCCCTAGGTGCCGGCTGAGCTAGAGGCCAAAATCCACAGGTAGGCACTTTGCAAAAAACACCTCTGTTTTCTTTCAAAAAATGTGATGTGTGCACGTTGCGTTTTGGGGCATTTCCTGTCGTGGGCGCTAGGCCTACCCACACAAGTGAGGTATCATTTTTATCGGGAGACTTGGGGGAACGCTGGGTGGAAGGAAATTTGTGGCTCCTCTCAGATTCCAGAACTTTCTGCCACAGAAATGTGAGGAACATGTGTTTTTTTAGCCAAATTTTGAGGTTTGCAAAGGATTCTGGGTAACAGAACCTGGTCAGAGCCCCACAAGTCATCCCATCTTGGATTCCCCTAGGTCTCTAGTTTTCAAAAATGCACAGGTTTGGTAGGTTTCCCTAGGTGCCGGCTGAGCTAGAGGCCAAAATCCCCAGGTAGGCACTTTGCAAAAAACACCTCTGTTTTCTTTCAAAAAATGTGATGTGTGCACGTTGCGTTTTGGGGCATTTACTGTCGCGGGCACTAGGCCTACCCACACAAGTGAGGTATCATTTTTATCGGGAGACTTGGGGGAACGCTGGGTGGAAGGAAATTTGTGGCTCCTCTCAGATTCCAGAACTTTCTGCCACAGAAATGTGAGGAACATGTGTTTTTTTAACCAAATTTTGAGGTTTGCAAAGGATTCTGGGTAACAGAACCTGGTCAGAGCCCCACAAGTCACCCCATCTTGGATTCCCCTAGGCCTCTAGTTTTCAGAAATGCACAGGTTTGGTAGGTTTCCCTAGGTGCCGGCTGAGCTAGAGGCCAAAATCTACAGGTAGGCACTTTGCAAAATACAGCTCTGTTTTCTATAAAAAAATGGGATGTGTCCACGTTGTCCTTTGGGGCATTTCCTGTCACGGGCGCTAGGCCGACCCACACAAGTGAGGTATCATTTTTATCGGGAGACTTGGGGGAACGCTGGGTAGAAGGAAATTTGTGCCTCCTCTCAGATTCCAGAACTTTCTGCCACAGAAATGTTAGGAACATGTGTTTTTTTAGCCAAATTTTGAGGTTTGCAAAGGATTCTGGGTAACAGAACCTGGTCAGAGCCCCACAAGTCACCCCATCTTGGATTCCCCTAGGTCTCTAGTTTTCAGAAATGCACACGTTTGGTAGGTTTCCCTAGGTGCCGGCTGAGCTAGAGGCCAAAATCTACAGGTAGGCACTTTGCAAAATACAGCTCTGTTTTCTGTCAAAAAATGGGATGTGTGCACGTTGCGTTTTGGGGCATTTCCTGTCGCGGGCGCTAGGCCTACCCACACAAGTGAGGTATCATTTTTATTGGGAGACTTGGGGGAACGCTGGGTGGAAAGAAATTTGTGGCTCCTTTCAGATTCCAGAACTTTCTGCCACAGAAATGTTAGGAACATGTGTTTTTTTAGCCAAATTTTGAGGTGTGCAAAGGATTCTGGGTAACAGAACCTGGTCAGAACCCCACAAGTCACCCCATCTTGGATTCCCCTAGGTCTCTAGTTTTCAGAAATGCACAGGTTTGGTAGGTTTCCCTAGGTGCCGGCTGAGCTAGAGGCCAAAATCTACAGGTAGGCACTTTGCAAAAAACAGCTCTGTTTTCTGTGATGTGTCCAACGTTGTGTTTTGGGGCATATCCTGTCGCGGGCGCTAAGCCTACCCACACAAGTGAGGTACCATTTTTATCAGGAGACTTGGGGGAACGCTGGGTGGAAGGAAATTTGTGGCTCCTTTCAGATTCCAGAACTTTCTGCCACAGAAATGTGAGGAACATGTGTTTTTTTAGCCACATTTTGAGGTTTGCAAAGGATTCTGGGTAACAGAACCTGGTCAGAGCCCCACAAGTCATCCCATCTTGGATTGCCCTAGGTCTCTAGTTTTCAGAAATGCACAGGTTTGGTAGGTTTCCCTAGGTGCCGGCTGAGCTAAAGGCCAAAATCTACAGGTAGGCACTTTGCAAAATACAGCTCTGTTTTCTGTCAAAAAATGGTATGTGTCCACGTTGTCCTTTGGGACATTTCCTGTCGCGGGCGCTAGGCCGACCCACACAAGTGAGGTATCATTTTTATCGGGAGACTTGGGGGAACGCTGGGTGGAAGGAAATTTGTGCCTCCTCTCAGATTCCAGAACTTTCTGCCACAGAAATGTTAGGAACATGTGTTCTTTTAGCCAAATTTTGAGGTTTGCAAAGGATTCTGGGTAACAGAACCTGGTCAGAGCCCCACAAGTCACCCCATCTTGGATTCCCCTAGGTCTCTAGTTTTCAGAAATGCACAGGTTTGGTAAGTTTCCCTAGGTGCCGGCTGAGCTAGAGGCCAAAATCTACAGGTAGGCACTTTGCAAAAAACAGCTCTGTTTTCTGTGATGTGTCCACGTTGTGTTTTGGGGCATATCCTGTCGCGGGCGCTAGGCCTACCCACACAAGTGAGGTACCATTTGTATCGGGAGACTTGGGGGAACGCTGGGTGGAAGGAAATTTGTGGCTCCTCTCAGATTCCAGAACTTTCTGCCACAGAAATGTGAGGAACATGTGTTTTTTTAGCCAAATTATTTAGGTTTGCAAAGGATTCTGGGTAACAGAACCTGGTCAGAGCCCCACAAGTCATCCCATCTTGGATTCCCCTAGGTCTCTAGTTTTCAAAAATGCACAGGTTTGGTAGGTTTCCCTAGATGCCGGCTGAGCTAGAGGCCAAAATCCACAGGTAGGCACTTTGCAAAAAACACCTCTGTTTTCTTTAAAAAAATGTGATGTGTGCACGTTGCGTTTTGGGGCATTTCCTGTCGCGGGCGCTAGGCCTACCCACACAAGTGAGGTATCATTTTTATCGGGAGACTTGGGGGAACGCTGGGTGGAAGGAAATTTGTGGCTCCTCTCAGATTCCAGAACTTTCTGCCACAGAAATGTGAGGAACATGTGTTTTTTTAGCCAAATTGTGAGGTTTGCAAAGGATTCTGGGTAACAGAACCTGGTCAGAGCCCCACAAGTCATCCCATCTTGGATTCCCCTAGGTCTCTAGTTTTCAAAAATGCACAGGTTTGGTAGGTTTCCCTAGGTGCCGGCTGAGCTAGAGACCAAAATCCCCAGGTAGGCACTTTGCAAAAAACACCTCTGTTTTCTTTCAAAAAATGTGATGTGTGCACGTTGCGTATTGGGGCATTTACTGTCGCGGGCACTAGGCCTACCCACACAAGTGAGGTATCATTTTTATCGGGAGACTTGGGGGAACGCTGGGTGGAAGGAAATTTGTGGCTCCTCTCAGATTCCAGAACTTTCTGCCACAGAAATGTGAGGAACATGTATTTTTTTAGCCAACTTTTGAGGTTTGCAAAGGATTCTGGGTAACAGAACCTGGTTAGAGCCCCACAAGTCACCCCATCTTGGATTCCCCTAGGTCTCTAGTTTTCAGAAATGCACAGGTTTGGTAGGTTTCCTAGGTGCCGGCTGAGCTAGAGGCCAAAATCTACAGGTAGGCACTTTGCAAAAAACAGCTCTGTTTTCTGTGATGTGTCCACGTTGTGTTTTGGGGCATATCCTGTCGCGGGCGCTAGGCCTACCCACACGAGTGAGGTACCATTTTTATCGGGAGACTTGTGGGAACGCTTGGTGGAAGGAAATTTGTGGCTCCTTTCAGATTCCAGAACTTTCTGCCACAGAAATGTGAGGAACATGTGTTTTTTTAGCAAAATTTTGAGGTTTGCAAAGGATTCTGGGTAACAGAACCTGGTCAGAGCCCCACAAGTCATCCCATCTTGGATTCCCCTAGGTCTCTAGTTTTCAAAAATGCACAGGTTTTGTAGGTTTCCCTAGGTGCCGGCTGAGCTAGAGGCCAAAATCCACAGGTAGGCACTTTGCAAAAAACACCTCTGTTTTCTTTAAAAAAATGTGATGTGTGCACGTTGCGTTTTGGGGCATTTCCTGTCGCGGGCGCTAGGCCTACCCACACAAGTGAGGTATCATTTTTATCAGGAGACTTGGGGGAACGATGGGTGGAAGGAAATTTGTGGCTCCTCTCAGATTCCAGAACATTCAGCCACAGAAATGTGAGGAACATGTGTTTTTTTAGCCAAATTTTGAGGTTTGCAAAGGATTCTGGGTAACAGAACCTGGTCAGAGCCCCACAAGTCATCCCATCTTGGATTCCCCTAGGTCACTAGTTTTCAAAAATGCACAGGTTTGGTAGGTTTCCCTAGGTGCCGGCTGAGCTAGAGGCCAAAATCCACAGGTAGGCACTTTGCAAAAAACACCTCTGTTTTCTTTCAAAAAATGTGATGTGTGCACGTTGCGTTTTGGGGCATTTCCTGTCGCGGGCGCTAGGCCTACCCACACAAGTGAGGTATCATTTTTATCGGGAGACTTGGGGGAACGCTGGGTGGAAGGAAATTTGTGGCTCCTCTCAGATTCCAGAACTTTCTGCCACAGAAATGTGAGGAACATGTGATTTTTTAGCCAAATTTTGAGGTTTGCAAAGGATTCTGGGTAACAGAACCTGGTCAGAGCCCCACAAGTCATCCCATCTTGGATTCCCCTAGGTCTCTAGTTTTTAAAAATGCACAGGTTTGGTAGGTTTCCCTAGGTGCCGGCTGAGCTAGAGGCCAAAATCCACAGGTAGGCACTTTGCAAAAAACACCTCTGTTTTCTTTCAAAAAATGTGATGTGTGCACGTTGCGTTTTGGGGCATTTCCTGTCGTGGGCGCTAGGCCTACCCACACAAGTGAGGTATCATTTTTATCGGGAGACTTGGGGGAACGCTGGGTGGAAGGAAATTTGTGGCTCCTCTCAGATTCCAGAACTTTCTGCCACAGAAATGTGAGGAACATGTGTTTTTTAAACCAAATTTTGAGGTTTGCAAAGGATTCTGGGTAACAGAACCTGGTCAGAGCCCCACAAGTCACCCCATCTTGGATTCCCCTAGGCCTCTAGTTTTCAGAAATGCACAGGTTTGGTAGGTTTCCCTAGGTGCCGGCTGAGCTAGAGGCCAAAATCTACAGGTAGGCACTTTGCAAAATACAGCTCTGTTTTCTGTCAAAAAATGGGATGTGTCCACGTTGTGCTTTGGGGCATTTCCTGTCGCGGGCGCTAGGCTACCCACACAAGTGAGGTATCATTTTTATCAGGAGACTTGGGGGAATGCTGGGTGGAAGGAAATTTGTGGCTCCTCTCAGATTCCAGAACTTTCTGCCACAGAAATGTGAGGAACATGTGTTTTTTTAGCCAAATTTTGAGGTTTGCAAAGGATTCTGGGTAACAGAACCTGGTCAGAGCCCCACAAGTCACCCCATCTTGGATTCCCCTAGGTCTCCAGTTTTCAACAATGCACAGGTTTGGTAGTTTTCCCTAGGTGCCGGCTGAGCTAGAGGCCAAAATCCACAGGTAGGCACTTTGCAAAAAACACCTCTGTTTTCTTTAAAAAAATGTGATGTGTGCACGTTGCGTTTTGGGGCATTTCCTGTCGCGGGCGCTAGGCCTACCCACACAAGTGAGGTATCATTTTTATCGGGAGACTTGGGGGAACGCTGGGTGGAAGGAAATTTGTGGCTCCTCTCAGATTCCAGAACTTTCTGCCACAGAAATGTGAGGAACATGTATTTTTTTAGCCAAATTTTGAGGTTTGCAAAGGATTCTGGGTAACAGAACCTGGTTAGAGCCCCACAAGTCACCCCATCTTGGATTACCCTAGGTCTCTAGTTTTCAGAAATGCACAGGTTTGGTAGGTTTCCCTAGGTGCCGGCTGAGCTAGAGGCCAAAATCTACAGGTAGGCACTTTGCAAAAAACAGCTCTGTTTTCTGTGATGTGTCCACGTTGTGTTTTGGGGCATATCCTGTCGCGGGCGCTAGGCCTACCCACACAAGTGAGGTACCATTTTTATCGGGAGACTTGGGGGAACGCTGGGTGGAAGGAAATTTGTGGCTCCTCTCAGATTCCAGAACTTTCTGCCACAGAAATGTGAGGAACATGTGTTTTTTTAGCAAAATTTTGAGGTTTGCAAAGGATTCCGGGTAACAGAACCTGGTCAGAGCCCCACAAGTCATCCCATCTTGGATTCCCCTAGGTCTCTAGTTTTCAAAAATGCACAGGTTTGGTAGGTTTCCCTAGGTGCCGGCTGAGCTAGAGGCCAAAATCCACAGGTAGGCACTTTGCAAAAAACACCTCTGTTTTCTTTAAAAAAATGTGATGTGTGCACGTTGCGTTTTGGGGCATTTCCTGTCGCGGGCGCTAGGCCTACCCACACAAGTGAGGTATCATTTTTATCAGGAGACTTGGGGGAACGATGGGTGGAAGGAAATTTGTGGCTCCTCTCAGATTCCAGAACATTCAGCCACAGAAATGTGAGGAACATGTGTTTTTTTAGCCAAATTTTGAGGTTTGCAAAGGATTCTGGGTAACAGAACCTGGTCAGAGCCCCACAAGTCATCCCATCTTGGATTCCCCTAGGTCTCTAGTTTTCAAAAATGCACAGGTTTGGTAGGTTTCCCTAGGTGCCGGCTGAGCTAGAGGCCAAAATCCACAGGTAGGCACTTTGCAAAAAACACCTCTGTTTTCTTTCAAAAAATGTGATGTGTGCACGTTGCGTTTTGGGGCATTTCCTGTCGCGGGCGCTAGGCCTACCCACACAAGTGAGGTATCATTTTTATCGGGAGACTTGGGGGAACGCTGGGTGGAAGGAAATTTGTGGCTCCTCTCAGATTCCAGAACTTTCTGCCACAGAAATGTGAGGAACATGTATTTTTTTAGCCAAATTTTGAGGTTTGCAAAGGATTCTGGGTAACAGAACCTGGTTAGAGACCCACAAGTCACCCCATCTTGGATTCCCCTAGGTCTCTAGTTTTCAGAAATGCACAGGTTTGGTAGGTTTCCCTAGGTGCCGGCTGAGCTAGAGGCCAAAATCTACAGGTAGGCACTTTGCAAAAAACAGCTCTGTTTTCTGTGATGTGTCCACGTTGTGTTTTGGGGCATATCCTGTCGCGGGCGCTAGGCCTACCCACACAAGTGAGGTACCATTTTTATCGGGAGACTTGGGGGAACGCTGGGTGGAAGGAAATTTGTGGCTCCTCTCAGATTCCAGAACTTTCTGCCACAGAAATGTGAGGAACATGTGTTTTTTTAGCAAAATTTTGAGGTTTGCAAAGGATTCTGGGTAACAGAACCTGGTCAGAGCCCCACAAGTCATCCCATCTTGGATTCCCCTAGGTCTCTAGTTTTCAAAAATGCACTGGTTTGGTAGGTTTCCCTAGGTGCCGGCTGAGCTAGAGGCCAAAATCCACAGGTAGGCACTTTGCAAAAAACACCTCTGTTTTCTTTAAAAAAATGTGATGTGTGCACGTTGCGTTTTGGGGCATTTCCTGTCGCGGGCGCTAGGCCTACCCACACAAGTGAGGTATCATTTGTATCAGGAGACTTGGGGGAACGATGGGTGGAAGGAAATTTGTGGCTCCTCTCAGATTCCAGAACATTCAGCCACAGAAATGTGAGGAACATGTGTTTTTTTAGCCAAATTTTGAGGTTTGCAAAGGATTCTGGGTAACAGAACCTGGTCAGAGCCCCACAAGTCATCCCATCTTGGATTCCCCTAGGTCTCTAGTTTTCAAAAATGCACAGGTTTGGTAGGTTTCCCTAGGTGCCGGCTGAGCTAGAGGCCAAAATCCACAGGTAGGCACTTTGCAAAAAACACCTCTGTTTTCTTTCAAAAAATGTGATGTGTGCACGTTGAGTTTTGGGGCATTTCCTGTCGCGGGCGCTAGGCCTACCCACACAAGTGAGGTATCATTTTTATCGGGAGACTTGGGGGAACGCTGGGTGGAAGGAAATTTGTGGCTCCTCTCAGATTCCAGAACTTTCTGCCACAGAAATGTGAGGAACATGTGTTTTTTTAGCCAAATTTTGAGGTTTGCAAAGGATTCTGGGTAACAGAACCTGGTCAGAGCCCCACAAGTCATCCCATCTTGGATTCCCCTAGGTCTCTAGTTTTCAAAAATGCACAGGCTTGGTAGGTTTCCCTAGGTGCCGGATGAGCTAGAGACCAAAATCCCCAGGTAGGCACTTTGCAAAAAACACCTCTGTTTTCTTTCAAAAAATGTGAGGTGTGCACGTTGCGTATTGGGGCATTTACTGTCGCGGGCACTAGGCCTACCCACACAAGTGAGGTATCATTTTTATCAGGAGACTTGGGGGAACGCTGGGTGGAAGGAAATTTGTGGCTCCTCTCAGATTCCAGAACTTTCTGCCACAGAAATGTGAGGAACATGTGTTTTTTTAACCAAATTTTGAGGTTTGCAAAGGATTCTGGGTAACAGAACCTAGTCAGAGCCCCACAAGTCACCCCATCTTGGATTCCCCTAGGCCTCTAGTTTTCAGAAATGCACAGGTTTGGTAGGTTTCCCTAGGTGCCGGCTGAGCTAGAGGCCAAAATCTACAGGTAGGCACTTTGCAAAATACAGCTCTGTTTTCTGTCAAAAACGGGATGTGTCCACGTTGTCCTTTGGGGCATTTCCTGTCGCGGGCGCTAGGCCGACCCACACAAGTGAGGTATCATTTTTATCGGGAGACTTGGGGGAACGCTGGGTAGAAGGAAATTTGTGCCTCCTCTCAGATTCCAGAACTTTCTGCCACAGAAATGTTAGGAACATGTGTTTTTTTAGACAAATTTTGAGGTTTGCAAAGGATTCTGGGTAACAGAACCTGGTCGGAGCCCCACAAGTCACCCCATCTTGGATTCCCCTAGGTCTCTAGTTTTCAGAAATGCACAGGTTTGGTAGGTTTCCCTAGGTGCCGGCTGAGCTAGAGGCCAAAATCTACAGGTAGGCACTTTGCAAAAAACAGCTCTGTTTTCTGTGATGTGTCCACGTTGTGTTTTGGGGCATATCCTGTCGCGGGCGCTAGGCGTACCCACACAAGTGAGGTACCATTTTTATCAGGAGACTTGGGGGAACGCTGGGTGGAAGGAAATTTGTGGCTCCTTTCAGATTCCAGAACTTTCTGCCACAGAAATGTGAGGAACATGTGTTTTTTTAGCCACATTTTGAGGTTTGCAAAGGATTCTGGGTAACAGAACCTGGTCAGAGCCCCACAAGTCATCCCATCTTGGATTCCCCTAGGTCTCTAGTTTTCAGAAATGCACAGGTTTGGTAGGTTTCCCTAGGTGCCGGCTGAGCTAAAGGCCAAAATCTACAGGTAGGCACTTTGCAAAATACAGCTCTGTTTTCTGTCAAAAAATGGGATGTGTCCACGTTGTCCTTTGGGACATTTCCTGTCGCGGGCGCTAGGCCGACCCACACAAGTGAGGTATCATTTTTATCGGGAGACTTGGGGGAACGCTGGGTGGAAGGAAATTTGTGCCTCCTCTCAGATTCCAGAACTTTCTGCCACAGAAATGTTAGGAACATGTGTTCTTTTAGCCAAATTTTGAGGTTTGCAAAGGATTCTGGGTAACAGAACCTGGTCAGAGCCCCACAAGTCACCCCATCTTGGATTCCCCTAGGTCTCTAGTTTTCAGAAATGCACAGGTTTGGTAAGTTTCCCTAGGTGCCGGCTGAGCTAGAGGCCAAAATCTACAGGTAGGCACTTTGCAAAAAACAGCTCTGTTTTCTGTGATGTGTCCACGTTGTGTTTTGGGGCATATCCTGTCGCGGGCGCTAGGCCTACCCACACAAGTGAGGTACCATTTGTATCGGGAGACTTGGGGGAACGCTGGGTGGAAGGAAATTTGTGGCTCCTCTCAGATTCCAGAACTTTCTGCCACAGAAATGTGAGGAACATGTGTTTTTTTAGCCAAATTATTTAGGTTTGCAAAGGATTCTGGGTAACAGAACCTGGTCAGAGCCCCACAAGTCATCCCATCTTGGATTCCCCTAGGTCTCTAGTTTTAAAAAATGCACAGGTTTGGTAGGTTTCCCTAGATGCCGGCTGAGCTAGAGGCCAAAATCCACAGGTAGGCACTTTGCAAAAAACACCTCTGTTTTCTTTCAAAAAATGTGATGTGTGCACGTTGCGTTTTGGGGCATTTCCTGTCGCGGGCGCTAGGCCTACCCACACAAGTGAGGTATCATTTTTATCGGGAGACTTGGGGGAACGCTGGGTGGAAGGAAATTTGTGGCTCCTCTCAGATTCCAGAACTTTCTGCCACAGAAATGTGAGGAACATGTGTTTTTTTAGCCAAATTGTGAGGTTTGCAAAGGATTCTGGGTAACAGAACCTGGTCAGAGCCCCACAAGTCATCCCATCTTGGATTCCCCTAGGTCTCTAGTTTTCAAAAATGCACAGGTTTGGTAGGTTTCCCTAGGTGCCGGCTGAGCTAGAGACCAAAATCCCCAGGTAGGCACTTTGCAAAAAACACCTCTGTTTTCTTTCAAAAAATGTGATGTGTGCACGTTGCGTATTGGGGCATTTACTGTCGCGGGCACTAGGCCTACCCACACAAGTGAGGTATCATTTTTATCGGGAGACTTGGGGGAACGCTGGGTGGAAGGAAATTTGTGGCTCCTCTCAGATTCCAGAACTTTCTGCCACAGAAATGTGAGGAACATGTATTTTTTTAGCCAACTTTTGAGGTTTGCAAAGGATTCTGGGTAACAGAACCTGGTTAGAGCCCCACAAGTCACCCCATCTTGGATTCCCCTAGGTCTCTAGTTTTCAGAAATGCACAGGTTTGGTAGGTTTCCTAGGTGCCGGCTGAGCTAGAGGCCAAAATCTACAGGTAGGCACTTTGCAAAAAACAGCTCTGTTTTCTGTGATGTGTCCACGTTGTGTTTTGGGGCATATCCTGTCGCGGGCGCTAGGCCTACCCACACGAGTGAGGTACCATTTTTATCGGGAGACTTGTGGGAACGCTTGGTGGAAGGAAATTTGTGGCTCCTTTCAGATTCCAGAACTTTCTGCCACAGAAATGTGAGGAACATGTGTTTTTTTAGCAAAATTTTGAGGTTTGCAAAGGATTCTGGGTAACAGAACCTGGTCAGAGCCCCACAAGTCATCCCATCTTGGATTCCCCTAGGTCTCTAGTTTTCAAAAATGCACAGGTTTTGTAGGTTTCCCTAGGTGCCGGCTGAGCTAGAGGCCAAAATCCACAGGTAGGCACTTTGCAAAAAACACCTCTGTTTTCTTTAAAAAAATGTGATGTGTGCACGTTGCGTTTTGGGGCATTTCCTGTCGCGGGCGCTAGGCCTACCCACACAAGTGAGGTATCATTTTTATCAGGAGACTTGGGGGAACGATGGGTGGAAGGAAATTTGTGGCTCCTCTCAGATTCCAGAACATTCAGCCACAGAAATGTGAGGAACATGTGTTTTTTTAGCCAAATTTTGAGGTTTGCAAAGGATTCTGGGTAACAGAACCTGGTCAGAGCCCCACAAGTCATCCCATCTTGGATTCCCCTAGGTCACTAGTTTTCAAAAATGCACAGGTTTGGTAGGTTTCCCTAGGTGCCGGCTGAGCTAGAGGCCAAAATCCACAGGTAGGCACTTTGCAAAAAACACCTCTGTTTTCTTTCAAAAAATGTGATGTGTGCACGTTGCGTTTTGGGGCATTTCCTGTCGCGGGCGCTAGGCCTACCCACACAAGTGAGGTATCATTTTTATCGGGAGACTTGGGGGAACGCTGGGTGGAAGGAAATTTGTGGCTCCTCTCAGATTCCAGAACTTTCTGCCACAGAAATGTGAGGAACATGTGATTTTTTAGCCAAATTTTGAGGTTTGCAAAGGATTCTGGGTAACAGAACCTGGTCAGAGCCCCACAAGTCATCCCATCTTGGATTCCCCTAGGTCTCTAGTTTTTAAAAATGCACAGGTTTGGTAGGTTTCCCTAGGTGCCGGCTGAGCTAGAGGCCAAAATCCACAGGTAGGCACTTTGCAAAAAACACCTCTGTTTTCTTTCAAAAAATGTGATGTGTGCACGTTGCGTTTTGGGGGCATTTCCTGTCGTGGGTGCTAGGCCTACCCACACAAGTGAGGTATCATTTTTATCGGGAGACTTGGGGGAACGCTGGGTGGAAGGAAATTTGTGGCTCCTCTCAGATTCCAGAACTTTCTGCCACAGAAATGTGAGGAACATGTGTTTTTTAAACCAAATTTTGAGGTTTGCAAAGGATTCTGGGTAACAGAACCTGGTCAGAGCCCCACAAGTCACCCCATCTTGGATTCCCCTAGGCCTCTAGTTTTCAGAAATGCACAGGTTTGGTAGGTTTCCCTAGGTGCCGGCTGAGCTAGAGGCCAAAATCTACAGGTAGGCACTTTGCAAAATACAGCTCTGTTTTCTGTCAAAAAATGGGATGTGTCCACGTTGTGCTTTGGGGCATTTCCTGTCGCGGGCGCTAGGCTACCCACACAAGTGAGGTATCATTTTTATCAGGAGACTTGGGGGAATGCTGGGTTGAAGGAAATTTGTGGCTCCTCTCAGATTCCAGAACTTTCTGCCACAGAAATGTGAGGAACATGTGTTTTTTTAGCCAAATTTTGAGGTTTGCAAAGGATTCTGGGTAACAGAACCTGGTCAGAGCCCCACAAGTCACCCCATCTTGGATTCCCCTAGGTCTCCAGTTTTCAACAATGCACAGGTTTGGTAGTTTTCCCTAGGTGCCGGCTGAGCTAGAGGCCAAAATCCACAGGTAGGCACTTTGCAAAAAACACCTCTGTTTTCTTTAAAAAAATGTGATGTGTGCACGTTGCGTTTTGGGTCATTTCCTGTCGCGGGCGCTAGGCCTACCCACACAAGTGAGGTATCATTTTTATCGGGAGACTTGGGGGAACGCTGGGTGGAAGGAAATTTGTGGCTCCTCTCAGATTCCAGAACTTTCTGCCACAGAAATATGAGGAACATGTATTTTTTTAGCCAAATTTTGAGGTTTGCAAAGGATTCTGGGTAACAGAACCTGGTTAGAGCCCCACAAGTCACCCCATCTTGGATTCCCCTAGGTCTCTAGTTTTCAGAAATGCACAGGTTTGGTAGGTTTCCCTAGGTGCCGGCTGAGCTAGAGGCCAAAATCTACAGGTAGGCACTTTGCAAAAAACAGCTCTGTTTTCTGTGATGTGTCCATGTTGTGTTTTGGGGCATATCCTGTCGCGGGCGCTAGGCCTACCCACACAAGTGAGGTACCATTTTTATCGGGAGACTTGGGGGAACGCTGGGTGGAAGGAAATTTGTGGCTCCTCTCAGATTCCAGAACTTTCTGCCACAGAAATGTGAGGAACATGTGTTTTTTTAGCAAAATTTTGAGGTTTGCAAAGGATTCCGGGTAACAGAACCTGGTCAGAGCCCCACAAGTCATCCCATCTTGGATTCCCCTAGGTCTCTAGTTTTCAAAAATGCACAGGTTTGGTAGGTTTCCCTAGGTGCCGGCTGAGCTAGAGGCCAAAATCCACAGGTAGGCACTTTGCAAAAAACACCTCTGTTTTCTTTAAAAAAATGTGATGTGTGCACGTTGCGTTTTGGGGCATTTCCTGTCGCGGGCGCTAGGCCTACCCACACAAGTGAGGTATCATTTTTATCAGGAGACTTGGGGGAACGATGGGTGGAAGGAAATTTGTGGCTCCTCTCAGATTCCAGAACATTCAGCCACAGAAATGTGAGGAACATGTGTTTTTTTAGCCAAATTTTGAGGTTTGCAAAGGATTCTGGGTAACAGAACCTGGTCAGAGCCCCACAAGTCATCCCATCTTGGATTCCCCTAGGTCTCTAGTTTTCAAAAATGCACAGGTTTGGTAGGTTTCCCTAGGTGCCGGCTGAGCTAGAGGCCAAAATCCACAGGTAGGCACTTTGCAAAAAACACCTCTGTTTTCTTTCAAAAAATGTGATGTGTGCACGTTGCGTTTTGGGGCATTTCCTGTCGCGGGCGCTAGGCCTACCCACACAAGTGAGGTATCATTTTTATCGGGAGACTTGGGGGAACGCTGGGTGGAAGGAAATTTGTGGCTCCTCTCAGATTCCAGAACTTTCTGCCACAGAAATGTGAGGAACATGTATTTTTTTAGCCAAATTTTGAGGTTTGCAAAGGATTCTGGGTAACAGAACCTGGTTAGAGACCCACAAGTCACCCCATCTTGGATTCCCCTAGGTCTCTAGTTTTCAGAAATGCACAGGTTTGGTAGGTTTCCCTAGGTGCCGGCTGAGCTAGAGGCCAAAATCTACAGGTAGGCACTTTGCAAAAAACAGCTCTGTTTTCTGTGATGTGTCCACGTTGTGTTTTGGGGCATATCCTGTCGCGGGCGCTAGGCCTACCCACACAAGTGAGGTACCATTTTTATCGGGAGACTTGGGGGAACGCTGGGTGGAAGGAAATTTGTGGCTCCTCTCAGATTCCAGAACTTTCTGCCACAGAAATGTGAGGAACATGTGTTTTTTTAGCAAAATTTTGAGGTTTGCAAAGGATTCTGGGTAACAGAACCTGGTCAGAGCCCCACAAGTCATCCCATCTTGGATTCCCCTAGGTCTCTAGTTTTCAAAAATGCACTGGTTTGGTAGGTTTCCCTAGGTGCCGGCTGAGCTAGAGGCCAAAATCCACAGGTAGGCACTTTGCAAAAAACACCTCTGTTTTCTTTAAAAAAATGTGATGTGTGCACGTTGCGTTTTGGGGCATTTCCTGTCGCGGGCGCTAGGCCTACCCACACAAGTGAGGTATCATTTGTATCAGGAGACTTGGGGGAACGATGGGTGGAAGGAAATTTGTGGCTCCTCTCAGATTCCAGAACATTCAGCCACAGAAATGTGAGGAACATGTGTTTTTTTAGCCAAATTTTGAGGTTTGCAAAGGATTCTGGGTAACAGAACCTGGTCAGAGCCCCACAAGTCATCCCATCTTGGATTCCCCTAGGTCTCTAGTTTTCAAAAATGCACAGGTTTGGTAGGTTTCCCTAGGTGCCGGCTGAGCTAGAGGCCAAAATCCACAGGTAGGCACTTTGCAAAAAAACACCTCTGTTTTCTTTCAAAAAATGTGATGTGTGCACGTTGCGTTTTGGGGCATTTCCTGTCGCGGGCGCTAGGCCTACCCACACAAGTGAGGTATCATTTTTATCGGGAGACTTGGGGGAACGCTGGGTGGAAGGAAATTTGTGGCTCCTCTCAGATTCCAGAACTTTCTGCCACAGAAATGTGAGGAACATGTGTTTTTTTTAGCCAAATTTTGAGGTTTGCAAAGGATTCTGGGTAACAGAACCTGGTCAGAGCCCCACAAGTCATCCCATCTTGGATTCCCCTAGGTCTCTAGTTTTCAAAAATGCACAGGCTTGGTAGGTTTCCCTAGGTGCCGGATGAGCTAGAGACCAAAATCCCCAGGTAGGCACTTTGCAAAAAACACCTCTGTTTTCTTTCAAAAAATGTGAGGTGTGCACGTTGCGTATTGGGGCATTTACTGTCGCGGGCACTAGGCCTACCCACACAAGTGAGGTATCATTTTTATCGGGAGACTTGGGGGAACGCTGGGTGGAAGGAAATTTGTGGCTCCTCTCAGATTCCAGAACTTTCTGCCACAGAAATGTGAGGAACATGTGTTTTTTTAACCAAATTTTGAGGTTTGCAAAGGATTCTGGGTAACAGAACCTAGTCAGAGCCCCACAAGTCACCCCATCTTGGATTCCCCTAGGCCTCTAGTTTTCAGAAATGCACAGGTTTGGTAGGTTTCCCTAGGTGCCGGCTGAGCTAGAGGCCAAAATCTACAGGTAGGCACTTTGCAAAATACAGCTCTGTTTTCTGTCAAAAAATGGGATGTGTCCACGTTGTCCTTTGGGGCATTTCCTGTCGCGGGCGCTAGGCCGACCCACACAAGTGAGGTATCATTTTTATCGGGAGACTTGGGGGAACGCTGGGTAGAAGGAAATTTGTGCCTCCTCTCAGATTCCAGAACTTTCTGCCACAGAAATGTGAGGAACATGTGTTTTTTTAGCCAAATTTTGAGGTTTGCAAAGGATTCTGGGTAACAGAACCTGGTCGGAGCCCCACAAGTCACCCCATCTTGGATTCCCCTAGGTCTCTAGTTTTCAGAAATGCACAGGTTTGGTAGGTTTCCCTAGGTGCCGGCTGAGCTAGAGGCCAAAATCTACAGGTAGGCACTTTGCAAAAAACAGCTCTGTTTTCTGTGATGTGTCCACGTTGTGTTTTGGGGCATATCCTGTCGCGGGCGCTAGGCGTACCCACACAAGTGAGGTACCATTTTTATCGGGAGACTTGGGGGAACGCTGGGTGGAAGGAAATTTGTGGCTCCTCTCAGATTCCAGAACTTTCTGCCACAGAAATGTGAGGAACATGTGTTTTTTTAACCAAATTTTGAGGTTTGCAAAGGATTCTGGGTAACAGAACCTGGTCAGAGCCCCACAAGTCACCCCATCTTGGATTCCCCTGGGTCTCTAGTTTTCAGAAATGCACAGGTTTGGTAGGTTTCCCTAGGTGCCGGCTGAGCTAGAGGCCAAAATCTACAGGTAGGCACTTTGCAAAATACAGCTCTGTTTTCTGTCAATAAATGGGATGTGTCCATGTTGTCCTTTGGGACATTTCCTGTCGCGGGCGCTAGGCCGACCCACACAAGTTAGGTATCATTTTTATCGGGAGACTTGGGGGAACGCTGGGTGGAAGGAAATTTGTGCCTCCTCTCAGATTCCAGAACTTTCTGCCACAGAAATGTTAGGAACATGTGTTTTTTTAGCCAAATTTTGAGGTTTGCAAAGGATTCTGGGTAACAGAACCTGGTCACAGCCCCACAAGTCACCCCATCTTGGATTCCCCTAGGTCTCCAGTTTTCAAAAATGCACAGGTTTGGTAGTTTTCCCTAGGTGCCGGCTGAGCTAGAGGCCAAAATCCACAGGTAGGCACTTTGCAAAAAACACCTCTGTTTTCTTTAAAAAAATGTGATGTGTGCACGTTGCGTTTTGGGGCATTTCCTGTCGCGGGCGCTAGGCCTACCCACACAAGTGAGGTATCATTTTTATCGGGAGACTTGGGGGAACGCTGGGTGGAAGGAAATTTGTGGCTCCTCTCAGATTCCAGAACTTTCTGCCACAGAAATGTGAGGAACATGTATATTTTTAGCCAAATTTTGAGGTTTGCAAAGGATTCTGGGTAACAGAACCTGGTTAGAGCCCCACAAGTCACCCCAACTTGGATTCCCCTAGGTCTCTAGTTTTCAGAAATGCACAGGTTTGGTAGGTTTCCCTAGGTGCCGGCTGAGCTAGAGGCCAAAATCTACAGGTAGGCACTTTGCAAAAAACAGCTCTGTTTTCTGTGATGTGTCCACGTTGTGTTTTGGGGCATATCCTGTCGCGGGCGCTAGGCCTACCCACACAAGTGAGGTACCATTTTTATCGGGAGACTTGGGGGAACGCTTGGTGGAAGGAAATTTGTGGCTCCTTTCAGATTCCAGAACTTTCTGCCACAGAAATGTGAGGAACATGTGTTTTTTTAGCCACATTTTGAGGTTTGCAAAGGATTCTGGGTAACAGAACCTGGTCAGAGCCCCACAAGTCATCCCATCTTGGATTCCCCTAGGTCTCTAGTTTTCAAAAATGCACAGGTTTGGTAGGTTTCCCTAGGTGCCGGCTGAGCTAGAGGCCAAAATCCACAGGTAGGCACTTTGCAAAAAACACCTCTGTTTTCTTTAAAAAAATGTGATGTGTGCACGTTGCGTTTTGGGGCATTTCCTGTCGCGGGCGCTAGGCCTACCCACACAAGTGAGGTATCATTTTTATCAGGAGACTTGGGGGAACGATGGGTGGAAGGAAATTTGTGGCTCCTCTCAGATTCCAGAACATTCAGCCACAGAAATGTGAGGAACATGTGTTTTTTTAGCCAAATTTTGAGGTTTGCAAAGGATTCTGGGTAACAGAACCTGGTCAGAGCCCCACAAGTCATCCCATCTTGGATTCCCCTAGGTCACTAGTTTTCAAAAATGCACAGGTTTGGTAGGTTTCCCTAGGTGCCGGCTGAGCTAGAGGCCAAAATCCACAGGTAGGCACTTTGCAAAAAACACCTCTGTTTTCTTTCAAAAAATGTGATGTGTGCACGTTGCGTTTTGGGGCATTTCCTGTCGCGGGCGCTAGGCCTACCCACACAAGTGAGGTATCATTTTTATCGGGAGACTTGGGGGAACGCTGGGTGGAAGGAAATTTGTGGCTCCTCTCAGATTCCAGAACTTTCTGCCACAGAAATGTGAGGAACATGTGATTTTTTAGCCAAATTTTGAGGTTTGCAAAGGATTCTGGGTAACAGAACCTGGTCAGAGCCCCACAAGTCATCCCATCTTGGATTCCCCTAGGTCTCTAGTTTTTAAAAATGCACAGGTTTGGTAGGTTTCCCTAGGTGCCGGCTGAGCTAGAGGCCAAAATCCACAGGTAGGCACTTTGCAAAAAACACCTCTGTTTTCTTTCAAAAAATGTGATGTGTGCACGTTGCGTTTTGGGGCATTTCCTGTCGTGGGCGCTAGGCCTACCCACACAAGTGAGGTATCATTTTTATCGGGAGACTTGGGGGAACGCTGGGTGGAAGGAAATTTGTGGCTCCTCTCAGATTCCAGAACTTTCTGCCACAGAAATGTGAGGAACATGTGTTTTTTAAACCAAATTTTGAGGTTTGCAAAGGATTCTGGGTAACAGAACCTGGTCAGAGCCCCACAAGTCACCCCATCTTGGATTCCCCTAGGCCTCTAGTTTTCAGAAATGCACAGGTTTGGTAGGTTTCCCTAGGTGCCGGCTGAGCTAGAGGCCAAAATCTACAGGTAGGCACTTTGCAAAATACAGCTCTGTTTTCTGTCAAAAAATGGGATGTGTCCACGTTGTGCTTTGGGGCATTTCCTGTCGCGGGCGCTAGGCTACCCACACAAGTGAGGTATCATTTTTATCAGGAGACTTGGGGGAATGCTGGGTGGAAGGAAATTTGTGGCTCCTCTCAGATTCCAGAACTTTCTGCCACAGAAATGTGAGGAACATGTGTTTTTTTAGCCAAATTTTGAGGTTTGCAAAGGATTCTGGGTAACAGAACCTGGTCAGAGCCCCACAAGTCACCCCATCTTGGATTCCCCTAGGTCTCCAGTTTTCAACAATGCACAGGTTTGGTAGTTTTCCCTAGGTGCCGGCTGAGCTAGAGGCCAAAATCCACAGGTAGGCACTTTGCAAAAAACACCTCTGTTTTCTTTAAAAAAATGTGATGTGTGCACGTTGCGTTTTGGGGCATTTCCTGTCGCGGGCGCTAGGCCTACCCACACAAGTGAGGTATCATTTTTATCGGGAGACTTGGGGGAACGCTGGGTGGAAGGAAATTTGTGGCTCCTCTCAGATTCCAGAACTTTCTGCCACAGAAATGTGAGGAACATGTATTTTTTTAGCCAAATTTTGAGGTTTGCAAAGGATTCTGGGTAACAGAACCTGGTTAGAGCCCCACAAGTCACCCCATCTTGGATTCCCCTAGGTCTCTAGTTTTCAGAAATGCACAGGTTTGGTAGGTTTCCCTAGGTGCCGGCTGAGCTAGAGGCCAAAATCTACAGGTAGGCACTTTGCAAAAAACAGCTCTGTTTTCTGTGATGTGTCCACGTTGTGTTTTGGGGCATATCCTGTCGCGGGCGCTAGGCCTACCCACACAAGTGAGGTACCATTTTTATCGGGAGACTTGGGGGAACGCTGGGTGGAAGGAAATTTGTGGCTCCTCTCAGATTCCAGAACTTTCTGCCACAGAAATGTGAGGAACATGTGTTTTTTTAGCAAAATTTTGAGGTTTGCAAAGGATTCCGGGTAACAGAACCTGGTCAGAGCCCCACAAGTCATCCCATCTTGGATTCCCCTAGGTCTCTAGTTTTCAAAAATGCACAGGTTTGGTAGGTTTCCCTAGGTGCCGGCTGAGCTAGAGGCCAAAATCCACAGGTAGGCACTTTGCAAAAAACACCTCTGTTTTCTTTAAAAAAATGTGATGTGTGCACGTTGCGTTTTGGGGCATTTCCTGTCGCGGGCGCTAGGCCTACCCACACAAGTGAGGTATCATTTTTATCAGGAGACTTGGGGGAACGATGGGTGGAAGGAAATTTGTGGCTCCTCTCAGATTCCAGAACATTCAGCCACAGAAATGTGAGGAACATGTGTTTTTTTAGCCAAATTTTGAGGTTTGCAAAGGATTCTGGGTAACAGAACCTGGTCAGAGCCCCACAAGTCATCCCATCTTGGATTCCCCTAGGTCTCTAGTTTTCAAAAATGCACAGGTTTGGTAGGTTTCCCTAGGTGCCGGCTGAGCTAGAGGCCAAAATCCACAGGTAGGCACTTTGCAAAAAACACCTCTGTTTTCTTTCAAAAAATGTGATGTGTGCACGTTGCGTTTTGGGGCATTTCCTGTCGCGGGCGCTAGGCCTACCCACACAAGTGAGGTATCATTTTTATCGGGAGACTTGGGGGAACGCTGGGTGGAAGGAAATTTGTGGCTCCTCTCAGATTCCAGAACTTTCTGCCACAGAAATGTGAGGAACATGTATTTTTTTAGCCAAATTTTGAGGTTTGCAAAGGATTCTGGGTAACAGAACCTGGTTAGAGACCCACAAGTCACCCCATCTTGGATTCCCCTAGGTCTCTAGTTTTCAGAAATGCACAGGTTTGGTAGGTTTCCCTAGGTGCCGGCTGAGCTAGAGGCCAAAATCTACAGGTAGGCACTTTGCAAAAAACAGCTCTGTTTTCTGTGATGTGTCCACGTTGTGTTTTGGGGCATATCCTGTCGCGGGCGCTAGGCCTACCCACACAAGTGAGGTACCATTTTTATCGGGAGACTTGGGGGAACGCTGGGTGGAAGGAAATTTGTGGCTCCTCTCAGATTCCAGAACTTTCTGCCACAGAAATGTGAGGAACATGTGTTTTTTTAGCAAAATTTTGAGGTTTGCAAAGGATTCTGGGTAACAGAACCTGGTCAGAGCCCCACAAGTCATCCCATCTTGGATTCCCCTAGGTCTCTAGTTTTCAAAAATGCACTGGTTTGGTAGGTTTCCCTAGGTGCCGGCTGAGCTAGAGGCCAAAATCCACAGGTAGGCACTTTGCAAAAAACACCTCTGTTTTCTTTAAAAAAATGTGATGTGTGCACGTTGCGTTTTGGGGCATTTCCTGTCGCGGGCGCTAGGCCTACCCACACAAGTGAGGTATCATTTGTATCAGGAGACTTGGGGGAACGATGGGTGGAAGGAAATTTGTGGCTCCTCTCAGATTCCAGAACATTCAGCCACAGAAATGTGAGGAACATGTGTTTTTTTAGCCAAATTTTGAGGTTTGCAAAGGATTCTGGGTAACAGAACCTGGTCAGAGCCCCACAAGTCATCCCATCTTGGATTCCCCTAGGTCTCTAGTTTTCAAAAATGCACAGGTTTGGTAGGTTTCCCTAGGTGCCGGCTGAGCTAGAGGCCAAAATCCACAGGTAGGCACTTTGCAAAAAACACCTCTGTTTTCTTTCAAAAAATGTGATGTGTGCACGTTGAGTTTTGGGGCATTTCCTGTCGCGGGCGCTAGGCCTACCCACACAAGTGAGGTATCATTTTTATCGGGAGACTTGGGGGAACGCTGGGTGGAAGGAAATTTGTGGCTCCTCTCAGATTCCAGAACTTTCTGCCACAGAAATGTGAGGAACATGTGTTTTTTTAGCCAAATTTTGAGGTTTGCAAAGGATTCTGGGTAACAGAACCTGGTCAGAGCCCCACAAGTCATCCCATCTTGGATTCCCCTAGGTCTCTAGTTTTCAAAAATGCACAGGCTTGGTAGGTTTCCCTAGGTGCCGGATGAGCTAGAGACCAAAATCCCCAGGTAGGCACTTTGCAAAAAACACCTCTGTTTTCTTTCAAAAAATGTGAGGTGTGCACGTTGCGTATTGGGGCATTTACTGTCGCGGGCACTAGGCCTACCCACACAAGTGAGGTATCATTTTTATCGGGAGACTTGGGGGAACGCTGGGTGGAAGGAAATTTGTGGCTCCTCTCAGATTCCAGAACTTTCTGCCACAGAAATGTGAGGAACATGTGTTTTTTTAACCAAATTTTGAGGTTTGCAAAGGATTCTGGGTAACAGAACCTAGTCAGAGCCCCACAAGTCACCCCATCTTGGATTCCCCTAGGCCTCTAGTTTTCAGAAATGCACAGGTTTGGTAGGTTTCCCTAGGTGCCGGCTGAGCTAGAGGCCAAAATCTACAGGTAGGCACTTTGCAAAATACAGCTCTGTTTTCTGTCAAAAAATGGGATGTGTCCACGTTGTCCTTTGGGGCATTTCCTGTCGCGGGCGCTAGGCCGACCCACACAAGTGAGGTATCATTTTTATCGGGAGACTTGGGGGAACGCTGGGTAGAAGGAAATTTGTGCCTCCTCTCAGATTCCAGAACTTTCTGCCACAGAAATGTTAGGAACATGTGTTTTTTTAGACAAATTTTGAGGTTTGCAAAGGATTCTGGGTAACAGAACCTGGTCGGAGCCCCACAAGTCACCCCATCTTGGATTCCCCTAGGTCTCTAGTTTTCAGAAATGCACAGGTTTGGTAGGTTTCCCTAGGTGCCGGCTGAGCTAGAGGCCAAAATCTACAGGTAGGCACTTTGCAAAAAACAGCTCTGTTTTCTGTGATGTGTCCACGTTGTGTTTTGGGGCATATCCTGTCGCGGGCGCTAGGCGTACCCACACAAGTGAGGTACCATTTTTATCAGGAGACTTGGGGGAACGCTGGGTGGAAGGAAATTTGTGGCTCCTTTCAGATTCCAGAACTTTCTGCCACAGAAATGTGAGGAACATGTGTTTTTTTAGCCACATTTTGAGGTTTGCAAAGGATTCTGGGTAACAGAACCTGGTCAGAGCCCCACAAGTCATCCCATCTTGGATTCCCCTAGGTCTCTAGTTTTCAGAAATGCACAGGTTTGGTAGGTTTCCCTAGGTGCCGGCTGAGCTAAAGGCCAAAATCTACAGGTAGGCACTTTGCAAAATACAGCTCTGTTTTCTGTCAAAAAATGGGATGTGTCCACGTTGTCCTTTGGGACATTTCCTGTCGCGGGCGCTAGGCCGACCCACACAAGTGAGGTATCATTTTTATCGGGAGACTTGGGGGAACGCTGGGTGGAAGGAAATTTGTGCCTCCTCTCAGATTCCAGAACTTTCTGCCACAGAAATGTTAGGAACATGTGTTCTTTTAGCCAAATTTTGAGGTTTGCAAAGGATTCTGGGTAACAGAACCTGGTCAGAGCCCCACAAGTCACCCCATCTTGGATTCCCCTAGGTCTCTAGTTTTCAGAAATGCACAGGTTTGGTAAGTTTCCCTAGGTGCCGGCTGAGCTAGAGGCCAAAATCTACAGGTAGGCACTTTGCAAAAAACAGCTCTGTTTTCTGTGATGTGTCCACGTTGTGTTTTGGGGCATATCCTGTCGCGGGCGCTAGGCCTACCCACACAAGTGAGGTACCATTTGTATCGGGAGACTTGGGGGAACGCTGGGTGGAAGGAAATTTGTGGCTCCTCTCAGATTCCAGAACTTTCTGCCACAGAAATGTGAGGAACATGTGTTTTTTTAGCCAAATTATTTAGGTTTGCAAAGGATTCTGGGTAACAGAACCTGGTCAGAGCCCCACAAGTCATCCCATCTTGGATTCCCCTAGGTCTCTAGTTTTCAAAAATGCACAGGTTTGGTAGGTTTCCCTAGATGCCGGCTGAGCTAGAGGCCAAAATCCACAGGTAGGCACTTTGCAAAAAACACCTCTGTTTTCTTTCAAAAAATGTGATGTGTGCACGTTGCGTTTTGGGGCATTTCCTGTCGCGGGCGCTAGGCCTACCCACACAAGTGAGGTATCATTTTTATCGGGAGACTTGGGGGAACGCTGGGTGGAAGGAAATTTGTGGCTCCTCTCAGATTCCAGAACTTTCTGCCACAGAAATGTGAGGAACATGTGTTTTTTTAGCCAAATTGTGAGGTTTGCAAAGGATTCTGGGTAACAGAACCTGGTCAGAGCCCCACAAGTCATCCCATCTTGGATTCCCCTAGGTCTCTAGTTTTCAAAAATGCACAGGTTTGGTAGGTTTCCCTAGGTGCCGGCTGAGCTAGAGACCAAAATCCCCAGGTAGGCACTTTGCAAAAAACACCTCTGTTTTCTTTCAAAAAATGTGATGTGTGCACGTTGCGTATTGGGGCATTTACTGTCGCGGGCACTAGGCCTACCCACACAAGTGAGGTATCATTTTTATCGGGAGACTTGGGGGAACGCTGGGTGGAAGGAAATTTGTGGCTCCTCTCAGATTCCAGAACTTTCTGCCACAGAAATGTGAGGAACATGTATTTTTTTAGCCAACTTTTGAGGTTTGCAAAGGATTCTGGGTAACAGAACCTGGTTAGAGCCCCACAAGTCACCCCATCTTGGATTCCCCTAGGTCTCTAGTTTTCAGAAATGCACAGGTTTGGTAGGTTTCCTAGGTGCCGGCTGAGCTAGAGGCCAAAATCTACAGGTAGGCACTTTGCAAAAAACAGCTCTGTTTTCTGTGATGTGTCCACGTTGTGTTTTGGGGCATATCCTGTCGCGGGCGCTAGGCCTACCCACACGAGTGAGGTACCATTTTTATCGGGAGACTTGTGGGAACGCTTGGTGGAAGGAAATTTGTGGCTCCTTTCAGATTCCAGAACTTTCTGCCACAGAAATGTGAGGAACATGTGTTTTTTTAGCAAAATTTTGAGGTTTGCAAAGGATTCTGGGTAACAGAACCTGGTCAGAGCCCCACAAGTCATCCCATCTTGGATTCCCCTAGGTCTCTAGTTTTCAAAAATGCACAGGTTTTGTAGGTTTCCCTAGGTGCCGGCTGAGCTAGAGGCCAAAATCCACAGGTAGGCACTTTGCAAAAAACACCTCTGTTTTCTTTAAAAAAATGTGATGTGTGCACGTTGCGTTTTGGGGCATTTCCTGTCGCGGGCGCTAGGCCTACCCACACAAGTGAGGTATCATTTTTATCGGGAGACTTGGGGGAACGCTGGGTGGAAGGAAATTTGTGGCTCCTCTCAGATTCCAGAACTTTCTGCCACAGAAATGTGAGGAACATGTATTTTTTTAGCCAACTTTTGAGGTTTGCAAAGGATTCTGGGTAACAGAACCTGGTTAGAGCCCCACAAGTCACCCCATCTTGGATTCCCCTAGGTCTCTAGTTTTCAGAAATGCACAGGTTTGGTAGGTTTCCTAGGTGCCGGCTGAGCTAGAGGCCAAAATCTACAGGTAGGCACTTTGCAAAAAACAGCTCTGTTTTCTGTGATGTGTCCACGTTGTGTTTTGGGGCATATCCTGTCGCGGGCGCTAGGCCTACCCACACGAGTGAGGTACCATTTTTATCGGGAGACTTGTGGGAACGCTTGGTGGAAGGAAATTTGTGGCTCCTTTCAGATTCCAGAACTTTCTGCCACAGAAATGTGAGGAACATGTGTTTTTTTAGCAAAATTTTGAGGTTTGCAAAGGATTCTGGGTAACAGAACCTGGTCAGAGCCCCACAAGTCATCCCATCTTGGATTCCCCTAGGTCTCTAGTTTTCAAAAATGCACAGGTTTTGTAGGTTTCCCTAGGTGCCGGCTGAGCTAGAGGCCAAAATCCACAGGTAGGCACTTTGCAAAAAACACCTCTGTTTTCTTTAAAAAAATGTGATGTGTGCACGTTGCGTTTTGGGGCATTTCCTGTCGCGGGCGCTAGGCCTACCCACACAAGTGAGGTATCATTTTTATCAGGAGACTTGGGGGAACGATGGGTGGAAGGAAATTTGTGGCTCCTCTCAGATTCCAGAACATTCAGCCACAGAAATGTGAGGAACATGTGTTTTTTTAGCCAAATTTTGAGGTTTGCAAAGGATTCTGGGTAACAGAACCTGGTCAGAGCCCCACAAGTCATCCCATCTTGGATTCCCCTAGGTCACTAGTTTTCAAAAATGCACAGGTTTGGTAGGTTTCCCTAGGTGCCGGCTGAGCTAGAGGCCAAAATCCACAGGTAGGCACTTTGCAAAAAACACCTCTGTTTTCTTTCAAAAAATGTGATGTGTGCACGTTGCGTTTTGGGGCATTTCCTGTCGCGGGCGCTAGGCCTACCCACACAAGTGAGGTATCATTTTTATCGGGAGACTTGGGGGAACGCTGGGTGGAAGGAAATTTGTGGCTCCTCTCAGATTCCAGAACTTTCTGCCACAGAAATGTGAGGAACATGTGATTTTTTAGCCAAATTTTGAGGTTTGCAAAGGATTCTGGGTAACAGAACCTGGTCAGAGCCCCACAAGTCATCCCATCTTGGATTCCCCTAGGTCTCTAGTTTTTAAAAATGCACAGGTTTGGTAGGTTTCCCTAGGTGCCGGCTGAGCTAGAGGCCAAAATCCACAGGTAGGCACTTTGCAAAAAACACCTCTGTTTTCTTTCAAAAAATGTGATGTGTGCACGTTGCGTTTTGGGGCATTTCCTGTCGTGGGTGCTAGGCCTACCCACACAAGTGAGGTATCATTTTTATCGGGAGACTTGGGGGAACGCTGGGTGGAAGGAAATTTGTGGCTCCTCTCAGATTCCAGAACTTTCTGCCACAGAAATGTGAGGAACATGTGTTTTTTAAACCAAATTTTGAGGTTTGCAAAGGATTCTGGGTAACAGAACCTGGTCAGAGCCCCACAAGTCACCCCATCTTGGATTCCCCTAGGCCTCTAGTTTTCAGAAATGCACAGGTTTGGTAGGTTTCCCTAGGTGCCGGCTGAGCTAGAGGCCAAAATCTACAGGTAGGCACTTTGCAAAATACAGCTCTGTTTTCTGTCAAAAAATGGGATGTGTCCACGTTGTGCTTTGGGGCATTTCCTGTCGCGGGCGCTAGGCTACCCACACAAGTGAGGTATCATTTTTATCAGGAGACTTGGGGGAATGCTGGGTTGAAGGAAATTTGTGGCTCCTCTCAGATTCCAGAACTTTCTGCCACAGAAATGTGAGGAACATGTGTTTTTTTAGCCAAATTTTGAGGTTTGCAAAGGATTCTGGGTAACAGAACCTGGTCAGAGCCCCACAAGTCACCCCATCTTGGATTCCCCTAGGTCTCCAGTTTTCAACAATGCACAGGTTTGGTAGTTTTCCCTAGGTGCCGGCTGAGCTAGAGGCCAAAATCCACAGGTAGGCACTTTGCAAAAAACACCTCTGTTTTCTTTAAAAAAATGTGATGTGTGCACGTTGCGTTTTGGGGCATTTCCTGTCGCGGGCGCTAGGCCTACCCACACAAGTGAGGTATCATTTTTATCGGGAGACTTGGGGGAACGCTGGGTGGAAGGAAATTTGTGGCTCCTCTCAGATTCCAGAACTTTCTGCCACAGAAATATGAGGAACATGTATTTTTTTAGCCAAATTTTGAGGTTTGCAAAGGATTCTGGGTAACAGAACCTGGTTAGAGCCCCACAAGTCACCCCATCTTGGA
Source organism: Pleurodeles waltl (assembly GCF_031143425.1). Lineage (NCBI taxonomy): Eukaryota > Metazoa > Chordata > Amphibia > Caudata > Salamandridae > Pleurodeles > Pleurodeles waltl. The sequence goes on from NC_090443.1 coordinate 843,920,019, forward strand.
TTCCCCTAGGTCTCTAGTTTTCAGAAATGCACAGGTTTGGTAGGTTTCCCTAGGTGCCGGCTGAGCTAGAGGCCAAAATCTACAGGTAGGCACTTTGCAAAAAACAGCTCTGTTTTCTGTGATGTGTCCACGTTGTGTTTTGGGGCATATCCTGTCGCGGGCGCTAGGCCTACCCACACAAGTGAGGTACCATTTTTATCGGGAGACTTGGGGGAACGCTGGGTGGAAGGAAATTTGTGGCTCCTCTCAGATTCCAGAACTTTCTGCCACAGAAATGTGAGGAACATGTGTTTTTTTAGCAAAATTTTGAGGTTTGCAAAGGATTCCGGGTAACAGAACCTGGTCAGAGCCCCACAAGTCATCCCATCTTGGATTCCCCTAGGTCTCTAGTTTTCAAAAATGCACAGGTTTGGTAGGTTTCCCTAGGTGCCGGCTGAGCTAGAGGCCAAAATCCACAGGTAGGCACTTTGCAAAAAACACCTCTGTTTTCTTTAAAAAAATGTGATGTGTGCACGTTGCGTTTTGGGGCATTTCCTGTCGCGGGCGCTAGGCCTACCCACACAAGTGAGGTATCATTTTTATCAGGAGACTTGGGGGAACGATGGGTGGAAGGAAATTTGTGGCTCCTCTCAGATTCCAGAACATTCAGCCACAGAAATGTGAGGAACATGTGTTTTTTTAGCCAAATTTTGAGGTTTGCAAAGGATTCTGGGTAACAGAACCTGGTCAGAGCCCCACAAGTCATCCCATCTTGGATTCCCCTAGGTCTCTAGTTTTCAAAAATGCACAGGTTTGGTAGGTTTCCCTAGGTGCCGGCTGAGCTAGAGGCCAAAATCCACAGGTAGGCACTTTGCAAAAAACACCTCTGTTTTCTTTCAAAAAATGTGATGTGTGCACGTTGCGTTTTGGGGCATTTCCTGTCGCGGGCGCTAGGCCTACCCACACAAGTGAGGTATCATTTTTATCGGGAGACTTGGGGGAACGCTGGGTGGAAGGAAATTTGTGGCTCCTCTCAGATTCCAGAACTTTCTGCCACAGAAATGTGAGGAACATGTATTTTTTTAGCCAAATTTTGAGGTTTGCAAAGGATTCTGGGTAACAGAACCTGGTTAGAGACCCACAAGTCACCCCATCTTGGATTCCCCTAGGTCTCTAGTTTTCAGAAATGCACAGGTTTGGTAGGTTTCCCTAGGTGCCGGCTGAGCTAGAGGCCAAAATCTACAGGTAGGCACTTTGCAAAAAACAGCTCTGTTTTCTGTGATGTGTCCACGTTGTGTTTTGGGGCATATCCTGTCGCGGGCGCTAGGCCTACCCACACAAGTGAGGTACCATTTTTATCGGGAGACTTGGGGGAACGCTGGGTGGAAGGAAATTTGTGGCTCCTCTCAGATTCCAGAACTTTCTGCCACAGAAATGTGAGGAACATGTGTTTTTTTAGCAAAATTTTGAGGTTTGCAAAGGATTCTGGGTAACAGAACCTGGTCATTGCCCCACAAGTCATCCCATCTTGGATTCCCCTAGGTCTCTAGTTTTCAAAAATGCACTGGTTTGGTAGGTTTCCCTAGGTGCCGGCTGAGCTAGAGGCCAAAATCCACAGGTAGGCACTTTGCAAAAAACACCTCTGTTTTCTTTAAAAAAATGTGATGTGTGCACGTTGCGTTTTGGGGCATTTCCTGTCGCGGGCGCTAGGCCTACCCACACAAGTGATGTATCATTTGTATCAGGAGACTTGGGGGAACGATGGGTGGAAGGAAATTTGTGGCTCCTCTCAGATTCCAGAACATTCAGCCACAGAAATGTGAGGAACATGTGTTTTTTTAGCCAAATTTTGAGGTTTGCAAAGGATTCTGGGTAACAGAACCTGGTCAGAGCCCCACAAGTCATCCCATCTTGGATTCCCCTAGGTCTCTAGTTTTCAAAAATGCACAGGTTTGGTAGGTTTCCCTAGGTGCCGGCTGAGCTAGAGGCCAAAATCCACAGGTAGGCACTTTGCAAAAAACACCTCTGTTTTCTTTCAAAAAATGTGATGTGTGCACGTTGCGTTTTGGGGCATTTCCTGTCGCGGGCGCTAGGCCTACCCACACAAGTGAGGTATCATTTTTATCGGGAGACTTGGGGGAACGCTGGGTGGAAGGAAATTTGTGGCTCCTCTCAGATTCCAGAACTTTCTGCCACAGAAATGTGAGGAACATGTGTTTTTTTAGCCAAATTTTGAGGTTTGCAAAGGATTCTGGGTAACAGAACCTGGTCAGAGCCCCACAAGTCATCCCATCTTGGATTCCCCTAGGTCTCTAGTTTTCAAAAATGCACAGGCTTGGTAGGTTTCCCTAGGTGCCGGATGAGCTAGAGACCAAAATCCCCAGGTAGGCACTTTGCAAAAAACACCTCTGTTTTCTTTCAAAAAATGTGAGGTGTGCACGTTGCGTATTGGGGCATTTACTGTCGCGGGCACTAGGCCTACCCACACAAGTGAGGTATCATTTTTATCGGGAGACTTGGGGGAACGCTGGGTGGAAGGAAATTTGTGGCTCCTCTCAGATTCCAGAACTTTCTGCCACAGAAATGTGAGGAACATGTGTTTTTTTAACCAAATTTTGAGGTTTGCAAAGGATTCTGGGTAACAGAACCTGGTCAGAGCCCCACAAGTCACCCCATCTTGGATTCCCCTAGGCCTCTAGTTTTCAGAAATGCACAGGTTTGGTAGGTTTCCCTAGGTGCCGGCTGAGCTAGAGGCCAAAATCTACAGGTAGGCACTTTGCAAAATACAGCTCTGTTTTCTGTCAAAAAATGGGATGTGTCCACGTTGTCCTTTGGGGCATTTCCTGTCGCGGGCGCTAGGCCGACCCACACAAGTGAGGTATCATTTTTATCGGGAGACTTGGGGGAACGCTGGGTAGAAGGAAATTTGTGCCTCCTCTCAGATTCCAGAACTTTCTGCCACAGAAATGTGAGGAACATGTGTTTTTTTAGCCAAATTTTGAGGTTTGCAAAGGATTCTGGGTAACAGAACCTGGTCGGAGCCCCACAAGTCACCCCATCTTGGATTCCCCTAGGTCTCTAGTTTTCAGAAATGCACAGGTTTGGTAGGTTTCCCTAGGTGCCGGCTGAGCTAGAGGCCAAAATCTACAGGTAGGCACTTTGCAAAAAACAGCTCTGTTTTCTGTGATGTGTCCACGTTGTGTTTTGGGGCATATCCTGTCGCGGGCGCTAGGCGTACCGACACAAGTGAGGTACCATTTTTATCGGGAGACTTGGGGGAACGCTGGGTGGAAGGAAATTTGTGGCTCCTCTCAGATTCCAGAACTTTCTGCCACAGAAATGTGAGGAACATGTGTTTTTTTAACCAAATTTTGAGGTTTGCAAAGGATTCTGGGTAACAGAACCTGGTCAGAGCCCCACAAGTCACCCCATCTTGGATTCCCCTGGGTCTCTAGTTTTCAGAAATGCACAGGTTTGGTAGGTTTCCCTAGGTGCCGGCTGAGCTAGAGGCCAAAATCTACAGGTAGGCACTTTGCAAAATACAGCTCTGTTTTCTGTCAATAAATGGGATGTGTCCATGTTGTCCTTTGGGACATTTCCTGTCGCGGGCGCTAGGCCGACCCACACAAGTTAGGTATCATTTTTATCGGGAGACTTGGGGGAACGCTGGGTGGAAGGAAATTTGTGCCTCCTCTCAGATTCCAGAACTTTCTGCCACAGAAATGTTAGGAACATGTGTTTTTTTAGCCAAATTTTGAGGTTTGCAAAGGATTCTGGGTAACAGAACCTGGTCACAGCCCCACAAGTCACCCCATCTTGGATTCCCCTAGGTCTCCAGTTTTCAAAAATGCACAGGTTTGGTAGTTTTCCCTAGGTGCCGGCTGAGCTAGAGGCCAAAATCCACAGGTAGGCACTTTGCAAAAAACACCTCTGTTTTCTTTAAAAAAATGTGATGTGTGCACGTTGCGTTTTGGGGCATTTCCTGTCGCGGGCGCTAGGCCTACCCACACAAGTGAGGTATCATTTTTATCGGGAGACTTGGGGGAACGCTGGGTGGAAGGAAATTTGTGGCTCCTCTCAGATTCCAGAACTTTCTGCCACAGAAATGTGAGGAACATGTATATTTTTAGCCAAATTTTGAGGTTTGCAAAGGATTCTGGGTAACAGAACCTGGTTAGAGCCCCACAAGTCACCCCAACTTGGATTCCCCTAGGTCTCTAGTTTTCAGAAATGCACAGGTTTGGTAGGTTTCCCTAGGTGCCGGCTGAGCTAGAGGCCAAAATCTACAGGTAGGCACTTTGCAAAAAACAGCTCTGTTTTCTGTGATGTGTCCACGTTGTGTTTTGGGGCATATCCTGTCGCGGGCGCTAGGCCTACCCACACAAGTGAGGTACCATTTTTATCGGGAGACTTGGGGGAACGCTTGGTGGAAGGAAATTTGTGGCTCCTTTCAGATTCCAGAACTTTCTGCCACAGAAATGTGAGGAACATGTGTTTTTTTAGCCACATTTTGAGGTTTGCAAAGGATTCTGGGTAACAGAACCTGGTCAGAGCCCCACAAGTCATCCCATCTTGGATTCCCCTAGGTCTCTAGTTTTCAAAAATGCACAGGTTTGGTAGGTTTCCCTAGGTGCCGGCTGAGCTAGAGGCCAAAATCCACAGGTAGGCACTTTGCAAAAAACACCTCTGTTTTCTTTAAAAAAATGTGATGTGTGCACGTTGCGTTTTGGGGCATTTCCTGTCGCGGGCGCTAGGCCTACCCACACAAGTGAGGTATCATTTTTATCGGGAGACTTGGGGGAACGCTGGGTGGAAGCAAATTTGTGGCTCCTCTCAGATTCCAGAACTTTCTGCCACAGAAATGTGAGGAACATGTATTTTTTTAGCCAAATTTTGAGGTTTGCAAAGGATTCTGGGTAACAGAACCTGGTTAGAGCCCCACAAGTCACCCCATCTTGCATTCCCCTAGGTCTCTAGTTTTCAGAAATGCACAGGTTTGGTAGGTTTCCCTAGGTGCCGGCTGAGCTAGAGGCCAAAATCTACAGGTAGGCACTTTGCAAAAAACAGCTCTGTTTTCTGTGATGTGTCCACGTTGTGTTTTGGGGCATATCCTGTCGCGGGCGCTAGGCCTACCCACACAAGTGAGGTACCATTTTTATCGGGAGACTTGGGGGAACGCTGGGTGGAAGGAAATTTGTGGCTCCTCTCAGATTCCAGAACTTTCTGCCACAGAAATGTGAGGAACATGTGTTTTTTTAGCAAAATTTTGAGGTTTGCAAAGGATTCTGGGTAACAGAACCTGGTCAGAGCCCCACAAGTCATCCCATCTTGGATTCCCCTAGGTCTCTAGTTTTCAAAAATGCACAGGTTTGGTAGGTTTCCCTAGGTGCCGGCTGAGCTAGAGGCCAAAATCCACAGGTAGGCACTTTGCAAAAAACACCTCTGTTTTCTTTAAAAAAATGTGATGTGTGCACGTTGCGTTTTGGGGCATTTCCTGTCGCGGGCGCTAGGCCTACCCACACAAGTGAGGTATCATTTTTATCAGGAGACTTGGGGGAACGATGGGTGGAAGGAAATTTGTGGCTCCTCTCAGATTCCAGAACATTCAGCCACAGAAATGTGAGGAACATGTGTTTTTTTAGCCAAATTTTGAGGTTTGCAAAGGATTCTGGGTAACAGAACCTGGTCAGAGCCCCACAAGTCATCCCATCTTGGATTCCCCTAGGTCTCTAGTTTTCAAAAATGCACAGGTTTGGTAGGTTTCCCTAGGTGCCGGCTGAGCTAGAGGCCAAAATCCACAGGTAGGGACTTTGCAAAAAACACCTCTGTTTTCTTTCAAAAAATGTGATGTGTGCACGTTGCGTTTTGGGGCATTTCCTGTCGTGGGCGCTAGGCCTACCCACACAAGTGAGGTATCATTTTTATCGGGAGACTTGGGGGAACGCTGGGTGGAAGGAAATTTGTGGCTCCTCTCAGATTCCAGAACTTTCTGCCACAGAAATGTGAGGAACATGTGTTTTTTTAACCAAATTTTGAGGTTTGCAAAGGATTCTGGGTAACAGAACCTGGTCAGAGCCCCACAAGTCACCCCATCTTGGATTCCCCTAGGTCTCTAGTTTTCAGAAATGCACAGGTTTGGTAGGTTTCCCTAGGTGCCGGCTGAGCTAGAGGCCAAAATCTACAGGTAGGCACTTTGCAAAAAACAGCTCTGTTTTCTGTGATGTGTCCACGTTGTGTTTTGGGGCATATCCTGTCGCGGGCGCTAGGCCTACCCACACAAGTGAGGTACCATTTTTATCGGGAGACTTGGGGGAACGCTGGGTGGAAGGAAATTTGTGGCTCCTCTCAGATTCCAGAACTTTCTGCCACAGAAATGTGAGGAACATGTGTTTTTTTAGCAAAATTTTGAGGTTTGCAAAGGATTCTGGGTAACAGAACCTGGTCAGAGCCCCACAAGTCATCCCATCTTGGATTCCCCTAGGTCTCTAGTTTTAAAAAATGCACAGGTTTGGTAGGTTTCCCTAGGTGCCGGCTGAGCTAGAGGCCAAAATCCACAGGTAGGCACTTTGCAAAAAACACCTCTGTTTTCTTTAAAAAAATGTGATGTGTGCACGTTGCGTTTTGGGGCATTTCCTGTCGCGGGCGCTAGGCCTACCCACACAAGTGAGGTATCATTTTTATCAGGAGACTTGGGGGAACGATGGGTGGAAGGAAATTTGTGGCTCCTCTCAGATTCCAGAACATTCAGCCACAGAAATGTGAGGAACATGTGTTTTTTTAGCCAAATTTTGAGGTTTGCAAAGGATTCTGGGTAACAGAACCTGGTCAGAGCCCCACAAGTCATCCCATCTTGGATTCCCCTAGGTCTCTAGTTTTCAAAAATGCACAGGTTTGGTAGGTTTCCCTAGGTGCCGGCTGAGCTAGAGGCCAAAATCCACAGGTAGGCACTTTGCAAAAAACACCTCTGTTTTCTTTCAAAAAATGTGATGTGTGCACGTTGCGTTTTGGGGCATTTCCTGTCGCGGGCGCTAGGCCTACCCACACAAGTGAGGTATCATTTTTATCGGGAGACTTGGGGGAACGCTGGGTGGAAGGAAATTTGTGGCTCCTCTCAGATTCCAGAACTTTCTGCCACAGAAATGTGAGGAACATGTGTTTTTTTAGCCAAATTTTGAGGTTTGCAAAGGATTCTGGGTAACAGAACCTGGTCAGAGCCCCACAAGTCATCCCATCTTGGATTCCCCTAGGTCTCTAGTTTTCAAAAATGCACAGGCTTGGTAGGTTTCCCTAGGTGCCGGATGAGCTAGAGACCAAAATCCCCAGGTAGGCACTTTGCAAAAAACACCTCTGTTTTCTTTCAAAAAATGTGAGGTGTGCACGTTGCGTATTGGGGCATTTACTGTCGCGGGCACTAGGCCTACCCACACAAGTGAGGTATCATTTTTATCGGGAGACTTGGGGGAACGCTGGGTGGAAGGAAATTTGTGGCTCCTCTCAGATTCCAGAACTTTCTGCCACAGAAATGTGAGGAACATGTGTTTTTTTAACCAAATTTTGAGGTTTGCAAAGGATTCTGGGTAACAGAACCTAGTCAGAGCCCCACAAGTCACCCCATCTTGGATTCCCCTAGGCCTCTAGTTTTCAGAAATGCACAGGTTTGGTAGGTTTCCCTAGGTGCCGGCTGAGCTAGAGGCCAAAATCTACAGGTAGGCACTTTGCAAAATACAGCTCTGTTTTCTGTCAAAAAATGGGATGTGTCCACGTTGTCCTTTGGGGCATTTCCTGTCGCGGGCGCTAGGCCGACCCACACAAGTGAGGTATCATTTTTATCGGGAGAGTTGGGTGAACGCTGGGTAGAAGGAAATTTGTGCCTCCTCTCAGATTCCAGAACTTTCTGCCACAGAAATGTTAGGAACATGTGTTTTTTTAGCCAAATTTTGAGGTTTGCAAAGGATTCTGGGTAACAGAACCTGGTCGGAGCCCCACAAGTCACCCCATCTTGGATTCCCCTAGGTCTCTAGTTTTCAGAAATGCACAGGTTTGGTAGGTTTCCCTAGGTGCCGGCTGAGTTAGAGGCCAAAATCTACAGGTAGGCACTTTGCAAAAAACAGCTCTGTTTTCTGTGATGTGTCCACGTTGTGTTTTGGGGCATATCCTGTCGCGGGCGCTAGGCGTACCCACACAAGTGAGGTACCATTTTTATCGGGAGACTTGGGGGAACGCTGGGTGGAAGGAAATTTGTGGCTCCTCTCAGATTCCAGAACTTTCTGCCACAGAAATGTGAGGAACATGTGTTTTTTTAACCAAATTTTGAGGTTTGCAAAGGATTCTGGGTAACAGAACCTGGTCAGAGCTCCACAAGTCACCCCATCTTGGATTCCCCTGGGTCTCTAGTTTTCAGAAATGCACAGGTTTGGTAGGTTTCCCTAGGTGCCGGCTGAGCTAGAGGCCAAAATCTACAGGTAGGCACTTTGCAAAATACAGCTCTGTTTTCTGTCAAAAAATGGGATGTGTCCATGTTGTCCTTTGGGACATTTCCTGTCGCGGGCGCTAGGCCGACCCACACAAGTTAGGTATCATTTTTATCGGGAGACTTGGGGGAACGCTGGGTGGAAGGAAATTTGTGCCTCCTCTCAGATTCCAGAACTTTCTGCCACAGAAATGTTAGGAACATGTGTTTTTTTAGCCAAATTTTGAGGTTTGCAAAGGATTCTGTGTAACAGAACCTGGTCACAGCCCCACAAGTCACCCCATCTTGGATTCCCCTAGGTCTCCAGTTTTCAAAAATGCACAGGTTTGGTAGTTTTCCCTAGGTGCCGGCTGAGCTAGAGGCCAAAATCCACAGGTAGGCACTTTGCAAAAAACACCTCTGTTTTCTTTAAAAAAATGTGATGTGTGCACGTTGCGTTTTGGGGCATTTCCTGTCGCGGGCGCTAGGCCTACCCACACAAGTGAGGTATCATTTTTATCGGGAGACTTGGGGGAACGCTGGGTGGAAGGAAATTTGTGGCTCCTCTCAGATTCCAGAACTTTCTGCCACAGAAATGTGAGGAACATGTATATTTTTAGCCAAATTTTGAGGTTTGCAAAGGATTCTGGGTAACAGAACCTGGTTAGAGCCCCACAAGTCACCCCAACTTGGATTCCCCTAGGTCTCTAGTTTTCAGAAATGCACAGGTTTGGTAGGTTTCCCTAGGTGCCGGCTGAGCTAGAGGCCAAAATCTACAGGTAGGCACTTTGCAAAAAACAGCTCTGTTTTCTGTGATGTGTCCACGTTGTGTTTTGGGGCATATCCTGTCGCGGGCGCTAGGCCTACCCACACAAGTGAGGTACCATTTTTATCGGGAGACTTGGGGGAACGCTTGGTGGAAGGAAATTTGTGGCTCCTTTCAGATTCCAGAACTTTCTGCCACAGAAATGTGAGGAACATGTGTTTGTTTAGCCACATTTTGAGGTTTGCAAAGGATTCTGGGTAACAGAACCTGGTCAGAGCCCCACAAGTCATCCCATCTTGGATTCCCCTAGGTCTCTAGTTTTCAAAAATGCACAGGTTTGGTAGGTTTCCCTAGGTGCCGGCTGAGCTAGAGGCCAAAATCCACAGGTAGGCACTTTGCAAAAAACACCTCTGTTTTCTTTAAAAAAATGTGATGTGTGCACGTTGCGTTTTGGGGCATTTCCTGTCGCGGGCACTAGGCCTACCCACGCAAGTGAGGTATCATTTTTATCGGGAGACTTGGGGGAACGCTGGGTGGAAGGAAATTTGTGGCTCCTCTCAGATTCCAGAACTTTCTGCCACAGAAATGTGAGGAACATGTGTTTTTTTAACCAAATTTTGAGGTTTGCAAAGGATTCTGGGTAACAGAACCTGGTCAGAGCCCCACAAGTCACCCCATCTTGGATTCCCCTAGGTCTCTAGTTTTCAGAAATGCACAGGTTTGGTAGGTTTCCCTAGGTGCCGGCTGAGCTAGAGGCCAAAATCCACAGGTAGGCACGTTGCAAAAAACAGCTCTGTTTTCTGTGATGTGTCCACGTTGTGTTTTGGGGCATATCCTGTCGCGGGCGCTAGGCCTACCCACACAAGTGAGGTACCATTTTTATCGGGAGACTTGGGGGAACGCTTGGTGGAAGGAAATTTGTGGCTCCTTTCAGATTCCAGAACTTTCTGCCACAGAATTGTGAGGAACATGTGTTTTTTTAGCCACATTTTGAGGTTTGCAAAGGATTCTGGGTAACAGAACCTGGTCAGAGCCCCACAAGTCATCCCATCTTGGATTCCCCTAGGTCTCTAGTTTTCAAAAATGCACAGGTTTGGTAGGTTTCCCTAGGTGCCGGCTGAGCTAGAGGCCAAAATCCACAGGTAGGCACTTTGCAAAAAACACCTCTGTTTTCTTTAAAAAAATGTGATGTGTGCACGTTGCGTTTTGGGGCATTTCCTGTCGCGGGCAGTAGGCCTACCCACGCAAGTGAGGTATCATTTTTATCAGGAGACTTGGGGGAACGCTGGGTGGAAGGAAATTTGTGGCTCCTCTCAGATTCCAGAACTTTCTGCCACAGAAATGTGAGGAACATGTGTTTTTTTAACCAAATTTTGAGGTTTACAAAGGATTCTGGGTAACAGAACCTGGTCAGAGCCCCACAAGTCACCCCATCTTGGATTCCCCTAGGTCTCTAGTTTTCAGAAATGCACAGGTTTGGTAGGTTTCCCTAGGTGCCGGCTGAGCTAGAGGCCAAAATCCACAGGTAGGCACTTTGCAAAAAACACCTCTGTTTTCTTTAAAAAAATGTGATGTGTGCACGTTGCGTTTTGGGGCATTTCCTGTCGCGGGCGCTAGGCCTACCCACACAAGTGAGGTATCATTTTTATCGGGAGACTTGGGGGAACGCTGGGTGGAAGGAAATTTGTGGCTCCTCTCAGATTCCAGAACTTTCTGCCACAGAAATGTGAGGAACATGTATATTTTTAGCCAAATTTTGAGGTTTGCAAAGGATTCTGGGTAACAGAACCTGGTTAGAGCCCCACAAGTCACCCCATCTTGGATTCCCCTAGGTCTCTAGTTTTCAGAAATGCACAGGTTTGGTAGGTTTCCCTAGGTGCCGGCTGAGCTAGAGGCCAAAATCTACAGGTAGGCACTTTGCAAAAAACAGCTCTGTTTTCTGTGATGTGTCCACGTTGTGTTTTGGGGCATATCCTGTCGCGGGCGCTAGGCCTACCCACACAAGTGAGGTACCATTTTTATCGGGAGACTTGGGGGAACGCTGGGTGGAAGGAAATTTGTGGCTCCTCTCAGATTCCAGAACTTTCTGCCACAGAAATGTGAGGAACATGTGTTTTTTTAGCAAAATTTTGAGGTTTGCAAAGGATTCTGGGTAACAGAACCTGGTCAGAGCCCCACAAGTCATCCCATCTTGGATTCCCCTAGGTCTCTAGTTTTCAAAAATGCACAGGTTTGGTAGGTTTCCCTAGGTGCCGGCTGAGCTAGAGGCCAAAATCCACAGGTAGGCACTTTGCAAAAAACACCTCTGTTTTCTTTAAAAAAATGTGATGTGTGCACGTTGCGTTTTGGGGCATTTCCTGTCGCGGGCGCTAGGCCTACCCACACAAGTGAGGTATCATTTTTATCAGGAGACTTGGGGGAACGATGGGTGGAAGGAAATTTGTGGCTCCTCTCAGATTCCAGAACATTCAGCCACAGAAATGTTAGGAACATGTATATTTTTAGCCAAATTTTGAGGTTTGCAAAGGATTCTGGGTAACAGAACCTGGTTAGAGCCCCACAAGTCACCCCATCTTGGATTCCCCTAGGTCTCTAGTTTTCAGAAATGCACAGGTTTGGTAGGTTTCCCTAGGTGCCGGCTGAGCTAGAGGCCAAAATCTACAGGTAGGCACTTTGCAAAAAACAGCTCTGTTTTCTGTGATGTGTCCACGTTGTGTTTTGGGGCATATCCTGTCGCGGGCGCTAGGCCTACCCACACAAGTGAGGTACCATTTTTATCGGGAGACTTGGGGGAACGCTTGGTGGAAGGAAATTTGTGGCTCCTTTCAGATTCCAGAACTTTCTGCCACAGAAATGTGAGGAACATGTGTTTTTTTAGCCACATTTTGAGGTTTGCAAAGGATTCTGGGTAACAGAACCTGGTCAGAGCCCCACAAGTCATCCCATCTTGGATTCCCCTAGGTCTCTAGTTTTAAAAAATGCACAGGTTTGGTAGGTTTCCCTAGGTGCCGGCTGAGCTAGAGGCCAAAATCCACAGGTAGGCACTTTGCAAAAAACACCTCTGTTTTCTTTAAAAAAATGTGATGTGTGCACGTTGCGTTTTGGGGCATTTCCTGTCGCGGGCACTAGGCCTACCCACGCAAGTGAGGTATCATTTTTATCGGGAGACTTGGGGGAACGCTGGGTGGAAGGAAATTTGTGGCTCCTCTCAGATTCCAGAACTTTCTGCCACAGAAATGTGAGGAACATGTGTTTTTTTAACCAAATTTTGAGGTTTGCAAAGGATTCTGGGTAACAGAACCTGGTCAGAGCCCCACAAGTCACCCCATCTTGGATTCCCCTAGGTCTCTAGTTTTCAGAAATGCACAGGTTTGGTAGGTTTCCCTAGGTGCCGGCTGAGCTAGAGGCCAAAATCCACAGGTAGGCACGTTGCAAAAAACAGCTCTGTTTTCTGTGATGTGTCCACGTTGTGTTTTGGGGCATATCCTGTCGCGGGCGCTAGGCCTACCCACACAAGTGAGGTACCATTTTTATCGGTAGACTTGGGGGAACGCTTGGTGGAAGGAAATTTGTGGCTCCTTTCAGATTCCAGAACTTTCTGCCACAGAAATGTGAGGAACATGTGTTTTTTTAGCCACATTTTGAGGTTTGCAAAGGATTCTGGGTAACAGAACCTGGTCAGAGCCCCACAAGTCATCCCATCTTGGATTCCCCTAGGTCTCTAGTTTTCAAAAATGCACAGGTTTGGTAGGTTTCCCTAGGTGCCGGCTGAGCTAGAGGCCAAAATCCAGAGGTAGGCACTTTGCAAAAAACACCTCTGTTTTCTTTAAAAAAATGTGATGTGTGCACGTTGCGTTTTGGGGCATTTCCTGTCGCGGGCACTAGGCCTACCCACGCAAGTGAGGTATCATTTTTATCAGGAGACTTGGGGGAACGCTGGGTGGAAGGAAATTTGTGGCTCCTCTCAGATTCCAGAACTTTCTGCCACAGAAATGTGAGGAACACGTGTTTTTTTAACCAAATTTTGAGGTTTGCAAAGGATTCTGGGTAACAGAACCTGGTCAGAGCCCCACAAGTCACCCCATCTTGGATTCCCCTAGGTCTCTAGTTTTCAGAAATGCACAGGTTTGGTAGGTTTCCCTAGGTGCCGGCTGAGCTAGAGGCCAAAATCCACAGGTAGGCACTTTGCAAAAAACACCTCTGTTTTCTTTAAAAAAATTTGATGTGTGCACGTTGCGTTTTGGGGCATTTCCTGTCGCGGGCGCTAGGCCTACCCACACAAGTGAGGTATCATTTTTATCGGGAGACTTGGGGGAACGCTGGGTGGAAGGAAATTTGTGGCTCCTCTCAGATTCCAGAACTTTCTGCCACAGAAATGTGAGGAACATGTATATTTTTAGCCAAATTTTGAGGTTTGCAAAGGATTCTGGGTAACAGAACCTGGTTAGAGCCCCACAAGTCACCCCATCTTGGATTCCCCTAGGTCTCTAGTTTTCAGAAATGCACAGGTTTGGTAGGTTTCCCTAGGTGCCGGCTGAGCTAGAGGCCAAAATCTACAGGTAGGCACTTTGCAAAAAACAGCTCTGTTTTCTGTGATGTGTCCACGTTGTGTTTTGGGGCATATCCTGTCGCGGGCGCTAGGCCTACCCACACAAGTGAGGTACCATTTTTATCGGGAGACTTGGGGGAACGCTGGGTGGAAGGAAATTTGTGGCTCCTCTCAGATTCCAGAACTTTCTGCCACAGAAATGTGAGGAACATGTGTTTTTTTAGCCAAATTTTTTAGGTTTGCAAAGGATTCTGGGTAACAGAACCTGGTCAGAGCCCCACAAGTCATCCCATCTTGGATTCCCCTAGGACTCTAGTTTTAAAAAATGCACAGGTTTGGTAGGTTTCCCTAGGTGCCGGCTGAGCTAGAGGCCAAAATCCACAGGTAGGCACTTTGCAAAAAACACCTCTGTTTTCTTTAAAAAAATGAGATGTGTGCACTTTGCGTTTTGGGGCATTTCCTGTCGCGGGCGCTAGGCCTACCCACACAAGTGAGGTATCATTTTTATCAGGAGACTTGGGGGAACGATGGGTGGAAGGAAATTTGTGGCTCCTCTCAGATTCCAGAACATTCAGCCACAGAAATGTGAGGAACATGTGTTTTTTTAGCCAAATATTGAGGTTTGCAAAGGATTCTGGGTAACAGAACCTGGTCAGAGCCCCACAAGTCATCCCATCTTGGATTCCCCTAGGTCTCTAGTTTTCAAAAATGCACAGGTTTGGTAGGTTTCCCTAGGTGCCGGCTGAGCTAGAGGCCAAAATCCACAGGTAGGCACTTTGCAAAAAACACCTCTGTTTTCTTTCAAAAAATGTGATGTGTGCACGTTGCGTTTTGGGGCATTTCCTGTCGCGGGCGCTAGGCCTACCCACACAAGTGAGGTATCATTTTTATCGGGAGACTTGGGGGAACGCTGGGTGGAAGGAAATTTGTGGCTCCTCTCAGATTCCAGAACTTTCTGCCACAGAAATGTGAGGAACATGTGTTTTTTTAGCCAAATTTTGAGGTTTGCAAAGGATTCTGGGTAACAGAACCTGGTCAGAGCCCCACAAGTCATCCCATCTTGGATTCCCCTAGGTCTCTAGTTTTCAAAAATGCACAGGTTTGGTAGGTTTCCCTAGGTGCCGGCTGAGCTAGAGGCCAAAATCCACAGGTAGGCACTTTGCAAAAAACACCTCTGTTTTCTTTCAAAAAATGTGATGTGTGCACGTTGCGTTTTGGGGCATTTCCTGTCGCGGGCGCTAGGCCTACCCACACAAGTGAGGTATCATTTTTATCGGGAGACTTGGGGGAACGCTGGGTGGAAGGAAATTTGTGGCTCCTCTCAGATTCCAGAACTTTCTGCCACAGAAATGTGAGGAACATGTGTTTTTTTAGCCAAATTTTGAGGTTTGCAAAGGATTCTGGGTAACAGAACCTGGTCAGAGCCCCACAAGTCATCCCATCTTGGATTCCCCTAGGTCTCTAGTTTTCAAAAATGCACAGGCTTGGTAGGTTTCCCTAGGTGCCGGATGAGCTAGAGACCAAAATCCCCAGGTAGGCACTTTGCAAAAAACACCTCTGTTTTCTTTAAAAAAATGTGAGGTGTGCACGTTGCGTATTGGGGCATTTACTGTCGCGGGCACTAGGCCTACCCACACAAATGAGGTATCATTTTTATCGGGAGACTTGGGGGAACGCTGGGTGGAAGGAAATTTGTGGCTCCTCTCAGATTCCAGAACTTTCTGCCACAGAAATGTGAGGAACATGTGTTTTTTTAACCAAATTTTGAGGTTTGCAAAGGATTCTGGGTAACAGAACCTAGTCAGAGCCCCACAAGTCACCCCATCTTGGATTCCCCTAGGCCTCTAGTTTTCAGAAATGCACAGGTTTGGTAGGTTTCCCTAGGTGCCGGCTGAGCTAGAGGCCAAAATCTACAGGTAGGCACTTTGCAAAATACAGCTCTGTTTTCTGTCAAAAAATGGGATGTGTCCACGTTGTCCTTTGGGGCATTTCCTGTCGCGGGCGCTAGGCCGACCCACACAAGTGAGGTATCATTTTTATCGGGAGACTTGGGGGAACGCTGGGTAGAAGGAAATTTGTGCCTCCTCTCAGATTCCAGAACTTTCTGCCACAGAAATGTTAGGAACATGTGTTTTTTTAGCCAAATTTTGAGGTTTGCAAAGGATTCTGGGTAACAGAACCTGGTCGGAGCCCCACAAGTCACCCCATCTTGGATTCCCCTAGGTCTCTAGTTTTCAGAAATGCACAGGTTTGGTAGGTTTCCCTAGGTGCCGGCTGAGCTAGAGGCCAAAATCTACAGGTAGGCACTTTGCAAAAAACAGCTCTGTTTTCTGTGATGTGTCCACGTTGTGTTTTGGGGCATATCCTGTCGCGGGCGCTAGGCGTACCCACACAAGTGAGGTACCATTTTTATCGGGAGACTTGGGGGAACGCTGGGTGGAAGGAAATTTCTGGCTCCTCTCAGATTCCAGAACTTTCTGCCACAGAAATGTGAGGAACATGTATTTTTTTAGCCAAATTTTGAGGTTTGCAAAGGATTCTGGGTAACAGAACCTGGTTAGAGCCCCACAAGTCACCCCATCTTGGATTCCCCTATGTCTCTAGTTTTCAGAAATGCACAGGTTTGGTAGGTTTCCCTAGGTGCCGGCTGAGCTAGAGGCCAAAATCCACAGGTAGGCACTTTGCAAAAAACACCTCTGTTTTCTTTAAAAAAATGTGATGTGTGCACGTTGCGTTTTGGGGCATTTCCTGTCGCGGGCACTAGGCCTACCCACGCAAGTGAGGTATCATTTTTATCAGGAGACTTGGGGGAACGCTGGGTGGAAGGAAATTTGTGGCTCCTCTCAGATTCCAGAACTTTCTGCCACAGAAATGTGAGGAACATGTGTTTTTTTAACCAAATTTTGAGGTTTGCAAAGGATTCTGGGTAACAGAACCTGGTCAGAGCCCCACAAGTCACCCCATCTTGGATTCCCCTAGGTCTCTAGTTTTCAGAAATGCACAGGTTTGGTAGGTTTCCCTAGGTGCCGGCTGAGCTAGAGGCCAAAATCCACAGGTAGGCACTTTGCAAAAAACACCTCTGTTTTCTTTAAAAAAATTTGATGTGTGCACGTTGCGTTTTGGGGCATTTCCTGTCGCGGGCGCTAGGCCTACCCACACAAGTGAGGTATCATTTTTATCGGGAGACTTGGGGGAACGCTGGGTGGAAGGAAATTTGTGGCTCCTCTCAGATTCCAGAACTTTCTGCCACAGAAATGTGAGGAACATGTATATTTTTAGCCAAATTTTGAGGTTTGCAAAGGATTCTGGGTAACAGAACCTGGTTAGAGCCCCACAAGTCACCCCATCTTGGATTCCCCTAGGTCTCTAGTTTTCAGAAATGCACAGGTTTGGTAGGTTTCCCTAGGTGCCGGCTGAGCTAGAGGCCAAAATCTACAGGTAGGCACTTTGCAAAAAACAGCTCTGTTTTCTGTGATGTGTCCACGTTGTGTTTTGGGGCATATCCTGTCGTGGGCGCTAGGCCTACCCACACAAGTGAGGTACCATTTTTATCGGGAGACTTGGGGGAACGCTGGGTGGAAGGAAATTTGTGGCTCCTCTCAGATTCCAGAACTTTCTGCCACAGAAATGTGAGGAACATGTGTTTTTTTAGCAAAATTTTGAGGTTTGCAAAGGATTCTGGGTAACAGAACCTGGTCAGAGCCCCACAAGTCATCCCATCTTGGATTCCCCTAGGTCTCTAGTTTTCAAAAATGCACAGGTTTGGTAGGTTTCCCTAGGTGCCGGCTGAGCTAGAGGCCAAAATCCACAGGTAGGCACTTTGCAAAAAACACCTCTGTTTTCTTTCAAAAAATGTGATGTGTGCACGTTGCGTTTTGGGGCATTTCCTGTCGCGGGCGCTAGGCCTACCCACACAAGTGAGGTATCATTTTTATCGGGAGACTTGGGGGAACGCTGGGTGGAAGGAAATTTGTGGCTCCTCTCAGATTCCAGAACTTTCTGCCACAGAAATGTGAGGAACATGTGTTTTTTTAGCCAAATTTTGAGGTTTGCAAAGGATTCTGGGTAACAGAACCTGGTCAGAGCCCCACAAGTCATCCCATCTTGGATTCCCCTAGGTCTCTAGTTTTCAAAAATGCACAGGCTTGGTAGGTTTCCCTAGGTGCCGGATGAGCTAGAGACCAAAATCCCCAGGTAGGCACTTTGCAAAAAACACCTCTGTTTTCTTTAAAAAAATGTGAGGTGTGCACGTTGCGTATTGGGGCATTTACTGTCGCGGGCACTAGGCCTACCCACACAAATGAGGTATCATTTTTATCGGGAGACTTGGGGGAACGCTGGGTGGAAGGAAATTTGTGGCTCCTCTCAGATTCCTGAACTTTCTGCCACAGAAATGTGAGGAACATGTGTTTTTTTAACCAAATTTTGAGGTTTGCAAAGGATTCTGGGTAAGAGAACCTAGTCAGAGCCCCACAAGTCACCCCATCTTGGATTCCCCTAGGCCTCTAGTTTTCAGAAATGCACAGGTTTGGTAGGTTTCCCTAGGTGCCGGCTGAGCTAGAGGCCAAAATCTACAGGTAGGCACTTTGCAAAATACAGCTCTGTTTTCTGTCAAAAAATGGGATGTGTCCACGTTGTCCTTTGGGGCATTTCCTGTCGCGGGCGCTAGGCCGACCCACACAAGTGAGGTATCATTTTTATCGGGAGACTTGGGGGAACGCTGGGTAGAAGGAAATTTGTGCCTCCTCTCAGATTCCAGAACTTTCTGCCACAGAAATGTTAGGAACATGTGTTTTTTTAGCCAAATTTTGAGGTTTGCAAAGGATTCTGGGTAACAGAACCTGGTCAGAGCCCCACAAGTCATCCCATCTTGGATTCCCCTAGGTCTCTAATTTTCAAAAATGCACAGGTTTGGTAGGTTTCCCTAGGTGCCGGCTGAGCTAGAGGCCAAAATCCACAGGTAGGCACTTTGCAAAAAACACCTCTGTTTTCTTTCAAAAAATGTGATGTGTGCACGTTGCGTTTTGGGGCATTTCCTGTCGCGGGCGCTAGGCCTACCCACACAAGTGAGGTATCATTTTTATCGGGAGACTTGGGGGAACGCTGGGTGGAAGGAAATTTGTGGCTCCTCTCAGATTCCAGAACTTTCTGCCACAGAAATGTGAGGAACATGTGTTTTTTTAGCCAAATTTTGAGGTTTGCAAAGGATTCTGGGTAACAGAACCTGGTCAGAGCCCCACAAGTCATCCCATCTTGGATTCCGCTAGGTCTCTAGTTTTCAAAAATGCACAGGCTTGGTAGGTTTCCCTAGGTGCCGGATGAGCTAGAGACCAAAATCCCCAGGTAGGCACTTTGCAAAAAACACCTCTGTTTTCTTTAAAAAAATGTGAGGTGTGCACGTTGCGTATTGGGGCATTTACTGTCGCGGGCACTAGGCCTACCCACACAAATGAGGTATCATTTTTATCGGGAGACTTGGGGGAACGCTGGGTGGAAGGAAATTTGTGGCTCCTCTCAGATTCCTGAACTTTCTGCCACAGAAATGTGAGGAACATGTGTTTTTTTAACCAAATTTTGAGGTTTGCAAAGGATTCTGGGTAACAGAACCTAGTCAGAGCCCCACAAGTCACCCCATCTTGGATTCCCCTAGGCCTCTAGTTTTCAGAAATGCACAGGTTTGGTAGGTTTCCCTAGGTGCCGGCTGAGCTAGAGGCCAAAATCTACAGGTAGGCACTTTGCAAAATACAGCTCTGTTTTCTGTCAAAAAATGGGATGTGTCCACGTTGTCCTTTGGGGCATTTCCTGTCGCGGGCGCTAGGCCGACCCACACAAGTGAGGTATCATTTTTATCGGGAGACTTGGGGGAACGCTGGGTAGAAGGAAATTTGTGCCTCCTCTCAGATTCCAGAACTTTCTGCCACAGAAATGTTAGGAACATGTGTTTTTTTAGCCAAATTTTGAGGTTTGCAAAGGATTCTGGGTAACAGAACCTGGTCGGAGCCCCACAAGTCACCCCATCTTGGATTCCCCTAGGTCTCTAGTTTTCAGAAATGCACAGGTTTGGTAGGTTTCCCAGGTGCCGGCTGAGCTAGAGGCCAAAATCTACAGGTAGGCACTTTGCAAAAAACAGCTCTGTTTTCTGTGATGTGTCCACGTTGTGTTTTGGGGCATATCCTGTCGCGGTCGCTAGGCCTACCCACACAAGTGAGGTACCATTTTTATCGGGAGACTTGGGGGAACGCTGGGTGGAAGGAAATTTGTGTCTCCTCTCAGATTCCAGAACTTTCTGCCACAGAAATGTGAGGAACATGTGTTTTTTTAGCAAAATTTTGAGGTTTGCAAAGGATTCTGGGTAACAGAACCTGGTCAGAGCCCCACAAGTTATCCCATTTTGGATTCCCCTAGGTCTCTAGTTTTCAAAAATGCACAGGTTTGGTAGGTTTCCCTAGGTGCCGGCTGAGCTAGAGGCCAAACTCTAGAGGTAGGCACTTTGCAAAAAACAGCTCTGTTTTCTGTGATGTGTCCACGTTGTGTTTTGGGGCATATCCTGTCGCGGTCGCTAGGCCTACCCACACAAGTGAGGTACCATTTTTATCGGGAGACTTGGGGGAACGCTGGGTGGAAGGAAATTTGTGTCTCCTCTCAGATTCCAGAACTTTCTGCCACAGAAATGTGAGGAACATGTGTTTTTTTAGCGAAATTTTGAGGTTTGCAAAGGATTCTGGGTAACAGAACCTGGTCAGAGCCCCACAAGTCATCCCATCTTGGATTCCCCTAGGTCTCTAGTTTTCAAAAATGCACAGGTTTGGTAGGTTTCCCTAGGTGCCGGCTGAGCTAGAGGCCAAAATCCACAGGTAGGCACTTTGCAAAAAACACCTCTGTTTTCTTTCAAAAAATGTGATGTGTGCACGTTGCGTTTTGGGGCATTTCCTGTCGTGGGCGCTAGGCCTACCCACACAAGTGAGGTATCATTTTTATCGGGAGACTTGGGGGAACGCTGGGTGGAAGGAAATTTGTGGCTCCTCTCAGATTCCAGAACTTTCTGCCACAGAAATGTGAGGAACATGTGTTTTTTTAACCAAATTTTGAGGTTTGCAAAGGATTCTGGGTAACAGAACCTGGTCAGAGCCCCACAAGTCACCCCATCTTGGATTCCCCTAGGCCTCTAGTTTTCAGAAATGCACAGGTTTGGTAGGTTTCACTAGGTGCCGGCTGAGCTAGAGGCCAAAATCTACAGGTAGGCACTTTGCAAAATACAGCTCTGTTTTCTGTCAAAAAATGGGATGTGTCCACGTTGTGCTTTGGGGCATTTCCTGTCGCGGGCGCTAGGCCGACCCACACAAGTGAGGTATCATTTTTATCGGGAGACTTGGGGGAACGCTGGGTAGAAGGAAATTTGTGCCTCCTCTCAGATTCCAGAACTTTCTGCCACAGAAATGTTAGGAACATGTGTTTTTTTAGCCAAATTTTGAGGTTTGCAAAGGATTCTGGGTAACAGAACCTGGTCGGAGCCCCACAAGTCACCCCATCTTGGATTCCCCTAGGTCTCTAGTTTTCAGAAATGCACAGGTTTGGTAGGTTTCCCTAGGTGCCGGCTGAGCTAGAGGCCAAAATCTACAGGTAGGCACTTTGCAAAAAACAGCTCTGTTTTCTGTGATGTGTCCACGTTGTGTTTTGGGGCATATCCTGTCGCGGGCGCTAGGCGTACCCACACAAGTGAGGTACCATTTTTATCGGGAGACTTGGGGGAACGCTGGGTGGAAGGAAATTTCTGGCTCCTCTCAGATTCCAGAACTTTCTGCCACAGAAATGTGAGGAACATGTATTTTTTTAGCCAAATTTTGAGGTTTGCAAAGGATTCTGGGTAACAGAACCTGGTTAGAGCCCCACAAGTCACCCCATCTTGGATTCCCCTATGTCTCTAGTTTTCAGAAATGCACAGGTTTGGTAGGTTTCCCTAGGTGCCGGCTGAGCTAGAGGCCAAAATCTACAGGTAGGCACTTTGCAAAAAACAGCTCTGTTTTCTGTGATGTGTCCACGTTGTGTTTTGGGGCATATCCTGTCGCGGTCGCTAGGCCTACCCACACAAGTGAGGTACCATTTTTATCGGGAGACTTGGGGGAACGCTGGGTGGAAGGAAATTTGTGTCTCCTCTCAGATTCCAGAACTTTCTGCCACAGAAATGTGAGGAACATGTGTTTTTTTAGCAAAATTTTGAGGTTTGCAAAGGATTCTGGGTAACAGAACCTGGTCAGAGCCCCACAAGTTATCCCATCTTGGATTCCCCTAGGTCTCTAGTTTTCAAAAATGCACAGGTTTGGTAGGTTTCCCTAGGTGCCGGCTGAGCTAGAGGCCAAAATCCACAGGTAGGCACTTTGCAAAAAACACCTCTGTTTTCTTTCAAAAAATGTGATGTGTGCACGTTGCGTTTTGGGGCATTTCCTGTCGCGGGCGCTAGGCCTACCCACACAAGTGAGGTATCATTTTTATCGGGAGACTTGGGGGAACGCTGGGTGGAAGGAAATTTGTGGCTCCTCTCAGATTCCAGAACTTTCTGCCACAGAAATGTGAGGAACATGTGTTTTTTTAGCCAAATTTTGAGGTTTGCAAAGGATTCTGGGTAACAGAACCTGGTCAGAGCCCCACAAGTCATCCCATCTTGGATTCCCCTAGGTCTCTAGTTTTCAAAAATGCACAGGCTTGGTAGGTTTCCCTAGGTGCCGGATGAGCTAGAGACCAAAATCCCCAGGTAGGCACTTTGCAAAAAACACCTCTGTTTTCTTTAAAAAAATGTGAGGTGTGCACGTTGCGTATTGGGGCATTTACTGTCGCGGGCACTAGGCCTACCCACACAAATGAGGTATCATTTTTATCGGGAGACTTGGGGGAACGCTGGGTGGAAGGAAATTTGTGGCTCCTCTCAGATTCCTGAACTTTCTGCCACAGAAATGTGAGGAACATGTGTTTTTTTAACCAAATTTTGAGGTTTGCAAAGGATTCTGGGTAACAGAACCTAGTCAGAGCCCCACAAGTCACCCCATCTTGGATTCCCCTAGGCCTCTAGTTTTCAGAAATGCACAGGTTTGGTAGGTTTCCCTAGGTGCCGGCTGAGCTAGAGGCCAAAATCTACAGGTAGGCACTTTGCAAAATACAGCTCTGTTTTCTGTCAAAAAATGGGATGTGTCCACGTTGTCCTTTGGGGCATTTCCTGTCGCGGGCGCTAGGCCGACCCACACAAGTGAGGTATCATTTTTATCGGGAGACTTGGGGGAACGCTGGGTAGAAGGAAATTTGTGCCTCCTCTCAGATTCCAGAACTTTCTGCCACAGAAATGTTAGGAACATGTGTTTTTTTAGCCAAATTTTGAGGTTTGCAAAGGATTCTGGGTAACAGAACCTGGTCGGAGCCCCACAAGTCACCCCATCTTGGATTCCCCTAGGTCTCTAGTTTTCAGAAATGCACAGGTTTGGTAGGTTTCCCTAGGTGCCGGCTGAGCTAGAGGCCAAAATCTACAGGTAGGCACTTTGCAAAAAACAGCTCTGTTTTCTGTGATGTGTCCACGTTGTGTTTTGGGGCATATCCTGTCGCGGGCGCTAGGCGTACCCACACAAGTGAGGTACCATTTTTATCGGGAGACTTGGGGGAACGCTGGGTGGAAGGAAATTTCTGGCTCCTCTCAGATTCCAGAACTTTCTGCCACAGAAATGTGAGGAACATGTATTTTTTTAGCCAAATTTTGAGGTTTGCAAAGGATTCTGGGTAACAGAACCTGGTTAGAGCCCCACAAGTCACCCCATCTTGGATTCCCCTATGTCTCTAGTTTTCAGAAATGCACAGGTTTGGTAGGTTTCCCTAGGTGCCGGCTGAGCTAGAGGCCAAAATCCACAGGTAGGCACTTTGCAAAAAACACCTCTGTTTTCTTTAAAAAAATGTGATGTGTGCACGTTGCGTTTTGGGGCATTTCCTGTCGCGGGCACTAGGCCTACCCACGCAAGTGAGGTATCATTTTTATCAGGAGACTTGGGGGAACGCTGGGTGGAAGGAAATTTGTGGCTCCTCTCAGATTCCAGAACTTTCTGCCACAGAAATGTGAGGAACATGTGTTTTTTTAACCAAATTTTGAGGTTTGCAAAGGATTCTGGGTAACAGAACCTGGTCAGAGCCCCACAAGTCACCCCATCTTGGATTCCCCTAGGTCTCTAGTTTTCAGAAATGCACAGGTTTGGTAGGTTTCCCTAGGTGCCGGCTGAGCTAGAGGCCAAAATCCACAGGTAGGCACTTTGCAAAAAACACCTCTGTTTTCTTTAAAAAAATTTGATGTGTGCACGTTGCGTTTTGGGGCATTTCCTGTCGCGGGCGCTAGGCCTACCCACACAAGTGAGGTATCATTTTTATCGGGAGACTTGGGGGAACGCTGGGTGGAAGGAAATTTGTGGCTCCTCTCAGATTCCAGAACTTTCTGCCACAGAAATGTGAGGAACATGTATATTTTTAGCCAAATTTTGAGGTTTGCAAAGGATTCTGGGTAACAGAACCTGGTTAGAGCCCCACAAGTCACCCCATCTTGGATTCCCCTAGGTCTCTAGTTTTCAGAAATGCACAGGTTTGGTAGGTTTCCCTAGGTGCCGGCTGAGCTAGAGGCCAAAATCTACAGGTAGGCACTTTGCAAAAAACAGCTCTGTTTTCTGTGATGTGTCCACGTTGTGTTTTGGGGCATATCCTGTCGCGGGCGCTATGCCTACCCACACAAGTGAGGTACCATTTTTATCGGGAGACTTGGGGGAACGCTGGGTGGAAGGAAATTTGTGGCTCCTCTCAGATTCCAGAACTTTCTGCCACAGAAATGTGAGGAACATGTGTTTTTTTAGCAAAATTTTGAGGTTTGCAAAGGATTCTGGGTAACAGAACCTGGTCAGAGCCCCACAAGTCATCCCATCTTGGATTCCCCTAGGTCTCTAGTTTTCAAAAATGCACAGGTTTGGTAGGTTTCCCTAGGTGCCGGCTGAGCTAGAGGCCAAAATCCACAGGTAGGCACTTTGCAAAAAACACCTCTGTTTTCTTTAAAAAAATGTGATGTGTGCACGTTGCGTTTTGGGGCATTTCCTGTCGCGGGCGCTAGGCCTACCCACACAAGTGAGGTATCATTTTTATCAGGAGACTTGGGGGAACGATGGGTGGAAGGAAATTTGTGGCTCCTCTCAGATTCCAGAACATTCAGCCACAGAAATGTGAGGAACATGTGTTTTTTTAGCCAAATTTTGAGGTTTGCAAAGGATTCTGGGTAACAGAACCTGGTCAGAGCCCCACAAGTCATCCCTTCTTGGATTCCCCTAGGTCTCTAGTTTTCAAAAATGCACAGGTTTGGTAGGTTTCCCTATGTGCCGGCTGAGCTAGAGGCCAAAATCCACAGGTAGGCACTTTGCAAAAAACACCTCTGTTTTCTTTCAAAAAATGTGATGTGTGCACGTTGCGTTTTGGGGCATTTCCTGTCGCGGGCGCTAGGCCTACCCACACAAGTGAGGTATCATTTTTATCGGGAGACTTGGGGGAACGCTGGGTGGAAGGAAATTTGTGGCTCCTCTCAGATTCCAGAACTTTCTGCCACAGAAATGTGAGGAACATGTGTTTTTTTAGCCAAATTTTGAGGTTTGCAAAGGATTCTGGGTAACAGAACCTGGTCAGAGCCCCACAAGTCATCCCATCTTGGATTCCCCTAGGTCTCTAGTTTTCAAAAATGCACAGGCTTGGTAGGTTTCCCTAGGTGCCGGATGAGCTAGAGACCAAAATCCCCAGGTAGGCACTTTGCAAAAAACACCTCTGTTTTCTTTAAAAAAATGTGAGGTGTGCACGTTGCGTATTGGGGCATTTACTGTCGCGGGCACTAGGCCTACCCACACAAATGAGGTATCATTTTTATCGGGAGACTTGGGGGAACGCTGGGTGGAAGGAAATTTGTGGCTCCTCTCAGATTCCAGAACTTTCTGCCACAGAAATGTGAGGAACATGTGTTTTTTTAACCAAATTTTGAGGTTTGCAAAGGATTCTGGGTAACAGAACCTAGTCAGAGCCCCACAAGTCACCCCATCTTGGATTCCCCTAGGCCTCTAGTTTTCAGAAATGCACAGGTTTGGTAGGTTTCCCTAGGTGCCGGCTGAGCTAGAGGCCAAAATCTACAGGTAGGCACTTTGCAAAATACAGCTCTGTTTTCTGTCAAAAAATGGGATGTGTCCACGTTGTCCTTTGGGGCATTTCCTGTCGCGGGCGCTAGGCCGACCCACACAAGTGAGGTATCATTTTTATCGGGAGACTTGGGGGAACGCTGGGTAGAAGGAAATTTGTGCCTCCTCTCAGATTCCAGAACTTTCTGCCACAGAAATGTTAGGAACATGTGTTTTTTTAGCCAAATTTTGAGGTTTGCAAAGGATTCTGGGTAACAGAACCTGGTCGGAGCCCCACAAGTCACCCCATCTTGGATTCCCCTAGGTCTCTAGTTTTCAGAAATGCACAGGTTTGGTAGGTTTCCCTAGGTGCCGGCTGAGCTAGAGGCCAAAATCTACAGGTAGGCACTTTGCAAAAAACAGCTCTGTTTTCTGTGATGTGTCCACGTTGTGTTTTGGGGCATATCCTGTCGCGGGCGCTAGGCGTACCCACACAAGTGAGGTACCATTTTTATCGGGAGACTTGGGGGAACGCTGGGTGGAAGGAAATTTGTGGCTCCTCTCAGATTCCAGAACTTTCTGCCACAGAAATGTGAGGAACATGTATTGTTTTAGCCAAATTTTGAGGTTTGCAAAGGATTCTGGGTAACAGAACCTGGTTAGAGCCCCACAAGTCACCCCATCTTGGATTCCCCTATGTCTCTAGTTTTCAGAAATGCACAGGCTTGGTAGGTTTCCCTAGGTGCCGGCTGAGCTAGAGGCCAAAATCTACAGGTAGGCACTTTGCAAAAAACAGCTCTGTTTTCTGTGATGTGTCCACGTTGTGTTTTGGGGCATATCCTGTCGCGGTCGCTAGGCCTACCCACACAAGTGAGGTACCATTTTTATCGGGAGACTTGGGGGAACGCTGGGTGGAAGGAAATTTGTGTCTCCTCTCAGATTCCAGAACTTTCTGCCACAGAAATGTGAGGAACATGTGTTTTTTTAGCAAAATTTTGAGGTTTGCAAAGGATTCTGGGTAACAGAACCTGGTCAGAGCCCCACAAGTTATCCCATCTTGGATTCCCCTAGGTCTCTAGTTTTCAAAAATGCACAGGTTTGGTAGGTTTCCCTAGGTGCCGGCTGAGCTAGAGGCCAAAATCCACAGGTAGGCACTTTGCAAAAAACACCTCTGTTTTCTTTCAAAAAATGTGATGTGTGCACGTTGCGTTTTGGGGCATTTCCTGTCGCGGGCGCTAGGCCTACCCACACAAGTGAGGTATCATTTTTATCAGGAGACTTGGGGGAACGATGGGTGGAAGGAAATTTGTGGCTCCTCTCAGATTCCAGAACATTCAGCCACAGAAATGTGAGGAACATGTGTTTTTTTAGCCAAATTTTGAGGTTTGCAAAGGATTCTGGGTAACAGAACCTGGTCAGAGCCCCACAAGTCATCCCATCTTGGATTCCCCTAGGTCTCTAATTTTCAAAAATGCACAGGTTTGGTAGGTTTCCCTAGGTGCCGGCTGAGCTAGAGGCCAAAATCCACAGGTAGGCACTTTGCAAAAAACACCTCTGTTTTCTTTCAAAAAATGTGATGTGTGCACGTTGCGTTTTGGGGCATTTCCTGTCGCGGGCGCTAGGCCTACCCACACAATGAGGTATCATTTTTATCGGGAGACTTGGGGGAACGCTGGGTGGAAGGAAATTTGTGGCTCCTCTCAGATTCCAGAACTTTCTGCCACAGAAATGTGAGGAACATGTGTTTTTTTAGCCAAATTTTGAGGTTTGCAAAGGATTCTGGGTAACAGAACCTGGTCAGAGCCCCACAAGTCATCCCATCTTGGATTCCCCTAGGTCTCTAGTTTTCAAAAATGCACAGGTTTGGTAGGTTTCCCTAGGTGCCGGCTGAGCTAGAGGCCAAAATCCACAGGTAGGCACTTTGCAAAAAACACCTCTGTTTTCTTTCAAAAAATGTGATGTGTGCACGTTGCGTTTTGGGGCATTTCCTGTCGTGGGCGCTAGGCCTACCCACACAAGTGAGGTATCATTTTTATCGGGAGACTTGGGGGAACGCTGGGTGGAAGGAAATTTGTGGCTCCTCTCAGATTCCAGAACTTTCTGCCACAGAAATGTGAGGAACATGTGTTTTTTTAACCAAATTTTGAGGTTTGCAAAGGATTCTGGGTAACAGAACCTGGTCAGAGCCCCACAAGTCACCCCATCTTGGATTCCCCTAGGCCTCTAGTTTTCAGAAATGCACAGGTTTGGTAGGTTTCCCTAGGTGCCGGCTGAACTAGAGGCCAAAATCTACAGGTAGGCACTTTGCAAAATACAGCTCTGTTTTCTGTCAAAAAATGGGATGTGTCCACGTTGTGCTTTGGGGCATTTCCTGTCGCGGGCGCTAGGCCGACCCACACAAGTGAGGTATCATTTTTATCGGGAGACTTGGGGGAACGCTGGGTAGAAGGAAATTTGTGCCTCCTCTCAGATTCCAGAACTTTCTGCCACAGAAATGTTAGGAACATGTGTTTTTTTAGCCAAATTTTGAGGTTTGCAAAGGATTCTGGGTAACAGAACCTGGTCGGAGCCCCACAAGTCACCCCATCTTGGATTCCCCTAGGTCTCTAGTTTTCAGAAATGCACAGGTTTGGTAGGTTTCCCTAGGTGCCGGCTGAGCTAGAGGCCAAAATCTACAGGTAGGCACTTTGCAAAAAACAGCTCTGTTTTCTGTGATGTGTCCACGTTGTGTTTTGGGGCATATCCTGTCGCGGGCGCTAGGCGTACCCACACAAGTGAGGTACCATTTTTATCGGGAGACTTGGGGGAACGCTGGGTGGAAGGAAATTTCTGGCTCCTCTCAGATTCCAGAACTTTCTGCCACAGAAATGTGAGGAACATGTATTTTTTTAGCCAAATTTTGAGGTTTGCAAAGGATTGTGGGTAACAGAACCTGGTTAGAGCCCCACAAGTCACCCCATCTTGGATTCCCCTATGTCTCTAGTTTTCAGAAATGCACAGGTTTGGTAGGTTTCCCTAGGTGCCGGCTGAGCTAGAGGCCAAAATCTACAGGTAGGCACTTTGCAAAAAACAGCTCTGTTTTCTGTGATGTGTCCACGTTGTGTTTTGGGGCATATCCTGTCGCGGTCGCTAGGCCTACCCACACAAGTGAGGTACCATTTTTATCGGGAGACTTGGGGGAACGCTGGGTGGAAGGAAATTTGTGTCTCCTCTCAGATTCCAGAACTTTCTGCCACAGAAATGTGAGGAACATGTGTTTTTTTAGCAAAATTTTGAGGTTTGCAAAGGATTCTGGGTAACAGAACCTGGTCAGAGCCCCACAAGTTATCCCATCTTGGATTCCCCTAGGTCTCTAGTTTTCAAAAATGCACAGGTTTGGTAGGTTTCCCTAGGTGCCGGCTGAGCTAGAGGCCAAAATCCACAGGTAGGCACTTTGCAAAAAACACCTCTGTTTTCTTTCAAAAAATGTGATGTGTGCACGTTGCGTTTTGGGGCATTTCCTGTCGCGGGCGCTAGGCCTACCCACACAAGTGAGGTATCATTTTTATCAGGAGACTTGGGGGAACGATGGGTGGAAGGAAATTTGTGGCTCCTCTCAGATTCCAGAACATTCAGCCACAGAAATGTGAGTAACATGTGTTTTTTTAGCCAAATTTTGAGGTTTGCAAAGGATTCTGGGTAACAGAACCTGGTCAGAGCCCCACAAGTCATCCCATCTTGGATTCCCCTAGGTCTCTAATTTTCAAAAATGCACAGGTTTGGTAGGTTTCCCTAGGTGCCGGCTGAGCTAGAGGCCAAAATCCACAGGTAGGCACTTTGCAAAAAACACCTCTGTTTTCTTTAAAAAAATGTGATGTGTGCACGTTGCGTTTTGGGGCATTTCCTGTCGCGGGCGCTAGGCCTACCCACACAAGTGAGGTATCATTTTTATCGGGAGACTTGGGGGAACGCTGGGTGGAAGGAAATTTGTGGCTCCTCTCAGATTCCAGAACTTTCTCCCACAGAAATGTGAGGAACATGTGTTTTTTTAGCCAAATTTTGAGGTTTGCAAAGGATTCTGGGTAACAGAACCTGGTCAGAGCCCCACAAGTCACCCCATCTTGGATTCCCCTAGGTCTCTAGTTTTCAGAAATGCACAGGTTTAGTAGGTTTCCCTAGGTGCCGGCTGAGCTAGAGGCCAAAATCTACAGGTAGGCACTTTGCAAAATACAGCTCTGTTTTCTGTCAAAAAATGGGATGTGTCCACGTTGTGCTTTGGGGCATTTCCTGTCGCGGGCGCTAGGCTACCCACACAAGTGAGGTATCATTTTTATCAGGAGACTTGGGGGAATGCTGGGTGGAGGGAAATTTGTGGCTCCTCTCAGATTCCAGAACTTTCTGCCACAGAAATGTGAGGAACATGTGTTTTTTTAGCCAAATTTTGAGGTTTGCAAAGGATTCTGGGTAACAGAACCTGGTCAGAGCCCCACAAGTCACCCCATCTTGGATTCCCCTAGGTCTCCAGTTTTCAAAAATGCACAGGTTTGGTAGTTTTCCCTAGGTGCCGGCTGAGCTAGAGGCCAAAATCCACAGGTAGGCACTTTGCAAAAAACACCTCTGTTTTCTTTAAAAAAATGTGATGTGTGCACGTTGCGTTTTGGGGCATTTCCTGTCGCGGGCGCTAGGCCTACCCACACAAGTGAGGTATCATTTTTATCGGGAGACTTGGGGGAACGCTGGGTGGAAGGAAATTTGTGGCTCCTCTCAGATTCCAGAACTTTCTGCCACAGAAATGTGAGGAACATGTATTTTTTTAGCCAAATTTTGAGGTTTGCTAAGGATTCTGGGTAACAGAACCTGGTTAGAGCCCCACAAGTCACCCCATCTTGGATTCCCCTAGGTCTCTAGTTTTCAGAAATGCACAGGTTTGGTAGGTTTCCCTAGGTGCCGGCTGAGCTAGAGGCCAAAATCTACAGGTAGGCACTTTGCAAAAAACAGCTCTGTTTTCTGTGATGTGTCCACGTTGTGTTTTGGGGCATATCCTGTCGCGGGCGCTAGGCCTACCCACACAAGTGAGGTACCATTTTTATCGGGAGACTTGGGGGAACGCTGGGTGGAAGGAAATTTGTGGCTCCTCTCAGATTCCAGAACTTTCTGCCACAGAAATGTGAGGAACATGTGTTTTTTTAGCCACATTTTGAGGTTTGCAAAGGATTCTGGGTAACAGAACCTGGTCAGAGCCCCACAAGTCATCCCATCTTGGATTCCCCTAGGTCTCTAGTTTTCAAAAATGCACAGGTTTGGTAGGTTTCCCTAGGTGCCGGCTGAGCTAGAGGCCAAAATCCACAGGTAGGCACTTTGCAAAAAACACCTCTGTTTTCTTTCAAAAAATGTGATGTGTGCACGTTGCGTTTTGGGGCATTTCCTGTCGCGGGCGCTAGGCCTACCCACACAAGTGAGGTATAATTTTTATCAGGAGACTTGGGGGAACGATGGGTGGAAGGAAATTTGTGGCTCCTCTCAGATTCCAGAACATTCAGCCACAGAAATGTGAGGAACATGTGTTTTTTTAGCCAAATTTTGAGGTTTGCAAAGGATTCTGGGTAACAGAACCTGGTCAGAGCCCCACAAGTCACCCCATCTTGGATTCCCCTAGGTCTCTAGTTTTCAGAAATGCACAGGTTTGGTAGGTTTCCCTAGGTGCCGGCTGAGCTAGAGGCCAAAATCTACAGGTAGGCACTTTGCAAAATACAGCTCTGTTTTCTGTCAAAAAATGGGATGTGTCCACGTTGTGCTTTGGGGCATTTCCTGTCGCGGGCGCTAGGCTACCCACACAAGTGAGGTATCATTTTTATCGGGAGACTTCGGGGAACGCTGGGTGGAGGAAATGTGTGCCTCCTCTCAGATTCCAGAACTTTCTGCCACAGAAATGTTAGGAACATGTGTTTTGTTAGCCAAATTTTGAGGTTTGCAAAGGATTCTGGGTAACAGAACCTGGTCGGAGCCCCACAAGTCACCCCATCTTGGATTCCCCTAGGTCTCTAGTTTTCAGAAATGCACAGGTTTGGTAGGTTTCCCTAGGTGCCGGCTGAGCTAGAGGCCAAAATTCACAGGTAGGCACTTTGCAAAAAACACCTCTGTTTTCTTTCAAAAAATGTGATGTGTGCACGTTGCGTTTTGGGGCATTTCCTGTTGCGGGCGCTAGGCCTACCCACACAAGTGAGGTATCATTTTTATCGGGAGACTTGGGGGAACGCTGGGTGGAAGGAAATTTGTGGCTCCTCTCAGATTCCAGAACTTTCTGCCACAGAAATGTGAGGAACATGTGGTTTTTTAGCCAAATTTTGAGGTTTGCAAAGGATTCTGGGTAACAGAACCTGGGCAGAGCCCCACAAGTCACCCCATCTTGGATTCCCCTAGGTCTCTAGTTTTCAGAAATGCACAGGTTTGGTAGGTTTCCCTAGGTGCCGGCTGAGCTAGAGGCCAAAATCTACAGGTAGGCACTTTGCAAAATACAGCTCTGTTTTCTGTCAAAAAATGTGATGTGTCCACGTTGTGCTTTGGGGCATTTCCTGTCGCGGGCGCTAGGCCTACCCACACAAGTGAGGTATCATTTTTATCGGGAGACTTGGGGGAACGCTGGGTGGAAGGAAATTTGTGGCTCCTCTCAGATTCCAGAACTTTCTGCCACAGAAATGTGAGGAACATGTATTTTTTTAGCCAAATTTTGAGGTTTGCAAAGGATTCTGGGTAACAGAACCTGGTTAGAGCCCCACAAGTCACCCCATCTTGGATTCCCCTAGGTCTCTAGTTTTCAGAAATGCACAGGTTTGGTAGGTTTCCCTAGGTGCCGGCTGAGCTAGAGGCCAAAATCTACAGGTAGGCACTTTGCAAAAAACAGCTCTGTTTTCTGTGATGTGTCCACGTTGTGTTTTGGGGCATATCCTGTCGCGGGCGCTAGGCCTACCCACACAAGTGAGGTACCATTTTTATCGGGAGACTTGGGGGAACGCTGGGTGGAAGGAAATTTGTGGCTCCTCTCAGATTCCAGAACTTTCTGCCAAAGAAATGTGAGGAACATGTGTTTTTTTAGCCACATTTTGAGGTTTGCAAAGGATTCTGGGTAACAGAACCTGGTCAGAGCCCCACAAGTCATCCCATCTTGGATTCCCCTAGGTCTCTAGTTTTCAAAAATGCACAGGTTTGGTAGGTTTCCCTAGGTGCCGGCTGAGCTAGAGGCCAAAATCCACAGGTAGGCACTTTGCAAAAAACACCTCTGTTTTCTTTCAAAAAATGTGATGTGTGCACGTTGCGTTTTGGGGCATTTCCTGTCGCGGGCGCTAGGCCTACCCACACAAGTGAGGTATAATTTTTATCAGGAGACTTGGGGGAACGATGGGTGGAAGGAAATTTGTGGCTCCTCTCAGATTCCAGAACATTCAGCCACAGAAATGTGAGGAACATGTGTTTTTTTAGCCAAATTTTGAGGTTTGCAAAGGATTCTGGGTAACAGAACCTGGTCAGAGCCCCACAAGTCACCCCATCTTGGATTCCCCTAGGTCTCTAGTTTTCAGAAATGCACAGGTTTGGTAGGTTTCCCTAGGTGCCGGCTGAGCTAGAGGCCAAAATCTACAGGTAGGCACTTTGCAAAATACAGCTCTGTTTTCTGTCAAAAAATGGGATGTGTCCACGTTGTGCTTTGGGGCATTTCCTGTCGCGGGCGCTAGGCTACCCACACAAGTGAGGTATCATTTTTATCGGGAGACTTCGGGGAACGCTGGGTGGAGGAAATGTGTGCCTCCTCTCAGATTCCAGAACTTTCTGCCACAGAAATGTTAGGAACATGTGTTTTGTTAGCCAAATTTTGAGGTTTGCAAAGGATTCTGGGTAACAGAACCTGGTCGGAGCCCCACAAGTCACCCCATCTTGGATTCCCCTAGGTCTCTAGTTTTCAGAAATGCACAGGTTTGGTAGGTTTCCCTAGGTGCCGGCTGAGCTAGAGGCCAAAATTCACAGGTAGGCACTTTGCAAAAAACACCTCTGTTTTCTTTCAAAAAATGTGATGTGTGCACGTTGCGTTTTGGGGCATTTCCTGTTGCGGGCGCTAGGCCTACCCACACAAGTGAGGTATCATTTTTATCGGGAGACTTGGGGGAACGCTGGGTGGAAGGAAATTTGTGGCTCCTCTCAGATTCCAGAACTTTCTGCCACAGAAATGTGAGGAACATGTGGTTTTTTAGCCAAATTTTGAGGTTTGCAAAGGATTCTGGGTAACAGAACCTGGGCAGAGCCCCACAAGTCACCCCATCTTGGATTCCCCTAGGTCTCTAGTTTTCAGAAATGCACAGGTTTGGTAGGTTTCCCTAGGTGCCGGCTGAGCTAGAGGCCAAAATCTACAGGTAGGCACTTTGCAAAATACAGCTCTGTTTTCTGTCAAAAAATGTGATGTGTCCACGTTGTGCTTTGGGGCATTTCCTGTCGCGGGCGCTAGGCTACCCACACAAGTGAGGTATCATTTTTATCAGGAGACTTGGGGGAATGCTGGGTGGAGGGAAATTTGTGGCTCCTCTCAGATTCCAGAACTTTCTGCCACAGAAATGTGAGGAACATGTGTTTTTTTAGCCAAATTTTGAGGTTTGCAAAGGATTCTGGGTAACAGAACCTGGTTAGAGCCCCACAAGTCACCCCATCTTGGATTCCCCTAGGTCTCTAGTTTTCAAAAATGCACAGGTTTGGTAGGTTTCCCTAGGTGCCGGCTGAGCTAGAGGCCAAAATCTACAAGTAGGCACTTTGCAAAAAACAGCTCTGTTTTCTGTGATGTGTCCACGTTGTGTTTTGGGGCATATCCTGTCGCGGGCGCTAGGCCTACCCACACAAGTGAGGTACCATTTTTATCGGGAGACTTGGGGGAACGCTGGGTGGAAGGAAATTTATGGCTCCTCTCAGATTCCAGAACTTTCTGCCACAGAAATGTGAGGAACATGTGTTTTTTTAGCCAAATTTTGAGGATTTGCAAAGGATTCTGGGTAACAGAACCTGGTCAGAGCCCCACAAGTCACCCCATCTTGGATTCCCCTAGGTCTCTAGTTTTAAAAAATGCACAGGTTTGGTAGGTTTCCCTAGGTGCCGGCTGAGCTAGAGGCCAAAATCCACAGGTAGGCACTTTGCAAAAAACACCTCTGTTTTCTTAAAAAAAATGTGGTGTGTGCACGTTGCGTTTTGGGGCATTTCCTGTCGCGGGCGCTAGGCCTACCCACACAACTGAGGTATCATTTTTATCGGGAGACTTGGGGGAACGCTGGATGGAAGGAAATTTGTGGCTCCTCTCAGATTCCAGAACTTTCTGCCACAGAAATGTGAGGAACATGTGGTTTTTTAGCCAAATTTTGAGGTTTGCAAAGGATTCTGGGTAACAGAACCTGGTCAGAGCCCGACAAGTCACCCCATCTTGGATTCCCCTAGGTCTCTAGTTTTCAGAAATGCACAGGTTTGGTAGGTTTCCCTAGGTGCCGGCTGAGCTAGAGGCCAAAATCTACAGGTAGGCACTTTGCAAAATACAGCTCTGTTTTCTGTCAAAAAATGGGATGTGTCCACGTTGTCCTTTGGGGCATTTCCTGTCGAGGGCGCTAGGCCGACCCACACAAGTGAGGTATCATTTTTATCGGGAGACTTGGGGGAACGCTGGGTGGAAGGAAATTCGTGCCTCCTCTCAGATTCCAGAACTTTCTGCCACAGAAATGTTAGGAACATGTGTTTTTTTAGCCAAATTTTGAGGTTTGCAAAGGATTCTGGGTAACAGAACCTGGTCAGAGCCCCACAAGTCACCCCATCTTGGATTCCCCTAGGTCTCTAGTTTTCAGAAATGCACAGATTTGGTAGGTTTCCCTAGGTGCCGGCTGAGCTAGAGGCCAAAATTCACAGGTAGGCACTTTGCAAAAAACACCTCTGTTTTCTTTCAAAAAATGTGATGTGTGCACGTTGCGTTTTGGGGCATTTCCTGTCGCGGGCGCTAGGCCTACCCACACAAGTGAGGTATCATTTTTATCGGGAGACTTGGGGGAACGCTGGGTGGAAGGAAATTTGTGGCTCCTCTCAGATTCCAGAACTTTCTGCCACAGAAATGTGAGGAACATGTGTTTTTTTAGCCAAATTTTGAGGTTTGCAAAGGATTCTGGGTAACAGAACCTGGTCAGAGCCCCACAAGTCACCCCATCTTGGATTCCCCTAGGTCTCTAGTTTTAAAAAATGCACAGGTTTGGTAGGTTTCCCTAGGTGCCGGCTGAGCTAGAGGCCAAAATCCACAGGTAGGCACTTTGCAAAAAACACCTCTGTTTTCTTAAAAAAAATGTGGTGTGTGCACGTTGCGTTTTGGGGCATTTCCTGTCGCGGGCGCTAGGCCTACCCACACAAGTGAGGTATCATTTTTATCGGGAGACTTGGGGGAACGCTGGATGGAAGGAAATTTGTGGCTCCTCTCAGATTCCAGAACTTTCTGCCACAGAAATGTGAGGAACATGTGGTTTTTTAGCCAAATTTTGAGGTTTGCAAAGGATTCTGGGTAACAGAACCTGGTCAGAGCCCGACAAGTCACCCCATCTTGGATTCCCCTAGGTCTCTAGTTTTCAGAAATGCACAGGTTTGGTAGGTTTCCCTAGGTGCCGGCTGAGCTAGAGGCCAAAATCTACAGGTAGGCACTTTGCAAAATACAGCTCTGTTTTCTGTCAAAAAATGGGATGTGTCCACGTTGTCCTTTGGGGCATTTCCTGTCGAGGGCGCTAGGCCGACCCACACAAGTGAGGTATCATTTTTATCGGGAGACTTGGGGGAACGCTGGGTGGAAGGAAATTCGTGCCTCCTCTCAGATTCCAGAACTTTCTGCCACAGAAATGTTAGGAACATGTGTTTTTTTAGCCAAATTTTGAGGTTTGCAAAGGATTCTGGGTAACAGAACCTGGTCAGAGCCCCACAAGTCACCCCATCTTGGATTCCCCTAGGTCTCTAGTTTTCAGAAATGCACAGATTTGGTAGGTTTCCCTAGGTGCCGGCTGAGCTAGAGGCCAAAATTCACAGGTAGGCACTTTGCAAAAAACACCTCTGTTTTCTTTCAAAAAATGTGATGTGTGCACGTTGCGTTTTGGGGCATTTCCTGTCGCGGGCGCTAGGCCTACCCACACAAGTGAGGTATCATTTT
Source organism: Pleurodeles waltl (assembly GCF_031143425.1). Lineage (NCBI taxonomy): Eukaryota > Metazoa > Chordata > Amphibia > Caudata > Salamandridae > Pleurodeles > Pleurodeles waltl. Next base: position 843,957,090 of record NC_090443.1, read on the forward strand.
TATCGGGAGACTTGGGGGAACGCTGGGTGGAAGGAAATTTGTGGCTCCTCTCAGATTCCAGAACTTTCTGCCACAGAAATGTGAGGAACATGTGTTTTTTTAGCAAAATTTTGAGGTTTGCAAAGGATTCTGGGTAACAGAACCTGGTCAGAGCCCCACAAGTCACCCCATCTTGGATTCCCCTAGGTCTCTAGTTTTCAGAAATGCACAGGTTTGGTAGGTTTCCCTAGGTGCCGGCTGAGCTAGAGGCCAAAATCTACAGGTAGGCACTTTGCAAAAAACAGCTCTGTTTTCTGTGATGTGTCCACGTTGTGTTTTGGGGCATATCCTGTCGCGGGCGCTAGGCCTACCCACACAAGTGAGGTACCATTTTTATCGGGAGACTTGGGGGAACGCTGGGTGGAAGGAAATTTGTGGCTCCACTCAGATTCCAGAACTTTCTGCCACAGAAATGTGAGGAACATGTGTTTTTTTAGCAAAATTTTGAGGTTTGCAAAGGATTCTGGGTAACAGAACCTGGTCAGAGCCCCACAAGTCATCCCATCTTGGATTCCCCTAGGTCTCTAGTTTTCAAAAATGCACAGGTTTGGTAGGTTTCCCTAGGTGCCGGCTGAGCTAGAGGCCAAAATCCACAGGTAGGCACTTTGCAAAAAACACCTCTGTTTTCTTTAAAAAAATGTGATGTGTGCACGTTGCGTTTTCGGGCATTTCCTGTCGCGGGCGCTAGGCCTACCCACACAAGTGAGGTATCATTTTTATCAGGAGACTTGGGGGAACGATGGGTGGAAGGAAATTTGTGGCTCCTCTCAGATTCCAGAACATTCAGCCACAGAAATGTGAGGAACATGTGTTTTTTTAGCCAAATTTTGAGGTTTGCAAAGGATTCTGGGTAACAGAACCTGGTCAGAGCCCCACAAGTCATCCCATCTTGGATTCCCCTAGGTCTCTAGTTTTAAAAAATGCACAGGTTTGGTAGGTTTCCCTAGGTGCCGGCTGAGCTAGAGGCCAAAATCCACAGGTAGGCACTTTGCAAAAAACACCTCTGTTTTCTTTCAAAAAATGTGATGTGTGCACGTTGCGTTTTGGGGCATTTCCTGTCGCGGGCGCTAGGCCTACCCACACAAGTGAGGTATCATTTTTATCGGGAGACTTGGGGGAACGCTGGGTGGAAGGAAATTTGTGGCTCCTCTCAGATTCCAGAACTTTCTGCCACAGAAATGTGAGGAACATGTGTTTTTTTAGCCAAATTTTGAGGTTTGCAAAGGATTCTGGGTAACAGAACCTGGTCAGAGCCCCACAAGTCATCCCATCTTGGATTCCCCTAGGTCTCTAGTTTTCAAAAATGCACAGGTTTGGTAGGTTTCCCTAGGTGCCGGCTGAGCTAGAGGCCAAAATCCACAGGTAGGCACTTTGCAAAAAACACCTCTGTTTTCTTTCAAAAAATGTGATGTGTGCACGTTGCGTTTTGGGGCATTTCCTGTCGTGGGCGCTAGGCCTACCCACACAAGTGAGGTATCATTTTTATCGGGAGACTTGGGGGAACGCTGGGTGGAAGGAAATTTGTGGCTCCTCTCAGATTCCAGAACTTTCTGCCACAGAAATGTGAGGAACATGTGTTTTTTTAACCAAATTTTGAGGTTTGCAAAGGATTCTGGGTAACAGAACCTGGTCAGAGCCCCACAAGTCACCCCATCTTGGATTCCCCTAGGCCTCTAGTTTTCAGAAATGCACAGGTTTGGTAGGTTTCCCTAGGTGCCGGCTGAGCTAGAGGCCAAAATCTACAGGTAGGCACTTTGCAAAATACAGCTCTGTTTTCTGTCAAAAAATGGGATGTGTCCACGTTGTGCTTTGGGGCATTTCCTGTCGCGGGCGCTAGGCTACCCACACAAGTGAGGTATCATTTTTATCAGGAGACTTGGGGGAATGCTGGGTGGAAGGAAATTTGTGGCTCCTCTCAGATTCCAGAACTTTCTGCCACAGAAATGTGAGGAACATGTGTTTTTTTAGCCAAATTTTGAGGTTTGCAAAGGATTCTGGGTAACAGAATCTGGTCAGAGCCCCACAAGTCACCCCATCTTGGATTCCCCTAGGTCTCCAGTTTTCAACAATGCACAGGTTTGGTAGTTTTCCCTAGGTGCCGGCTGAGCTAGAGGCCAAAATCCACAGGTAGGCACTTTGCAAAAAACACCTCTGTTTTCTTTAAAAAAATGTGATGTGTGCACGTTGCGTTTTGGGGCATTTCCTGTCGCGGGCGCTAGGCCTACCCACACAAGTGAGGTATCATTTTTATCGGGAGACTTGGGGGAACGTAGGGTGGAAGGAAATTTGTGGCTCCTCTCAGATTCCAGAACTTTCTGCCACAGAAATGTGAGGAACATGTATTTTTTTAGCCAAATTTTGAGGTTTGCAAAGGATTCTGGGTAACAGAACCTGGTTAGAGCCCCACAAGTCACCCCATCTTGGATTCCCCTAGGTCTCTAGTTTTCAGAAATGCACAGGTTTGGTAGGTTTCCCTAGGTGCCGGCTGAGCTAGAGGCCAAAATCTACAGGTAGGCACTTTGCAAAAAACAGCTCTGTTTTCTGTGATGTGTCTACGTTGTGTTTTGGGGCATATCCTGTCGCGGGCGCTAGGCCTACCCACACAAGTGAGGTACCATTTTTATCGGGAGACTTGGGGGAACGCTGGGTGGAAGGAAATTTGTGGCTCCTCTCAGATTCCAGAACTTTCTGCCACAGAAATGTGAGGAACATGTGTTTTTTTAGCCAAATTTTGAGGTTTGCAAAGGATTCTGGGTAACAGAACCTGGTCAGAGCCCCACAAGTCATCCCATCTTGGATTCCCCTAGGTCTCTAGTTTTCAAAAATGCAGGTCGGTTTCCCTAGGTGCCGGCTGAGCTAGAGGCCAAAATCCACAGGTAGGCACTTTGCAAAAAACACCTCTGTTTTCTTTCAAAAAATGTGATGTGTGCACGTTGCGTTTTGGGGCATTTCCTGTCGCGGGCGCTAGGCCTACCCACACAAGTGAGGTATCATTTTTATCGGGAGACTTGGGGGAACGCTGGGTGGAAGGAAATTTGTGGCTCCTCTCAGATTCCAGAACTTTCTGCCACAGAAATGTGAGGAACATGTGGTTTTTTAGCCAAATTTTGAGGTTTGCAAAGGATTCTGGGTAACAGAACCTGGTCAGAGCCCCACAAGTCACCCCATCCTGGATTCCCCTAGGTCTCTAGATTTCAGAAATGCACAGGTTTGGTAGGTTTCCCTAGGTGCCGGCTGAGCTAGAGGCCAAAATCTACAGGTAGGCACTTTGCAAAATACAGCTCTGTTTTCTGTCAAAAAATGGGATGTGTCCACCTTGTCCTTTGGGGCATTTCCTGTCGCGGGCGCTAGGCCGACCCACACAAGTGAGGTATCATTTTTATCGGGAGACTTGGGGGAACGCTGGGTGGAAGGAAATTTGTGCCTCCTCTCAGATTCCAGAACTTTCTGCCACAGAAATGTTAGGAAAATTTGTTTTTTTAGCCAAATTTTGAGGTTTGCAAAGGATTCTGGGTAACAGAACCTGGTCAGAGCCCCACAAGTCACCCCATCTTGGATTCCCCTAGGTCTCTAGTTTTCAGATATGCACAGGTTTGGTAGGTTTCCCTAGGTGCCGGCTGAGCTAGAGGCCAAAATCTACAGGTAGGCACTTTGCAAAATACAGCTCTGTTTTCTGTCAAAAAATGGGATGTGTCCACGTTGTGCTTTGGGGCATTTCCTGTCGCGGGCGCTAGGCTACCCACACAAGTGAGGTATCATTTTTATCAGGAGACTTGGGGGAACGCTGGGTGGAAGGACATTTCTGGCTCCTCTCAGATTCCAGAACTTTCTGCCACAGAAATGTGAGGAACATGTGTTTTTTTAGCCACATTTTGAGGTTTGCAAAGGATTCTGGGTAACAGAACCTGGTCAGAGCCCCACAAGTCATCCCATCTTGGATTCCCCTAGGTCTCTAGTTTTAAAAAATGCAGGTCGGTTTCCCTAGGTGCCGGCTGAGCTAGAGGCCAAAATCCACAGGTAGGCACTTTGCAAAAAACACCTCTGTTTTCTTTAAAAAAATGTGATGTGTGCACGTTGCGTTTTGGGGCATTTCCTGTCGCGGGCGCTAGGCCTACCCACACAAGTGAGGTATCATTTTTATCGGGAGACTTGGGGGAACGCTGGGTGGAAGGAAATGTGTGGCTCCTCTCCGATTCCAGAACTTTCTGCCACAGAAATGTGAGGAACATGTGGTTTTTTAGCCAAATTTTGAGGTTTGCAAAGGATTCTGGGTAACAGAACCTGGTCAGAGCCCCACAGGTCACCCCATCTTGGATTCCCCTAGGTCTCTAGTTTTCAGAAATGCACAGGTTTGGTAGGTTTCCCTAGGTGCCGGCTGAGCTAGAGGCCAAAATCTACAGGTAGGCACTTTGCAAAATACAGCTCTGTTTTCTGTCAAAAAATGGGATGTGTCCACGTTGTCCTTTGGGGCATTTCCTGTCGCGGGCGCTAGGCCGACCCACACAAGTGAGGTATCATTTTTATCGGGAGACTTGGGGGAACGCTGGGTGGAAGGAAATTTGTGCCTCCTCTGAGATTCCAGAACTTTCTGCCACAGAAATGTTAGGAAAATGTGTTTTTTTAGCCAAATTTTGAGGTTTGCAAAGGATTCTGGGTAACAGAACCTGGTCAGAGCCCCACAAGTCACCCCATCTTGGATTCCCCTAGGTCTCTAGTTTTCAGAAATGCACAGGTTTGGTAGGTTTCCCTAGGTGCCGGCTGAGCTAGAGGCCAAAATCTACAGGTAGGCACTTTGCAAAATACAGCTCTGTTTTCTGTCAAAAAATGGGATGTGTCCACGTTGTGCTTTGGGGCATTTCCTGTCGCGGGCGCTAGGCTACCCACACAAGTGAGGTATCATTTTTATCAGGAGACTTGGGGGAACGCTGGGTGGAAGGAAATTTCTGGCTCCTCTCAGATTCCAGAACTTTCTGCCACAGAAATGTGAGGAACATGTGTTTTTTTAGCCACATTTTGAGGTTTGCAAAGGATTCTGGGTAACAGAACCTGGTCAGAGCCCCACAAGTCATCCCATCTTGGATTCCCCTAGGTCTCTAGTTTTAAAAAATGCAGGTCGGTTTCCCTAGGTGCCGGCTGAGCTAGAGGCCAAAATCCACAGGTAGGCACTTTGCAAAAAACACCTCTGTTTTCTTAAAAAAAATGTGATGTGTGCACGTTGCGTTTTGGGGCATTTCCTGTCGCGGGCGCTAGGCCTACCCACACAAGTGAGGTATCATTTTTATCGGGAGACTTGGGGGAACGCTGGGTGGAAGGAAATTTGTGGCTCCTCTCAGATTCCAGAACTTTCTGCCATAGAAATGTTAGGAACATGTATTTTTTTAGCCAAATTTTGAGGTTTGCAAAGGATTCTGGGTAACAGAACCTGGTTAGAGCCCCACAAGTCACCCCATCTTGGATTCCCCTAGGTCTCTAGTTTTCAGAAATGCACAGGTTTGGTAGGTTTCCCTAGGTGCCGGCTGAGCTAGAGGCCAAAATCTACAGGTAGGCACTTTGCAAAAAACAGCTCTGTTTTCTGTGATGTGTCCACGTTGTGTTTTGGGGCATATCCTGTCGCGGGCGCTAGGCCTACCCACACAAGTGAGGTACCATTTTTATCGGGAGACTTGGGGGAACGCTGGGTGGAAGGAAATTTGTGGCTCCTCTCAGATTCCAGAACTTTCTGCCACAGAAATGTGAGGAACATGTGTTTTTTTAGCCAAATTTTGAGGTTTGCAAAGGATTCTGGGTAACAGAACCTGGTCAGAGCCCCACAAGTCATCCCATCTTGGATTCCCCTAGGTCTCTAGTTTTCAAAAATGCACAGGTTTGGTAGGTTTCCCTAGGTGCCGGCTGAGCTAGAGGCCTAAATCCACAGGTAGGCACTATGCAAAAAACACCTCTGTTTTCTTTCAAAAAATGTGATGTGTGCATGTTGCGTTTTGGGGCATTTCCTGTCGCGGGCGCTAGGCCTACCCACACAAGTGAGGTACCATTTTTATCGGGAGACTTGGGGGAACGATGGGTGGAAGGAAATTTGTGGCTCCTCTCAGATTCCAGAACTTTCAGCCACAGAAATGTGAGGAACATGTGTTTTTTTAGCCAAATTTTGAGGTTTGCAAAGGATTCTGGGTAACAGAACCTGGTCAGAGCCCCACAAGTCACCCCATCTTGGATTCCCCTAGGTCTCTAGTTTTCAGAAATGCACAGGTTTGGTAGGTTTCCCTAGGTGCCGGCTGAGCTAGAGGCCAAAATCTACAGGTAGGCACTTTGCAAAAAACAGCTCTGTTTTCTGTGATGTGTCCACGTTGTGTTTTGGGGCATATCCTGTCGCGGGCGCTAGGCCTACCCACACAAGTGAGGTACCATTTTTATCGGGAGACTTGGGGGAACGCTGGGTGGAAGGAAATTTGTGGCTCCTCTCAGATTCCAGAACTTTCTGCCACAGAAATGTGAGGAACATGTGTTTTTTTAGCCAAATTTTGAGGTTTGCAAAGGATTCTGGGTAACAGAACCTGGTCAGAGCCCCACAAGTCATCCCATCTTGGATTCCCCTAGGTCTCTAGTTTTCAAAAATGCACAGGCTTGGTAGGTTTCCCTAGGTGCCGGATGAGCTAGAGACCAAAATCCCCAGGTAGGCACTTTGCAAAAAACACCTCTGTTTTCTTTCAAAAAATGTGATGTGTGCACGTTGCGTATTGGGGCATTTACTGTCGCGGGCACTAGGCCTACCCACACAAGTGAGGTATCATTTTTATCGGGAGACTTGGGGGAACGCTGGGTGGAAGGAAATTTGTGGCTCCTCTCAGATTCCAGAACTTTCTGCCTCAGAAATGTGAGGAACATGTGTTTTTTTAACCAAATTTTGAGGTTTGCAAAGGATTCTGGGTAACAGAACCTAGTCAGAGCCCCACAAGTCACCCCATCTTGGATTCCCCTAGGCCTCTAGTTTTCAGAAATGCACAGGTTTGGTAGGTTTCCCTAGGTGCCGGCTGAGCTAGAGGCCAAAATCTACAGGTAGGCACTTTGCAAAATACAGCTCTGTTTTCTGTCAAAAAATGGGATGTGTCCACGTTGTCCTTTGGGGCATTTCCTGTCGCGGGCGCTAGGCCGACCCACACAAGTGAGGTATCATTTTTATCGGGAGACTTGGGGGAACGCTGGGTAGAAGGAAATTTGTGCCTCCTCTCAGATTCCAGAACTTTCTGCCACAGAAATGTTAGGAACATGTGTTTTTTTAGCCAAATTTTGAGGTTTGCAAAGGATTCTGGGTAACAGAACCTGGTCGGAGCCCCACAAGTCACCCCATCTTGGATTCCCCTAGGTCTCTAGTTTTCAGAAATGCACAGGTTTGGTAGTTTTCCCTAGGTGCCGGCTGAGCTAGAGGCCAAAATCCACAGGTAGGCACTTTGCAAAAAACACCTCTGTTTTCTTTAAAAAAATGTGATGTGTGCACGTTGCGTTTTGGGGCATTTCCTGTCGCGGGCGCTAGGCGTACCCACACAAGTGAGGTATCATTTTTATCGGGAGACTTGGGGGAACGCTGGGTGGAAGGAAATTTGTGGCTCCTCTCAGATTCCAGAACTTTCTGCCACAGAAATGTGAGGAACATGTATTTTTTTAGCCAAATTTTGAGGTTTGCAAAGGATTCTGGGTAACAGAACCTGGTTAGAGCCCCACAAGTCACCCCATCTTGGATTCCCCTAGGTCTCTTGTTTTCAGAAATGCACAGGTTTGGTAGGTTTCCCTAGGTGCCGGCTGAGCTAGAGGCCAAAATCTACAGGTAGGCACTTTGCAAAAAACAGCTCTGTTTTCTGTGATGTGTCCACGTTGTGTTTTGGGGCATATCCTGTCGCGGGCGCTAGGCCTACCCACACAAGTGAGGTACCATTTTTATCGGGAGACTTGGGGGAACGCTGGGTGGAAGGAAATTTGTGGCTCCTCTCAGATTCCAGAACTTTCTGCCACAGAAATGTGAGGAACATGTGTTTTTTTAGCAAAATTTTGAGGTTTGCAAAGGATTCTGGGTAACAGAACCTGGTCAGAGCCCCACAAGTTATCCCATCTTGGATTCCCCTAGGTCTCTAGTTTTCAAAAATGCACAGGTTTGGTAGGTTTCCCTAGGTGCCGGCTGAGCTAGAGGCCAAAATCCACAGGTAGGCACTTTGCAAAAAACAGCTCTGTTTTCTGTGATGTGTCCACGTTGTGTTTTGGGGCATATCCTGTCGCGGGCGCTAGGCCTACCCACACAAGTGAGGTACCATTTTTATCGGGAGACTTGGGGGAACGCTGGGTGGAAGGAAATTTCTGGCTCCTCTCAGATTCCAGAACTTTCTGCCACAGAAATGTGAGGAACATGTGTTTTTTTAGCCACATTTTGAGGTTTGCAAAGGATTCTGGGTAACAGAACCTGGTCAGAGCCCCACAAGTCATCCCATCTTGGATTCCCCTAGGTCTCTAGTTTTCAAAAATGCACAGGTTTGGTAGGTTTCCCTAGGTGCCGGCTGAGCTAGAGGCCAAAATCCACAGGTAGGCACTTTGCAAAAAACACCTCTGTTTTCTTTCAAAAAATGTGATGTGTGCACGTTGCGTTTTGGGGCATTTCCTGTCGCGGGCGCTAGGCCTACCCACACAAGTGAGGTATCATTTTTATCAGGAGACTTGGGGGAACGATGGGTGGAAGGAAATTTGTGGCTCCTCTCAGATTCCAGAACATTCAGACACAGAAATGTGAGGAACATGTGTTTTTTTAGCCAAATTTTGAGGTTTGCAAAGGATTCTGGGTAACAGAACCTGGTCAGAGCCCCACAAGTCACCCCATCTTGGATTCCCCTAGGTCTCTAGTTTTCAGAAATGCACAGGTTTGGTAGGTTTCCCTAGGTGCCGGCTGAGCTAGAGGCCAAAATCTACAGGTAGGCACTTTGCAAAATACAGCTCTGTTTTCTGTCAAAAAATGGGATGTGTCCACGTTGTGCTTTGGGGCATTTCCTGTCGCGAGCGCTAGGCTACCCACACAAGTGAGGTATCATTTTTATCGGGAGACTTCGGGGAACGCTGGGTGGAGGAAATTTGTGCCTCCTCTCAGATTCCAGAACTTTCTGCCACAGAAATGTTAGGAACATGTGTTTTTTTAGCCAAATTTTGAGGTTTGCAAAGGATTCTGGGTAACAGAACCTGGTCGGAGCCCCACAAGTCACCCCATCTTGGATTCCCCTAGGTCTCTAGATTTCAGAAATGCACAGGTTTGGTAGGTTTCCCTAGGTGCCGGCTGAGCTAGAGGCCAAAATTCACAGGTAGGCACTTTGCAAAAAGCACCTCTGTTTTCTTTCAAAAAATGTGATGTGTGCACGTTGCGTTTTGGGGCATTTCCTGTCGCGGGCGCTAGGCCTACCCACACAAGTGAGGTATCATTTTTATCGGGAGACTTGGGGGAACGCTGGGTGGAAGGAAATTTGTGGCTCCTCTCAGATTCCAGAACTTTCTGCCACAGAAATGTGAGGAACATGTGTTTTTTTAGCCAAATTTTGAGGTTTGCAAAGGATTCTGGGTAACAGAACCTAGGCAGAGCCCCACAAGTCACCCCATCTTGGATTCCCCTAGGTCTCTAGTTTTCAGAAATGCACAGGTTTGGTAGGTTTCCCTAGGTGCCGGCTGAGCTAGAGGCCAAAATCTACAGGTAGGCACTTTGCAAAATACAGCTCTGTTTTCTGTCAAAAAATGTGATGTGTCCACGTTGTGCTTTGGGGCATTTCCTGTCGCGGGCGCTAGGCTACCCACACAAGTGAGGTATCATTTTTATCAGGAGACTTGGGGGAATGCTGGGTGGAGGGAAATTTGTGGCTCCTCTCAGATTCCAGAACTTTCTGCCACAGAAATGTGAGGAACATGTGTTTTTTTAGCCAAATTTTGAGGTTTGCAAAGGATTCTGGGTAACAGAACCTGGTTAGAGCCCCACAAGTCACCCCATCTTGGATTCCCCTAGGTCTCTAGTTTTCAAAAATGCACAGGTTTGGTAGGTTTCCCTAGGTGCCGGCTGAGCTAGAGGCCAAAATCTACAAGTAGGCACTTTGCAAAAAACAGCTCTGTTTTCTGTGATGTGTCCACGTTGTGTTTTGAGGCATATCCTGTCGCGGGCGCTAGGCCTACCCACACAAGTGAGGTACCATTTTTATCGGGAGACTTGGGGGAACGCTGGGTGGAAGGAAATTTATGGCTCCTCTCAGATTCCAGAACTTTCTGCCACAGAAATGTGAGGAACATGTATTTTTTTAGCCAAATTTTGAGGATTTGCAAAGGATTCTGGGTAACAGAACCTGGTCAGAGCCCCACAAGTCACCCCATCTTGGATTCCCCTAGGTCTCTAGTTTTAAAAAATGCACAGGTTTGGTAGGTTTCCCTAGGTGCCGGCTGAGCTAGAGGCCAAAATCCACAGGTAGGCACTTTGCAAAAAACACCTCTGTTTTCTTAAAAAAAATGTGGTGTGTGCACGTTGCGTTTTGGGGCATTTCCTGTCGCGGGCGCTAGGCCTACCCACACAACTGAGGTATCATTTTTATCGGGAGACTTGGGGGAACGCTGGATGGAAGGAAATTTGTGGCTCCTCTCAGATTCCAGAACTTTCTGCCACAGAAATGTGAGGAACATGTGGTTTTTTAGCCAAATTTTGAGGTTTGCAAAGGATTCTGGGTAACAGAACCTGGTCAGAGCCCGACAAGTCACCCCATCTTGGATTCCCCTAGGTCTCTAGTTTTCAGAAATGCACAGGTTTGGTAGGTTTCCCTAGGTGCCGGCTGAGCTAGAGGCCAAAATCTACAGGTAGGCACTTTGCAAAATACAGCTCTGTTTTCTGTCAAAAAATGGGATGTGTCCACGTTGTCCTTTGGGGCATTTCCTGTCGAGGGCGCTAGGCCGACCCACACAAGTGAGGTATCATTTTTATCGGGAGACTTGGGGGAACGCTGGGTGGAAGGAAATTTGTGCCTCCTCTCAGATTCCAGAACTTTCTGCCACAGAAATGTTAGGAACATGTGTTTTTTTAGCCAAATTTTGAGGTTTGCAAAGGATTCTGGGTAACAGAACCTGGTCAGAGCCCCACAAGTCACCCCATCTTGGATTCCCCTAGGTCTCTAGTTTTCAGAAATGCACAGGTTTGGTAGGTTTCCCTAGGTGCCGGCTGAGCTAGAGGCCAAAATCTACAGGTAGGCACTTTGCAAAATACAGCTCTGTTTTCTGTCAAAAAATGGGATGTGTCCACGTTGTGCTTTGGGGCATTTCCTGTCGCGGGCGCTAGGCTACCCACACAAGTGAGGTATCATTTTTATCAAGAGACTTGGGGGAACGCTGGGTGGAAGGAAATTTCTGGCTCCTCTCAGATTCCAGAACTTTCTGCCACAGAAATGTGAGGAACATGTGTTTTTTTAGCCACATTTTGAGGTTTGCAAAGGATTCTGGGTAACAGAACCTGGTCAGAGCCCCACAAGTCATCCCATCTTGGATTCCCCTAGGTCTCTAGTTTTAAAAAATGCAGGTCGGTTTCCCTAGGTGCCGGCTGAGCTAGAGGCCAAAATCCACAGGTAGGCACTTTGCAAAAAACACCTCTGTTTTCATTAAAAAAATGTGATGTGTGCACGTTGCGTTTTGGGGCATTTCCTGTCGCGGGCGCTAGGCCTACCCACACAAGTGAGGTATCATTTTTATCGGGAGACTTGGGGGAACGCTGGGTGGAAGGAAATTTGTGGCTCCTCTCAGATTCTAGAACTTTCTGCCACAGAAATGTGAGGAACATGTGGTTTTTTAGCCAAATTTTGAGGTTTGCAAAGGATTCTGGGTAACAGAACCTGGTCAGAGCCCCACAAGTCACCCCATCTTGGATTCCCCTAGGTCTCTAGTTTTCAGAAATGCACAGGTTTGGTAGGTTTCCCTAGGTGCCGGCTGAGCTAGAGGCCAAAATCTACAGGTAGGCACTTTGCAAAATACAGCTCTGTTTTCTGTCAAAAAATGGGATGTGTCCACGTTGTCCTTTGGGGCATTTCCTGTCGCGGGCGCTAGGCCGACCCACACAAGTGAGGTATCATTTTTATCGGGAGACTTGGGGGAACGCTGGGTGGAAGGAAATTTGTGCCTCCTCTGAGATTCCAGAACTTTCTGCCACAGAAATGTTAGGAAAATTTGTTTTTTTAGCCAAATTTTGAGGTTTGCAAAGGATTCTGGGTAACAGAACCTGGTCAGAGCCCCACAAGTCACCCCATCTTGGATTCCCCTAGGTCTCCAGTTTTCAGAAATGCACAGGTTTGGTAGGTTTCCCTAGGTGCCGGCTGAGCTAGAGGCCAAAATCTACAGGTAGGCACTTTGCAAAATACAGCTCTGTTTTCTGTCAAAAAATGGGATGTGTCCACGTTGTGCTTTGGGGCATTTCCTGTCGCGGGCGCTAGGCTACCCACACAAGTGAGGTATCATTTTTATCAGGAGACTTGGGGGAACGCTGGGTGGAAGGAAATTTCTGGCTCCTCTCAGATTCCAGAACTTTCTGCCACAGAAATGTGAGGAACATGTGTTTTTTTAGCCACATTTTGAGGTTTGCAAAGGATTCTGGGTAACAGAACCTGGTCAGAGCCCCACAAGTCATCCCATCTTGGATTCCCCTAGGTCTCTAGTTTTAAAAAATGCTGGTCGGTTTCCCTAGGTGCCGGCTGAGCAAGAGGCCAAAATCCACAGGTAGGCACTTTGCAAAAAACACCTCTGTTTTCTTAAAAAAAATGTGATGTGTGCACGTTGCGTTTTGGGGCATTTCCTGTCGCGGGCGCTAGGCCTACCCACACAAGTGAGGTATCATTTTTATCGGGAGACTTGGGGGAACGCTGGATGGAAGGAAATTTGTGGCTCCTCTTAGATTCCAGAACTTTCTGCCACAGACATGTTAGGAACATGTGTTTTTTTAGCCAAATTTTGAGGTTTGCAAAGGATTCTGGGTAACAGAACCTGGTTAGAGCCCCACAAGTCACCCCATCTTGGGATCCCCTAGGTCTCTAGTTTTCAAAAATGCACAGGTTTGGTAGGTTTCCCTAGGTGCCGGCTGAGCTAGAGGCCAAAATCCACAGGTAGGCACTCTGCAAAAAACACCTCTGTTTTCTTTCAAAAAATTTGATGTGTGCACATTGCGTTTTGGGGCATTTCCTGTCGCAGGCGCTAGGCTTACCCACACAAGTGAGGTATCATTTTTATCGGGAGACTTGGGGGAACGCTGGGTGGAAGGAAATTTGTGGCTCCTCTCAGATTCCAGAACTTTCTGCCACAGAGATGTGAGGAACATATGTTTTTTTAGCTACATTTTGAGGTTTGCAAAGGATTCTGGGTAACAGAACCTGGTCACAGCCCCACAAGTCACCCCATCTTGGATTCCCCTAGGTCTCTAGTTTTCAGAAATGCACACGTTTGGTAGGTTTCCCTAGGTGCCGGCTGAGCTAGAGGCCAAAATCTACAGGTAGGCACTTTGCAAAATACAGCTCTGTTTTCTGTCAAAAAATGGGATGTGTGCACGTTGCGTTTTGGGGCATTTCCTGTCGCGGGCGCTAGGCCTACCCACACAAGTGAGGTATCATTTTTATCGGGAGACTTGGGGGAACGCTGGGTGGAAGGAAATTTGTGGCTCCTCTCAGATTCTAGAACTTTCTGCCACAGAAATGTGAGGAACATGTGGTTTTTTAGCCAAATTTTGAGGTTTGCAAAGGATTCTGGGTAACAGAACCTGGTCAGAGCCCCACAAGTCACCCCATCTTGGATTCCCCTAGGTCTCTAGTTTTCAGAAATGCACAGGTTTGGTAGGTTTCCCTAGGTGCCGGCTGAGCTAGAGGCCAAAATCTACAGGTAGGCACTTTGCAAAATACAGCTCTGTTTTCTGTCAAAAAATGGGATGTGTCCACGTTGTCCTTTGGGGCATTTCCTGTCGCGGGCGCTAGGCCGACCCACACAAGTGAGGTATCATTTTTATCGGGAGACTTGGGGGAACGCTGGGTGGAAGGAAATTTGTGCCTCCTCTGAGATTCCAGAACTTTCTGCCACAGAAATGTTAGGAAAATTTGTTTTTTTAGCCAAATTTTGAGGTTTGCAAAGGATTCTGGGTAACAGAACCTGGTCAGAGCCCCACAAGTCACCCCATCTTGGATTCCCCTAGGTCTCCAGTTTTCAGAAATGCACAGGTTTGGTAGGTTTCCCTAGGTGCCGGCTGAGCTAGAGGCCAAAATCTACAGGTAGGCACTTTGCAAAATACAGCTCTGTTTTCTGTCAAAAAATGGGATGTGTCCACGTTGTGCTTTGGGGCATTTCCTGTCGCGGGCGCTAGGCTACCCACACAAGTGAGGTATCATTTTTATCAGGAGACTTGGGGGAACGCTGGGTGGAAGGAAATTTCTGGCTCCTCTCAGATTCCAGAACTTTCTGCCACAGAAATGTGAGGAACATGTGTTTTTTTAGCCACATTTTGAGGTTTGCAAAGGATTCTGGGTAACAGAACCTGGTCAGAGCCCCACAAGTCATCCCATCTTGGATTCCCCTAGGTCTCTAGTTTTAAAAAATGCTGGTCGGTTTCCCTAGGTGCCGGCTGAGCAAGAGGCCAAAATCCACAGGTAGGCACTTTGCAAAAAACACCTCTGTTTTCTTAAAAAAAATGTGATGTGTGCACGTTGCGTTTTGGGGCATTTCCTGTCGCGGGCGCTAGGCCTACCCACACAAGTGAGGTATCATTTTTATCGGGAGACTTGGGGGAACGCTGGATGGAAGGAAATTTGTGGCTCCTCTTAGATTCCAGAACTTTCTGCCACAGACATGTTAGGAACATGTGTTTTTTTAGCCAAATTTTGAGGTTTGCAAAGGATTCTGGGTAACAGAACCTGGTTAGAGCCCCACAAGTCACCCCATCTTGGGATCCCCTAGGTCTCTAGTTTTCAAAAATGCACAGGTTTGGTAGGTTTCCCTAGGTGCCGGCTGAGCTAGAGGCCAAAATCCACAGGTAGGCACTCTGCAAAAAACACCTCTGTTTTCTTTCAAAAAATTTGATGTGTGCACATTGCGTTTTGGGGCATTTCCTGTCGCAGGCGCTAGGCTTACCCACACAAGTGAGGTATCATTTTTATCGGGAGACTTGGGGGAACGCTGGGTGGAAGGAAATTTGTGGCTCCTCTCAGATTCCAGAACTTTCTGCCACAGAGATGTGAGGAACATATGTTTTTTTAGCTACATTTTGAGGTTTGCAAAGGATTCTGGGTAACAGAACCTGGTCACAGCCCCACAAGTCACCCCATCTTGGATTCCCCTAGGTCTCTAGTTTTCAGAAATGCACACGTTTGGTAGGTTTCCCTAGGTGCCGGCTGAGCTAGAGGCCAAAATCTACAGGTAGGCACTTTGCAAAATACAGCTCTGTTTTCTGTCAAAAAATGGGATGTGTGCACGTTGCGTTTTGGGGCATTTCCTGTCGCGGGCGCTAGGCCTACCCACACAAGTGAGGTATCATTTTTATCGGGAGACTTGGGGGAACGCTGGGTGGAAGGAAATTTGTGGCTCCTTTCAGATTCCAGAACTTTCTGCCACAGAAATGTGAGGAAAATGTGTTTTTTTAGCCACATTTTGAGGTTTGCAAAGGATTCTGGGTAACAGAACCTGGTCAGAGCCCCACAAGTCACCCCATCTTGGATTCCCCTAGGTCTCTAGTTTTCAGAAATGCACAGGTTTGGTAGGTTTCCCTAGGTGCCGGCTGAGCTAGAGGCCAAAATCCACAGGTAGGCACTTTGCAAAAAACAGCTCTGTTTTCTGTCAAAAAATGGGATGTGTCCACGTTGTGCTTTGGGGCATTTCCTGTTGCGGGCGCTAGGCTACCCACACAAGTGAGGTATCATTTTTATCAGGAGACTTGGGGGAACGCTGGGTGGAAGGAAATTTCTGGCTCCTCTCAGATTCCAGAACTTTCTGCCACAGAAATGTGAGGAACATGTGTTTTTTTAGCCACATTTTGAGGTTTGCAAAGGATTCTGGGTAACAGAACCTGGTCAGAGCCCCACAAGTCATCCCATCTTGGATTCCCCTAGGTCTCTAGTTTTAAAAAATGCAGGTCGGTTTCCCTAGGTGCCGGCTGAGCTAGAGGCCAAAATCCACAGGTAGGCACTTTGCAAAAAACACCTCTGTTTTCTTTCAAAAAATGTGATGTGTGCACGTTGCGTTTTGGGGCATTTCCTGTCGCGGGCGCTAGGCCTACCCACACAAGTGAGGTATCATTTTTATCGGGAGACTTGGGGGAACGCTGGGTGGAAGGAAATTTGTGGCTCCTCTCAGATTCCAGAACTTTCTGCCACAGAAATGTGAGGAACATGTGGTTTTTTAGCCAAATTTTGAGGTTTGCAAAGGATTCTGGGTAACAGAACCTGGTCAGAGCCCCACAAGTCACCCCATCCTGGATTCCCCTAGGTCTCTAGATTTCAGAAATGCACAGGTTTGGTAGGTTTCCCTAGGTGCCGGCTGAGCTAGAGGCCAAAATCTACAGGTAGGCACTTTGCAAAATACAGCTCTGTTTTCTGTCAAAAAATGGGATGTGTCCACCTTGTCCTTTGGGGCATTTCCTGTCGCGGGCGCTAGGCCGACCCACACAAGTGAGGTATCATTTTTATCGGGAGACTTGGGGGAACGCTGGGTGGAAGGAAATTTGTGCCTCCTCTCAGATTCCAGAACTTTCTGCCACAGAAATGTTAGGAAAATGTGTTTTTTTAACCAAATTTTGAGGTTTGCAAAGGATTCTGGGTAACAGAACCTGGTCAGAGCCCCACAAGTCACCCCATCTTGGATTCCCCTAGGTCTCTAGTTTTCAGATATGCACAGGTTTGGTAGGTTTCCCTAGGTGCCGGCTGAGCTAGAGGCCAAAATCTACAGGTAGGCACTTTGCAAAATACAGCTCTGTTTTCTGTCAAAAAATGGGATGTGTCCACGTTGTGCTTTGGGGCATTTCCTGTCGCGGGCGCTAGGCTACCCACACAAGTGAGGTATCATTTTTATCAGGAGACTTGGGGGAACGCTGGGTGGAAGGAAATTTCTGGCTCCTCTCAGATTCCAGAACTTTCTGCCACAGAAATGTGAGGAACATGTGTTTTTTTAGCCACATTTTGAGGTTTGCAAAGGATTCTGGGTAACAGAACCTGGTCAGAGCCCCACAAGTCATCCCATCTTGGATTCCCCTAGGTCTCTAGTTTTAAAAAATGCAGGTCGGTTTCCCTAGGTGCCGGCTGAGCTAGAGGCCAAAATCCACAGGTAGGCACTTTGCAAAAAACACCTCTGTTTTCTTTAAAAAAATGTGATGTGTGCACGTTGCGTTTTGGGGCATTTCCTGTCGCGGGCGCTAGGCCTACCCACACAAGTGAGGTATCATTTTTATCGGGAGACTTGGGGGAACGCTGGGTGGAAGGAAATGTGTGGCTCCTCTCCGATTCCAGAACTTTCTGCCACAGAAATGTGAGGAACATGTGGTTTTTTAGCCAAATTTTGAGGTTTGCAAAGGATTCTGTGTAACAGAACCTGGTCAGAGCCCCACAAGTCACCCCATCTTGGATTCCCCTAGGTCTCTAGTTTTCAGAAATGCACAGGTTTGGTAGGTTTCCCTAGGTGCCGGCTGAGCTAGAGGCCAAAATCTACAGGTAGGCACTTTGCAAAATACAGCTCTGTTTTCTGTCAAAAAATGGGATGTGTCCCACGTTGTCCTTTGGGGCATTTCCTGTCGCGGGCGCTAGGCCGACCCACACAAGTGAGGTATCATTTTTATCGGGAGACTTGGGGAACGCTGGGTGGAAGGAAATTTGTGCCTCCTCTGAGATTCCAGAACTTTCTGCCACAGAAATGTTAGGAAAATGTGTTTTTTTAGCCAAATTTTGAGGTTTGCAAAGGATTCTGGGTAACAGAACCTGGTCAGAGCCCCACAAGTCACCCCATCTTGGATTCCCCTAGGTCTCTAGTTTTCAGAAATGCACAGGTTTGGTAGGTTTCCCTAGGTGCCGGCTGAGCTAGAGGCCAAAATCTACAGGTAGGCACTTTGCAAAATACAGCTCTGTTTTCTGTCAAAAAATGGGATGTGTCCACGTTGTGCTTTGGGGCATTTCCTGTCGCGGGCGCTAGGCTACCCACACAAGTGAGGTATCATTTTTATCAGGAGACTTGGGGGAGGCTGGGTGGAAGGAAATTTCTGGCTCCTCTCAGATTCCAGAACTTTCTGCCACAGAAATGTGAGGAACATGTGTTTTTTTAGCCACATTTTGAGGTTTGCAAAGGATTCTGGGTAACAGAACCTGGTCAGAGCCCCACAAGTCATCCCATCTTGGATTCCCCTAGGTCTCTAGTTTTAAAAAATGCAGGTCGGTTTCCCTAGGTGCCGGCTGAGCTAGAGGCCAAAATCCACAGGTAGGCACTTTGCAAAAAACACCTCTGTTTTCTTAAAAAAAATGTGATGTGTGCACGTTGCGTTTTGGGGCATTTCCTGTCGCGGGCGCTAGGCCTACCCACACAAGTGAGGTATCATTTTTATCGGGAGACTTGGGGGAACGCTGGGTGGAAGGAAATTTGTGGCTCCTCTCAGATTCCAGAACTTTCTGCCACAGAAATGTGAGGAACATGTATTTTTTTAGCCAAATTTTGAGGTTTGCAAAGGATTCTGGGTAACAGAACCTGGTTAGAGCCCCACAAGTCACCCCATCTTGGATTCCCCTAGGTCTCTAGTTTTCAGAAATGCACAGGTTTGGTAGGTTTCCCTAGGTGCCGGCTGAGCTAGAGGCCAAAATCTACAGGTAGGCACTTTGCAAAAAACAGCTCTGTTTTCTGTGATGTGTCCACGTTGTGTTTTGGGGCATATCCTGTCGCGGGCGCTAGGCCTACCCACACAAGTGAGGTACCATTTTTATCGGGAGACTTGGGGGAACGCTGGGTGGAAGGAAATTTGTGGCTCCTCTCAGATTCCAGAACTTTCTGCCACAGAAATGTGAGGAACATGTGTTTTTTTAGCCAAATTTTGAGGTTTGCAAAGGATTCTGGGTAACAGAACCTGGTCAGAGACCCACAAGTCATCCCATCTTGGATTCCCCTAGGTCTCTAGTTTTCAAAAATGCACAGGTTTGGTAGGTTTCCCTAGGTGCCCGGCTGAGCTAGAGGCCTAAATCCACAGGTAGGCACTATGCAAAAAACACCTCTGTTTTCTTTAAAAAAATGTGATGTGTGCATGTTGCGTTTTGGGGCATTTCCTGTCGCGGGCGCTAGGCCTACCCACACAAGTGAGGTACCATTTTTATCGGGAGACTTGGGGGAACGATGGGTGGAAGGAAATTTGTGGCTCCTCTCAGATTCCAGAACTTTCAGCCACAGAAATGTGAGGAACATGTGTTTTTTTAGCCAAATTTTGAGGTTTGCAAAGGATTCTGGGTAACAGAACCTGGTCAGAGCCCCACAAGTCACCCCATCTTGGATTCCCCTAGGTCTCTAGTTTTCAGAAATGCACAGGTTTGGTAGGTTTCCCTAGGTGCCGGCTGAGCTAGAGGCCAAAATCTACAGGTAGGCACTTTGCAAAATACAGCTCTGTTTTCTGTCAAAAAATGGGATGTGTCCACGTTGTGCTTTGGGGCATTCCCTGTCGCGGGCGCTAGGCTACCCACACAAGTGAGGTATCATTTTTATCAGGAGACTTGGGGGAACGCTGGGTGGAGGGAAATTTGTGGCTCCTCTCAGATTCCAGAACTTTCTGCCACAGAAATGTGAGGAACATGTGTGTTTTTTGCAAAATTTTGAGGTTTGCAAAGGATTCTGGGTAACAGAACCTGGTCAGAGCCCCACAAGTCACCCCATCTTGGATTCCCCTAGGTCTCTAGTTTTAAAAAATGCACAGGTTTGGTAGGTTTCCCTAGGTGCCGGCTGAGCTAGAGGCCAAAATCCACAGGTAGGCACTTTGCAAAAAACACCTCTGTTTTCTTAAAAAAAATGTGATGTGTGCACGTTGCGATTTGGGGCATTTCCTGTCGCGGGCGCTAGGTCTACCCACACAAGTGAGGTATCATTTTTATCGGGAGACTTGGCGGAACGCTGGATGGAAGGAAATTTGTGGCTCCTCTCAGATTCCAGAACTTTCTGCCACAGAAATGTGAGGAACATGTGGTTTTTTAGCCAAATTTTGAGGTTTGCAAAGGATTCTGGGTAACAGAACCTGGTCAGAGCCTGACAAGTCACCCCATCTTGGATTCCCCTAGGTCTCTAGTTTTCAGAAATGCACAGGTTTGGTAGGTTTCCCTAGGTGCCGGCTGAGCTAGAGGCCAAAATCTACAGGTAGGCACTTTGCAAAATACAGCTCTGTTTTCTGTCAAAAAATGGGATGTGTCCACGTTGTCCTTTGGGGCATTTCCTGTCGCGGGCGCTAGGCGGACCCACACAAGTGAGGTATCATTTTTATCGGGAGACTTGGGGGAACGCTGGGTGGAAGGAAATTTGTGCCTCCTCTCAGATTCCAGAACTTTCTGCCACAGAAATGTTAGGAACATGTGTTTTTTTAGCCAAATTTTGAGGTTTGCAAAGGATTCTGGGTAACAGAACCTGGTCAGAACCCCACAAGTCACCCCATCTTGGATTCCCCTAGGTCTCTAGTTTTCAGAAATGCACAGGTTTGGTAGGTTTCCCTAGGTGCCGGCTGAGCTAGAGGCCAAAATCTACAGGTAGGCACTTTGCAAAATACAGCTCTGTTTTCTGTCAAAAAATGGGATGTGTCCACGTTGTGCTTTGGGGCATTTCCTGTCGCGGGCGCTAGGCTACCCACACAAGTGAGGTATCATTTTTATCAGGAGACTTGGGGGAACGCTGGGTGGAAGGAAATTTCTGGCTCCTCTCAGATTCCAGAACTTTCTGCCACAGAAATGTGAGGAACATGTGTTTTTTTAGCCACATTTTGAGGTTTGCAAAGGATTCTGGGTAACAGAACCTGGTCAGAGCCCCACAAGTCATCCCATCTTGGATTCCCCTAGGTCTCTAGTTTTAAAAAATGCAGGTCGGTTTCCCTAGGTGCCGGCTGAGCTAGAGGCCAAAATCCACAGGTAGGCACTTTGCAAAAAACACCTCTGTTTTCTTAAAAAAAATGTGATGTGTGCACGTTGCGTTTTGGGGCATTTCCTGTCGCGGGCGCTAGGCCTACCCACACAAGTGAGGTATCATTTTTATCGGGAGACTTGGGGGAACGCTGGGTGGAAGGAAATTTGTGGCTCCTCTCAGATTCCAGAACTTTCTGCCATAGAAATGTTAGGAACATGTATTTTTTTAGCCAAATTTTGAGGTTTGCAAAGGATTCTGGGTAACAGAACCTGGTTAGAGCCCCACAAGTCACCCCATCTTGGATTCCCCTAGGTCTCTAGTTTTCAGAAATGCACAGGTTTGGTAGGTTTCCCTAGGTGCCGGCTGAGCTAGAGGCCAAAATCTACAGGTAGGCACTTTGCAAAAAACAGCTCTGTTTTCTGTGATGTGTCCACGTTGTGTTTTGGGGCATATCCTGTCGCGGGCGCTAGGCCTACCCACACAAGTGAGGTACCATTTTTATCGGGAGACTTGGGGGAACGCTGGGTGGAAGGAAATTTGTGGCTCCTCTCAGATTCCAGAACTTTCTGCCACAGAAATGTGAGGAACATGTGTTTTTTTAGCCAAATTTTGAGGTTTGCAAAGGATTCTGGGTAACAGAACCTGGTCAGAGCCCCACAAGTCATCCCATCTTGGATTCCCCTAGGTCTCTAGTTTTCAAAAATGCACAGGTTTGGTAGGTTTCCCTAGGTGCCGGCTGAGCTAGAGGCCTAAATCCACAGGTAGGCACTATGCAAAAAACACCTCTGTTTTCTTTCAAAAAATGTGATGTGTGCATGTTGCGTTTTGGGGCATTTCCTGTCGCGGGCGCTAGGCCTACCCACACAAGTGAGGTACCATTTTTATCGGGAGACTTGGGGGAACGATGGGTGGAAGGAAATTTGTGGCTCCTCTCAGATTCCAGAACTTTCAGCCACAGAAATGTGAGGAACATGTGTTTTTTTAGCCAAATTTTGAGGTTTGCAAAGGATTCTGGGTAACAGAACCTGGTCAGAGCCCCACAAGTCACCCCATCTTGGATTCCCCTAGGTCTCTAGTTTTCAGAAATGCACAGGTTTGGTAGGTTTCCCTAGGTGCCGGCTGAGCTAGAGGCCAAAATCTACAGGTAGGCACTTTGCAAAAAACAGCTCTGTTTTCTGTGATGTGTCCACGTTGTGTTTTGGGGCATATCGTGTCGCGGGCGCTAGGCCTACCCACACAAGTGAGGTACCATTTTTATCGGGAGACTTGGGGGAACGCTGGGTGGAAGGAAATTTGTGGCTCCTCTCAGATTCCAGAACTTTCTGCCACAGAAATGTGAGGAACATGTGTTTTTTTAGCCAAATTTTGAGGTTTGCAAAGGATTCTGGGTAACAGAACCTGGTCAGAGCCCCACAAGTCATCCCATCTTGGATTCCCCTAGGTCTCTAGTTTTCAAAAATGCACAGGCTTGGTAGGTTTCCCTAGGTGCCGGATGAGCTAGAGACCAAAATCCCCAGGTAGGCACTTTGCAAAAAACACCTCTGTTTTCTTTCAAAAAATGTGATGTGTGCACGTTGCGTATTGGGGCATTTACTGTCGCGGGCACTAGGCCTACCCACACAAGTGAGGTATCATTTTTATCGGGAGACTTGGGGGAACGCTGGGTGGAAGGAAATTTGTGGCTCCTCTCAGATTCCAGAACTTTCTGCCTCAGAAATGTGAGGAACATGTGTTTTTTTAACCAAATTTTGAGGTTTGCAAAGGATTCTGGGTAACAGAACCTAGTCAGAGCCCCACAAGTCACCCCATCTTGGATTCCCCTAGGCCTCTAGTTTTCAGAAATGCACAGGTTTGGTAGGTTTCCCTAGGTGCCGGCTGAGCTAGAGGCCAAAATCTACAGGTAGGCACTTTGCAAAATACAGCTCTGTTTTCTGTCAAAAAATGGGATGTGTCCACGTTGTCCTTTGGGGCATTTCCTGTCGCGGGCGCTAGGCCGACCCACACAAGTGAGGTATCATTTTTATCGGGAGACTTGGGGGAACGCTGGGTAGAAGGAAATTTGTGCCTCCTCTCAGATTCCAGAACTTTCTGCCACAGAAATGTTAGGAACATGTGTTTTTTTAGCCAAATTTTGAGGTTTGCAAAGGATTCTGGGTAACAGAACCTGGTCGGAGCCCCACAAGTCACCCCATCTTGGATTCCCCTAGGTCTCTAGTTTTCAGAAATGCACAGGTTTGGTAGTTTTCCCTAGGTGCCGGCTGAGCTAGAGGCCAAAATCCACAGGTAGGCACTTTGCAAAAAACACCTCTGTTTTCTTTAAAAAAATGTGATGTGTGCACGTTGCGTTTTGGGGCATTTCCTGTCGCGGGCGCTAGGCGTACCCACACAAGTGAGGTATCATTTTTATCGGGAGACTTGGGGGAACGCTGGGTGGAAGGAAATTTGTGGCTCCTCTCAGATTCCAGAACTTTCTGCCACAGAAATGTGAGGAACATGTATTTTTTTAGCCAAATTTTGAGGTTTGCAAAGGATTCTGGGTAACAGAACCTGGTTAGAGCCCCACAAGTCACCCCATCTTGGATTCCCCTAGGTCTCTTGTTTTCAGAAATGCACAGGTTTGGTAGGTTTCCCTAGGTGCCGGCTGAGCTAGAGGCCAAAATCTACAGGTAGGCACTTTGCAAAAAACAGCTCTGTTTTCTGTGATGTGTCCACGTTGTGTTTTGGGGCATATCCTGTCGCGGGCGCTAGGCCTACCCACACAAGTGAGGTACCATTTTTATCGGGAGACTTGGGGGAACGCTGGGTGGAAGGAAATTTGTGGCTCCTCTCAGATTCCAGAACTTTCTGCCACAGAAATGTGAGGAACATGTGTTTTTTTAGCAAAATTTTGAGGTTTGCAAAGGATTCTGGGTAACAGAACCTGGTCAGAGCCCCACAAGTTATCCCATCTTGGATTCCCCTAGGTCTCTAGTTTTCAAAAATGCACAGGTTTGGTAGGTTTCCCTAGGTGCCGGCTGAGCTAGAGGCCAAAATCCACAGGTAGGCACTTTGCAAAAAACAGCTCTGTTTTCTGTGATGTGTCCACGTTGTGTTTTGGGGCATATCCTGTCGCGGGCGCTAGGCCTACCCACACAAGTGAGGTACCATTTTTATCGGGAGACTTGGGGGAACGCTGGGTGGAAGGAAATTTCTGGCTCCTCTCAGATTCCAGAACTTTCTGCCACAGAAATGTGAGGAACATGTGTTTTTTTAGCCACATTTTGAGGTTTGCAAAGGATTCTGGGTAACAGAACCTGGTCAGAGCCCCACAAGTCATCCCATCTTGGATTCCCCTAGGTCTCTAGTTTTCAAAAATGCACAGGTTTGGTAGGTTTCCCTAGGTGCCGGCTGAGCTAGAGGCCAAAATCCACAGGTAGGCACTTTGCAAAAAACACCTCTGTTTTCTTTCAAAAAATGTGATGTGTGCACGTTGCGTTTTGGGGCATTTCCTGTCGCGGGCGCTAGGCCTACCCACACAAGTGAGGTATCATTTTTATCAGGAGACTTGGGGGAACGATGGGTGGAAGGAAATTTGTGGCTCCTCTCAGATTCCAGAACATTCAGACACAGAAATGTGAGGAACATGTGTTTTTTTAGCCAAATTTTGAGGTTTGCAAAGGATTCTGGGTAACAGAACCTGGTCAGAGCCCCACAAGTCACCCCATCTTGGATTCCCCTAGGTCTCTAGTTTTCAGAAATGCACAGGTTTGGTAGGTTTCCCTAGGTGCCGGCTGAGCTAGAGGCCAAAATCTACAGGTAGGCACTTTGCAAAATACAGCTCTGTTTTCTGTCAAAAAATGGGATGTGTCCACGTTGTGCTTTGGGGCATTTCCTGTCGCGAGCGCTAGGCTACCCACACAAGTGAGGTATCATTTTTATCGGGAGACTTCGGGGAACGCTGGGTGGAGGAAATTTGTGCCTCCTCTCAGATTCCAGAACTTTCTGCCACAGAAATGTTAGGAACATGTGTTTTTTTAGCCAAATTTTGAGGTTTGCAAAGGATTCTGGGTAACAGAACCTGGTCGGAGCCCCACAAGTCACCCCATCTTGGATTCCCCTAGGTCTCTAGATTTCAGAAATGCACAGGTTTGGTAGGTTTCCCTAGGTGCCGGCTGAGCTAGAGGCCAAAATTCACAGGTAGGCACTTTGCAAAAAGCACCTCTGTTTTCTTTCAAAAAATGTGATGTGTGCACGTTGCGTTTTGGGGCATTTCCTGTCGCGGGCGCTAGGCCTACCCACACAAGTGAGGTATCATTTTTATCGGGAGACTTGGGGGAACGCTGGGTGGAAGGAAATTTGTGGCTCCTCTCAGATTCCAGAACTTTCTGCCACAGAAATGTGAGGAACATGTGTTTTTTTAGCCAAATTTTGAGGTTTGCAAAGGATTCTGGGTAACAGAACCTAGGCAGAGCCCCACAAGTCACCCCATCTTGGATTCCCCTAGGTCTCTAGTTTTCAGAAATGCACAGGTTTGGTAGGTTTCCCTAGGTGCCGGCTGAGCTAGAGGCCAAAATCTACAGGTAGGCACTTTGCAAAATACAGCTCTGTTTTCTGTCAAAAAATGTGATGTGTCCACGTTGTGCTTTGGGGCATTTCCTGTCGCGGGCGCTAGGCTACCCACACAAGTGAGGTATCATTTTTATCAGGAGACTTGGGGGAATGCTGGGTGGAGGGAAATTTGTGGCTCCTCTCAGATTCCAGAACTTTCTGCCACAGAAATGTGAGGAACATGTGTTTTTTTAGCCAAATTTTGAGGTTTGCAAAGGATTCTGGGTAACAGAACCTGGTTAGAGCCCCACAAGTCACCCCATCTTGGATTCCCCTAGGTCTCTAGTTTTCAAAAATGCACAGGTTTGGTAGGTTTCCCTAGGTGCCGGCTGAGCTAGAGGCCAAAATCTACAAGTAGGCACTTTGCAAAAAACAGCTCTGTTTTCTGTGATGTGTCCACGTTGTGTTTTGAGGCATATCCTGTCGCGGGCGCTAGGCCTACCCACACAAGTGAGGTACCATTTTTATCGGGAGACTTGGGGGAACGCTGGGTGGAAGGAAATTTATGGCTCCTCTCAGATTCCAGAACTTTCTGCCACAGAAATGTGAGGAACATGTATTTTTTTAGCCAAATTTTGAGGATTTGCAAAGGATTCTGGGTAACAGAACCTGGTCAGAGCCCCACAAGTCACCCCATCTTGGATTCCCCTAGGTCTCTAGTTTTAAAAAATGCACAGGTTTGGTAGGTTTCCCTAGGTGCCGGCTGAGCTAGAGGCCAAAATCCACAGGTAGGCACTTTGCAAAAAACACCTCTGTTTTCTTAAAAAAAATGTGGTGTGTGCACGTTGCGTTTTGGGGCATTTCCTGTCGCGGGCGCTAGGCCTACCCACACAACTGAGGTATCATTTTTATCGGGAGACTTGGGGGAACGCTGGATGGAAGGAAATTTGTGGCTCCTCTCAGATTCCAGAACTTTCTGCCACAGAAATGTGAGGAACATGTGGTTTTTTAGCCAAATTTTGAGGTTTGCAAAGGATTCTGGGTAACAGAACCTGGTCAGAGCCCGACAAGTCACCCCATCTTGGATTCCCCTAGGTCTCTAGTTTTCAGAAATGCACAGGTTTGGTAGGTTTCCCTAGGTGCCGGCTGAGCTAGAGGCCAAAATCTACAGGTAGGCACTTTGCAAAATACAGCTCTGTTTTCTGTCAAAAAATGGGATGTGTCCACGTTGTCCTTTGGGGCATTTCCTGTCGAGGGCGCTAGGCCGACCCACACAAGTGAGGTATCATTTTTATCGGGAGACTTGGGGGAACGCTGGGTGGAAGGAAATTTGTGCCTCCTCTCAGATTCCAGAACTTTCTGCCACAGAAATGTTAGGAACATGTGTTTTTTTAGCCAAATTTTGAGGTTTGCAAAGGATTCTGGGTAACAGAACCTGGTCAGAGCCCCACAAGTCACCCCATCTTGGATTCCCCTAGGTCTCTAGTTTTCAGAAATGCACAGGTTTGGTAGGTTTCCCTAGGTGCCGGCTGAGCTAGAGGCCAAAATCTACAGGTAGGCACTTTGCAAAATACAGCTCTGTTTTCTGTCAAAAAATGGGATGTGTCCACGTTGTGCTTTGGGGCATTTCCTGTCGCGGGCGCTAGGCTACCCACACAAGTGAGGTATCATTTTTATCAAGAGACTTGGGGGAACGCTGGGTGGAAGGAAATTTCTGGCTCCTCTCAGATTCCAGAACTTTCTGCCACAGAAATGTGAGGAACATGTGTTTTTTTAGCCACATTTTGAGGTTTGCAAAGGATTCTGGGTAACAGAACCTGGTCAGAGCCCCACAAGTCATCCCATCTTGGATTCCCCTAGGTCTCTAGTTTTAAAAAATGCAGGTCGGTTTCCCTAGGTGCCGGCTGAGCTAGAGGCCAAAATCCACAGGTAGGCACTTTGCAAAAAACACCTCTGTTTTCATTAAAAAAATGTGATGTGTGCACGTTGCGTTTTGGGGCATTTCCTGTCGCGGGCGCTAGGCCTACCCACACAAGTGAGGTATCATTTTTATCGGGAGACTTGGGGGAACGCTGGGTGGAAGGAAATTTGTGGCTCCTCTCAGATTCTAGAACTTTCTGCCACAGAAATGTGAGGAACATGTGGTTTTTTAGCCAAATTTTGAGGTTTGCAAAGGATTCTGGGTAACAGAACCTGGTCAGAGCCCCACAAGTCACCCCATCTTGGATTCCCCTAGGTCTCTAGTTTTCAGAAATGCACAGGTTTGGTAGGTTTCCCTAGGTGCCGGCTGAGCTAGAGGCCAAAATCTACAGGTAGGCACTTTGCAAAATACAGCTCTGTTTTCTGTCAAAAAATGGGATGTGTCCACGTTGTCCTTTGGGGCATTTCCTGTCGCGGGCGCTAGGCCGACCCACACAAGTGAGGTATCATTTTTATCGGGAGACTTGGGGGAACGCTGGGTGGAAGGAAATTTGTGCCTCCTCTGAGATTCCAGAACTTTCTGCCACAGAAATGTTAGGAAAATTTGTTTTTTTAGCCAAATTTTGAGGTTTGCAAAGGATTCTGGGTAACAGAACCTGGTCAGAGCCCCACAAGTCACCCCATCTTGGATTCCCCTAGGTCTCCAGTTTTCAGAAATGCACAGGTTTGGTAGGTTTCCCTAGGTGCCGGCTGAGCTAGAGGCCAAAATCTACAGGTAGGCACTTTGCAAAATACAGCTCTGTTTTCTGTCAAAAAATGGGATGTGTCCACGTTGTGCTTTGGGGCATTTCCTGTCGCGGGCGCTAGGCTACCCACACAAGTGAGGTATCATTTTTATCAGGAGACTTGGGGGAACGCTGGGTGGAAGGAAATTTCTGGCTCCTCTCAGATTCCAGAACTTTCTGCCACAGAAATGTGAGGAACATGTGTTTTTTTAGCCACATTTTGAGGTTTGCAAAGGATTCTGGGTAACAGAACCTGGTCAGAGCCCCACAAGTCATCCCATCTTGGATTCCCCTAGGTCTCTAGTTTTAAAAAATGCTGGTCGGTTTCCCTAGGTGCCGGCTGAGCAAGAGGCCAAAATCCACAGGTAGGCACTTTGCAAAAAACACCTCTGTTTTCTTAAAAAAAATGTGATGTGTGCACGTTGCGTTTTGGGGCATTTCCTGTCGCGGGCGCTAGGCCTACCCACACAAGTGAGGTATCATTTTTATCGGGAGACTTGGGGGAACGCTGGATGGAAGGAAATTTGTGGCTCCTCTTAGATTCCAGAACTTTCTGCCACAGACATGTTAGGAACATGTGTTTTTTTAGCCAAATTTTGAGGTTTGCAAAGGATTCTGGGTAACAGAACCTGGTTAGAGCCCCACAAGTCACCCCATCTTGGGATCCCCTAGGTCTCTAGTTTTCAAAAATGCACAGGTTTGGTAGGTTTCCCTAGGTGCCGGCTGAGCTAGAGGCCAAAATCCACAGGTAGGCACTCTGCAAAAAACACCTCTGTTTTCTTTCAAAAAATTTGATGTGTGCACATTGCGTTTTGGGGCATTTCCTGTCGCAGGCGCTAGGCTTACCCACACAAGTGAGGTATCATTTTTATCGGGAGACTTGGGGGAACGCTGGGTGGAAGGAAATTTGTGGCTCCTCTCAGATTCCAGAACTTTCTGCCACAGAGATGTGAGGAACATATGTTTTTTTAGCTACATTTTGAGGTTTGCAAAGGATTCTGGGTAACAGAACCTGGTCACAGCCCCACAAGTCACCCCATCTTGGATTCCCCTAGGTCTCTAGTTTTCAGAAATGCACACGTTTGGTAGGTTTCCCTAGGTGCCGGCTGAGCTAGAGGCCAAAATCTACAGGTAGGCACTTTGCAAAATACAGCTCTGTTTTCTGTCAAAAAATGGGATGTGTGCACGTTGCGTTTTGGGGCATTTCCTGTCGCGGGCGCTAGGCCTACCCACACAAGTGAGGTATCATTTTTATCGGGAGACTTGGGGGAACGCTGGGTGGAAGGAAATTTGTGGCTCCTCTCAGATTCTAGAACTTTCTGCCACAGAAATGTGAGGAACATGTGGTTTTTTAGCCAAATTTTGAGGTTTGCAAAGGATTCTGGGTAACAGAACCTGGTCAGAGCCCCACAAGTCACCCCATCTTGGATTCCCCTAGGTCTCTAGTTTTCAGAAATGCACAGGTTTGGTAGGTTTCCCTAGGTGCCGGCTGAGCTAGAGGCCAAAATCTACAGGTAGGCACTTTGCAAAATACAGCTCTGTTTTCTGTCAAAAAATGGGATGTGTCCACGTTGTCCTTTGGGGCATTTCCTGTCGCGGGCGCTAGGCCGACCCACACAAGTGAGGTATCATTTTTATCGGGAGACTTGGGGGAACGCTGGGTGGAAGGAAATTTGTGCCTCCTCTGAGATTCCAGAACTTTCTGCCACAGAAATGTTAGGAAAATTTGTTTTTTTAGCCAAATTTTGAGGTTTGCAAAGGATTCTGGGTAACAGAACCTGGTCAGAGCCCCACAAGTCACCCCATCTTGGATTCCCCTAGGTCTCCAGTTTTCAGAAATGCACAGGTTTGGTAGGTTTCCCTAGGTGCCGGCTGAGCTAGAGGCCAAAATCTACAGGTAGGCACTTTGCAAAATACAGCTCTGTTTTCTGTCAAAAAATGGGATGTGTCCACGTTGTGCTTTGGGGCATTTCCTGTCGCGGGCGCTAGGCTACCCACACAAGTGAGGTATCATTTTTATCAGGAGACTTGGGGGAACGCTGGGTGGAAGGAAATTTCTGGCTCCTCTCAGATTCCAGAACTTTCTGCCACAGAAATGTGAGGAACATGTGTTTTTTTAGCCACATTTTGAGGTTTGCAAAGGATTCTGGGTAACAGAACCTGGTCAGAGCCCCACAAGTCATCCCATCTTGGATTCCCCTAGGTCTCTAGTTTTAAAAAATGCTGGTCGGTTTCCCTAGGTGCCGGCTGAGCAAGAGGCCAAAATCCACAGGTAGGCACTTTGCAAAAAACACCTCTGTTTTCTTAAAAAAAATGTGATGTGTGCACGTTGCGTTTTGGGGCATTTCCTGTCGCGGGCGCTAGGCCTACCCACACAAGTGAGGTATCATTTTTATCGGGAGACTTGGGGGAACGCTGGATGGAAGGAAATTTGTGGCTCCTCTTAGATTCCAGAACTTTCTGCCACAGACATGTTAGGAACATGTGTTTTTTTAGCCAAATTTTGAGGTTTGCAAAGGATTCTGGGTAACAGAACCTGGTTAGAGCCCCACAAGTCACCCCATCTTGGGATCCCCTAGGTCTCTAGTTTTCAAAAATGCACAGGTTTGGTAGGTTTCCCTAGGTGCCGGCTGAGCTAGAGGCCAAAATCCACAGGTAGGCACTCTGCAAAAAACACCTCTGTTTTCTTTCAAAAAATTTGATGTGTGCACATTGCGTTTTGGGGCATTTCCTGTCGCAGGCGCTAGGCTTACCCACACAAGTGAGGTATCATTTTTATCGGGAGACTTGGGGGAACGCTGGGTGGAAGGAAATTTGTGGCTCCTCTCAGATTCCAGAACTTTCTGCCACAGAGATGTGAGGAACATATGTTTTTTTAGCTACATTTTGAGGTTTGCAAAGGATTCTGGGTAACAGAACCTGGTCACAGCCCCACAAGTCACCCCATCTTGGATTCCCCTAGGTCTCTAGTTTTCAGAAATGCACACGTTTGGTAGGTTTCCCTAGGTGCCGGCTGAGCTAGAGGCCAAAATCTACAGGTAGGCACTTTGCAAAATACAGCTCTGTTTTCTGTCAAAAAATGGGATGTGTGCACGTTGCGTTTTGGGGCATTTCCTGTCGCGGGCGCTAGGCCTACCCACACAAGTGAGGTATCATTTTTATCGGGAGACTTGGGGGAACGCTGGGTGGAAGGAAATTTGTGGCTCCTTTCAGATTCCAGAACTTTCTGCCACAGAAATGTGAGGAAAATGTGTTTTTTTAGCCACATTTTGAGGTTTGCAAAGGATTCTGGGTAACAGAACCTGGTCAGAGCCCCACAAGTCACCCCATCTTGGATTCCCCTAGGTCTCTAGTTTTCAGAAATGCACAGGTTTGGTAGGTTTCCCTAGGTGCCGGCTGAGCTAGAGGCCAAAATCCACAGGTAGGCACTTTGCAAAAAACAGCTCTGTTTTCTGTCAAAAAATGGGATGTGTCCACGTTGTGCTTTGGGGCATTTCCTGTTGCGGGCGCTAGGCTACCCACACAAGTGAGGTATCATTTTTATCAGGAGACTTGGGGGAACGCTGGGTGGAAGGAAATTTCTGGCTCCTCTCAGATTCCAGAACTTTCTGCCACAGAAATGTGAGGAACATGTGTTTTTTTAGCCACATTTTGAGGTTTGCAAAGGATTCTGGGTAACAGAACCTGGTCAGAGCCCCACAAGTCATCCCATCTTGGATTCCCCTAGGTCTCTAGTTTTAAAAAATGCAGGTCGGTTTCCCTAGGTGCCGGCTGAGCTAGAGGCCAAAATCCACAGGTAGGCACTTTGCAAAAAACACCTCTGTTTTCTTTCAAAAAATGTGATGTGTGCACGTTGCGTTTTGGGGCATTTCCTGTCGCGGGCGCTAGGCCTACCCACACAAGTGAGGTATCATTTTTATCGGGAGACTTGGGGGAACGCTGGGTGGAAGGAAATTTGTGGCTCCTCTCAGATTCCAGAACTTTCTGCCACAGAAATGTGAGGAACATGTGGTTTTTTAGCCAAATTTTGAGGTTTGCAAAGGATTCTGGGTAACAGAACCTGGTCAGAGCCCCACAAGTCACCCCATCCTGGATTCCCCTAGGTCTCTAGATTTCAGAAATGCACAGGTTTGGTAGGTTTCCCTAGGTGCCGGCTGAGCTAGAGGCCAAAATCTACAGGTAGGCACTTTGCAAAATACAGCTCTGTTTTCTGTCAAAAAATGGGATGTGTCCACCTTGTCCTTTGGGGCATTTCCTGTCGCGGGCGCTAGGCCGACCCACACAAGTGAGGTATCATTTTTATCGGGAGACTTGGGGGAACGCTGGGTGGAAGGAAATTTGTGCCTCCTCTCAGATTCCAGAACTTTCTGCCACAGAAATGTTAGGAAAATGTGTTTTTTTAACCAAATTTTGAGGTTTGCAAAGGATTCTGGGTAACAGAACCTGGTCAGAGCCCCACAAGTCACCCCATCTTGGATTCCCCTAGGTCTCTAGTTTTCAGATATGCACAGGTTTGGTAGGTTTCCCTAGGTGCCGGCTGAGCTAGAGGCCAAAATCTACAGGTAGGCACTTTGCAAAATACAGCTCTGTTTTCTGTCAAAAAATGGGATGTGTCCACGTTGTGCTTTGGGGCATTTCCTGTCGCGGGCGCTAGGCTACCCACACAAGTGAGGTATCATTTTTATCAGGAGACTTGGGGGAACGCTGGGTGGAAGGAAATTTCTGGCTCCTCTCAGATTCCAGAACTTTCTGCCACAGAAATGTGAGGAACATGTGTTTTTTTAGCCACATTTTGAGGTTTGCAAAGGATTCTGGGTAACAGAACCTGGTCAGAGCCCCACAAGTCATCCCATCTTGGATTCCCCTAGGTCTCTAGTTTTAAAAAATGCAGGTCGGTTTCCCTAGGTGCCGGCTGAGCTAGAGGCCAAAATCCACAGGTAGGCACTTTGCAAAAAACACCTCTGTTTTCTTTAAAAAAATGTGATGTGTGCACGTTGCGTTTTGGGGCATTTCCTGTCGCGGGCGCTAGGCCTACCCACACAAGTGAGGTATCATTTTTATCGGGAGACTTGGGGGAACGCTGGGTGGAAGGAAATGTGTGGCTCCTCTCCGATTCCAGAACTTTCTGCCACAGAAATGTGAGGAACATGTGGTTTTTTAGCCAAATTTTGAGGTTTGCAAAGGATTCTGTGTAACAGAACCTGGTCAGAGCCCCACAAGTCACCCCATCTTGGATTCCCCTAGGTCTCTAGTTTTCAGAAATGCACAGGTTTGGTAGGTTTCCCTAGGTGCCGGCTGAGCTAGAGGCCAAAATCTACAGGTAGGCACTTTGCAAAATACAGCTCTGTTTTCTGTCAAAAAATGGGATGTGTCCACGTTGTCCTTTGGGGCATTTCCTGTCGCGGGCGCTAGGCCGACCCACACAAGTGAGGTATCATTTTTATCGGGAGACTTGGGGGAACGCTGGGTGGAAGGAAATTTGTGCCTCCTCTGAGATTCCAGAACTTTCTGCCACAGAAATGTTAGGAAAATTTGTTTTTTTAGCCAAATTTTGAGGTTTGCAAAGGATTCTGGGTAACAGAACCTGGTCAGAGCCCCACAAGTCACCCCATCTTGGATTCCCCTAGGTCTCTAGTTTTCAGAAATGCACAGGTTTGGTAGGTTTCCCTAGGTGCCGGCTGAGCTAGAGGCCAAAATCTACAGGTAGGCACTTTGCAAAATACAGCTCTGTTTTCTGTCAAAAAATGGGATGTGTCCACGTTGTGCTTTGGGGCATTTCCTGTCGCGGGCGCTAGGCTACCCACACAAGTGAGGTATCATTTTTATCAGGAGACTTGGGGGAGGCTGGGTGGAAGGAAATTTCTGGCTCCTCTCAGATTCCAGAACTTTCTGCCACAGAAATGTGAGGAACATGTGTTTTTTTAGCCACATTTTGAGGTTTGCAAAGGATTCTGGGTAACAGAACCTGGTCAGAGCCCCACAAGTCATCCCATCTTGGATTCCCCTAGGTCTCTAGTTTTAAAAAATGCAGGTCGGTTTCCCTAGGTGCCGGCTGAGCTAGAGGCCAAAATCCACAGGTAGGCACTTTGCAAAAAACACCTCTGTTTTCTTAAAAAAAATGTGATGTGTGCACGTTGCGTTTTGGGGCATTTCCTGTCGCGGGCGCTAGGCCTACCCACACAAGTGAGGTATCATTTTTATCGGGAGACTTGGGGGAACGCTGGGTGGAAGGAAATTTGTGGCTCCTCTCAGATTCCAGAACTTTCTGCCACAGAAATGTGAGGAACATGTATTTTTTTAGCCAAATTTTGAGGTTTGCAAAGGATTCTGGGTAACAGAACCTGGTTAGAGCCCCACAAGTCACCCCATCTTGGATTCCCCTAGGTCTCTAGTTTTCAGAAATGCACAGGTTTGGTAGGTTTCCCTAGGTGCCGGCTGAGCTAGAGGCCAAAATCTACAGGTAGGCACTTTGCAAAAAACAGCTCTGTTTTCTGTGATGTGTCCACGTTGTGTTTTGG
Source organism: Pleurodeles waltl (assembly GCF_031143425.1). Lineage (NCBI taxonomy): Eukaryota > Metazoa > Chordata > Amphibia > Caudata > Salamandridae > Pleurodeles > Pleurodeles waltl. Next base: position 843,991,999 of record NC_090443.1, read on the forward strand.
GGCATATCCTGTCGCGGGCGCTAGGCCTACCCACACAAGTGAGGTACCATTTTTATCGGGAGACTTGGGGGAACGCTGGGTGGAAGGAAATTTGTGGCTCCTCTCAGATTCCAGAACTTTCTGCCACAGAAATGTGAGGAACATGTGTTTTTTTAGCCAAATTTTGAGGTTTGCAAAGGATTCTGGGTAACAGAACCTGGTCAGAGACCCACAAGTCATCCCATCTTGGATTCCCCTAGGTCTCTAGTTTTCAAAAATGCACAGGTTTGGTAGGTTTCCCTAGGTGCCGGCTGAGCTAGAGGCCTAAATCCACAGGTAGGCACTATGCAAAAAACACCTCTGTTTTCTTTAAAAAAATGTGATGTGTGCATGTTGCGTTTTGGGGCATTTCCTGTCGCGGGCGCTAGGCCTACCCACACAAGTGAGGTACCATTTTTATCGGGAGACTTGGGGGAACGATGGGTGGAAGGAAATTTGTGGCTCCTCTCAGATTCCAGAACTTTCAGCCACAGAAATGTGAGGAACATGTGTTTTTTTAGCCAAATTTTGAGGTTTGCAAAGGATTCTGGGTAACAGAACCTGGTCAGAGCCCCACAAGTCACCCCATCTTGGATTCCCCTAGGTCTCTAGTTTTCAGAAATGCACAGGTTTGGTAGGTTTCCCTAGGTGCCGGCTGAGCTAGAGGCCAAAATCTACAGGTAGGCACTTTGCAAAATACAGCTCTGTTTTCTGTCAAAAAATGGGATGTGTCCACGTTGTGCTTTGGGGCATTCCCTGTCGCGGGCGCTAGGCTACCCACACAAGTGAGGTATCATTTTTATCAGGAGACTTGGGGGAACGCTGGGTGGAGGGAAATTTGTGGCTCCTCTCAGATTCCAGAACTTTCTGCCACAGAAATGTGAGGAACATGTGTGTTTTTTGCAAAATTTTGAGGTTTGCAAAGGATTCTGGGTAACAGAACCTGGTCAGAGCCCCACAAGTCACCCCATCTTGGATTCCCCTAGGTCTCTAGTTTTAAAAAATGCACAGGTTTGGTAGGTTTCCCTAGGTGCCGGCTGAGCTAGAGGCCAAAATCCACAGGTAGGCACTTTGCAAAAAACACCTCTGTTTTCTTAAAAAAAATGTGATGTGTGCACGTTGCGATTTGGGGCATTTCCTGTCGCGGGCGCTAGGTCTACCCACACAAGTGAGGTATCATTTTTATCGGGAGACTTGGCGGAACGCTGGATGGAAGGAAATTTGTGGCTCCTCTCAGATTCCAGAACTTTCTGCCACAGAAATGTGAGGAACATGTGGTTTTTTAGCCAAATTTTGAGGTTTGCAAAGGATTCTGGGTAACAGAACCTGGTCAGAGCCTGACAAGTCACCCCATCTTGGATTCCCCTAGGTCTCTAGTTTTCAGAAATGCACAGGTTTGGTAGGTTTCCCTAGGTGCCGGCTGAGCTAGAGGCCAAAATCTACAGGTAGGCACTTTGCAAAATACAGCTCTGTTTTCTGTCAAAAAATGGGATGTGTCCACGTTGTCCTTTGGGGCATTTCCTGTCGCGGGCGCTAGGCGGACCCACACAAGTGAGGTATCATTTTTATCGGGAGACTTGGGGGAACGCTGGGTGGAAGGAAATTTGTGCCTCCTCTCAGATTCCAGAACTTTCTGCCACAGAAATGTTAGGAACATGTGTTTTTTTAGCCAAATTTTGAGGTTTGCAAAGGATTCTGGGTAACAGAACCTGGTCAGAACCCCACAAGTCACCCCATCTTGGATTCCCCTAGGTCTCTAGTTTTCAGAAATGCACAGGTTTGGTAGGTTTCCCTAGGTGCCGGCTGAGCTAGAGGCCAAAATCTACAGGTAGGCACTTTGCAAAATACAGCTCTGTTTTCTGTCAAAAAATGGGATGTGTCCACGTTGTGCTTTGGGGCATTTCCTGTCGCGGGCGCTAGGCTACCCACACAAGTGAGGTATCATTTTTATCAGGAGACTTGGGGGAACGCTGGGTGGAAGGAAATTTCTGGCTCCTCTCAGATTCCAGAACTTTCTGCCACAGAAATGTGAGGAACATGTGTTTTTTTAGCCACATTTTGAGGTTTGCAAAGGATTCTGGGTAACAGAACCTGGTCAGAGCCCCACAAGTCATCCCATCTTGGATTCCCCTAGGTCTCTAGTTTTAAAAAATGCAGGTCGGTTTCCCTAGGTGCCGGCTGAGCTAGAGGCCAAAATCCACAGGTAGGCACTTTGCAAAAAACACCTCTGTTTTCTTTCAAAAAATGTGATGTGTGCACGTTGCGTTTTGGGGCATTTCCTGTCGCGGGCGCTAGGCCTACCCACACAAGTGAGGTATCATTTTTATCGGGAGACTTGGGGGAACGCTGGGTGGAAGGAAATTTGTGGCTCCTCTCAGATTCCAGAACTTTCTGCCACAGAAATGAGAGGAACATGTGGTTTTTTAGCAAAATTTTGAGGTTTGCAAAGGATTCTGGGTAACAGAACCTGGTCAGAGCCCCACAAGTCACCCCATCTTGGATTCCCCTAGGTCTCTAGTTTTCAGAAATGCACAGGTTTGGTAGGTTTCCCTAGGTGCCGGCTGAGCTAGAGGCCAAAATCTACAGGTAGGCACTTTGCAAAATACAGCTCTGTTTTCTGTCAAAAAATGGGATGTGTCCACGTTGTCCTTTGGGGCATTTCCTGTCGCGGGCGCTAGGCCGACCCACACAAGTGAGGTATCATTTTTATCGGGAGACTTGGGGGAACGCTGGGTGGAAGGAAATTTGTGCCTCCTCTCAGATTCCAGAACTTTCTGCCACAGAAATGTTAGGAACATGTGTTTTTTTAGCCAAATTTTGAGGTTTGCAAAGGATTCTGGGTAACAGAACCTGGTCAGAGCCCCACAAGTCACCCCATCTTGGATTCCCCCAGGTCTCTAGTTTTCAGAAATGCACAGGTTTGGTAGGTTTCCCTAGGTGCTGGCTGAGCTAGAGGCCAAAATCTACAGGTAGGCACTTTCCAAAATACAGCTCTGTTTTCTGTCAAAAAATGGGATGTGTCCACGTTGCGTTTTGGGGCATTTCCTGTCGCGGGCGCTAGGCCTACCCACACAAGTGAGGTATCATTTTTATCGGGAGACTTGGGGGAACGCTGGATGGAAGGAAATTTGTGACTCCTCTTAGATTCCAGAACTTTCTGCCACAGAAATGTTATGAACATGTGTTTTTTTAGCCAAATTTTGAGGTTTGCAAAGGATTCTGGGTAACAGAACCTGGTCACAGCCCCACAAGTCACCCCATCTTGGGATCCCCTAGGTCTCTAGTTTTCAAAAATGCACAGGTTTGGTAGGTTTCCCTAGGTGCCGGCTGAGCTAGAGGCCAAAATCCACAGGTAGGCACTCTGCAAAAAAACACCTCTGTTTTCTTTCAAAAAATTTGATGTGTGCACGTTGCGTTTTGGGGCATTTCCTGTCGCAGGCGCTAGGCTTACCCACACAAGTGAGGTATCATTTTTATCGGGAGACTTGGGGGAACGCTGGGTGGAAGGAAATTTGTGGCTCCTCTCAGATTCCAGAACTTTCTGCCACAGAAATGTGAGGAACATATTTTTTTTAGCCACATTTTGAGGTTTGCAAAGGATTCTGGGTAACAGAACCTGGTCACAGCCCCACAAGTCACCCCATCTTGGATTCCCCTAGGTCTCTAGTTTTCAGAAATGCACACGTTTGGTAGGTTTCCCTAGGTGCCGGCTGAGCTAGAGGCCAAAATCTACAGGTAGGCACTTTGCAAAATACAGCTCTGTTTTCTGTCAAAAAATGGGATGTGTGCACGTTGCGTTTTGGGGCATTTCCTGTCGCGGGCGCTAGGCCTACCCACACAAGTGAGGTATCATTTTTATCGGGAGACTTGGGGGAACGCTGGGTGGAAGGAAATTTGTGGCTCCTTTCAGATTCCAGAACTTTCTGCCACAGAAATGTGAGGAAAATGTGTTTTTTTAGCCACATTTTGAGGTTTGCAAAGGATTCTGGGTAACAGAACCTGGTCAGAGCCCCACAAATCATCCCATCTTGGATTCCCCTAGGTCTCTAGTTTTCAAAAATGCACAGGTTTGGTAGGTTTCCCTAGGTGCCGGCTGAGCTAGAGGCCAAAATCCACAGGTAGGCACTTTGCAAAAAACACCTCTGTTTTCTTTCAAAAAATGTGATGTGTGCACGTTGTGTTTTGGGGCATTTCCTGTTGCGGGCACTAGGCCTACCCACGCAAGTGAGGTATCATTTTTATCGGGAGACTTGGGGGAACGCTGGGTGCAAGGAAATTTGTGGCTCCACTCAGATTCCAGAACTTTCTGCCACAGAAATGTGAGGAACATGTGTTTTTTTAACCAAATTTTGAGGTTTGCAAAGGATTCTGGGAACCTGGTCAGAGCCCCACAAGTCATCCCATCTTGGATTCCCCTAGGTCTCTAGTTTTCAAAAATGCAGGTAGGTTTCCCTAGGTGCCGGCTGAGCTAGAGGCCAAAATCCACAGGTAGGCACTTTGCAAAAAACACCTCTGTTTTCTTTAAAAAAATGTGATGTGTGCACGTTGCGTTTTGGGGCATTTCCTGTCGCGGGCGCTAGGCCTACCCACACAAGTGAGGTATCATTTTTATCGGGAGACTTGGGGGAACACTGGGTGGAAGGAAATTTGTGGCTCCTCTCAGATTCCAGAACTTTCTGCCACAGAAATGTGAGGAACATGTGTTTTTTTAGCCAAATTTTGAGGATTTGCAAAGGATTCTGGGTAACAGAACCTGGTCAGAGCCCCACAAGTCACCCCATCTTGGATTCCCCTAGGTCTCTAGTTTTAAAAAATGCACAGGTTTGGTAGGTTTCCCTAGGTGCCGGCTGAGCTAGAGGCCAAAATCCACAGGTAGGCACTTTGCAAAAAACACCTCTGTTTTCTTAAAAAAAATGTGATGTGTGCACGTTGCGTTTTGGGGCATTTCCTGTCGCGGGCGCTAGGCCTACCCACACAAGTGAGGTATCATTTTTATCGGGAGACTTGGGGGAACGCTGGATGGAAGGAAATTTGTGGCTCCTCTCAGATTCCAGAACTTTCTGCCACAGAAATGTGAGGAACATGTGGTTTTTTAGCCAAATTTTGAGGTTTGCAAAGGATTCTGGGTAACAGAACCTGGTCAGAGCCCGACAAGTCACCCCATCTTGGATTCCCCTCGGTCTCTAGTTTTCAGAAATGCACAGGTTTGGTAGGTTTCCCTAGGTGCCGGCTGAGCTAGAGGCCAAAATCTACAGGTAGGCACTTTGCAAAATACAGCTCTGTTTTCTGTCAAAAAATGGGATGTGTCCACGTTGTCCTTTGGGGCATTTCCTGTCGAGGGCGCTAGGCCGACCCACACAAGTGAGGTATCATTTTTATCGGGAGACTTGGGGAACGCTGGGTGGAAGGAAATTTGTGCCTCCTCTCAGATTCCAGAACTTTCTGCCACAGAAATGTTAGGAACATGTGTTTTTTTAGCCAAATTTTGAGGTTTGCAAAGGATTCTGGGTAACAGAACCTGGTCAGAGCCCCACAAGTCACCCCATCTTGGATTCCCCTAGGTCTCTAGTTTTCAGAAATGCACAGGTTTGGTAGGTTTCCCTAGGTGCCGGCTGAGCTAGAGGCCAAAATCTACAGGTAGGCACTTTGCAAAATACAGCTCTGTTTTCTGTCAAAAAATGGGATGTGTCCACGTTGTGCTTTGGGGCATTTCCTGTCGCGGGCGCTAGGCTACCCACACAAGTGAGGTATCATTTTTATCAGGAGACTTGGGGGAACGCTGGGTGGAAGGAAATTTCTGGCTCCTCTCAGATTCCAGAACTTTCTGCCACAGGAATGTGAGGAACATGTGTTTTTTTAGCCACATTTTGAGGTTTGCAAAGGATTCTGGGTAACAGAACCTGGTCAGAGCCCCACAAGTCATCCCATCTTGGATTCCCCTAGGTCTCTAGTTTTAAAAAATGCAGGTCGGTTTCCCTAGGTGCCGGCTGAGCTAGAGGCCAAAATCCACAGGTAGGCACTTTGCAAAAAACACCTCTGTTTTCTTTCAAAAAATTTGATGTGTGCACGTTGCGTTTTGGGGCATTTCCTGTCGCAGGCGCTAGGCTTACCCACACAAGTGAGGTATCATTTTTATCGGGAGACTTGGGGGAACGCTGGGTGGAAGGAAATTTGTGGCTCCTCTCAGATTCCAGAACTTTCTGCCACAGAAATGTGAGGAACATATGTTTTTTTAGCCACATTTTGAGGTTTGCAAAGGATTCTGGGTAACAGAACCTGGTCACAGCCCCACAAGTCACCCCATCTTGGATTCCCCTAGGTCTCTAGTTTTCAGAAATGCACACGTTTGGTAGGTTTCCCTAGGTGCCGGCTGAGCTAGAGGCCAAAATCTACAGGTAGGCACTTTGCAAAAAACAGCTCTGTTTTCTGTCAAAAAATGGGATGTGTGCACGTTGCGTTTTGGGGCATTTCCTGTCGCGGGCGCAAGGCCTACCCACACAAGTGAGGTATCATTTTTATCGGGAGACTTGGGGGAACGCTGGGTGGAAGGAAATTTGTGGCTCCTTTCAGATTCCAGAACTTTCTGCCACAGAAATGTGAGTAAAATGTGTTTTTTTAGCCACATTTTGAGGTTTGCAAAGGATTCTGGGTAACAGAACCTGGTCAGAGCCCCACAAATCATCCCATCTTGGATTCCCCTAGGTCTCTAGTTTTCAAAAATGCACAGGTTTGGTAGGTTTCCCTAGGTGCCGGCTGAGCTAGAGGCCAAAATCCACAGGTAGGCACTTTGCAAAAAACACCTCTGTTTTCTTTCAAAAAATGTGATGTGTGCACGTTGTGTTTTGGGGCATTTCCTGTTGCGGGCACTAGGCCTACCCACGCAAGTGAGGTATCATTTTTATCGGGAGACTTGGGGGAACGCTGGGTGCAAGGAAATTTGTGGCTCCACTCAGATTCCAGAACTTTCTGCCACAGAAATGTGAGGAACATGTGTTTTTTTAACCAAATTTTGAGGTTTGCAAAGGATTCTGGGTAACAGAACCTGGTCAGAGCCCCACAAGTCATCCCATCTTGGATTCCCCTAGGTCTCTAGTTTTCAAAAATGCAGGTAGGTTTCCCTAGGTGCCGGCTGAGCTAGAGGCCAAAATCCACAGGTAGGCACTTTGCAAAAAACACCTCTGTTTTCTTTCAAAAAATGTGATGTGTGCACGTTGTGTTTTGGGGCATTTCCTGTTGCGGGCACTAGGCCTACCCACGCAAGTGAGGTATCATTTTTATCGGGAGACTTGGGGGAACGCTGGGTGCAAGGAAATTTGTGGCTCCACTCAGATTCCAGAACTTTCTGCCACAGAAATGTGAGGAACATGTGTTTTTTTAACCAAATTTTGAGGTTTGCAAAGGATTCTGGGAACCTGGTCAGAGCCCCACAAGTCATCCCATCTTGGATTCCCCTAGGTCTCTAGTTTTCAAAAATGCAGGTAGGTTTCCCTAGGTGCCGGCTGAGCTAGAGGCCAAAATCCACAGGTAGGCACTTTGCAAAAAACACCTCTGTTTTCTTTAAAAAAATGTGATGTGTGCACGTTGCGTTTTGGGGCATTTCCTGTCGCGGGCGCTAGGCCTACCCACACAAGTGAGGTATCATTTTTATCGGGAGACTTGGGGGAACGCTGGGTGGAAGGAAATTTGTGGCTCCTCTCAGATTCCAGAACTTTCTGCCACAGAAATGTGAGGAACATGTGTTTTTTTAGCCAAATTTTGAGGATTTGCAAAGGATTCTGGGTAACAGAACCTGGTCAGAGCCCCACAAGTCACCCCATCTTGGATTCCCCTAGGTTTCTAGTTTTAAAAAATGCACAGGTTTGGTAGATTTCCCTAGGTGCCGGCTGAGCTAGAGGCCAAAATCCACAGGTAGGCACTTTGCAAAAAACACCTCTGTTTTCTTAAAAAAAATGTGATGTGTGCACGTTGCGTTTTGGGGCATTTCCTGTCGCGGGCGCTAGGCCTACCCACACAAGTGAGGTATCATTTTTATCGGGAGACTTGGGGGAACGCTGGATGGAAGGAAATTTGTGGCTCCTCTCAGATTCCAGAACTTTCTGCCACAGAAATGTGAGGAACATGTGGTTTTTTAGCCAAATTTTGAGGTTTGCAAAGGATTCTGGGTAACAGAACCTGGTCAGAGCCCGACAAGTCACCCCATCTTGGATTCCCCTAGGTCTCTAGTTTTCAGAAATGCACAGGTTTGGTAGGTTTCCCTAGGTGCCGGCTGAGCTAGAGGCCAAAATCTACAGGTAGGCACTTTGCAAAATACAGCTCTGTTTTCTGTCAAAAATGGGATGTGTCCACGTTGTCCTTTGGGGCATTTCCTGTCGAGGGCGCTAGGCCGACCCACACAAGTGAGGTATCATTTTTATCGGGAGACTTGGGGAACGCTGGGTGGAAGGAAATTTGTGCCTCCTCTCAGATTCCAGAACTTTCTGCCACAGAAATGTTAGGAACATGTGTTTTTTTAGCCAAATTTTGAGGTTTGCAAAGGATTCTGGGTAACAGAACCTGGTCAGAGCCCCACAAGTCACCCCATCTTGGATTCCCCTAGGTCTCTAGTTTTCAGAAATGCACAGGTTTGGTAGGTTTCCCTAGGTGCCGGCTGAGCTAGAGGCCAAAATCTACAGGTAGGCACTTTGCAAAATACAGCTCTGTTTTCTGTCAAAAAATGGGATGTGTCCACGTTGTGCTTTGGGGCATTTCCTGTCGCGGGCGCTAGGCTACCCACACAAGTGAGGTATCATTTTTATCAGGAGACTTGGGGGAACGCTGGGTGGAAGGAAATTTCTGGCTCCTCTCAGATTCCAGAACTTTCTGCCACAGAAATGTGAGGAACATGTGTTTTTTTAGCCACATTTTGAGGTTTGCAAAGGATTCTGGGTAACAGAACCTGGTCAGAGCCCCACAAGTCATCCCATCTTGGATTCCCCTAGGTCTCTAGTTTTAAAAAATGCAGGTCGGTTTCCCTAGGTGCCGGCTGAGCTAGAGGCCAAAATCCACAGGTAGGCACTTTGCAAAAAACACCTCTGTTTTCTTTCAAAAAATTTGATGTGTGCACGTTGCGTTTTGGGGCATTTCCTGTCGCAGGCGCTAGGCTTACCCACACAAGTGAGGTATCATTTTTATCGGGAGACTTGGGGGAACGCTGGGTGGAAGGAAATTTGTGGCTCCTCTCAGATTCCAGAACTTTCTGCCACAGAAATGTGAGGAACATATGTTTTTTTAGCCACATTTTGAGGTTTGCAAAGGATTCTGGGTAACAGAACCTGGTCACAGCCCCACAAGTCACCCCATCTTGGATTCCCCTAGGTCTCTAGTTTTCAGAAATGCACACGTTTGGTAGGTTTCCCTAGGTGCCGGCTGAGCTAGAGGCCAAAATCTACAGGTAGGCACTTTGCAAAATACAGCTCTGTTTTCTGTCAAAAAATGGGATGTGTGCACGTTGCGTTTTGGGGCATTTCCTGTCGCGGGCGCTAGGCCTACCCACACAAGTGAGGTATCATTTTTATCGGGAGACTTGGGGGAACGCTGGGTGGAAGGAAATTTGTGGCTCCTTTCAGATTCCAGAACTTTCTGCCACAGAAATGTGAGGAAAATGTGTTTTTTTAGCCACATTTTGAGGTTTGCAAAGGATTCTGGGTAACAGAACCTGGTCAGAGCCCCACAAATCATCCCATCTTGGATTCCCCTAGGTCTCTAGTTTTCAAAAATGCACAGGTTTGGTAGGTTTCCCTAGGTGCCGGCTGAGCTAGAGGCCAAAATCTACAGGTAGGCACTTTGCAAAATACAGCTCTGTTTTCTGTCAAAAAATGGGATGTGTCCACGTTGTCCTTTGGGGCATTTCCTGTCGAGGGCGCTAGGCCGACCCACACAAGTGAGGTATCATTTTTATCGGGAGACTTGGGGGAACGCTGGGTGGAAGGAAATTTGTGCCTCCTCTCAGATTCCAGAACTTTCTGCCACAGAAATGTTAGGAACATGTGTTTTTTTAGCCAAATTTTGAGGTTTGCAAAGGATTCTGGGTAACAGAACCTGGTCAGAGCCCCACAAGTCACCCCATCTTGGATTCCCCTAGGTCTCTAGTTTTCAGAAATGCACAGGTTTGGTAGGTTTCCCTAGGTGCCGGCTGAGCTAGAGGCCAAAATCTACAGGTAGGCACTTTGCAAAATACAGCTCTGTTTTCTGTCAAAAAATGGGATGTGTCCACGTTGTGCTTTGGGGCATTTCCTGTCGCGGGCGCTAGGCTACCCACACAAGTGAGGTATCATTTTTATCAAGAGACTTGGGGGAACGCTGGGTGGAAGGAAATTTCTGGCTCCTCTCAGATTCCAGAACTTTCTGCCACAGAAATGTGAGGAACATGTGTTTTTTTAGCCACATTTTGAGGTTTGCAAAGGATTCTGGGTAACAGAACCTGGTCAGAGCCCCACAAGTCATCCCATCTTGGATTCCCCTAGGTCTCTAGTTTTAAAAAATGCAGGTCGGTTTCCCTAGGTGCCGGCTGAGCTAGAGGCCAAAATCCACAGGTAGGCACTTTGCAAAAAACACCTCTGTTTTCATTAAAAAAATGTGATGTGTGCACGTTGCGTTTTGGGGCATTTCCTGTCGCGGGCGCTAGGCCTACCCACACAAGTGAGGTATCATTTTTATCGGGAGACTTGGGGGAACGCTGGGTGGAAGGAAATTTGTGGCTCCTCTCAGATTCTAGAACTTTCTGCCACAGAAATGTGAGGAACATGTGGTTTTTTAGCCAAATTTTGAGGTTTGCAAAGGATTCTGGGTAACAGAACCTGGTCAGAGCCCCACAAGTCACCCCATCTTGGATTCCCCTAGGTCTCTAGTTTTCAGAAATGCACAGGTTTGGTAGGTTTCCCTAGGTGCCGGCTGAGCTAGAGGCCAAAATCTACAGGTAGGCACTTTGCAAAATACAGCTCTGTTTTCTGTCAAAAAATGGGATGTGTCCACGTTGTCCTTTGGGGCATTTCCTGTCGCGGGCGCTAGGCCGACCCACACAAGTGAGGTATCATTTTTATCGGGAGACTTGGGGGAACGCTGGGTGGAAGGAAATTTGTGCCTCCTCTGAGATTCCAGAACTTTCTGCCACAGAAATGTTAGGAAAATGTGTTTTTTTAGCCAAATTTTGAGGTTTGCAAAGGATTCTGGGTAACAGAACCTGGTCAGAGCCCCACAAGTCACCCCATCTTGGATTCCCCTAGGTCTCCAGTTTTCAGAAATGCACAGGTTTGGTAGGTTTCCCTAGGTGCCGGCTGAGCTAGAGGCCAAAATCTACAGGTAGGCACTTTGCAAAATACAGCTCTGTTTTCTGTCAAAAAATGGGATGTGTCCACGTTGTGCTTTGGGGCATTTCCTGTCGCGGGCGCTAGGCTACCCACACAAGTGAGGTATCATTTTTATCAGGAGACTTGGGGGAACGCTGGGTGGAAGGAAATTTCTGGCTCCTCTCAGATTCCAGAACTTTCTGCCACAGAAATGTGAGGAACATGTGTTTTTTTAGCCACATTTTGAGGTTTGCAAAGGATTCTGGGTAACAGAACCTGGTCAGAGCCCCACAAGTCATCCCATCTTGGATTCCCCTAGGTCTCTAGTTTTAAAAAATGCTGGTCGGTTTCCCTAGGTGCCGGCTGAGCAAGAGGCCAAAATCCACAGGTAGGCACTTTGCAAAAAACACCTCTGTTTTCTTAAAAAAAATGTGATGTGTGCACGTTGCGTTTTGGGGCATTTCCTGTCGCGGGCGCTAGGCCTACCCACACAAGTGAGGTATCATTTTTATCGGGAGACTTGGGGGAACGCTGGATGGAAGGAAATTTGTGGCTCCTCTTAGATTCCAGAACTTTCTGCCACAGACATGTTAGGAACATGTGTTTTTTTAGCCAAATTTTGAGGTTTGCAAAGGATTCTGGGTAACAGAACCTGGTTAGAGCCCCACAAGTCACCCCATCTTGGGATCCCCTAGGTCTCTAGTTTTCAAAAATGCACAGGTTTGGTAGGTTTCCCTAGGTGCCGGCTGAGCTAGAGGCCAAAATCCACAGGTAGGCACTCTGCAAAAAACACCTCTGTTTTCTTTCAAAAAATTTGATGTGTGCACATTGCGTTTTGGGGCATTTCCTGTCGCAGGCGCTAGGCTTACCCACACAAGTGAGGTATCATTTTTATCGGGAGACTTGGGGGAACGCTGGGTGGAAGGAAATTTGTGGCTCCTCTCAGATTCCAGAACTTTCTGCCACAGAGATGTGAGGAACATATGTTTTTTTAGCTACATTTTGAGGTTTGCAAAGGATTCTGGGTAACAGAACCTGGTCACAGCCCCACAAGTCACCCCATCTTGGATTCCCCTAGGTCTCTAGTTTTCAGAAATGCACACGTTTGGTAGGTTTCCCTAGGTGCCGGCTGAGCTAGAGGCCAAAATCTACAGGTAGGCACTTTGCAAAATACAGCTCTGTTTTCTGTCAAAAAATGGGATGTGTGCACGTTGCGTTTTGGGGCATTTCCTGTCGCGGGCGCTAGGCCTACCCACACAAGTGAGGTATCATTTTTATCGGGAGACTTGGGGGAACGCTGGGTGGAAGGAAATTTGTGGCTCCTTTCAGATTCCAGAACTTTCTGCCACAGAAATGTGAGGAAAATGTGTTTTTTTAGCCACATTTTGAGGTTTGCAAAGGATTCTGGGTAACAGAACCTGGTCAGAGCCCCACAAGTCACCCCATCTTGGATTCCCCTAGGTCTCTAGTTTTCAGAAATGCACAGGTTTGGTAGGTTTCCCTAGGTGCCGGCTGAGCTAGAGGCCAAAATCCACAGGTAGGCACTTTGCAAAAAACAGCTCTGTTTTCTGTCAAAAAATGGGATGTGTCCACGTTGTGCTTTGGGGCATTTCCTGTTGCGGGCGCTAGGCTACCCACACAAGTGAGGTATCATTTTTATCAGGAGACTTGGGGGAACGCTGGGTGGAAGGAAATTTCTGGCTCCTCTCAGATTCCAGAACTTTCTGCCACAGAAATGTGAGGAACATGTGTTTTTTTAGCCACATTTTGAGGTTTGCAAAGGATTCTGGGTAACAGAACCTGGTCAGAGCCCCACAAGTCATCCCATCTTGGATTCCCCTAGGTCTCTAGTTTTCAAAAATGCAGGTCGGTTTCCCTAGGTGCCGGCTGAGCTAGAGGCCAAAATCCACAGGTAGGCACTTTGCAAAAAACACCTCTGTTTTCTTTCAAAAAATGTGATGTGTGCACGTTGCGTTTTGGGGCATTTCCTGTCGCGGGCGCTAGGCCTACCCACACAAGTGAGGTATCATTTTTATCGGGAGACTTGGGGGAACGCTGGGTGGAAGGAAATTTGTGGCTCCTCTCAGATTCCAGAACTTTCTGCCACAGAAATGTGAGGAACATGTGGTTTTTTAGCCAAATTTTGAGGTTTGCAAAGGATTCTGGGTAACAGAACCTGGTCAGAGCCCCACAAGTCACCCCATCCTGGATTCCCCTAGGTCTCTAGATTTCAGAAATGCACAGGTTTGGTAGGTTTCCCTAGGTGCCGGCTGAGCTAGAGGCCAAAATCTACAGGTAGGCACTTTGCAAAATACAGCTCTGTTTTCTGTCAAAAAATGGGATGTGTCCACCTTGTCCTTTGGGGCATTTCCTGTCGCGGGCGCTAGGCCGACCCACACAAGTGAGGTATCATTTTTATCGGGAGACTTGGGGGAACGCTGGGTGGAAGGAAATTTGTGCCTCCTCTCAGATTCCAGAACTTTCTGCCACAGAAATGTTAGGAAAATGTGTTTTTTTAGCCAAATTTTGAGGTTTGCAAAGGATTCTGGGTAACAGAACCTGGTCAGAGCCCCACAAGTCACCCCATCTTGGATTCCCCTAGGTCTCTAGTTTTCAGATATGCACAGGTTTGGTAGGTTTCCCTAGGTGCCGGCTGAGCTAGAGGCCAAAATCTACAGGTAGGCACTTTGCAAAATACAGCTCTGTTTTCTGTCAAAAAATGGGATGTGTCCACGTTGTGCTTTGGGGCATTTCCTGTCGCGGGCGCTAGGCTACCCACACAAGTGAGGTATCATTTTTATCAGGAGACTTGGGGGAACGCTGGGTGGAAGGAAATTTCTGGCTCCTCTCAGATTCCAGAACTTTCTGCCACAGAAATGTGAGGAACATGTGTTTTTTTAGCCACATTTTGAGGTTTGCAAAGGATTCTGGGTAACAGAACCTGGTCAGAGCCCCACAAGTCATCCCATCTTGGATTCCCCTAGGTCTCTAGTTTTAAAAAATGCAGGTCGGTTTCCCTAGGTGCCGGCTGAGCTAGAGGCCAAAATCCACAGGTAGGCACTTTGCAAAAAACACCTCTGTTTTCTTTAAAAAAATGTGATGTGTGCACGTTGCGTTTTGGGGCATTTCCTGTCGCGGGCGCTAGGCCTACCCACACAAGTGAGGTATCATTTTTATCGGGAGACTTGGGGGAACGCTGGGTGGAAGGAAATGTGTGGCTCCTCTCCGATTCCAGAACTTTCTGCCACAGAAATGTGAGGAACATGTGGTTTTTTAGCCAAATTTTGAGGTTTGCAAAGGATTCTGTGTAACAGAACCTGGTCAGAGCCCCACAAGTCACCCCATCTTGGATTCCCCTAGGTCTCTAGTTTTCAGAAATGCACAGGTTTGGTAGGTTTCCCTAGGTGCCGGCTGAGCTAGAGGCCAAAATCTACAGGTAGGCACTTTGCAAAATACAGCTCTGTTTTCTGTCAAAAAATGGGATGTGTCCACGTTGTCCTTTGGGGCATTTCCTGTCGCGGGCGCTAGGCCGACCCACACAAGTGAGGTATCATTTTTATCGGGAGACTTGGGGGAACGCTGGGTGGAAGGAAATTTGTGCCTCCTCTGAGATTCCAGAACTTTCTGCCACAGAAATGTTAGGAAAATGTGTTTTTTTAGCCAAATTTTGAGGTTTGCAAAGGATTCTGGGTAACAGAACCTGGTCAGAGCCCCACAAGTCACCCCATCTTGGATTCCCCTAGGTCTCTAGTTTTCAGAAATGCACAGGTTTGGTAGGTTTCCCTAGGTGCCGGCTGAGCTAGAGGCCAAAATCTACAGGTAGGCACTTTGCAAAATACAGCTCTGTTTTCTGTCAAAAAATGGGATGTGTCCACGTTGTGCTTTGGGGCATTTCCTGTCGCGGGCGCTAGGCTACCCACACAAGTGAGGTATCATTTTTATCAGGAGACTTGGGGGAACGCTGGGTGGAAGGAAATTTCTGGCTCCTCTCAGATTCCAGAACTTTCTGCCACAGAAATGTGAGGAACATGTGTTTTTTTAGCCACATTTTGAGGTTTGCAAAGGATTCTGGGTAACAGAACCTGGTCAGAGCCCCACAAGTCATCCCATCTTGGATTCCCCTAGGTCTCTAGTTTTAAAAAATGCAGGTCGGTTTCCCTAGGTGCCGGCTGAGCTAGAGGCCAAAATCCACAGGTAGGCACTTTGCAAAAAACACCTCTGTTTTCTTAAAAAAAATGTGATGTGTGCACGTTGCGTTTTGGGGCATTTCCTGTCGCGGGCGCTAGGCCTACCCACACAAGTGAGGTATCATTTTTATCGGGAGACTTGGGGGAACGCTGGGTGGAAGGAAATTTGTGGCTCCTCTCAGATTCCAGAACTTTCTGCCACAGAAATGTGAGGAACATGTATTTTTTTAGCCAAATTTTGAGGTTTGCAAAGGATTCTGGGTAACAGAACCTGGTTAGAGCCCCACAAGTCACCCCATCTTGGATTCCCCTAGGTCTCTAGTTTTCAGAAATGCACAGGTTTGGTAGGTTTCCCTAGGTGCCGGCTGAGCTAGAGGCCAAAATCTACAGGTAGGCACTTTGCAAAAAACAGCTCTGTTTTCTGTGATGTGTCCACGTTGTGTTTTGGGGCATATCCTGTCGCGGGCGCTAGGCCTACCCACACAAGTGAGGTACCATTTTTATCGGGAGACTTGGGGGAACGCTGGGTGGAAGGAAATTTGTGGCTCCTCTCAGATTCCAGAACTTTCTGCCACAGAAATGTGAGGAACATGTGTTTTTTTAGCCAAATTTTGAGGTTTGCAAAGGATTCTGGGTAACAGAACCTGGTCAGAGCCCCACAAGTCATCCCATCTTGGATTCCCCTAGGTCTCTAGTTTTCAAAAATGCACAGGTTTGGTAGGTTTCCCTAGGTGCCGGCTGAGCTAGAGGCCTAAATCCACAGGTAGGCACTATGCAAAAAACACCTCTGTTTTCTTTCAAAAAATGTGATGTGTGCATGTTGCGTTTTGGGGCATTTCCTGTCGCGGGCGCTAGGCCTACCCACACAAGTGAGGTACCATTTTTATCGGGAGACTTGGGGGAACGATGGGTGGAAGGAAATTTGTGGCTCCTCTCAGATTCCAGAACTTTCAGCCACAGAAATGTTAGGAACATGTGTTTTTTTAGCCAAATTTTGAGGTTTGCAAAGGATTCTGGGTAACAGAACCTGGTCAGAGCCCCACAAGTCACCCCATCTTGGATTCCCCTAGGTCTCTAGTTTTCAGAAATGCACAGGTTTGGTAGGTTTCCCTAGGTGCCGGCTGAGCTAGAGGCCAAAATCTACAGGTAGGCACTTTGCAAAATACAGCTCTGTTTTCTGTCAAAAAATGGGATGTGTCCACGTTGTGCTTTGGGGCATTCCCTGTCGCGGGCGCTAGGCTACCCACACAAGTGAGGTATCATTTTTATCAGGAGACTTGGGGGAACGCTGGGTGGAGGGAAATTTGTGGCTCCTCTCAGATTCCAGAACTTTCTGCCACAGAAATGTGAGGAACATGTGTGTTTTTTGCAAAATTTTGAGGTTTGCAAAGGATTCTGGGTAACAGAACCTGGTCAGAGCCCCACAAGTCACCCCATCTTGGATTCCCCTAGGTCTCTAGTTTTTAAAAATGCACAGGTTTGGTAGGTTTCCCTAGGTGCCGGCTGAGCTAGAGGCCAAAATCCACAGGTAGGCACTTTGCAAAAAACACCTCTGTTTTCTTAAAAAAAATGTGATGTGTGCACGTTGCGTTTTGGGGCATTTCCTGTCGCGGGCGCTAGGCCTACCCACACAAGTGAGGTATCATTTTTATCGGGAGACTTGGCGGAACGCTGGATGGAAGGAAATTTGTGGCTCCTCTCAGATTCCAGAACTTTCTGCCACAGAAATGTGAGGAACATGTGGTTTTTTAGCCAAATTTTGAGGTTTGCAAAGGATTCTGGGTAACAGAACCTGGTCAGAGCCCGACAAGTCACCCCATCTTGGATTCCCCTAGGTCTCTAGTTTTCAGAAATGCACAGGTTTGGTAGGTTTCCCTAGGTGCCGGCTGAGCTAGAGGCCAAAATCTACAGGTAGGCACTTTGCAAAATACAGCTCTGTTTTCTGTCAAAAAATGGGATGTGTCCACGTTGTCCTTTGGGGCATTTCCTGTCGCGGGCGCTAGGCGGACCCACACAAGTGAGGTATCATTTTTATCGGGAGACTTGGGGGAACGCTGGGTGGAAGGAAATTTGTGCCTCCTCTCAGATTCCAGAACTTTCTGCCACAGAAATGTTAGGAACATGTGTTTTTTTAGCCAAATTTTGAGGTTTGCAAAGGATTCTGGGTAACAGAACCTGGTCAGAACCCCACAAGTCACCCCATCTTGGATTCCCCTAGGTCTCTAGTTTTCAGAAATGCACAGGTTTGGTAGGTTTCCCTAGGTGCCGGCTGAGCTAGAGGCCAAAATCTACAGGTAGGCACTTTGCAAAATACAGCTCTGTTTTCTGTCAAAAAATGGGATGTGTCCACGTTGTGCTTTGGGGCATTTCCTGTCGCGGGCGCTAGGCTACCCACACAAGTGAGGTATCATTTTTATCAGGAGACTTGGGGGAACGCTGGGTGGAAGGAAATTTCTGGCTCCTCTCAGATTCCAGAACTTTCTGCCACAGAAATGTGAGGAACATGTGTTTTTTTAGCCACATTTTGAGGTTTGCAAAGGATTCTGGGTAACAGAACCTGGTCAGAGCCCCACAAGTCATCCCATCTTGGATTCCCCTAGGTCTCTAGTTTTAAAAAATGCAGGTCGGTTTCCCTAGGTGCCGGCTGAGCTAGAGGCCAAAATCCACAGGTAGGCACTTTGCAAAAAACACCTCTGTTTTCTTTCAAAAAATGTGATGTGTGCACGTTGCGTTTTGGGGCATTTCCTGTCGCGGGCGCTAGGCCTACCCACACAAGTGAGGTATCATTTTTATCGGGAGACTTGGGGGAACGCTGGGTGGAAGGAAATTTGTGGCTCCTCTCAGATTCCAGAACTTTCTGCCACAGAAATGAGAGGAACATGTGGTTTTTTAGCCAAATTTTGAGGTTTGCAAAGGATTCTGGGTAACAGAACCTGGTCAGAGCCCCACAAGTCACCCCATCTTGGATTCCCCTAGGTCTCTAGTTTTCAGAAATGCACAGGTTTGGTAGGTTTCCCTAGGTGCCGGCTGAGCTAGAGGCCAAAATCTACAGGTAGGCACTTTGCAAAATACAGCTCTGTT
Organism: Pleurodeles waltl; assembly: GCF_031143425.1. NCBI lineage: Eukaryota > Metazoa > Chordata > Amphibia > Caudata > Salamandridae > Pleurodeles > Pleurodeles waltl. The sequence continues at coordinate 844,010,609 of NC_090443.1, forward strand.
TTCTGTCAAAAAATGGGATGTGTCCACGTTGTCCTTTGGGGCATTTCCTGTCGCGGGCGCTAGGCCGACCCACACAAGTGAGGTATCATTTTTATCGGGAGACTTGGGGGAACGCTGGGTGGAAGGAAATTTGTGCCTCCTCTCAGATTCCAGAACTTTCTGCCACAGAAATGTTAGGAACATGTGTTTTTTTAGCCAAATTTTGAGGTTTGCAAAGGATTCTGGGTAACAGAACCTGGTCAGAGCCCCACAAGTCACCCCATCTTGGATTCCCCCAGGTCTCTAGTTTTCAGAAATGCACAGGTTTGGTAGGTTTCCCTAGGTGCTGGCTGAGCTAGAGGCCAAAATCTACAGGTAGGCACTTTCCAAAATACAGCTCTGTTTTCTGTCAAAAAATGGGATGTGTCCACGTTGCGTTTTGGGGCATTTCCTGTCGCGGGCGCTAGGCCTACCCACACAAGTGAGGTATCATTTTTATCGGGAGACTTGGGGGAACGCTGGATGGAAGGAAATTTGTGACTCCTCTTAGATTCCAGAACTTTCTGCCACAGAAATGTTATGAACATGTGTTTTTTTAGCCAAATTTTGAGGTTTGCAAAGGATTCTGGGTAACAGAACCTGGTCACAGCCCCACAAGTCACCCCATCTTGGGATCCCCTAGGTCTCTAGTTTTCAAAAATGCACAGGTTTGGTAGGTTTCCCTAGGTGCCGGCTGAGCTAGAGGCCAAAATCCACAGGTAGGCACTCTGCAAAAAAACACCTCTGTTTTCTTTCAAAAAATTTGATGTGTGCACGTTGCGTTTTGGGGCATTTCCTGTCGCAGGCGCTAGGCTTACCCACACAAGTGAGGTATCATTTTTATCGGGAGACTTGGGGGAACGCTGGGTGGAAGGAAATTTGTGGCTCCTCTCAGATTCCAGAACTTTCTGCCACAGAAATGTGAGGAACATATTTTTTTTAGCCACATTTTGAGGTTTGCAAAGGATTCTGGGTAACAGAACCTGGTCACAGCCCCACAAGTCACCCCATCTTGGATTCCCCTAGGTCTCTAGTTTTCAGAAATGCACACGTTTGGTAGGTTTCCCTAGGTGCCGGCTGAGCTAGAGGCCAAAATCTACAGGTAGGCACTTTGCAAAATACAGCTCTGTTTTCTGTCAAAAAATGGGATGTGTGCACGTTGCGTTTTGGGGCATTTCCTGTCGCGGGCGCTAGGCCTACCCACACAAGTGAGGTATCATTTTTATCGGGAGACTTGGGGGAACGCTGGGTGGAAGGAAATTTGTGGCTCCTTTCAGATTCCAGAACTTTCTGCCACAGAAATGTGAGGAAAATGTGTTTTTTTAGCCACATTTTGAGGTTTGCAAAGGATTCTGGGTAACAGAACCTGGTCAGAGCCCCACAAATCATCCCATCTTGGATTCCCCTAGGTCTCTAGTTTTCAAAAATGCACAGGTTTGGTAGGTTTCCCTAGGTGCCGGCTGAGCTAGAGGCCAAAATCCACAGGTAGGCACTTTGCAAAAAACACCTCTGTTTTCTTTCAAAAAATGTGATGTGTGCACGTTGTGTTTTGGGGCATTTCCTGTTGCGGGCACTAGGCCTACCCACGCAAGTGAGGTATCATTTTTATCGGGAGACTTGGGGGAACGCTGGGTGCAAGGAAATTTGTGGCTCCACTCAGATTCCAGAACTTTCTGCCACAGAAATGTGAGGAACATATGTTTTTTTAACCAAATTTTGAGGTTTGCAAAGGATTCTGGGAACCTGGTCAGAGCCCCACAAGTCATCCCATCTTGGATTCCCCTAGGTCTCTAGTTTTCAAAAATGCAGGTAGGTTTCCCTAGGTGCCGGCTGAGCTAGAGGCCAAAATCCACAGGTAGGCACTTTGCAAAAAACACCTCTGTTTTCTTTAAAAAAATGTGATGTGTGCACGTTGCGTTTTGGGGCATTTCCTGTCGCGGGCGCTAGGCCTACCCACACAAGTGAGGTATCATTTTTATCGGGAGACTTGGGGGAACACTGGGTGGAAGGAAATTTGTGGCTCCTCTCAGATTCCAGAACTTTCTGCCACAGAAATGTGAGGAACATGTGTTTTTTTAGCCAAATTTTGAGGATTTGCAAAGGATTCTGGGTAACAGAACCTGGTCAGAGCCCCACAAGTCACCCCATCTTGGATTCCCCTAGGTCTCTAGTTTTAAAAAATGCACAGGTTTGGTAGGTTTCCCTAGGTGCCGGCTGAGCTAGAGGCCAAAATCCACAGGTAGGCACTTTGCAAAAAACACCTCTGTTTTCTTAAAAAAAATGTGATGTGTGCACGTTGCGTTTTGGGGCATTTCCTGTCGCGGGCGCTAGGCCTACCCACACAAGTGAGGTATCATTTTTATCGGGAGACTTGGGGGAACGCTGGATGGAAGGAAATTTGTGGCTCCTCTCAGATTCCAGAACTTTCTGCCACAGAAATGTGAGGAACATGTGGTTTTTTAGCCAAATTTTGAGGTTTGCAAAGGATTCTGGGTAACAGAACCTGGTCAGAGCCCGACAAGTCACCCCATCTTGGATTCCCCTAGGTCTCTAGTTTTCAGAAATGCACAGGTTTGGTAGGTTTCCCTAGGTGCCGGCTGAGCTAGAGGCCAAAATCTACAGGTAGGCACTTTGCAAAATACAGCTCTGTTTTCTGTCAAAAAATGGGATGTGTCCACGTTGTCCTTTGGGGCATTTCCTGTCGAGGGCGCTAGGCCGACCCACACAAGTGAGGTATCATTTTTATCGGGAGACTTGGGGAACGCTGGGTGGAAGGAAATTTGTGCCTCCTCTCAGATTCCAGAACTTTCTGCCACAGAAATGTTAGGAACATGTGTTTTTTTAGCCAAATTTTGAGGTTTGCAAAGGATTCTGGGTAACAGAACCTGGTCAGAGCCCCACAAGTCACCCCATCTTGGATTCCCCTAGGTCTCTAGTTTTCAGAAATGCACAGGTTTGGTAGGTTTCCCTAGGTGCCGGCTGAGTTAGAGGCCAAAATCTACAGGTAGGCACTTTGCAAAATACAGCTCTGTTTTCTGTCAAAAAATGGGATGTGTCCACGTTGTGCTTTGGGGCATTTCCTGTCGCGGGCGCTAGGCTACCCACACAAGTGAGGTATCATTTTTATCAGGAGACTTGGGGGAACGCTGGGTGGAAGGAAATTTCTGGCTCCTCTCAGATTCCAGAACTTTCTGCCACAGGAATGTGAGGAACATGTGTTTTTTTAGCCACATTTTGAGGTTTGCAAAGGATTCTGGGTAACAGAACCTGGTCAGAGCCCCACAAGTCATCCCATCTTGGATTCCCCTAGGTCTCTAGTTTTAAAAAATGCAGGTCGGTTTCCCTAGGTGCCGGCTGAGCTAGAGGCCAAAATCCACAGGTAGGCACTTTGCAAAAAACACCTCTGTTTTCTTTCAAAAAATTTGATGTGTGCACGTTGCGTTTTGGGGCATTTCCTGTCGCAGGCGCTAGGCTTACCCACACAAGTGAGGTATCATTTTTATCGGGAGACTTGGGGGAACGCTGGGTGGAAGGAAATTTGTGGCTCCTCTCAGATTCCAGAACTTTCTGCCACAGAAATGTGAGGAACATATGTTTTTTTAGCCACATTTTGAGGTTTGCAAAGGATTCTGGGTAACAGAACCTGGTCACAGCCCCACAAGTCACCCCATCTTGGATTCCCCTAGGTCTCTAGTTTTCAGAAATGCACACGTTTGGTAGGTTTCCCTAGGTGCCGGCTGAGCTAGAGGCCAAAATCTACAGGTAGGCACTTTGCAAAAAACAGCTCTGTTTTCTGTCAAAAAATGGGATGTGTGCACGTTGCGTTTTGGGGCATTTCCTGTCGCGGGCGCTAGGCCTACCCACACAAGTGAGGTATCATTTTTATCGGGAGACTTGGGGGAACGCTGGGTGGAAGGAAATTTGTGGCTCCTTTCAGATTCCAGAACTTTCTGCCACAGAAATGTGAGTAAAATGTGTTTTTTTAGCCACATTTTGAGGTTTGCAAAGGATTCTGGGTAACAGAACCTGGTCAGAGCCCCACAAATCATCCCATCTTGGATTCCCCTAGGTCTCTAGTTTTCAAAAATGCACAGGTTTGGTAGGTTTCCCTAGGTGCCGGCTGAGCTAGAGGCCAAAATCCACAGGTAGGCACTTTGCAAAAAACACCTCTGTTTTCTTTCAAAAAATGTGATGTGTGCACGTTGTGTTTTGGGGCATTTCCTGTTGCGGGCACTAGGCCTACCCACGCAAGTGAGGTATCATTTTTATCGGGAGACTTGGGGGAACGCTGGGTGCAAGGAAATTTGTGGCTCCACTCAGATTCCAGAACTTTCTGCCACAGAAATGTGAGGAACATGTGTTTTTTTAACCAAATTTTGAGGTTTGCAAAGGATTCTGGGTAACAGAACCTGGTCAGAGCCCCACAAGTCATCCCATCTTGGATTCCCCTAGGTCTCTAGTTTTCAAAAATGCAGGTAGGTTTCCCTAGGTGCCGGCTGAGCTAGAGGCCAAAATCCACAGGTAGGCACTTTGCAAAAAACACCTCTGTTTTCTTTCAAAAAATGTGATGTGTGCACGTTGTGTTTTGGGGCATTTCCTGTTGCGGGCACTAGGCCTACCCACGCAAGTGAGGTATCATTTTTATCGGGAGACTTGGGGGAACGCTGGGTGCAAGGAAATTTGTGGCTCCACTCAGATTCCATAACTTTCTGCCACAGAAATGTGAGGAACATGTGTTTTTTTAACCAAATTTTGAGGTTTGCAAAGGATTCTGGGAACCTGGTCAGAGCCCCACAAGTCATCCCATCTTGGATTCCCCTAGGTCTCTAGTTTTCAAAAATGCAGGTAGGTTTCCCTAGGTGCCGGCTGAGCTAGAGGCCAAAATCCACAGGTAGGCACTTTGCAAAAAACACCTCTGTTTTCTTTAAAAAAATGTGATGTGTGCACGTTGCGTTTTGGGGCATTTCCTGTCGCGGGCGCTAGGCCTACCCACACAAGTGAGGTATCATTTTTATCGGGAGACTTGGGGGAACGCTGGGTGGAAGGAAATTTGTGGCTCCTCTCAGATTCCAGAACTTTCTGCCACAGAAATGTGAGGAACATGTGTTTTTTTAGCCAAATTTTGAGGATTTGCAAAGGATTCTGGGTAACAGAACCTGGTCAGAGCCCCACAAGTCACCCCATCTTGGATTCCCCTAGGTTTCTAGTTTTAAAAAATGCACAGGTTTGGTAGGTTTCCCTAGGTGCCGGCTGAGCTAGAGGCCAAAATCCACAGGTAGGCACTTTGCAAAAAACACCTCTGTTTTCTTAAAAAAAATGTGATGTGTGCACGTTGCGTTTTGGGGCATTTCCTGTCGCGGGCGCTAGGCCTACCCACACAAGTGAGGTATCATTTTTATCGGGAGACTTGGGGGAACGCTGGATGGAAGGAAATTTGTGGCTCCTCTCAGATTCCAGAACTTTCTGCCACAGAAATGTGAGGAACATGTGGTTTTTTAGCCAAATTTTGAGGTTTGCAAAGGATTCTGGGTAACAGAACCTGGTCAGAGCCCGACAAGTCACCCCATCTTGGATTCCCCTAGGTCTCTAGTTTTCAGAAATGCACAGGTTTGGTAGGTTTCCCTAGGTGCCGGCTGAGCTAGAGGCCAAAATCTACAGGTAGGCACTTTGCAAAATACAGCTCTGTTTTCTGTCAAAAAATGGGATGTGTCCACGTTGTCCTTTGGGGCATTTCCTGTCGAGGGCGCTAGGCCGACCCACACAAGTGAGGTATCATTTTTATCGGGAGACTTGGGGAACGCTGGGTGGAAGGAAATTTGTGCCTCCTCTCAGATTCCAGAACTTTCTGCCACAGAAATGTTAGGAACATGTGTTTTTTTAGCCAAATTTTGAGGTTTGCAAAGGATTCTGGGTAACAGAACCTGGTCAGAGCCCCACAAGTCACCCCATCTTGGATTCCCCTAGGTCTCTAGTTTTCAGAAATGCACAGGTTTGGTAGGTTTCCCTAGGTGCCGGCTGAGCTAGAGGCCAAAATCTACAGGTAGGCACTTTGCAAAATACAGCTCTGTTTTCTGTCAAAAAATGGGATGTGTCCACGTTGTGCTTTGGGGCATTTCCTGTCGCGGGCGCTAGGCTACCCACACAAGTGAGGTATCATTTTTATCAGGAGACTTGGGGGAACGCTGGGTGGAAGGAAATTTCTGGCTCCTCTCAGATTCCAGAACTTTCTGCCACAGAAATGTGAGGAACATGTGTTTTTTTAGCCACATTTTGAGGTTTGCAAAGGATTCTGGGTAACAGAACCTGGTCAGAGCCCCACAAGTCATCCCATCTTGGATTCCCCTAGGTCTCTAGTTTTAAAAAATGCAGGTCGGTTTCCCTAGGTGCCGGCTGAGCTAGAGGCCAAAATCCACAGGTAGGCACTTTGCAAAAAACACCTCTGTTTTCTTTCAAAAAATTTGATGTGTGCACGTTGCGTTTTGGGGCATTTCCTGTCGCAGGCGCTAGGCTTACCCACACAAGTGAGGTATCATTTTTATCGGGAGACTTGGGGAAACGCTGGGTGGAAGGAAATTTGTGGCTCCTCTCAGATTCCAGAACTTTCTGCCACAGAAATGTGAGGAACATATGTTTTTTTAGCCACATTTTGAGGTTTGCAAAGGATTCTGGGTAACAGAACCTGGTCACAGCCCCACAAGTCACCCCATCTTGGATTCCCCTAGGTCTCTAGTTTTCAGAAATGCACACGTTTGGTAGGTTTCCCTAGGTGCCGGCTGAGCTAGAGGCCAAAATCTACAGGTAGGCACTTTGCAAAATACAGCTCTGTTTTCTGTCAAAAAATGGGATGTGTGCACGTTGCGTTTTGGGGCATTTCCTGTCGCGGGCGCTAGGCCTACCCACACAAGTGAGGTATCATTTTTATCGGGAGACTTGGGGGAACGCTGGGTGGAAGGAAATTTGTGGCTCCTTTCAGATTCCAGAACTTTCTGCCACAGAAATGTGAGAAAAATGTGTTTTTTTAGCCACATTTTGAGGTTTGCAAAGGATTCTGGGTAACAGAACCTGGTCAGAGCCCCACAAATCATCCCATCTTGGATTCCCCTAGGTCTCTAGTTTTCAAAAATGCACAGGTTTGGTAGGTTTCCCTAGGTGCCGGCTGAGCTAGAGGCCAAAATCCACAGGTAGGCACTTTGCAAAATACACCTCTGTTTTCTTTCAAAAAATGTGATGTGTGCACGTTGTGTTTTGGGGCATTTCCTGTTGCGGGCACTAGGCCTACCCACGCAAGTGAGGTATCATTTTTATCGGGAGACTTGGGGGAACGCTGGGTGCAAGGAAATTTGTGGCTCCACTCAGATTCCAGAACTTTCTGCCACAGAAATGTGAGGAACATGTGTTTTTTTAACCAAATTTTGAGGTTTGCAAAGGATTCTGGGTAACAGAACCTGGTCAGAGCCCCACAAGTCATCCCATCTTGGATTCCCCTAGGTCTCTAGTTTTCAAAAATGCAGGTAGGTTTCCCTAGGTGCCGGCTGAGCTAGAGGCCAAAATCCACAGGTAGGCACTTTGCAAAAAACACCTCTGTTTTCTTTAAAAAAATGTGATGTGTGCACGTTGCGTTTTGGGGCATTTCCTGTCGCGGGCGCTAGGCCTACCCACACAAGTGAGGTATCATTTTTATCGGGAGACTTGGGGGAACGCTGGGTGGAAGGAAATTTGTGGCTCCTCTCAGATTCCAGAACTTTCTGCCACAGAAATGTGAGGAACATGTGTTTTTTTAGCCAAATTTTGAGGATTTGCAAAGGATTCTGGGTAACAGAACCTGGTCAGAGCCCCACAAGTCACCCCATCTTGGATTGCCCTAGGTCTCTAGTTTAAAAAAATGCACAGGTTTGGTAGGTTTCCCTAGGTGCCGGCTGAGCTAGAGGCCAAAATCCACAGGTAGGCACTTTGCAAAAAACACCTCTGTTTTCTTAAAAAAAATGTGATGTGTGCACGTTGCGTTTTGGGGCATTTCCTGTCACGGGCGCTAGGCCTACCCACACAAGTGAGGTATCATTTTTATCGGGAGACTTGGGGGAACGCTGGATGGAAGGAAATTTGTGGCTCCTCTCAGATTCCAGAACTTTCTGCCACAGAAATGTGAGGAACATGTGGTTTTTTAGCCAAATTTTGAGGTTTGCAAAGGATTCTGGGTAACAGAACCTGGTCAGAGCCCGACAAGTCACCCCATCTTGGATTCCCCTAGGTCTCTAGTTTTCAGAAATGCACAGGTTTGGTAGGTTTCCCTAGGTGCCGGCTGAGCTAGAGGCCAAAATCTACAGGTAGGCACTTTGCAAAATACAGCTCTGTTTTCTGTCAAAAAATGGGATGTGTCCACGTTGTCCTTTGGGGCATTTCCTGTCGAGGGCGCTAGGCCGACCCACACAAGTGAGGTATCATTTTTATCGGGAGACTTGAGGAACGCTGGGTGGAAGGAAATTTGTGCCTCCTCTCAGATTCCAGAACTTTCTGCCACAGAAATGTTAGGAACATGTGTTTTTTTAGCCAAATTTTGAGGTTTGCAAAGGATTCTGGGTAACAGAACCTGGTCAGAGCCCCACAAGTCACCCCATCTTGGATTCCCCTAGGTCTCTAGTTTTCAGAAATGCACAGGTTTGGTAGGTTTCCCTATGTGCCGGCTGAGCTAGAGGCCAAAATCTACAGGTAGGCACTTTGCAAAATACAGCTCTGTTTTCTGTCAAAAAATGCGATGTGTCCACGTTGTGCTTTGGGGCATTTCCTGTCGCGGGCGCTAGGCTACCCACACAAGTGAGGTATCATTTTTATCAGGAGACTTGGGGGAACGCTGGGTGGAAGGAAATTTCTGGCTCCTCTCAGATTCCAGAACTTTCAGCCACAGAAATGTGAGGAACATGTGTTTTTTTAGCCACATTTTGAGGTTTGCAAAGGATTCTGGGTAACAGAACCTGGTCAGAGCCCCACAAGTCATCCCATCTTGGATTCCCCTAGGTCTCTAGTTTTAAAAAATGCAGGTCGGTTTCCCTAGGTGCCGGCTGAGCTAGAGGCCAAAATCCACAGGTAGGCACTTTGCAAAAAACGCCTCTGTTTTCTTTCAAAAAATGTGATGTGTGCACGTTGCGTTTTGGGGCATTTCCTGTCGCGGGCGCTAGGCCTACCCACACAAGTGAGGTATCATTTTTATCGGGAGACTTGGGGGAACGCTGGGTGGAAGGAAATTTGTGGCTCCTCTCAGATTCCAGAACTTTCTGCCACAGAAATGTGAGGAACATGTGGTTTTTTAGCCAAATTTTGAGGTTTGCAAAGGATTCTGGGTAACAGAACCTGGTCAGAGCCCCACAAGTCACCCCATCTTGGATTCCCCTAGGTCTCTAGTTTTCAGAAATGCACAGGTTTGGTAGGTTTCCCTAGGTGCCGGCTGAGCTAGAGGCCAAAATCTACAGGTAGGCACTTTGCAAAATACAGCTCTGTTTTCTGTCAAAAAATGGGATGTGTCCACGTTGTCCTTTGGGGCATTTCCTGTCGCGGGCGCTAGGCCGACCCACACAAATGAGGTATCATTTTTATCGGGAGACTTGGGGGAACGCTGGGTGGAAGGAAATTTGTGGCTCCTCTGAGATTCCAGAACTTTCTGCCACAGAAATGTTAGGAAAATGTGTTTTTTTAGCCAAATTTTGAGGTTTGCAAAGGATTCTGGGTAACAGAACCTGGTCAGAGCCCCACAAGTCACCCCATCTTGGATTCCCCTAGGTCTCTAGTTTTCAGAAATGCACAGGTTTGGTAGGTTTCCCTAGGTGCCGGCTGAGCTAGAGGCCAAAATCTACAGGCAGGCACTTTGCAAAATACAGCTCTGTTTTCTGTCAAAAAATGGGATGTGTCCACGTTGTGCTTTGGGGCATTCCCTGTCGCGGGCGCTAGGCTACCCACACAAGTGAGGTATCATTTTTATCAGGAGACTTGGGGGAACGCTGGGTGGAGGGAAATTTGTGGCTCCTCTCAGATTCCAGAACTTTCTGCCACAGAAATGTGAGGAACATGTGTTTTTTTTGCAAAATTTTGAGGTTTGCAAAGGATTCTGGGTAACAGAACCTGGTCAAAGCCCCACAAGTCACCCCATCTTGGATTCCCCTAGGTCTCTAGTTTTAAAAAAGGGAAAGGTTTGGTAGGTTTCCCTAGGTGCCGGCTGAGCTAGAGGCCAAAATCCACAGGTAGGCACTTTGCAAAAAACACCTCTGTTTTCTTAAAAAAAATGTGATGTGTGCACGTTGCGTTTTGGGGCATTTCCTGTCGCGGGCGCTAGGCCTACCCACACAAGTGAGGTATCATTTTTATCGGGAGACTTGGGGGAACGCTGGATGGAAGGAAATTTGTGGCTCCTCTCAGATTCCAGAACTTTCTGCCACAGAAATGTGAGGAACATGTGGTTTTTTAGCCAAATTTTGAGGTTTGCAAAGGATTCTGGGTAACAGAACCTGGTCAGAGCCCGACAAGTCACCCCATCTTGGATTCCCCTAGGTCTCTAGTTTTCAGAAATGCACAGGTTTGGTAGGTTTCCCTAGGTGCTGGCTGAGCTAGAGGCCAAAATCTACAGGTAGGCACTTTGCAAAATACAGCTCTGTTTTCTGTCAAAAAATGGGATGTGTCCACGTTGTCCTTTGGGGCATTTCCTGTCGCGGGCGCTAGGCCGACCCACACAAGTGAGGTATCATTTTTATCGGGAGACTTGGGGGAACGCTGGGTGGAAGGAAATTTGTGCCTCCTCTCAGATTCCAGAACTTTCTGCCACAGAAATGTTAGGAACATGTGTTTTTTTAGCCAAATTTTGAGGTTTGCAAAGGATTCTGGGTAACAGAACCTGGTCAGAGCCCCACAAGTCACCCCATCTTGGATTCCCCCAGGTCTCTAGTTTTCAGAAATGCACAGGTTTGGTAGGTTTCCCTAGGTGCTGGCTGAGCTAGAGGCCAAAATCTACAGGTAGGCACTTTCCAAAATACAGCTCTGTTTTCTGTCAAAAAATGGGATGTGTCCACGTTGCGTTTTGGGGCATTTCCTGTCGCGGGCGCTAGGCCTACCCACACAAGTGAGGTATCATTTTTATCGGGAGACTTGGGGGAACGCTGGATGGAAGGAAATTTGTGGCTCCTCTTAGATTCCAGAACTTTCTGCCACAGAAATGTTAGGAACATGTGTTTTTTTAGCCAAATTTTGAGGTTTGCAAAGGATTCTGGGTAACAGAACCTGGTCACAGCCCCACAAGTCACCCCATCTTGGGATCCCCTAGGTCTCTAGTTTTCAAAAATGCACAGGTTTGGTAGGTTTCCCTAGGTGCCGGCTGAGCTAGAGGCCAAAATCCACAGGTAGGCACTCTGCAAAAAACACCTCTGTTTTCTTTCAAAAAATTTGATGTGTGCACGTTGCGTTTTGGGGCATTTCCTGTCGCAGGCGCTAGGCTTACCCACACAAGTGAGGTATCATTTTTATCGGGAGACTTGGGGGAACGCTGGGTGGAAGGAAATTTGTGGCTCCTCTCAGATTCCAGAACTTTCTGCCACAGAAATGTGAGGAACATATGTTTTTTTAGCCACATTTTGAGGTTTGCAAAGGATTCTGGGAAACAGAACCTGGTCACAGCCCCACAAGTCACCCCATCTTGGATTCCCCTAGGTCTCTAGTTTTCAGAAATGCACACGTTTGGTAGGTTTCCCTAGGTGCCGGCTGAGCTAGAGGCCAAAATCTACAGGTAGGCACTTTGCAAAATACAGCTCTGTTTTCTGTCAAAAAATGGGATGTGTGCACGTTGCGTTTTGGGGCATTTCCTGTCGCGGGCGCTAGGCCTACCCACACAAGTGAGGTATCATTTTTATCGGGAGACTTGGGGGAACGCTGGGTGGAAGGAAATTTGTGGCTCCTTTCAGATTCCAGAACTTTCTGCCACAGAAATGTGAGGAAAATGTGTTTTTTTAGCCACATTTTGAGGTTTGCAAAGGATTCTGGGTAACAGAACCTGGTCAGAGCCCCACAAATCATCCCATCTTGGATTCCCCTAGGTCTCTAGTTTTCAAAAATGCACAGGTTTGGTAGGTTTCCCTAGGTGCCGGCTGAGCTAGAGGCCAAAATCCACAGGTAGGCACTTTGCAAAAAACACCTCTGTTTTCTTTCAAAAAATGTGATGTGTGCACGTTGTGTTTTGGGGCATTTCCTGTTGCGGGCACTAGGCCTACCCACGCAAGTGAGGTATCATTTTTATCGGGAGACTTGGGGGAACGCTGGGTGCAAGGAAATTTGTGGCTCCACTCAGATTCCAGAACTTTCTGCCACAGAAATGTGAGGAACATGTGTTTTTTTAACCAAATTTTGAGGTTTGCAAAGGATTCTGGGTAACAGAACCTGGTCAGAGCCCCACAAGTCATCCCATCTTGGATTCCCCTAGGTCTCTAGTTTTCAAAAATGCAGGTAGGTTTCCCTAGGTGCCGGCTGAGCTAGAGGCCAAAATCCACAGGTAGGCACTTTGCAAAAAACACCTCTGTTTTCTTTAAAAAAATGTGATGTGTGCACGTTGAGTTTTGGGGCATTTCCTGTCGCGGGCGCTAGGCCTACCCACACAAGTGAGGTATCATTTTTATCGGGAGACTTGGGGGAACGCTGGGTGGAAGGAAATTTGTGGCTCCTCTCAGATTCCAGAACTTTCTGCCACAGAAATGTGAGGAACATGTGTTTTTTTAGCCAAATTTTGAGGATTTGCAAAGGATTCTGGGTAACAGAACCTGGTCAGAGCCCCACAAGTCACCCCATCTTGGATTCCCCTAGGTCTATAGTTTTAAAAAATGCACAGGTTTGGTAGGTTTCCCTAGGTGCCGGCTGAGCTAGAGGCCAAAATCCACAGGAAGGCACTTTGCAAAAAACACCTCTGTTTTCTTAAAAAAAATGTGATGTGTGCACGTTGCGTTTTGGGGCATTTCCTGTCGCGGGCGCTAGGCCTACCCACACAAGTGAGGTATCATTTTTATCGGGAGACTTGGGGGAACGCTGGATGGAAGGAAATTTGTGGCTCCTCTCAGATTCCAGAACTTTCTGCCACAGAAATGTGAGGAACATGTGGTTTTTTAGCCAAATTTTGAGGTTTGCAAAGGATTCTGGGTAACAGAACCTGGTCAGAGCCCGACAAGTCACCCCATCTTGGATTCCCCTAGAACTCTAGTTTTCAGAAATGCACAGGTTTGGTAGGTTTCCCTAGGTGCCGGCTGAGCTAGAGGCCAAAATCTACAGGTAGGCACTTTGCAAAATACAGCTCTGTTTTCTGTCAAAAAATGGGATGTGTCCACGTTGTCCTTTGGGGCATTTCCTGTCGAGGGCGCTAGGCCGACCCACACAAGTGAGGTATCATTTTTATCGGGAGACTTGAGGAACGCTGGGTGGAAGGAAATTTGTGCCTCCTCTCAGATTCCAGAACTTTCTGCCACAGAAATGTTAGGAACATGTGTTTTTTTAGCCAAATTTTGAGGTTTGCAAAGGATTCTGGGTAACAGAACCTGGTCAGAGCCCCACAAGTCACCCCATCTTGGATTCCCCTAGGTCTCTAGTTTTCAGAAATGCACAGGTTTGGTAGGTTTCCCTATGTGACGGCTGAGCTAGAGGCCAAAATCTACAGGTAGGCACTTTGCAAAATACAGCTCTGTTTTCTGTCAAAAAATGGGATGTGTCCACGTTGTGCTTTGGGGCATTTCCTGTCGCGGGCGCTAGGCTACCCACACAAGTGAGGTATCATTTTTATCAGGAGACTTGGGGGAACGCTGGGTGGAAGGAAATTTCTGGCTCCTCTCAGATTCCAGAACTTTCTGCCACAGAAATGTGAGGAACATGTGTTTTTTTAGCCACATTTTGAGGTTTGCAAAGGATTCTGGGTAACAGAACCTGGTCAGAGCCCCACAAGTCATCCCATCTTGGATTCCCCTAGGTCTCTAGTTTTAAAAAATGCAGGTCGGTTTCCCTAGGTGCCGGCTGAGCTAGAGGCCAAAATCCACAGGTAGGCACTTTGCAAAAAACACCTCTGTTTTCTTTCAAAAAATTTGATGTGTGCACGTTGCGTTTTGGGGCATTTCCTGTCGCAGGCGCTAGGCTTACCCACACAAGTGAGGTATCATTTTTATCGGGAGACTTGGGGGAACGCTGGGTGGAAGGAAATTTGTGGCTCCTCTCAGATTCCAGAACTTTCTGCCACAGAAATGTGAGGAACATGTGGTTTTTTAGCCAAATGTTGAGGTTTGCAAAGGATTCTGGGTAACAGAACCTGGTCAGAGCCCCACAAGTCACCCCATCTTGGATTCCCCTAGATCTCTAGTTTTCAGAAATGCACAGGTTTGGTAGGTTTCCCTAGGTGCCGGCTGAGCTAGAGGCCAAAATCTACAGGTAGGCACTTTGCAAAATACAGCTCTGTTTTCTGTCAAAAAATGGGATGTGTTCACGTTGTCCTTTGGGGCATTTCCTGTCGCGGGCGCTAGGCCGACCCACACAAGTGAGGTATCATTTTTATCGGGAGACTTGGGGGAACGCTGGGTGGAAGGAAATTTGTGCCTCCTCTGAGATTCCAGAACTTTCTGCCACAGAAATGTTAGGAAAATGTGTTTTTTTAGCCAAATTTTGAGGTTTCCAAAGGATTCTGGGTAACAGAACCTGGTCAGAGCCCCACAAGTCACCCCATCTTGGAATCCCCTAGGTCTCTAGTTTTCAGAAATGCACAGGTTTGGTAGGTTTCCCTAGGTGCCGGCTGAGCTAGAGGCCAAAATCTACAGGTAGGCACTTTGCAAAATACAGCTCTGTTTTCTGTCAAAAAATGGGATGTGTCCACGTTGTGCTTTGGGGCATTTCCTGTCGCGGGCGCTAGGCTACCCACACAAGTGAGGTATCATTTTTATCAGGAGACTTGGGGGAACGCTGGGTGGAAGGAAATTTCTGGCTCCTCTCAGATTCCAGAACTTTCTGCCACAGAAATGTGAGGAACATGTGTTTTTTTAGCCACATTTTGAGGTTTGCAAAGGATTCTGGGTAACAGAACCTGGTCAGAGCCCCACAAGTCATCCCATCTTGGATTCCCCTAGGTCTCTAGTTTTAAAAAATGCAGGTCGGTTTCCCTAGGTGCCGGCTGAGCTAGAGGCCAAAATCCACAGGTAGGCACTTCGCAAAAAACACCTCTGTTTTCTTTCAAAAAATGTGATGTGTGCACGTTGCGTTTTGGGGCATTTCCTGTCGCGGGCGCTAGGCCTACCTACACAAGTGAGGTATCATTTTTATCGGGAGACTTGGGAGAACGCTGGGTGGAAGGAAATTTGTGGCTCCTCTCAGATTCCAGAACTTTCTGCCACAGAAATGTGAGGAACATGTGTTTTTTTAGCCAAATTTTGAGGTTTGCAAAGGATTCTGGGTAACAGAACCTGGTCAGAGCCCCTCAAGTCACCCCATCTTGGATTCCCCTAGGTCTCTAGTTTTCAGAAATGCACAGGTTTGGTAGGTTTCCCTAGGTGCCGGCTGAGCTAGAGGCCAAAATCTACAGGTAGGCACTTTGCAAAATACAGCTCTGTTTTCTGTCAAAAAATGGGATGTGTCCACGTTGTGCTTTGGGGCATTTCCTGTCGCGGGCGCTAGGCTACCCACACAAGTGAGGTATCATTTTTATCAGGAGACTTGGGGGAACGCTGGGTGGAGGGAAATTTGTGGCTCCTCTCAGATTCCAGAACTTTCTGCCACAGAAATGTGAGGAACATGTGTTTTTTTTGCAAAAGTTTGAGGTTTGCAAAGGATTCTGGGTAACAGAACCTGGTCAGAGCCCCACAAGTCACCCCATCTTGGATTCCCCTAGGTCTCTAGTTTTCAGAAATGCACAGGTTTGGTAGGTTTCCCTAGATGCCGGCTGAGCTAGAGGCCAAAATCTACAGGTAGGCACTTTGCAAAATACAGCTCTGTTTTCTGTCAAAAAATGGGATGTGTCCACGTTGTCCTTTGGGGCATTTCCTGTCGCGGGCGCTAGGCCGACCCACACAAGTGAGGTATCATTTTTATCGGGAGACTTGGGGTAACGCTGGGTGGAAGGAAATTTGTGCCTCCTCTGAGATTCCAGAACTTTCTGCCACAGAAATGTTAGGAAAATGTGTTTTTTTAGCCAAATTTTGAGGTTTGCAAAGGATTCTGGGTAACAGAACCTGGTCAGAGCCCCACAAGTCACCCCATCTTGGATTTCCCTAGGTCTCTAGTTTTCAGAAATGCACAGGTTTGGTAGGTTTCCCTAGGTGCCGGCTGAGCTAGAGGCCAAAATCTACAGGTAGGCACTTTGCAAAATACAGCTCTGTTTTCTGTCAAAAAATGGGATGTGTCCACGTTGTGCTTTGGGGCATTTCCTGTCGCGGGCGCTAGGCTACCCACACAAGTGAGGTATCATTTTTATCAGGAGACTTGGGGGAACGCTGGGTGGAAGGAAATTTCTGGCTCCTCTCAGATTCCACAACTTTCTGCCACAGAAATGTGAGGAACATGTGTTTTTTTAGCCACATTTTGAGGTTTGCAAAGGATTCTGGGTAACAGAACCTGGTCAGAGCCCCACAAGTCATCCCATCTTGGATTCCCCTAGGTCTCTAGTTTTAAAAAATGCAGGTCGGTTTCCCTAGGTGCCGGCTGAGCTAGAGGCCAAAATCCACAGGTAGGCACTTTGCAAAAAACACCTCTGTTTTCTTTAAAAAAATGTGATGTGTGCACGTTGCGTTTTGGGGCATTTCCTGTCGCGGGCGCTAGGCCTACCCACACAAGTGAGGTATCATTTTTATCGGGAGACTTGGGGGAACGCTGGGTGGAAGGAAATTTGTGGCTCCTCTCAGATTCCAGAACTTTCTGCCACAGAAATGTGAGGAACATGTATTTTTTTAGCCAAATTTTGAGGTTTGCAAAGGATTCTGGGTAACAGAACCTGGTTAGAGCCCCACAAGTCACCCCATCTTGGATTCCCCTAGGTCTCTAGTTTTCAGAAATGCACAGGTTTGGTAGGTTTCCCTAGGTGCCGGCTGAGCTAGAGGCCAAAATCTACAGGTAGGCACTTTGCAAAAAACAGCTCTGTTTTCTGTGATGTGTCCACGTTGTGTTTTGGGGCATATCCTGTCGCGGGCGCTAGGCCTACCCACACAAGTGAGGTACCATTTTTATCGGGAGACTTGGGGGAACGCTGGGTGGAAGGAAATTTGTGGCTCCTCTCAGATTCTAGAACTTTCTGCCACAGAAATGTGAGGAACATATGTTTTTTTAGCCACATTTTGAGGTTTGCAAAGGATTCTGGGTAACAGAACCTGGTCACAGCCCCACAAGTCACCCCATCTTGGATTCCCCTAGGTCTCTAGTTTTCAGAAATGCACACGTTTGGTAGGTTTCCCTAGGTGCCGGCTGAGCTAGAGGCCAAAATCTACAGGTAGGCACTTTGCAAAATACAGCTCTGTTTTCTGTCAAAAAATGGGATGTGTGCACGTTGCGTTTTGGGGCATTTCCTGTCGCGGGCGCTAGGCCTACCCACACAAGTGAGGTATCATTTTTATCGGGAGACTTGGGGGAACGCTGGGTGGAAGGAAATTTGTGGCTCCTTTCAGATTCCAGAACTTTCTGCCACAGAAATGTGAGGAAAATGTGTTTTTTTAGCCACATTTTGAGGTTTGCAAAGGATTCTGGGTAACAGAACCTGGTCAGAGCCCCACAAGTCACCCCATCTTGGATTCCCCTAGGTCTCTAGTTTTCAGAAATGCACAGGTTTGGTAGGTTTCCCTAGGTGCCGGCTGAGCTAGAGGCCAAAATCCACAGGTAGGCACTTTGCAAAAAACAGCTCTGTTTTCTGTCAAAAAATGGGATGTGTCCACGTTGTGCTTTGGGGCATTTCCTGTTGCGGGCGCTAGGCTACCCACACAAGTGAGGTATCATTTTTATCAGGAGACTTGGGGGAACGCTGGGTGGAAGGAAATTTCTGGCTCCTCTCAGATTCCAGAACTTTCTGCCACAGAAATGTGAGGAACATGTGTTTTTTTAGCCACATTTTGAGGTTTGCAAAGGATTCTGGGTAACAGAACCTGGTCAGAGCCCCACAAGTAATCCCATCTTGGATTCCCCTAGGTCTCTAGTTTTAAAAAATGCAGGTCGGTTTCCTTAGGTGCCGGCTGAGCTAGAGGCCAAAATCCACAGGTAGGCACTTTGCAAAAAACACCTCTGTTTTCTTTCAAAAAATGTGATGTGTGCACGTTGCGTTTTGGGGCATTTCCTGTCGCGGGCGCTAGGCCTACCCACACAAGTGAGGTATCATTTTTATCGGGAGACTTGGGGGAACGCTGGGTGGAAGGAAATTTGTGGCTCCTTTCAGATTCCAGAACTTTCTGCCACAGAAATGTGAGGAAAATGTGTTTTTTTAGCCACATTTTGAGGTTTGCAAAGGATTCTGGGTAACAGAACCTGGTCAGAGCCCCACAAATCATCCCATCTTGGATTCCCCTAGGTCTCTAGTTTTCAAAAATGCACAGGTTTGGTAGGTTTCCCTAGGTGCCGGCTGAGCTAGAGGCCAAAATCCACAGGTAGGCACTTTGCAAAAAACACCTCTGTTTTCTTTCAAAAAATGTGATGTGTGCACGTTGTGTTTTGGGGCATTTCCTGTTGCGGGCACTAGGCCTACCCACGCAAGTGAGGTATCATTTTTATCGGGAGACTTGGGGGAACGCTGGGTGCAAGGAAATTTGTGGCTCCACTCAGATTCCAGAACTTTCTGCCACAGAAATGTGAGGAACATGTGTTTTTTTAACCAAATTTTGAGGTTTGCAAAGGATTCTGGGTAACAGAACCTGGTCAGAGCCCCACAAGTCATCCCATCTTGGATTCCCCTAGGTCTCTAGTTTTCAAAAATGCAGGTAGGTTTCCCTAGGTGCCGGCTGAGCTAGAGGCCAAAATCCACAGGTAGGCACTTTGCAAAAAACACCTCTGTTTTCTTTAAAAAAATGTGATGTGTGCACGTTGCGTTTTGGGGCATTTCCTGTCGCGGGCGCTAGGCCTACCCACACAAGTGAGGTATCATTTTTATCGGGAGACTTGGGGGAACGCTGGGTGGAAGGAAATTTGTGGCTCCTCTCAGATTCCAGAACTTTCTGCCACAGAAATGTGAGGAACATGTGTTTTTTTAGCCAAATTTTGAGGATTTGCAAAGGATTCTGGGTAACAGAACCTGGTCAGAGCCCCACAAGTCACCCCATCTTGGATTCCCCTAGGTCTCTAGTTTTAAAAAATGCACAGGTTTGGTAGGTTTCCCTAGGTGCCGGCTGAGCTAGAGGCCAAAATCTACAGGTAGGCACTTTGCAAAATACAGCTCTGTTTTCTGTCAAAAAATGGGATGTGTCCACGTTGTCCTTTGGGGCATTTCCTGTCGAGGGCGCTAGGCCGACCCACACAAGTGAGGTATCATTTTTATCGGGAGACTTGGGGAACGCTGGGTGGAAGGAAATTTGTGCCTCCTCTCAGATTCCAGAACTTTCTGCCACAGAAATGTTAGGAGCATGTGTTTTTTTAGCCAAATTTTGAGGTTTGCAAAGGATTCTGGGTAACAGAACCTGGTCAGAGCCCCACAAGTCACCCCATCTTGGATTCCCCTAGGTCTCTAGTTTTCAGAAATGCACAGGTTTGGTAGGTTTCCCTAGGTGCCGGCTGAGCTAGAGGCCAAAATCTACAGGTAGGCACTTTGCAAAATACAGCTCTGTTTTCTGTCAAAAAATGGGATGTGTCCACGTTGTGCTTTGGGGCATTTCCTGTCGCGGGCGCTAGGCTACCCACACAAGTGAGGTATCATTTTTATCAGGAGACTTGGGGGAACGCTGGGTGGAAGGAAATTTCTGGCTCCTCTCAGATTCCAGAACTTTCTGCCACAGAAATGTGAGGAACATGTGTTTTTTTAGCCACATTTTGAGGTTTGCAAAGGATTCTGGGTAACAGAACCTGGTCAGAGCCCCACAAGTCATCCCATCTTGGATTCCCCTAGGTCTCTAGTTTTAAAAAATGCAGGTCGGTTTCCCTAGGTGCCGGCTGAGCTAGAGGCCAAAATCCACAGGTAGGCACTTTGCAAAAAACACCTCTGTTTTCTTTCAAAAAATGTGATGTGTGCACGTTGCGTTTTGGGGCATTTCCTGTCGCGGGCGCTAGGCCTACCCACACAAGTGAGGTATCATTTTTATCGGGAGACTTGGGGGAACGCTGGGTGGAAGGAAATTTGTGGCTTCTCTCAGATTCCAGAACTTTCTGCCACAGAAATGTGAGGAACATGTGGTTTTTTAGCCAAATTTTGAGGTTTGCAAAGGATTCTGGGTAACAGAACCTGGTCAGAGCCCCACAAGTCACCCCATCTTGGATTCCCCTAGGTCTCTAGTTTTCAGAAATGCACAGGTTTGGTAGGTTTCCCTAGGTGCCGGCTGAGCTAGAGGCCAAAATCTACAGGTAGGCACTTTGCAAAATACAGCTCTGTTTTCTGTCAAAAAATGGGATGTGTCCATGTTGTCCTTTGGGGCATTTCCTGTCGCGGGCGCTAGGCCGACCCACACAAGTGAGGTATCATTTTTATCGGGAGACTTGGGGGAACGCTGGGTGGAAGGAAATTTGTGCCTCCTCTGAGATTCCAGAACTTTCTGCCACAGAAATGTTAGGAAAATGTGTTTTTTTAGCCAAATTTTGAGGTTTGCAAAGGATTCTGGGTAACAGAACCTGGTCAGAGCCCCACAAGTCACCCCATCTTGGATTCCCCTAGGTCTCTAGTTTTCAGAAATGCACAGGTTTGGTAGGTTTCCCTAGGTGCCGGCTGAGCTAGAGGCCAAAATCTACAGGTAGGCACTTTGCAAAATACAGCTCTGTTTTCTGTCAAAAAATGGGATGTGTCCACGTTGTGCTTTGGGGCATTTCCTGTCGCGGGCGCTAGGCTACCCACACAAGTGAGGTATCATTTTTATCAGGAGACTTGGGGGAACGCTGGGTGGAAGGAAATTTCTGGCTCCTCTCAGATTCCAGAACTTTCTGCCACAGAAATGTGAGGAACATGTGTTTTTTTAGCCACATTTTGAGGTTTGCAAAGGATTCTGGGTAACAGAACCTGGTCAGAGCCCCACAAGTCATCCCATCTTGGATTCCCCTAGGTCTCTAGTTTTAAAAAATGCAGGTCGGTTTCCCTAGGTGCCGGCTGAGCTAGAGGCCAAAATCCACAGGTAGGCACTTTGCAAAAAACACCTCTGTTTTCTTTAAAAAAATGTGATGTGTGCACGTTGCGTTTTGGGGCATTTCCTGTCGCGGACGCTAGGCCTACCCACACAAGTGAGGTATCATTTTTATCGGGAGACTTGGGGGAACGCTGGGTGGAAGGAAATTTGTGGCTCCTCTCAGATTCCAGAACTTTCTGCCACAGAAATGTGAGGAACATGTATTTTTTTAGCCAAATTTTGAGGTTTGCAAAGGATTCTGGGTAACAGAACCTGGTTAGAGCCCCACAAGTCACCCCATCTTGGATTCCCCTAGGTCTCTAGTTTTCAGAAATGCACAGGTTTGGTAGGTTTCCCTAGGTGCCGGCTGAGCTGGAGGCCAAAATCTACAGGTAGGCACTTTGCAAAAAACAGCTCTGTTTTCTGTGATGTGTCCACGTTGTGTTTTGGGGCATATCCTGTCGCGGGCGCTAGGCCTACCCACACAAGTGAGGTACCATTTTTATCGGGAGACTTGGGGGAACGCTGGGTGGAAGGAAATTTGTGGCTCCTCTCAGATTCCAGAACTTTCTGCCACAGAAATGTGAGGAACATATGTTTTTTTAGCCACATTTTGAGGTTTGCAAAGGATTCTGGGTAACAGAACCTGGTCACAGCCCTACAAGTCACCCCATCTTGGATTCCCCTAGGTCTCTAGTTTTCAGAAATGCACACGTTTGGTAGGTTTCCCTAGGTGCCGGCTGAGCTAGAGGCCAAAATCTACAGGTAGGCACTTTGCAAAATACAGCTCTGTTTTCTGTCAAAAAATGGGATGTGTGCACGTTGCGTTTTGGGGCATTTCCTGTCGCGGGCGCTAGGCCTACCCACACAAGTGAGGTATCATTTTTATCGGGAGACTTGGGGGAACGCTGGGTGGAAGGAAATTTGTGGCTCCTTTCAGATTCCAGAACTTTCTGCCACAGAAATGTGAGGAAAATGTGTTTTTTTAGCCACATTTTGAGGTTTGCAAAGGATTCTGGGTAACAGAACCTGGTCAGAGCCCCACAAGTCACCCCATCTTGGATTCCCCTAGGTCTCTAGTTTTCAGAAATGCACAGGTTTGGTAGGTTTCCCTAGGTGCCGGCTGAGCTAGAGGCCAAAATCCACAGGTAGGCACTTTGCAAAAAACAGCTCTGTTTTCTGTCAAAAAATGGGATGTGTCCACGTTGTGCTTTGGGGCATTTCCTGTTGCGGGCGCTAGGCTACCCACACAAGTGAGGTATCATTTTTATCAGGAGACTTGGGGGAACGCTGGGTGGAAGGAAATTTCTGGCTCCTCTCAGATTCCAGAACTTTCTGCCACAGAAATGTGAGGAACATGTGTTTTTTTAGCCACATTTTGAGGTTTGCAAAGGATTCTGGGTAACAGAACCTGGTCAGAGCCCCACAAGTCATCCCATCTTGGATTCCCCTAGGTCTCTAGTTTTAAAAAATGCAGGTCGGTTTCCCTACGTGCCGGCTGAGCTAGAGGCCAAAATCCACAGGTAGGCACTTTGCAAAAAACACCTCTGTTTTCTTTAAAAAAATGTGATGTGTGCACGTTGCGTTTTGGGGCATTTCCTGTCGCGGGCGCTAGGCCTACCCACACAAGTGAGGTATCATTTTTATCGGGAGACTTGGGGGAACGCTGGGTGGAAGGAAATTTGTGGCTCCTCTCAGATTCCAGAACTTTCTGCCACAGAAATGTGAGGAACATGTGGTTTTTTAGCCAAATTTTGAGGTTTGCAAAGGATTCTGGGTAACAGAACCTGGTCAGAGCCCCACAAGTCACCCCATCTTGGATTCCCCTAGGTCTCTAGTTTTCAGAAATGCACAGGTTTGGTAGGTTTCCCTAGGTGCCGGCTGAGCTAGAGGCCAAAATCTACAGGTAGGCACCTTGCAAAATACAGCTCTGTTTTCTGTCAAAAAATGGGATGTGTCCACGTTGTCCTTTGGGGCATTTCCTGTCGCGGGCGCTAGGCCGACCCACACAAGTGAGGTATCATTTTTATCGGGAGACTTGGGGGAACGCTGGGTGGAAGGAAATTTGTGGCTCCTCTCAGATTAAAGAACTTTCGGCCACAGAAATGTTAGGAAAATGTGTTTTTTTAGCCAAATTTTGAGGTTTGCAAAGGATTCTGGGTAACAGAACCTGGTCAGAGCCCCACAAGTCACCCCATCTTGGATTCCCCTAGGTCTCTAGTTTTCAGATATGCACAGGTTTGGTAGGTTTCCCTAGGTGCCGGCTGAGCTAGAGGCCAAAATCTACAGGTAGGCACTTTGCAAAATACAGCTCTGTTTTCTGTCAAAAAATGGGATGTGTCCACGTTGTGCGTTGGGGCATTTCCTTTCGCGGGCGCTAGGCTACCCACACAAGTGAGGTATCATTTTTATCAGGAGACTTGGGGGACCGCTGGGTGGAAGGAAATTTCTGGCTCCTCTCAGATTCCAGAACTTTCTGCCACAGAAATGTGAGGAACATGTGTTTTTTTTAGCCACATTTTGAGGTTTGCAAAGGATTCTGGGTAACAGAACCTGGTCAGAGCCCCACAAGTCATCCCATCTTGGATTCCCCTAGGTCTCTAGTTTTAAAAAATGCAGGTCGGTTTCCCTAGGTGCCGGCTGAGCTAGAGGCCAAAATCCACAGGTAGGCACTTTGCAAAAAACACCTCTGTTTTCTTTCAAAAAATGTGATGTGTGCACGTTGCGTTTTGGGGCATTTCCTGTCGCGCGCGCTAGGCCTACCCACACAAGTGAGGTATCATTTTTATCGGGAGACTTTGGGGAACGCTGGGTGGAAGGAAATTTGTGGCTCCTCTCAGATTCCAGAACTTTCTGCCACAGAAATGTGAGGAACATGTGGTTTTTTAGCCAAATTTTTAGGTTTGCAAAGGATTCTGGGTAACAGAACCTGGTCAGAGCCCCACAAGTCACCCCATCTTGGATTCCCCTAGGTCTCTAGTTTTCAGAAATGCACAGGTTTGGTAGGTTTCCCTAGGTGCCGGCTGAGCTAGAGGCCAAAATCTACAGGTAGGCACTTTGCAAAATACAGCTCTGTTTTCTGTCAAAAAATGGGATGTGTCCACGTTGTGTTTTGGGGCATTTCCTGTCGCGGGCGCTAGGCCGACCCACACAAGTGAGGTATCATTTTTATCGGGAGACTTGGGGGAACGCTGGGTGGAAGGAAATTTGTGCCTCCTCTGAGATTCCAGAACTTTCTGCCACAGAAATGTTAGGAAAATGTGTTTTTTTAGCCAAATTTTGAGGTTTGCAAAGGATTCTGGGTAACAGAACCTGGTCAGAGCCCCACAAGTCACCCCATCTTGGATTCCCCTAGGTCTCTAGTTTTCAGAAATGCACAGGTTTGGTAGGTTTCCCTAGGTGCCGGCTGAGCTAGAGGCCAAAATCTACAGGTAGGCACTTTGCAAAATACAGCTCTGTTTTCTGTCAAAAAATGGGATGTGTCCACGTTGTGCTTTGGGGCATTTCCTGTCGCGGGCGCTAGGCTACCCACACAAGTGAGGTATCATTTTTATCAGGAGACTTGGGGGAACGCTGGGTGGAAGGAAATTTCTGGCTCCTCTCAGATTCCAGAACTTTCTGCCACAGAAATGTGAGGAACATGTGTTTTTTAGCCACATTTTGAGGTTTGCAAAGGATTCTGGGTAACAGAATCTGGTCAGAGCCCCACAAGTCATCCCATCTTGGATTCCCCTAGGTCTCTAGTTTTAAAAAATGCAGGTCGGTTTCCCTAGGTGCCGGCTGAGCTAGAGGCCAAAATCCACAGGTAGGCACTTTGCAAAAAACACCTCTGTTTTCTTTAAAAAAATGTGATGTGTGCACGTTGCGTTTTGGGGCATTTCCTGTCGCGGGCGCTAGGCCTACCCACACAAGTGAGGTATCATTTTTATCGGGAGACTTGGGGGAACGCTGGATGGAAGGAAATTTGTGGCTCCTCTTAGATTCCAGAACTTTCTGCCACAGAAATGTTAGGAACATGTGTTTTTTTAGCCAAATTTTGAGGTTTGCAAAGGATTCTGGGTAACATAACCTGGTTAGAGCCCCACAAGTCACCCCATCTTGGGATCCCCTAGGTCTCTAGTTTTCAAAAATGCACAGGTTTGGTAGGTTTCCCTAGGTGCCGGCTGAGCTAGAGGCCAAAATCCACAGGTAGGCACTCTGCAAAAAACACCTCTGTTTTCTTTCAAAAAATGTGATGTGTGCACGTTGCGTTTTGGGGCATTTCCTGTTGCAGGCGCTAGGCTTACCCACACAAGTGAGGTATCATTTTTATCGGGAGACTTGGGGGAACGCTGGGTGGAAGGAAATTTGTGGCTCCTCTCAGATTCCAGAACTTTCTGCCACAGAAATGTGAGGAACATATGTTTTTTTAGCCACATTTTGAGGTTTGCAAAGGATTCTGGGTAACAGAACCTGGTCACAGCCCCACAAGTCACCCCATCTTGGATTCCCCTAGGTCTCTAGTTTTCAGAAATGCACACGTTTGGTAGGTTTCCCTAGGTGCCGGTTGAGCTAGAGGCCAAAATCTACAGGTAGGCACTTTGCACAATACAGCTCTGTTTTCTGTCAAAAAATGGGATGTGTGCACGTTGCGTTTTGGGGCATTTCCTGTCGCGGGCGCTAGGCCTACCCACACAAGTGAGGTATCATTTTTATCGGGAGACTTGGGGGAACGCTGGGTGGAAGGAAATTTGTGGCTCCTTTCAGATTCCAGAACTTTCTGCCACAGAAATGTGAGGAAAATGTGTTTTTTTAGCCACATTTTGAGGTTTGCAAAGGATTCTGGGTAACAGAACCTGGTTAGAGCCCCACAAGTCACCCCATCTTGGATTCCCCTAGGTCTCTAGTTTTCAGAAATGCACAGGTTTGGTAGGTTTCCCTAGGTGCCGGCTGAGCTAGAGGCCAAAATCTACAGGTAGGCACTTTGCAAAAAACAGCTCTGTTTTCTGTGATGTGTCCACGTTGTGTTTTGGGGCATATCCTGTCGCGGGCGCTAGGCCTACCCACACAAGTGAGGTACCATTTTTATCGGGAGACTTGGGGGAACGCTGGGTGGAAGGAAATTTGTGGCTCCTCTCAGATTCCAGAACTTTCTGCCACAGAAATGTGAGGAACATATGTTTTTTTAGCCACATTTTGAGGTTTGCAAAGGATTCTGGGTAACAGAACCTGGTCACAGCCCCACAAGTCACCCCATCTTGGATTCCCCTAGGTCTCTAGTTTTCAGAAATGCACACGTTTGGTAGGTTTCCCTAGGTGCCGGCTGAGCTAGAGGCCAAAATCTACAGGTAGGCACTTTGCAAAATACAGCTCTGTTTTCTGTCAAAAAATGGGATGTGTGCACGTTGCGTTTTGGGGCATTTCCTGTCGCGGGCGCTAGGCCTACCCACACAAGTGAGGTATCATTTTTATCGGGAGACTTGGGGGAACGCTGGGTGGAAGGAAATTTGTGCCTCCTCTCAGATTCCAGAACTTTCTGCCACAGAAATGTGAGGAAAATGTGTTTTTTTAGCCACATTTTGAGGTTTGCAAAGGATTCTGGTTAACAGAACCTGGTCAGAGCCCCACAAGTCACCCC
This sequence comes from Pleurodeles waltl, assembly GCF_031143425.1. Taxonomy (NCBI): domain Eukaryota; kingdom Metazoa; phylum Chordata; class Amphibia; order Caudata; family Salamandridae; genus Pleurodeles; species Pleurodeles waltl. Next base: position 844,037,498 of record NC_090443.1, read on the forward strand.
ATCTTGGATTCCCCTAGGTCTCTAGTTTTCAGAAATGCACAGGTTTGGTAGGTTTCCCTAGGTGCCGGCTGAGCTAGAGGCCAAAATCCACAGGTAGGCACTTTGCAAAAAACAGCTCTGTTTTCTGTCAAAAAATGGGATGTGTCCACGTTGTGCTTTGGGGCATTTCCTGTTGCGGGCGCTAGGCTACCCACACAAGTGAGGTATCATTTTTATCGGGAGACTTGGGGGAACGCTGGGTGGAAGGAAATTTCTGGCTCCTCTCAGATTCCAGAACTTTCTGCCACAGAAATGTGAGGAACATGTGTTTTTTTAGCCACATTTTGAGGTTTGCAAAGGATTCTGGGTAACAGAACCTGGTCAGAGCCCCACAAGTCACCCCATCTTGGATTCCCCTAGGTCTCTAGTTTTCAGAAATGCACAGGTTTGGTAGGTTTCCCTAGGTGCCGGCTGAGCTAGAGGCCAAAATCTACAGGTAGGCACCTTGCAAAATACAGCTCTGTTTTCTGTCAAAAAATGGGATGTGTCCACGTTGTCCTTTGGGGCATTTCCTGTCGCGGGCGCTAGGCCGACCCACACAAGTGAGGTATCATTTTTATCGGGAGACTTGGGGGAACGCTGGGTGGAAGGAAATTTGTGGCTCCTCTCAGATTAAAGAACTTTCGGCCACAGAAATGTTAGGAAAATGTGTTTTTTTAGCCAAATTTTGAGGTTTGCAAAGGATTCTGGGTAACAGAACCTGGTCAGAGCCCCACAAGTCACCCCATCTTGGATTCCCCTAGGTCTCTAGTTTTCAGATATGCACAGGTTTGGTAGGTTTCCCTAGGTGCCGGCTGAGCTAGAGGCCAAAATCTACAGGTAGGCACTTTGCAAAATACAGCTCTGTTTTCTGTCAAAAAATGGGATGTGTCCACGTTGTGCGTTGGGGCATTTCCTTTCGCGGGCGCTAGGCTACCCACACAAGTGAGGTATCATTTTTATCAGGAGACTTGGGGGACCGCTGGGTGGAAGGAAATTTCTGGCTCCTCTCAGATTCCAGAACTTTCTGCCACAGAAATGTGAGGAACATGTGTTTTTTTAGCCACATTTTGAGGTTTGCAAAGGATTCTGGGTAACAGAACCTGGTCAGAGCCCCACAAGTCATCCCATCTTGGATTCCCCTAGGTCTCTAGTTTTAAAAAATGCAGGTCGGTTTCCCTAGGTGCCGGCTGAGCTAGAGGCCAAAATCCACAGGTAGGCACTTTGCAAAAAACACCTCTGTTTTCTTTCAAAAAATGTGATGTGTGCACGTTGCGTTTTGGGGCATTTCCTGTCGCGCGCGCTAGGCCTACCCACACAAGTGAGGTATCATTTTTATCGGGAGACTTTGGGGAACGCTGGGTGGAAGGAAATTTGTGGCTCCTCTCAGATTCCAGAACTTTCTGCCACAGAAATGTGAGGAACATGTGGTTTTTTAGCCAAATTTTTAGGTTTGCAAAGGATTCTGGGTAACAGAACCTGGTCAGAGCCCCACAAGTCACCCCATCTTGGATTCCCCTAGGTCTCTAGTTTTCAGAAATGCACAGGTTTGGTAGGTTTCCCTAGGTGCCGGCTGAGCTAGAGGCCAAAATCTACAGGTAGGCACTTTGCAAAATACAGCTCTGTTTTCTGTCAAAAAATGGGATGTGTCCACGTTGTGTTTTGGGGCATTTCCTGTCGCGGGCGCTAGGCCGACCCACACAAGTGAGGTATCATTTTTATCGGGAGACTTGGGGGAACGCTGGGTGGAAGGAAATTTGTGCCTCCTCTGAGATTCCAGAACTTTCTGCCACAGAAATGTTAGGAAAATGTGTTTTTTTAGCCAAATTTTGAGGTTTGCAAAGGATTCTGGGTAACAGAACCTGGTCAGAGCCCCACAAGTCACCCCATCTTGGATTCCCCTAGGTCTCTAGTTTTCAGAAATGCACAGGTTTGGTAGGTTTCCCTAGGTGCCGGCTGAGCTAGAGGCCAAAATCTACAGGTAGGCACTTTGCAAAATACAGCTCTGTTTTCTGTCAAAAAATGGGATGTGTCCACGTTGTGCTTTGGGGCATTTCCTGTCGCGGGCGCTAGGCTACCCACACAAGTGAGGTATCATTTTTATCAGGAGACTTGGGGGAACGCTGGGTGGAAGGAAATTTCTGGCTCCTCTCAGATTCCAGAACTTTCTGCCACAGAAATGTGAGGAACATGTGTTTTTTAGCCACATTTTGAGGTTTGCAAAGGATTCTGGGTAACAGAATCTGGTCAGAGCCCCACAAGTCATCCCATCTTGGATTCCCCTAGGTCTCTAGTTTTAAAAAATGCAGGTCGGTTTCCCTAGGTGCCGGCTGAGCTAGAGGCCAAAATCCACAGGTAGGCACTTTGCAAAAAACACCTCTGTTTTCTTTAAAAAAATGTGATGTGTGCACGTTGCGTTTTGGGGCATTTCCTGTCGCGGGCGCTAGGCCTACCCACACAAGTGAGGTATCATTTTTATCGGGAGACTTGGGGGAACGCTGGATGGAAGGAAATTTGTGGCTCCTCTTAGATTCCAGAACTTTCTGCCACAGAAATGTTAGGAACATGTGTTTTTTTAGCCAAATTTTGAGGTTTGCAAAGGATTCTGGGTAACATAACCTGGTTAGAGCCCCACAAGTCACCCCATCTTGGGATCCCCTAGGTCTCTAGTTTTCAAAAATGCACAGGTTTGGTAGGTTTCCCTAGGTGCCGGCTGAGCTAGAGGCCAAAATCCACAGGTAGGCACTCTGCAAAAAACACCTCTGTTTTCTTTCAAAAAATGTGATGTGTGCACGTTGCGTTTTGGGGCATTTCCTGTTGCAGGCGCTAGGCTTACCCACACAAGTGAGGTATCATTTTTATCGGGAGACTTGGGGGAACGCTGGGTGGAAGGAAATTTGTGGCTCCTCTCAGATTCCAGAACTTTCTGCCACAGAAATGTGAGGAACATATGTTTTTTTAGCCACATTTTGAGGTTTGCAAAGGATTCTGGGTAACAGAACCTGGTCACAGCCCCACAAGTCACCCCATCTTGGATTCCCCTAGGTCTCTAGTTTTCAGAAATGCACACGTTTGGTAGGTTTCCCTAGGTGCCGGTTGAGCTAGAGGCCAAAATCTACAGGTAGGCACTTTGCACAATACAGCTCTGTTTTCTGTCAAAAAATGGGATGTGTGCACGTTGCGTTTTGGGGCATTTCCTGTCGCGGGCGCTAGGCCTACCCACACAAGTGAGGTATCATTTTTATCGGGAGACTTGGGGGAACGCTGGGTGGAAGGAAATTTGTGGCTCCTTTCAGATTCCAGAACTTTCTGCCACAGAAATGTGAGGAAAATGTGTTTTTTTAGCCACATTTTGAGGTTTGCAAAGGATTCTGGGTAACAGAACCTGGTTAGAGCCCCACAAGTCACCCCATCTTGGATTCCCCTAGGTCTCTAGTTTTCAGAAATGCACAGGTTTGGTAGGTTTCCCTAGGTGCCGGCTGAGCTAGAGGCCAAAATCTACAGGTAGGCACTTTGCAAAAAACAGCTCTGTTTTCTGTGATGTGTCCACGTTGTGTTTTGGGGCATATCCTGTCGCGGGCGCTAGGCCTACCCACACAAGTGAGGTACCATTTTTATCGGGAGACTTGGGGGAACGCTGGGTGGAAGGAAATTTGTGGCTCCTCTCAGATTCCAGAACTTTCTGCCACAGAAATGTGAGGAACATATGTTTTTTTAGCCACATTTTGAGGTTTGCAAAGGATTCTGGGTAACAGAACCTGGTCACAGCCCCACAAGTCACCCCATCTTGGATTCCCCTAGGTCTCTAGTTTTCAGAAATGCACACGTTTGGTAGGTTTCCCTAGGTGCCGGCTGAGCTAGAGGCCAAAATCTACAGGTAGGCACTTTGCAAAATACAGCTCTGTTTTCTGTCAAAAAATGGGATGTGTGCACGTTGCGTTTTGGGGCATTTCCTGTCGCGGGCGCTAGGCCTACCCACACAAGTGAGGTATCATTTTTATCGGGAGACTTGGGGGAACGCTGGGTGGAAGGAAATTTGTGCCTCCTCTCAGATTCCAGAACTTTCTGCCACAGAAATGTGAGGAAAATGTGTTTTTTTAGCCACATTTTGAGGTTTGCAAAGGATTCTGGTTAACAGAACCTGGTCAGAGCCCCACAAGTCACCCCATCTTGGATTCCCCTAGGTCTCTAGTTTTCAGAAATGCACAGGTTTGGTAGGTTTCCCTAGGTGCCGGCTGAGCTAGAGGCCAAAATCCACAGGTAGGCACTTTGCAAAAAACAGCTCTGTTTTCTGTCAAAAAATGGGATGTGTCCACGTTGTGCTTTGGGGCATTTCCTGTTGCGGGCGCTAGGCTACCCACACAAGTGAGGTATCATTTTTATCGGGAGACTTGGGGGAACGCTGGGTGGAAGGAAATTTCTGGCTCCTCTCAGATTCCAGAACTTTCTGCCACAGAAATGTGAGGAACATGTGTTTTTTTAGCCACATTTTGAGGTTTGCAAAGGATTCTGGGTAACAGAACCTGGTCAGAGCCCCACAAGTCATCCCATCTTGGATTCCCCTAGGTCTCTAGTTTTAAAAAATGCAGGTCGGTTTCCCTAGGTGCCGGCTGAGCTAGAGGCCAAAATCCACAGGTAGGCACTTTGCAAAAAACACCTCTGTTTTCTTTAAAAAAATGTGATGTGTGCACGTTGCGTTTTGGGGTATTTCCTGTCGCGGGCGCTAGGCCTAACCACACAAGTGAGGTATCATTTTTATCGGGAGTCTTGGGGGAACGCTGGGTGGAAGGAAATTTGTGGCTCCTCTCAGATTCCAGAACTTTCTGCCACAGAAATGTGAGGAACATGTGGTTTTTTAGCCAAATTTTGAGGTTTGCAAAGGATTCTGGGTAACAGAACCTGGTCAGAGCCCCACAAGTCACCCCATCTTGGATTCCCCTAGGTCTCTAGTTTTCAGAAATGCACAGGTTTGGTAGGTTTCCCTAGGTGCCGGCTGAGCTAGAGGCCAAAATCTACAGGTAGGCACCTTGCAAAATACAGCTCTGTTTTCTGTCAAAAAATGGGATGTGTCCACGTTGTCCTTTGGGGCATTTCCTGTCGCGGGCGCTAGGCCGACCCACACAAGTGAGGTATCATTTTTATCGGGAGACTTGGGGGAACGCTGGGTGGAAGGAAATTTGTGGCTCCTCTCAGATTAAAGAACTTTCGGCCACAGAAATGTTAGGAAAATGTGTTTTTTTAGCCAAATTTTGAGGTTTGCAAAGGATTCTGGGTAACAGAACCTGGTCAGAGCCCCACAAGTCACCCCATCTTGGATTCCCCTAGGTCTCTAGTTTTCAGATATGCACAGGTTTGGTAGGTTTCCCTAGGTGCCGGCTGAGGTAGAGGCCAAAATCTACAGGTAGGCACTTTGCAAAATACAGCTCTGTTTTCTGTCAAAAAATGGGATGTGTCCACGTTGTGCTTTGGGGCATTTCCTGTCGCGGGCGCTAGGCTACCCACACAAGTGAGGTATCATTTTTATCAGGAGACTTGGGGGAACGCTGGGTGGAAGGAAATTTCTGGCTCCTCTCAGATTCCAGAACTTTCTGCCACAGAAATGTGAGGAACATGTGTTTTTTTAGCCACATTTTGAGGTTTGCAAAGGATTCTGGGTAACAGAACCTGGTCAGAGCCCCACAAGTCATCCCATCTTGGATTCCCCTAGGTCTCTAGTTTTAAAAAATGCAGGTCGGTTTCCCTAGGTGCCGGCTGAGCTAGAGGCCAAAATCCACAGGTAGGCACTTTGCAAAAAACACCTCTGTTTTCTTTAAAAAAATGTGATGTGTGCACGTTGCGTTTTGGGGCATTTCCTGTCGCGGGCGCTAGGCCTACCCACACAAGTGAGGTATCATTTTTATCGGGAGACTTTGGGGAACGCTGGGTGGAAGGAAATTTGTGGCTCCTCTCAGATTCCAGAACTTTCTGCCACAGAAATGTGAGGAACATGTGGTTTTTTAGCCAAATTTTTAGGTTTGCAAAGGATTCTGGGTAACAGAACCTGGTCAGAGCCCCACAAGTCACCCCATCTTGGATTCCCCTAGGTCTCTAGTTTTCAGAAATGCACAGGTTTGGTAGGTTTCCCTAGGTGCCGGCTGAGCTAGAGGCCAAAATCTACAGGTAGGCACTTTGCAAAATACAGCTCTGTTTTCTGTCAAAAAATGGGATGTGTCCACGTTGTCCTTTGGGGCATTTCCTGTCGCGGGCGCTAGGCCGACCCACACAAGTGAGGTATCATTTTTATCGGGAGACTTGGGGGAACGCTGGGTGGAAGGAAATTTGTGCCTCCTCTGAGATTCCAGAACTTTCTGCCACAGAAATGTTAGGAAAATGTGTTTTTTTAGCCAAATTTTGAGGTTTGCAAAGGATTCTGGGTAACAGAACCTGGTCAGAGCCCCACAAGTCACCCCATCTTGGATTCCCCTAGGTCTCTAGTTTTCAGAAATGCACAGGTTTGGTAGGTTTCCCTAGGTGCCGGCTGAGCTAGAGGCCAAAATCTACAGGTAGGCACTTTGCAAAATACAGCTCTATTTTCTGTCAAAAAATGGGATGTGTCCACGTTGTGCTTTGGGGCATTTCCTGTCGCGGGCGCTAGGCTACCCACACAAGTGAGGTATCATTTTTATCAGGAGACTTGGGGGAACGCTGGGTGGAAGGAAATTTCTGGCTCCTCTCAGATTCCAGAACTTTCTGCCACAGAAATGTGAGGAACATGTGTTTTTTAGCCACATTTTGAGGTTTGCAAAGGATTCTGGGTAACAGAACCTGGTCAGAGCCCCACAAGTCATCCCATCTTGGATTCCCCTAGGTCTCTAGTTTTAAAAAATGCAGGTCGGTTTCCCTAGGTGCCGGCTGAGCTAGAGGCCAAAATCCACAGGTAGGCACTTTGCAAAAAACACCTCTGTTTTCTTTAAAAAAATGTGATGTGTGCACGTTGCGTTTTGGGGCATTTCCTGTCGCGGGCGCTAGGCCTACCCACACAAGTGAGGTATCATTTTTATCGGGAGACTTGGGGGAACGCTGGATGGAAGGAAATTTGTGGCTCCTCTTAGATTCCAGAACTTTCTGCCACAGAAATGTTAGGAACATGTGTTTTTTTAGCCAAATTTTGAGGTTTGCAAAGGATTCTGGGTAACATAACCTGGTTAGAGCCCCACAAGTCACCCCATCTTGGGATCCCCTAGGTCTCTAGTTTTCAAAAATGCACAGGTTTGGTAGGTTTCCCTAGGTGCCGGCTGAGCTAGAGGCCAAAATCCACAGGTAGGCACTCTGCAAAAAACACCTCTGTTTTCTTTCAAAAAATGTGATGTGTGCACGTTGCGTTTTGGGGCACTTCCTGTTGCAGGCGCTAGGCTTACCCACACAAGTGAGGTATCATTTTTATCGGGAGACTTGGGGGAACGCTGGGTGGAAGGAAATTTGTGGCTCCTCTCAGATTCCAGAACTTTCTGCCACAGAAATGTGAGGAACATATGTTTTTTTAGCCACATTTTGAGGTTTGCAAAGGATTCTGGGTAACAGAACCTGGTCACAGCCCCACAAGTCACCCCATCTTGGATTCCCCTAGGTCTCTAGTTTTCAGAAATGCACACGTTTGGTAGGTTTCCCTAGGTGCCGGCTGAGCTAGAGGCCAAAATCTACAGGTAGGCACTTTGCACAATACAGCTCTGTTTTCTGTCAAAAAATGGGATGTGTGCACGTTGCGTTTTGGGGCATTTCCTGTCGCGGGCGCTAGGCCTACCCACACAAGTGAGGTATCATTTTTATCGGGAGACTTGGGGGAACGCTGGGTGGAAGGAAATTTGTGGCTCCTTTCAGATTCCAGAACTTTCTGCCACAGAAATGTGAGGAAAATGTGTTTTTTTAGCCACATTTTGAGGTTTGCAAAGGATTCTGGGTAACAGAACCTGGTCAGAGCCCCACAAGTCACCCCATCTTGGATTCCCCTAGGTCTCTAGTTTTCAGAAATGCACAGGTTTGGTAGGTTTCCCTAGGTGCCGGCTGAGCTAGAGGCCAAAATCCACAGGTAGGCACTTTTCAAAAAACAGCTCTGTTTTCTGTCAAAAAATGGGATGTGTCCACGTTGTGCTTTGGGGCATTTCCTGTTGCGGGCGCTAGGCTACCCACACAAGTGAGGTATCATTTTTATCAGGAGACTTGGGGGAACGCTGGGTGGAAAGAAATTTCTGGCTCCTCTCAGATTCCAGAACTTTCTGCCACAGAAATGTGAGGAACATGTGTTTTTTTAACCACATTTTGAGGTTTGCAAAGGATTCTGGGTAACAGAACCTGGTCAGAGCCCCACAAGTCATCCCATCTTGGATTCCCCTAGGTCTCTAGTTTTCAAAAATGCAGGTCGGTTTCCCTAGGTGCCGGCTGAGCTAGAGGCCAAAATCCACAGGTAGGCACTTTGCAAAAAACACCTCTGTTTTCTTTCAAAAAATGTGATGTGTGCACGTTGCGTTTTGGGGCATTTCCTGTCGCGGGCGCTAGGCCTACCCACACAAGTGAGGTATCATTTTTATCGGGAGACTTGGGGGAACGCTGGGTGGAAGGAAATTTGTGGCTCCTCTCAGATTCCAGAACTTTCTGCCACAGAAATGTGAGGAACATGTGGTTTTTTAGCCAAATTTTGAGGTTTGCAAAGGATTCTGGGTAACAGAACCTGGTCAGAGCCCCACAAGTCACCCCATCTTGGATTCCCCTAGGTCTCTAGTTTTCAGAAATGCACAGGTTTGGTAGGTTTCCCTAGGTGCCGGCTGAGCTAGAGGCCAAAATCTACAGGTAGGCACTTTGCAAAATACAGCTCTGTTTTCTGTCAAAAAATGGGATGTGTCCACGTTGTCCTTTGGGGCATTTCCTGTCGCGGGCGCTAGGCCGACCCACACAAGTGAGGTATCATTTTTATCGGGAGACTTGGGGGAACGCTGGGTGGAAGGAAATTTGTGCCTCCTCTCAGATTCCAGAACTTTCTGCCACAGAAATGTTAGGAAAATGTGTTTTTTTAGCCTCATTTTGAGGTTTGCAAAGGATTCTGGGTAACAGAACCTGGTCAGAGCCCCACAAGTCACCCCATCTTGGATTCCCCTAGGTCACTAGTTTTCAGATATGCACAGGTTTGGTAGGTTTCCCTAGGTGCCGGCTGAGCTAGAGGCCAAAATCTACAGGTAGGCACTTTGCAAAATACAGCTCTGTTTTCTGTCAAAAAATGGGATGTGTCCACGTTGTGCTTTGGGGCATTTCCTGTCGCGGGCGCTAGGCTACCCACACAAGTGAGGTATCATTTTTATCAGGAGACTTGGGGGAACGCTGGGTGGAAGGAAATTTCTGGCTCCTCTCAGATTCCAGAACTTTCTGCCACAGAAATGTGAGGAACATGTGTTTTTTTAGCCACACTTTGAGGTTTGCAAAGGATTCTGGGTAACAGAACCTGGTCAGAGCCCCACAAGTCATCCCATCTTGGATTCCCCTAGGTCTCTAGTTTTAAAAAATGCAGGTCAGTTTCCCTAGGTGCCGGCTGAGCTAGAGTCCAAAATCCACAGGTAGGCACTTTGCAAAAAACACCTCTGTTTTCTTTCAAAAAATGTGATGTGTGCACGTTGCGTTTTGGGGCATTTCCTGTCGCGGGCGCTAGGCCTACCCACACAAGTGAGGTATCATTTTTATCGGGAGACTTGGGGGAACGCTGGGTGGAAGGAAATTTGTGGCTCCTCTCAGATTCCAGAACTTTCTGCCACAGAAATGTGAGGAACATGTATTTTTTTAGCCAAATTTTGAGGTTTGCAAAGGATTCTGGGTAACAGAACCTGGTTAGAGCCCCACAAGTCACCCCATCTTGGATTCCCCTAGGTCTCTAGTTTTCAGAAATGCACAGGTTTGGTAGGTTTCCCTAGGTGCCGGCTGAGCTAGAGGCCAAAATCTACAGGTAGGCACTTTGCAAAAAACAGCTCTGTTTTCTGTGATGTGTCCACGTTGTGTTTTGGGGCATATCCTGTCGCGGGCGCTAGGCCTACCCACACAAGTGAGGTACCATTTTTATCGGGAGACTTGGGGGAACGCTGGGTGGAAGGAAATTTCTGGCTCCTCTCAGATTCCAGAACTTTCTGCCACAGAAATGTGAGGAACATGTGTTTTTTTAGCCAAATTTTGAGGTTTGCAAAGGATTCTGGGTAACAGAACCTGGTCAGAGCCCCACAAGTCATCCCATCTTGGATTCCCCTAGGTCTCTAGTTTTAAAAAATGCACAGGTTTGGTAGGTTTCCCTAGGTGCCGGCTGAGCTGGAGGCCTAAATCCACAGGTAGGCACTATGCAAAAAACACCTCTGTTTTCTTTCAAAAAATGTGATGTGTGCATGTTGCGTTTTGGGGCATTTCCTGTCGCGGGCGCTAGGCCTACCCACACAAGTGAGGTATCATTTTTATCGGGAGACTTGGGGGAACGATGGGTGGAAGGAAATTTGTGGCTCCTCTCAGATTCCAGAACTTTCAGCCACAGAAATGTGAGGAACATGTGTTTTTTTAGCCAAATTTTGAGGTTTGCAAAGGATTCTGGGTAACAGAACCTGGTCAGAGCCCCACAAGTCACCCCATCTTGGATTCCCCTAGGTCTCTAGTTTTCAGAAATGCACAGGTTTGGTAGGTTTCCCTAGGTGCCGGCTGAGCTAGATGCCAAAATCTACAGGTAGGCACTTTGCAAAATACAGCTCTGTTTTCTGTCAAAAAATGGGATGTGTCCACGTTGTGCTTTGGGGCATTCCCTGTCGCGGGCGCTAGGCTACCCACACAAGTGAGGTATCATTTTTATCAGGAGACTTGGGGGAACGCTGGGTGTAGGGAAATTTGTGGCTCCTCTCAGATTCCAGAACTTTCTGCCACAGAAATGTGAGGAACATGTGTTTTTTTTGCAAAATTTTGAGGTTTGCAAAGGATTCTGGGTAACAGAACCTGGTCAGAGCCCCAAAAGTCACCCCATCTTGGATTCCCCTAGGTCTCTAGTTTTAAAAAATGCACAGGTTTGGTAGGTTTCCCTAGGTGCCGGCTGAGCTAGAGGCCAAAATCCACAGGTAGGCACTTTGCAAAAAACACCTCTGTTTTCTTAAAAAAAATGTGATGTGTGCACGTTGCGTTTTGGGGCATTTCCTGTCGTGGGCGCTAGGCCTACCCACACAAGTGAGGTATCATTTTTATCGGGAGACTTGGGGGAACGCTGGATGGAAGGAAATTTGTGGCTCCTCTCAGATTCCAGAACTTTCTGCCACAGAAATGTGAGGAACATGTGGTTTTTTAGCCAAATTTTGAGGTTTGCAAAGGATTCTGGGTAACAGAACCTGGTCAGAGCCCGACAAGTCACCCCATCTTGGATTCCCCTAGGACTCTAGTTTTCAGAAATGCACAGGTTTGGTAGGTTTCCCTAGGTGCCGGCTGAGCTAGAGGCCAAAATCTACAGGTAGGCACTTTGCAAAATACAGCTCTGTTTTCTGTCAAAAAATGGGATGTGTCCACGTTGTCCTTTGGGGCATTTCCTGTCGCGGGCGCTAGGCCGACCCACACAAGTGAGGTATCATTTTTATCGGGAGACTTGGGGGAACGCTGGGTGGAAGGAAATTTGTGCCTCCTCTCAGATTCCAGAACTTTCTGCCACAGAAATGTTAGGAACATGTGTTTTTTTAGCCAAATTTTGAGGTTTGCAAAGGATTCTGGGTAACAGAACCTGGTCAGAGCCCCACAAGTCACCCCATCTTGGATTCCCCTAGGTCTCTAGTTTTCAGAAATGCACAGGTTTGGTAGGTTTCCCTAGGTGCCGGCTGAGCTAGAGGCCAAAATCTACAGGTAGGCACTTTGCAAAATACAGCTCTGTTTTCTGTCAAAAAATGGGATGTGTCCACGTTGTGCTTTGGGGCATTTCCTGTCGCGGGCGCTAGGCTACCCACACAAGTGAGGTATCATTTTTATCAGGAGACTTGGGGGAACGCTGGGTGGAAGGAAATTTCTGGCTCCTCTCAGATTCCAGAACTTTCTGCCACAGAAATGTGAGGAACATGTGTTTTTTTAGCCACATTTTGAGGTTTGCAAAGGATTCTGGGTAATAGAACCTGGTCAGAGCCCCACAAGTCATCCCATCTTGGATTCCCCTAGGTCTCTAGTTTTAAAAAATGCAGGTCGGTTTCCCTAGGTGCCGGCTGAGCTAGAGGCCAAAATCCACAGGTAGGCACTTTGCAAAAAACACCTCTGTTTTCTTTAAAAAAATGTGATGTGTGCACGTTGCGTTTTGGGGCATTTCCTGTCGCGGGCGCTAGGCCTACCCACACAAGTGAGGTATCATTTTTATCGGGAGACTTGGGGGAACGCTGGGTGGAAGGAAATTTGTGGCTCCTCTCAGATTCCAGAACTTTCTGCCACAGAAATGTGAGGAACATGTGGTTTTTTAGCCAAATTTTGAGGTTTGCAAAGGATTCTGGGTAACAGAACCTGGTCAGAGCCCCACAAGTCACCCCATCTTGGATTCCCCTAGGTCTCTAGTTTTAAGAAATGCACAGGTTTGGTAGGTTTCCCTAGGTGCCGGCTGAGCTAGAGGCCAAAATCTACAGGTAGGCACTTTGCAAAATACAGCTCTGTTTTCTGTCAAAAAATGGGATGTGTCCACGTTGTCCTTTGGGGCATTTCCTGTCGCGGGCGCTAGGCCGACCCACACAAGTGAGGTATCATTTTTATCGGGAGACTTGGGGGAACGCTGGGTGGAAGGAAATTTGTGCCTCCTCTCAGATTCCAGAACTTTCTGCCACAGAAATGTTAGGAACATGTGTTTTTTTAGCCAAATTTTGAGGTTTGCAAAGGATTCTGGGTAACAGAACCTGGTCAGAGCCCCACAAGTCACCCCATCTTGGATTCCCCTAGGTCTCTAGTTTTCAGAAATGCACAGGTTTGGTAGGTTTCCCTAGGTGCTGGCTGAGCTAGAGGCCAAAATCTACAGGTAGGCACTTTCCAAAATACAGCTCTGTTTTCTGTCAAAAAATGGGATGTGTCCACGTTGTGCTTTGGGGCATTTCCTGTCGCGGGCACTAGGCTACCCACACAAGTGAGGTATCATTTTTATCAGGAGACTTGGGGGAACGCTGGGTGGAAGGAAATTTCTGGCTCCTCTCAGATTCCAGAACTTTCTGCCACAGTAATGTGAGGAACATGTGTTTTTTTAGCCACATTTTGAGGTTTGCAAAGGATTCTGGGTAACAGAACCTGGTCAGAGCCCCACAAGTCATCCCATCTTGGATTCCCCTAGGTCTCTAGTTTTCAAAAATGCAGGTAGGTTTCCCTAGGTGCCGGCTGAGCTAGAGGCCAAAATCCACAGGTAGGCACTTTGCAAAAAACACCTCTGTTTTCTTTCAAAAAATGTGATGTGTGCACGTTGCGTTTTGGGGCATTTCCTGTCGCGGGCGCTAGGCCTACCCACACAAGTGAGGTATCATTTTTATCGGGAGACTTGGGGGAACGCTGGGTGCAAGGAAATTTGTGGCTCCTCTTAGATTCCAGAACTTTCTGCCACAGAAATGTTAGGAACATGTGTTTTTTTAGCCAAATTTTGAGGTTTGCAAAGGATTCTGGGTAACAGAACCTGGTCACAGCCCCACAAGTCACCCCATCTTGGGATCCCCTAGGTCTCTAGTTTTCAAAAATGCACAGGTTTGGTAGGTTTCCCTAGGTGCCGGCTGAGCTAGAGGCCAAAATCCACTGGTAGGCACTCTGCAAAAAACACCTCTGTTTTCTTTCAAAAAATTTGATGTGTGCACGTTGCGTTTTGGGGCATTTCCTTTCACAGGCGCTAGGCTTACCCACACAAGTGAGGTATCATTTTTATCGGGAGACTTGGGGGAACGCTGGGTGGAAGGAAATTTGTGGCTCCTCTCAGATTCCAGAACTTTCTGCCACAGAAATGTGAGGAACATATGTTTTTTTAGCCACATTTTGAGGTTTGCAAAGGATTCTGGGTAACAGAACCTGGTCACAGCCCCACAAGTCACCCCATCTTGGATTCCCCTAGGTCTCTAGTTTTCAGAAATGCACACGTTTGGTAGGTTTCCCTAGGTGCCGGCTGAGCTAGAGGCCAAAATCTACAGGTAGGCACTTTGCAAAATACAGCTCTGTTTTCTGTCAAAAAATGGGATGTGTGCACGTTGCGTTTTGGGGCATTTCCTGTCGCGGGTGCTAGGCCTACCCACACAAGTGAGGTATCATTTTTATCGGGAGACTTGGGGGAACGCTGGGTGGAAGGAAATTTGTGGCTCCTTTCAGATTCCAGAACTTTCTGCCACAGAAATGTGAGGAAAATGTGTTTTTTTAGCCACATTTTGAGGTTTGCAAAGGATTCTGGGTAACAGAACCTGGTCAGAGCCCCACAAATCATCCCATCTTGGATTCCCCTAGGTCTCTAGTTTTCAAAAATGCACAGGTTTGGTAGGTTTCCCTAGGTGCCGGCTGAGCTAGAGGCCAAAATCCACAGGTAGACACTTTGCAAAAAACACCTCTGTTTTCTTTCAAAAAATGTGATGTGTGCACGTTGTGTTTTGGGGCATTTCCTGTTGCGGGCACTAGGCCTACCCACGCAAGTGAGGTATCATTTTTATCGGGAGACTTGGGGGAACGCTGGGTGCAAGGAAATTTGTGGCTCCACTCAGATTCCAGAACTTTCTGCCACAGAAATGTGAGGAACATGTGTTTTTTTAACCAAATTTTGAGGTTTGCAAAGGATTCTGGGTAACAGAACCTGGTCAGAGCCCCACAAGTCATCCCATCTTGGATTCCCCTAGGTCTCTAGTTTTCAAAAATGCAGGTAGGTTTCCCTAGGTGCCGGCTGAGCTAGAGGCCAAAATCCACAGGTAGGCACTTTGCAAAGAACACCTCTGTTTTCTTTAAAAAAATGTGATGTGTGCACGTTGCGTTTTGGGGCATTTCCTGTCGCGGGCGCTAGGCCTACCCACACAAGTGAGGTATCATTTTTATCGGGAGACTTGGGGGAACGCTGGGTGGAAGGAAATTTGTGGCTCCTCTCAGATTCCAGAACTTTCTGCCACAGAAATGTGAGGAACATGTGTTTTTTTAGCCAAATTTTGAGGATTTGCAAAGGATTCTGGGTAACAGAACCTGGTCAGAGCCCCACAAGTCACCCCATCTTGGATTCCCCTAGGTCTCTAGTTTTAAAAAATGCACAGGTTTGGTAGGTTTCCCTAGGTGCCGGCTGAGCTAGAGGCCAAAATCCACAGGTAGGCACTTTGCAAAAAACACCTCTGTTTTCTTAAAAAAAATGTGATGTGTGCACGTTGCGTTTTGGGGCATTTCCTGTCGCGGGCGCTAGGCCTACCCACACAAGTGAGGTATCATTTTTATCGGGAGACTTGGGGGAACGCTGGATGGAAGGAAATTTGTGGCTCCTCTCAGATTCCAGAACTTTCTGCCACAGAAATGTGAGGAACATGTGGTTTTTTAGCCAAATTTTGAGGTTTGCAAAGGATTCTGGGTAACAGAGCCTGGTCAGAGCCCGACAAGTCACCCCATCTTGGATTCCCCTAGGTCTCTAGTTTTCAGAAATGCACAGGTTTGGTAGGTTTCCCTAGGTGCCGGCTGAGCTAGAGGCCAAAATCTACAGGTAGGCACTTTGCAAAATACAGCTCTGTTTTCTGTCAAAAAATGGGATGTGTCCACGTTGTCCTTTGGGGCATTTCCTGTCGAGGGCGCTAGGCCGACCCACACAAGTGAGGTATCATTTTTATCGGGAGACTTGGGGAACGCTGGGTGGAAGGAAATTTGTGCCTCCTCTCAGATTCCAGAACTTTCTGCCACAGAAATGTTAGGAACATGTGTTTTTTTAGCCAAATTTTGAGGTTTGCAAAGGAATCTGGGTAACAGAACCTGGTCAGAGCCCCACAAGTCACCCCATCTTGGATTCCCCTAGGTCTCTAGTTTTCAGAAATGCACAGGTTTGGTAGGTTTCCCTAGGTGCCGGCTGAGCTAGAGGCCAAAATCTACAGGTAGGCACTTTGCAAAATACAGCTCTGTTTTCTGTCAAAAAATGGGATGTGTCCACGTTGTGCTTTGGGGCATTTCCTGTCGCGGGCGCTAGGCTACCCACACAAGTGAGGTATCATTTTTATCAGGAGACTTGGGGGAACGCTGGGTGGAAGGACATTTCTGGCTCCTCTCAGATTCCAGAACTTTCTGCCACAGAAATGTGAGGAACATGTGTTTTTTTAGCCACATTTTGAGGTTTGCAAAGGATTCTGGGTAACAGAACCTGGTCAGAGCCCCACAAGTCATCCCATCTTGGATTCCCCTAGGTCTCTAGTTTTCAAAAATGCAGGTAGGTTTCCCTAGGTGCCGGCTGAGCTAGAGGCCAAAATCCACAGGTAGGCACTTTGCAAAAAACACCTCTGTTTTATTTCAAAAAATGTGATGTGTGCACGTTGCGTTTTGGGGCATTTCCTGTCGCGGGCGCTAGGCCTACCCACACAAGTGAGGTATCATTTTTATCGGGAGACTTGGGGGAACGCTGGGTGCAAGGAAATTTGTGGCTCCTCTTAGATTCCAGAACTTTCTGCCACAGAAATGTTAGGAACATGTGTTTTTTTAGCCAAATTTTGAGGTTTGCAAAGGATTCTGGGTAACAGAACCTGGTCACAGCCCCACAAGTCACCCCATCTTGGGATCCCCTAGGTCTCTAGTTTTCAAAAATGCACAGGTTTGGTAGGTTTCCCTAGGTGCCGGCTGAGCTAGAGGCCAAAATCCACAGGTAGGCACTCTGCAAAAAACACCTCTGTTTTCTTTCAAAAAATTTGATGTGTGCACGTTGCGTTTTGGGGCATTTCCTGTCGCAGGCGCTAGGCTTACCCACACAAGTGAGGTATCATTTTTATCGGGAGACTTGGGGGAACGCTGGGTGGAAGGAAATTTGTGGCTCCTCTCAGATTCCAGAACTTTCTGCCACAGAAATGTGAGGAACATATGTTTTTTTAGCCACATTTTGAGGTTTGCAAAGGATTCTGGGTAACAGAACCTGGTCACAGCCCCACAAGTCACCCCATCTTGGATTCCCCTAGGTCTCTAGTTTTCAGAAATGCACACGTTTGGTAGGTTTCCCTAGGTGCCGGCTGAGCTAGAGGCCAAAATCTACAGGTAGGCACTTTGCAAAATACAGCTCTGTTTTCTGTCAAAAAATGGGATGTGTGCACGTTGCGTTTTGGGGCATTTCCTGTCGCGGGCGCTAGGCCTACCCACACAAGTGAGGTATCATTTTTATCGGGAGACTTGGGGGAACGCTGGGTGGAAGGAAATTTGTGGCTCCATTCAGATTCCAGAACTTTCTGCCACAGAAATGTGAGGAAAATGTGTTTTTTTAGCCACATTTTGAGGTTTGCAAAGGATTCTGGGTAACAGAACCTGGTCAGAGCCCCACAAATCATCCCATCTTGGATTCCCCTAGGTCTCTAGTTTTCAAAAATGCACAGGTTTGGTAGGTTTCCCTAGGTGCCGGCTGAGCTAGAGGCCAAAATCCACAGGTAGGCACTTTGCAAAAAACACCTCTGTTTTCTTTCAAAAAATGTGATGTGTGCACGTTGTGTTTTGGGGCATTTCCTGTTGCGGGCACTAGGCCTACCCACGCAAGTGAGGTATCATTTTTATCGGGAGACTTGGGGGAACGCTGGGTGCAAGGAAATTTGTGGCTCCACTCAGATTCCAGAACTTTCTGCCACAGAAATGTGAGGAACATGTGTTTTTTTTAACCAAATTTTGAGGTTTGCAAAGGATTCTGGGTAACAGAACCTGGTCAGAGCCCCACAAGTCATCCCATCTTGGATTCCCCTAGGTCTCTAGTTTTCAAAAATGCAGGTAGGTTTCCCTAGGTGCCGGCTGAGCTAGAGGCCAAAATCCACAGGTAGGCACTTTGCAAAAAACACCTCTGTTTTCTTTAAAAAAATGTGATGTGTGCACGTTGCGTTTTGGGGCATTTCCTGTCGCGGGCGCTAGGCCTACCCACACAAGTGAGGTATCATTTTTATCGGGAGACTTGGGGGAACGCTGGGTGGAAGGAAATTTGTGGCTCCTCTCAGATTCCAGAACTTTCTGCCACAGAAATGTGAGGAACATGTGTTTTTTTAGCCAAATTTTGAGGATTTGCAAAGGATTCTGGGTAACAGAACCTGGTCAGAGCCCCACAAGTCACCCCATCTTGGATTCCCCTAGGTCTCTAGTTTTAAAAAATGCACAGGTTTGGTAGGTTTCCCTAGGTGCCGGCTGAGCTAGAGGCCAAAATCCACAGGTAGGCACTTTGCAAAAAACACCTCTGTTTTCTTAAAAAAAATGTGATGTGTGCACGTTGCGTTTTGGGGCATTTCCTGTCGCGGGCGCTAGGCCTACCCACACAAGTGAGGTATCATTTTTATCGGGAGACTTGGGGGAACGCTGGATGGAAGGAAATTTGTGGCTCCTCTCAGATTCCAGAACTTTCTGCCACAGAAATGTGAGGAACATGTGGTTTTTTAGCCAAATTTTGAGGTTTGCAAAGGATTCTGGGTAACAGAACCTGGTCAGAGCCCCACAAGTCACCCCATCTTGGATTCCCCTAGGTCTCTAGTTTTCAGAAATGCACAGGTTTGGTAGGTTTCCCTAGGTGCCGGCTGAGCTAGAGGCCAAAATCTACAGGTAGGCACTTTGCAAAATACAGCTCTGTTTTCTGTAAAAAAATGGGATGTGTCCACGTTGTCCTTTGGGGCATTTCCTGTCGAGGGCGCTAGGCCGACCCACACAAGTGAGGTATCATTTTTATCGGGAGACTTGGGGAACGCTGGGTGGAAGGAAATTTGTGCCTCCTCTCAGATTCCAGAACTTTCTGCCACAGAAATGTTAGGAACATGTGTTTTTTTAGCCAAATTTTGAGGTTTGCAAAGGATTCTGGGTAACAGAACCTGGTCAGAGCCCCACAAGTCACCCCATCTTGGATTCCCCTAGGTCTCTAGTTTTCAGAAATGCACACGTTTGGTAGGTTTCCCTAGGTGCCGGCTGAGCTAGAGGCCAAAATCTACAGGTAGGCACTTTGCAAAATACAGCTCTGTTTTCTGTCAAAAAATGGGATGTGTCCACGTTGTGCTTTGGGGCATTTCCTGTCGCGGGCGCTAGGCTACCCACACAAGTGAGGTATCATTTTTATCAGGAGACTTGGGGGAACGCTGGGTGGAAGGAAATTTCTGGCTCCTCTCAGATTCCAGAACTTTCTGCCACAGAAATGTGAGGAACATGTGTTTTTTTAGCCACATTTTGAGGTTTGCAAAGGATTCTGGGTAACAGAACCTGGTCAGAGCCCCACAAGTCATCCCATCTTGGATTCCCCTAGGTCTCTAGTTTTCAAAAATGCAGGTAGGTTTCCCTAGGTGCCGGCTGAGCTAGAGGCCAAAATCCACAGGTAGGCACTTTGCAAAAAACACCTCTGTTTTCTTTCAAAAAATGTGATGTGTGCACGTTGCGTTTTGGGGCATTTCCTGTCGCGGGCGCTAGGCCTACCCACACAAGTGAGGTATCATTTTTATCGGGAGACTTGGGGGAACGCTGGGTGCAAGGAAATTTGTGGCTCCTCTTAGATTCCAGAACTTTCTGCCACAGAAATGTTAGGAACATGTGTTTTTTTAGCCAAATTTTGAGGTTTGCAAAGGATTCTGGGTAACAGAACCTGGTCACAGCCCCACAAGTCACCCCATCTTGGGATCCCCTAGGTCTCTAGTTTTCAAAAATGCACAGGTTTGGTAGGTTTCCCTAGGTGCCGGCTGAGCTAGAGGCCAAAATCCACAGGTAGGCACTCTGCAAAAAACACCTCTGTTTTCTTTCAAAAAATTTGATGTGTGCACGTTGCGTTTTGGGGCATTTCCTGTCGCAGGCGCTAGGCTTACCCACACAAGTGAGGTATCATTTTTATCGGGAGACTTGGGGGAACGCTGGGTGGAAGGAAATTTGTGGCTCCTCTCAGATTCCAGAACTTTCTGCCACAGAAATGTGAGGAACATATGTTTTTTTAGCCACATTTTGAGGTTTGCAAAGGATTCTGGGTAACAGAACCTGGTCACAGCCCCACAAGTCACCCCATCTTGGATTCCCCTAGGTCTCTAGTTTTCAGAAATGCACACGTTTGGTAGGTTTCCCTAGGTGCCGGCTGAGCTAGAGGCCAAAATCTACAGGTAGGCACTTTGCAAAATACAGCTCTGTTTTCTGTCAAAAAATGGGATGTGTGCACGTTGCGTTTTGGGGCATTTCCTGTCGCGGGCGCTAGGCCTACCCACACAAGTGAGGTATCATTTTTATCGGGAGACTTGGGGGAACGCTGGGTGGAAGGAAATTTGTGGCTCCATTCAGATTCCAGAACTTTCTGCCACAGAAATGTGAGGAAAATGTGTTTTTTTAGCCACATTTTGAGGTTTGCAAAGGATTCTGGGTAACAGAACCTGGTCAGAGCCCCACAAATCATCCCATCTTGGATTCCCCTAGGTCTCTAGTTTTCAAAAATGCACAGGTTTGGTAGGTTTCCCTAGGTGCCGGCTGAGCTAGAGGCCAAAATCCACAGGTAGGCACTTTGCAAAAAACACCTCTGTTTTCTTTCAAAAAATGTGATGTGTGCACGTTGTGTTTTGGGGCATTTCCTGTTGCGGGCACTAGGCCTACCCACGCAAGTGAGGTATCATTTTTATCGGGAGACTTGGGGGAACGCTGGGTGCAAGGAAATTTGTGGCTCCACTCAGATTCCAGAACTTTCTGCCACAGAAATGTGAGGAACATGTGTTTTTTTAACCAAATTTTGAGGTTTGCAAAGGATTCTGGGTAACAGAACCTGGTCAGAGCCCCACAAGTCATCCCATCTTGGATTCCCCTAGGTCTCTAGTTTTCAAAAATGCAGGTAGGTTTCCCTAGGTGCCGGCTGAGCTAGAGGCCAAAATCCACAGGTAGGCACTTTGCAAAAAACACCTCTGTTTTCTTTAAAAAAATGTGATGTGTGCACGTTGCGTTTTGGGGCATTTCCTGTCGCGGGCGCTAGGCCTACCCACACAAGTGAGGTATCATTTTTATCGGGAGACTTGGGGGAACGCTGGGTGGAAGGAAATTTGTGGCTCCTCTCAGATTCCAGAACTTTCTGCCACAGAAATGTGAGGAACATGTGTTTTTTTAGCCAAATTTTGAGGATTTGCAAAGGATTCTGGGTAACAGAACCTGGTCAGAGCCCCACAAGTCACCCCATCTTGGATTCCCCTAGGTCTCTAGTTTTAAAAAATGCACAGGTTTGGTAGGTTTCCCTAGGTGCCGGCTGAGCTAGAGGCCAAAATCCACAGGTAGGCACTTTGCAAAAAACACCTCTGTTTTCTTAAAAAAAATGTGATGTGTGCACGTTGCGTTTTGGGGCATTTCCTGTCGCGGGCGCTAGGCCTACCCACACAAGTGAGGTATCATTTTTATCGGGAGACTTGGGGGAACGCTGGATGGAAGGAAATTTGTGGCTCCTCTCAGATTCCAGAACTTTCTGCCACAGAAATGTGAGGAACATGTGGTTTTTTAGCCAAATTTTGAGGTTTGCAAAGGATTCTGGGTAACAGAACCTGGTCAGAGCCCGACAAGTCACCCCATCTTGGATTCCCCTAGGTCTCTAGTTTTCAGAAATGCACAGGTTTGGTAGGTTTCCCTAGGTGCCGGCTGAGCTAGAGGCCAAAATCTACAGGTAGGCACTTTGCAAAATACAGCTCTGTTTTCTGTAAAAAAATGGGATGTGTCCACGTTGTCCTTTGGGGCATTTCCTGTCGAGGGCGCTAGGCCGACCCACACAAGTGAGGTATCATTTTTATCGGGAGACTTGGGGAACGCTGGGTGGAAGGAAATTAGTGCCTCCTCTCAGATTCCAGAACTTTCTGCCACAGAAATGTTAGGAACATGTGTTTTTTTAGCCAAATTTTGAGGTTTGCAAAGGATTCTGGGTAACAGAACCTGGTCAGAGCCCCACAAGTCACCCCATCTTGGATTCCCCTAGGTCTCTAGTTTTCAGAAATGCACACGTTTGGTAGGTTTCCCTAGGTGCCGGCTGAGCTAGAGGCCAAAATCTACAGGTAGGCACTTTGCAAAATACAGCTCTGTTTTCTGTCAAAAAATGGGATGTGTGCACGTTGCGTTTTGGGGCATTTCCTGTCGCGGGCGCTAGGCCTACCCACACAAGTGAGGTATCATTTTTATCGGGAGACTTGGGGGAACGCTGGGTGGAAGGAAATTTGTGGCTCCATTCAGATTCCAGAACTTTCTGCCACAGAAATGTGAGGAAAATGTGTTTTTTTAGCCACATTTTGAGGTTTGCAAAGGATTCTGGGTAACAGAACCTGGTCAGAGCCCCACAAATCATCCCATCTTGGATTCCCCTAGGTCTCTAGTTTTCAAAAATGCACAGGTTTGGTAGGTTTCCCTAGGTGCCGGCTGAGCTAGAGGCCAAAATCCACAGGTAGGCACTTTGCAAAAAACACCTCTGTTTTCTTTCAAAAAATGTGATGTGTGCACGTTGTGTTTTGGGGCATTTCCTGTTGCGGGCACTAGGCCTACCCACGCAAGTGAGGTATCATTTTTATCGGGAGACTTGGGGGAACGCTGGGTGCAAGGAAATTTGTGGCTCCACTCAGATTCCAGAACTTTCTGCCACAGAAATGTGAGGAACATGTGTTTTTTTAACCAAATTTTGAGGTTTGCAAAGGATTCTGGGTAACAGAACCTGGTCAGAGCCCCACAAGTCATCCCATCTTGGATTCCCCTAGGTCTCTAGTTTTCAAAAATGCAGGTAGGTTTCCCTAGGTGCCGGCTGAGCTAGAGGCCAAAATCCACAGGTAGGCACTTTGCAAAAAACACCTCTGTTTTCTTTAAAAAAATGTGATGTGTGCACGTTGCGTTTTGGGGCATTTCCTGTCGCGGGCGCTAGGCCTACCCACACAAGTGAGGTATCATTTTTATCGGGAGACTTGGGGGAACGCTGGGTGGAAGGAAATTTGTGGCTCCTCTCAGATTCCAGAACTTTCTGCCACAGAAATGTGAGGAACATGTGTTTTTTTAGCCAAATTTTGAGGATTTGCAAAGGATTCTGGGTAACAGAACCTGGTCAGAGCCCCACAAGTCACCCCATCTTGGATTCCCCTAGGTCTCTAGTTTTAAAAAATGCACAGGTTTGGTAGGTTTCCCTAGGTGCCGGCTGAGCTAGAGGCCAAAATCCACAGGTAGGCACTTTGCAAAAAACACCTCTGTTTTCTTAAAAAAAATGTGATGTGTGCACGTTGCGTTTTGGGGCATTTCCTGTCGCGGGCGCTAGGCCTACCCACACAAGTGAGGTATCATTTTTATCGGGAGACTTGGGGGAACGCTGGATGGAAGGAAATTTGTGGCTCCTCTCAGATTCCAGAACTTTCTGCCACAGAAATGTGAGGAATATGTGGTTTTTTAGCCAAATTTTGAGGTTTGCAAAGGATTCTGGGTAACAGAACCTGGTCAGAGCCCGACAAGTCACCCCATCTTGGATTCCCCTAGGTCTCTAGTTTTCAGAAATGCACAGGTTTGGTAGGTTTCCCTAGGTGCCGGCTGAGCTAGAGGCCAAAATCTACAGGTAGGCACTTTGCAAAATACAGCTCTGTTTTCTGTCAAAAAATGGGATATGTCCACGTTGTCCTTTGGGGCATTTCCTGTCGAGGGCGCTAGGCCGACCCACACAAGTGAGGTATCATTTTTATCGGGAGACTTGGGGAACGCTGGGTGGAAGGAAATTTGTGCCTCCTCTCAGATTCCAGAACTTTCTGCCACAGAAATGTTAGGAACATGTGTTTTTTTAGCCAAATTTTGAGGTTTGCAAAGGATTCTGGGTAACAGAACCTGGTCAGAGCCCCACAAGTCACCCCATCTTGGATTCCCCTAGGTCTCTAGTTTTCAGAAATGCACACGTTTGGTAGGTTTCCCTAGGTGCCGGCTGAGCTAGAGGCCAAAATCTACAGGTAGGCACTTTGCAAAATACAGCTCTGTTTTCTGTCAAAAAATGGGATGTGTCCACGTTGTGCTTTGGGGCATTTCCTGTCGCGGGCGCTAGGCTACCCACACAAGTGAGGTATCATTTTTATCAGGAGACTTGGGGGAACGCTGGGTGGAAGGAAATTTCTGGCTCCTCTCAGATTCCAGAACTTTCTGCCACAGAAATGTGAGGAACATGTGTTTTTTTAGCCACATTTTGAGGTTTGCAAAGGATTCTGGGTAACAGAACCTGGTCAGAGCCCCACAAGTCATCCCATCTTGGATTCCCCTAGGTCTCTAGTTTTAAAAAATGCAGGTCGGTTTCCCTAGGTGCCGGCTGAGCTAGAGGCCAAAATCCACAGGTAGGCACTTTGCAAAAAACACCTCTGTTTTCTTTCAAAAAATGTGATGTGTGCATGTTGCGTTTTGGGGCATTTCCTGTCGCGGGCGCTAGGCCTACCCACACAAGTGAGGTATCATTTTTATCGGGAGACTTGGGGGAACGCTGGGTGGAAGGAAATTTGTGGCTCCTCTCAGATTCCAGAACTTTCTGCCACAGAAATGTGAGGAACATGTGGTTTTTTAGCCAAATTTTGAGGTTTGCAAAGGATTCTGGGTAACAGAACCTGGTCAGAGCCCCACAAGTCACCCCATCTTGGATTCCCCTAGGTCTCTAGTTTTCAGAAATGCACAGGTTTGGTAGGTTTCCCTAGGTGCCGGCTGAGCTAGAGGCCAAAATCTACAGGTAGGCACTTTGCAAAATACAGCTCTGTTTTCTGTCAAAAAATGGGATGTGTCCACGTTGTCCTTTGGGGCATTTCCTGTCGCGGGCGCTAGGCCGACCCACACAAGTGAGGTATCATTTTTATCGGGAGACTTGGGGGAACGCTGGGTGGAAGGAAATTTGTGCCTCCTCTGAGATTCCAGAACTTTCTGCCACAGAAATGTTAGGAAAATGTGTTTTTTTAGCCAAATTTTGAGGTTTGCAAAGGATTCTGGGTAACAGAACCTGGTCAGAGCCCCACAAGTCACCCCATCTTGGATTCCCCTAGGTCTCTAGTTTTCAGAAATGCACAGGTTTGGTAGGTTTCCCTAGGTGCCGGCTGAGCTAGAGGCCAAAATCTACAGGTAGGCACTTTGCAAAATACAGCTCTGTTTTCTATCAAAAAATGGGATGTGTCCACGTTGTGCTTTGGGGCATTTCCTGTTGCGGGCGCTAGGCTACCCACACAAGTGAGGTATCATTTTTATCAGGAGACTTGGGGGAACGCTGGGTGGAAGGAAATTTCTGGCTCCTCTCAGATTCCAGAACTTTCTGCCACAGAAATGTGAGGAACATGTGTTTTTTTAGCCACATTTTGAGGTTTGCAAAGGAATCTGGGTAACAGAACCTGGTCAGAGCCCCACAAGTCATCCCATCTTGGATTCCCCTAGGTCTCTAGTTTTAAAAAATGCAGGTCGGTTTCCCTAGGTGCCGGCTGAGTTAGAGGCCAAAATCCACAGGTAGGCACTTTGCAAAAAACACCTCTGTTTTCTTTAAAAAAATGTGATGTGTGCACGTTGCGTTTTGGGGCATTTCCTGTCGCGGGCGCTAGGCCTACCCACACAAGTGAGGTATCATTTTTATCAGGAGACTTGGGGGAACGCTGGGTGGAGGGAAATTTGTGGCTCCTCTCAGATTCCAGAACTTTCTGCCACAGAAATGTGAGGAACATGTGTGTTTTTTGCAAAATTTTGAGGTTTGCAAAGGATTCTGGGTAACAGAACCTGGTCAGAGCCCCACAAGTCACCCCATCTTGGATTCCCCTAGGTCTCTAGTTTTCAGAAATGCACAGGTTTGGTAGGTTTCCCTAGGTGCCGGCTGAGCTAGAGGCCAAAATCTACAGGTAGGCACTTTGTAAAATACAGCTCTGTTTTCTGTCAAAAAATGGGATGTGTCCACGTTGTCCTTTGGGGCATTTCCTGTCGCGGGCGCTAGGCCGACCCACACAAGTTAGGTATCATTTTTATCGGGAGACTTGGGGGAACGCTGGGTGGAAAGAAATTTGTGCCTCCTCTCAGATTCCAGAACTTTCTGCCACAGAAATGTTAGGAACATGTGTTTTTTTAGCCAAATTTTGAGGTTTGCAAAGGATTCTGGGTAACAGAACCTGGTCAGAGCCCCACAAGTCACCCCATCTTGGATTCCCCTAGGTCTCTAGTTTTCAGAAATGCACAGGTTTGGTAGGTTTCCCTAGGTGCCGGCTGAGCTAGAGGCCAAAATCTACAGGTAGGCACATTCCAAAATACAGCTCTGTTTTCTGTCAAAAAATGGGATGTGTCCACGTTGTCCTTTGGGGCATTTCCTGTCACGGGCGCTAGGCCGAACCACACAAGTGAGGTATCATTTTTATCGGGAGACTTGGGGGAACGCTGGGTGGAAGGAAATTTGTGGCTTCTCTCAGATTCCAGAACTTTCTGCCACAGAAATGTGAGGAACATGTGTTTTTTTAGCCAAATTTTGAGGTTTGCAAAGGATTCTGGGTAACAGAACCTGGTCAGAGCCCCACAAGTCACCCCATCTTGGATTCCCCTAGGTCTCCAGTTTTCAAAAATGCACAGGTTTGGTAGTTTTCCATAGGTGCCGGCTGAGCTAGAGGCCAAAATCCACAGGTAGGCACTTTGCAAAAAACACCTCTGTTTTCTTTAAAAAAATGTGATGTGTGCACGTTGCGTTTTGGGGCATTTCCTGTCGCGGGCGCTAGGCCTACCCACACAAGTGAGGTATCATTTTTATCGGGAGACTTGGGGGAACGCTGGGTGGAAGGAAATTTGTGGCTCCTCTCAGATTCCAGAACTTTCTGCCACACAAATGTGAGGAACATGTATTTTTTTAGCCAAATTTTGAGGTTTGCAAAGGATTCTGGGTAACAGAACCTGGTTAGAGCCCCACAAGTCACCCCATCTTGGATTCCCCTAGGTCTCTAGTTTTCAGAAATGCACAGGTTTGGTAGGTTTCCCTAGGTGCCGGCTGAGCTAGAGGCCAAAATCTACAGGTAGGCACTTTGCAAAAAACAGCTCTGTTTTCTGTGATGTGTCCACGTTGTGTTTTGGGGCATATCCTGTCGCGGGCGCTAGGCCTACCCACACAAGTGAGGTACCATTTTTATCGGGAGACTTGGGGGAACGCTGGGTGGAAGGAAATTTGTGGCTCCTCTCAGATTCCAGAACTTTCTGCCACAGAAATGTGAGGAACATGTGTTTTTTAGCCAAATTTTGAGGTTTGCAAAGGATTCTGGGTAACAGAACCTGATCAGAGCCCCACAAGTCATCCCATCTTGGATTCCCCTAGGTCTCTAGTTTTCAAAAATGCACAGGTTTGGTAGGTTTCCCTAGGTGCCGGCTGAGCTAGAGGCCAAAATCCACAGGTAGGCACTTTGCAAAAAACACCTCTGTTTTCTTTCAAAAAATGTGATGTGTGCATGTTGCGTTTTGGGGCATTTCCTGTCGCGGGCGCTAGGCCTACCCACACAAGTGAGGTATCATTTTTATCGGGAGACTTGGGGGAACGATGGGTGGAAGGAAATTTGTGGCTCCTCTCAGATTCCAGAACTTTCAGCCACAGAAATGTGAGGAACATGTGTTTTTTTAGCCAAATTTTGAGGTTTGCAAAGGATTCTGGGTAACAGAACCTGGTCAGAGCCCCACAAGTCACCCCATCTTGGATTCCCCTAGGTCTCTAGTTTTCAGAAATGCACAGGTTTGGTAGGTTTCCCTAGGTGCTGGCTGAGCTAGAGGCCAAAATCTACAGGTAGGCACTTTGCAAAATACAGCTCTGTTTTCTGTCAAAAAATGGGATGTGTCCACGTTGTGCTTTGGGGCATTTCCTGTCGCGGGCGCTAGGCTACCCACACAAGTGAGGTATCATTTTTATCAGGAGACTTGGGGGAACGCTGGGTGGAAGGAAATTTCTGGCTCCTCTCAGATTCCAGAACTTTCTGCCACAGAAATGTGAGGAACATGTGTTTTTTTAGCCACATTTTGAGGTTTGCAAAGGATTCTGGGTAACAGAACCTGGTCAGAGCCCCACAAGTCATCCCATCTTGGATTCCCCTAGGTCTCTAGTTTTCAAAAATGCAGGTAGGTTTCCCTAGGTGCCGGCTGAGCTAGAGGCCAAAATCCACAGGTAGGCACTTTGCAAAAAACACCTCTGTTTTCTTTCAAAAAATGTGATGTGTGCACGTTGCGTTTTGGGGCATTTCCTGTCGCGGCCGCTAGGCCTACCCACACAAGTGAGGTATCATTTTTATCGGGAGACTTGGGGGAACGCTGGGTGGAAGGAAATTTGTGGCTCCTCTCAGATTCCAGAACTTTCTGCCACAGAAATGTGAGGAACATGTGGTTTTTTAGCCAAATTTTGAGGTTTGCAAAGGATTCTGGGTAACAGAACCTGGTCAGAGCCCCACAAGTCACCCCATCTTGGATTCCCCTAGGTCTCTAGTTTTCAGAAATGCACAGGTTTGGTAGGTTTCCCTAGGTGCCGGCTGAGCTAGAGGCCAAAATCTACAGGTAGGCACTTTGCAAAATACAGCTCTGTTTTCTGTCAAAAAATGGGATGTGTCCACGTTGTCCTTTGGGGCATTTCCTGTCGCGGGCGCTAGGCCGACCCACACAAGTGAGGTATCATTTTTATCGGGAGACTTGGGGGAACGCTGGGTGGAAGGAAATTTGTGCCTCCTCTCAGATTCCAGAACTTTCTGCCACAGAAATGTTAGGAACATGTGTTTTTTTAGCCAAATTTTGAGGTTTGCAAAGGATTCTGGGTAACAGAACCTGGTCAGAGCCCCACAAGTCACCCCATCTTGGATTCCCCTAGGTCTCTAGTTTTCAGAAATGCACAGGTTTGGTAGGTTTCCCTAGGTGCCGGCTGAGCTAGAGGCCAAAATCCACAGGTAGGCACTTTGCAAAAAACAGCTCTGTTTTCTGTCAAAAAATGGGATGTGTCCACGTTGTGCTTTGGGGCATTTCCTGTTGCGGGCGCTAGGCTACCCACACAAGTGAGGTATCATTTTTATCAGGAGACTTGGGGGAACGCTGGGTGGAAGGAAATTTCTGGCTCCTCTCAGATTCCAGAACTTTCTGCCACAGAAATGTGAGGAACATGTGTTTTTTTAGCCACATTTTGAGGTTTGCAAAGGATTCTGGGTAACAGAACCTGGTCAGAGCCCCACAAGTCATCCCATCTTGGATTCCCCTAGGTCTCTAGTTTTAAAAAATGCAGGTCGGTTTCCTTAGGTGCCGGCTGAGCTAGAGGCCAAAATCCACAGGTAGGCACTTTGCAAAAAACACCTCTGTTTTCTTTAAAAAAATGTGATGTGTGCACGTTGCGTTTTGGGGCATTTCCTGTCGCGGGCGCTAGGCCTACCCACACAAGTGAGGTATCATTTTTATCGGGAGACTTGGGGGAACGCTGGGTGGAAGGAAATTTGTGGCTCCTTTCAGATTCCAGAACTTTCTGCCACAGAAATGTGAGGAAAATGTGTTTTTTTAGCCACATTTTGAGGTTTGCAAAGGATTCTGGGTAACAGAACCTGGTCAGAGCCCCACAAATCATCCCATCTTGGATTCCCCTAGGTCTCTAGTTTTCAAAAATGCACAGGTTTGGTAGGTTTCCCTAGGTGCCGGCTGAGCTAGAGGCCAAAATCCACAGGTAGGCACTTTGCAAAAAACACCTCTGTTTTCTTTCAAAAAATGTGATGTGTGCACGTTGTGTTTTGGGGCATTTCCTGTTGCGGGCACTAGGCCTACCCACGCAAGTGAGGTATCATTTTTATCGGGAGACTTGGGGGAACGCTGGGTGCAAGGAAATTTGTGGCTCCACTCAGATTCCAGAACTTTCTGCCACAGAAATGTGAGGAACATGTGTTTTTTTAACCAAATTTTGAGGTTTGCAAAGGATTCTGGGTAACAGAACCTGGTCAGAGCCCCACAAGTCATCCCATCTTGGATTCCCCTAGGTCTCTAGTTTTCAAAAATGCAGGTAGGTTTCCCTAGGTGCCGGCTGAGCTAGAGGCCAAAATCCACAGGTAGGCACTTTGCAAAAAACACCTCTGTTTTCTTTAAAAAAATGTGATGTGTGCACGTTGCGTTTTGGGGCATTTCCTGTCGCGGGCGCTAGGCCTACCCACACAAGTGAGGTATCATTTTTATCGGGAGACTTGGGGGAACGCTGGGTGGAAGGAAATTTGTGGCTCCTCTCAGATTCCAGAACTTTCTGCCACAGAAATGTGAGGAACATGTGGTTTTTTAGCCAAATTTTGAGGTTTGCAAAGGATTCTGGGTAACAGAACCTGGTCAGAGCCCCACAAGTCACCCCATCTTGGATTCCCCTAGGTCTCTAGTTTTAAAAAATGCACAGGTTTGGTAGGTTTCCCTAGGTGCCGGCTGAGCTAGAGGCCAAAATCTACAGGTAGGCACTTTGCAAAATACAGCTCTGTTTTCTGTCAAAAAATGGGATGTGTCCACGTTGTCCTTTGGGGCATTTCCTGTCGAGGGCGCTAGGCCGACCCACACAAGTGAGGTATCATTTTTATCGGGAGACTTGGGGAACGCTGGGTGGAAGGAAATTTGTGCCTCCTCTCAGATTCCAGAACTTTCTGCCACAGAAATGTTAGGAGCATGTGTTTTTTTAGCCAAATTTTGAGGTTTGCAAAGGATTCTGGGTAACAGAACCAGGTCAGAGCCCCACAAGTCACCCCATCTTGGATTCCCCTAGGTCTCTAGTTTTCAGAAATGCACAGGTTTGGTAGGTTTCCCTAGGTGCCGGCTGAGCTAGAGGCCAAAATCTACAGGTAGGCACTTTGCAAAATACAGCTCTGTTTTCTGTCAAAAAATGGGATGTGTCCACGTTGTGCTTTGGGGCATTTCCTGTCGCGGGCGCTAGGCTACCCACACAAGTGAGGTATCATTTTTATCAGGAGACTTGGGGGAACGCTGGGTGGAAGGAAATTTCTGGCTCCTCTCAGATTCCAGAACTTTCTGCCACAGAAATGTGAGGAACATGTGTTTTTTTAGCCACATTTTGAGGTTTGCAAAGGATTCTGGGTAACAGAACCTGGTCAGAGCCCCACAAGTCATCCCATCTTGGATTCCCCTAGGTCTCTAGTTTTAAAAAATGCAGGTCGGTTTCCCTAGGTGCCGGCTGAGCTAGAGGCCAAAATCCACAGGTAGGCACTTTGCAAAAAACACCTCTGTTTTCTTTCAAAAAATGTGATGTGTGCACGTTGCGTTTTGGGGCATTTCCTGTCGCGGGCGCTAGGCCTACCCACACAAGTGAGGTATCATTTTTATCGGGAGACTTGGGGGAACGCTGGGTGGAAGGAAATTTGTGGCTTCTCTCAGATTCCAGAACTTTCTGCCACAGAAATGTGAGGAACATGTGGTTTTTTAGCCAAATTTTGAGGTTTGCAAAGGATTCTGGGTAACAGAACCTGGTCAGAGCCCCACAAGTCACCCCATCTTGGATTCCCCTAGGTCTCTAGTTTTCAGAAATGCACAGGTTTGGTAGGTTTCCCTAGGTGCCGGCTGAGCTAGAGGCCAAAATCTACAGGTAGGCACTTTGCAAAATACAGCTCTGTTTTCTGTCAAAAAATGGGATGTGTCCACGTTGTCCTTCTGGGCATTTCCTGTCGCGGGCGCTAGGCCGACCCACACAAGTGAGGTATCATTTTTATCGGGAGACTTGGGGGAACGCTGGGTGGAAGGAAATTTGTGCCTCCTCTGAGATTCCAGAACTTTCTGCCACAGAAATGTTAGGAAAATGTGTTTTTTTAGCCAAATTTTGAGGTTTGCAAAGGATTCTGGGTAACAGAACCTGGTCAGAGCCCCACAAGTCACCCCATCTTGGATTCCCCTAGGTCTCTAGTTTTCAGAAATGCACAGGTTTGGTAGGTTTCCCTAGGTGCCGGCTGAGCTAGAGGCCAAAATCTACAGGTAGGCACTTTGCAATATACAGCTCTGTTTTCTGTCAAAAAATGGGATGTGTCCACGTTGTGCTTTGGGGCATTTCCTGTCGCGGGCGCTAGGCTACCCACACAAGTGAGGTATCATTTTTATCAGGAGACTTGGGGGAACGCTGGGTGGAAGGAAATTTCTGGCTCCTCTCAGATTCCAGAACTTTCTGCCACAGAAATGTGAGGAACATGTGTTTTTTTAGCCACATTTTGAGGTTTGCAAAGGATTCTGGGTAACAGAACCTGGTCAGAGCCCCACAAGTCATCCCATCTTGGATTCCCCTAGGTCTCTAGTTTTAAAAAATGCAGGTCGGTTTCCCTAGGTGCCGGCTGAGCTAGAGGCCAAAATCCACAGGTAGGCACTTTGCAAAAAACACCTCTGTTTTCTTTAAAAAAATGTGATGTGTGCACGTTGCGTTTTGGGGCATTTCCTGTCGCGGACGCTAGGCCTACCCACACAAGTGAGGTATCATTTTTATCCGGAGACTTGGGGGAACGCTGGGTGGAAGGAAATTTGTGGCTCCTCTCAGATTCCAGAACTTTCTGCCACAGAAATGTGAGGAACATGTATTTTTTTAGCCAAATTTTGAGGTTTGCAAAGGATTCTGGGTAACAGAACCTGGTTAGAGCCCCACAAGTCACCCCATCTTGGATTCCCCTAGGTCTCTAGTTTTCAGAAATGCACAGGTTTGGTAGGTTTCCCTAGGTGCCGGCTGAGCTAGAGGCCAAAATCTACAGGTAGGCACTTTGCAAAAAACAGCTCTGTTTTCTGTGATGTGTCCACGTTGTGTTTTGGGGCATATCCTGTCGCGGGCGCTAGGCCTACCCACACAAGTGAGGTACCATTTTTATCGGGAGACTTGGGGGAACGCTGGGTGGAAGGAAATTTGTGGCTCCTCTCAGATTCCAGAACTTTCTGCCACAGAAATATGAGGAACATATGTTTTTTTAGCCACATTTTGTGGTTTGCAAAGGATTCTGGGTAACAGAACCTGGTCACAGCCCCACAAGTCACCCCATCTTGGATTCCCCTAGGTCTCTAGTTTTCAGAAATGCACACGTTTGGTAGGTTTCCCTAGGTGCCGGCTGAGCTAGAGGCCAAAATCTACAGGTAGGCACTTTGCAAAATACAGCTCTGTTTTCTGTCAAAAAATGGGATGTGTGCACGTTGCGTTTTGGGGCATTTCCTGTCGCGGGCGCTAGGCCTACCCACACAAGTGAGGTATCATTTTTATCGGGAGACTTGGGGGAACGCTGGGTGGAAGGAAATTTGAGGCTCCTTTCAGATTCCAGAACTTTCTGCCACAGAAATGTGAGGAAAATGTGTTTTTTTAGCCACATTTTGAGGTTTGCAAAGGATTCTGGGTAACAGAACCTGGTCAGAGCCCCACAAGTCACCCCATCTTGGATTCCCCTAGGTCTCTAGTTTTCAGAAATGCACAGGTTTGGTAGGTTTCCCTAGGTGCCGGCTGAGCTAGAGGCCAAAATCCACAGGTAGGCACTTTGCAAAAAACAGCTCTGTTTTCTGTCAAAAAATGGGATGTGTCCACGTTGTGCTTTGGGGCATTTCCTGTCGCGGGCGCTAGGCTACCCACACAAGTGAGGTATCATTTTTATCAGGAGACTTGGGGGAACGCTGGGTGGAAGGAAATTTCTGGCTCCTCTCAGATTCCAGAACTTTCTGCCACAGAAATGTGAGGAACATGTGTTTTTTTAGCCACATTTTGAGGTTTGCAAAGGATTCTGGGTAACAGAACCTGGTCAGAGCCCCACAAGTCATCCCATCTTGGATTCCCCTAGGTCTCTAGTTTTCAAAAATGCAGGTAGGTTTCCCTAGGTGCCGGCTGAGCTAGAGGCCAAAATCCACAGGTAGGCACTTTGCAAAAAACACCTCTGTTTTCTTTAAAAAAATGTGATGTGTGCACGTTGCGTTTTGGGGCATTTCCTGTCGCGGGCGCTAGGCCTACCCACACAAGTGAGGTATCATTTTTATCGGGAGACTTGGGGGAACGCTGGGTGGAAGGAAATTTGTGGCTCCTCTCAGATTCCAGAACTTTCTGCCACAGAAATGTGAGGAACATGTGGTTTTTTAGCCAAATTTTGAGGTTTGCAAAGGATTCTGGGTAACAGAACCTGGTCAGAGCCCCACAAGTCACCCCATCTTGGATTCCCCTAGGTCTCTAGTTTTCAGAAATGCACAGGTTTGGTAGGTTTCCCTAGGTGCCGGCTGAGCTAGAGGCCAAAATCTACAGGTAGGCACTTTGCAAAATACAGCTCTGTTTTCTGTCAAAAAATGGGATGTGTCCACGTTGTCCTTTGGGGCATTTCCTGTCGCGGGCGCTAGGCCGACCCACACAAGTGAGGTATCATTTTTATCGGGAGACTTGGGGGAACGCTGGGTGGAAGGAAATTTGTGCCTCCTCTCAGATTCCAGAACTTTCTGCCACAGAAATGTTAGGAACATGTGTTTTTTTAGCCAAATTTTGAGGTTTGCAAAGGATTCTGGGTAACAGAACCTGGTCAGAGCCCCACAAGTCACCCCATCTTGGATTCCCCTAGGTCTCTAGTTTTCAGAAATGCACAGGTTTGGTAGGTTTCCCTAGGTGCCGGCTGAGCTAGAGGCCAAAATCCACAGGTAGGCACTTTGCAAAAAACAGCTCTGTTTTCTGTCAAAAAATGGGATGTGTCCACGTTGTGCTTTGGGGCATTTCCTGTTGCGGGCGCTAGGCTACCCACACAAGTGAGGTATCATTTTTATCAGGAGACTTGGGGGAACGCTGGGTGGAAGGAAATTTCTGGCTCCTCTCAGATTCCAGAACTTTCTGCCACAGAAATGTGAGGAACATGTGTTTTTTTAGCCACATTTTGAGGTTTGCAAAGGATTCTGGGTAACAGAACCTGGTCAGAGCCCCACAAGTGATCCCATCTTGGATTCCCCTAGGTCTCTAGTTTTAAAAAATGCAGGTCGGTTTCCTTAGGTGCATGCTGAGCTAGAGGCCAAAATCCACAGGTAGGCACTTTGCAAAAAACACCTCTGTTTTCTTTCAAAAAATGTGATGTGTGCACGTTGCGTTTTGGGGCATTTCCTGTCGCGGGCGCTAGGCCTACCCACACAAGTGAGGTATCATTTTTATCGGGAGACTTGGGGGAACGCTGGGTGGAAGGAAATTTGTGGCTCCTTTCAGATTCCAGAACTTTCTGCCACAGAAATGTGAGGAAAATGTGTTTTTTTAGCCACATTTTGAGGTTTGCAAAGGATTCTGGGTAACAGAACCTGGTCAGAGCCCCACAAATCATCCCATCTTGGATTCCCCTAGGTCTCTAGTTTTCAAAAATGCACAGGTTTGGTAGGTTTCCCTAGGTGCCGGCTGAGCTAGAGGCCAAAATCCACAGGTAGGCACTTTGCAAAAAACACCTCTGTTTTCTTTCAAAAAATGTGATGTGTGCACGTTGTGTTTTGGGGCATTTCCTGTTGCGGGCACTAGGCCTACCCACGCAAGTGAGGTATCATTTTTATCGGGAGACTTGGGGGAACGCTGGGTGCAAGGAAATTTGTGGCTCCACTCAGATTCCAGAACTTTCTGCCACAGAAATGTGAGGAACATGTGTTTTTTTAACCAAATTTTGAGGTTTGCAAAGGATTCTGGGTAACAGAACCTGGTCAGAGCCCCACAAGTCATCCCATCTTGGATTCCCCTAGGTCTCTAGTTTTCAAAAATGCAGTTAGGTTTCCCTAGGTGCCGGCTGAGCTAGAGGCCAAAATCCACAGGTAGGCACTTTGCAAAAAACACCTCTGTTTTCTTTAAAAAAATGTGATGTGTGCACGTTGCGTTTTGGGGCATTTCCTGTCGCGGGCGCTAGGCCTACCCACACAAGTGAGGTATCATTTTTATCGGGAGACTTGGGGGAACGCTGGGTGGAAGGAAATTTGTGGCTCCTCTCAGATTCCAGAACTTTCTGCCACAGAAATGTGAGGAACATGTGTTTTTTTAGCCAAATTTTGAGGATTTGCAAAGGATTCTGGGTAACAGAACCTGGTCAGAGCCCCACAAGTCACCCCATCTTGGATTCCCCTAGGTCTCTAGTTTTAAAAAATGCACAGGTTTGGTAGGTTTCCCTAGGTGCCGGCTGAGCTAGAGGCCAAAATCTACAGGTAGGCACTTTGCAAAATACAGCTCTGTTTTCTGTCAAAAAATGGGATGTGTCCACGTTGTCCTTTGGGGCATTTCCTGTCGAGGGCGCTAGGCCGACCCACACAAGTGAGGTATCATTTTTATCGGGAGACTTGGGGAACGCTGGGTGGAAGGAAATTTGTGCCTCCTCTCAGATTCCAGAACTTTCTGCCACAGAAATGTTAGGAGCATGTGTTTTTTTAGCCAAATTTTGAGGTTTGCAAAGGATTCTGGGTAACAGAACCTGGTCAGAGCCCCACAAGTCACCCCATCTTGGATTCCCCTAGGTCTCTAGTTTTCAGAAATGCACAGGTTTGGTAGGTTTCCCTAGGTGCCGGCTGAGCTAGAGGCCAAAATCTACAGGTAGGCACTTTGCAAAATACAGCTCTGTTTTCTGTCAAAAAATGGGATGTGTCCACGTTGTGCTTTGGGGCATTTCCTGTCGCGGGCGCTAGGCTACCCACACAAGTGAGGTATCATTTTTATCAGGAGACTTGGGGGAACGCTGGGTGGAAGGAAATTTCTGGCTCCTCTCAGATTCCAGAACTTTCTGCCACAGAAATGTGAGGAACATGTGTTTTTTTAGCCACATTTTGAGGTTTGCAAAGGATTCTGGGTAACAGAACCTGGTCAGAGCCCCACAAGTCATCCCATCTTGGATTCCCCTAGGTCTCTAGTTTTAAAAAATGCAGGTCGGTTTCCCTAGGTGCCGGCTGAGCTAGAGGCCAAAATCCACAGGTAGGCACTTTGCAAAAAACACCTCTGTTTTCTTTCAAAAAATGTGATGTGTGCACGTTGCGTTTTGGGGCATTTCCTGTCGCGGGCGCTAGGCCTACCCACACAAGTGAGGTATCATTTTTATCGGGAGACTTGGGGGAACGCTGGGTGGAAGGAAATTTGTGGCTTCTCTCAGATTCCAGAACTTTCTGCCACAGAAATGTGAGGAACATGTGGTTTTTTAGCCAAATTTTGAGGTTTGCAAAGGATTCTGGGTAACAGAACCTGGTCAGAGCCCCACAAGTCACCCCATCTTGGATTCCCCTAGGTCTCTAGTTTTCAGAAATGCACAGGTTTGGTAGGTTTCCCTAGGTGCCGGCTGAGCTAGAGGCCAAAATCTACAGGTAGGCACTTTGCAAAATACAGCTCTGTTTTCTGTCAAAAAATGGGATGTGTCCACGTTGTCCTTCTGGGCATTTCCTGTCGCGGGCGCTAGGCCGACCCACACAAGTGAGGTATCATTTTTATCGGGAGACTTGGGGGAACGCTGGGTGGAAGGAAATTTGTGCCTCCTCTGAGATTCCAGAACTTTCTGCCACAGAAATGTTAGGAAAATGTGTTTTTTTAGCCAAATTTTGAGGTTTGCAAAGGATTCTGGGTAACAGAACATGGTCAGAGCCCCACAAGTCACCCCATCTTGGATTCCCCTAGGTCTCTAGTTTTCAGAAATGCACAGGTTTGGTAGGTTTCCCTAGGTGCCGGCTGAGCTAGAGGCCAAAATCTACAGGTAGGCACTTTGCAAAATACAGCTCTGTTTTCTGTCAAAAAATGGGATGTGTCCACGTTGTGCTTTGGGGCATTTCCTGTCGCGGGCGCTAGGCTACCCACACAAGTGAGGTATCATTTTTATCAGGAGACTTGGGGGAACGCTGGGTGGAAGGAAATTTCTGGCTCCTCTCAGATTCCAGAACTTTCTGCCACAGAAATGTGAGGAACATGTGTTTTTTTAGCCACATTTTGAGGTTTGCAAAGGATTCTGGGTAACAGAACCTGGTCAGAGCCCCACAAGTCATCCCATCTTGGATTCCCCTAGGTCTCTAGTTTTAAAAAATGCAGGTCGGTTTCCCTAGGTGCCGGCTGAGCTAGAGGCCAAAATCCACAGGTAGGCACTTTGCAAAAAACACCTCTGTTTTCTTTAAAAAAATGTGATGTGTGCACGTTGCGTTTTGGGGCATTTCCTGTCGCGGACGCTAGGCCTACCCACACAAGTGAGGTATCATTTTTATCGGGAGACTTGGGGGAACGCTGGGTGGAAGGAAATTTGTGGCTCCTCTCAGATTCCAGAACTTTCTGCCACAGAAATGTGAGGAACATGTATTTTTTTAGCCAAATTTTGAGGTTTGCAAAGGATTCTGGGTAACAGAACCTGGTTAGAGCCCCACAAGTCACCCCATCTTGGATTCCCCTAGGTCTCTAGTTTTCAGAAATGCACAGGTTTGGTAGGTTTCCCTAGGTGCCGGCTGAGCTAGAGGCCAAAATCTACAGGTAGGCACTTTGCAAAAAACAGCTCTGTTTTCTGTGATGTGTCCACGTTGTGTTTTGGGGCATATCCTGTCGCGGGCGCTAGGCCTACCCACACAAGTGAGGTACCATTTTTATCGGGAGACTTGGGAGAACGCTGGGTGGAAGGAAATTTGTGGCTCCTCTCAGATTCCAGAACTTTCTGCCACAGAAATGTGAGGAAATATGTTTTTTTAGCCACATTTTGAGGTTTGCAAAGGATTCTGGGTAACAGAACCTGGTCACAGCCCCACAAGTCACCCCATCTTGGATTCCCCTAGGTCTCTAGTTTTCAGAAATGCACACGTTTGGTAGGTTTCCCTAGGTGCCGGCTGAGCTAGAGGCCAAAATCTACAGGTAGGCACTTTGCAAAATACAGCTCTGTTTTCTGTCAAAAAATGGGATGTGTGCACGTTGCGTTTTGGGGCAT
Source organism: Pleurodeles waltl (assembly GCF_031143425.1). Taxonomy (NCBI): domain Eukaryota; kingdom Metazoa; phylum Chordata; class Amphibia; order Caudata; family Salamandridae; genus Pleurodeles; species Pleurodeles waltl. Next base: position 844,076,464 of record NC_090443.1, read on the forward strand.
TTCCTGTCGCGGGCGCTAGGCCTACCCACACAAGTGAGGTATCATTTTTATCGGGAGACTTGGGGGAACGCTGGGTGGAAGGAAATTTGTGGCTCCTTTCAGATTCCAGAACTTTCTGCCACAGAAATGTGAGGAAAATGTGTTTTTTTAGCCACATTTTGAGGTTTGCAAAGGATTCTGGGTAACAGAACCTGGTCAGAGCCCCACAAATCATCCCATCTTGGATTCCCCTAGGTCTCTAGTTTTCAAAAATGCACAGGTTTGGTAGGTTTCCCTAGGTGCCGGCTGAGCTAGAGGCCAAAATCCACAGGTAGGCACTTTGCAAAAAACACCTCTGTTTTCTTTCAAAAAATGTGATGTGTGCACGTTGTGTTTTGGGGCATTTCCTGTTGCGGGCACTAGGCCTACCCACGCAAGTGAGGTATCATTTTTATCGGGAGACTTGGGGGAACGCTGGGTGCAAGGAAATTTGTGGCTCCACTCAGATTCCAGAACTTTCTGCCACAGAAATGTGAGGAACATGTGTTTTTTTAACCAAATTTTGAGGTTTGCAAAGGATTCTGGGTAACAGAACCTGGTCAGAGCCCCACAAGTCATCCCATCTTGGATTCCCCTAGGTCTCTAGTTTTCAAAAATGCAGTTAGGTTTCCCTAGGTGCCGGCTGAGCTAGAGGCCAAAATCCACAGGTAGGCACTTTGCAAAAAACACCTCTGTTTTCTTTAAAAAAATGTGATGTGTGCACGTTGCGTTTTGGGGCATTTCCTGTCGCGGGCGCTAGGCCTACCCACACAAGTGAGGTATCATTTTTATCGGGAGACTTGGGGGAACGCTGGGTGGAAGGAAATTTGTGGCTCCTCTCAGATTCCAGAACTTTCTGCCACAGAAATGTGAGGAACATGTGTTTTTTTAGCCAAATTTTGAGGATTTGCAAAGGATTCTGGGTAACAGAACCTGGTCAGAGCCCCACAAGTCACCCCATCTTGGATTCCCCTAGGTCTCTAGTTTTAAAAAATGCACAGGTTTGGTAGGTTTCCCTAGGTGCCGGCTGAGCTAGAGGCCAAAATCTACAGGTAGGCACTTTGCAAAATACAGCTCTGTTTTCTGTCAAAAAATGGGATGTGTCCACGTTGTCCTTTGGGGCATTTCCTGTCGAGGGCGCTAGGCCGACCCACACAAGTGAGGTATCATTTTTATCGGGAGACTTGGGGAACGCTGGGTGGAAGGAAATTTGTGCCTCCTCTCAGATTCCAGAACTTTCTGCCACAGAAATGTTAGGAGCATGTGTTTTTTTAGCCAAATTTTGAGGTTTGCAAAGGATTCTGGGTAACAGAACCTGGTCAGAGCCCCACAAGTCACCCCATCTTGGATTCCCCTAGGTCTCTAGTTTTCAGAAATGCACAGGTTTGGTAGGTTTCCCTAGGTGCCGGCTGAGCTAGAGGCCAAAATCTACAGGTAGGCACTTTGCAAAATACAGCTCTGTTTTCTGTCAAAAAATGGGATGTGTCCACGTTGTGCTTTGGGGCATTTCCTGTCGCGGGCGCTAGGCTACCCACACAAGTGAGGTATCATTTTTATCAGGAGACTTGGGGGAACGCTGGGTGGAAGGAAATTTCTGGCTCCTCTCAGATTCCAGAACTTTCTGCCACAGAAATGTGAGGAACATGTGTTTTTTTAGCCACATTTTGAGGTTTGCAAAGGATTCTGGGTAACAGAACCTGGTCAGAGCCCCACAAGTCATCCCATCTTGGATTCCCCTAGGTCTCTAGTTTTAAAAAATGCAGGTCGGTTTCCCTAGGTGCCGGCTGAGCTAGAGGCCAAAATCCACAGGTAGGCACTTTGCAAAAAACACCTCTGTTTTCTTTCAAAAAATGTGATGTGTGCACGTTGCGTTTTGGGGCATTTCCTGTCGCGGGCGCTAGGCCTACCCACACAAGTGAGGTATCATTTTTATCGGGAGACTTGGGGGAACGCTGGGTGGAAGGAAATTTGTGGCTTCTCTCAGATTCCAGAACTTTCTGCCACAGAAATGTGAGGAACATGTGGTTTTTTAGCCAAATTTTGAGGTTTGCAAAGGATTCTGGGTAACAGAACCTGGTCAGAGCCCCACAAGTCACCCCATCTTGGATTCCCCTAGGTCTCTAGTTTTCAGAAATGCACAGGTTTGGTAGGTTTCCCTAGGTGCCGGCTGAGCTAGAGGCCAAAATCTACAGGTAGGCACTTTGCAAAATACAGCTCTGTTTTCTGTCAAAAAATGGGATGTGTCCACGTTGTCCTTCTGGGCATTTCCTGTCGCGGGCGCTAGGCCGACCCACACAAGTGAGGTATCATTTTTATCGGGAGACTTGGGGGAACGCTGGGTGGAAGGAAATTTGTGCCTCCTCTGAGATTCCAGAACTTTCTGCCACAGAAATGTTAGGAAAATGTGTTTTTTTAGCCAAATTTTGAGGTTTGCAAAGGATTCTGGGTAACAGAACATGGTCAGAGCCCCACAAGTCACCCCATCTTGGATTCCCCTAGGTCTCTAGTTTTCAGAAATGCACAGGTTTGGTAGGTTTCCCTAGGTGCCGGCTGAGCTAGAGGCCAAAATCTACAGGTAGGCACTTTGCAAAATACAGCTCTGTTTTCTGTCAAAAAATGGGATGTGTCCACGTTGTGCTTTGGGGCATTTCCTGTCGCGGGCGCTAGGCTACCCACACAAGTGAGGTATCATTTTTATCAGGAGACTTGGGGGAACGCTGGGTGGAAGGAAATTTCTGGCTCCTCTCAGATTCCAGAACTTTCTGCCACAGAAATGTGAGGAACATGTGTTTTTTTAGCCACATTTTGAGGTTTGCAAAGGATTCTGGGTAACAGAACCTGGTCAGAGCCCCACAAGTCATCCCATCTTGGATTCCCCTAGGTCTCTAGTTTTAAAAAATGCAGGTCGGTTTCCCTAGGTGCCGGCTGAGCTAGAGGCCAAAATCCACAGGTAGGCACTTTGCAAAAAACACCTCTGTTTTCTTTAAAAAAATGTGATGTGTGCACGTTGCGTTTTGGGGCATTTCCTGTCGCGGACGCTAGGCCTACCCACACAAGTGAGGTATCATTTTTATCGGGAGACTTGGGGGAACGCTGGGTGGAAGGAAATTTGTGGCTCCTCTCAGATTCCAGAACTTTCTGCCACAGAAATGTGAGGAACATGTATTTTTTTAGCCAAATTTTGAGGTTTGCAAAGGATTCTGGGTAACAGAACCTGGTTAGAGCCCCACAAGTCACCCCATCTTGGATTCCCCTAGGTCTCTAGTTTTCAGAAATGCACAGGTTTGGTAGGTTTCCCTAGGTGCCGGCTGAGCTAGAGGCCAAAATCTACAGGTAGGCACTTTGCAAAAAACAGCTCTGTTTTCTGTGATGTGTCCACGTTGTGTTTTGGGGCATATCCTGTCGCGGGCGCTAGGCCTACCCACACAAGTGAGGTACCATTTTTATCGGGAGACTTGGGAGAACGCTGGGTGGAAGGAAATTTGTGGCTCCTCTCAGATTCCAGAACTTTCTGCCACAGAAATGTGAGGAAATATGTTTTTTTAGCCACATTTTGAGGTTTGCAAAGGATTCTGGGTAACAGAACCTGGTCACAGCCCCACAAGTCACCCCATCTTGGATTCCCCTAGGTCTCTAGTTTTCAGAAATGCACACGTTTGGTAGGTTTCCCTAGGTGCCGGCTGAGCTAGAGGCCAAAATCTACAGGTAGGCACTTTGCAAAATACAGCTCTGTTTTCTGTCAAAAAATGGGATGTGTGCACGTTGCGTTTTGGGGCATTTCCTGTCGCGGGCGCTAGGCCTACCCACACAAGTGAGGTATCATTTTTATCGGGAGACTTGGGGGAACGCTGGGTGGAAGGAAATTTGTGGCTCCTTTCAGATTCCAGAACTTTCTGCCACAGAAATGTGAGGAAAATGTGTTTTTTTAGCCACATTTTGAGGTTTGCAAAGGATTCTGGGTAACAGAACCTGGTCAGAGCCCCACAAGTCACCCCATCTTGGATTCCCCTAGGTCTCTAGTTTTCAGAAATGCACAGGTTTGGTAGGTTTCCCTAGGTGCCGGCTGAGCTAGAGGCCAAAATCCACAGGTAGGCACTTTGCAAAAAACAGCTCTGTTTTCTGTCAAAAAATGGGATGTGTCCACGTTGTGCTTTGGGGCATTTCCTGTTGCGGGCGCTAGGCTACCCACACAAGTGAGGTATCATTTTTATCAGGAGACTTGGGGGAACGCTGGGTGGAAGGAAATTTCTGGCTCCTCTCAGATTCCAGAACTTTCTGCCACAGAAATGTGAGGAACATGTGTTTTTTTAGCCACATTTTGAGGTTTGCAAAGGATTCTGGGTAACAGAACCTGGTCAGAGCCCCACAAGTCATCCCATCTTGGATTCCCCTAGGTCTCTAGTTTTAAAAAATGCAGGTCGGTTTCCCTAGGTGCCGGCTGAGCTAGAGGCCAAAATCCACAGGTAGGCACTTTGCAAAAAACACCTCTGTTTTCTTTAAAAAAATGTGATGTGTGCACGTTGCGTTTTGGGGCATTTCCAGTCGCGGGCGCTAGGCCTACCCACACAAGTGAGGTATCATTTTTATCGGGAGACTTGGGGGAACGCTGGGTGGAAGGAAATTTGTGGCTCCTCTCAGATTCCAGAACTTTCTGCCACAGAAATGTGAGGAACATGTGGTTTTTTAGACAAATTTTGAGGTTTGCAAAGGATTCTGGGTAACAGAACCTGGTCAGAGCCCCACAAGTCACCCCATCTTGGATTCCCCTAGGTCTCTAGTTTTCAGAAATGCACAGGTTTGGTAGGTTTCCCTAGGTGCCGGCTGAGCTAGAGGCCAAAATCTACAGGTAGGCACCTTGCAAAATACAGCTCTGTTTTCTGTCAAAAAATGGGATGTGTCCACGTTGTCCTTTGGGGCATTTCCTGTCGCGGGCGCTAGGCCGACCCACACAAGTGAGGTATCATTTTTATCGGGAGACTTGGGGGAACGCTGGGTGGAAGGAAATTTGTGGCTCCTCTCAGATTAAAGAACTTTCGGCCACAGAAATGTTAGGAAAATGTGTTTTTTTAGCCAAATTTTGAGGTTTGCAAAGGATTCTGGGTAACAGAACCTGGTCAGAGCCCCACAAGTCACCCCATCTTGGATTCCCCTAGGTCTCTAGTTTTCAGATATGCACAGGTTTGGTAGGTTTCCCTAGGTGCCGGCTGAGCTAGAGGCCAAAATCTACAGGTAGGCACTTTGCAAAATACAGCTCTGTTTTCTGTCAAAAAATGGGATGTGTCCACGTTGTGCTTTGGGGCATTTCCTGTCGCGGGCGCTAGGCTACCCACACAAGTGAGGTATCATTTTTATCAGGAGACTTGGGGGAACGCTGGGTGGAAGGAAATTTCTGGCTCCTCTCAGATTCCAGAACTTTCTGCCACAGAAATGTGAGGAACATGTGTTTTTTTAGCCACATTTTGAGGTTTGCAAAGGATTCTGGGTAACAGAACCTGGTCAGAGCCCCACAAGTCATCCCATCTTGGATTCCCCTAGGTCTCTAGTTTTAAAAAATGCAGGTCGGTTTCCCTAGGTGCCGGCTGAGCTAGAGGCCAAAATCCACAGGTAGGCACTTTGCAAAAAACACCTCTGTTTTCTTTCAAAAAATGTGATGTGTGCACGTTGCGTTTTGGGGCATTTCCTGTCGCGGGCGCTAGGCCTACCCACACAAGTGAGGTATCATTTTTATCGGGAGACTTTTGGGAACGCTGGGTGGAAGGAAATTTGTGGCTCCTCTCAGATTCCAGAACTTTCTGCCACAGAAATGTGAGGAACATGTGGTTTTTTAGCCAAATTTTTAGGTTTGCAAAGGATTCTGGGTAACAGAACCTGGTCAGAGCCCCACAAGTCACCCCATCTTGGATTCCCCTAGGTCTCTAGTTTTCAGAAATGCACAGGTTTGGTAGGTTTCCCTAGGTGCCGGCTGAGCTAGAGGCCAAAATCTACAGGTAGGCACTTTGCAAAATACAGCTCTGTTTTCTGTCAAAAAATGGGATGTGTCCACGTTGTCCTTTGGGGCATTTCCTGTCGCGGGCGCTAGGCCGACCCACACAAGTGAGGTATCATTTTTATCGGGAGACTTGGGGGAACGCTGGGTGGAAGGAAATTTGTGCCTCCTCTGAGATTCCAGAACTTTCTGCCACAGAAATGTTAGGAAAATGTGTTTTTTTAGCCAAATTTTGAGGTTTGCAAAGGATTCTGGGTAACAGAACCTGGTCAGAGCCCCACAAGTCACCCCATCTTGGATTCCCCTAGGTCTCTAGTTTTCAGAAATGCACAGGTTTGGTAGGTTTCCCTAGGTGCCGGCTGAGCTAGAGGCCAAAATCTACAGGTAGGCACTTTGCAAAATACAGCTCTGTTTTCTGTCAAAAAATGGGATGTGTCCACGTTGTGCTTTGGGGCATTTCCTGTCGCGGGCGCTAGGCTACCCACACAAGTGAGGTATCATTTTTATCAGGAGACTTGGGGGAACGCTGGGTGGAAGGAAATTTCTGGCTCCTCTCAGATTCCAGAACTTTCTGCCACAGAAATGTGAGGAACATGTGTTTTTTAGCCACATTTTGAGGTTTGCAAAGGATTCTGGGTAACAGAACCTGGTCAGAGCCCCACAAGTCATCCCATCTTGGATTCCCCTAGGTCTCTAGTTTTAAAAAATGCAGGTCGGTTTCCCTAGGTGCCGGCTGAGCTAGAGGCCAAAATCCACAGGTAGGCACTTTGCAAAAAACACCTCTGTTTTCTTTAAAAAAATGTGATGTGTGCACGTTGCGTTTTGGGGCATTTCCTGTCGCGGGCGCTAGGCCTACCCACACAAGTGAGGTATCATTTTTATCGGGAGACTTGGGGGAACGCTGGATGGAAGGAAATTTGTGGCTCCTCTTAGATTCCAGAACTTTCTGCCACAGAAATGTTAGGAACATGTGTTTTTTTAGCCAAATTTTGAGGTTTGCAAAGGATTCTGGGTAACATAACCTGGTTAGAGCCCCACAAGTCACCCCATCTTGGGATCCCCTAGGTCTCTAGTTTTCAAAAATGCACAGGTTTGGTAGGTTTCCCTAGGTGCCGGCTGAGCTAGAGGCCAAAATCCACAGGTAGGCACTCTGCAAAAAACACCTCTGTTTTCTTTCAAAAAATGTGATGTGTGCACGTTGCGTTTTGGGGCATTTCCTGTTGCAGGCGCTAGGCTTACCCACACAAGTGAGGTATCATTTTTATCGGGAGACTTGGGGGAACGCTGGGTGGAAGGAAATTTGTGGCTCCTCTCAGATTCCAGAACTTTCTGCCACAGAAATGTGAGGAACATATGTTTTTTTAGCCACATTTTGAGGTTTGCAAAGGATTCTGGGTAACAGAACCTGGTCACAGCCCCACAAGTCACCCCATCTTGGATTCCCCTAGGTCTCTAGTTTTCAGAAATGCACACGTTTGGTAGGTTTCCCTAGGTGCCGGCTGAGCTAGAGGCCAAAATCTACAGGTAGGCACTTTGCACAATACAGCTCTGTTTTCTGTCAAAAAATGGGATGTGTGCACGTTGCGTTTTGGGGCATTTCCTGTCGCGGGCGCTAGGCCTACCCACACAAGTGAGGTATCATTTTTATCGGGAGACTTGGGGGAACGCTGGGTGGAAGGAAATTTGTGGCTCCTTTCAGATTCCAGAACTTTCTGCCACAGAAATGTGAGGAAAATGTGTTTTTTTAGCCACATTTTGAGGTTTGCAAAGGATTCTGGGTAACAGAACCTGGTCAGAGCCCCACAAGTCACCCCATCTTGGATTCCCCTAGGTCTCTAGTTTTCAGAAATGCACAGGTTTGGTAGGTTTCCCTAGGTGCCGGCTGAGCTAGAGGCCAAAATCCACAGGTAGGCACTTTTCAAAAAACAGCTCTGTTTTCTGTCAAAAAATGGGATGTGTCCACGTTGTGCTTTGGGGCATTTCCTGTTGCGGGCGCTAGGCTACCCACACAAGTGAGGTATCATTTTTATCAGGAGACTTGGGGGAACGCTGGGTGGAAAGAAATTTCTGGCTCCTCTCAGATTCCAGAACTTTCTGCCACAGAAATGTGAGGAACATGTGTTTTTTTAGCCACATTTTGAGGTTTGCAAAGGATTCTGGGTAACAGAACCTGGTCAGAGCCCCACAAGTCATCCCATCTTGGATTCCCCTAGGTCTCTAGTTTTCAAAAATGCAGGTCGGTTTCCCTAGGTGCCGGCTGAGCTAGAGGCCAAAATCCACAGGTAGGCACTTTGCAAAAAACACCTCTGTTTTCTTTCAAAAAATGTGATGTGTGCACGTTGCGTTTTGGGGCATTTCCTGTCGCGGGCGCTAGGCCTACCCACACAAGTGAGGTATCATTTTTATCGGGAGACTTGGAGGAACGCTGGGTGGAAGGAAATTTGTGGCTCCTCTCAGATTCCAGAACTTTCTGCCACAGAAATGTGAGGAACATGTGGTTTTTTAGCCAAATTTTGAGGTTTGCAAAGGATTCTGGGTAACAGAACCTGGTCAGAGCCCCACAAGTCACCCCATCTTGGATTCCCCTAGGTCTCTAGTTTTCAGAAATGCACAGGTTTGGTAGGTTTCCCTAGGTGCCGGCTGAGCTAGAGGCCAAAATCTACAGGTAGGCACTTTGCAAAATACAGCTCTGTTTTCTGTCAAAAAATGGGATGTGTCCACGTTGTCCTTTGGGGCATTTCCTGTCGCGGGCGCTAGGCCGACCCACACAAGTGAGGTATCATTTTTATCGGGAGACTTGGGGGAACGCTGGGTGGAAGGAAATTTGTGCCTCCTCTCAGATTCCAGAACTTTCTGCCACAGAAATGTTAGGAAAATGTGTTTTTTTAGCCACATTTTGAGGTTTGCAAAGGATTCTGGGTAACAGAACCTGGTCAGAGCCCCACAAGTCACCCCATCTTGGATTCCCCTAGGTCACTAGTTTTCAGATATGCACAGGTTTGGTAGGTTTCCCTAGGTGCCGGCTGAGCTAGAGGCCAAAATCTACAGGTAGGCACTTTGCAAAATACAGCTCTGTTTTCTGTCAAAAAATGGGATGTGTCCACGTTGTGCTTTGGGGCATTTCCTGTCGCGGGCGCTAGGCTACCCACACAAGTGAGGTATCATTTTTATCAGGAGACTTGGGGGAACGCTGGGTGGAAGGAAATTTCTGGCTCCTCTCAGATTCCAGAACTTTCTGCCACAGAAATGTGAGGAACATGTGTTTTTTTAGCCACATTTTGAGGTTTGCAAAGGATTCTGGGTAACAGAACCTGGTCAGAGCCCCACAAGTCATCCCATCTTGGATTCCCCTAGGTCTCTAGTTTTAAAAAATGCAGGTCGGTTTCCCTAGGTGCCGGCTGAGCTAGAGGCCAAAATCCACAGGTAGGCACTTTGCAAAAAACACCTCTGTTTTCTTTCAAAAAATGTGATGTGTGCACGTTGCGTTTTGGGGCATTTCCTGTCGCGGGCGCTATGCCTACCCACACAAGTGAGGTATCATTTTTATCGGGAGACTTGGGGGAACGCTGGGTGGAAGGAAATTTGTGGCTCCTCTCAGATTCCAGAACTTTCTGCCACAGAAATGTGAGGAACATGTATTTTTTTAGCCAAATTTTGAGGTTTGCAAAGGATTCTGGGTAACAGAACCTGGTTAGAGCCCCACAAGTCACCCCATCTTGGATTCCCCTAGGTCTCTAGTTTTCAGAAATGCACAGGTTTGGTAGGTTTCCCTAGGTGCCGGCTGAGCTAGAGGCCAAAATCTACAGGTAGGCACTTTGCAAAAAACAGCTCTGTTTTCTGTGATGTGTCCACGTTGTGTTTTGGGGCATATCCTGTCGCGGGCGCTAGGCCTACCCACACAAGTGAGGTACCATTTTTATCGGGAGACTTGGGGGAACGCTGGGTGGAAGGAAATTTCTGGCTCCTCTCAGATTCCAGAACTTTCTGCCACAGAAATGTGAGGAACATGTGTTTTTTTAGCCAAATTTTGAGGTTTGCAAAGGATTCTGGGTAACAGAACCTGGTCAGAGCCCCACAAGTCATCCCATCTTGGATTCCCCTAGGTCTCTAGTTTTAAAAAATGCACAGGTTTGGTAGGTTTCCCTAGGTGCCGGCTGAGCTGGAGGCCTAAATCCACAGGTAGGCACTATGCAAAAAACACCTCTGTTTTCTTTAAAAAAATGTGATGTGTGCATGTTGCGTTTTGGGGCATTTCCTGTCGCGGGCGCTAGGCCTACCCACACAAGTGAGGTATCATTTTTATCGGGAGACTTGGGGGAACGATGGGTGGAAGGAAATTTGTGGCTCCTCTCAGATTCCAGAACTTTCAGCCACAGAAATGTGAGGAACATGTGTTTTTTTTGCAAAATTTTGAGGTTTGCAAAGGATTCTGGGTAACAGAACCTGGTCAGAGCCCCAAAAGTCACCCCATCTTGGATTCCCCTAGGTCTCTAGTTTTAAAAAATGCACAGGTTTGGTAGGTTTCCCTAGGTGCCGGCTGAGCTAGAGGCCAAAATCCACAGGTAGGCACTTTGCAAAAAACACCTCTGTTTTCTTAAAAAAAATGTGATGTGTGCACGTTGCGTTTTGGGGCATTTCCTGTCGTGGGCGCTAGGCCTACCCACACAAGTGAGGTATCATTTTTATCGGGAGACTTGGGGGAACGCTGGATGGAAGGAAATTTGTGGCTCCTCTCAGATTCCAGAACTTTCTGCCACAGAAATGTGAGGAACATGTGGTTTTTTAGCCAAATTTTGAGGTTTGCAAAGGATTCTGGGTAACAGAACCTGGTCAGAGCCCGACAAGTCACCCCATCTTGGATTCCCCTAGGACTCTAGTTTTCAGAAATGCACAGGTTTGGTAGGTTTCCCTAGGTGCCGGCTGAGCTAGAGGCCAAAATCTACAGGTAGGCACTTTGCAAAATACAGCTCTGTTTTCTGTCAAAAAATGGGATGTGTCCACGTTGTCCTTTGGGGCATTTCCTGTCGCGGGCGCTAGGCCGACCCACACAAGTGAGGTATCATTTTTATCGGGAGACTTGGGGGAACGCTGGGTGGAAGGAAATTTGTGCCTCCTCTCAGATTCCAGAACTTTCTGCCACAGAAATGTTAGGAACATGTGTTTTTTTAGCCAAATTTTGAGGTTTGCAAAGGATTCTGGGTAACAGAACCTGGTCAGAGCCCCACAAGTCACCCCATCTTGGATTCCCCTAGGTCTCTAGTTTTCAGAAATGCACAGGTTTGGTAGGTTTCCCTAGGTGCCGGCTGAGCTAGAGGCCAAAATCTACAGGTAGGCACTTTGCAAAATACAGCTCTGTTTTCTGTCAAAAAATGGGATGTGTCCACGTTGTGCTTTGGGGCATTTCCTGTCGCGGGCGCTAGGCTACCCACACAAGTGAGGTATCATTTTTATCAGGAGACTTGGGGGAACGCTGGGTGGAAGGAAATTTCTGGCTCCTCTCAGATTCCAGAACTTTCTGCCACAGAAATGTGAGGAACATGTGTTTTTTTAGCCACATTTTGAGGTTTGCAAAGGATTCTGGGTAACAGAACCTGGTCAGAGCCCCACAAGTCATCCCATCTTGGATTCCCCTAGGTCTCTAGTTTTAAAAAATGCAGGTCGGTTTCCCTAGGTGCCGGCTGAGCTAGAGGCCAAAATCCACAGGTAGGCACTTTGCAAAAAACACCTCTGTTTTCTTTAAAAAAATGTGATGTGTGCACGTTGCGTTTTGGGGCATTTCCTGTCGCGGGCGCTAGGCCTACCCACACAAGTGAGGTATCATTTTTATCGGGAGACTTGGGGGAACGCTGGGTGGAAGGAAATTTGTGGCTCCTCTCAGATTCCAGAACTTTCTGCCACAGAAATGTGAGGAACATGTGGTTTTTTAGCCAAATTTTGAGGTTTGCAAAGGATTCTGGGTAACAGAACCTGGTCAGAGCCCCACAAGTCACCCCATCTTGGATTCCCCTAGGTCTCTAGTTTTCAGAAATGCACAGGTTTGGTAGGTTTCCCTAGGTGCCGGCTGAGCTAGAGGCCAAAATCTACAGGTAGGCACTTTGCAAAATACAGCTCTGTTTTCTGTCAAAAAATGGAAAGTGTCCACGTTGTCCTTTGGGGCATTTCCTGTCGCGGGCGCTAGGCCGACCCACACAAGTGAGGTATCATTTTTATCGGGAGACTTGGGGGAACGCTGGGTGGAAGGAAATTTGTGCCTCCTCTCAGATTCCAGAACTTTCTGCCACAGAAATGTTAGGAACATGTGTTTTTTTAGCCAAATTTTGAGGTTTGCAAAGGATTCTGGGTAACAGAACCTGGTCAGAGCCCCACAAGTCACCCCATCTTGGATTCCCCTAGGTCTCTAGTTTTCAGAAATGCACAGGTTTGGTAGGTTTCCCTAGGTGCTGGCTGAGCTAGAGGCCAAAATCTACAGGTAGGCACTTTCCAAAATACAGCTCTGTTTTCTGTCAAAAAATGGGATGTGTCCACGTTGTGCTTTGGGGCATTTCCTGTCGCGGGCACTAGGCTACCCACACAAGTGAGGTATCATTTTTATCAGGAGACTTGGGGGAACGCTGGGTGGAAGGAAATTTCTGGCTCCTCTCAGATTCCAGAACTTTCTGCCACAGTAATGTGAGGAACATGTGTTTTTTTAGCCACATTTTGAGGTTTGCAAAGGATTCTGGGTAACAGAACCTGGTCAGAGCCCCACAAGTCATCCCATCTTGGATTCCCCTAGGTCTCTAGTTTTCAAAAATGCAGGTAGGTTTCCCTAGGTGCCGGCTGAGCTAGAGGCCAAAATCCACAGGTAGGCACTTTGCAAAAAACACCTCTGTTTTCTTTCAAAAAATGTGATGTGTGCACGTTGCGTTTTGGGGCATTTCCTGTCGCGGGCGCTAGGCCTACCCACACAAGTGAGGTATCATTTTTATCGGGAGACTTGGGGGAACGCTGGGTGCAAGGAAATTTGTGGCTCGTCTTAGATTCCAGAACTTTCTGCCACAGAAATGTTAGGAACATGTGTTTTTTTAGCCAAATTTTGAGGTTTGCAAAGGATTCTGGGTAACAGAACCTGGTCACAGCCCCACAAGTCACCCCATCTTGGGATCCCCTAGGTCTCTAGTTTTCAAAAATGCACAGGTTTGGTAGGTTTCCCTAGGTGCCGGCTGAGCTAGAGGCCAAAATCCACTGGTAGGCACTCTGCAAAAAACACCTCTGTTTTCTTTCAAAAAATTTGATGTGTGCACGTTGCGTTTTGGGGCATTTCCTTTCACAGGCGCTAGGCTTACCCACACAAGTGAGGTATCATTTTTATCGGGAGACTTGGGGGAACACTGGGTGGAAGGAAATTTGTGGCTCCTCTCAGATTCCAGAACTTTCTGCCACAGAAATGTGAGGAACATATGTTTTTTTAGCCACATTTTGAGGTTTGCAAAGGATTCTGGGTAACAGAACCTGGTCACAGCCCCACAAGTCACCCCATCTTGGATTCCCCTAGGTCTCTAGTTTTCAGAAATGCACACGTTTGGTAGGTTTCCCTAGGTGCCGGCTGAGCTAGAGGCCAAAATCTACAGGTAGGCACTTTGCAAAATACAGCTCTGTTTTCTGTCAAAAAATGGGATGTGTGCACGTTGCGTTTTGGTGCATTTCCTGTCGCGGGCGCTAGGCCTACCCACACAAGTGAGGTATCATTTTTATCGGGAGACTTGGGGGAACGCTGGGTGGAAGGAAATTTGTGGCTCCTTTCAGATTCCAGAACTTTCTGCCACAGAAATGTGAGGAAAATGTGTTTTTTTAGCCACATTTTGAGGTTTGCAAAGGATTCTGGGTAACAGAACCTGGTCAGAGCCCCACAAATCATCCCATCTTGGATTCCCCTAGGTCTCTAGTTTTCAAAAATGCACAGGTTTGGTAGGTTTCCCTAGGTGCCGGCTGAGCTAGAGGCCAAAATCCACAGGTAGGCACTTTGCAAAAAACACCTCTGTTTTCTTTCAAAAAATGTGATGTGTGCACGTTGTGTTTTGGGGCATTTCCTGTTGCGGGCACTAGGCCTACCCACGCAAGTGAGGTATCATTTTTATCGGGAGACTTGGGGGAACGCTGGGTGCAAGGAAATTTGTGGCTCCACTCAGATTCCAGAACTTTCTGCCACAGAAATGTGAGGAACATGTGTTTTTTTAACCAAATTTTGAGGTTTGCAAAGGATTCTGGGTAACAGAACCTGGTCAGAGAACCACAAGTCATCCCATCTTGGATTCCCCTAGGTCTCTAGTTTTCAAAAATGCAGGTAGGTTTCCCTAGGTGCCGGCTGAGCTAGAGGCCAAAATCCACAGGTAGGCACTTTGCAAAAAACACCTCTGTTTTCTTTAAAAAAATGTGATGTGTGCACGTTGCGTTTTGGGGCATTTCCTGTCGCGGGCGCTAGGCCTACCCACACAAGTGAGGTATCATTTTTATCGGGAGACTTGGGGGAACGCTGGGTGGAAGGAAATTTGTGGCTCCTCTCAGATTCCAGAACTTTCTGCCACAGAAATGTGAGGAACATGTGTTTTTTTAGCCAAATTTTGAGGATTTGCAAAGGATTCTGGGTAACAGAACCTGGTCAGAGCCCCACAAGTCACCCCATCTTGGATTCCCCTAGGTCTCTAGTTTTAAAAAATGCACAGGTTTGGTAGGTTTCCCTAGGTGCCGGCTGAGCTAGAGGCCAAAATCCACAGGTAGGCACTTTGCAAAAAACACCTCTGTTTTCTTAAAAAAAATGTGATGTGTGCACGTTGCGTTTTGGGGCATTTCCTGTCGCGGGCGCTAGGCCTACCCACACAAGTGAGGTATCATTTTTATCGGGAGACTTGGGGGAACGCTGGATGGAAGGAAATTTGTGGCTCCTCTCAGATTCCAGAACTTTCTGCCACAGAAATGTGAGGAACATGTGGTTTTTTAGCCAAATTTTGAGGTTTGCAAAGGATTCTGGGTAACAGAACCTGGTCAGAGCCCGACAAGTCACCCCATCTTGGATTCCCCTAGGTCTCTAGTTTTCAGAAATGCACAGGTTTGGTAGGTTTCCCTAGGTGCCGGCTGAGCTAGAGGCCAAAATCTACAGGTAGGCACTTTGCAAAATACAGCTCTGTTTTCTGTAAAAAAATGGGATGTGTCCACGTTGTCCTTTGGGGCATTTCCTGTCGAGGGCGCTAGGCCGACCCACACAAGTGAGGTATCATTTTTATCGGGAGACTTGGGGAACGCTGGGTGGAAGGAAATTTGTGCCTCCTCTCAGATTCCAGAACTTTCTGCCACAGAAATGTTAGGAACATGTGTTTTTTTAGCCAAATTTTGAGGTTTGCAAAGGATTCTGGGTAACAGAACCTGGTCAGAGCCCCACAAGTCACCCCATCTTGGATTCCCCTAGGTCTCTAGTTTTCAGAAATGCACACGTTTGGTAGGTTTCCCTAGGTGCCGGCTGAGCTAGAGGCCAAAATCTACAGGTAGGCACTTTGCAAAATACAGCTCTGTTTTCTGTCAAAAAATGGGATGTGTCCACGTTGTGCTTTGGGGCATTTCCTGTCGCGGGCGCTAGGCTACCCACACAAGTGAGGTATCATTTTTATCAGGAGACTTGGGGGAACGCTGGGTGGAAGGAAATTTCTGGCTCCTCTCAGATTCCAGAACTTTCTGCCACAGAAATGTGAGGAACATGTGTTTTTTTAGCCACATTTTGAGGTTTGCAAAGGATTCTGGGTAACAGAACCTGGTCAGAGCCCCACAAGTCATCCCATCTTGGATTCCCCTAGGTCTCTAGTTTTCAAAAATGCAGGTAGGTTTCCCTAGGTGCCGGCTGAGCTAGAGGCCAAAATCCACAGGTAGGCACTTTGCAAAAAACACCTCTGTTTTCTTTCAAAAAATGTGATGTGTGCACGTTGCGTTTTGGGGCATTTCCTGTCGCGGGCGCTAGGCCTACCCACACAAGTGAGGTATCATTTTTATCGGGAGACTTGGGGGAACGCTGGGTGCAAGGAAATTTGTGGCTCCTCTTAGATTCCAGAACTTTCTGCCACAGAAATGTTAGGAACATGTGTTTTTTTAGCCAACTTTTGAGGTTTGCAAAGGATTCTGGGTAACAGAACCTGGTTAGAGCCCCACAAGTCACCCCATCTTGGGATCCCCTAGGTCTCTAGTTTTCAAAAATGCACAGGTTTGGTAGGTTTCTCTAGGTGCCGGCTGAGCTAGAGGCCAAAATCCACAGGTAGGCACTCTGCAAAAAACACCTCTGTTTTCTTTCAAAAAATTTGATGTGTGCACGTTGCGTTTTGGGGCATTTCCTGTCGCAGACGCTAGGCTTACCCACACAAGTGAGGTATCATTTTTATCGGGAGACTTGGGGGAACGCTGGGTGGAAGGAAATTTGTGGCTCCTCTCAGATTCCAGAACTTTCTGCCACAGAAATGTGAGGAACATATGTTTTTTTAGCCACATTTTGAGGTTTGCAAAGGATTCTGGGTAACAGAACCTGGTCACAGCCCCACAAGTCACCCCATCTTGGATTCCCCTAGGTCTCTAGTTTTCAGAAATGCACACGTTTGGTAGGTTTCCCTAGGTGCCGGCTGAGCTAGAGGCCAAAATCTACAGGTAGGCACTTTGCAAAATACAGCTCTGTTTTCTGTCAAAAAATGGGATGTGTGCACGTTGCGTTTTGGGGCATTTCCTGTCGCGGGCGCTAGGCCTACCCACACAAGTGAGGTATCATTTTTATCGGGAGACTTGGGGGAACGCTGGGTGGAAGGAAATTTGTGGCTCCATTCAGATTCCAGAACTTTCTGCCACAGAAATGTGAGGAAAATGTGTTTTTTTAGCCACATTTTGAGGTTTGCAAAGGATTCTGGGTAACAGAACCTGGTCAGAGCCCCACAAATCATCCCATCTTGGATTCCCCTAGGTCTCTAGTTTTCAAAAATGCACAGGTTTGGTAGGTTTCCCTAGGTGCCGGCTGAGCTAGAGGCCAAAATCCACAGGTAGGCACTTTGCAAAAAACACCTCTGTTTTCTTTCAAAAAATGTGATGTGTGCACGTTGTGTTTTGGGGCATTTCCTGTTGCGGGCACTAGGCCAACCCACGCAAGTGAGGTATCATTTTTATCGGGAGACTTGGGGGAACGCTGGGTGCAAGGAAATTTGTGGCTCCACTCAGATTCCAGAACTTTCTGCCACAGAAATGTGAGGAACATGTGTTTTTTTAACCAAATTTTGAGGTTTGCAAAGGATTCTGGGTAACAGAACCTGGTCAGAGCCCCACAAGTCATCCCATCTTGGATTCCCCTAGGTCTCTAGTTTTCAAAAATGCAGGTAGGTTTCCCTAGGTGCCGGCTGAGCTAGAGGCCAAAATCCACAGGTAGGCACTTTGCAAAAAACACCTCTGTTTTCTTTAAAAAAATGTGATGTGTGCACGTTGCGTTTTGGGGCATTTCCTGTCGCGGGCGCTAGGCCTACCCACACAAGTGAGGTATCATTTTTATCGGGAGACTTGGGGGAACGCTGGGTGGAAGGAAATTTGTGGCTCCTCTCGGATTCCAGAACTTTCTGCCACAGAAATGTGAGGAACATGTGTTTTTTTAGCCAAATTTTGAGGATTTGCAAAGGATTCTGGGTAACAGAACCTGGTCAGAGCCCCACAAGTCACCCCATCTTGGATTCCCCTAGGTCTCTAGTTTTAAAAAATGCACAGGTTTGGTAGGTTTCCCTAGGTGCCGGCTGAGCTAGAGGCCAAAATCCACAGGTAGGCACTTTGCAAAAAACACCTCTGTTTTCTTAAAAAAAATGTGATGTGTGCACGTTGCGTTTTGGGGCATTTTCTGTCGCGGGCGCTAGGCCTACCCACACAAGTGAGGTATCATTTTTATCGGGAGACTTGGGGGAACGCTGGATGGAAGGAAATTTGTGGCTCCTCTCAGATTCCAGAACTTTCTGCCACAGAAATGTGAGGAACATGTGGTTTTTTAGCCAAATTTTGAGGTTTGCAAAGGATTCTGGGTAACAGAACCTGGTCAGAGCCCGACAAGTCACCCCATCTTGGATTCCCCTAGGTCTCTAGTTTTCAGAAATGCACAGGTTTGGTAGGTTTCCCTAGGTGCCGGCTGAGCTAGAGGCCAAAATCTACAGGTAGGCACTTTGCAAAATACAGCTCTGTTTTCTGTCAAAAAATGGGATGTGTCCACGTTGTCCTTTGGGGCATTTCCTGTCGAGGGCGCTAGGCCGACCCACACAAGTGAGGTATCATTTTTATCGGGAGACTTGGGGAACGCTGGGTGGAAGGAAATTTGTGCCTCCTCTCAGATTCCAGAACTTTCTGCCACAGAAATGTTAGGAACATGTGTTTTTTTAGCCAAATTTTGAGGTTTGCAAAGGATTCTGGGTAACAGAACCTGGTCAGAGCCCCACAAGTCACCCCATCTTGGATTCCCCTAGGTCTCTAGTTTTCAGAAATGCACACGTTTGGTAGGTTTCCCTAGGTGCCGGCTGAGCTAGAGGCCAAAATCTACAGGTAGGCACTTTGCAAAATACAGCTCTGTTTTCTGTCAAAAAATGGGATGTGTCCACGTTGTGCTTTGGGGCATTTCCTGTCGCGGGCGCTAGGCTACCCACACAAGTGAGGTATCATTTTTATCAGGAGACTTGGGGGAACGCTGGGTGGAAGGAAATTTCTGGCTCCTCTCAGATTCCAGAACTTTCTGCCACAGAAATGTGAGGAACATGTGTTTTTTTAGCCACATTTTGAGGTTTGCAAAGGATTCTGGGTAACAGAACCTGGTCAGAGACCCACAAGTCATCCCATCTTGGATTCCCCTAGGTCTCTATTTTTAAAAAATGCAGGTCGGTTTCCCTAGGTGCCGGCTGAGCTAGAGGCCAAAATCCACAGGTAGGCACTTTGCAAAAAACACCTCTGTTTTCTTTCAAAAAATGTGATGTGTGCACGTTGCGTTTTGGGGCATTTCCTGTCGCGGGCGCTAGGCCTACCCACACAAGTGAGGTATCATTTTTATCGGGAGACTTGGGGGAACGCTGGGTGGAAGGAAATTTGTGGCTCCTCTCAGATTCCAGAACTTTCTGCCACAGAAATGTGAGGAACATGTGGTTTTTTAGCCAAATTTTGAGGTTTGCAAAGGATTCTGGGTAACAGAACCTGGTCAGAGCCCCACAAGTCACCCCATCTTGGATTCCCCTAGGTCTCTAGTTTTCAGAAATGCACAGGTTTGGTAGGTTTCCCTAGGTGCCGGCTGAGCTAGAGGCCAAAATCTACAGGTAGGCACTTTGCAAAATACAGCTCTGTTTTCTGTCAAAAAATGGGATGTGTCCACGTTGTCCTTTGGGGCATTTCCTGTCGCGGGCGCTAGGCCGACCCACACAAGTGAGGTATCATTTTTATCGGGAGACTTGGGGGAACGCTGGGTGGAAGGAAATTTGTGCCTCCTCTGAGATTCCAGAACTTTCTGCCACAGAAATGTTAGGAAAATGTGTTTTTTTAGCCAAATTTTGAGGTTTGCAAAGGATTCTGGGTAACAGAACCTGGTCAGAGCCCCACAAGTCACCCCATCTTGGATTCCCCTAGGTCTCTAGTTTTCAGAAATGCACAGGTTTGGTAGGTTTCCCTAGGTGCCGGCTGAGCTAGAGGCCAAAATCTACAGGTAGGCACTTTGCAAAATACAGCTCTGTTTTCTGTCAAAAAATGGGATGTGTCCACGTTGTGCTTTGGGGCATTTCCTGTTGCGGGCGCTAGGCTACCCACACAAGTGAGGTATCATTTTTATCAGGAGACTTGGGGGAACGCTGGGTGGAAGGAAATTTCTGGCTCCTCTCAGATTCCAGAACTTTCTGCCACAGAAATGTGAGGAACATGTGTTTTTTTAGCCACATTTTGAGGTTTGCAAAGGAATCTGGGTAACAGAACCTGGTCAGAGCCCCACAAGTCATCCCATCTTGGATTCCCCTAGGTCTCTAGTTTTAAAAAATGCAGGTCGGTTTCCCTAGGTGCCGGCTGAGTTAGAGGCCAAAATCCACAGGTAGGCACTTTGCAAAAAACACCTCTGTTTTCTTTAAAAAAATGTGATGTGTGCACGTTGCGTTTTGGGGCATTTCCTGTCGCGGGCGCTAGGCCTACCCACACAAGTGAGGTATCATTTTTATCAGGAGACTTGGGGGAACGCTGGGTGGAGGGAAATTTGTGGCTCCTCTCAGATTCCAGAACTTTCTGCCACAGAAATGTGAGGAACATGTGTGTTTTTTGCAAAATTTTGAGGTTTGCAAAGGATTCTGGGTAACAGAACCTGGTCAGAGCCCCACAAGTCACCCCATCTTGGATTCCCCTAGGTCTCTAGTTTTCAGAAATGCACAGGTTTGGTAGGTTTCCCTAGGTGCCGGCTGAGCTAGAGGCCAAAATCTACAGGTAGGCACTTTGTAAAATACAGCTCTGTTTTCTGTCAAAAAATGGGATGTGTCCACGTTGTCCTTTGGGGCATTTCCTGTCGCGGGCGCTAGGCCGACCCACACAAGTTAGGTATCATTTTTATCGGGAGACTTGGGGGAACGCTGGGTGGAAAGAAATTTGTGCCTCCTCTCAGATTCCAGAACTTTCTGCCACAGAAATGTTAGGAACATGTGTTTTTTTAGCCAAATTTTGAGGTTTGCAAAGGATTCTGGGTAACAGAACCTGGTCAGAGCCCCACAAGTCACCCCATCTTGGATTCCCCTAGGTCTCTAGTTTTCAGAAATGCACAGGTTTGGTAGGTTTCCCTAGGTGCCGGCTGAGCTAGAGGCCAAAATCTACAGGTAGGCACATTCTAAAATACAGCTCTGTTTTCTGTCAAAAAATGGGATGTGTCCACGTTGTCCTTTGGGGCATTTCCTGTCGCGGGCGCTAGGCCGAACCACACAAGTGAGGTATCATTTTTATCGGGAGACTTGGGGGAACGCTGGGTGGAAGGAAATTTGCGGGTTCTCTCAGATTCCAGAACTTTCTGCCACAGAAATGTGAGGAACATGTGGTTTTTTAGCCAAATTTTGAGGTTTGCAAAGGATTCTGGGTAACAGAACCTGGTCAGAGCCCCACAAGTCACCCCATCTTGGATTCCCCTAGGTCTCCAGTTTTCAAAAATGCACAGGTTTGGTAGTTTTCCATAGGTGCCGGCTGAGCTAGAGGCCAAAATCCACAGGTAGGCACTTTGCAAAAAACACCTCTGTTTTCTTAAAAAAAATGTGATGTGTGCACGTTGCGTTTTGGGGCATTTCCTGTCGCGGGCGCTAGGCCTACCCACACAAGTGAGGTATCATTTTTATCGGGAGACTTGGGGGAACGCTGGATGGAAGGAAATTTGTGGCTCCTCTCAGATTCCAGAACTTTCTGCCACAGAAATGTGAGGAACATGTGGTTTTTTAGCCAAATTTTGAGGTTTGCAAAGGATTCTGGGTAACAGAACCTGGTCAGAGCCCGACAAGTCACCCCATCTTGGATTCCCCTAGGTCTCTAGTTTTCAGAAATGCACAGGTTTGGTAGGTTTCCCTAGGTGCCGGCTGAGCTAGAGGCCAAAATCTACAGGTAGGCACTTTGCAAAATACAGCTCTGTTTTCTGTAAAAAAATGGGATGTGTCCACGTTGTCCTTTGGGGCATTTCCTGTCGAGGGCGCTAGGCCGACCCACACAAGTGAGGTATCATTTTTATCGGGAGACTTGGGGAACGCTGGGTGGAAGGAAATTTGTGCCTCCTCTCAGATTCCAGAACTTTCTGCCACAGAAATGTTAGGAACATGTGTTTTTTTAGCCAAATTTTGAGGTTTGCAAAGGATTCTGGGTAACAGAACCTGGTCAGAGCCCCACAAGTCACCCCATCTTGGATTCCCCTAGGTCTCTAGTTTTCAGAAATGCACACGTTTGGTAGGTTTCCCTAGGTGCCGGCTGAGCTAGAGGCCAAAATCTACAGGTAGGCACTTTGCAAAATACAGCTCTGTTTTCTGTCAAAAAATGGGATGTGTCCACGTTGTGCTTTGGGGCATTTCCTGTCGCGGGCGCTAGGCTACCCACACAAGTGAGGTATCATTTTTATCAGGAGACTTGGGGGAACGCTGGGTGGAAGGAAATTTCTGGCTCCTCTCAGATTCCAGAACTTTCTGCCACAGAAATGTGAGGAACATGTGTTTTTTTAGCCACATTTTGAGGTTTGCAAAGGATTCTGGGTAACAGAACCTGGTCAGAGCCCCACAAGTCATCCCATCTTGGATTCCCCTAGGTCTCTAGTTTTCAAAAATGCAGGTAGGTTTCCCTAGGTGCCGGCTGAGCTAGAGGCCAAAATCCACAGGTAGGCACTTTGCAAAAAACACCTCTGTTTTCTTTCAAAAAATGTGATGTGTGCACGTTGCGTTTTGGGGCATTTCCTGTCGCGGGCGCTAGGCCTACCCACACAAGTGAGGTATCATTTTTATCGGGAGACTTGGGGGAACGCTGGGTGCAAGGAAATTTGTGGCTCCTCTTAGATTCCAGAACTTTCTGCCACAGAAATGTTAGGAACATGTGTTTTTTTAGCCAAATTTTGAGGTTTGCAAAGGATTCTGGGTAACAGAACCTGGTCACAGCCCCACAAGTCACCCCATCTTGGGATCCCCTAGGTCTCTAGTTTTCAAAAATGCACAGGTTTGGTAGGTTTCCCTAGGTGCCGGCTGAGCTAGAGGCCAAAATCCACAGGTAGGCACTCTGCAAAAAACACCTCTGTTTTCTTTCAAAAAATTTGATGTGTGCACGTTGCGTTTTGGGGCATTTCCTGTCGAAGGCGCTAGGCTTACCCACACAAGTGAGGTATCATTTTTATCGGGAGACTTGGGGGAACGCTGGGTGGAAGGAAATTTGTGGCTCCTCTCAGATTCCAGAACTTTCTGCCACAGAAATGTGAGGAACATATGTTTTTTTAGCCACATTTTGAGGTTTGCAAAGGATTCTGGGTAACAGAACCTGGTCACAGCCCCACAAGTCACCCCATCTTGGATTCCCCTAGGTCTCTAGTTTTCAGAAATGCACACGTTTGGTAGGTTTCCCTAGGTGCCGGCTGAGCTAGAGGCCAAAATCTACAGGTAGGCACTTTGCAAAATACAGCTCTGTTTTCTGTCAAAAAATGGGATGTGTGCACGTTGCGTTTTGGGGCATTTCCTGTCGCGGGCGCTAGGCCTACCCACACAAGTGAGGTATCATTTTTATCGGGAGACTTGGGGGAACGCTGGGTGGAAGGAAATTTGTGGCTCCATTCAGATTCCAGAACTTTCTGCCACAGAAATGTGAGGAAAATGTGTTTTTTTAGCCACATTTTGAGGTTTGCAAAGGATTCTGGGTAACAGAACCTGGTCAGAGCCCCACAAATCATCCCATCTTGGATTCCCCTAGGTCTCTAGTTTTCAAAAATGCACAGGTTTGGTAGGTTTCCCTAGGTGCCGGCTGAGCTAGAGGCCAAAATCCACAGGTAGGCACTTTGCAAAAAACACCTCTGTTTTCTTTCAAAAAATGTGATGTGTGCACGTTGTGTTTTGGGGCATTTCCTGTTGCGGGCACTAGGCCAACCCACGCAAGTGAGGTATCATTTTTATCGGGAGACTTGGGGGAACGCTGGGTGCAAGGAAATTTGTGGCTCCACTCAGATTCCAGAACTTTCTGCCACAGAAATGTGAGGAACATGTGTTTTTTTAACCAAATTTTGAGGTTTGCAAAGGATTCTGGGTAACAGAACCTGGTCAGAGCCCCACAAGTCATCCCATCTTGGATTCCCCTAGGTCTCTAGTTTTCAAAAATGCAGGTAGGTTTCCCTAGGTGCCGGCTGAGCTAGAGGCCAAAATCCACAGGTAGGCACTTTGCAAAAAACACCTCTGTTTTCTTTAAAAAAATGTGATGTGTGCACGTTGCGTTTTGGGGCATTTCCTGTCGCGGGCGCTAGGCCTACCCACACAAGTGAGGTATCATTTTTATCGGGAGACTTGGGGGAACGCTGGGTGGAAGGAAATTTGTGGCTCCTCTCAGATTCCAGAACTTTCTGCCACAGAAATGTGAGGAACATGTGTTTTTTTAGCCAAATTTTGAGGATTTGCAAAGGATTCTGGGTAACAGAACCTGGTCAGAGCCCCACAAGTCACCCCATCTTGGATTCCCCTAGGTCTCTAGTTTTAAAAAATGCACAGGTTTGGTAGGTTTCCCTAGGTGCCGGCTGAGCTAGAGGCCAAAATCCACAGGTAGGCACTTTGCAAAAAACACCTCTGTTTTCATTAAAAAAATGTGATGTGTGCACGTTGCGTTTTGGGGCATTTTCTGTCGCGGGCGCTAGGCCTACCCACACAAGTGAGGTATCATTTTTATCGGGAGACTTGGGGGAACGCTGGATGGAAGGAAATTTGTGGCTCCTCTCAGATTCCAGAACTTTCTGCCACAGAAATGTGAGGAACATGTGGTTTTTTAGCCAAATTTTGAGGTTTGCAAAGGATTCTGGGTAACAGAACCTGGTCAGAGCCCGACAAGTCACCCCATCTTGGATTCCCCTAGGTCTCTAGTTTTCAGAAATGCACAGGTTTGGTAGGTTTCCCTAGGTGCCGGCTGAGCTAGAGGCCAAAATCTACAGGTAGGCACTTTGCAAAATACAGCTCTGTTTTCTGTCAAAAAATGGGATGTGTCCACGTTGTCCTTTGGGGCATTTCCTGTCGAGGGCGCTAGGCCGACCCACACAAGTGAGGTATCATTTTTATCGGGAGACTTGGGGAACGCTGGGTGGAAGGAAATTTGTGCCTCCTCTCAGATTCCAGAACTTTCTGCCACAGAAATGTTAGGAACATGTGTTTTTTTAGCCAAATTTTGAGGTTTGCAAAGGATTCTGGGTAACAGAACCTGGTCAGAGCCCCACAAGTCACCCCATCTTGGATTCCCCTAGGTCTCTAGTTTTCAGAAATGCACACGTTTGGTAGGTTTCCCTAGGTGCCGGCTGAGCTAGAGGCCAAAATCTACAGGTAGGCACTTTGCAAAATACAGCTCTGTTTTCTGTCAAAAAATGGGATGTGTCCACGTTGTGCTTTGGGGCATTTCCTGTCGCGGGCGCTAGGCTACCCACACAAGTGAGGTATCATTTTTATCAGGAGACTTGGGGGAACGCTGGGTGGAAGGAAATTTCTGGCTCCTCTCAGATTCCAGAACTTTCTGCCACAGAAATGTGAGGAACATGTGTTTTTTTTAGCCACATTTTGAGGTTTGCAAAGGATTCTGGGTAACAGAACCTGGTCAGAGCCCCACAAGTCATCCCATCTTGGATTCCCCTAGGTCTCTAGTTTTAAAAAATGCAGGTCGGTTTCCCTAGGTGCCGGCTGAGCTAGAGGCCAAAATCCACAGGTAGGCACTTTGCAAAAAACACCTCTGTTTTCTTTCAAAAAATGTGATGTGTGCACATTGCGTTTTGGGGCATTTCCTGTCGCGGGCGCTAGGCCTACCCACACAAGTGAGGTATCATTTTTATCGGGAGACTTGGGGGAACGCTGGGTGGAAGGAAATTTGTGGCTCCTCTCAGATTCCAGAACTTTCTGCCACAGAAATGTGAGGAACATGTGGTTTTTTAGCCAAATTTTGAGGTTTGCAAAGGATTCTGGGTAACAGAACCTGGTCAGAGCCCCACAAGTCACCCCATCTTGGATTCCCCTAGGTCTCTAGTTTTCAGAAATGCACAGGTTTGGTAGGTTTCCCTAGGTGCCGGCTGAGCTAGAGGCCAAAATCTACAGGTAGGCACTTTGCAAAATACAGCTCTGTTTTCTGTCAAAAAATGGGATGTGTCCACGTTGTCCTTTGGGGCATTTTCTGTCGCGGGCGCTAGGCCGACCCACACAAGTGAGGTATCATTTTTATCGGGAGACTTGGGGGAACGCTGGGTGGAAGGAAATTTGTGCCTCCTCTGAGATTCCAGAACTTTCTGCCACAGAAATGTTAGGAAAATGTGTTTTTTTAGCCAAATTTTGAGGTTTGCAAAGGATTCTGGGTAACAGAACCTGGTCAGAGCCCCACAAGTCACCCCATCTTGGATTCCCCTAGGTCTCTAGTTTTCAGAAATGCACAGGTTTGGTAGGTTTCCCTAGGTGCCGGCTGAGCTAGAGGCCAAAATCTACAGGTAGGCACTTTGCAAAATACAGCTCTGTTTTCTGTCAAAAAATGGGATGTGTCCACGTTGTGCTTTGGGGCATTTCCTGTTGCGGGCGCTAGGCTACCCACACAAGTGAGGTATCATTTTTATCAGGAGACTTGGGGGAACGCTGGGTGGAAGGAAATTTCTGGCTCCTCTCAGATTCCAGAACTTTCTGCCACAGAAATGTGAGGAACATGTGTTTTTTTAGCCACATTTTGAGGTTTGCAAAGGAATCTGGGTAACAGAACCTGGTCAGAGCCCCACAAGTCATCCCATCTTGGATTCCCCTAGGTCTCTAGTTTTAAAAAATGCAGGTCGGTTTCCCTAGGTGCCGGCTGAGCTAGAGGCCAAAATCCACAGGTAGGCACTTTGCAAAAAACACCTCTGTTTTCTTTAAAAAAATGTGATGTGTGCACGTTGCGTTTTGGGGCATTTCCTGTCGCGGGCGCTAGGCCTACCCACACAAGTGAGGTATCATTTTTATCAGGAGACTTGGGGGAACGCTGGGTGGAGGGAAATTTGTGGCTCCTCTCAGATTCCAGAACTTGCTGCCACAGAAATGTGAGGAACATGTGTTTTTTGCAAAATTTTGAGGTTTGCAAAGGATTCTGGGTAACAGAACCTGGTCAGAGCCCCACAAGTCATCCCATCTTGGATTCCCCTAGGTCTCTAGTTTTCAAAAATGCAGGTAGGTTTCCCTAGGTGCCGGCTGAGCTAGAGGCCAAAATCCACAGGTAGGCACTTTGCAAAAAACACCTCTGTTTTCTTTAAAAAAATGTGATGTGTGCACGTTGCGTTTTGGGGCATTTCCTGTCGCGGGCGCTAGGCCTACCCACACAAGTGAGGTATCATTTTTATCGGGAGACTTGGGGGAACGCTGGGTGGAAGGAAATTTGTGGCTCCTCTCAGATTCCAGAACTTTCTGCCACAGAAATGTGAGGAACATGTGTTTTTTTAGCCAAATTTTGAGGATTTGCAAAGGATTCTGGGTAACAGAACCTGGTCAGAGCCCCACAAGTCACCCCATCTTGGATTCCCCTAGGTCTCTAGTTTTAAAAAATGCACAGGTTTGGTAGGTTTCCCTAGGTGCCGGCTGAGCTAGAGGCCAAAATCCACAGGTAGGCACTTTGCAAAAAACACCTCTGTTTTCTTAAAAAAAATGTGATGTGTGCACGTTGCGTTTTGGGGCATTTTCTGTCGCGGGCGCTAGGCCTACCCACACAAGTGAGGTATCATTTTTATCGGGAGACTTGGGGGAACGCTGGATGGAAGGAAATTTGTGGCTCCTCTCAGATTCCAGAACTTTCTGCCACAGAAATGTGAGGAACATGTGGTTTTTTAGCCAAATTTTGAGGTTTGCAAAGGATTCTGGGTAACAGAACCTGGTCAGAGCCCGACAAGTCACCCCATCTTGGATTCCCCTAGGTCTCTAGTTTTCAGAAATGCACAGGTTTGGTAGGTTTCCCTAGGTGCCGGCTGAGCTAGAGGCCAAAATCTACAGGTAGGCACTTTGCAAAATACAGCTCTGTTTTCTGTCAAAAAATGGGATGTGTCCACGTTGTCCTTTGGGGCATTTCCTGTCGAGGGCGCTAGGCCGACCCACACAAGTGAGGTATCATTTTTATCGGGAGACTTGGGGAACGCTGGGTGGAAGGAAATTTGTGCCTCCTCTCAGATTCCAGAACTTTCTGCCACAGAAATGTTAGGAACATGTGTTTTTTTAGCCAAATTTTGAGGTTTGCAAAGGATTCTGGGTAACAGAACCTGGTCAGAGCCCCACAAGTCACCCCATCTTGGATTCCCCTAGGTCCCTAGTTTTCAGAAATGCACACGTTTGGTAGGTTTCCCTAGGTGCCGGCTGAGCTAGAGGCCAAAATCTACAGGTAGGCACTTTGCAAAATACAGCTCTGTTTTCTGTCAAAAAATGGGATGTGTCCACGTTGTGCTTTGGGGCATTTCCTGTCGCGGGCGCTAGGCTACCCACACAAGTGAGGTATCATTTTTATCAGGAGACTTGGGGGAACGCTGGGTGGAAGGAAATTTCTGGCTCCTCTCAGATTCCAGAACTTTCTGCCACAGAAATGTGAGGAACATGTGTTTTTTTAGCCACATTTTGAGGTTTGCAAAGGATTCTGGGTAACAGAACCTGGTCAGAGCCCCACAAGTCATCCCATCTTGGATTCCCCTAGGTCTCTAGTTTTAAAAAATGCAGGTCGGTTTCCCTAGGTGCCGGCTGAGCTAGAGGCCAAAATCCACAGGTAGGCACTTTGCAAAAAACACCTCTGTTTTCTTTCAAAAAATGTGATGTGTGCACGTTGCGTTTTGGGGCATTTCCTGTCGCGGGCGCTAGGCCTACCCACACAAGTGAGGTATCATTTTTATCGGGAGACTTGGGGGAACGCTGGGTGGAAGGAAATTTGTGGCTCCTCTCAGATTCCAGAACTTTCTGCCACAGAAATGTGAGGAACATGTGGTTTTTTAGCCAAATTTTGAGGTTTGCAAAGGATTCTGGGTAACAGAACCTGGTCAGAGCCCCACAAGTCACCCCATCTTGGATTCCCCTAGGTCTCTAGTTTTCAGAAATGCACAGGTTTGGTAGGTTTCCCTAGGTGCCGGCTGAGCTAGAGGCCAAAATCTACAGGTAGGCACTTTGCAAAATACAGCTCTGTTTTCTGTCAAAAAATGGGATGTGTCCACGTTGTCCTTTGGGGCATTTCCTGTCGCGGGCACTAGGCCGACCCACACAAGTGAGGTATCATTTTTATCGGGAGACTTGGGGGAACGCTGGGTGGAAGGAAATTTGTGCCTCCTCTGAGATTCCAGAACTTTCTGCCACAGAAATGTTAGGAAAATGTGTTTTTTTAGCCAAATTTTGAGGTTTGCAAAGGATTCTGGGTAACAGAACCTGGTCAGAGCCCCACAAGTCACCCCATCTTGGATTCCCCTAGGTCTCTAGTTTTCAGAAATGCACAGGTTTGGTAGGTTTCCCTAGGTGCCGGCTGAGCTAGAGGCCAAAATCTACAGGTAGGCACTTTGCAAAATACAGCTCTGTTTTCTGTCAAAAAATGGGATGTGTCCACGTTGTGCTTTGGGGCATTTCCTGTTGCGGGCGCTAGGCTACCCACACAAGTGAGGTATCATTTTTATCAGGAGACTTGGGGGAACGCTGGGTGGAAGGAAATTTCTGGCTCCTCTCAGATTCCAGAACTTTCTGCGACAGAAATGTGAGGAACATGTGTTTTTTTAGCCACATTTTGAGGTTTGCAAAGGAATCTGGGTAACAGAACCTGGTCAGAGCCCCACAAGTCATCCCATCTTGGATTCCCCTAGGTCTCTAGTTTTAAAAAATGCAGGTCGGTTTCTCTAGGTGCCGGCTGAGTTAGAGGCCAAAATCCACAGGTAGGCACTTTGCAAAAAACACCTCTGTTTTCTTTAAAAAAATGTGATGTGTGCACGTTGCGTTTTGGGGCATTTCCTGTCGCGGGCGCTAGGCCTACCCACACAAGTGAGGTATCATTTTTATCAGGAGACTTGGGGGAACGCTGGGTGGAGGGAAATTTGTGGCTCCTCTCAGATTCCAGAACTTTCTGCCACAGAAATGTGAGGAACATGTGTGTTTTTTGCAAAATTTTGAGGTTTGCAAAGGATTCTGGGTAACAGAACCTGGTCAGAGCCCCACAAGTCACCCCATCTTGGATTCCCCTAGGTCTCTAGTTTTCAGAAATGCACAGGTTTGGTAGGTTTCCCTAGGTGCCGGCTGAGCTAGAGGCCAAAATCTACAGGTAGGCACTTTGTAAAATACAGCTCTGTTTTCTGTCAAAAAATGGGATGTGTCCACGTTGTCCTTTGGGGCATTTCCTGTCGCGGGCGCTAGGCCGACCCACACAAGTTAGGTATCATTTTTATCGGGAGACTTGGGGGAACGCTGGGTGGAAAGAAATTTGTGCCTCCTCTCAGATTCCAGAACTTTCTGCCACAGAAATGTTAGGAACATGTGTTTTTTTAGCCAAATTTTGAGGTTTGCAAAGGATTCTGGGTAACAGAACCTGGTCAGAGCCCCACAAGTCACCCCATCTTGGATTCCCCTAGGTCTCCAGTTTTCAAAAATGCACAGGTTTGGTAGTTTTCCATAGGTGCCGGCTGAGCTAGAGGCCAAAATCCACAGGTAGGCACTTTGCAAAAAACACCTCTGTTTTCTTAAAAAAAATGTGATGTGTGCACGTTGCGTTTTGGGGCATTTCCTGTCGCGGGCGCTAGGCCTACCCACACAAGTGAGGTATCATTTTTATCGGGAGACTTGGGGGAACGCTGGATGGAAGGAAATTTGTGGCTCCTCTCAGATTCCAGAACTTTCTGCCACAGAAATGTGAGGAACATGTGGTTTTTTAGCCAAATTTTGAGGTTTGCAAAGGATTCTGGGTAACAGAACCTGGTCAGAGCCCGACAAGTCACCCCATCTTGGATTCCCCTAGGTCTCTAGTTTTCAGAAATGCACAGGTTTGGTAGGTTTCCCTAGGTGCTGGCTGAGCTAGAGGCCAAAATCTACAGGTAGGCACTTTGCAAAATACAGCTCTGTTTTCTGTAAAAAAATGGGATGTGTCCACGTTGTCCTTTGGGGCATTTCCTGTCGAGGGCGCTAGGCCGACCCACACAAGTGAGGTATCATTTTTATCGGGAGACTTGGGGAACGCTGGGTGGAAGGAAATTTGTGCCTCCTCTCAGATTCCAGAACTTTCTGCCACAGAAATGTTAGGAACATGTGTTTTTTTAGCCAAATTTTGAGGTTTGCAAAGGATTCTGGGTAACAGAACCTGGTCAGAGCCCCACAAGTCACCCCATCTTGGATTCCCCTAGGTCTCTAGTTTTCAGAAATGCACACGTTTGGTAGGTTTCCCTAGGTGCCGGCTGAGCTAGAGGCCAAAATCTACAGGTAGGCACTTTGCAAAATACAGCTCTGTTTTCTGTCAAAAAATGGGATGTGTCCACGTTGTGCTTTGGGGCATTTCCTGTCGCTGGCGCTAGGCTACCCACACAAGTGAGGTATCATTTTTATCAGGAGACTTGGGGGAACGCTGGGTGGAAGGAAATTTCTGGCTCCTCTCAGATTCCAGAACTTTCTGCCACAGAAATGTGAGGAACATGTGTTTTTTTAGCCACATTTTGAGGTTTGCAAAGGATTCTGGGTAACAGAACCTGGTCAGAGCCCCACAAGTCATCCCATCTTGGATTCCCCTAGGTCTCTAGTTTTCAAAAATGCAGGTAGGTTTCCCTAGGTGCCGGCTGAGCTAGAGGCCAAAATCCACAGGTAGGCACTTTGCAAAAAACACCTCTGTTTTCTTTCAAAAAATGTGATGTGTGCACGTTGCGTTTTGGGGCATTTCCTGTCGCGGGCGCTAGGCCTACCCACACAAGTGAGGTATCATTTTTATCGGGAGACTTGGGGGAACGCTGGGTGCAAGGACATTTGTGGCTCCTCTTAGATTCCAGAACTTTCTGCCACAGAAATGTTAGGAACATGTGTTTTTTTAGCCAAATTTTGAGGTTTGCAAAGGATTCTGGGTAACAGAACCTGGTCACAGCCCCACAAGTCACCCCATCTTGGGATCCCCTAGGTCTCTAGTTTTCAAAAATGCACAGGTTTGGTAGGTTTCCCTAGGTGCCGGCTGAGCTAGAGGCCAAAATCCACAGGTAGGCACTCTGCAAAAAACACCTCTGTTTTCTTTCAAAAAATTTGATGTGTGCACGTTGCGTTTTGGGGCATTTCCTGTCGCAGGCGCTAGGCTTACCCACACAAGTGAGGTATCATTTTTATCGGGAGACTTGGGGGAACGCTGGGTGGAAGGAAATTTGTGGCTCCTCTCAGATTCCAGAACTTTCTGCCACAGAAATGTGAGGAACATATGTTTTTTTAGCCACATTTTGAGGTTTGCAAAGGATTCTGGGTAACAGAACCTGGTCACAGCCCCACAAGTCACCCCATCTTGGATTCCCCTAGGTCTCTAGTTTTCAGAAATGCACACGTTTGGTAGGTTTCCCTAGGTGCCGGCTGAGCTAGAGGCCAAAATCTACAGGTAGGCACTTTGCAAAATACAGCTCTGTTTTCTGTCAAAAAATGGGATGTGTGCACGTTGCGTTTTGGGGCATTTCCTGTCGCGGGCGCTAGGCCTACCCACACAAGTGAGGTATCATTTTTATCGGGAGACTTAAGGGAACGCTGGGTGGAAGGAAATTTGTGGCTCCATTCAGATTCCAGAACTTTCTGCCACAGAAATGTGAGGAAAATGTGTTTTTTTAGCCACATTTTGAGGTTTGCAAAGGATTCTGGGTAACAGAACCTGGTCAGAGCCCCACAAATCATCCCATCTTGGATTCCCCTAGGTCTCTAGTTTTCAAAAATGCACAGGTTTGGTAGGTTTCCCTAGGTGCCGGCTGAGCTAGAGGCCAAAATCCACAGGTAGGCACTTTGCAAAAAACACCTCTGTTTTCTTTCAAAAAATGTGATGTGTGCACGTTGTGTTTTGGGGCATTTCCTGTTGCGGGCACTAGGCCAACCCACGCAAGTGAGGTATCATTTTTATCGGGAGACTTGGGGGAACGCTGGGTGCAAGGAAATTTGTGGCTCCACTCAGATTCCAGAACTTTCTGCCACAGAAATGTGAGGAACATGTGTTTTTTTAACCAAATTTTGAGGTTTGCAAAGGATTCTGGGTAACAGAACCTGGTCAGAGCCCCACAAGTCATCCCATCTTGGATTCCCCTAGGTCTCTAGTTTTCAAAAATGCAGGTAGGTTTCCCTAGGTGCCGGCTGAGCTAGAGGCCAAAATCCACAGGTAGGCACTTTGCAAAAAACACCTCTGTTTTCTTTAAAAAAACGTGATGTGTGCACGTTGCGTTTTGGGGCATTTCCTGTCGCGGGCGCTAGGTCTACCCACACAAGTGAGGTATCATTTTTATCGGGAGACTTGGGGGAACGCTGGGTGGAAGGAAATTTGTGGCTCCTCTCAGATTCCAGAACTTTCTGCCACAGAAATGTGAGGAACATGTTTTTTTTTTTTAGCCAAATTTTGAGGATTTGCAAAGGATTCTGGGTAACAGAACCTGGTCAGAGCCCCACAAGTCACCCCATCTTGGATTCCCCTAGGTCTCTAGTTTTAAAAAATGCACAGGTTTGGTAGGTTTCCCTAGGTGCCGGCTGAGCTAGAGGCCAAAATCCACAGGTAGGCACTTTGCAAAAAACACCTCTGTTTTCTTAAAAAAAATGTGATGTGTGCACGTTGCGTTTTGGGGCATTTTCTGTCGCGGGCGCTAGGCCTACCCACACAAGTGAGGTATCATTTTTATCGGGAGACTTGGGGGAACGCTGGATGGAAGGAAATTTGTGGCTCCTCTCAGATTCCAGAACTTTCTGCCACAGAAATGTGAGGAACATGTGGTTTTTTAACCAAATTTTGAGGTTTGCAAAGGATTCTGGGTAACAGAACCTGGTCAGAGCCCGACAAGTCACCCCATCTTGGATTCCCCTAGGTCTCTAGTTTTCAGAAATGCACAGGTTTGGTAGGTTTCCCTAGGTGCCGGCTGAGCTAGAGGCCAAAATCTACAGGTAGGCACTTTGCAAAATACAGCTCTGTTTTCTGTCAAAAAATGGGATGTGTCCACGTTGTCCTTTGGGGCATTTCCTGTCGAGGGCGCTAGGCCGACCCACACAAGTGAGGTATCATTTTTATCGGGAGACTTGGGGAACGCTGGGTGGAAGGAAATTTGTGCCTCCTCTCAGATTCCAGAACTTTCTGCCACAGAAATGTTAGGAACATGTGTTTTTTTAGCCAAATTTTGAGGTTTGCAAAGGATTCTGGGTAACAGAACCTGGTCAGAGCCCCACAAGTCACCCCATCTTGGATTCCCCTAGGTCTCTAGTTTTCAGAAATGCACACGTTTGGTAGGTTTCCCTAGGTGCCGGCTGAGCTAGAGGCCAAAATCTACAGGTAGGCACTTTGCAAAATACAGCTCTGTTTTCTGTCAAAAAATGGGATGTGTCCACGTTGTGCTTTGGGGCATTTCCTGTCGCGGGCGCTAGGCTACCCACACAAGTGAGGTATCATTTTTATCAGGAGACTTGGGGGAACGCTGGGTGGAAGGAAATTTCTGGCTCCTCTCAGATTCCAGAACTTTCTGCCACAGAAATGTGAGGAACATGTGTTTTTTTAGCCACATTTTGAGGTTTGCAAAGGATTCTGGGTAACAGAACCTGGTCAGAGCCCCACAAGTCATCCCATCTTGGATTCCGCTAGGTCTCTAGTTTTAAAAAATGCAGGTCGGTTTCCCTAGGTGCCGGCTGAGCTAGAGGCCAAAATCCACAGGTAGGCACTTTGCAAAAAACACCTCTGTTTTCTTTCAAAAAATGTGATGTGTGCACGCTGCGTTTTGGGGCATTTCCTGTCGCGGGCGCTAGGCCTACCCACACAAGTGAGGTATCATTTTTATCGGGAGACTTGGGGGAACGCTGGGTGGAAGGAAATTTGTGGCTTCTCTCAGATTCCAGAACTTTCTGCCACAGAAATGTGAGGAACATGTGGTTTTTTAGCCAAATTTTGAGGTTTGCAAAGGATTCTGGGTAACAGAACCTGGTCAGAGCCCCACAAGTCACCCCATCTTGGATTCCCCTAGGTCTCTAGTTTTCAGAAATGCACAGATTTGGTAGGTTTCCCTAGGTGCCGGCTGAGCTAGAGGCCAAAATCTACAGGTAGGCACTTTGCAAAATACAGCTCTGTTTTCTGTCAAAAAATGGGATGTGTCCACGTTGTCCTTTGGGGCATTTCCTGTCGCGGGCGCTAGGCCGACCCACACAAGTGAGGTATCATTTTTATCGGGAGACTTGGGGGAACGCTGGGTGGAAGGAAATTTGTGCCTCCTCTGAGATTCCAGAACTTTCTGCCACAGAAATGTTAGGAAAATGTGTTTTTTTAGCCAAATTTTGAGGTTTGCAAAGGATTCTGGGTAACAGAACCTGGTCAGAGCCCCACAAGTCACTCCATCTTGGATTCCCCTAGGTCTCTAGTTTTCAGAAATGCACAGGTTTGGTAGGTTTCCCTAGGTGCCGGCTGAGCTAGAGGCCAAAATCTACAGGTAGGCACTTTGCAAAATACAGCTCTGTTTTCTGTCAAAAAATGGGATGTGTCCACGTTGTGCTTTGGGGCATTTCCTGTTGCGGGCGCTAGGCTACCCACACAAGTGAGGTATCATTTTTATCAGGAGACTTGGGGGAACGCTGGGTGGAAGGAAATTTCTGGCTCCTCTCAGATTCCAGAACTTTCTGCCACAGAAATGTGAGGAACATGTGTTTTTTTAGCCACATTTTGAGGTTTGCAAAGGAATCTGGGTAACAGAACCTGATCAGAGCCCCACAAGTCATCCCATCTTGGATTCCCCTAGGTCTCTAGTTTTAAAAAATGCAGGTCGGTTTCCCTAGGTGCCGGCTGAGTTAGAGGCCAAAATCCACAGGTAGGCACTTTGCAAAAAACACCTCTGTTTTCTTTAAAAAAATGTGATGTGTGCACGTTGCGTTTTGGGGCATTTCCTGTCGCGGGCGCTAGGCCTACCCACACAAGTGAGGTATCATTTTTATCAGGAGACTTGGGGGAACGCTGGGTGGAGGGAAATTTGTGGCTCCTCTCAGATTCCAGAACTTTCTGCCACAGAAATGTGAGGAACATGTGTGTTTTTTGCAAAATTTTGAGGTTTGCAAAGGATTCTGGGTAACAGAACCTGGTCAGAGCCCCACAAGTCACCCCATCTTGGATTCCCCTAGGTCTCTAGTTTTCAGAAATGCACAGGTTTGGTAGGTTTCCCTAGGTGCCGGCTGAGCTAGAGGCCAAAATCTACAGGTAGGCACTTTGTAAAATACAGCTCTGTTTTCTGTCAAAAAATGGGATGTGTCCACGTTGTCCTTTGGGGCATTTCCTGTCGCGGGCGCTAGGCCGACCCACACAAGTTAGGTATCATTTTTATCGGGAGACTTGGGGGAACGCTGGGTGGAAAGAAATTTGTGCCTCCTCTCAGATTCCAGAACTTTCTGCCACAGAAATGTTAGGAACATGTGTTTTTTTAGCCAAATTTTGAGGTTTGCAAAGGATTCTGGGTAACAGAACCTGGTCAGAGCCCCACAAGTCACCCCATCTTGGATTCCCCTAGGTCTCTAGTTTTCAGAAATGCACAGGTTTGGTAGGTTTCCCTAGGTGCCGGCTGAGCTAGAGGCCAAAATCTACAGGTAGGCACATTCCAAAATACAGCTCTGTTTTCTGTCAAAAAATGGGATGTGTCCACGTTGTCCTTTGGGGCATTTCCTGTCGCGGGCGCTAGGCCGAACCACACAAGTGAGGTATCATTTTTATCGGGAGACTTGGGGGAACGCTGGGTGGAAGGAAATTTGTGGCTTCTCTCAGATTCCAGAACTTTCTGCCACAGAAATGTGAGGAACATGTGTTTTTTTAGCCAAATTTTGAGGTTTGCAAAGGATTCTGGGTAACAGAACCTGGTCAGAGCCCCACAAGTCACCCCATCTTGGATTCCCCTAGGTCTCCAGTTTTCAAAAATGCACAGGTTTGGTAGTTTTCCATAGGTGCCGGCTGAGCTAGAGGCCAAAATCCACAGGTAGGCACTTTGCAAAAAACACCTCTGTTTTCTTTAAAAAAATGTGATGTGTGCACGTTGCGTTTTGGGGCATTTCCTGTCGCGGGCGCTAGGCCTACCCACACAAGTGAGGTATCATTTTTATCGGGAGACTTGGGGGAACGCTGGGTGGAAGGAAATTTGTGGCTCCTCTCAGATTCCAGAACTTTCTGCCACACAAATGTGAGGAACATGTATTTTTTTAGCCAAATTTTGAGGTTTGCAAAGGATTCTGGGTAACAGAACCTGGTTAGAGCCCCACAAGTCACCCCATCTTGGATTCCCCTAGGTCTCTAGTTTTCAGAAATGCACAGGTTTGGTAGGTTTCCCTAGGTGCCGGCTGAGCTAGAGGCCAAAATCTACAGGTAGGCACTTTGCAAAAAACAGCTCTGTTTTCTGTGATGTGTCCACGTTGTGTTTTGGGGCATATCCTGTCGCGGGCGCTAGGCCTACCCACACAAGTGAGGTACCATTTTTATCGGGAGACTTGGGGGAACGCTGGGTGGAAGGAAATTTGTGGCTCCTCTCAGATTCCAGAACTTTCTGCCACAGAAATGTGAGGAACATGTGTTTTTTAGCCAAATTTTGAGGTTTGCAAAGGATTCTGGGTAACAGAACCTGGTCAGAGCCCCACAAGTCATCCCATCTTGGATTCCCCTAGGTCTCTAGTTTTCAAAAATGCACAGGTTTGGTAGGTTTCCCTAGGTGCCGGCTGAGCTAGAGGCCAAAATCCATAGGTAGGCACTTTGCAAAAAACACCTCTGTTTTCTTTCAAAAAATGTGATGTGTGCATGTTGCGTTTTGGGGCATTTCCTGTCGCGGGCGCTAGGCCTACCCACACAAGTGAGGTATCATTTTTATCGGGAGACTTGGGGGAACGATGGGTGGAAGGAAATTTGTGGCTCCTCTCAGATTCCAGAACTTTCAGCCACAGAAATGTGAGGAACATGTGTTTTTTTAGCCAAATTTTGAGGTTTGCAAAGGATTCTGGGTAACAGAACCTGGTCAGAGCCCCACAAGTCACCCCATCTTGGATTCCCCTAGGTCTCTAGTTTTCAGAAATGCACAGGTTTGGTAGGTTTCCCTAGGTGCTGGCTGAGCTAGAGGCCAAAATCTACAGGTAGGCACTTTGCAAAATACAGCTCTGTTTTCTGTCAAAAAATGGGATGTGTCCACGTTGTGCTTTGGGGCATTTCCTGTCGCGGGCGCTAGGCTACCCACACAAGTGAGGTATCATTTTTATCAGGAGACTTGGGGGAACGCTGGGTGGAAGGAAATTTCTGGCTCCTCTCAGATTCCAGAACTTTCTGCCACAGAAATGTGAGGAACATGTGTTTTTTTAGCCACATTTTGAGGTTTGCAAAGGATTCTGGGTAACAGAACCTGGTCAGAGCCCCACAAGTCATCCCATCTTGGATTCCCCTAGGTCTCTAGTTTTAAAAAATGCAGGTAGGTTTCCCTAGGTGCCGGCTGAGCTAGAGGCCAAAATCCACAGGTAGGCACTTTGCAAAAAACACCTCTGTTTTCTTTCAAAAAATGTGATGTGTGCACGTTGCGTTTTGGGGCATTTCCTGTCGCGGCCGCTAGGCCTACCCACACAAGTGAGGTATCATTTTTATCGGGAGACTTGGGGGAACGCTGGGTGCAAGGAAATTTGTGGCTCCTCTTAGATTCCAGAACTTTCTGCCACAGAAATGTTAGGAACATGTGTTTTTTTAGCCAAATTTTGAGGTTTGCAAAGGATTCTGGGTAACAGAACCTGGTCAGAGCCCCACAAGTCACCCCATCTTGGATTCCCCTAGGTCTCTAGTTTTCAGAAATGCACAGGTTTGGTAGGTTTCCCTAGGTGCCGGATGAGCTAGAGGCCAAAATCTACAGGTAGGCACTTTGCAAAATACAGCTCTGTTTTCTGTCAAAAAATGGGATGTGTCCACGTTGTGCTTTGGGGCATTTCCTGTCACGGGCGCTAGGCTACCCACACAAGTGAGGTATCATTTTTATCAGGAGACTTGGGGGAACGCTGGGTGGAAGGAAATTTCTGGCTCCTCTCAGATTCCAGAACTTTCTGCCACAGAAATGTGAGGAACATGTGTTTTTTTAGCCACATTTTGAGGTTTGCAAAGGATTCTGGGTAACAGAACCTGGTCAGAGCCCCACAAGTCATCCCATCTTGGATTCCCCTAGGTCTCTAGTTTTAAAAAATGCAGGTCGGTTTCCCTAGGTGCCGGCTGAGCTAGAGGCCAAAATCCACAGGTAGGCACTTTGCAAAAAACACCTCTGTTTTCTTTAAAAAAATGTGATGTGTGCACGTTGCGTTTTGGGGCATTTCCTGTCGCGGGCGCTAGGCCTACCCACACAAGTGAGGTATCATTTTTATCGGGAGACTTGGGGGAACGCTGGGTGGAAGGAAATTTGTGGCTCCTCTCAGATTCCAGAACTTTCTGCCACAGAAATGTGAGGAACATGTGGTTTTTTAGCCAAATTTTGAGGTTTGCAAAGGATTCTGGGTAACAGAACCTGGTCAGAGCCCCACAAGTCACCCCATCTTGGATTCCCCTAGGTCTCTAGTTTTCAGAAATGCACAGGTTTGGTAGGTTTCCCTAGGTGCCGGCTGAGCTAGAGGCCAAAATCTACAGGTAGGCACTTTGCAAAATACAGCTCTGTTTTCTGTCAAAAAATGGGATGTGTCCACGTTGTCCTTTGGGGCATTTCCTGTCGCGGGCGCTAGGCCGACCCACACAAGTGAGGTATCATTTTTATCGGGAGACTTGGGGGAACGCTGGGTGGAAGGAAATTTGTGCCTCCTCTCAGATTCCAGAACTTTCTGCCACAGAAATGTTAGGAACATGTGTTTTTTTAGCCAAATTTTGAGGTTTGCAAAGGATTCTGGGTAACAGAACCTGGTCAGAGCCCCACAAGTCACCCCATCTTGGATTCCCCTAGGTCTCTAGTTTTCAGAAATGCACAGGTTTGGTAGGTTTCCCTAGGTGCTGGCTGAGCTAGAGGCCAAAATCTACAGGTAGGCACTTTCCAAAATACAGCTCTGTTTTCTGTCAAAAAATGGGATGTGTCCACGTTGTGCTTTGGGGCATTTCCTGTCGCGGGCACTAGGCTACCCACACAAGTGAGGTATCATTTTTATCAGGAGACTTGGGGGAACGCTGGGTGGAAGGAAATTTCTGGCTCCTCTCAGATTCCAGAACTTTCTGCCACAGAAATGTGAGGAACATGTGTTTTTTTAGCCACATTTTGAGGTTTGCAAAGGATTCTGGGTAACAGAACCTGGTCAGAGCCCCACAAGTCATCCCATCTTGGATTCCCCTAGGTCTCTAGTTTTCAAAAATGCAGGTAGGTTTCCCTAGGTGCCGGCTGAGCTAGAGGCCAAAATCCACAGGTAGGCACTTTGCAAAAAACACCTCTGTTTTCTTTCAAAAAATGTGATGTGTGCACGTTGCGTTTTGGGGCATTTCCTGTCGCGGGCGCTAGGCCTACCCACACAAGTGAGGTATCATTTTTATCGGGAGACTTGGGGGAACGCTGGGTGCAAGGAAATTTGTGGCTCCTCTTAGATTCCAGAACTTTCTGCCACAGAAATGTTAGGAACATGTGTTTTTTTAGCCAAATTTTGAGGTTTGCAAAGGATTCTGGGTAACAGAACCTGGTCACAGCCCCACAAGTCACCCCATCTTGGGATCTCCTAGGTCTCTAGTTTTCAAAAATGCACAGGTTTGGTAGGTTTCCCTAGGTGCCGGCTGAGCTAGAGGCCAAAATCCACAGGTAGGCACTCTGCAAAAAACACCTCTGTTTTCTTTCAAAAAATTTGATGTGTGCACGTTGCGTTTTGGGGCATTTCCTGTCGCAGGCGCTAGGCTTACCCACACAAGTGAGGTATCATTTTTATCGGGAGACTTGGGGGAACGCTGGGTGGAAGGAAATTTGTGGCTCCTCTCAGATTCCAGAACTTTCTGCCACAGAAATGTGAGGAACATATGTTTTTTTAGCCACATTTTGAGGTTTGCAAAGGATTCTGGGTAACAGAACCTGGTCACAGCCCCACAAGTCACCCCATCTTGGATTCCCCTAGGTCTCTAGTTTTCAGAAATGCACACGTTTGGTAGGTTTCCCTAGGTGCCGGCTGAGCTAGAGGCCAAAATCTACAGGTAGGCACTTTGCAAAATACAGCTCTGTTTTCTGTCAAAAAATGGGATGGGTGCACGTTGCGTTTTGGGGCATTTCCTGTCGCGGGCGCTAGGCCTACCCACACAAGTGAGGTATCATTTTTATCGGGAGACTTGGGGGAACGCTGGGTGGAAGGAAATTTGTGGCTCCTTTCAGATTCCAGAACTTTCTGCCACAGAAATGTGAGGAAAATGTGTTTTTTTAGCCACATTTTGAGGTTTGCAAAGGATTCTGGGTAACAGAACCTGGTCAGAGCCCCACAAATCACCCCATCTTGGATTCCCCTAGGTCTCTAGTTTTCAAAAATGCACAGGTTTGGTAGGTTTCCCTAGGTGCCGGCTGAGCTAGAGGCCAAAATCCACAGGTAGGCACTTTGCAAAAAACACCTCTGTTTTCTTTCAAAAAATGTGATGTGTGCACGTTGTGTTTTGGGGCATTTCCTGTTGCGGGCACTAGGCCTACCCACGCAAGTGAGGTATCATTTTTATCGGGAGACTTGGGAGAACGCTGGGTGCAAGGAAATTTGTGGCTCCACTCAGATTCCAGAACTTTCTGCCACAGAAATGTGAGGAACATGTGTTTTTTTAACCAAATTTTGAGGTTTGCAAAGGATTCTGGGTAACAGAACCTGGTCAGAGCCCCACAAGTCATCCCATCTTGGATTCCCCTAGGTCTCTAGTTTTCAAAAATGCAGGTAGGTTTCCCTAGGTGCCGGCTGAGCTAGAGGCCAAAATCCACAGGTAGGCACTTTGCAAAAAACACCTCTGTTTTCTTTAAAAAAATGTGATGTGTGCACGTTGCGTTTTGGGGCATTTCCTGTCGCGGGCGCTAGGCCTACCCACACAAGTGAGGTATCATTTTTATCGGGAGACTTGGGGGAACGCTGGGTGGAAGGAAATTTGTGGCTCCTCTCAGATTCCAGAACTTTCTGCCACAGAAATGTGAGGAACATGTGTTTTTTTAGCCAAATTTTGAGGATTTGCAAAGGATTCTGGGTAACAGAACCTGGTCAGAGCCCCACAAGTCACCCCATCTTGGATTCCCCTAGGTCTCTAGTTTTAAAAAATGCACAGGTTTGGTAGGTTTCCCTAGGTGCCGGCTGAGCTAGAGGCCAAAACCACAGGTAGGCACTTTGCAAAAAACACCTCTGTTTTCTTAAAAAAAATGTGATGTGTGCACGTTGCGTTTTGGGGCATTTCCTGTCGCGGGCGCTAGGCCTACCCACACAAGTGAGGTATCATTTTTATCGGGAGACTTGGGGGAACGCTGGATGGAAGGAAATTTGTGGCTCCTCTCAGATTCCAGAACTTTCTGCCACAGAAATGTGAGGAACATGTGGTTTTTTAGCCAAATTTTGAGGTTTGCAAAGGATTCTGGGTAACAGAACCTGGTCAGAGCCCGACAAGTCACCCCATCTTGGATTCCCCTAGGTCTCTAGTTTTCAGAAATGCACAGGTTTGGTAGGTTTCCCTAGGTGCCGGCTGAGCTAGAGGCCAAAATCTACAGGTAGGCACTTTGCAAAATACAGCTCTGTTTTCTGTCAAAAAATGGGATGTGTCCACGTTGTCCTTTGGGGCATTTCCTGTTGAGGGCGCTAGGCCGACCCACACAAGTGAGGTATCATTTTTATCGGGAGACTTGGGGAACGCTGGGTGGAAGGAAATTTGTGCCTCCTCTCAGATTCCAGAACTTTCTGCCACAGAAATGTTAGGAACATGTGTTTTTTTAGCCAAATTTTGAGGTTTGCAAAGGATTCTGGGTAACAGAACCTGGTCAGAGCCCCACAAGTCACCCCATCTTGGATTCCCCTAGGTCTCTAGTTTTCAGAAATGCACAGGTTTGGTAGGTTTCCCTAGGTGCCGGCTGAGCTAGAGGCCAAAATCTACAGGTAGGCACTTTGCAAAATACAGCTCTGTTTTCTGTCAAAAAATGGGATGTGTCCACGTTGTGCTTTGGGGCATTTCCTGTCGCGGGCGCTAGGCTACCCACACAAGTGAGGTATCATTTTTATCAGGAGACTTGGGGGAACGCTGGGTGGAAGGAAATTTCTGGCTCCTCTCAGATTCCAGAACTTTCTGCCACAGAAATGTGAGGAACATGTGTTTTTTTAGCCACATTTTGAGGTTTGCAAAGGATTCTGGGTAACAGAACCTGGTCAGAGCCCCACAAGTCATCCCATCTTGGATTTCCCTAGGTCTCTAGTTTTCAAAAATGCAGGTAGGTTTCCCTAGGTGCCGGCTGAGCTAGAGGCCAAAATCCACAGGTAGGCACTTTGCAAAAAACACCTCTGTTTTCTTTCAAAAAATGTGATGTGTGCACGTTGCGTTTTGGGGCATTTCCTGTCGCGGGCGCTAGGCCTACCCACACAAGTGAGGTATCATTTTTATCGGGAGACTTGGGGGAACGCTGGGTGCAAGGAAATTTGTGGCTCCTCTTAGATTCCAGAACTTTCTGCCACAGAAATGTTAGGAACATGTGTTTTTTTAGCCAAATTTTGAGGTTTGCAAAGGATTCTGGGTAACAGAACCTGGTCACAGCCCCACAAGTCACCCCATCTTGGGATCCCCTAGGTCTCTAGTTTTAAAAAATGCACAGGTTTGGTAGGTTTCCCTAGGTGCCGGCTGAGCTAGAGGCCAAAATCCACAGGTAGGCACTCTGCAAAAAACACCTCTGTTTTCTTTCAAAAAATTTGATGTGTGCACGTTGCGTTTTGGGGCATTTCCTGTCGCAGGCGCTAGGCTTACCCACACAAGTGAGGTATCATTTTTATCGGGAGACTTGGGGGAACGCTGGGTGGAAGGAAATTTGTGGCTCCTCTCAGATTCCAGAACTTTCTGCCACAGAAATGTGAGGAACATATGTTTTTTTAGCCACATTTTGAGGTTTGCAAAGGATTCTGGGTAACAGAACCTGGTCACAGCCCCACAAGTCACCCCATCTTGGATTCCCCTAGGTCTCTAGTTTTCAAAAATGCACACGTTTGGTAGGTTTCCCTAGGTGCCGGCTGAGCTAGAGGCCAAAATCTACAGGTAGGCACTTTGCAAAATACAGCTCTGTTTTCTGTCAAAAAATGGGATGTGTGCACGTTGCGTTTTGGGGCATTTCCTGTCGCGGGCGCTAGGCCTACCCACACAAGTGAGGTATCATTTTTATCGGGAGACTTGGGGGAACGCTGGGTGGAAGGAAATTTGTGGCTCCATTCAGATTCCAGAACTTTCTGCCACAGAAATGTGAGGAAAATGTGTTTTTTTAGCCACATTTTGAGGTTTGCAAAGGATTCTGGGTAACAGAACCTGGTCAGAGCCCCACAAATCATCCCATCTTGGATTCCCCTAGGTCTCTAGTTTTCAAAAATGCACAGGTTTGGTAGGTTTCCCTAGGTGCCGGCTGAGCTAGAGGCCAAAATCCACAGGTAGGCACTTTGCAAAAAACACCTCTGTTTTCTTTCAAAAAATGTGATGTGTGCACGTTGTGTTTTGGGGCATTTCCTGTTGCGGGCACTAGGCCTACCCACGCAAGTGAGGTATCATTTTTATCGGGAGACTTGGGGGAACGCTGGGTGCAAGGAAATTTGTGGCTCCACTCAGATTCCAGAACTTTCTGCCACAGAAATGTGAGGAACATGTGT
Source organism: Pleurodeles waltl (assembly GCF_031143425.1). Lineage (NCBI taxonomy): Eukaryota > Metazoa > Chordata > Amphibia > Caudata > Salamandridae > Pleurodeles > Pleurodeles waltl. Next base: position 844,121,143 of record NC_090443.1, read on the forward strand.
TTTTTTAACCAAATTTTGAGGTTTGCAAAGGATTCTGGGTAACAGAACCTGGTCAGAGCCCCACAAGTCATCCCATCTTGGATTCCCCTAGGTCTCTAGTTTTCAGAAATGCACAGGTTTGGTAGGTTTCCCTAGGTGCCGGCTGAGCTAGAGGCCAAAATCTACAAGTAGGCACTTTGCAAAATACAGCTCTGTTTTCTGTCAAAAAATGGGATGTGTCCACGTTGTGCTTTGGGGCATTTCCTGTCGCGGGCGCTAGGCTACCCACACAAGTGAGGTATCATTTTTATCAGGAGACTTGGGGGAACGCTGGGTGGAAGGAAATTTCTGGCTCCTCTCAGATTCCAGAACTTTCTGCCACAGAAATGTGAGGAACATGTGTTTCTTTAGCCACATTTTGAGGTTTGCAAAGGATTCTGGGTAACAGAACCTGGTCAGAGCCCCACAAGTCATCCCATCTTGGATTCCCCTAGGTCTCTAGTTTTCAAAAATGCAGGTAGGTTTCCCTAGGTGCCGGCTGAGCTAGAGGCCAAAATCCACAGGTAGGCACTTTGCAAAAAACACCTCTGTTTTCTTTCAAAAAATGTGATGTGTGCACGTTGCGTTTTGGGGCATTTCCTGTCGCGGGCGCTAGGCCTACCCACACAAGTGAGGTATCATTTTTATCGGGAGACTTGGGGGAACGCTGGGTGCAAGGAAATTTGTGGCTCCTCTTAGATTCCAGAACTTTCTGCCACAGAAATGTTAGGAACATGTGTTTTTTTAGCCAAATTTTGAGGTTTGCAAAGGATTCTGGGTAACAGAACCTGGTCACAGCCCCACAAGTCACCCCATCTTGGGATCCCCTAGGTCTCTAGTTTTCAAAAATGCACAGGTTTGGTAGGTTTCCCTAGGTGCCGGCTGAGCTAGAGGCCAAAATCCACAGGTAGGCACTCTGCAAAAAACACCTCTGTTTTCTTTCAAAAAATTTGATGTGTGCACGTTGCGTTTTGGGGCATTTCCTGTCGCAGGCGCTAGGCTTACCCACACAAGTGAGGTATCATTTTTATCGGGAGACTTGGGGGAACCCTGGGTGGAAGGAAATTTGTGGCTCCTCTCAGATTCCAGAACTTTCTGCCACAGAAATGTGAGGAACATATGTTTTTTTAGCCACATTTTGAGGTTTGCAAAGGATTCTGGGTAACAGAACCTGGTCACAGCCCCACAAGTCACCCCATCTTGGATTCCCCTAGGTCTCTAGTTTTCAGAAATGCACACGTTTGGTAGGTTTCCCTAGGTGCCGGCTGAGCTAGAGGCCAAAATCTACAGGTAGGCACTTTGCAAAATACAGCTCTGTTTTCTGTCAAAAAATGGGATGTGTGCACGTTGCGTTTTGGGGCATTTCCTGTCGCGGGCGCTAGGCCTACCCACACAAGTGAGGTATCATTTTTATCGGGAGACTTGGGGGAACGCTGGGTGCAAGGAAATTTGTGGCTCCACTCAGATTCCAGAACTTTCTGCCACAGAAATGTGAGGAACATGTGTTTTTTTAACCAAATTTTGAGGTTTGCAAAGGATTCTGGGTAACAGAACCTGGTCAGAGCCCCACAAGTCATCCCATCTTGGATTCCCCTAGGTCTCTAGTTTTCAAAAATGCAGGTAGGTTTCCCTAGGTGCCGGCTGAGCTAGAGGCCAAAATCCACAGGTAGGCACTTTGCAAAAAACACCTCTGTTTTCTTAAAAAAAATGTGATGTGTGCACGTTGCGTTTTGGGGCATTTCCTGTCGCGGGCGCTAGGCTACCCACACAAGTGAGGTATCATTTTTATCGGGAGACTTGGGGGAACGCTGGGTGGAAGGAAATTTGTGGCTCCTCTCAGATTCCAGAACTTTCTGCCACAGAAATGTGAGGAACATGTGTTTTTTTAGCCAAATTTTGAGGATTTGCAAAGGATTCTGGGTAACAGAACCTGGTCAGAGCCCCACAAGTCACCCCATCTTGGATTCCCCTAGGTCTCTAGTTTTAAAAAATGCACAGGTTTGGTAGGTTTCCTAGGTGCCGGCTGAGCTAGAGGCCAAAATCCACAGGTAGGCACTTTGCAAAAAACACCTCTGTTTTCTTAAAAAAATGTGATGTGTGCACGTTGCGTTTTGGGGCATTTCCTGTCGCGGGCGCTAGGCCTACCCACACAAGTGAGGTATCATTTTTATCGGGAGACTTGGGGGAACGCTGGATGGAAGGAAATTTGTGGCTCCTCTCAGATTCCAGAACTTTCTGCCACAGAAATGTGAGGAACATGTGGTTTTTTAGCCAAATTTTGAGGTTTGCAAAGGATTCTGGGTAACAGAACCTGGTCAGAGCCCGACAAGTCACCCCATCTTGGATTCCCCTAGGTCTCTAGTTTTCAGAAATGCACAGGTTTGGTAGGTTTCCCTAGGTGCCGGCTGAGCTAGAGGCCAAAATCTACAGGTAGGCACTTTGCAAAATACAGCTCTGTTTTCTGTCAAAAAATGGGATGTGTCCACGTTGTCCTTTGGGGCATTTCCTGTCGAGGGCGCTAGGCCGACCCACACAAGTGAGGTATCATTTTTATCGGGAGACTTGGGGAACGCTGGGTGGAAGGAAATTTGTGCCTCCTCTCAGATTCCAGAACTTTCTGCCACAGAAATGTTAGGAACATGTGTTTTTTTAGCCAAATTTTGAGGTTTGCAAAGGATTCTGGGTAACAGAACCTGGTCAGAGCCCCACAAGTCACCCCATCTTGGATTCCCCTAGGTCTCTAGTTTTCAGAAATGCACAGGTTTGGTAGGTTTCCCTAGGTGCCGGCTGAGCTAGAGGCCAAAATCTACAGGTAGGCACTTTGCAAAATACAGCTCTGTTTTCTGTCAAAAAATGGGATGTGTCCACGTTGTGCTTTGGGGCATTTCCTGTCGCGGGCGCTAGGCTACCCACACAAGTGAGGTATCATTTTTATCAGGAGACTTGGGGGAACGCTGGGTGGAAGGAAATTTCTGGCTCCTCTCAGATTCCAGAACTTTCTGCCACAGAAATGTGAGGAACATGTGTTTTTTTAGCCACATTTTGAGGTTTGCAAAGGATTCTGGGTAACAGAACCTGGTCAGAGCCCCACAAGTCATCCCATCTTGGATTCCCCTAGGTCTCTAGTTTTAAAAAATGCAGGTCGGTTTCCCTAGGTGCCGGCTGAGCTAGAGGCCAAAATCCACAGGTAGGCACTTTGCAAAAAACACCTCTGTTTTCTTTAAAAAAATGTGATGTGTGCACGTTGCGTTTTGGGGCATTTCCTGTCGCGGGCGCTAGGCCTACCCACACAAGTGAGGTATCATTTTTATCGGGAGACTTGGGGGAACGCTGGGTGGAAGGAAATTTGTGGCTCCTCTCAGATTCCAGAACTTTCTGCCGCAGAAATGTGAGGAACATGTGGTTTTTTAGCCAAATGTTGAGGTTTGCAAAGGATTCTGGGTAACAGAACCTGGTCAGAGCCCCACAAGTCACCCCATCTTGGATTCCCCTAGGTCTCTAGTTTTCAGAAATGCACAGGTTTGGTAGGTTTCCCTAGGTGCCGGCTGAGCTAGAGGCCAAAATCTACAGGTAGGCACTTTGCAAAATACAGCTCTGTTTTCTGTCAAAAAATGGGATGTGTCCACGTTGTCCTTTGGGGCATTTCCTGTCGCGGGCGCTAGGCCGACCCACACAAGTGAGGTATCATTTTTATCGGGAGACTTGGGGGAACGCTGGGTGGAAGGAAATTTGTGCCTCCTCTGAGATTCCAGAACTTTCTGCCACAGAAATGTTAGGAAAATGTGTTTTTTTAGCCAAATTTTGAGGTTTGCAAAGGATTCTGGGTAACAGAACCTGGTCAGAGCCCCACAAGTCACCCCATCTTGGATTCCCCTAGGTCTCTAGTTTTCAGAAATGCACAGGTTTGGTAGGTTTCCCTAGGTGCCGGCTGAGCTAGAGGCCAAAATCTACAGGTAGGCACTTTGCAAAATACAGCTCTGTTTTCTGTCAAAAAATGGGATGTGTCCACGTTGTGCTTTGGGGCATTTCCTGTTGCGGGCGCTAGGCTACCCACACAAGTGAGGTATCATTTTTATCAGGAGACTTGGGGGAACGCTGGGTGGAAGGAAATTTCTGGCTCCTCTCAGATTCCAGAACTTTCTGCCACAGAAATGTGAGGAACATGTGTTTTTTTAGCCACATTTTGAGGTTTGCAAAGGAATCTGGGTAACAGAACCTGGTCAGAGCCCCACAAGTCATCCCATCTTGGATTCCCCTAGGTCTCTAGTTTTAAAAAATGCAGGTCGGTTTCCCTTGGTGCCGGCTGAGTTAGAGGCCAAAATCCACAGGTAGGCACTTTGCAAAAAACACCTCTGTTTTCTTTAAAAAAATGTGATGTGTGCACGTTGCGTTTTGGGGCATTTCCTGTCGCGGGCGCTAGGCCTACCCACACAAGTGAGGTATCATTTTTATCGGGAGACTTGGGGGAACGCTGGGTGGAAGGAAATTTGTGGCTCCTCTCAGATTCCAGAACTTTCTGCCACACAAATGTGAGGAACATGTATTTCTTTAGCCAAATTTTGAGGTTTGCAAAGGATTCTGGGTAACAGAACCTGGTTAGAGCCCCACAAGTCACCCCATCTTGGATTCCCCTAGGTCTCTAGTTTTCAGAAATGCACAGGTTTGGTAGGTTTCCCTAGGTGCCGGCTGAGCTAGAGGCCAAAATCTACAGGTAGGCACTTTGCAAAAAACAGCTCTGTTTTCTGTGATGTGTCCACGTTGTGTTTTGGGGCATATCCTGTCGCGGGCGCTAGGCCTACCCACACAAGTGAGGTACCATTTTTATCGGGAGACTTGGGGGAACGCTGGGTGGAAGGAAATTTGTGGCTCCTCTCAGATTCCAGAACTTTCTGCCACAGAAATGTGAGGAACATGTGTTTTTTTAGCCAAATTTTGAGGTTTGCAAAGGATTCTGGGTAACAGAACCTGGTCAGAGCCCCACAAGTCATCCCATCTTGGATTCCCCTAGGTCTCTAGTTTTCAAAAATGCACAGGTTTGGTAGGTTTCCCTAGGTGCCGGCTGAGCTAGAGGCCAAAATCCACAGGTAGGCACTTTGCAAAAAACACCTCTGTTTTCTTTAAAAAAATGTGATGTGTGCATGTTGCGTTTTGGGGCATTTCCTGTCGCGGGCGCTAGGCCTACCCACACAAGTGAGGTATCATTTTTATCGGGAGACTTGGGGGAACGATGGGTGGAAGGAAATTTGTGGCTCCTCTCAGATTCCAGAACTTTCAGCCACAGAAATGTGAGGAACATGTGTTTTTTTAGCCAAATTTTGAGGTTTGCAAAGGATTCTGGGTAACAGAACCTGGTCAGAGCCCCACAAGTCACCCCATCTTGGATTCCCCTAGGTCTCTAGTTTTCAGAAATGCACAGGTTTGGTAGGTTTCCCTAGGTGCTGGCTGAGCTAGAGGCCAAAATCTACAGGTAGGCACTTTGCAAAATACAGCTCTGTTTTCTGTCAAAAAATGGGATGTGTCCACGTTGTGCTTTGGGGCATTTCCTGTCGCGGGCGCTAGGCTACCCACACAAGTGAGGTATCATTTTTATCAGGAGACTTGGGGGAACGCTGGGTGGAGGGAAATTTGTGGCTCCTCTCAGATTCCAGAACTTTCTGCCACAGAAATGTGAGGAACATGTGTTTTTTTAGCCAAATTTTGAGGTTTGCAAAGGATTCTGGGTAACAGAACCTGGTCAGAGCCCCACAAGTCACCCCATCTTGGATTCCCCTAGGTCTCTAGTTTTCAGAAATGCACAGGTTTGGTAGGTTTCCCTAGGTGCCGGCTGAGCTAGAGGCCAAAATCTACAGGTAGGCACTTTGCAAAATACAGCTCTGTTTTCTGTCAAAAAATGGGATGTGTCCACGTTGTGCTTTGGGGCATTTCCTGTCGCGGGCGCTAGGCTACCCACACAAGTGAGGTATCATTTTTATCAGGAGACTTGGGGGAACGCTGGGTGGAAGGAAATTTCTGGCTCCTCTCAGATTCCAGAACTTTCTGCCACAGAAATGTGAGGAACATGTGTTTTTTTAGCCACATTTTGAGGTTTGCAAAGGATTCTGGGTAACAGAACCTGGTCAGAGCCCCACAAGTCATCCCATCTTGGATTCCCCTAGGTCTCTAGTTTTAAAAAATGCAGGTAGGTTTCCCTAGGTGCCGGCTGAGCTAGAGGCCAAAATCCACAGGTAGGCACTTTGCAAAAAACACCTCTGTTTTCTTTCAAAAAATTTGATGTGTGCACGTTGCGTTTTGGGGCATTTCCTGTCGCGGGCGCTAGGCCTACCCACACAAGTGAGGTATCATTTTTATCGGGAGACTTGGGGGAACGCTGGGTGCAAGGAAATTTGTGGCTCCTCTTAGATTCCAGAACTTTCTGCCACAGAAATGTTAGGAACATGTGTTTTTTTAGCCAAATTTTGAGGTTTGCAAAGGATTCTGGGTAACAGAACCTGGTCACAGCCCCACAAGTCACCCCATCTTGGGATCTCCTAGGTCTCTAGTTTTCAAAAATGCACAGGTTTGGTAGGTTTCCCTAGGTGCCGGCTGAGCTAGAGGCCAAAATCCACAGGTAGGCACTCTGCAAAAAACACCTCTGTTTTCTTTCAAAAAATTTGATGTGTGCACGTTGCGTTTTGGGGCATTTCCTGTCGCAGGCGCTAGGCTTACCCACACAAGTGAGGTATCATTTTTATCGGGAGACTTGGGGGAACGCTGGGTGGAAGGAAATTTGTGGCTCCTCTCAGATTCCAGAACTTTCTGCCACAGAAATGTGAGGAACATATGTTTTTTTAGCCACATTTTGAGGTTTGCAAAGGATTCTGGGTAACAGAACCTGGTCACAGCCCCACAAGTCACCCCATCTTGGATTCCCCTAGGTCTCTAGTTTTCAGAAATGCACACGTTTGGTAGGTTTCCCTAGGTGCCGGCTGAGCTAGAGGCCAAAATCTACAGGTAGGCACTTTGCAAAATACAGCTCTGTTTTCTGTCAAAAAATGGGATGTGTGCACGTTGCGTTTTGGGGCATTTCCTGTCGCGGGCGCTAGGCCTACCCACACAAGTGAGGTATCATTTTTATCGGGAGACTTGGGGGAACGCTGGGTGGAAGGAAATTTGTGGCTCCTTTCAGATTCCAGAACTTTCTGCCACAGAAATGTGAGGAAAATGTGTTTTTTTAGCCACATTTTGAGGTTTGCAAAGGATTCTGGGTAACAGAACCTGGTCAGAGCCCCACAAATCACCCCATCTTGGATTCCCCTAGGTCTCTAGTTTTCAAAAATGCACAGGTTTGGTAGGTTTCCCTAGGTGCCGGCTGAGCTAGAGGCCAAAATCCACAGGTAGGCACTTTGCAAAAAACACCTCTGTTTTCTTTCAAAAAATGTGATGTGTGCACGTTGTGTTTTGGGGCATTTCCTGTTGCGGGCACTAGGCCTACCCACGCAAGTGAGGTATCATTTTTATCGGGAGACTTGGGAGAACGCTGGGTGCAAGGAAATTTGTGGCTCCACTCAGATTCCAGAACTTTCTGCCACAGAAATGTGAGGAACATGTGTTTTTTTAACCAAATTTTGAGGTTTGCAAAGGATTCTGGGTAACAGAACCTGGTCAGAGCCCCACAAGTCATCCCATCTTGGATTCCCCTAGGTCTCTAGTTTTCAAAAATGCATGTAGGTTTCCCTAGGTGCCGGCTGAGCTAGAGGCCAAAATCCACAGGTAGGCACTTTGCAAAAAACACCTCTGTTTTCTTTTAAAAAATGTGATGTGTGCACGTTGCGTTTTGGGGCATTTCCTGTCGCGGGCGCTAGGCCTACCCACACAAGTGAGGTATCATTTTTATCGGGAGACTTGGGGGAACGCTGGGTGGAAGGAAATTTGTGGCTCCTCTCAGATTCCAGAACTTTCTGCCACAGAAATGTGAGGAACATGTGTTTTTTTAGCCAAATTTTGAGGATTTGCAAAGGATTCTGGGTAACAGAACCTGGTCAGAGCCCCACAAGTCACCCCATCTTGGATTCCCCTAGGTCTCTAGTTTTAAAAAATGCACAGGTTTGGTAGGTTTCCCTAGGTGCCGGCTGAGCTAGAGGCCAAAATCCACAGGTAGGCACTTTGCAAAAAACACCTCTGTTTTCTTAAAAAAAATGTGATGTGTGCACGTTGCGTTTTGGGGCATTTCCTGTCGCGGGGGCTAGGCCTACCCACACAAGTGAGGTATCATTTTTATCGGGAGACTTGGGGGAACGCTGGATGGAAGGACATTTGTGGCTCCTCTCAGATTCCAGAACTTTCTGCCACAGAAATGTGAGGAACATGTGGTTTTTTAGCCAAATTTTGAGGTTTGCAAAGGATTCTGGGTAACAGAACCTGATCAGAGCCCCACAAGTCACTCCATCTTGGATTCCCCTAGGTCTCTAGTTTTCAGAAATGCACAGGTTTGGTAGGTTTCCCTAGGTGCCGGCTGTGCTAGAGGCCAAAATCTACAGGTAGGCACTTTGCAAAATACAGCTCTGTTTTCTGTCAAAAAATGGGATGTGTCCACGTTGTGCTTTGGGGCATTTCCTGTCGCGGGCGCTAGGCTACCCACACAAGTGAGGTATCATTTTTATCAGGAGACTTGGGGGAACGCTGGGTGGAAGGAAATTTCTGGCTCCTCTCAGATTCCAGAACTTTCTGCCACAGAAATGTGAGGAACATGTGTTTTTTTAGCCACATTTTGAGGTTTGCAAAGGATTCTGGGTAACAGAACCTGGTCAGAGCCCCACAAGTCATCCCATCTTGGATTTCCCTAGGTCTCTAGTTTTCAAAAATGCAGGTAGGTTTCCCTAGGTGCCGGCTGAGCTAGAGGCCAAAATCCACAGGTAGGCACTTTGCAAAAAACACCTCTGTTTTCTTTCAAAAAATTTGATGTGTGCACGTTGCGTTTTGGGGCATTTCCTGTCGCGGGCGCTAGGCCTACCCACACAAGTGAGGTATCATTTTTATCGGGAGACTTGGGGGAACGCTGGGTGCAAGGAAATTTGTGGCTCCTCTTAGATTCCAGAACTTTCTGCCACAGAAATGTTAGGAACATGTGTTTTTTTAGCCAAATTTTGAGGTTTGCAAAGGATTCTGGGTAACAGAACCTGGTCACAGCCCCACAAGTCACCCCATCTTGGGATCCCCTAGGTCTCTAGTTTTAAAAAATGCACAGGTTTGGTAGGTTTCCCTAGGTGCCGGCTGAGCTAGAGGCCAAAATCCACAGGTAGGCACTCTGCAAAAAACACCTCTGTTTTCTTTCAAAAAATTTGATGTGTGCACGTTGCGTTTTGGGGCATTTCCTGTCGCAGGCGCTAGGCTTACCCACACAAGTGAGGTATCATTTTTATCGGGAGACTTGGGGGAACGCTGGGTGGAAGGAAATTTGTGGCTCCTCTCAGATTCCAGAACTTTCTGCCACAGAAATGTGAGGAACATATGTTTTTTTAGCCACATTTTGAGGTTTGCAAAGGATTCTGGGTAACAGAACCTGGTCACAGCCCCACAAGTCACCCCATCTTGGATTCCCCTAGGTCTCTAGTTTTCAGAAATGCACACGTTTGGTAGGTTTCCCTAGGTGCCGGCTGAGCTAGAGGCCAAAATCTACAGGTAGGCACTTTGCAAAATACAGCTCTGTTTTCTGTCAAAAAATGGGATGTGTGCACGTTGCGTTTTGGGGCATTTCCTGTCGCGGGCGCTAGGCCTACCCACACAAGTGAGGTATCATTTTTATCGGGAGACTTGGGGGAACGCTGGGTGGAAGGAAATTTGTGGCTCCATTCAGATTCCAGAACTTTCTGCCACAGAAATGTGAGGAAAATGTGTTTTTTTAGCCACATTTTGAGGTTTGCAAAGGATTCTGGGTAACAGAACCTGGTCAGAGCCCCACAAATCATCCCATCTTGGATTCCCCTAGGTCTCTAGTTTTCAAAAATGCACAGGTTTGGTAGGTTTCCCTAGGTGCCGGCTGAGCTAGAGGCCAAAATCCACAGGTAGGCACTTTGCAAAAAACACCTCTGTTTTCTTTCAAAAAATGTGATGTGTGCACGTTGTGTTTTGGGGCATTTCCTGTTGCGGGCACTAGGCCTACCCACGCAAGTGAGGTATCATTTTTATCGGGAGACTTGGGGGAACGCTGGGTGCAAGGAAATTTGTGGCTCCACTCAGATTCCAGAACTTTCTGCCACAGAAATGTGAGGAACATGTGTTTTTTTAACCAAATTTTGAGGTTTGCAAAGGATTCTGGGTAACAGAACCTGGTCAGAGCCCCACAAGTCATCCCATCTTGGATTCCCCTAGGTCTCTAGTTTTCAGAAATGCACAGGTTTGGTAGGTTTCCCTAGGTGCCGGCTGAGCTAGAGGCCAAAATCTACAAGTAGGCACTTTGCAAAATACAGCTCTGTTTTCTGTCAAAAAATGGGATGTGTCCACGTTGTGCTTTGGGGCATTTCCTGTCGCGGGCGCTAGGCTACCCACACAAGTGAGGTATCATTTTTATCAGGAGACTTGGGGGAACGCTGGGTGGAAGGAAATTTCTGGCTCCTCTCAGATTCCAGAACTTTCTGCCACAGAAATGTGAGGAACATGTGTTTCTTTAGCCACATTTTGAGGTTTGCAAAGGATTCTGGGTAACAGAACCTGGTCAGAGCCCCACAAGTCATCCCATCTTGGATTCCCCTAGGTCTCTAGTTTTCAAAAATGCAGGTAGGTTTCCCTAGGTGCCGGCTGAGCTAGAGGCCAAAATCCACAGGTAGGCACTTTGCAAAAAACACCTCTGTTTTCTTTCAAAAAATGTGATGTGTGCACGTTGCGTTTTGGGGCATTTCCTGTCGCGGGCGCTAGGCCTACCCACACAAGTGAGGTATCATTTTTATCGGGAGACTTGGGGGAACGCTGGGTGCAAGGAAATTTGTGGCTCCTCTTAGATTCCAGAACTTTCTGCCACAGAAATGTTAGGAACATGTGTTTTTTTAGCCAAATTTTGAGGTTTGCAAAGGATTCTGGGTAACAGAACCTGGTCACAGACCCACAAGTCACCCCATCTTGGGATCCCCTAGGTCTCTAGTTTTCAAAAATGCACAGGTTTGGTAGGTTTCCCTAGGTGCCGGCTGAGCTAGAGGCCAAAATCCACAGGTAGGCACTCTGCAAAAAACACCTCTGTTTTCTTTCAAAAAATTTGATGTGTGCACGTTGCGTTTTGGGGCATTTCCTGTCGCAGGCGCTAGGCTTACCCACACAAGTGAGGTATCATTTTTATCGGGAGACTTGGGGGAACGCTGGGTGGAAGGAAATTTGTGGCTCCTCTCAGATTCCAGAACTTTCTGCCACAGAAATGTGAGGAACATATGTTTTTTTAGCCACATTTTGAGGTTTGCAAAGGATTCTGGGTAACAGAACCTGGTCACAGCCCCACAAGTCACCCCATCTTGGATTCCCCTAGGTCTCTAGTTTTCAGAAATGCACATGTTTGGTAGGTTTCCCTAGGTGCCGGCTGAGCTAGAGGCCAAAATCTACAGGTAGGCACTTTGCAAAATACAGCTCTGTTTTCTGTCAAAAAATGGGATGTGTGCACGTTGCGTTTTGGGGCATTTCCTGTCGCGGGCGCTAGGCCTACCCACACAAGTGAGGTATCATTTTTATCGGGAGACTTGGGGGAACGCTGGGTGCAAGGAAATTTGTGGCTCCACTCAGATTCCAGAACTTTCTGCCACAGAAATGTGAGGAACATGTGTTTTTTTAACCAAATTTTGAGGTTTGCAAAGGATTCTGGGTAACAGAACCTGGTCAGAGCCCCACAAGTCATCCCATCTTGGATTCCCCTAGGTCTCTAGTTTTCAAAAATGCAGGTAGGTTTCCCTAGGTGCCGGCTGAGCTAGAGGCCAAAATCCACAGGTAGGCACTTTGCAAAAAACACCTCTGTTTTCTTTCAAAAAATTTGATGTGTGCACGTTGCGTTTTGGGGCATTTCCTGTCGCGGGCGCTAGGCCTACCCACACAAGTGAGGTATCATTTTTATCGGGAGACTTGGGGGAACGCTGGGTGCAAGGAAATTTGTGGCTCCTCTTAGATTCCAGAACTTTCTGCCACAGAAATGTTAGGAACATGTGTTTTTTTAGCCAAATTTTGAGGTTTGCAAAGGATTCTGGGTAACAGAACCTGGTCACAGCCCCACAAGTCACCCCATCTTGGGATCTCCTAGGTCTCTAGTTTTCAAAAATGCACAGGTTTGGTAGGTTTCCCTAGGTGCCGGCTGAGCTAGAGGCCAAAATCCACAGGTAGGCACTCTGCAAAAAACACCTCTGTTTTCTTTCAAAAAATTTGATGTGTGCACGTTGCGTTTTGGGGCATTTCCTGTCGCAGGCGCTAGGCTTACCCACACAAGTGAGGTATCATTTTTATCGGGAGACTTGGGGGAACGCTGGGTGGAAGGAAATTTGTGGCTCCTCTCAGATTCCAGAACTTTCTGCCACAGAAATGTGAGGAAAATGTGTTTTTTTAGCCACATTTTGAGGTTTGCAAAGGATTCTGGGTAACAGAACCTGGTCAGAGCCCCACAAATCACCCCATCTTGGATTCCCCTAGGTCTCTAGTTTTCAAAAATGCACAGGTTTGGTAGGTTTCCCTAGGTGCCGGCTGAGCTAGAGGCCAAAATCCACAGGTAGGCACTTTGCAAAAAACACCTCTGTTTTCTTTCAAAAAATGTGATGTGTGCACGTTGTGTTTTGGGGCATTTCCTGTTGCGGGCACTAGGCCTACCCACGCAAGTGAGGTATCATTTTTATCGGGAGACTTGGGAGAACGCTGGGTGCAAGGAAATTTGTGGCTCCACTCAGATTCCAGAACTTTCTGCCACAGAAATGTGAGGAACATGTGTTTTTTTAACCAAATTTTGAGGTTTGCAAAGGATTCTGGGTAACAGAACCTGGTCAGAGCCCCACAAGTCATCCCATCTTGGATTCCCCTAGGTCTCTAGTTTTCAAAAATGCATGTAGGTTTCCCTAGGTGCCGGCTGAGCTAGAGGCCAAAATCCACAGGTAGGCACTTTGCAAAAAACACCTCTGTTTTCTTTTAAAAAATGTGATGTGTGCACGTTGCGTTTTGGGGCATTTCCTGTCGCGGGCGCTAGGCCTACCCACACAAGTGAGGTATCATTTTTATCGGGAGACTTGGGGGAACGCTGGGTGGAAGGAAATTTGTGGCTCCTCTCAGATTCCAGAACTTTCTGCCACAGAAATGTGAGGAACATGTGTTTTTTTAGCCAAATTTTGAGGATTTGCAAAGGATTCTGGGTAACAGAACCTGGTCAGAGCCCCACAAGTCACCCCATCTTGGATTCCCCTAGGTCTCTAGTTTTAAAAAATGCACAGGTTTGGTAGGTTTCCCTAGGTGCCGGCTGAGCTAGAGGCCAAAATCCACAGGTAGGCACTTTGCAAAAAACACCTCTGTTTTCTTAAAAAAAATGTGATGTGTGCACGTTGCGTTTTGGGGCATTTCCTGTCGCGGGCGCTAGGCCTACCCACACAAGTGAGGTATCATTTTTATCGGGAGACTTGGGGGAACGCTGGATGGAAGGAAATTTGTGGCTCCTCTCAGATTCCAGAACTTTCTGCCACAGAAATGTGAGGAACATGTGGTTTTTTAGCCAAATTTTGAGGTTTGCAAAGGATTCTGGGTAACAGAACCTGATCAGAGCCCCACAAGTCACCCCATCTTGGATTCCCCTAGGTCTCTAGTTTTCAGAAATGCACAGGTTTGGTAGGTTTCCCTAGGTGCCGGCTGTGCTAGAGGCCAAAATCTACAGGTAGGCACTTTGCAAAATACAGCTCTGTTTTCTGTCAAAAAATGGGATGTGTCCACGTTGTGCTTTGGGGCATTTCCTGTCGCGGGCGCTAGGCTACCCACACAAGTGAGGTATCATTTTTATCAGGAGACTTGGGGGAACGCTGGGTGGAAGGAAATTTCTGGCTCCTCTCAGATTCCAGAACTTTCTGCCACAGAAATGTGAGGAACATGTGTTTTTTTAGCCACATTTTGAGGTTTGCAAAGGATTCTGGGTAACAGAACCTGGTCAGAGCCCCACAAGTCATCCCATCTTGGATTTCCCTAGGTCTCTAGTTTTCAAAAATGCAGGTAGGTTTCCCTAGGTGCCGGCTGAGCTAGAGGCCAAAATCCACAGGTAGGCACTTTGCAAAAAACACCTCTGTTTTCTTTCAAAAAATGTGATGTGTGCACGTTGCGTTTTGGGGCATTTCCTGTCGCGGGCGCTAGGCCTACCCACACAAGTGAGGTATCATTTTTATCGGGAGACTTGGGGGAACGCTGGGTGCAAGGAAATTTGTGGCTCCTCTTAGATTCCAGAACTTTCTGCCACAGAAATGTTAGGAACATGTGTTTTTTTAGCCAAATTTTGAGGTTTGCAAAGGATTCTGGGTAACAGAACCTGGTCACAGCCCCACAAGTCACCCCATCTTGGGATCCCCTAGGTCTCTAGTTTTAAAAAATGCACAGGTTTGGTAGGTTTCCCTAGGTGCCGGCTGAGCTAGAGGCCAAAATCCACAGGTAGGCACTCTGCAAAAAACACCTCTGTTTTCTTTCAAAAAATTTGATGTGTGCACGTTGCGTTTTGGGGCATTTCCTGTCGCAGGCGCTAGGCTTACCCACACAAGTGAGGTATCATTTTTATCGGGAGACTTGGGGGAACGCTGGGTGGAAGGAAATTTGTGGCTCCTCTCAGATTCCAGAACTTTCTGCCACAGAAATGTGAGGAACATATGTTTTTTTAGCCACATTTTGAGGTTTGCAAAGGATTCTGGGTAACAGAACCTGGTCACAGCCCCACAAGTCACCCCATCTTGGATTCCCCTAGGTCTCTAGTTTTCAGAAATGCACACGTTTGGTAGGTTTCCCTAGGTGCCGGCTGAGCTAGAGGCCAAAATCTACAGGTAGGCACTTTGCAAAATACAGCTCTGTTTTCTGTCAAAAAATGGGATGTGTGCACGTTGCGTTTTGGGGCATTTCCTGTCGCGGGCGCTAGGCCTACCCACACAAGTGAGGTATCATTTTTATCGGGAGACTTGGGGGAACGCTGGGTGGAAGGAAATTTGTGGCTCCATTCAGATTCCAGAACTTTCTGCCACAGAAATGTGAGGAAAATGTGTTTTTTTAGCCACATTTTGAGGTTTGCAAAGGATTCTGGGTAACAGAACCTGGTCAGAGCCCCACAAATCATCCCATCTTGGATTCCCCTAGGTCTCTAGTTTTCAAAAATGCACAGGTTTGGTAGGTTTCCCTAGGTGCCGGCTGAGCTAGAGGCCAAAATCCACAGGTAGGCACTTTGCAAAAAACACCTCTGTTTTCTTTCAAAAAATGTGATGTGTGCACGTTGTGTTTTGGGGCATTTCCTGTTGCGGGCACTAGGCCTACCCACGCAAGTGAGGTATCATTTTTATCGGGAGACTTGGGGGAACGCTGGGTGCAAGGAAATTTGTGGCTCCACTCAGATTCCAGAACTTTCTGCCACAGAAATGTGAGGAACATGTGTTTTTTTAACCAAATTTTGAGGTTTGCAAAGGATTCTGGGTAACAGAACCTGGTCAGAGCCCCACAAGTCATCCCATCTTGGATTCCCCTAGGTCTCTAGTTTTCAGAAATGCACAGGTTTGGTAGGTTTCCCTAGGTGCCGGCTGAGCTAGAGGCCAAAATCTACAAGTAGGCACTTTGCAAAATACAGCTCTGTTTTCTGTCAAAAAATGGGATGTGTCCACGTTGTGCTTTGGGGCATTTCCTGTCGCGGGCGCTAGGCTACCCACACAAGTGAGGTATCATTTTTATCAGGAGACTTGGGGGAACGCTGGGTGGAAGGAAATTTCTGGCTCCTCTCAGATTCCAGAACTTTCTGCCACAGAAATGTGAGGAACATGTGTTTCTTTAGCCACATTTTGAGGTTTGCAAAGGATTCTGGGTAACAGAACCTGGTCAGAGCCCCACAAGTCATCCCATCTTGGATTCCCCTAGGTCTCTAGTTTTCAAAAATGCAGGTAGGTTTCCCTAGGTGCCGGCTGAGCTAGAGGCCAAAATCCACAGGTAGGCACTTTGCAAAAAACACCTCTGTTTTCTTTCAAAAAATGTGATGTGTGCACGTTGCGTTTTGGGGCATTTCCTGTCGCGGGCGCTAGGCCTACCCACACAAGTGAGGTATCATTTTTATCGGGAGACTTGGGGGAACGCTGGGTGCAAGGAAATTTGTGGCTCCTCTTAGATTCCAGAACTTTCTGCCACAGAAATGTTAGGAACATGTGTTTTTTTAGCCAAATTTTGAGGTTTGCAAAGGATTCTGGGTAACAGAACCTGGTCACAGACCCACAAGTCACCCCATCTTGGGATCCCCTAGGTCTCTAGTTTTCAAAAATGCACAGGTTTGGTAGGTTTCCCTAGGTGCCGGCTGAGCTAGAGGCCAAAATCCACAGGTAGGCACTCTGCAAAAAACACCTCTGTTTTCTTTCAAAAAATTTGATGTGTGCACGTTGCGTTTTGGGGCATTTCCTGTCGCAGGCGCTAGGCTTACCCACACAAGTGAGGTATCATTTTTATCGGGAGACTTGGGGGAACGCTGGGTGGAAGGAAATTTGTGGCTCCTCTCAGATTCCAGAACTTTCTGCCACAGAAATGTGAGGAACATATGTTTTTTTAGCCACATTTTGAGGTTTGCAAAGGATTCTGGGTAACAGAACCTGGTCACAGCCCCACAAGTCACCCCATCTTGGATTCCCCTAGGTCTCTAGTTTTCAGAAATGCACACGTTTGGTAGGTTTCCCTAGGTGCCGGCTGAGCTAGAGGCCAAAATCTACAGGTAGGCACTTTGCAAAATACAGCTCTGTTTTCTGTCAAAAAATGGGATGTGTGCACGTTGCGTTTTGGGGCATTTCCTGTCGCGGGCGCTAGGCCTACCCACACAAGTGAGGTATCATTTTTATCGGGAGACTTGGGGGAACGCTGGGTGCAAGGAAATTTGTGGCTCCACTCAGATTCCAGAACTTTCTGCCACAGAAATGTGAGGAACATGTGTTTTTTTAACCAAATTTTGAGGTTTGCAAAGGATTCTGGGTAACAGAACCTGGTCAGAGCCCCACAAGTCATCCCATCTTGGATTCCCCTAGGTCTCTAGTTTTAAAAAATGCACAGGTTTGGTAGGTTTCCCTAGGTGCCGGCTGAGCTAGAGGCCAAAATCCACAGGTAGGCACTTTGCAAAAAACACCTCTGTTTTCTTTAAAAAAATGTGATGTGTGCACGTTGCGTTTTGGGGCATTTCCTGTCGCGGGCGCTAGGCTACCCACACAAGTGAGGTATCATTTTTATCGGGAGACTTGGGGGAACGCTGGGTGGAAGGAAATTTGTGGCTCCTCTCAGATTCCAGAACTTTCTGCCACAGAAATGTGAGGAACATGTGTTTTTTTAGCCAAATTTTGAGGATTTGCAAAGGATTCTGGGTAACAGAACCTGGTCAGAGCCCCACAAGTCACCCCATCTTGGATTCCCCTAGGTCTCTAGTTTTAAAAAATGCACAGGTTTGGTAGGTTTCCCTAGGTGCCGGCTGAGCTAGAGGCCAAAATCCACAGGTAGGCACTTTGCAAAAAACACCTCTGTTTTCTTAAAAAAATGTGATGTGTGCACGTTGCGTTTTGGGGCATTTCCTGTCGCGGGCGCTAGGCCTACCCACACAAGTGAGGTATCATTTTTATCGGGAGACTTGGGGGAACGCTGGATGGAAGGAAATTTGTGGCTCCTCTCAGATTCCAGAACTTTCTGCCACAGAAATGTGAGGAACATGTGGTTTTTTAGCCAAATTTTGAGGTTTGCAAAGGATTCTGGGTAACAGAACCTGGTCAGAGCCCCACAAATCATCCCATCTTGGATTCCCCTAGGTCTCTAGTTTTCAGAAATGCACAGGTTTGGTAGGTTTCCCTAGGTGCCGGCTGAGCTAGAGGCCAAAATCTACAGGTAGGCACTTTGCAAAATACAGCTCTGTTTTCTGTCAAAAAATGGGATGTGTCCACGTTGTCCTTTGGGGCATTTCCTGTCGAGGGCGCTAGGCCGACCCACACAAGTGAGGTATCATTTTTATCGGGAGACTTGGGGAACGCTGGGTGGAAGGAAATTTGTGCCTCCTCTCAGATTCCAGAACTTTCTGCCACAGAAATGTTAGGAACATGTGTTTTTTTAGCCAAATTTTGAGGTTTGCAAAGGATTCTGGGTAACAGAACCTGGTCAGAGCCCCACAAGTCACCCCATCTTGGATTCCCCTAGGTCTCTAGTTTTCAGAAATGCACAGGTTTGGTAGGTTTCCCTAGGTGCCGGCTGAGCTAGAGGCCAAAATCTACAGGTAGGCACTTTGCAAAATACAGCTCTGTTTTCTGTCAAAAAATGGGATGTGTCCACGTTGTGCTTTGGGGCATTTCCTGTCGCGGGCGCTAGGCTACCCACACAAGTGAGGTATCATTTTTATAAGGAGACTTGGGGGAACGCTGGGTGGAAGGAAATTTCTGGCTCCTCTCAGATTCCAGAACTTTCTGCCACAGAAATGTGAGGAACATGTGTTTTTTTAGCCACTTTTTGAGGTTTCCAAAGGGTTCTGGGTAACAGAACCTGGTCAGAGCCCCACAAGTCATCCCATCTTGGATTCCCCTAGGTCTCTAGTTTTCAAAAATGCAGGTAGGTTTCCCTAGGTGCCGGCTGAGCTAGAGGCCAAAATCCACAGGTAGGCACTTTGCAAAAAACACCTCTGTTTTCTTTCAAAAAATGTGATGTGTGCACGTTGCGTTTTGGGGCATTTCCTGTCGCGGGCGCTAGGCCTACCCACACAAGTGAGGTATCATTTTTATCGGGAGACTTGGGGGAACGCTGGGTGGAAGGAAATTTGTGGCTCCTCTCAGATTCCAGAACTTTCTGCCGCAGAAATGTGAGGAACATGTGGTTTTTTAGCCAAATTTTGAGGTTTGCAAAGGATTCTGGGTAACAGAACCTGGTCAGAGCCCCACAAGTCACCCCATCTTGGATTCCCCTAGGTCTCTAGTTTTCAGAAATGCACAGGTTTGGTAGGTTTCCCTAGGTGCCGGCTGAGCTAGAGGCCAAAATCTACAGGTAGGCACTTTGCAAAATACAGCTCTGTTTTCTGTCAAAAAATGGGATGTGTCCACGTTGTCCTTTGGGGCATTTCCTGTCGCGGGCGCTAGGCCGACCCACACAAGTGAGGTATCATTTTTATCGGGAGACTTGGGGGAACGCTGGGTGGAAGGAAATTTGTGCCTCCTCTGAGATTCCAGAACTTTCTGCCACAGAAATGTTAGGAAAATGTGTTTTTTTAGCCAAATTTTGAGGTTTGCAAAGGATTCTGGGTAACAGAACCTGGTCAGAGCCCCACAAGTCACCCCATCTTGGATTCCCCTAGGTCTCTAGTTTTCAGAAATGCACAGGTTTGGTAGGTTTCCCTAGGTGCCGGCTGAGCTAGAGGCCAAAATCTACAGGTAGGCACTTTGCAAAATACAGCTCTGTTTTCTGTCAAAAAATGGGATGTGTCCACGTTGTGCTTTGGGGCATTTCCTGTTGCGGGCGCTAGGCTACCCACACAAGTGAGGTATCATTTTTATCAGGAGACTTGGGGGAACGCTGGGTGGAAGGAAATTTCTGGCTCCTCTCAGATTCCAGAACTTTCTGCCACAGAAATGTGAGGAACATGTGTTTTTTTAGCCACATTTTGAGGTTTGCAAAGGAATCTGGGTAACAGAACCTGGTCAGAGCCCCACAAGTCATCCCATCTTGGATTCCCCTAGGTCTCTAGTTTTAAAAAATGCAGGTCGGTTTCCCTTGGTGCCGGCTGAGTTAGAGGCCAAAATCCACAGGTAGGCACTTTGCAAAAAACACCTCTGTTTTCTTTAAAAAAATGTGATGTGTGCACGTTGCGTTTTGGGGCATTTCCTGTCGCGGGCGCTAGGCCTACCCACACAAGTGAGGTATCATTTTTATCGGGAGACTTGGGGGAACGCTGGGTGGAAGGAAATTGGTGGCTCCTCTCAGATTCCAGAACTTTCTGCCACACAAATGTGAGGAACATGTATTTCTTTAGCCAAATTTTGAGGTTTGCAAAGGATTCTGGGTAACAGAACCTGGTTAGAGCCCCACAAGTCACCCCATCTTGGATTCCCCTAGGTCTCTAGTTTTCAGAAATGCACAGGTTTGGTAGGTTTCCCTAGGTGCCGGCTGAGCTAGAGGCCAAAATCTACAGGTAGGCACTTTGCAAAAAACAGCTCTGTTTTCTGTGATGTGTCCACGTTGTGTTTTGGGGCATATCCTGTCGCGGGCGCTAGGCCTACCCACACAAGTGAGGTACCATTTTTATCGGGAGACTTGGGGGAACGCTGGGTGGAAGGAAATTTGTGGCTCCTCTCAGATTCCAGAACTTTCTGCCACAGAAATGTGAGGAACATGTGTTTTTTTAGCCAAATTTTGAGGTTTGCAAAGGATTCTGGGTAACAGAACCTGGTCAGAGCCCCACAAGTCATCCCATCTTGGATTCCCCTAGGTCTCTAGTTTTCAAAAATGCACAGGTTTGGTAGGTTTCCCTAGGTGCCGGCTGAGCTAGAGGCCAAAATCCACAGGTAGGCACTTTGCAAAAAACACCTCTGTTTTCTTTAAAAAAATGTGATGTGTGCATGTTGCGTTTTGGGGCATTTCCTGTCGCGGGCGCTAGGCCTACCCACACAAGTGAGGTATCATTTTTATCGGGAGACTTGGGGGAACGATGGGTGGAAGGAAATTTGTGGCTCCTCTCAGATTCCAGAACTTTCAGCCACAGAAATGTGAGGAACATGTGTTTTTTTAGCCAAATTTTGAGGTTTGCAAAGGATTCTGGGTAACAGAACCTGGTCGGAGCCCCACAAGTCACCCCATCTTGGATTCCCCTAGGTCTCTAGTTTTCAGAAATGCACAGGTTTGGTAGGTTTCCCTAGGTGCTGGCTGAGCTAGAGGCCAAAATCTACAGGTAGGCACTTTGCAAAATACAGCTCTGTTTTCTGTCAAAAAATGGGATGTGTCCACGTTGTGCTTTGGGGCATTTCCTGTCGCGGGCGCTAGGCTACCCACACAAGTGAGGTATCATTTTTATCAGGAGACTTGGGGGAACGCTGGGTGGAGGGAAATTTGTGGCTCCTCTCAGATTCCAGAACTTTCTGCCACAGAAATGTGAGGAACATGTGTTTTTTTAGCCAAATTTTGAGGTTTGCAAAGGATTCTGGGTAACAGAACCTGGTCAGAGCCCCACAAGTCACCCCATCTTGGATTCCCCTAGGTCTCTAGTTTTCAGAAATGCACAGGTTTGGTAGGTTTCCCTAGGTGCCGGCTGAGCTAGAGGCCAAAATCTACAGATAGGCACTTTGCAAAATACAGCTCTGTTTTCTGTCAAAAAATGGGATGTGTCCACGTTGTGCTTTGGGGCATTTCCTGTCGCGGGCGCTAGGCTACCCACACAAGTGAGGTATCATTTTTATCAGGAGACTTGGGGGAACGCTGGGTGGAAGGAAATTTCTGGCTCCTCTCAGATTCCAGAACTTTCTGCCACAGAAATGTGAGGAACATGTGTTTTTTTAGCCACATTTTGAGGTTTGCAAAGGATTCTGGGTAACAGAACCTGGTCAGAGCCCCACAAGTCATCCCATCTTGGATTCCCCTAGGTCTCTAGTTTTCAAAAATGCAGGTAGGTTTCCCTAGGTGCCCGCTGAGCTAGAGGCCAAAATCCACAGGTAGGCACTTTGCAAAAAACACCTCTGTTTTCTTTCAAAAAATGTGATGTGTGCACGTTGCGTTTTGGGGCATTTCCTGTCGCGGGCGCTAGGCCTACCCACACAAGTGAGGTATCATTTTTATCGGGAGACTTGGGGGAACGCTGGGTGCAAGGAAATTTGTGGCTCCTCTTAGATTCCAGAACTTTCTGCCACAGAAATGTTAGGAACATGTGTTTTTTTAGCCAAATTTTGAGGTTTGCAAAGGATTCTGGGTAACAGAACCTGGTCAGAGCCCCACAAGTCACCCCATCTTGGATTCCCCTAGGTCTCTAGTTTTAAAAAATGCACAGGTTTGGTAGGTTTCCCTAGGTGCCGGCTGAGCTAGAGGCCAAAATCCACAGGTAGGCACTTTGCAAAAAACACCTCTGTTTTCTTTAAAAAAATGTGATGTGTGCACGTTGGGTTTTGGGGCATTTCCTGTCGCGGGCGCTAGGCCTACCCACACAAGTGAGGTATCATTTTTATCGGGAGACTTGGGGGAACGCTGGATGGAAGGAAATTTGTGGCTCCTCTCAGATTCCAGAACTTTCTGCCACAGAAATGTGAGGAACATGTGGTTTTTTAGCCAAATTTTGAGGTTTGCAAAGGATTCTGGGTAACAGAACCTGGTCAGAGCCCGACAAGTCACCCCATCTTGGATTCCCCTAGGTCTCTAGTTTTCAGAAATGCACAGGTTTGGTAGGTTTCCCTAGGTGCCGGCTGAGCTAGAGGCCAAAATCTACAGGTAGGCACTTTGCAAAATACAGCTCTGTTTTCTGTCAAAAAATGGGATGTGTCCACGTTGTCCTTTGGGGCATTTCCTGTCGCGGGCGCTAGGCCGACCCACACAAGTGAGGTATCATTTTTATCGGGAGACTTGGGGGAACGCTGGGTGGAAGGAAATTTGTGCCTCCTCTCAGATTCCAGAACTTTCTGCCACAGAAATGTTAGGAACATGTGTTTTTTTAGCCAAATTTTGAGGTTTGCAAAGGATTCTGGGTAACAGAACCTGGTCAGAGCCCCACAAGTCACCCCATCTTGGATTCCCCTAGGTCTCTAGTTTTCAGAAATGCACAGGTTTGGTAGGTTTCCCTAGGTGCCGGCTGAGCTAGAGGCCAAAATCTACAGGTAGGCACTTTGCAAAATACAGCTCTGTTTTCTGTCAAAAAAAGGGATGTGTCCACGTTGTGCTTTGGGGCATTTCCTGTCGCGGGCGCTAGGCTACCCACACAAGTGAGGTATAATTTTTATCAGGAGACTTGGGGGAACGCTGGGTGGAAGGAAATTTCTGGCTCCTCTCAGATTCCAGAACTTTCTGCCACAGAAATGTGAGGAACATGTGTTTTTTTAGCCACATTTTGAGGTTTGCAAAGGATTCTGGGTAACAGAACCTGGTCAGAGCCCCACAAGTCATCCCATCTTGGATTCCCCTAGGTCTCTAGTTTTCAAAAATGCAGGTAGGTTTCCCTAGGTGCCGGCTGAGCTAGAGGCCAAAATCCACAGGTAGGCACTTTGCAAAAAACACCTCTGTTTTCCTTAAAAAAATGTGATGTGTGCACGTTGCGTTTTGGGGCATTTCCTGTCGCGGGCGCTAGGCCCACCCACACAAGTGAGGTATAATTTTTATCGGGAGACTTGGGGGAACGCTGGGTGGAAGGAAATTTGTGGCTCCTCTCAGATTCCAGAACTTTCTGCCACAGAAATGTGAGGAACATGTGGTTTTTTAGCCAAATTTTGAGGTTTGCAAAGGATTCTGGGTAACAGAACCTGGTCAGAGCCCCACAAGTCACCCCATCTTGGATTCCCCTAGGTCTCTAGTTTTCAGAAATGCACAGGTTTGGTAGGTTTCCCTAGGTGCCGGCTGAGCTAGAGGCCAAAATCTACAGATAGACACTTTGCAAAATACAGCTCTGTTTTCTGTCAAAAAATGGGATGTGTCCACGTTGTCCTTTGGGGCATTTCCTGTCACGGGCGCTAGGCCGACCCACACAAGTGAGGTATCATTTTTATCGGGAGACTTGGGGGAACGCTGGGTAGAAGGAAATTTGTGCCTCCTCTCAGATTCCAGAACTTTCTGCCACAGAAATGTTAGGAACATGTGTTTTTTAGCCAAATTTTGAGGTTTGCAAAGGATTCTGGGTAACAGAACCTGGTCAGAGCCCCACAAGTCACCCCATCTTGGATTCCCCTAGGTCTCTAGTTTTCAGAAATGCACAGGTTTGGTAGGTTTCCCTAGGTGCCGGCTGAGCTAGAGGCCAAAATCTACAGGTAGGCACTTTGCAAAATACAGCTCTGTTTTCTGTCAAAAAATGGGATGTGTCCACGTTGTCCTTTGGGGCATTTCCTGTCGCGGGCGCTAGGCCGACCCACACAAGTGAGGTATCATTTTTATCGGGAGACTTGGGGGAACGCTGGGTGGAAGGAAATTTGTGCCTCCTCTCAGATTCCAGAACTTTCTGCCACAGAAATGTTAGGAACATGTGTTTTTTTAGCCAAATTTTGAGGTTTGCAAAGGATTCTGGGTAACAGAACCTGGTCAGAGCCCCACAAGTCACCCCATCTTGGATTCCCCTAGGTCTCTAGTTTTCAGAAATGCACAGGTTTGGTAGGTTTCCCTAGGTGCCGGCTGAGCTAGAGGCCAAAATCTACAGGTAGGCACTTTGCAAAATACAGCTCTGTTTTCTGTCAAAAAAAGGGATGTGTCCACGTTGTGCTTTGGGGCATTTCCTGTCGCGGGCGCTAGGCTACCCACACAAGTGAGGTATAATTTTTATCAGGAGACTTGGGGGAACGCTGGGTGGAAGGAAATTTCTGGCTCCTCTCAGATTCCAGAACTTTCTGCCACAGAAATGTGAGGAACATGTGTTTTTTTAGCCACATTTTGAGGTTTGCAAAGGATTCTGGGTAACAGAACCTGGTCAGAGCCCCACAAGTCATCCCATCTTGGATTCCCCTAGGTCTCTAGTTTTCAAAAATGCAGGTAGGTTTCCCTAGGTGCCGGCTGAGCTAGAGGCCAAAATCCACAGGTAGGCACTTTGCAAAAAACACCTCTGTTTTCCTTAAAAAAATGTGATGTGTGCACGTTGCGTTTTGGGGCATTTCCTGTCGCGGGCGCTAGGCCCACCCACACAAGTGAGGTATAATTTTTATCGGGAGACTTGGGGGAACGCTGGGTGGAAGGAAATTTGTGGCTCCTCTCAGATTCCAGAACTTTCTGCCACAGAAATGTGAGGAACATGTGGTTTTTTAGCCAAATTTTGAGGTTTGCAAAGGATTCTGGGTAACAGAACCTGGTCAGAGCCCCACAAGTCACCCCATCTTGGATTCCCCTAGGTCTCTAGTTTTCAGAAATGCACAGGTTTGGTAGGTTTCCCTAGGTGCCGGCTGAGCTAGAGGCCAAAATCTACAGATAGACACTTTGCAAAATACAGCTCTGTTTTCTGTCAAAAAATGGGATGTGTCCACGTTGTCCTTTGGGGCATTTCCTGTCACGGGCGCTAGGCCGACCCACACAAGTGAGGTATCATTTTTATCGGGAGACTTGGGGGAACGCTGGGTAGAAGGAAATTTGTGCCTCCTCTCAGATTCCAGAACTTTCTGCCACAGAAATGTTAGGAACATGTGTTTTTTAGCCAAATTTTGAGGTTTGCAAAGGATTCTGGGTAACAGAACCTGGTCAGAGCCCCACAAGTCACCCCATCTTGGATTCCCCTAGGTCTCTAGTTTTCAGAAATGCACAGGTTTGGTAGGTTTCCCTAGGTGCCGGCTGAGCTAGAGGCCAAAATCTACAGGTAGGCACTTTGCAAAATACAGCTCTGTTTTCTGTCAAAAAATGGGATGTGTCCACGTTGTCCTTTGGGGCATTTCCTGTCGCGGGCGCTAGGCCGACCCACACAAGTGAGGTATCATTTTTATCGGGAGACTTGGGGGAACGCTGGGTGGAAGGAAATTTGTGCCTCCTCTCAGATTCCAGAACTTTCTGCCACAGAAATGTTAGGAACATGTGTTTTTTTAGCCAAATTTTGAGGTTTGCAAAGGATTCTGGGTAACAGAACCTGGTCAGAGCCCCACAAGTCACCCCATCTTGGATTCCCCTAGGTCTCTAGTTTTCAGAAATGCACAGGTTTGGTAGGTTTCCCTAGGTGCCGGCTGAGCTAGAGGCCAAAATCTACAGGTAGGCACTTTGCAAAATACAGCTCAGTTTTCTGTCAAAAAATGGGATGTGTCCACGTTGTGCTTTGGGGCATTTCCTGTCGCGGGCGCTAGGCTACCCACACAAGTGAGGTATCATTTTTATCAGGAGACTTGGGGGAACGCTGGGTGGAAGGAAATTTCTGGCTCCTCTCAGATTCCAGAACTTTCTGCCACAGAAATGTGAGGAACATGTGTTTTTTTAGCCACATTTTGAGGTTTGCAAAGGATTCTGGGTAACAGAACCTGGTCAGAGCCCCACAAGTCATCCCATCTCGGATTCCCCTAGGTCTCTAGTTTTGAAAAATGCAGGTAGGTTTCCCTAGGTGCCGGCTGAGCTAGAGGCCAAAATCCACAGGTAGGCACTTTGCAAAAAATACCTCTGTTTTCTTTAAAAAAATGTGATGTGTGCACGTTGCGTTTTGGGGCATTTCCTGTCACGGGCGCTAGGCCTACCCACAGAAGTGAGGTATCATTTTTATCGGGAGACTTGGGGGAACGCTGGGTGGAAGGAAATTTGTGGCTCCTCTCAGATTCCAGAACTTTCTGCCACAGAAATGTGAGGAACATGTGTTTTTTTAGCCAAATTTTGAGGTTTGCAAAGGATTCTGGGTAACAGAACCTGGTCACAGCCCCACAAGTCACCCCATCTTGGATTCCCCTAGGTCTCTAGTTTTCAGAAATGCACAGGTTTGGTAGGTTTCCCTAGGTGCTGAGCTAGAGGCCAAAATCTACAGGTAGGCACTTTGTAAAATACAGCTCTGTTTTCTGTCAAAAAATGGGATGTGTCCACGTTGTCCTTTGGGGCATTTCCTGTCGCGGGCGCTAGGCCGACCCACACAAGTGAGGTATCATTTTTATCGGGAGACTTGGGGGAACGCTGGGTGGAAGGAAATTTGTGCCTCCTCTCAGATTCCAGAACTTTCTGCCACAGAAATGTTAGGAACATGTGTTTTTTTAGCCAAATTTTGAGGTTTGCAAAGGATTCTGGGTAACAGAACCTGGTCAGAGCCCCACAAGTCACCACATCTTGGATTCCCCTAGGTCTCTAGTTTTCAGAAATGCACAGGTTTGGTAGGTTTCCCTAGGTGCCGGCTGAGCTAGAGGCCAAAATCTACAGGTAGGCACTTTCCAAAATACAGCTCTGTTTTCTGTCAAAAAATGGGATGTGTCCACGTTGTCCTTTGGGGCATTTCCTGTCGCGGGCGCGAGGCCGACCCACACAAGTGAGGTATCATTTTTATCGGGAGACTTGGGGGAACGCTGGGTGGAAGGAAATTTGTGGCTCCTCTCAGATTCCAGAACTTTCTGCCACAGAAATGTGAGGAACATGTGTTTTTTTAGCCAAATTTTGAGGTTTGACAAGGATTCTGGGTAACAGAACCTGGTCAGAGCCCCACAAGTCACCCCATCTTGGATTCCCCTAGGTCTCCAGTTTTCAAAAATGCACAGGTTTGGTAGTTTTCCCTAGGTGCCGGCTGAGCTAGAGGCCAAAATCCACAGGTAGGCACTTTGCAAAAAACACCTCTGTTTTCTTTTAAAAAATGTGATGTGTGCACGTTGCGTTTTGGGGCATTTCCTGTCGCGGGCTTAGGCCTACCCACACAAGTGAGGTACCATTTTTATCGGGAGACTTGGGGGAACGCTGGGTGGAAAGAAATTTGTGGCTCCTCTCAGATTCCAGAACTTTCTGCCACAGAAATGTGAGGAACATGTGTTTTTTTAGCCAAATTTTGAGGTTTGCAAAGGATTCTGGGTAACAGAACCTGGTCAGAGCCCCACAAGTCATCCCATCTTGGATTCCCCTACGTCTCTAGTTTTCAGAAATGCACAGGTTTGGTAGGTTTCCCTAGGTGCCGGCTGAGCTAGAGGCCAAAATCCACAGGTAGGCACTTTGCAAAAAACACCTCTGTTTTCTTTCAAAAAATGTGATGTGTGCACGTTGCGTTTTGGGGCATTTCCTGTCGCGGGCGCTAGGCCTACCCACACAAGTGAGGTATCATTTTTATCGGGAGACTTGGGGGAACGCTGGGTGCAAGGAAATTTGTGGCTCCTCTTAGATTCCAGAACTTTCTGCCACAGAAATGTTAGGAACATGTGTTTTTTTAGCCAAATTTTGAGGTTTGCAAAGGATTCTGGGTAACAGAACCTGGTCACAGCCCCACAAGTCACCCCATCTTGGGATCCCCTAGGTCTCTAGTTTTCAAAAATGCACAGGTTTGGTAGGTTTCCCTAGGTGCAGGCTGAGCTAGAGGCCAAAATCCACAGGTAGGCACTCTGCAAAAAACACCTCTGTTTTCTTTCAAAAAATTTGATGTGTGCACGTTGCGTTTTGGGGCATTTCCTGTCGCAGGCGCTAGGCTTACCCACACAAGTGAGGTATCATTTTTATCGGGAGACTTGGGGGAACGCTGGGTGGAAGGAAATTTGTGGCTCCTCTCAGATTCCAGAACTTTCTGCCACAGAAATGTGAGGAACATATGTTTTTTTAGCCACATTTTGAGGTTTGCAAAGGATTCTGGGTAACAGAACCTGGTCACGGCCCCACAAGTCACCCCATCTTGGATTCCCCTAGGTCTCTAGTTTTCAGAAATGCACACGTTTGGTAGGTTTCCCTAGGTGCCGGCTGAGCTAGAGGCCAAAATCTACAGGTAGGCACTTTGCAAAATACAGCTCTGTTTTCTGTCAAAAAATGGGATGTGTGCACGTTGCGTTTTGGGGCATTTCCTGTCGCGGGCGCTAGGCCTACCCACACAAGTGAGGTATCATTTTTATCGGGAGACTTGGGGGAACGCTGGGTGGAAGGAAATTTGTGGCTCCTTTCAGATTCCAGAACTTTCTGCCACAGAAATGTGAGGAAAATGTGTTTTTTTAGCCACATTTTGAGGTTTGCAAAGGATTCTGGGTAACAGAACCTGGTCAGAGCCCCACAAATCATCCCATCTTGGATTCCCCTAGGTCTCTAGTTTTCAAAAATGCACAGGTTTGGTAGGTTTCCCTAGGTGCCGGCTGAGGTAGAGGCCAAAATCCACAGGTAGGCACTTTGCAAAAAACACCTCTGTTTTCTTTCAAAAAATGTGATGTGTGCACGTTGTGTTTTGGGGCATTTCCTGTTGCGGGTACTAGGCCTACCCACGCAAGTGAGGTATCATTTTTATCGGGAGACTTGGGGGAACGCTGGGTGGAAGGAAATTTGTGGCTCCTCTCAGATTCCAGAACTTTCTGCCACAGAAATGTGAGGAACATGTGTTTTTTTAACCAAATTTTGAGGTTTGCAAAGGATTCTGGGTAACAGAACCGGGTCAGAGCCCCACAAGTCACCCCATCTTGTATTCCCCTACGTCTCTAGTTTTCAGAAATGCACAGGTTTGGTAGGTTTCCCTAGGTGCCGGCTGAGCTAGAGGCCAAAATCTACAGGTAGGCACTTTGCAAAATACAGCTCTCTTTTCTGTCAAAAAATGGGATGTGTCCACATTGTCCTTTGGGGCATTTCCTGTCGCGGGCAGTAGGCCGACCCACACAAGTGAGGTATCATTTTTATCGGGAGACTTGGGGGAACGCTGGGTGGAAGGAAATTTGTGCCTCCTCTCAGATTCCAGAACTTTCTGCCACAGAAATGTTAGGAACATGTGTTTTTTTAGCCAAATTTTGAGGTTTGCAAAGGATTCTGGGTAACAGAACCTGGTCAGAGCCCCACAAGTCACCCCATCTTGGATTCCCCTAGGTCTCTAGTTTTCAGAAATGCACAGGTTTGGTAGGTTTCCCTAGGTGCCGGCTGAGCTAGAGGCCAAAATCTACAGGTAGGCACTTTGCAAAATACAGCTCAGTTTTCTGTCAAAAAATGGGATGTGTCCACGTTGTGCTTTGGGGCATTTCCTGTCGCGGGCGCTAGGCTACCCACACAAGTGAGGTATCATTTTTATCAGGAGACTTGGGGGAACGCTGGGTGGAAGGAAATTTCTGGCTCCTCTCAGATTCCAGAACTTTCTGCCACAGAAATGTGAGGAACATGTGTTTTTTTAGCCACATTTTGAGGTTTGCAAAGGATTCTGGGTAACAGAACCTGGTCAGAGCCCCACAAGTCATCCCATCTTGGATTCCCCTAGGTCTCTAGTTTTGAAAAATGCAGGTAGGTTTCCCTAGGTGCCGGCTGAGCTAGAGGCCAAAATCCACAGGTAGGCACTTTGCAAAAAATACCTCTGTTTTCTTTAAAAAAATGTGATGTGTGCACGTTGCGTTTTGGGGCATTTCCTGTCACGGGCGCTAGGCCTACCCACACAAGTGAGGTATCATTTTTATCGGGAGACTTGGGGGAACGCTGGGTGGAAGGAAATTTGTGGCTCCTCTCAGATTCCAGAACTTTCTGCCACAGAAATGTGAGGAACATGTGGTTTTTTAGCCAAATTTTGAGGTTTGCAAAGGATTCTGGGTAACAGAACCTGGTCACAGCCCCACAAGTCACCCCATCTTGGATTCCCCTAGGTCTCTAGTTTTCAGAAATGCACAGGTTTGGTAGGTTTCCCTAGGTGCTGAGCTAGAGGCCAAAATCTACAGGTAGGCACTTTGTAAAATACAGCTCTGTTTTCTGTCAAAAAATGGGATGTGTCCACGTTGTCCTTTGGGGCATTTCCTGTCGCGGGCGCTAGGCCGACCCACACAAGTGAGGTATCATTTTTATCGGGAGACTTGGGGGAACGCTGGGTGGAAGGAAATTTGTGCCTCCTCTCAGATTCCAGAACTTTCTGCCACAGAAATGTTAGGAACATGTGTTTTTTTAGCCAAATTTTGAGGTTTGCAAAGGATTCTGGGTAACAGAACCTGGTCAGAGCCCCACAAGTCACCACATCTTGGATTCCCCTAGGTCTCTAGTTTTCAGAAATGCACAGGTTTGGTAGGTTTCCCTAGGTGCCGGCTGAGCTAGAGGCCAAAATCTACAGGTAGGCACTTTCCAAAATACAGCTCTGTTTTCTGTCAAAAAATGGGATGTGTCCACGTTGTCCTTTGGGGCATTTCCTGTCGCGGGCGCGAGGCCGACCCACACAAGTGAGGTATCATTTTTATCGGGAGACTTGGGGGAACGCTGGGTGGAAGGAAATTTGTGGCTCCTCTCAGATTCCAGAACTTTCTGCCACAGAAATGTGAGGAACATGTTTTTTTTTAGCCAAATTTTGAGGTTTGACAAGGATTCTGGGTAACAGAACCTGGTCAGAGCCCCACAAGTCACCCCATCTTGGATTCCCCTAGGTCTCCAGTTTTCAAAAATGCACAGGTTTGGTAGTTTTCCCTAGGTGCCGGCTGAGCTAGAGGCCAAAATCCACAGGTAGGCACTTTGCAAAAAACACCTCTGTTTTCTTTTAAAAAATGTGATGTGTGCACGTTGCGTTTTGGGGCATTTCCTGTCGCGGGCGCTAGGCCTACCCACACAAGTGAGGTACCATTTTTATCGGGAGACTTGGGGGAACGCTGGGTGGAAAGAAATTTGTGGCTCCTCTCAGATTCCAGAACTTTCTGCCACAGAAATGTGAGGAACATGTGTTTTTTTAGCCAAATTTTGAGGTTTGCAAAGGATTCTGGGTAACAGAACCTGGTCAGAGCCCCACAAGTCATCCCATCTTGGATTCCCCTACGTCTCTAGTTTTCAGAAATGCACAGGTTTGGTAGGTTTCCCTAGGTGCCGGCTGAGCTAGAGGCCAAAATCCACAGGTAGGCACTTTGCAAAAAACACCTCTGTTTTCTTTCAAAAAATGTGATGTGTGCACGTTGCGTTTTGGGGCATTTCCTGTCGCGGGCGCTAGGCCTACCCACACAAGTGAGGTATCATTTTTATCGGGAGACTTGGGGGAACGCTGGGTGCAAGGAAATTTGTGGCTCCTCTTAGATTCCAGAACTTTCTGCCACAGAAATGTTAGGAACATGTGTTTTTTTAGCCAAATTTTGAGGTTTGCAAAGGATTCTGGGTAACAGAACCTGGTCACAGCCCCACAAGTCACCCCATCTTGGGATCCCCTAGGTCTCTAGTTTTCAAAAATGCACAGGTTTGGTAGGTTTCCCTAGGTGCAGGCTGAGCTAGAGGCCAAAATCCACAGGTAGGCACTCTGCAAAAAACACCTCTGTTTTCTTTCAAAAAATTTGATGTGTGCACGTTGCGTTTTGGGGCATTTCCTGTCGCAGGCGCTAGGCTTACCCACACAAGTGAGGTATCATTTTTATCGGGAGACTTGGGGGAACGCTGGGTGGAAGGAAATTTGTGGCTCCTCTCAGATTCCAGAACTTTCTGCCACAGAAATGTGAGGAACATATGTTTTTTTAGCCACATTTTGAGGTTTGCAAAGGATTCTGGGTAACAGAACCTGGTCACGGCCCCACAAGTCACCCCATCTTGGATTCCCCTAGGTCTCTAGTTTTCAGAAATGCACACGTTTGGTAGGTTTCCCTAGGTGCCGGCTGAGCTAGAGGCCAAAATCTACAGGTAGGCACTTTGCAAAATACAGCTCTGTTTTCTGTCAAAAAATGGGATGTGTGCACGTTGCGTTTTGGGGCATTTCCTGTCGCGGGCGCTAGGCCTACCCACACAAGTGAGGTATCATTTTTATCGGGAGACTTGGGGGAACGCTGGGTGGAAGGAAATTTGTGGCTCCTTTCAGATTCCAGAACTTTCTGCCACAGAAATGTGAGGAAAATGTGTTTTTTTAGCCACATTTTGAGGTTTGCAAAGGATTCTGGGTAACAGAACCTGGTCAGAGCCCCACAAATCATCCCATCTTGGATTCCCCTAGGTCTCTAGTTTTCAAAAATGCACAGGTTTGGTAGGTTTCCCTAGGTGCCGGCTGAGGTAGAGGCCAAAATCCACAGGTAGGCACTTTGCAAAAAACACCTCTGTTTTCTTTCAAAAAATGTGATGTGTGCACGTTGTGTTTTGGGGCATTTCCTGTTGCGGGTACTAGGCCTACCCACGCAAGTGAGGTATCATTTTTATCGGGAGACTTGGGGGAACGCTGGGTGGAAGGAAATTTGTGGCTCCTCTCAGATTCCAGAACTTTCTGCCACAGAAATGTGAGGAACATGTGTTTTTTTAACCAAATTTTGAGGTTTGCAAAGGATTCTGGGTAACAGAACCGGGTCAGAGCCCCACAAGTCACCCCATCTTGTATTCCCCTACGTCTCTAGTTTTCAGAAATGCACAGGTTTGGTAGGTTTCCCTAGGTGCCGGCTGAGCTAGAGGCCAAAATCTACAGGTAGGCACTTTGCAAAATACAGCTCTCTTTTCTGTCAAAAAATGGGATGTGTCCACATTGTCCTTTGGGGCATTTCCTGTCGCGGGCAGTAGGCCGACCCACACAAGTGAGGTATCATTTTTATCGGGAGACTTGGGGGAACGCTGGGTGGAAGGAAATTTGTGCCTCCTCTCAGATTCCAGAACTTTCTGCCACAGAAATGTTAGGAACATGTGTTTTTTTAGCCAAATTTTGAGGTTTGCAAAGGATTCTGGGTAACAGAACCTGGTCAGAGCCCCACAAGTCACCCCATCTTGGATTCCCCTAGGTCTCTAGTTTTCAGAAATGCACAGGTTTGGTAGGTTTCCCTAGGTGCCGGCTGAGCTAGAGGCCAAAATCTACAGGTAGGCACTTTGCAAAATACAGCTCAGTTTTCTGTCAAAAAATGGGATGTGTCCACGTTGTGCTTTGGGGCATTTCCTGTCGCGGGCGCTAGGCTACCCACACAAGTGAGGTATCATTTTTATCAGGAGACTTGGGGGAACGCTGGGTGGAAGGAAATTTCTGGCTCCTCTCAGATTCCAGAACTTTCTGTCACAGAAATGTGAGGAACATGTGTTTTTTTAGCCACATTTTGAGGTTTGCAAAGGATTCTGGGTAACAGAACCTGGTCAGAGCCCCACAAGTCATCCCATCTTGGATTCCCCTAGGTCTCTAGTTTTCAAAAATGCAGGTAGGTTTCCCTAGGTGCCGGCTGAGCTAGAGGCCAAAATCCACAGGTAGGCACTTTGCAAAAAACACCTCTGTTTTCTTTAAAAAAATGAGATGTGTGCACGTTGCGTTTTGGGGCATTTCCTGTCACGGGCGCTAGGCCTACCCACACAAGTGAGGTATCATTTTTATCGGGAGACTTGGGGGAACGCTGGGTGGAAGGAAATTTGTGGCTCCTCTCAGATTCCAGAACTTTCTGCCACAGAAATGTGAGGAACATGTGTTTTTTTAACCAAATTTTGAGGTTTGCAAAGGATTCTGGGTAACAGAACCTGGTCAGAGCCCCACAAGTCACCCCATCTTGGATTCCCCTAGGTCTCTAGTTTTCAGAAATGCACAGGTTTGGTAGGTTTCCCTAGGTGCTGAGCTAGAGGCCAAAATCTACAGGTAGGCACTTTGTAAAATACAGCTCTGTTTTCTGTCAAAAAATGGGATGTGTCCACGTTGTCCTTTGGGGCATTTCCTGTCGCGGGCGCTAGGCCGACCCACACAAGTGAGGTATCATTTTTATCGGGAGACTTGGGGGAACGCTGGGTGGAAGGAAATTTGTGCCTCCTCTCAGATTCCAGAACTTTCTGCCGCAGAAATGTTAGGAACGTGTGTTTTTTTAGCCAAATTTTGAGGTTTGCAAAGGATTCTGGGTAACAGAACCTGGTCAGAGCCCCACAAGTCACCCCATCTTGGATTCCCCTAGGTCTCTAGTTTTCAGAAATGCACAGGTTTGGTAGGTTTCCCTAGGTGCCGGCTGAGCTAGAGGCCAAAATCTACAGGTAGGCACTTTGCAAAATACAGCTCTGTTTTCTGTCAAAAAATGGGATGTGTCAACGTTGTCCTTTGGGGCATTTCCTGTTGCGGGCGCTAGGCCGACCCACACAAGTGAGGTATCATTTTTATCGGGAGACTTGGGGGAACGCTGGGTGGAAAGAAATTTATGGCTCCTCTCACATTCCAGAACTTTCTGCCACAGAAATGTGAGGAACATGTGTTTTTTTAGCCACATTTTGAGGTTTGCAAAGGATTCTGGGTAACAGAACCTGGTCAGAGCCCCACAAGTCATCCCATCTTGGATTCCCCTAGGTCTCTAGTTTTCAAAAATGCAGGTAGGTTTCCCTAGGTGCCGGCTGAGCTAGAGGCCAAAATCCACAGGTAGGCACTTTGCAAAAAACACCTCTGTTTTCTTTAAAAAAATGAGATGTGTGCACGTTGCGTTTTGGGGCATTTCCTGTCGCGGGCGCTAGGCCTACCCACACAAGTGAGGTATCATTTTTATCGGGAGACTTGGGGGAACGCTGGGTGGAAGGAAATTTGTGGCTCCTCTCAGATTCCAGAACTTTCTGCCACAGAAATGTGAGGAACATGTGGTTTTTTAGCCAAATTTTGAGGTTTGCAAAGGATTCTGGGTAACAGAACCTGGTCACAGCCCCACAAGTCACCCCATCTTGGATTCCCCTAGGTCTCTAGTTTTCAGAAATGCACAGGTTTGGTAGGTTTCCCTAGGTGCTGAGCTAGAGGCCAAAATCTACAGGTAGGCACTTTGTAAAATACAGCTCTGTTTTCTGTCAAAAAATGGGATGTGTCCACGTTGTCCTTTGGGGCATTTCCTGTCGCGGGCGCTAGGCCTACCCACACAAGTGAGGTATCATTTTTATCGGGAGACTTGGGGGAACGCTGGGTGGAAGGAAATTTGTGGCTCCTCTCAGATTCCAGAACTTTCTGCCACAGAAATGTGAGGAACATGTGTTTTTTTAGCCAAATTTTGAGGTTTGCAAAGGATTCTGGGTAACAGAACCTGGTCAGAGCCCCACAAGTCACCCCATCTTGGATTCCCCTAGGTCTCTAGTTTTCAGAAATGCACAGGTTTGGTAGGTTTCCCTAGGTGCCGGCTGAGCTAGAGGCCAAAATCTACAGGTAGGCACTTTGCAAAATACAGCTCTGTTTTCTGTCAAAAAATGGGATGTGTCAACGTTGTCCTTTGGGGCATTTCCTGTTGCGGGCGCTAGGCCGACCCACACAAGTGAGGTATCATTTTTATCGGGAGACTTGGGGGAACGCTGGGTGGAAGGAAATTTGTGGCTCCTCTCAGATTCCAGAACTTTCTGCCACAGAAATGTGAGGAACATGTGTTTTTTTAGCCAAATTTTGAGGTTTGCAAAGGATTCTGGGTAACAGAACCTGGTCAGAGCCCCACAAGTCACCCCATCTTGGATTCCCCTAGGTCTCCAGTTTTCAAAAATGCACAGGTTTGGTAGTTTTCCCTAGGTGCCGGCTGAGCTAGAGGCCAAAATCCACAGGTAGGCACTTTGCAAAAAACACCTCTGTTTTCTTTAAAAAAATGTGATGTGTGCACGTTGCGTTTTGGGGCATTTCCTGTCGCGGGCGCTAGGCCTACCCACACAAGTGAGGTATCATTTTTATCGGGAGACTTGGGGGAACGCTGGGTGGAACGAAATTTGTGGCTCCTCTCAGATTCCAGAACTTTCTGCCACAGAAATGTGAGGAACATGTATTTTTTTAGCCAACTTTTGAGGTTTGCAAAGGATTCTGGGTAACAGAACCTGGTTAGAGCCCCACAAGTCACCCCATCTTGGATTCCCCTAGGTCTCTAGTTTTCAGAAATGCACAGGTTTGGTAGGTTTCCCTAGGTGCCGGCTGAGCTAGAGGCCAAAATCTACAGGTAGGCACTTTGCAAAAAACAGCTCTGTTTTCTGTGATGTGTCCACGTTGTGTTTTGGGGCATATCCTGTCGCGGGCGCTAGGCCTACCCACACAAGTGAGGTACCATTTTTATCGGGAGACTTGGGGGAACGCTGGGTGGAAAGAAATTTGTGGCTCCTCTCAGATTCCAGAACTTTCTGCCACAGAAATGTGAGGAACATGTGTTTTTTTAGCCAAATTTTGAGGTTTGCAAAGGATTCTGGGTAACAGAACCTGGTCAGAGCCCCACAAGTCATCCCATCTTGGATTCCCCTAGGTCTCTAGTTTTCAAAAATGCACAAGTTTGGTAGGTTTCCCTAGTTGCCGGCTGAGCTAGAGGCCAAAATCCACAGGTAGGCACTTTGCAAAAAACACCTCTGTTTTCTTTCAAAAAATGTGATGTGTGCACGTTGCGTTTTGGGGCATTTCCTGTTGCAGGCGCTAGGCTTACCCACACAAGTGAGGTATCATTTTTATCGGGAGACTTGGGGGAACGCTGGGTGGAAGGAAATTTGTGGCTCCTCTCAGATTCCAGAACTTTCTGCCACAGAAATGTGAGGAACATATGTTTTTTTAGCCACATTTTGAGGTTTGCAAAGGATTCTGGGTAACAGAACCTGGTCACGGCCCAACAAGTCACCCCATCTTGGATTCCCCTAGGTCTCTAGTTTTCAGAAATGCACACGTTTGGTAGGTTTCCCTAGGTGCCGGCTGAGCTAGAGGCCAAAATCTACAGGTAGGCACTTTGCAAATACAGCTCTGTTTTCTGTCAAAAAATGGGATGTGTGCACGTTGCGTTTTGGGGCATTTCCTGTCGCGGGCGCTAGGCCTACCCACACAAGTGAGGTGTCATTTTTATCGGGAGACTTGGGGGAACGCTGGGTGGAAGGAAATTTGTGGCTCCTTTCAGATTCCAGAACTTTCTGCCACAGAAATGTGAGGAAAATGTGTTTTTTTAGCCACATTTTGAGGTTTGCAAAGGATTCTGGGTAACAGAACCTGGTCAAAGCCCCACAAATCATCCCATCTTGGATTCCCCTAGGTCTCTAGTTTTCAAAAATGCACAGGTTTGGTAGGTTTCCCTAGGTGCCGGCTGAGGTAGAGGCCAAAATCCACAGGTAGGCACTTTGCAAAAAACACCTCTGTTTTCTTTAAAAAAATGTGATGTGTGCACGTTGCGTTTTGGGGCATTTCCTGTCGCGGGCGCTAGGCCTACCCACACAAGTGAGGTATCATTTTTATCGGGAGACTTGGGGGAACGCTGGGTGGAACGAAATTTGTGGCTCCTCTCAGATTCCAGAACTTTCTGCCACAGAAATGTGAGGAACATGTATTTTTTTAGCCAACTTTTGAGGTTTGCAAAGGATTCTGGGTAACAGAACCTGGTTAGAGCCCCACAAGTCACCCCATCTTGGATTCCCCTAGGTCTCTAGTTTTCAGAAATGCACAGGTTTGGTAGGTTTCCCTAGGTGCCGGCTGAGCTAGAGGCCAAAATCTACAGGTAGGCACTTTGCAAAAAACAGCTCTGTTTTCTGTGATGTGTCCACGTTGTGTTTTGGGGCATATCCTGTCGCGGGCGCTAGGCCTACCCACACAAGTGAGGTACCATTTTTATCGGGAGACTTGGGGGAACGCTGGGTGGAAAGAAATTTGTGGCTCCTCTCAGATTCCAGAACTTTCTGCCACAGAAATGTGAGGAACATGTGTTTTTTTAGCCAAATTTTGAGGTTTGCAAAGGATTCTGGGTAACAGAACCTGGTCAGAGCCCCACAAGTCATCCCATCTTGGATTCCCCTAGGTCTCTAGTTTTCAAAAATGCACAAGTTTGGTAGGTTTCCCTAGTTGCCGGCTGAGCTAGAGGCCAAAATCCACAGGTAGGCACTTTGCAAAAAACACCTCTGTTTTCTTTCAAAAAATGTGATGTGTGCACGTTGCGTTTTGGGGCATTTCCTGTTGCAGGCGCTAGGCTTACCCACACAAGTGAGGTATCATTTTTATCGGGAGACTTGGGGGAACGCTGGGTGGAAGGAAATTTGTGGCTCCTCTCAGATTCCAGAACTTTCTGCCACAGAAATGTGAGGAACATATGTTTTTTTAGCCACATTTTGAGGTTTGCAAAGGATTCTGGGTAACAGAACCTGGTCACGGCCCAACAAGTCACCCCATCTTGGATTCCCCTAGGTCTCTAGTTTTCAGAAATGCACACGTTTGGTAGGTTTCCCTAGGTGCCGGCTGAGCTAGAGGCCAAAATCTACAGGTAGGCACTTTGCAAATACAGCTCTGTTTTCTGTCAAAAAATGGGATGTGTGCACGTTGCGTTTTGGGGCATTTCCTGTCGCGGGCGCTAGGCCTACCCACACAAGTGAGGTATCATTTTTATCGGGAGACTTGGGGGAACGCTGGGTGGAAGGAAATTTGTGGCTCCTTTCAGATTCCAGAACTTTCTGCCACAGAAATGTGAGGAAAATGTGTTTTTTTAGCCACATTTTGAGGTTTGCAAAGGATTCTGGGTAACAGAACCTGGTCAAAGCCCCACAAATCATCCCATCTTGGATTCCCCTAGGTCTCTAGTTTTCAAAAATGCACAGGTTTGGTAGGTTTCCCTAGGTGCCGGCTGAGGTAGAGGCCAAAATCCACAGGTAGGCACTTTGCAAAAAACACCTCTGTTTTCTTTCAAAAAATGTGATGTGTGCACGTTGTGTTTTGGGGCATTTCCTGTTGCGGGTACTAGGCCTACCCACGCAAGTGAGGTATCATTTTTATCGGGAGACTTGGGGGAACGCTGGGTGGAAGGAAATTTGTGGCTCCTCTCAGATTCCAGAACTTTCTGCCACAGAAATGTGAGGAACATGTGTTTTTTTAACCAAATTTTGAGGTTTGCAAAGGATTCTGGGTAACAGAACCGGGTCAGAGCCCCACAAGTCACCCCATCTTGTATTCCCCTACGTCTCTAGTTTTCAGAAATGCACAGGTTTGGTAGGTTTCCCTAGGTGCCGGCTGAGCTAGAGGCCAAAATCTACAGGTAGGCACTTTGCAAAATACAGCTCTCTTTTCTATCAAAAAATGGGATGTGTCCACGTTGTCCTTTGGGGCATTTCCTGTCACGGGCAGTAGGCCGACCCACACAAGTGAGGTATCATTTTTATCGGGAGACTTGGGGGAACGCTGGGTGGAAGGAAATTTGTGCCTCCTCTCAGATTCCAGAACTTTCTGCCACAGAAATGTTAGGAACATGTGTTTTTTTAGCCAAATTTTGAGGTTTGCAAAGGATTCTGGGTAACAGAACCTGGTCAGAGCCCCACAAGTCACCCCATCTTGGATTCCCCTAGGTCTCTAGTTTTCAGAAATGCACAGGTTTGGTAGGTTTCCCTAGGTGCCGGCTGAGCTAGAGGCCAAAATCTACAGGTAGGCACTTTGCAAAATACAGCTCAGTTTTCTGTCAAAAAATGGGATGTGTCCACGTTGTGCTTTGGGGCATTTCCTGTCGCGGGCGCTAGGCTACCCACACAAGTGAGGTATCATTTTTATCAGGAGACTTGGGGGAACGCTGGGTGGAAGGAAATTTCTGGCTCCTCTCAGATTCCAGAACTTTCTGTCACAGAAATGTGAGGAACATGTGTTTTTTTAGCCACATTTTGAGGTTTGCAAAGGATTCTGGGTAACAGAACCTGGTCAGAGCCCCACAAGTCATCCCATCTTGGATTCCCCTAGGTCTCTAGTTTTCAAAAATGCAGGTAGGTTTCCCTAGGTGCCGGCTGAGCTAGAGGCCAAAATCCACAGGTAGGCACTTTGCAAAAAACACCTCTGTTTTCTTTAAAAAAATGAGATGTGTGCACGTTGCGTTTTGGGGCATTTCCTGTCACGGGCGCTAGGCCTACCCACACAAGTGAGGTATCATTTTTATCGGGAGACTTGGGGGAACGCTGGGTGGAAGGAAATTTGTGGCTCCTCTCAGATTCCAGAACTTTCTGCCACAGAAATGTGAGGAACATGTGGTTTTTTAACCAAATTTTGAGGTTTGCAAAGGATTCTGGGTAACAGAACCTGGTCAGAGCCCCACAAGTCACCCCATCTTGGATTCCCCTAGGTCTCTAGTTTTCAGAAATGCACAGGTTTGGTAGGTTTCCCTAGGTGCTGAGCTAGAGGCCAAAATCTACAGGTAGGCACTTTGTAAAATACAGCTCTGTTTCCTGTCAAAAAATGGGATGTGTCCACGTTGTCCTTTGGGGCATTTCCTGTTGCGGGCGCTAGGCCGACCCACACAAGTGAGGTATCATTTTTATCGGGAGACTTGGGGGAACGCTGGGTGGAAGGAAATTTGTGCCTCCTCTCAGATTCCAGAACTTTCTGCCGCAGAAATGTTAGGAACGTGTGTTTTTTTAGCCAAATTTTGAGGTTTGCAGAGGATTCTGGGTAACAGAACCTGGTCAGAGCCCCACAAGTCACCCCATCTTGGATTCCCCTAGGTCTCTAGTTTTCAGAAATGCACAGGTTTGGTAGGTTTCCCTAGGTGCCGGCTGAGCTAGAGGCCAAAATCTACAGGTAGGCACTTTGCAAAATACAGCTCTGTTTTCTGTCAAAAAATGGGATGTGTCAACGTTGTCCTTTGGGGCATTTCCTGTTGCGGGCGCTAGGCCGACCCACACAAGTGAGGTATCATTTTTATCGGGAGACTTGGGGGAACGCTGGGTGGAAAGAAATTTGTGGCTCCTCTCACATTCCAGAACTTTCTGCCACAGAAATGTGAGGAACATGTGTTTTTTTAGCCACATTTTGAGGTTTGCAAAGGATTCTGGGTAACAGAACCTGGTCAGAGCCCCACAAGTCATCCCATCTTGGATTCCCCTAGGTCTCTAGTTTTCAAAAATGCAGGTAGGTTTCCCTAGGTGCCGGCTGAGCTAGAGGCCAAAATCCACAGGTAGGCACTTTGCAAAAAACACCTCTGTTTTCTTTAAAAAAATGAGATGTGTGCACGTTGCGTTTTGGGGCATTTCCTGTCGCGGGCGCTAGGCCTACCCACACAAGTGAGGTATCATTTTTATCGGGAGACTTGGGGGAACGCTGGGTGGAAGGAAATTTGTGGCTCCTCTCAGATTCCAGAACTTTCTGCCACAGAAATGTGAGGAACATGTGGTTTTTTAGCCAAATTTTGAGGTTTGCAAAGGATTCTGGGTAACAGAACCTGGTCACAGCCCCACAAGTCACCCCATCTTGGATTCCCCTAGGTCTCTAGTTTTCAGAAATGCACAGGTTTGGTAGGTTTCCCTAGGTGCTGAGCTAGAGGCCAAAATCTACAGGTAGGCACTTTGTAAAATACAGCTCTGTTTTCTGTCAAAAAATGGGATGTGTCCACGTTGTCCTTTGGGGCATTTCCTGTCGCGGGCGCTAGGCCGACCCACACAAGTGAGGTATCATTTTTATCGGGAGACTTGGGGGAACGCTGGGTGGAAGGAAATTTGTGCCTCCTCTCAGATTCCAGAACTTTCTGCCGCAGAAATGTTAGGAACATGTGTTTTTTTAGCCAAATTTTGAGGTTTGCAAAGGATTCTGGGTAACAGAACCTGGTCAGAGCCCCACAAGTCACCCCATCTTGGATTCCCCTAGGTCTCTAGTTTTCAGAAATGCACAGGTTTGGTAGGTTTCCCTAGGTGCCGGCTGAGCTAGAGGCCAAAATCTACAGGTAGGCACTTTGCAAAATACAGCTCTGTTTTCTGTCAAAAAATGGGATGTGTCAACGTTGTCCTTTGGGGCATTTCCTGTTGCGGGCGCTAGGCCGACCCACACAAGTGAGGTATCATTTTTATCGGGAGACTTGGGGGAACGCTGGGTGGAAGGAAATTTGTGGCTCCTCTCAGATTCCAGAACTTTCTGCCACAGAAATGTGAGGAACATGTGTTTTTTTAGCCAAATTTTGAGGTTTGCAAAGGATTCTGGGTAACAGAACCTGGTCAGAGCCCCACAAGTCACCCCATCTTGGATTCCCCTAGGTCTCCAGTTTTCAAAAATGCACAGGTTTGGTAGTTTTCCCTAGGTGCCGGCTGAGCTAGAGGCCAAAATCCACAGGTAGGCACTTTGCAAAAAACACCTCTGTTTTCTTTAAAAAAATGTGATGTGTGCACGTTGCGTTTTGGGGCATTTCCTGTCGCGGGCGCTAGGCCTACCCACACAAGTGAGGTATCATTTTTATCGGGAGACTTGGGGGAACGCTGGGTGGAACGAAATTTGTGGCTCCTCTCAGATTCCAGAACTTTCTGCCACAGAAATGTGAGGAACATGTATTTTTTTAGCCAACTTTTGAGGTTTGCAAAGGATTCTGGGTAACAGAACCTGGTTAGAGCCCCACAAGTCACCCCATCTTGGATTCCCCTAGGTCTCTAGTTTTCAGAAATGCACAGGTTTGGTAGGTTTCCCTAGGTGCCGGCTGAGCTAGAGGCCAAAATCTACAGGTAGGCACTTTGCAAAAAACAGCTCTGTTTTCTGTGATGTGTCCACGTTGTGTTTTGGGGCATATCCTGTCGCGGGCGCTAGGCCTACCCACACAAGTGAGGTACCATTTTTATCGGGAGACTTGGGGGAACGCTGGGTGGAAAGAAATTTGTGGCTCCTCTCAGATTCCAGAACTTTCTGCCACAGAAATGTGAGGAACATGTGTTTTTTTAGCCAAATTTTGAGGTTTGCAAAGGATTCTGGGTAACAGAACCTGGTCAGAGCCCCACAAGTCATCCCATCTTGGATTCCCCTAGGTCTCTAGTTTTCAAAAATGCACAGGTTTGGTAGGTTTCCCTAGGTGCCGGCTGAGCTAGAGGCCAAAATCCACAGGTAGGCACTTTGCAAAAAACACCTCTGTTTTCTTTCAAAAAATGTGATGTGTGCACGTTGCGTTTTGGGGCATTTCCTGTCGCGGGCGCTAGGCCTACCCACACAAGTGAGGTATCATTTTTATCGGGAGACTTGGGGGAACGCTGGGTGCAAGGAAATTTGTGGCTCCTCTTAGATTCCAGAACTTTCTGCCACAGAAATGTTAGGAACATGTGTTTTTTTAGCCAAATTTTGAGGTTTGCAAAGGATTCTGGGTAACAGAACCTGGTCACAGCCCCACAAGTCACCCCATCTTGGGATCCCCTAGGTCTCTAGTTTTCAAAAATGCACAGGTTTGGTAGGTTTCCCTAGGTGCAGGCTGAGCTAGAGGCCAAAATCCACAGGTAGGCACTCTGCAAAAAACACCTCTGTTTTCTTTCAAAAAATTTGATGTGTGCACGTTGCGTTTTGGGGCATTTCCTGTTGCAGGCGCTAGGCTTACCCACACAAGTGAGGTATCATTTTTATCGGGAGACTTGGGGGAACGCTGGGTGGAAGGAAATTTGTGGCTCCTCTCAGATTCCAGAACTTTCTGCCACAGAAATGTGAGGAACATATGTTTTTTTAGCCACATTTTGAGGTTTGCAAAGGATTCTGGGTAACAGAACCTGGTCACGGCCCCACAAGTCACCCCATCTTGGATTCCCCTAGGTCTCTAGTTTTCAGAAATGCACACGTTTGGTAGGTTTCCCTAGGTGCCGGCTGAGCTAGAGGCCAAAATCTACAGGTAGGCACTTTGCAAAATACAGCTCTGTTTTCTGTCAAAAAATGGGATGTGTGCACGTTGCGTTTTGGGGCATTTCCTGTCGCGGGCGCTAGGCCTACCCACACAAGTGAGGTATCATTTTTATC
This sequence comes from Pleurodeles waltl, assembly GCF_031143425.1. Classification (NCBI taxonomy): domain Eukaryota; kingdom Metazoa; phylum Chordata; class Amphibia; order Caudata; family Salamandridae; genus Pleurodeles; species Pleurodeles waltl. Next base: position 844,165,601 of record NC_090443.1, read on the forward strand.
GGGAGACTTGGGGGAACGCTGGGTGGAAGGAAATTTGTGGCTCCTTTCAGATTCCAGAACTTTCTGCCACAGAAATGTGAGGAAAATGTGTTTTTTTAGCCACATTTTGAGGTTTGCAAAGGATTCTGGGTAACAGAACCTGGTCAGAGCCCCACAAATCATCCCATCTTGGATTCCCCTAGGTCTCTAGTTTTCAAAAATGCACAGGTTTGGTAGGTTTCCCTAGGTGCCGGCTGAGGTAGAGGCCAAAATCCACAGGTAGGCACTTTGCAAAAAACACCTCTGTTTTCTTTCAAAAAATGTGATGTGTGCACGTTGTGTTTTGGGGCATTTCCTGTTGCGGGTACTAGGCCTACCCACGCAAGTGAGGTATCATTTTTATCGGGAGACTTGGGGGAACGCTGGGTGGAAGGAAATTTGTGGCTCCTCTCAGATTCCAGAACTTTCTGCCACAGAAATGTGAGGAACATGTGTTTTTTTAACCAAATTTTGAGGTTTGCAAAGGATTCTGGGTAACAGAACCGGGTCAGAGCCCCACAAGTCACCCCATCTTGTATTCCCCTACGTCTCTAGTTTTCAGAAATGCACAGGTTTGGTAGGTTTCCCTAGGTGCCGGCTGAGCTAGAGGCCAAAATCTACAGGTAGGCACTTTGCAAAATACAGCTCTCTTTTCTGTCAAAAAATGGGATGTGTCCACGTTGTCCTTTGGGGCATTTCCTGTCGCGGGCAGTAGGCCGACCCACACAAGTGAGGTATCATTTTTATCGGGAGACTTGGGGGAACGCTGGGTGGAAGGAAATTTGTGCCTCCTCTCAGATTCCAGAACTTTCTGCTACAGAAATGTTAGGAACATGTGTTTTTTTAGCCAAATTTTGAGGTTTGCAAAGGATTCTGGGTAACAGAACCTGGTCAGAGCCCCACAAGTCACCCCATCTTGGATTCCCCTAGGTCTCTAGTTTTCAGAAATGCACAGGTTTGGTAGGTTTCCCTAGGTGCCGGCTGAGCTAGAGGCCAAAATCTACAGGTAGGCACTTTGCAAAATACAGCTCAGTTTTCTGTCAAAAAATGGGATGTGTCCACGTTGTGCTTTGGGGCATTTCTTGTCGCGGGCGCTAGGCTACCCACACAAGTGAGGTATCATTTTTATCAGGAGACTTGGGGGAACGCTGGGTGGAAGGAAATTTCTGGCTCCTCTCAGATTCCAGAACTTTCTGTCACAGAAATGTGAGGAACATGTGTTTTTTTAGCCACATTTTGAGGTTTGCAAAGGATTCTGGGTAACAGAACCTGGTCAGAGCCCCACAAGTCATCCCATCTTGGATTCCCCTAGGTCTCTAGTTTTCAAAAATGCAGGTAGGTTTCCCTTGGTGCCGGCTGAGCTAGAGGCCAAAATCTACAGGTAGGCACTTTGCAAAATACAGCTCTGTTTTCTGTCAAAAAATGGGATGTGTCCACATTGTCCTTTGGGGCATTTCCTGTCGCGGGCGCTAGGCCGACCCACACAAGTGAGGTATCATTTTTATCGGGAGACTTGGGGGAACGCTGGGTGGAAGGAAATTTGTGCCTCCTCTCAGATTCCAGAACTTTCTGCCACAGAAATGTTAGGAACATGTGTTTTTTTAGCCAAATTTTGAGGTTTGCAAAGGATTCTGGGTAACAGAACCTGGTCAGAGCCCCACAATTCACCCCATCTTGGATTCCCCTAGGTCTCTAGTTTTCAGAAATGCACAGGTTTGGTAGGTTTCCCTAGGTGCCGGCTGAGCTAGAGGCCAAAATCTACAGGTAGGCACTTTCCAAAATACAGCTCTGTTTTCTGTCAAAAAATGGGATGTGTCCACGTTGTCCTTTGGGGCATTTCCAGTCGCGGGCGCTAGGCCGACCCACACAAGTGAGGTATCATTTTTATCGGGAGACTTGGGGGAACACTGGGTGGAAGGAAATTTGTGCCTCCTCTCAGATTCCAGAACTTTCTGCCACAGAAATGTTAGGAACATGTGTTTTTTTAGCCAAATTTTGAGGTTTGCAAAGGATTCTGGGTAACAGAACCTGGTCAGAGCCCCACAAGTCACCCCATCTTGGATTCCTCTAGGTCTCTAGTTTTCAGAAATGCACAGGTTTGGTAGGTTTCCCTAGGTGCCGGCTGAGCTAGAGGCCAAAATCTACAGGTAGGCACTTTGCAAAATACAGCTCAGTTTTCTGTCAAAAAATGGGATGTGTCCACGTTGTGCTTTGGGGCATTTCCTGTCGCGGGCGCTAGGCTACCCACACAAGTGAGGTATCATTTTTATCGGGAGACTTGGGGGAACGCTGGGTGGAAGGAAATTTGTGGCTCCTCTCAGATTCCAGAACTTTCTGCCACAGAAATGTGAGGAACATGTGGTTTTTTAGCCAAATTTTGAGGTTTGCAAAGGATTCTGGGTAACAGAACCTGGTCAGAGCCCCACAAGTCATCCCATCTTGGATTCCCCTAGGTCTCTAGTTTTCAAAAATGCAGGTAGGTTTCCCTAGGTGCCGGCTGAGCTAGAGGCCAAAATCCACAGGTAGGCACTTTGCAAAAAACACCTCTGTTTTCTTTAAAAAAATGAGATGTGTGCACGTTGCGTTTTGGGGCATTTCCTGTCGCGGGCGCTAGGCCTACCCACACAAGTGAGGTATCATTTTTATCGGGAGACTTGGGGGAACGCTGGGTGGAAGGAAATTTGTGGCTCCTCTCAGATTCCAGAACTTTCTGCCACAGAAATGTGAGGAACATGTGGTTTTTTATCCAAATTTTGAGGTTTGCAAAGGATTCTGGGTAACAGAACCTGGTCACAGCCCCACAAGTCACCCCATCTTGGATTCCCCTAGGTCTCTAGTTTTCAGAAATGCACAGGTTTGGTAGGTTTCCCTAGGTGCTGAGCTAGAGGCCAAAATCTACAGGTAGGCACTTTGTAAAACACAGCTCTGTTTTCTGTCAAAAAATGGGATGTGTCCACGTTGTCCTTTGGGGCATTTCCTGTCGCAGGCGCTAGGCCGACCCACACAAGTGAGGTATCATTTTTATCGGGAGACTTGGGGGAACGCTGGGTGGAAGGAAATTTGTGCCTCCTCTCAGATTCCAGAACTTTCTGCCGCAGAAATGTTAGGAACATGTGTTTTTTTAGCCAAATTTTGAGGTTTGCAAAGGATTCTGGGTAACAGAACCTGGTCAGAGCCCCACAAGTCACCCCATCTTGGATTCCCCTAGGTCTCTAGTTTTCAGAAATGCACAGGTTTGGTAGGTTTCCCTAGGTGCCGGCTGAGCTAGAGGCCAAAATCTACAGGTAGGCACTTTGCAAAATACAGCTCTGTTTTCTGTCAAAAAATGGGATGTGTCAACGTTGTCCTTTGGGGCATTTCCTGTTGCGGGCGCTAGGCCGACCCACACAAGTGAGGTATCATTTTTATCGGGAGACTTGGGGGAACGCTGGGTGGAAGGAAATTTGTGGCTCCTCTCAGATTCCAGAACTTTCTGCCACAGAAATGTGAGGAACATGTGTTTTTTTAGCCAAATTTTGAGGTTTGCAAAGGATTCTGGGTAACAGAACCTGGTCAGAGCCCCACAAGTCACCCCATCTTGGATTCCCCTAGGTCTCCAGTTTTCAAAAATGCACAGGTTTGGTAGTTTTCCCTAGGTGCCGGCTGAGCTAGAGGCCAAAATCCACAGGTAGGCACTTTGCAAAAAACACCTCTGTTTTCTTTAAAAAAATGTGATGTGTGCACGTTGCGTTTTGGGGCATTTCCTGTCGCGGGCGCTAGGCCTACCCACACAAGTGAGGTATCATTTTTATCGGGAGACTTGGGGGAACGCTGGGTGGAAGGAAATTTGTGGCTCCTCTCAGATTCCAGAACTTTCTGCCACAGAAATGTGAGGAACATGTATTTTTTTAGCCAACTTTTGAGGTTTGCAAAGGATTCTGGGTAACAGAACCTGGTTAGAGCCCCACAAGTCACCCCATCTTGGATTCCCCTAGGTCTCTAGTTTTCAGAAATGCACAGGTTTGGTAGGTTTCCCTAGGTGCCGGCTGAGCTAGAGGCCAAAATCTACAGGTAGGCACTTTGCAAAAAACAGCTCTGTTTTCTGTGATGTGTCCACGTTGTGTTTTGGGGCATATCCTGTTGCGGGCGCTAGGCCTACCCACACAAGTGAGGTACCATTTTTATCGGGAGACTTGGGGGAACGCTGGGTGGAAGGAAATTTGTGGCTCCTCTCAGATTCCAGAACTTTCTGCCACAGAAATGTGAGGAACATGTGTTTTTTTAGCCAAATTTTGAGGTTTGCAAAGGATTCTGGGTAACAGTACCTGGTCAGAGCCCCACAAGTCATCCCATCTTGGATTCCCCTAGGTCTCTAGTTTTCAAAAATGCACAGGTTTGGTAGGTTTCCCTAGGTGCCGGCTGAGCTAGAGGCCAAAATCCACAGGTAGGCACTTTGCAAAAAACACCTCTGTTTTCTTTCAAAAAATGTGATGTGTGCACGTTGCGTTTTGGGGCATTTCCTGTCGCGGGCGCTAGGCCTACCCACACAAGTGAGGTATCATTTTTATCGGGAGACTTGGGGGAACGCTGGGTGCAAGGCAATTTGTGGCTCCTCTTAGATTCCAGAACTTTCTGCCACAGAAATGTTAGGAACATGTCTTTTTTTAGCCAAATTTTGTGGTTTGCAAAGGATTCTGGGTAACAGAACCTGGTCACAGCCCCACAAGTCACCTCATCTTGGGATCCCCTAGGTCTCTAGTTTTCAAAAATGCACAGGTTTGGTAGGTTTCCCTAGGTGCAGGCTGAGCTAGAGGCCAAAATCCACAGGTAGGCACTCTGCAAAAAACACCTCTGTTTTCTTTCAAAAAATTTGATGTGTGCACGTTGCGTTTTGGGGCATTTCCTGTCACAGGCGCTAGGCTTACCCACACAAGTGAGGTATCATTTTTATCGGGAGACTTGGGGGAACGCTGGGTGCAAGGAAATTTGTGGCTCCTCTCAGATTCCAGAACTTTCTGCCACAGAAATGTGAGGAACATATGTTTTTTTAGCCACATTTTGAGGTTTGCAAAGGATTCTGGGTAACAGAACCTGGTCACAGCCCCACAAGTCACCCCATCTTGGATTCCCCTAGGTCTCTAGTTTTCAGAAATGCACACGTTTGGTAGGTTTCCCTAGGTGCTGGCTGAGCTAGAGGCCAAAATCTACAGGTAGGCACTTTGCAAAATACAGCTCTGTTTTCTGTCAAAAAATGGGATGTGTGCACGTTGCCTTTTGGGGCATTTCCTGTCGCGGGCGCTAGGCCTACCCACACAAGTGAGGTGTCATTTTTATCGGGAGACTTGGGGGAACGCTGGGTGGAAGGAAATTTGTGGCTCCTTTCAGATTCCAGAACTTTCTGCCACAGAAATGTGAGGAAAATGTGTTTTTTTAGCCACATTTTGAGGTTTGCAAAGGATTCTGGGTAACAGAACCTGGTCAGAGCCCCACAAATCATCCCATCTTGGATTCCCCTAGGTCTCTAGTTTTCAAAAATGCACAGGTTTGGTAGGTTTCCCTAGGTGCCGGCTGAGCTAGAGGCCAAAATCCACAGGTAGGCACTTTGCAAAAAAAACCTCTGTTTTCTTTCAAAAAATGTGATGTGTGCACGTTGTGTTTTGGGGCATTTCCTGTTGCGGGCACTAGGCCTACCCACGCAAGTGAGGTATCATTTTTATCGGGAGACTTGGGGGAACGCTGGGTGGAAGGAAATTTGTGGCTCCTCTCAGATTCCAGAACTTTCTGCCACAGAAATGTGAGGAACATGTGTTTTTTTAACAAAATTTTGAGGTTTGCAAAGGATTCTGGGTAACAGAACCTGGTCAGAGCCCCACAAGTCACCCCATCTTGGATTCCCCTAGGTCTCTAGTTTTCAGAAATGCACAGGTTTGGTAGGTTTCCCTTGGTGCCGGCTGAGCTAGAGGCCAAAATCTACAGGTAGGCACTTTGCAAAATACAGCTCTGTTTTCTGTCAAAAAATGGGATGTGTCCACGTTGTCCTTTGGGGCATTTCCTGTCGCGGGCGCTAGGCCGACCCACACAAGTGAGGTATCATTTTTATCGGGAGACTTGGGGGAACGCTGGGTGGAAGGAAATTTGTGCCTCCTCTCAGATTCCAGAACTTTCTGCCACAGAAATGTTAGGAACATGTGTTTTTTTAGCCAAATTTTGAGGTTTGCAAAGGATTCTGGGTAACAGAACCTGGTCAGAGCCCCACAATTCACCCCATCTTGGATTCCCCTAGGTCTCTAGTTTTCAGAAATGCACAGGTTTGGTAGGTTTCCCTAGGTGCCGGCTGAGCTAGAGGCCAAAATCTACAGGTAGGCACTTTCCAAAATACAGCTCTGTTTTCTGTCAAAAAATGGGATGTGTCCACGTTGTCCTTTGGGGCATTTCCAGTCGCGGGCGCTAGGCCGACCCACACAAGTGAGGTATCATTTTTATCGGGAGACTTGGGGGAACGCTGGATGGAAGGAAATTTGTGCCTCCTCTCAGATTCCAGAACTTTCTGCCACAGAAATGTTAGGAACATGTGTTTTTTTAGCCAAATTTTGAGGTTTGCAAAGGATTCTGGGTAACAGAACCTGGTCAGAGCCCCACAAGTCACCCCATCTTGGATTCCCCTAGGTCTCTAGTTTTCAGAAATGCACAGGTTTGGTAGGTTTCCCTAGGTGCCGGCTGAGCTAGAGGCCAAAATCTACAGGTAGGCACTTTGCAAAATACAGCTCCGTTTTCTGTCAAAAAATGGGATGTGTCCACGTTGTGCTTTGGGGCATTTCCTGTCGCGGGCGCTAGGCTACCCACACAAGTGAGGTATCATTTTTATCAGGAGACTTGGGGGAACGCTGGGTGGAAGGAAATTTCTGGCTCCTCTCAGATTCCAGAACTTTCTGCCACAGAAATGTGAGGAACATGTGTTTTTTTAGCCACATTTTGAGGTTTGCAAAGGATTCTGGGTAACAGAACCTGGTCAGAGCCCCACAAGTCATCCCATCTTGCATTCCCCTAGGTCTCTAGTTTTCAAAAATGCAGGTAGGTTTCCCTAGGTGCCGGCTGAGCTAGAGGCCAAAATCCACAGGTAGGCACTTTGCAAAAAACACCTCTGTTTTCTTTAAAAAAATGTGATGTGTGCACGTTGCGTTTTGGGGCATTTCCTGTCGCGGGCACTAGGCCTACCCACACAAGTGAGGTATCATTTTTATCGGGAGACTTGGGGGAACGCTGGGTGGAAGGAAATTTGTGGCTCCTCTCAGATTCCAGAACTTTCTGCCACAGAAATGTGAGGAACATGTGGTTTTTTAGCCAAATTTTGAGGTTTGCAAAGGATTCTGGGTAACAGAACCTGGTCAGAGCCCCACAAGTCACCCCATCTTGGATTCCCCTAGGTCTCTAGTTTTCAGAAATGCACAGGTTTGGTAGGTTTCCCTAGGTGCTGAGCTAGAGGCTAAAATCCACAGGTAGGCACTCTGCAAAAAACACCTCTGTTTTCTTTCAAAAAATTTGATGTGTGCACGTTGCGTTTTGGGGCATTTCCTGTCGCAGGCGCTAGGCTTACCCACACAAGTGAGGTATCATTTTTATCGGGAGACTTGGGGGAACGCTGGGTGGAAGGAAATTTGTGGCTCCTCTCATATTCCAGAACTTTCTGCCACAGAAATGTGAGTAACATTTGTTTTTTTAGCCACATTTTGAGGTTTGCAAAGGATTCTGGGTAACAGAACCTGGTCACAGCCCCACAAGTCACCCCATCTTGGATTCCCCTAGGTCTCTAGTTTTCAGAAATGCACACGTTTGGTAGGTTTCCCTAGGTGCCGGCTGAGCTAGAGGCCAAAATCTACAGGTAGGCACTTTGCAAAATACAGCTCAGTTTTCTGTCAAAAAATGGGATGTGTGCACGTTGCGTTTTGGGGCATTTCCTGTCGCGGGCGCTAGGCCTACCCACACAAGTGAGGTATCATTTTTATCGGGAGACTTGGGGGAACGCTGGGTGGAAGGAAATTTGTGGCTCCTTTCAGATTCCAGAACTTTCTGCCACAGAAATGTGAGGAAAATGTGTTTTTTTAGCCACATTTTGAGGTTTGCAAAGGATTCTGGGTAACAGAACCTGGTCAGAGAACCACAAATCATCCCATCTTGGATTCCCCTAGGTCTCTAGTTTTAAAAAATGCACAGGTTTGGTAGGTTTCCCTAGGTGCCGGCTGAGCTAGAGGCCAAAATCCACAGGTAGGCACTTTGCAAAAAACACCTCTGTTTTCTTTCAAAAAATGTGATGTGTGCATGTTGTGTTTTGGGGCATTTCCTGTTGCGGGCACTAGGCCTACCCACGCAAGTGAGGTATCATTTTTATCGGGAGACTTGGGGGAACGCTGGGTGGAAGGAAATTTGTGGCTCCTCTCAGATTCCAGAACTTTCTGCCACAGAAATGTGAGGAACATGTGTTTTTTTAACCAAATTTTGAGGTTTGCAAAGGATTCTGGGTAAGAGAACCTGGTCAGAGCCCCACAAGTCACCCCATCTTGGATTCCCCTAGGTCTCTAGTTTTCAGAAATGCACAGGTTTGGTAGGTTTCCCTAGGTGCCGGCTGAGCTAGAGGCCAAAATCTACAGGTAGGCACTTTGCAAAAAACAGCTCTGTTTTCTGTGATGTGTCCACGTTGTGTTTTGGGGCATATCCTGTCGCGGGGGCTAGGCCTACCCACACAAGTGAGGTACCATTTTTATCGGGAGACTTGGGGGAACGCTGGGTGGAAGGAAATTTGTGGCTCTTCTCAGATTCCAGAACTTTCTGCCACAGAAATGTGAGGAACATGTGTTTTTTTAGCCAAATTTTGAGGTTTACAAAGGATTCTGGGTAACAGAACCTGGTCAGAGCCCCACAAGTCACCCCATCTTGGATTCCCCTAGGTCTCCAGTTTTCAAAAATGCACAGGTTTGGTAGTTTTCCCTAGGTGCCGGCTGAGCTAGAGGCCAAAATCCACAGGTAGGCACTTTGCAAAAAACACCTCTGTTTTCTTTAAAAAAATGTGATGTGTGCACGTTGCGTTTTGGGGCATTTCCTGTCGCGGGCGCTAGGCCTACCCACACAAGTGAGGTATCATTTTTATCGGGAGACTTGGGGGAACGCTGGGTGGAAGGAAATTTGTGGCTCCTCTCAGATTCCAGAACTTTCTGCCACAGAAATGTGAGGAACATGTATTTTTTTAGCCAACTTTTGAGGTTTGCAAAGGATTCTGGGTAACAGAACCTGGTTAGAGCCCCACAAGTCACCCCATCTTGGATTCCCCTAGGTCTCTAGTTTTCAGAAATGCACAGGTTTGGTAGGTTTCCCTAGGTGCCGGCTGAGCTAGAGGCCAAAATCTACAGGTAGGCACTTTGCAAAAAACAGCTCTGTTTTCTGTGATGTGTCCACGTTGTGTTTTGGGGCATATCCTGTTGCGGGCGCTAGGCCTACCCACACAAGTGAGGTACCATTTTTATCGGGAGACTTGGGGGAACGCTGGGTGGAAGGAAATTTGTGGCTCCTCTCAGATTCCAGAACTTTCTGCCACAGAAATGTGAGGAACATGTGTTTTTTTAGCCAAATTTTGAGGTTTGCAAAGGATTCTGGGTAACAGTACCTGGTCAGAGCCCCACAAGTCATCCCATCTTGGATTCCCCTAGGTCTCTAGTTTTCAAAAATGCACAGGTTTGGTAGGTTTCCCTAGGTGCCGGCTGAGCTAGAGGCCAAAATCCACAGGTAGGCACTTTGCAAAAAACACCTCTGTTTTCTTTAAAAAAATGTGATGTGTGCACGTTGCGTTTTGGGGCATTTCCTGTCGCGGGCGCTAGGCCTACCCACACAAGTGAGGTATCATTTTTATCGGGAGACTTGGGGGAACGCTGGGTGCAAGGCAATTTGTGGCTCCTCTTAGATTCCAGAACTTTCTGCCACAGAAATGTTAGGAACATGTCTTTTTTTAGCCAAATTTTGTGGTTTGCAAAGGATTCTGGGTAACAGAACCTGGTCACAGCCCCACAAGTCACCCCATCTTGGGATCCCCTAGGTCTCTAGTTTTCAAAAATGCACAGGTTTGGTAGGTTTCCCTAGGTGCAGGCTGAGCTAGAGGCCAAAATCCACAGGTAGGCACTCTGCAAAAAACACCTCTGTTTTCTTTCAAAAAATTTGATGTGTGCACGTTGCGTTTTGGGGCATTTCCTGTCACAGGCGCTAGGCTTACCCACACAAGTGAGGTATCATTTTTATCGGGAGACTTGGGGGAACGCTGGGTGCAAGGAAATTTGTGGCTCCTCTCAGATTCCAGAACTTTCTGCCACAGAAATGTGAGGAACATATGTTTTTTTAGCCACATTTTGAGGTTTGCAAAGGATTCTGGGTAACAGAATCTGGTCACAGCCCCACAAGTCACCCCATCTTGGATTCCCCTAGGTCTCTAGTTTTCAGAAATGCACACGTTTGGTAGGTTTCCCTAGGTGCTGGCTGAGCTAGAGGCCAAAATCTACAGGTAGGCACTTTGCAAAATACAGCTCTGTTTTCTGTCAAAAAATGGGATGTGTGCACGTTGCCTTTTGGGGCATTTCCTGTCGCGGGCGCTAGGCCTACCCACACAAGTGAGGTGTCATTTTTATCGGGAGACTTGGGGGAACGCTGGGTGGAAGGAAATTTGTGGCTCCTTTCAGATTCCAGAACTTTCTGCCACAGAAATGTGAGGAAAATGTGTTTTTTTAGCCACATTTTGAGGTTTGCAAAGGATTCTGGGTAACAGAACCTGGTCAGAGCCCCACAAATCATCCCATCTTGGATTCCCCTAGGTCTCTAGTTTTCAAAAATGCACAGGTTTGGTAGGTTTCCCTAGGTGCCGGCTGAGCTAGAGGCCAAAATCCACAGGTAGGCACTTTGCAAAAAAAACCTCTGTTTTCTTTCAAAAAATGTGATGTGTGCACGTTGTGTTTTGGGGCATTTCCTGTTGCGGGCACTAGGCCTACCCACGCAAGTGAGGTATCATTTTTATCGGGAGACTTGGGGGAACGCTGGGTGGAAGGAAATTTGTGGCTCCTCTCAGATTCCAGAACTTTCTGCCACAGAAATGTGAGGAACATGTGTTTTTTTAACAAAATTTTGAGGTTTGCAAAGGATTCTGGGTAACAGAACCTGGTCAGAGCCCCACAAGTCACCCCATCTTGGATTCCCCTAGGTCTCTAGTTTTCAGAAATGCACAGGTTTGGTAGGTTTCCCTTGGTGCCGGCTGAGCTAGAGGCCAAAATCTACAGGTAGGCACTTTGCAAAATACAGCTCTGTTTTCTGTCAAAAAATGGGATGTGTCCACGTTGTCCTTTGGGGCATTTCCTGTCGCGGGCGCTAGGCCGACCCACACAAGTGAGGTATCATTTTTATCGGGAGACTTGGGGGAACGCTGGGTGGAAGGAAATTTGTGCCTCCTCTCAGATTCCAGAACTTTCTGCCACAGAAATGTTAGGAACATGTGTTTTTTTAGCCAAATTTTGAGGTTTGCAAAGGATTCTGGGTAACAGAACCTGGTCAGAGCCCCACAATTCACCCCATCTTGGATTCCCCTAGGTCTCTAGTTTTCAGAAATGCACAGGTTTGGTAGGTTTCCCTAGGTGCCGGCTGAGCTAGAGGCCAAAATCTACAGGTAGGCACTTTCCAAAATACAGCTCTGTTTTCTGTCAAAAAATGGGATGTGTCCACGTTGTCCTTTGGGGCATTTCCAGTCGCGGGCGCTAGGCCGACCCACACAAGTGAGGTATCATTTTTATCGGGAGACTTGGGGGAACGCTGGGTGGAAGGAAATTTGTGCCTCCTCTCAGATTCCAGAACTTTCTGCCACAGAAATGTTAGGAACATGTGTTTTTTTAGCCAAATTTTGAGGTTTGCAAAGGATTCTGGGTAACAGAACCTGGTCAGAGCCCCACAAGTCACCCCATCTTGGATTCCCCTAGGTCTCTAGTTTTCAGAAATGCACAGGTTTGGTAGGTTTCCCTAGGTGCCGGCTGAGCTAGAGGCCAAAATCTACAGGTAGGCACTTTGCAAAATACAGCTCAGTTTTCTGTCAAAAAATGGGATGTGTCCACGTTGTGCTTTGGGGCATTTCCTGTCGCGGGCGCTAGGCTACCCACACAAGTGAGGTATCATTTTTATCAGGAGACTTGGGGGAACGCTGGGTGGAAGGAAATTTCTGGCTCCTCTCAGATTCCAGAACTTTCTGCCACAGAAATGTGAGGAACATGTGTTTTTTTAGCCACATTTTGAGGTTTGCAAAGGATTCTGGGTAACAGAACCTGGTCAGAGCCCCACAAGTCATCCCATCTTGCATTCCCCTAGGTCTCTAGTTTTCAAAAATGCAGGTAGGTTTCCCTAGGTGCCGGCTGAGCTAGAGGCCAAAATCCACAGGTAGGCACTTTGCAAAAAACACCTCTGTTTTCTTTAAAAAAATGTGATGTGTGCACGTTGCGTTTTGGGGCATTTCCTGTCGCGGGCGCTAGGCCTACCCACACAAGTGAGGTATCATTTTTATCGGGAGACTTGGGGGAACGCTGGGTGGAAGGAAATTTGTGGCTCCTCTCAGATTCCAGAACTTTCTGCCACAGAAATGTGAGGAACATGTGGTTTTTTATCCAAATTTTGAGGTTTGCAAAGGATTCTGGGTAACAGAACCTGGTCACAGCCCCACAAGTCACCCCATCTTGGATTCCCCTAGGTCTCTAGTTTTCAGAAATGCACAGGTTTGGTAGGTTTCCCTAGGTGCTGAGCTAGAGGCCAAAATCTACAGGTAGGCACTTTGTAAAACACAGCTCTGTTTTCTGTCAAAAAATGGGATGTGTCCACGTTGTCCTTTGGGGCATTTCCTGTCGCAGGCGCTAGGCCGACCCACACAAGTGAGGTATCATTTTTATCGGGAGACTTGGGGGAACGCTGGGTGGAAGGAAATTTGTGCCTCCTCTCAGATTCCAGAACTTTCTGCCGCAGAAATGTTAGGAACATGTGTTTTTTTAGCCAAATTTTGAGGTTTGCAAAGGATTCTGGGTAACAGAACCTGGTCAGAGCCCCACAAGTCACCCCATCTTGGATTCCCCTAGGTCTCTAGTTTTCAGAAATGCACAGGTTTGGTAGGTTTCCCTAGGTGCCGGCTGAGCTAGAGGCCAAAATCTACAGGTAGGCACTTTGCAAAATACAGCTCTGTTTTCTGTCAAAAAATGGGATGTGTCAACGTTGTCCTTTGGGGCATTTCCTGTTGCGGGCGCTAGGCCGACCCACACAAGTGAGGTATCATTTTTATCGGGAGACTTGGGGGAACGCTGGGTGGAAGGAAATTTGTGGCTCCTCTCAGATTCCAGAACTTTCTGCCACAGAAATGTGAGGAACATGTGTTTTTTTAGCCAAATTTTGAGGTTTGCAAAGGATTCTGGGTAACAGAACCTGGTCAGAGCCCCACAAGTCACCCCATCTTGGATTCCCCTAGGTCTCCAGTTTTCAAAAATGCACAGGTTTGGTAGTTTTCCCTAGGTGCCGGCTGAGCTAGAGGCCAAAATCCACAGGTAGGCACTTTGCAAAAAACACCTCTGTTTTCTTTAAAAAAATGTGATGTGTGCACGTTGCGTTTTGGGGCATTTCCTGTCGCGGGCGCTAGGCCTACCCACACAAGTGAGGTATCATTTTTATCGGGAGACTTGGGGGAACGCTGGGTGGAAGGAAATTTGTGGCTCCTCTCAGATTCCAGAACTTTCTGCCACAGAAATGTGAGGAACATGTATTTTTTTAGCCAACTTTTGAGGTTTGCAAAGGATTCTGGGTAACAGAACCTGGTTAGAGCCCCACAAGTCACCCCATCTTGGATTCCCCTAGGTCTCTAGTTTTCAGAAATGCACAGGTTTGGTAGGTTTCCCTAGGTGCCGGCTGAGCTAGAGGCCAAAATCTACAGGTAGGCACTTTGCAAAAAACAGCTCTGTTTTCTGTGATGTGTCCACGTTGTGTTTTGGGGCATATCCTGTTGCGGGCGCTAGGCCTACCCACACAAGTGAGGTACCATTTTTATCGGGAGACTTGGGGGAACGCTGGGTGGAAGGAAATTTGTGGCTCCTCTCAGATTCCAGAACTTTCTGCCACAGAAATGTGAGGAACATGTGTTTTTTTAGCCAAATTTTGAGGTTTGCAAAGGATTCTGGGTAACAGTACCTGGTCAGAGCCCCACAAGTCATCCCATCTTGGATTCCCCTAGGTCTCTAGTTTTCAAAAATGCACAGGTTTGGTAGGTTTCCCTAGGTGCCGGCTGAGCTAGAGGCCAAAATCCACAGGTAGGCACTTTGCAAAAAACACCTCTGTTTTCTTTCAAAAAATGTGATGTGTGCACGTTGCGTTTTGGGGCATTTCCTGTCGCGGGCGCTAGGCCTACCCACACAAGTGAGGTATCATTTTTATCGGGAGACTTGGGGGAACGCTGGGTGCAAGGCAATTTGTGGCTCCTCTTAGATTCCAGAACTTTCTGCCACAGAAATGTTAGGAACATGTCTTTTTTTAGCCAAATTTTGTGGTTTGCAAAGGATTCTGGGTAACAGAACCTGGTCACAGCCCCACAAGTCACCCCATCTTGGGATCCCCTAGGTCTCTAGTTTTCAAAAATGCACAGGTTTGGTAGGTTTCCCTAGGTGCAGGCTGAGCTAGAGGCCAAAATCCACAGGTAGGCACTCTGCAAAAAACACCTCTGTTTTCTTTCAAAAAATTTGATGTGTGCACGTTGCGTTTTGGGGCATTTCCTGTCACAGGCGCTAGGCTTACCCACACAAGTGAGGTATCATTTTTATCGGGAGACTTGGGGGAACGCTGGGTGCAAGGAAATTTGTGGCTCCTCTCAGATTCCAGAACTTTCTGCCACAGAAATGTGAGGAACATATGTTTTTTTAGCCACATTTTGAGGTTTGCAAAGGATTCTGGGTAACAGAACCTGGTCACAGCCCCACAAGTCACCCCATCTTGGATTCCCCTAGGTCTCTAGTTTTCAGAAATGCACACGTTTGGTAGGTTTCCCTAGGTGCTGGCTGAGCTAGAGGCCAAAATCTACAGGTAGGCACTTTGCAAAATACAGCTCTGTTTTCTGTCAAAAAATGGGATGTGTGCACGTTGCCTTTTGGGGCATTTCCTGTCGCGGGCGCTAGGCCTACCCACACAAGTGAGGTGTCATTTTTATCGGGAGACTTGGGGGAACGCTGGGTGGAAGGAAATTTGTGGCTCCTTTCAGATTCCAGAACTTTCTGCCACAGAAATGTGAGGAAAATGTGTTTTTTTAGCCACATTTTGAGGTTTGCAAAGGATTCTGGGTAACAGAACCTGGTCAGAGCCCCACAAATCATCCCATCTTGGATTCCCCTAGGTCTCTAGTTTTCAAAAATGCACAGGTTTGGTAGGTTTCCCTAGGTGCCGGCTGAGCTAGAGGCCAAAATCCACAGGTAGGCACTTTGCAAAAAAAACCTCTGTTTTCTTTCAAAAAATGTGATGTGTGCACGTTGTGTTTTGGGGCATTTCCTGTTGCGGGCACTAGGCCTACCCACGCAAGTGAGGTATCATTTTTATCGGGAGACTTGGGGGAACGCTGGGTGGAAGGAAATTTGTGGCTCCTCTCAGATTCCAGAACTTTCTGCCACAGAAATGTGAGGAACATGTGTTTTTTTAACAAAATTTTGAGGTTTGCAAAGGATTCTGGGTAACAGAACCTGGTCAGAGCCCCACAAGTCACCCCATCTTGGATTCCCCTAGGTCTCTAGTTTTCAGAAATGCACAGGTTTGGTAGGTTTCCCTTGGTGCCGGCTGAGCTAGAGGCCAAAATCTACAGGTAGGCACTTTGCAAAATACAGCTCTGTTTTCTGTCAAAAAATGGGATGTGTCCACGTTGTCCTTTGGGGCATTTCCTGTCGCGGGCGCTAGGCCGACCCACACAAGTGAGGTATCATTTTTATCGGGAGACTTGGGGGAACGCTGGGTGGAAGGAAATTTGTGCCTCCTCTCAGATTCCAGAACTTTCTGCCACAGAAATGTTAGGAACATGTGTTTTTTTAGCCAAATTTTGAGGTTTGCAAAGGATTCTGGGTAACAGAACCTGGTCAGAGCCCCACAATTCACCCCATCTTGGATTCCCCTAGGTCTCTAGTTTTCAGAAATGCACAGGTTTGGTAGGTTTCCCTAGGTGCCGGCTGAGCTAGAGGCCAAAATCTACAGGTAGGCACTTTCCAAAATACAGCTCTGTTTTCTGTCAAAAAATGGGATGTGTCCACGTTGTCCTTTGGGGCATTTCCAGTCGCGGGCGCTAGGCCGACCCACACAAGTGAGGTATCATTTTTATCGGGAGACTTGGGGGAACGCTGGGTGGAAGGAAATTTGTGCCTCCTCTCAGATTCCAGAACTTTCTGCCACAGAAATGTTAGGAACATGTGTTTTTTTAGCCAAATTTTGAGGTTTGCAAAGGATTCTGGGTAACAGAACCTGGTCAGAGCCCCACAAGTCACCCCATCTTGGATTCCCCTAGGTCTCTAGTTTTCAGAAATGCACAGGTTTGGTAGGTTTCCCTAGGTGCCGGCTGAGCTAGAGGCCAAAATCTACAGGTAGGCACTTTGCAAAATACAGCTCAGTTTTCTGTCAAAAAATGGGATGTGTCCACGTTGTGCTTTGGGGCATTTCCTGTCGCGGGCGCTAGGCTACCCACACAAGTGAGGTATCATTTTTATCAGGAGACTTGGGGGAACGCTGGGTGGAAGGAAATTTCTGGCTCCTCTCAGATTCCAGAACTTTCTGCCACAGAAATGTGAGGAACATGTGTTTTTTTAGCCACATTTTGAGGTTTGCAAAGGATTCTGGGTAACAGAACCTGGTCAGAGCCCCACAAGTCATCCCATCTTGCATTCCCCTAGGTCTCTAGTTTTCAAAAATGCAGGTAGGTTTCCCTAGGTGCCGGCTGAGCTAGAGGCCAAAATCCACAGGTAGGCACTTTGCAAAAAACACCTCTGTTTTCTTTAAAAAAATGTGATGTGTGCACGTTGCGTTTTGGGGCATTTCCTGTCGCGGGCACTAGGCCTACCCACACAAGTGAGGTATCATTTTTATCGGGAGACTTGGGGGAACGCTGGGTGGAAGGAAATTTGTGGCTCCTCTCAGATTCCAGAACTTTCTGCCACAGAAATGTGAGGAACATGTGGTTTTTTAGCCAAATTTTGAGGTTTGCAAAGGATTCTGGGTAACAGAACCTGGTCAGAGCCCCACAAGTCACCCCATCTTGGATTCCCCTAGGTCTCTAGTTTTCAGAAATGCACAGGTTTGGTAGGTTTCCCTAGGTGCTGAGCTAGAGGCTAAAATCCACAGGTAGGCACTCTGCAAAAAACACCTCTGTTTTCTTTCAAAAAATGTGATGTGTGCACGTTGCGTTTTGGGGCATTTCCTGTCGCAGGCGCTAGGCTTACCCACACAAGTGAGGTATCATTTTTATCGGGAGACTTGGGGGAACGCTGGGTGGAAGGAAATTTGTGGCTCCTCTCATATTCCAGAACTTTCTGCCACAGAAATGTGAGTAACATTTGTTTTTTTAGCCACATTTTGAGGTTTGCAAAGGATTCTGGGTAACAGAACCTGGTCACAGCCCCACAAGTCACCCCATCTTGGATTCCCCTAGGTCTCTAGTTTTCAGAAATGCACACGTTTGGTAGGTTTCCCTAGGTGCCGGCTGAGCTAGAGGCCAAAATCTACAGGTAGGCACTTTGCAAAATACAGCTCAGTTTTCTGTCAAAAAATGGGATGTGTGCACGTTGCGTTTTGGGGCATTTCCTGTCGCGGGCGCTAGGCCTACCCACACAAGTGAGGTATCATTTTTATCGGGAGACTTGGGGGAACGCTGGGTGGAAGGAAATTTGTGGCTCCTTTCAGATTCCAGAACTTTCTGCCACAGAAATGTGAGGAAAATGTGTTTTTTTAGCCACATTTTGAGGTTTGCAAAGGATTCTGGGTAACAGAACCTGGTCAGAGAACCACAAATCATCCCATCTTGGATTCCCCTAGGTCTCTAGTTTTAAAAAATGCACAGGTTTGGTAGGTTTCCCTAGGTGCCGGCTGAGCTAGAGGCCAAAATCCACAGGTAGGCACTTTGCAAAAAACACCTCTGTTTTCTTTCAAAAAATGTGATGTGTGCATGTTGTGTTTTGGGGCATTTCCTGTTGCGGGCACTAGGCCTACCCACGCAAGTGAGGTATCATTTTTATCGGGAGACTTGGGGGAACGCTGGGTGGAAGGAAATTTGTGGCTCCTCTCAGATTCCAGAACTTTCTGCCACAGAAATGTGAGGAACATGTGTTTTTTTAACCAAATTTTGAGGTTTGCAAAGGATTCTGGGTAAGAGAACCTGGTCAGAGCCCCACAAGTCACCCCATCTTGGATTCCCCTAGGTCTCTAGTTTTCAGAAATGCACAGGTTTGGTAGGTTTCCCTAGGTGCCGGCTGAGCTAGAGGCCAAAATCCACAGGTAGGCACTTTGCAAAAAACACCTCTGTTTTCTTTCAAAAAATGTGATGTGTGCATGTTGTGTTTTGGGGCATATCCTGTCGCGGGGGCTAGGCCTACCCACACAAGTGAGGTACCATTTTTATCGGGAGACTTGGGGGAACGCTGGGTGGAAGGAAATTTGTGGCTCTTCTCAGATTCCAGAACTTTCTGCCACAGAAATGTGAGGAACATGTGTTTTTTTAGCCAAATTTTGAGGTTTACAAAGGATTCTGGGTAACAGAACCTGGTCAGAGCCCCACAAGTCACCCCATCTTGGATTCCCCTAGGTCTCCAGTTTTCAAAAATGCACAGGTTTGGTAGTTTTCCCTAGGTGCCGGCTGAGCTAGAGGCCAAAATCCACAGGTAGGCACTTTGCAAAAAACACCTCTGTTTTCTTTAAAAAAATGTGATGTGTGCACGTTGCGTTTTGGGGCATTTCCTGTCGCGGGTGCTAGGCCTACCCACACAAGTGAGGTATCATTTTTATCGGGAGACTTGGGGGAACGCTGGGTGGAAGGAAATTTGTGGCTCCTCTCAGATTCCAGAACTTTCTGCCACAGAAATGTGAGGAACATGTATTTTTTTAGCCAACTTTTGAGGTTTGCAAAGGATTCTGGGTAACAGAACCTGGTTAGAGCCCCACAAGTCACCCCATCTTGGATTCCCCTAGGTCTCTAGTTTTCAGAAATGCACAGGTTTGGTAGGTTTCCCTAGGTGCCGGCTGAGCTAGAGGCCAAAATCTACAGGTAGGCACTTTGCAAAAAACAGCTCTGTTTTCTGTGATGTGTCCACGTTGTGTTTTGGGGCATATCCTGTTGCGGGCGCTAGGCCTACCCACACAAGTGAGGTACCATTTTTATCGGGAGACTTGGGGGAACGCTGGGTGGAAGGAAATTTGTGGCTCCTCTCAGATTCCAGAACTTTCTGCCACAGAAATGTGAGGAACATGTGTTTTTTTAGCCAAATTTTGAGGTTTGCAAAGGATTCTGGGTAACAGTACCTGGTCAGAGCCCCACAAGTCATCCCATCTTGGATTCCCCTAGGTCTCTAGTTTACAAAAATGCACAGGTTTGGTAGGTTTCCCTAGGTGCCGGCTGAGCTAGAGGCCAAAATCCACAGGTAGGCACTTTGCAAAAAACACCTCTGTTTTCTTTCAAAAAATGTGATGTGTGCACGTTGCGTTTTGGGGCATTTCCTGTCGCGGGCGCTAGGCCTACCCACACAAGTGAGGTATCATTTTTATCGGGAGACTTGGGGGAACGCTGGGTGCAAGGCAATTTGTGGCTCCTCTTAGATTCCAGAACTTTCTGCCACAGAAATGTTAGGAACATGTCTTTTTTTAGCCAAATTTTGTGGTTTGCAAAGGATTCTGGGTAACAGAACCTGGTCACAGCCCCACAAGTCACCCCATCTTGGGATCCCCTAGGTCTCTAGTTTTCAAAAATGCACAGGTTTGGTAGGTTTCCCTAGGTGCAGGCTGAGCTAGAGGCCAAAATCCACAGGTAGGCACTCTGCAAAAAACACCTCTGTTTTCTTTCAAAAAATTTGATGTGTGCACGTTGCGTTTTGGGGCATTTCCTGTCACAGGCGCTAGGCTTACCCACACAAGTGAGGTATCATTTTTATCGGGAGACTTGGGGGAACGCTGGGTGCAAGGAAATTTGTGGCTCCTCTCAGATTCCAGAACTTTCTGCCACAGAAATGTGAGGAACATATGTTTTTTTAGCCACATTTTGAGGTTTGCAAAGGATTCTGGGTAACAGAACCTGGTCACAGCCCCACAAGTCACCCCATCTTGGATTCCCCTAGGTCTCTAGTTTTCAGAAATGCACACGTTTGGTAGGTTTCCCTAGGTGCTGGCTGAGCTAGAGGCCAAAATCTACAGGTAGGCACTTTGCAAAATACAGCTCTGTTTTCTGTCAAAAAATGGGATGTGTGCACGTTGCCTTTCGGGCGCTAGGCCTACCCACACAAGTGAGGTGTCATTTTTATCGGGAGACTTGGGGGAACGCTGGGTGGAAGGAAATTTGTGGCTCCTTTCAGATTCCAGAACTTTCTGCCACAGAAATGTGAGGAAAATGTGTTTTTTTAGCCACATTTTGAGGTTTGCAAAGGATTCTGGGTAACACAACCTGGTCAGAGCCCCACAAATCATCCCATCTTGGATTCCCCTAGGTCTCTAGTTTTCAAAAATGCACAGGTTTGGTAGGTTTCCCTAGGTGCCGGCTGAGCTAGAGGCCAAAATCCACAGGTAGGCACTTTGCAAAAAAAACCTCTGTTTTCTTTCAAAAAATGTGATGTGTGCACGTTGTGTTTTGGGGCATTTCCTGTTGCGGGCACTAGGCCTACCCACGCAAGTGAGGTATCATTTTTATCGGGAGACTTGGGGGAACGCTGGGTGGAAGGAAATTTGTGGCTCCTCTCAGATTCCAGAACTTTCTGCCACAGAAATGTGAGGAACATGTGTTTTTTTAACAAAATTTTGAGGTTTGCAAAGGATTCTGGGTAACAGAACCTGGTCAGAGCCCCACAAGTCACCCCATCTTGGATTCCCCTAGGTCTCTAGTTTTCAGAAATGCACAGGTTTGGTAGGTTTCCCTTGGTGCCGGCTGAGCTAGAGGCCAAAATCTACAGGTAGGCACTTTGCAAAATACAGCTCTGTTTTCTGTCAAAAAATGGGATGTGTCCACGTTGTCCTTTGGGGCATTTCCTGTCGCGGGCGCTAGGCCGACCCACACAAGTGAGGTATCATTTTTATCGGGAGACTTGGGGGAACGCTGGGTGGAAGGAAATTTGTGCCTCCTCTCAGATTCCAGAACTTTCTGCCACAGAAATGTTAGGAACATGTGTTTTTTTAGCCAAATTTTGAGGTTTGCAAAGGATTCTGGGTAACAGAACCTGGTCAGAGCCCCACAATTCACCCCATCTTGGATTCCCCTAGGTCTCTAGTTTTCAGAAATGCACAGGTTTGGTAGGTTTCCCTAGGTGCCGGCTGAGCTAGAGGCCAAAATCTACAGGTAGGCACTTTCCAAAATACAGCTCTGTTTTCTGTCAAAAAATGGGATGTGTCCACGTTGTCCTTTGGGGCATTTCCAGTCGCGGGCGCTAGGCCGACCCACACAAGTGAGGTATCATTTTTATCGGGAGACTTGGGGGAACGCTGGGTGGAAGGAAATTTGTGCCTCCTCTCAGATTCCAGAACTTTCTGCCACAGAAATGTTAGGAACATGTGTTTTTTTAGCCAAATTTTGAGGTTTGCAAAGGATTCTGGGTAACAGAACCTGGTCAGAGCCCCACAAGTCACCCCATCTTGGATTCCCCTAGGTCTCTAGTTTTCAGAAATGCACAGGTTTGGTAGGTTTCCCTAGGTGCCGGCTGAGCTAGAGGCCAAAATCTACAGGTAGGCACTTTGCAAAATACAGCTCAGTTTTCTGTCAAAAAATGGGATGTGTCCACGTTGTGCTTTGGGGCATTTCCTGTCGCGGGCGCTAGGCTACCCACACAAGTGAGGTATCATTTTTATCAGGAGACTTGGGGGAACGCTGGGTGGAAGGAAATTTCTGGCTCCTCTCAGATTCCAGAACTTTCTGCCACAGAAATGTGAGGAACATGTGTTTTTTTAGCCACATTTTGAGGTTTGCAAAGGATTCTGGGTAACAGAACCTGGTCAGAGCCCCACAAGTCATCCCATCTTGCATTCCCCTAGGTCTCTAGTTTTCAAAAATGCAGGTAGGTTTCCCTAGGTGCCGGCTGAGCTAGAGGCCAAAATCCACAGGTAGGCACTTTGCAAAAAACACCTCTGTTTTCTTTAAAAAAATGTGATGTGTGCACGTTGCGTTTTGGGGCATTTCCTGTCGCGGGCACTAGGCCTACCCACACAAGTGAGGTATCATTTTTATCGGGAGACTTGGGGGAACGCTGGGTGGAAGGAAATTTGTGGCTCCTCTCAGATTCCAGAACTTTCTGCCACAGAAATGTGAGGAACATGTGGTTTTTTAGCCAAATTTTGAGGTTTGCAAAGGATTCTGGGTAACAGAACCTGGTCAGAGCCCCACAAGTCACCCCATCTTGGATTCCCCTAGGTCTCTAGTTTTCAGAAATGCACAGGTTTGGTAGGTTTCCCTAGGTGCTGAGCTAGAGGCTAAAATCCACAGGTAGGCACTCTGCAAAAAACACCTCTGTTTTCTTTCAAAAAATTTGATGTGTGCACGTTGCGTTTTGGGGCATTTCCTGTCGCAGGCGCTAGGCTTACCCACACAAGTGAGGTATCATTTTTATCGGGAGACTTGGGGGAACGCTGGGTGGAAGGAAATTTGTGGCTCCTCTCATATTCCAGAACTTTCTGCCACAGAAATGTGAGGAACATTTGTTTTTTTAGCCACATTTTGAGGTTTGCAAAGGATTCTGGGTAACAGAACCTGGTCACAGCCCCACAAGTCACCCCATCTTGGATTCCCCTAGGTCTCTAGTTTTCAGAAATGCACACGTTTGGTAGGTTTCCCTAGGTGCCGGCTGAGCTAGAGGCCAAAATCTACAGGTAGGCACTTTGCAAAATACAGCTCAGTTTTCTGTCAAAAAATGGGATGTGTGCACGTTGCGTTTTGGGGCATTTCCTGTCGCGGGCGCTAGGCCTACCCACACAAGTGAGGTATCATTTTTATCGGGAGACTTGGGGGAACGCTGGGTGGAAGGAAATTTGTGGCTCCTTTCAGATTCCAGAACTTTCTGCCACAGAAATGTGAGGAAAATGTGTTTTTTTAGCCACATTTTGAGGTTTGCAAAGGATTCTGGGTAACAGAACCTGGTCAGAGAACCACAAATCATCCCATCTTGGATTCCCCTAGGTCTCTAGTTTTAAAAAATGCACAGGTTTGGTAGGTTTCCCTAGGTGCCGGCTGAGCTAGAGGCCAAAATCCACAGGTAGGCACTTTGCAAAAAACACCTCTGTTTTCTTTCAAAAAATGTGATGTGTGCATGTTGTGTTTTGGGGCATTTCCTGTTGCGGGCACTAGGCCTACCCACGCAAGTGAGGTATCATTTTTATCGGGAGACTTGGGGGAACGCTGGGTGGAAGGAAATTTGTGGCTCCTCTCAGATTCCAGAACTTTCTGCCACAGAAATGTGAGGAACATGTGTTTTTTTAACCAAATTTTGAGGTTTGCAAAGGATTCTGGGTAAGAGAACCTGGTCAGAGCCCCACAAGTCACCCCATCTTGGATTCCCCTAGGTCTCTAGTTTTCAGAAATGCACAGGTTTGGTAGGTTTCCCTAGGTGCCGGCTGAGCTAGAGGCCAAAATCTACAGGTAGGCACTTTGCAAAAAACAGCTCTGTTTTCTGTGATGTGTCCACGTTGTGTTTTGGGGCATATCCTGTCGCGGGGGCTAGGCCTACCCACACAAGTGAGGTACCATTTTTATCGGGAGACTTGGGGGAACGCTGGGTGGAAGGAAATTTGTGGCTCTTCTCAGATTCCAGAACTTTCTGCCACAGAAATGTGAGGAACATGTGTTTTTTTAGCCAAATTTTGAGGTTTGCAAAGGATTCTGGGTAACAGAACCTGGTCAGAGCCCCACAAGTCATCCCATCTTGGATTCCCCTAGGTCTCTAGTTTTAAAAAATGCACAGGTTTGGTAGGTTTCCCTAGGTGCCGGCTGAGCTAGAGGCCAAAATCCACAGGTAGGCACTTTGCAAAAAACACCTCTGTTTTCTTTCAAAAAATGTGATGTGTGCACGTTGCGTTTTGGGGCATTTCCTGTCACGGGCGCTAGGCCTACCCACACAAGTGAGGTATCATTTTTATCGGGAGACTTGGGGGAACGATGGGTGGAAGGAAATTTGTGGCTCCTCTCAGATTTCAGAACATTCAGCCACAGAAATGTGAGGAACATGTGTTTTTTTAGCCAAATTTTGAGGTTTGCAAAGGATTCTGGGTAACAGAACCTGGTCAGAGCCCCACAAGTCACCCCATCTTGGATTCCCCTAGGTCTCTAGTTTTCAGAAATGCACAGGTTTGGTAGGTTTCCCTAGGTGCCGGCTGAGCTAGAGGCCAAAATCTACAGGTAGGCACTTTGCAAAATACAGCTCTGTTTTCTGTCAAAAAATGGGATGTGTCCACGTTGTGCTTTGGGGCATTTCCTGTCGCGGGCGCTAGGCTACCCACACAAGTGAGGTATCATTTTTATCAGGAGACTTGGGGGAACGCTGGGTGGAGGGAAATGTGTGGCTCCTCTCAGATTCCAGAACTTTCTGCCACAGAAATGTGAGGAACATGTGTTTTTTTAGCCATATTTTGAGGTTTGCAAAGGATTCTGGGTAACAGAACCTGGTCAGAGCCCCACAAGTCACCCCATCTTGGATTCCCCTAGGTCTCTAGTTTTAAAAAATGCACAGGTTTGGTAGGTTTCCCTAGGTGCCGGCTGAGCTAGAGGCCAAAATCCACAGGTAGACACTTTGCAAAAAACACCTCTGTTTTCTTACAAAAAATGTGATGTGTGCACGTTGCGTTTTGGGGCATTTCCTGTCGCGGGCGCTAGGCCTACCCACACAAGTGAGGTATCATTTTTATCGGGAGACTTGGGGGAACGCTGGATGGAAGGAAATTTGTGGCTCCTCTCAGATTCCAGAACTTTCTGCCACAGAAATGTGAGGAACATGTGGTTTTTTAGCCACATTTTGAGGTTTGCAAAGGATTCTGGGTAACAGAACCTGGTCAGAGCCCGACAAGTCACCCCATCTTCGATTCCCCTAGGTCTCTAGTTTTCAGAAATGCACAGGTTTGGTAGGTTTCCCTAGGTGCCGGCTGAGCTAGAGGCCAAAATCTACAGGTAGGCACTTTGCAAAATACAGCTCTGTTTTCTGTCAAAAAATGGGATGTGTCCACGTTGTCCTTTGGGGCATTTCCTGTCGCGGGCGCTAGGCCGACCCACACAAGTGAGGTATCATTTTTATCGGGAGACTTGGGGGAACGCTGGGTGGAAGGAAATTTGTGCCTCCTCTCAGATTCCAGAACTTTCTGCCACAGAAATGTTAGGAACATGTGTTTTTTTAGCCAAATTTTGAGGTTTGCAAAGGATTCTGGGTAACAGAACCTGGTCAGAGCCCCACAAGTCACCCCATCTTGGATTCCCCCAGGTCTCTAGTTTTCAGAAATGCACAGGTTTGGTAGGTTTCCCTAGGTGCCGGCTGAGCTAGAGGCCAAAATCTACAGGTAGGCACTTTGCAAAATACAGCTCTGTTTTCTGTCAAAAAATGGGATGTGTCCACGTTGTGCTTTGGGGCATTTCCTGTCGCGGGCGCTAGGCTACCCACACAAGTGAGGTATCATTTTTATCAGGAGACTTGGGGGAACGCTGGGTGGAAGGAAATTTCTGGCTCCTCTCAGATTCCAGAACTTTCTGCCACAGAAATGTGAGGAACATGTGTTTTTTTAGCCACATTTTGAGGTTTGCAAAGGATTCTGGGTAACAGAACCTAGTCAGAGCCCCACAAGTCATCCCATCTTGGATTCCCCTAGGTCTCTAGTTTTCAAAAATGCAGGTAGGTTTTCCTAGGTGCCGGCTGAGCTAGAGGCCAAAATCCACAGGTAGGCACTTTGCAAAAAACACCTCTGTTTTCTTTCAAAAAATGTGATGTGTGCACTTTGCGTTTTGGGGCATTTCTTGTCGCGGGCGCTAGGCCTACCCACACAAGTGAGGTATCATTTTTATCGGGAGACTTGGGGGAACGCTGGGTGGAAGGAAATTTGTGGCTCCTCTCAGATTCCAGAACTTTCTGCCACAGAAATGTGAGGAACATGTGGTTTTTTAGCCAAATTTTGAGGTTTGCAAAGGATTCTGGGTAACAGAACCTGGTCAGAGCCCCACAAGTCACCCCATCTTGGATTCCCCTAGGTCTCTAGTTTTCAGAAATGCACAGGTTTGGTAGGTTTCCCTAGGTGCCGGCTGACCTAGAGGCCAAAATATACAGGTAGGCACTTTGCAAAATACAGCTCTGGTTTCTGTCAAAAAATGGGATGTGTCCACGTTGTCCTTTGGGGCATTTCCTGTCGCGGGCGCTAGGCCGACCCACACAAGTGAGGTATCATTTTTATCAGGAGACTTGGGGGAACGCTGGGTGGAAGGAAATTTGTGCCTCCTCTCAGATTCCAGAACTTTCTGCCACAGAAATGTTAGGAACATGTGTTTTTTAGCCAAATTTTGAGGTTTGCAAAGGATTCTGGGTAACAGAACCTGGTCAGAGCCCCACAAGTCACCCCATCTTGGATTCCCCTAGGTCTCTAGTTTTCAGAAATGCACAGGTTTGGTAGGTTTCCCTAGGTGCCGGCTGAGCTAGAGGCCAAAATCTACAGGTAGGCACTTTCCAAAATACAGCTCTGTTTTCTGTCAAAAAATGGGATGTGTCCACGTTGTGCTTTGGGGCATTTCCTGTCGCGGGCGCTAGGCTACCCACACAAGTGAGGTATCATTTTTATCAGGAGACTTGGGGGAACGCTGGGTGGAAGGAAATTTGTGGCTCCTCTCAGATTCCAGAACTTTCTGCCACAGAAATGTGAGGAACATGTGTTTTTTTAGCCACATTTTGAGGTTTGCAAAGGATTCTGGGTAACAGAACCTGGTCAGAGCCCCACAAGTTATCCCATCTTGGATTCCCCTAGGTCTCTAGTTTTAAAAAATGCAGGTAGGTTTCCCTAGGTGCCGGCTGAGCTAGAGGCCAAAATCCACAGGTAGGCACTTTGCAAAAAACACCTCTGTTTTCTTTAAAAAAATGTGATGTGTGCACGTTGCGTTTTGGGGCATTTCCTGTCGCGGGCGCTAGGCCTACCCACACAAGTGAGGTATCATTTTTATCGGGAGACTTGGGGGAACGCTGGGTGCAAGGAAATTTGTGGCTCCTCTTAGATTCCAGAACTTTCTGCCACAGAAATGTTAGGAACATGTGTTTTTTTAGCCAAATTTTGAGGTTTGCAAAGCATTCTGGGTAACAGAACCTGGTCACAGCCCCACAAGTCACCCCATCTTGGGATCCCCTAGGTCTCTAGTTTTCAAAAATGCACAGGTTTGGTAGGTTTCCCTAGGTGCCGGCTGAGCTAGAGGCCAAAATCCACAGGTAGGCACTCTGCAAAAAACACCTCTGTTTTCTTTCAAAAAATTTGATGTGTGCACGTTGCGTTTTGGGGCATTTCCTGTCGCAGGCGCTAGGCTTACCCACACAAGTGAGGTATCATTTTTATCGGGAGACTTGGGGGAACGCTGGGTGGAAGGAAATTTGTGGCTCCTCTCAGATTCCAGAACTTTCTGCCACAGAAATGTGAGGAACATATGTTTTTTTAGCCACATTTTGAGGTTTGCAAAGGATTCTGGGTAACAGAACCTGGTCACAGCCCCACAAGTCACCCCATCTTGGATTCCCCTAGGTCTCTAGTTTTCAGAAATGCACATTTTGGTAGGTTTCCCTAGGTGCCGGCTGAGCTAGAGGCCAAAATCTACAGGTAGGCACTTTGCAAAATACAGCTCTGTTTTCTGTCAAAAAATGGGATGTGTGCACGTTGCCTTTTGGGGCATTTCCTGTCGCGGGCGCTAGGCCTACCCACACAAGTGAGGTATCATTTTTATCGGGAGACTTGGGGGAACGCTGGGTGGAAGGAAATTTGTGGCTCCTTTCAGATTCCAGAACTTTCTGCCACAGAAATGTGAGGAAAATGTGTTTTTTTAGCCACATTTTGAGGTTTGCAAAGGATTCTGGGTAACAGAACCTGGTCAGAGCCCCACAAATCATCCCATCTTGGATTCCCCTAGGTCTCTAGTTTTCAAAAATGCACAGGTTTGGTAGGTTTCCCTAGGTGCCGGCTGAGCTAGAGGCCAAAATCCACAGGTAGGCACTTTGCAAAAAACACCTCTGTTTTCTTTCAAAAAATGTGATGTGTGCACGTTGTGTTTTGGGGCATTTCCTGTTGCGGGCACTAGGCCTACCCACGCAAGTGAGGTATCATTTTTATCGGGAGACTTGGGGGAACGCTGGGTGGAAGGAAATTTGTGGCTCCTCTCAGATTCCAGAACTTTCTGCCACAGAAATGTGAGGAACATGTGTTTTTTTAACCAAATTTTGAGGTTTGCAAAGGATTCTGGGTAACAGAACCTGGTCAGAGCCCCACAAGTCACCCCATCTTGGATTCCCCTACGTCTCTAGTTTTCAGAAATGCACAAGGTTTGGTAGGTTTCCCTAGGTGCCGGCTGAGCTAGAGGCCAAAATCTACAGGTAGGCACTTTGCAAAATACAGCTCTGTTTTCTGTCAAAAAATGGGACGTGTCCACGTTGTCCTTTGGGGCATTTCCTCTCGCGGGCGCTAGGCCGACCCACACAAGTGAGGTATCATTTTTATCGGGAGACTTGGGGGAACGCTGGGTGGAAGGAAATTTGTGCCTCCTCTCAGATTCCAGAACTTTCTGCCACAGAAATGTTAGGAACATGTGTTTTTTTTGCCAAATTTTGAGGTTTGCAAAGGATTCTGGGTAACAGAACCTGGTCACAGCCCCACAAGTTATCCCATCTTGGATTCCCCTAGGTCTCTAGTTTTCAGAAATGCACAGGTTTGGTAGGTTTCCCTAGGTGCCGGCTGAGCTAGAGGCCAAAATCTACAGGTAGGCACTTTGTAAAATACAGCTCTGTTTTCTGTCAAAAAATGGGATGTGTGCACGTTGCCTTTTGGGGCATTTCCTGTCGCGGGCGCTAGGCCTACCCACACAAGTGAGGTATCATTTTTATCGGGAGACTTGGGGGAACGCTGGGTGGAAGGAAATTTGTGGCTCCTTTCAGATTCCAGAACTTTCTGCCACAGAAATGTGAGGAAAATGTGTTTTTTTAGCCACATTTTGAGGTTTGCAAAGGATTCTGGGTAACAGAACCTGGTCACAGCCCCACAAGTCACCCCATCTTGGATTCCCCTAGGTCTCTAGTTTTCAGAAATGCACACGTTTGGTAGGTTTCCCTAGGTGCCGGCTGAGCTAGAGGCCAAAATCTACAGGTAGGCACTTTGCAAAATACAGCTCTGTTTTCTGTCAAAAAATGGGATGTGTGCACGTTGCCTTTTGGGGCATTTCCTGTCGCGGGCGCTAGGCCTACCCACACAAGTGAGGTATCATTTTTATCGGGAGACTTGGGGGAACGCTGGGTGGAAGGAAATTTGTGGCTCCTTTCAGATTCCAGAACTTTCTGCCACAGAAATGTGAGGAAAATGTGTTTTTTTAGCCACATTTTGAGGTTTGCAAAGGATTCTGGGTAACAGAACCTGGTCAGAGCCCCACAAATCATCCCATCTTGGATTCCCCTAGGTCTCTAGTTTTCAAAAATGCACAGGTTTGGTAGGTTTCCCTAGGTGCCGGCTGAGCTAGAGGCCAAAATCCACAGGTAGGCACTTTGCAAAAAACACCTCTGTTTTCTTTCAAAAAATGTGATGTATGCACGTTGTGTTTTGGGGCATTTCCTGTTGCGGGCACTAGGCCTACCCACGCAAGTGAGGTATCATTTTTATCGGGAGACTTGGGGGAACGCTGGGTGGAAGGAAATTTGTGGCTCCTCTCAGATTCCAGAACTTTCTGCCACAGAAATGTGAGGAACCTGTGTTTTTTTAACCAAATTTTGAGGTTTGCAAAGGATTCTGGGTAACAGAACCTGGTCAGAGCCCCACAAGTCACCCCATCTTGGATTCCCCTACGTCTCTAGTTTTCAGAAATGCACAAGGTTTGGTAGGTTTCCCTAGGTGCCGGCTGAGCTAGAGGCCAAAATCTACAGGTAGGCACTTTGCAAAATACAGCTCTGTTTTCTGTCAAAAAATGGGACGTGTCCACGTTGTCCTTTGGGGCATTTCCTGTCGCGGGCGCTAGGCCGACCCACACAAGTGAGGTATCATTTTTATCGGGAGACTTGGGGGAACGCTGGGTGGAAGGAAATTTGTGCCTCCTCTCAGATTCCAGAACTTTCTGCCACAGAAATGTTAGGAACATGTGTTTTTTTAGCCAAATTTTGAGGTTTGCAAAGGATTCTGGGTAACAGAACCTGGTCAGAGCCCCACAAGTGATCCCATCTTGGATTCCCCTAGGTCTCTAGTTTTAAAAAATGCAGGTAGGTTTCCCTAGGTGCCGGCTGAGCTAGAGGCCAAAATCCACAGGTAGGCACTTTGCAAAAAACACCTCTGTTTTCTTTAAAAAAATGGGATGTGTCCACGTTGTCCTTTGGGGCATTTCCTGTCGCGGGCGCTAGGCCGACCCACACAAGTGAGGTATCATTTTTATCGGGAGACTTGGGGGAACGCTGGGTGGAAGGAAATTTGTGGCTCCTCTCAGATTCCAGAACTTTCTGCCACAGAAATGTTAGGAACATGTGTTTTTTTAGCCAAATTTTGAGGTTTGCAAAGGATTCTGGGTAACAGAACCTGGTCAGAGCCCCACAAGTTATCCCATCTTGGATTCCCCTAGGTCTCTAGTTTTCAGAAATGCACAGGTTTGGTAGGTTTCCCTAGGTGCCGGCTGAGCTAGAGGCCAAAATCTACAGGTAGGCACTTTGCAAAAAACAGCTCTGTTTTCTGTGATGTGTCCACGTTGTGTTTTGGGGCATATCCTGTCGCGGGCGCTAGGTCTACCCACACAAGTGAGGTATCATTTTTATCGGGAGACTTGGGGGAACGCTGGGTGGAAGGAAATTTGTGGCTCCTCTCAGATTCCAGAACTTTCTGCCACAGAAATGTGAGGAACATGTGTTTTTTTAGCCAAATTTTGAGGTTTGCAAAGGATTCTGGGTAACAGAACCTGGTCAGAGCCCCACAAGTCACCCCATCTTGGATTCCCCTACGTCTCTAGTTTTCAGAAATGCACAAGGTTTGGTAGGTTTCCCTAGGTGCCGGCTGAGCTAGAGGCCAAAATCTACAGGTAGGCACTTTCCAAAATACAGTTCTGTTTTCTGTCAAAAAATGGGATGTGTCCACGTTGTGCTTTGGGGCATTTCCTGTCGCGGGCGCTAGGCTACCCACACAAGTGAGGTATCATTTTTATCAGGAGACTTGGGGGAACGCTGGGTGGAAGGAAAATTCTGGCTCCTCTCAGATTCCTGAACTTTCTGCCACAGAAATGTGAGGAACATGTGTTTTTTTAGCCACATTTTGAGGTTTGCAAAGGATTCTGGGTAACAGAACCTGGTCAGAGCCCCACAAGTCATCCCATCTTGGATTCCCCTAGGTCTCTAGTTTTCAAAAATGCAGGTAGGTTTCCCTAGGTGCCGGCTGAGCTAGAGGCCAAAATCCACAGGTAGGCACTTTGCAAAAAACACCTCTGTTTTCTTTAAAAAAATGTGATGTGTGCACGTTGCGTTTTGGGGCATTTCCTGTCGCGGGCGCTAGGCCTACCCACACAAGTGAGGTATCATTTTTATCGGGAGACTTGGGGGAACGCTGGGTGGAAGGAAATTTGTGGCTCCTCTCAGATTCCAGAACTTTCTGCCACAGAAATGTGAGGAACATGTGGTTTTTTAGCCAAATTTTGAGGTTTGCAAAGGATTCTGGGTAACATAACCTGGTCACAGCCCCACAAGTCACCCCATCTTGGATTCCCCTAGGTCTCTAGTTTTCAGAAATGCAGAGGTTTGGTAGGTTTCCCTAGGTGCTGAGCTAGAGGCCAAAATCTACAGGTAGGCACTTTGTAAAATACAGCTCTGTTTTCTGTCAAAAAATGGGATGTGTCCACGTTGTCCTTTGGGGCATTTCCTGTCGCGGGCTCTAGGCCGACCCACACAAGTGAGGTATCATTTTTATCGGGAGACTTGGGGGAACGCTGGGTGGAAGGAAATTTGTGCCTCCTCTCAGATTCCAGAACTTTCTGCCACAGAAATGTTAGGAACATGTGTTTTTTTAGCCAAATTTTGAGGTTTGCAAAGGATTCTGGGTAACAGAACCTGGTCAGAGCCCCACAAGTCACCCCATCTTGGATTCCCCTAGGTCTCTAGTTTTCAGAAATGCACAGGTTTGGTAGGTTTCCCTAGGTGCCGGCTGAGCTAGAGGCCAAAATCTACAGGTAGGCACTTTCCAAAATACAGCTCTGTTTTCTGTCAAAAAATGGGATGTGTCCACGTTGTCCTTTGGGGCATTTCCTGTCGCGGGCGCTAGGCCGACCCACACAAGTGAGGTATCATTTTTATCGGGAGACTTGGGGGAACGCTGGGTGGAAGGAAATTTGTGGCTCCTCTCAGATTCCAGAACTTTCTGCCACAGAAATGTGAGGAACATGTGTTTTTTTAGCCAAATTTTGAGGTTTGCAAAGGATTCTGGCTAACAGAACCTGGTCAGAGCCCCACAAGTCACCCCATCTTGGATTCCCCTAGGTCTCTAGTTTTCAGAAATGCACAGGTTTGGTAGGTTTCCCTAGGTGCCGGCTGAGCTAGAGGCCAAAATCTACAGGTAGGCACTTTGCAAAATACAGCTCAGTTTTCTGTCAAAAAATGGGATGTGTCCACGTTGTGCTTTGGGGCATTTCCTGTCGCGGGCGCTAGGCTACCCACACAAGTGAGGTATCATTTTTATCAGGAGACTTGGGGGAACGCTGGGTGGAAGGAAATTTCTGGCTCCTCTCAGATTCCAGAACTTTCTGCCACAGAAATGTGAGGAACATGTGTTTTTTTAGCCACATTTTGAGGTTTACAAAGGATTCTGGGTAACAGAACCTGGTCAGAGCCCCACAAGTCATCCCATCTTGGATTCCCCTAGGTCTCTAGTTTTCAAAAATGCAGGTAGGTTTCCCTAGGTGCCGGCTGAGCTAGAGGCCAAAATCCACAGGTAGGCACTTTGCAAAAAACGCCTCTGTTTTCTTTAAAAAAATGTGATGTGTGCACGTTGCGTTTTGGGGCATTTCCTGTCGCGGGCGCTAGGCCTACCCACACAAGTGAGGTATCATTTTTATCGGGAGACTTGGGGGAACGCTGGGTGGAAGGAAATTTGTGGCTCCTCTCAGATTCCAGAACTTTCTGCCACAGAAATGTGAGGAACATGTGGTTTTTTAGCCAAATTTTGAGGTTTGCAAAGGATTCTGGGTAACAGAACCTGGTCACAGCCCCACAAGTCACCCCATCTTGGATTCCCCTAGGTCTCTAGTTTTCAGAAATGCACAGGTTTGGTAGGTTTCCCTAGGTGCTGACCTAGAGGCCAAAATCTACAGGTAGGCACTTTGTGAAATACAGCTCTGTTTTCTGTCAAAAAACGGGATGTGTCCACGTTGTCCTTTGGGGCATTTCCTGTCGCGGGCGCTAGGCCGACCCACACAAGTGAGGTATCATTTTTATCGGGAGACTTGGGGGAACGCTGGGTGGAAGGAAATTTGTGCCTCCTCTCAGATTCCAGAACTTTCTGCCACAGAAATGTTAGGAACATGTGTTTTTTTAGCCAAATTTTGAGGTTTGCAAAGGATTCTGGGTAACAGAACCTGGTCAGAGCCCCACAAGTCACCCCATCTTGGATTCCCCTAGGTCTCTAGTTTTCAGAAATGCACAGGTTTGGTAGGTTTCCCTAGGTGCCGGCTGAGCTAGAGGCCAAAATCTACAGGTAGGCACTTTCCAAAATACAGCTCTGTTTTCTGTCAAAAAATGGGATGTGTCCACGTTGTCCTTTGGGGCATTTCCTGTCGCGGGCGCTAGGCCGACCCACACAAGTGAGGTATCATTTTTATCGGGAGACTTGGGGGAACGCTGGGTGGAAGGAAATTTGTGGCTCCTCTCAGATTCCAGAACTTTCTGCCACAGAAATGTGAGGAACATGTGTTTTTTTAGCCAAATTTTGAGGTTTGCAAAGGATTCTGGCTAACAGAACCTGGTCAGAGCCCCACAAGTCACCCCATCTTGGATTCCCCTAGGTCTCTAGTTTTCAGAAATGCACAGGTTTGGTAGGTTTCCCTAGGTGCCGGCTGAGCTAGAGGCCAAAATCTACAGGTAGGCACTTTGCAAAATACAGCTCAGTTTTCTGTCAAAAAATGGGATGTGTCCACGTTGTGCTTTGGGGCATTTCCTGTCGCGGGCGCTAGGCTACCCACACAAGTGAGGTATCATTTTTATCAGGAGACTTGGGGGAACGCTGGGTGGAAGGAAATTTCTGGCTCCTCTCAGATTCCAGAACTTTCTGCCACAGAAATGTGAGGAACATGTGTTTTTTTAGCCACATTTTGAGGTTTACAAAGGATTCTGGGTAACAGAACCTGGTCAGAGCCCCACAAGTCATCCCATCTTGGATTCCCCTAGGTCTCTAGTTTTCAAAAATGCAGGTAGGTTTCCCTAGGTGCCGGCTGAGCTAGAGGCCAAAATCCACAGGTAGGCACTTTGCAAAAAACGCCTCTGTTTTCTTTAAAAAAATGTGATGTGTGCACGTTGCGTTTTGGGGCATTTCCTGTCGCGGGCGCTAGGCCTACCCACACAAGTGAGGTATCATTTTTATCGGGAGACTTGGGGGAACGCTGGGTGGAAGGAAATTTGTGGCTCCTCTCAGATTCCAGAACTTTCTGCCACAGAAATGTGAGGAACATGTGGTTTTTTAGCCAAATTTTGAGGTTTGCAAAGGATTCTGGGTAACAGAACCTGGTCACAGCCCCACAAGTCACCCCATCTTGGATTCCCCTAGGTCTCTAGTTTTCAGAAATGCACAGGTTTGGTAGGTTTCCCTAGGTGCTGACCTAGAGGCCAAAATCTACAGGTAGGCACTTTGTGAAATACAGCTCTGTTTTCTGTCAAAAAACGGGATGTGTCCACGTTGTCCTTTGGGGCATTTCCTGTCGCGGGCGCTAGGCCGACCCACACAAGTGAGGTATCATTTTTATCGGGAGACTTGGGGGAACGCTGGGTGGAAGGAAATTTGTGCCTCCTCTCAGATTCCAGAACTTTCTGCCACAGAAATGTTAGGAACATGTGTTTTTTTAGCCATATTTTGAGGTTTGCAAAGGATTCTGGGTAACAGAACCTGGTCAGAGCCCCACAAGTCACCCCATCTTGGATTCCCCTAGGTCTCTAGTTTTCAGAAATGCACAGGTTTGGTAGGTTTCCCTAGGTGCCGGCTGAGCTAGAGGCCAAAATCTACAGGTAGGCACTTTCCAAAATACAGCTCTGTTTTCTGTCAAAAAATGGGATGTGTCCACGTTGTCCTTTGGGGCATTTCCTGTCGCGGGCGCTAGGCCGACCCACACAAGTGAGGTATCATTTTTATCGGGAGACTTGGGGGAACGCTGGGTGGAAGGAAATTTGTGCCTCCTCTCAGATTCCAGAACTTTCTGCCACAGAAATGTTAGGAACATGTGTTTTTTTAGCCACATTTTGAGGTTTGCAAAGGATTCTGGGTAACAGAACCTGGTCAGAGCCCCACAAGTCACCCCATTTTGGATTCCCCTAGGTCTCTAGTTTTCAGAAATGCACAGGTTTGGTAGGTTTCCCTAGGTGCCGGCTGAGCTAGAGGCCAAAATCTACAGGTAGGCACTTTGCAAAATACAGCTCAGTTTTCTGTCAAAAAATGGGATGTGTCCACGTTGTGCTTTGGGGCATTTCCTGTCGCGGGCGCTAGGCTACCCACACAAGTGAGGTATCATTTTTATCAGGAGACTTGGGGGAACGCTGGGTGGAAGGAAATTTCTGGCTCCTCTCAGATTCCAGAACTTTCTGCCACAGAAATGTGAGGAACATGTGTTTTTTTAGCCACATTTTGAGGTTTGCAAAGGATTCTGGGTAACAGAACCTGGTCAGAGCCCCACAAGTCATCCCATCTTGGATTCCCCTAGGTCTCTAGTTTTCAAAAATGCAGGTAGGTTTCCCTAGGTGCCGGCTGAGCTAGAGGCCAAAATCCACAGGTAGGCACTTTGCCAAAAACACCTGTTTTCTTTAAAAAAATGTGATGTGTGCACGTTGCGTTTTGGGGCATTTCCTGTCGCGGGCGCTAGGCCTACCCACACAAGTGAGGTATCATTTTTATCGGGAGACTTGGGGGAACGCTGGGTGGAAGGAAATTTGTGGCTCCTCTCAGATTCCAGAACTTTCTGCCACAGAAATGTGAGGAACATGTGGTTTTTTAGCCAAATTTTGAGGTTTGCAAAGGATTCTGGGTAACAGAACCTGGTCACAGCCCCACAAGTCACCCCATCTTGGATTCCCCTAGGTCTCTAGTTTTCAGAAATGCACAGGTTTGGTAGGTTTCCCTAGGTGCTGAGCTAGAGGCCAAAATCTACAGGTAGGCCCTTTGTAAAATACAGCTCTGTTTTCTGTCAAAAAATGGGATGTGTCCACGTTGTCCTTTGGGGCATTTCCTGTCGCGGGCGCTAGGCCGACCCACACAAGTGAGGTATCATTTTTATCAGGAGACTTGGGGGAACGCTGGGTGGAAGGAAATTTGTGCCTCCTCTCAGATTCCAGAACTTTCTGCCACAGAAATGTTAGGAACATGTGTTTTTTTAGCCAAATTTTGAGGTTTGCAAAGGATTCTGGGTAACAGAACCTGGTCAGAGCCCCACAAGTCACCCCATCTTGGATTCCCCTAGGTCTCTAGTTTTCAGAAATGCACAGGTTTGGTAGGTTTCCCTAGGTGCCGGCTGAGCTAGAGGCCAAAATCTACAGGTAGGCACTTTCCAAAATACAGCTCTGTTTTCTGTCAAAAAATGGGATGTGTCCACGTTGTCCTTTGGGGCATTTCCTGTCGCGGGCGCTAGGCCGACCCACACAAGTGAGGTATCATTTTTATCGGGAGACTTGGGGGAACGCTGGGTGGAAGGAAATTTGTGGCTCCTCTCAGATTCCAGAACTTTCTGCCACAGAAATGTGAGGAACATGTGTTTTTTTAGCCAAATTTTGAGGTTTGCAAAGGATTCTGGGTAACAGAACCTGGTCAGAGCCCCACAAGTTACCCCATCTTGGATTCCCCTAGGTCTCCAGTTTTCAAAAATGCACAGGTTTGGTAGTTTTCCCTAGGTGCCGGCTGAGCTAGAGGCCAAAATCCACAGGTAGGCACTTTGCAAAAAACACCTCTGTTTTCTTTAAAAAAATGTGATGTGTGCACGTTGCGTTTTGGGGCATTTCCTGTCGCGGGCGCTAGGCCGACCCACACAAGTGAGGTATCATTTTTATCGGGAGACTTGGGGGAACGCTGGGTGGAAGGAAATTTGTGGCTCCTCTCAGATTCCAGAACTTTCTGCCACAGAAATGTGAGGAACATGTATTTTTTTAGCCAACTTTTGAGGTTTGCAAAGGATTCTGGGTAACAGAACCTGGTTAGAGCCCCACAAGTCACCCCATCTTGGATTCCCCTAGGTCTCTAGTTTTCAGAAATGCACAGGTTTGGTAGGTTTCCCTAGGTGCCGGCTGAGCTAGAGGCCAAAATCTACAGGTAGGCACTTTGCAAAAAACAGCTCTGTTTTCTGTGATGTGTCCACGTTGTGTTTTGGGGCATATCCTGTCGCGGGCGCTAGGCCTACCCACACAAGTGAGGTACCATTTTTATCGGGAGACTTGGGGGAACGCTGGGTGGAAGGAAATTTGTGGCTCCTCTCAGATTCCAGAACTTTCTGCCACAGAAATGTGAGGAACATGTGTTTTTTTAGCCAAATTTTGAGGTTTGCAAAGGATTCTGGGTAACAGAACCTGGTCAGAGCCCCACAAGTCATCCCATCTTGGATTCCCCTAGGTCTCTAGTTTTCAAAAATGCACAGGTTTGGTAGGTTTCCCTAGGTGCCGGCTGAGCTAGAGGCCAAAATCCACAGGTAGGCACTTTGCAAAAAACACCTCTGTTTTCTTTAAAAAAATGTGATGTGTGCACGTTGCGTTTTGGGGCATTTCCTGTCTCGGGCGCTAGGCCTACCCACACAAGTGAGGTATCATTTTTATTGGGAGACTTGGGGGAACGCTGGGTGCAAGGAAATTTGTGGCTCCTCTTAGATTCCAGAACTTTCTGCCACAGAAATGTTAGGAACATGTGTTTTTTTAGCCAAATTTTGAGGTTTGCAAAGGATTCTGGGTAACAGAACCTGGTCACAGCCCCACAAGTCACCCCATCTTGGGATCCCCTAGGTCTCTAGTTTTCAAAAATGCACAGGTTTGGTAGGTATCCCTAGGTGCAGGCTGAGCTAGAGGCCAAAATCCACAGGTAGGCACTCTGCAAAAAACACCTCTGTTTTCTTTCAAAAAATTTGATGTGTGCACGTTGCGTTTTGGGGCATTTCCTGTCGCAGGCGCTAGGCTTACCCACACAAGTGAGGTATCATTTTTATCGGGAGACTTGGGGGAACGCTGGGTGGAAGGAAATTTGTGGCTCCTCTCAGATTCCAGAACTTTCTGCCACAGAAATGTGAGGAACATATGTTTTTTTAGCCACATTTTGAGGTTTGCAAAGGATTCTGGGTAACAGAACCTGGTCACAGCCCCACAAGTCACCCCATCTTGGATTCCCCTAGGTCTCTAGTTTTCAGAAATGCACACGTTTGGTAGGTTTCCCTAGGTGCCGGCTGAGCTAGAGGCCAAAATCTACAGGTAGGCACTTTGCAAAATACAGCTCTGTTTTCTGTCAAAAAATGGGATGTGTGCACGTTGCGTTTTGGGGCATTTCCTGTCGCAGGCGCCAGACCTACCCACACAAGTGAGGTATCATTTTTATCGGGAGACTTGGGGGAACGCTGGGTGGAAGGAAATTTGTGGCTCCTTTCAGATTCCAGAACTTTCTGCCACAGAAATGTGAGGAAAATGTGTTTTTTTAGCCACATTTTGAGGTTTGCAAAGGATTCTGGGTAACAGAACCTGGTCAGAGCCCCACAAATCATCCCATCTTGGATTCCCCTAGGTCTCTAGTTTTCAAAAATGCACAGGTTTGGTAGGTTTCCCTAGGTGCCGGCTGAGCTAGAGGCCAAAATCCACAGGTAGGCACTCTGCAAAAAACACCTCTGTTTTCTTTCAAAAAATTTGATGTGTGCACGTTGCGTTTTGGGGCATTTCCTGTCGCAGGCGCTAGGCTTACCCACACAAGTGAGGTATCATTTTTATCGGGAGACTTGGGGGAACGCTGGGTGGAAGGAAATTTGTGGCTCCTCTCAGATTCCAGAACTTTCTGCCACAGAAATGTGAGGAACATATGTTTTTTTAGCCACATTTTGAGGTTTGCAAAGGATTCTGGGTAACAGAACCTGGTCACAGCCCCACAAGTCACCCCATCTTGGATTCCCCTAGGTCTCTAGTTTTCAGAAATGCACACGTTTGGTAGGTTTCCCTAGGTGCCGGCTGAGCTAGAGGCCAAAATCTACAGGTAGGCACTTTGCAAAATACAGCTCTGTTTTCTGTCAAAAAATGGGATGTGTGCACGTTGCGTTTTGGGGCATTTCCTGTCGCGGGCGCTAGACCTACCCACACAAGTGAGGTATCATTTTTATCGGGAGACTTGGGGGAACGCTGGGTGGAAGGAAATTTGTGGCTCCTTTCAGATTCCAGAACTTTCTGCCACAGAAATGTGAGGAAAATGTGTTTTTTTAGCCACATTTTGAGGTTTGCAAAGGATTCTGGGTAACAGAACCTGGTCAGAGCCCCACAAATCATCCCATCTTGGATTCCCCTAGGTCTCTAGATTTCAAAAATGCACAGGTTTGGTAGGTTTCCCTAGGTGCCGGCTGAGCTAGAGGCCAAAATCCACAGGTAGGCACTTTGCAAAAAACACCTCTGTTTTCTTTCAAAAAATGTGATGTGTGCACGTTGTGTTTTGGGGCATTTCCTGTTGCGGGTACTAGGCCTACCCACGCAAGTGAGGTATCATTTTTATCGGGAGACTTGGGGGAACGCTGGGTGGAAGGAAATTTGTGGCTCCTCTCAGATTCCAGAACTTTCTGCCACAGAAATGTGAGGAACATGTGTTTTTTTAACCAAATTTTGAGGTTTGCAAAGGATTCTGGGTAACAGAACCTGGTCAGAGCCCCACAAGTCACCCCATCTTGGATTCCCCTACGTCTCTAGTTTTCAGAAATGCACAGGTTTGGTAGGTTTCCCTAGGTGCCGGCTGAGATAGAAGCCAAAATCTACAGGTAGGCACTTTGCAAAATACAGCTCTGTTTTCTGTCAAAAAATGGGATGTGTCCACGTTGTCCTTTGGGGCATTTCCTGTCGCGGGCAGTAGGCCGACCCACACAAGTGAGGTATCATTTTTATCGGGAGACTTGGGGGAACGCTGGGTGGAAGGAAATTTCTGGCTCCTCTCAGATTCCAGAACTTTCTGCCACAGAAATGTGAGGAACATGTGTTTTTTTAGCCACATTTTGAGGTTTGCAAAGGATTCTGGGTAACAGAACTTGGTCAGAGCCCCACAAGTAATCCCATCTTGGATTCCCCTAGGTCTCTAGTTTTCAAAAATGCAGGTAGGTTTCCCTAGGTGCCGGCTGAGCTAGAGGCCAAAATCCACAGGTAGGCACTTTGCAAAAAACACCTCTGTTTTCTTTAAAAAAATGTGATGTGTGCACGTTGCGTTTTGGGGCATTTCCTGTCGCGGGCGCTAGGCCTACCCACACAAGTGAGGTATCATTTTTATCGGGAGACTTGGGGGAACGCTGGGTGGAAGGAAATTTGTGGCTCCTCTCAGATTCCAGAACTTTCTGCCACAGAAATGTGAGGAACATGTGGTTTTTTAGCCAAATTTTGAGGTTTGCAAAGGATTCTGGGTAACAGAACCTGGTCACAGCCCCACAAGTCACACCATCTTGGATTCCCCTAGGTCTCTAGTTTTCAGAAATGCACAGGTTTGGTAGGTTTCCCTAGGTGCTGAGCTAGAGGCCAAAATCTACAGGTAGGCACTTTGTAAAACACAGCTCTGTTTTCTGTCAAAAAATGGGATGTGTCCACGTTGTCCTTTGGGGCATTTCCTGTCGCGGGCTCTAGGCCGACCCACACAAGTGAGGTATCATTTTTATCGGGAGACTTGGGGGAACGCTGGGTGGAAGGAAATTTGTGCCTCCTCTCAGATTCCAGAACTTTCTGCCACAGAAATGTTAGGAACATGTGTTTTTTTAGCCACATTTTGAGGTTTGCAAAGGATTCTGGCTAACAGAACCTGGTCAGAGCCCCACAAGTCACCCCATCTTGGATTCCCCTAGGTCTCTAGTTTTCAGAAATGCACAGGTTTGGTAGGTTTCCCTAGGTGCCGGCTGAGCTAGAGGCCAAAATCTACAGGTAGGCACTTTGCAAAATACAGCTCAGTTTTCTGTCAAAAAATGGGATGTGTCCACGTTGTGCTTTGGGGCATTTCCTGTCGCGGGCGCTAGGCTACCCACACAAGTGAGGTATCATTTTTATCAGGAGACTTGGGGGAACGCTGGGTGGAAGGAAATTTCTGGCTCCTCTCAGATTCCAGAACTTTCTGCCACAGAAATGTGAGGAACATGTGTTTTTTTAGCCACATTTTGAGGTTTACAAAGGATTCTGGGTAACAGAACCTGGTCAGAGCCCCACAAGTCATCCCATCTTGGATTCCCCTAGGTCTCTAGTTTTCAAAAATGCAGGTAGGTTTCCCTAGGTGCCGGCTGAGCTAGAGGCCAAAATCCACAGGTAGGCACTTTGCAAAAAACACCTCTGTTTTCTTAAAAAAAATGTGATGTGTGCACGTTGCGTTTTGGGGCATTTCCTGTCGCGGGCGCTAGGCCTACCCACACAAGTGAGGTATCATTTTTATCGGGAGACTTGGGGGAACGCTGGGTGGAAGGAAATTTGTGGCTCCTCTCAGATTCCAGAACTTTCTGCCACAGAAATGTGAGGAACATGTGGTTTTTTAGCCAAATTTTGAGGTTTGCAAAGGATTCTGGGTAACAGAACCTGGTCACAGCCCCACAAGTCACCCCATTTTGGATTCCCCTAGGTCTCTAGTTTTCAGAAATGCACAGGTTTGGTAGGTTTCCCTAGGTGCTGAGCTAGAGGCCAAAATCTACAGGTAGGCACTTTGTAAAATACAGCTCTGTTTTCTGTCAAAAAATGGGATGTGTCCACGTTGTCCTTTGGGGCATTTCCTGTCGCGGGCGCTAGGCCGACCCACACAAGTGAGGTATCATTTTTATCGGGAGACTTGGGGGAACGCTGGGTGGAAGGAAATTTGTGCCTCCTCTCAGATTCCAGAACTTTCTGCCACAGAAATGTTAGGAACATGTGTTTTTTTAGCCAAATTTTGAGGTTTGCAAAGGATTCTGGGTAACAGAACCTGGTCAGAGCCCCACAAGTCACCCCATCTTGGATTCCCCTAGGTCTCTAGTTTTCAGAAATGCACAGGTTTGGTAGGTTTCCCTAGGTGCCGGCTGAGCTAGAGGCCAAAATCTACAGGTAGGCACTTTCCAAAATACAGCTCTGTTTTCTGTCAAAAAATGGGATGTGTCCACGTTGTCCTTTGGGGCGTTTCCTGTCGCGGGCGCTAGGCCGACCCACACAAGTGAGGTATCATTTTTATCGGGAGACTTGGGGGAACGCTGGGTGGAAGGAAACTTGTGGCTCCTCTCAGATTCCAGAACTTTCTGCCACAGAAATGTGAGGAACATGTGTTTTTTTAGCCAAATTTTGAGGTTTGCAAAGGATTCTGGGTAACAGAACCTGGTCAGAGCCCCACAAGTCACCCCATCTTGGATTCCCCTAGGTCTCCAGTTTTCAAAAATGCACAGGTTTGGTAGTTTTCCCTAGGTGCCGGCTGAGCTAGAGGCCAAAATCCACAGGTAGGCACTTTGCAAAAAACACCTCTGTTTTCTTTAAAAAAATGTGATGTGTGCACGTTGCGTTTTGGGGCATTTCCTGTCGCGGGCGCTAGGCCGACCCACACAAGTGAGGTATCATTTTTATCGGGAGACTTGGGGGAACGCTGGGTGGAAGGAAATTTGTGGCTCCTCTCAGATTCCAGAACTTTCTGCCACAGAAATGTGAGGAACATGTATTTTTTTAGCCAACTTTTGAGGTTTGCAAAGGATTCTGGGTAACAGAACCTGGTTAGAGCCCCACAAGTCACCCCATCTTGGATTCCCCTAGGTCTCTAGTTTTCAGAAATGCACAGGTTTGGTAGGTTTCCCTAGGTGCCGGCTGAGCTAGAGGCCAAAATCTACAGGTAGGCACTTTGCAAAAAACAGCTCTGTTTTCTGTGATGTGTCCACGTTGTGTTTTGGGGCATATCCTGTCGCGGGCGCTAGGCCTACCCACACAAGTGAGGTACCATTTTTATCGGGAAACTTGGGGGAACGCTGGGTGGAAGGAAATTTGTGGCTCCTCTCAGATTCCAGAACTTTCTGCCACAGAAATGTGAGGAACATGTGTTTTTTTAGCCAAATTTTGAGGTTTGCAAAGGATTCTGGGTAACAGAACCTGGTCAGAGCCCCACAAGTCATCCCATCTTGGATTCCCCTAGGTCTCTAGTTTTCAAAAATGCACAGGTTTGGTAGGTTTCCCTAGGTGCCGGCTGAGCTAGAGGCCAAAATCCACAGGTAGGCACTTTGCAAAAAACACCTCTGTTTTCTTTCAAAAAATGTGATGTGTGCACGTTGCGTTTTGGGGCATTTCCTGTCTCGGGCGCTAGGCCTACCCACACAAGTGAGGTATCATTTTTATTGGGAGACTTGGGGGAACGCTGGGTGCAAGGAAATTTGTGGCTCCTCTTAGATTCCAGAACTTTCTGCCACAGAAATGTTAGGAACATGTGTTTTTTTAGCCAAATTTTGAGGTTTGCAAAGGATTCTGGGTAACAGAACCTGGTCACAGCCCCACAAGTCACCCCATCTTGGGATCCCCTAGGTCTCTAGTTTTCAAAAATGC
Organism: Pleurodeles waltl; assembly: GCF_031143425.1. Taxonomy (NCBI): domain Eukaryota; kingdom Metazoa; phylum Chordata; class Amphibia; order Caudata; family Salamandridae; genus Pleurodeles; species Pleurodeles waltl. Next base: position 844,209,961 of record NC_090443.1, read on the forward strand.
ACAGGTTTGGTAGGTTTCCCTGGGTGCAGGCTGAGCTAGAGGCCAAAATCCACAGGTAGGCACTCTGCAAAAAACACCTCTGTTTTCTTTCAAAAAATTTGATGTGTGCACGTTGCGTTTTGGGGCATTTCCTGTCGCAGGCGCTAGGCTTACCCACACAAGTGAGGTATCATTTTTATCGGGAGACTTGGGGGAACGCTGGGTGGAAGGAAATTTGTGGCTCCTCTCAGATTCCAGAACTTTCTGCCACAGAAATGTGAGGAACATATGTTTTTTTAGCCACATTTTGAGGTTTGCAAAGGATTCTGGGTAACAGAACCTGGTCACAGCCCCACAAGTCACCCCATCTTGGATTCCCCTAGGTCTCTAGTTTTCAGAAATGCACACGTTTGGTAGGTTTCCCTAGGTGCCGGCTGAGCTAGAGGCCAAAATCTACAGGTAGGCACTTTGCAAAATACAGCTCGGTTTTCTGTCAAAAAATGGGATGTGTGCACGTTGCGTTTTGGGGCATTTCCTGTCGCAGGCGCTAGACCTACCCACACAAGTGAGGTATCATTTTTATCGGGAGACTTGGGGGAACGCTGGGTGGAAGGAAATTTGTGGCTCCTTTCAGATTCCAGAACTTTCTGCCACAGAAATGTGAGGAAAATGTGTTTTTTTAGCCACATTTTGAGGTTTGCAAAGGATTCTGGGTAACAGAACCTGGTCAGAGCCCCACAAATCATCCCATCTTGGATTCCCCTAGGTCTCTAGTTTTCAAAAATGCACAGGTTTGGTAGGTTTCCCTAGGTGCCGGCTGAGCTAGAGGCCAAAATCCACAGGTAGGCACTCTGCAAAAAACACCTCTGTTTTCTTTCAAAAAATTTGATGTGTGCACGTTGCGTTTTGGGGCATTTCCTGTCGCAGGCGCTGGGCTTACCCACACAAGTGAGGTATCATTTTTATCGGGAGACTTGGGGGAACGCTGGGTGGAAGGAAATTTGTGGCTCCTCTCAGATTCCAGAACTTTCTGCCACAGAAATGTGAGGAACATATGTTTTTTTAGCCACATTTTGAGGTTTGCAAAGGATTCTGGGTAACAGAACCTGGTCACAGCCCCACAAGTCACCCCATCTTGGATTCCCCTAGGTCTCTAGTTTTCAGAAATGCACACGTTTGGTAGGTTTCCCTAGGTGCCGGCTGAGCTAGAGGCCAAAATCTACAGGTAGGCACTTTGCAAAATACAGCTCTGTTGTCTGTCAAAAAATGGGATGTGTGCACGTTGCGTTTTGGTGCATTTCCTGTCGCGGGCGCTAGACCTACCCACACAAGTGAGGTATCATTTTTATCGGGAGACTTGGGGGAACGCTGGGTGGAAGGAAATTTGTGGCTCCTTTCAGATTCCAGAACTTTCTGCCACAGAAATGTGAGGAAAATGTGTTTTTTTAGCCACATTTTGAGGTTTGCAAAGGATTCTGGGTAACAGAACCTGGTCAGAGCCCCACAAATCATCCCATCTTGGATTCCCCTAGGTCTCTAGTTTTCAAAAATGCACAGGTTTGGTAGGTTTCCCTAGGTGCCGGCTGAGCTAGAGGCCAAAATCCACAGGTAGGCACTTTGCAAAAAACACCTCTGTTTTCTTTAAAAAAATGTGATGTGTGCACGTTGTGTTTTGGGGCATTTCCTGTTGCGGGTACTAGGCCTACCCACGCAAGTGAGGTATCATTTTTATCGGGAGACTTGGGGGAACGCTGGGTGGAAGGAAATTTGTGGCTCCTCTCAGATTCCAGAACTTTCTGCCACAGAAATGTGAGGAACATGTGTTTTTTTAACCAAATTTTGAGGTTTGCAAAGGATTCTGGGTAACAGAACCTGGTCAGAGCCCCACAAGTCACCCCATCTTGGATTCCCCTACGTCTCTAGTTTTCAGAAATGCACAGGTTTGGTAGGTTTCCCTAGGTGCCGGCTGAGCTAGAAGCCAAAATCTACAGGTAGGCACTTTGCAAAATACAGCTCTGTTTTCTGTCAAAAAATGGGATGTGTCCACGTTGTCCTTTGGGGCATTTCCTGTCGCGGGCAGTAGGCCGACCCACACAAGTGAGGTATCATTTTTATCGGGAGACTTGGGGGAACGCTGGGTGGAAGGAAATTTGTGCCTCCTCTCAGATTCCAGAACTTTCTGCCACAGAAATGTTAGGAACATGTGTTTTTTTAGCCAAATTTTGAGGTTTGCAAAGGATTCTGGGTAACAAAACCTGGTCAGAGCCCCACAAGTCACCCCATCTTGGATTCCCCTAGGTCTCTAGTTTTCAGAAATGCACAGGTTTGGTAGGTGTCCCTAGGTGCCGGCTGAGCTAGAGGCCAAAATCTACAGGTAGGCACTTTGCAAAATACAGCTCAGTTTTCTGTCAAAAAATGGGATGTGTCCACGTTGTGCTTTGGGGCATTTCCTGTCGCGGGCGCTAGGCTACCCACACAAGTGAGGTATCATTTTTATCAGGAGACTTGGGGGAACGCTGGGTGGAAGGAAATTTCTGGCTCCTCTCAGATTCCAGAACTTTCTGCCACAGAAATGTGAGGAACATGTGTTTTTTTAGCCACATTTTGAGGTTTGCAAAGGATTCTGGGTAACAGAACCTGGTCAGAGCCCCACAAGTCATCCCATCTTGGATTCTCCTAGGTCTCTAGTTTTCAAAAATGCAGGTAGGTTTCCCTAGGTGCCGGCTGAGCTAGAGGCCAAAATCCACAGGTAGGCACTTTGCAAAAAACACCTCTGTTTTCTTTAAAAAAATGAGATGTGTGCACGTTGCGTTTTGGGGCATTTCCTGTCGCGGGCGCTAGGCCTACCCACACAAGTGAGGTATCATTTTTATCGGGAGACTTGGGGGAACGCTGGGTGGAAGGAAATTTGTGGCTCCTCTCAGAGTCCAGAACTTTCTGCCACAGAAATGTGAGGAACATGTGGTTTTTTAGCCAAATTTTGAGGTTTGCAAAGGATTCTGGGTAACAGAACCTGGTCACAGCCCCACAAGTCACCCCATCTTGGATTCCCCTAGGTCTCTAGTTTTCAGAAATGCATAGGTTTGGTAGGTTTCCCTAGGTGCTGAGCTAGAGGCCAAAATCTACAGGTAGGCACTTTGTAAAATACAGCTCTGTTTTCTGTCAAAAAATGGGATGTGTCCACTTTGTCCTTTGGGGCATTTCCTGTCGCGGGCGCTAGGCCGACCCACACAAGTGAGGTATCATTTTTATCGGGAGACTTGGGGGAACGCTGGGTGGAAGGAAATTTGTGCCTCCTCTCAGATTCCAGAACTTTCTGCCACAGAAATGTGAGGAACATGTGTTTTTTTAGCCAAATTTTGAGGTTTGCAAAGGATTCTGGGTAACAGAACCTGGTCAGAGCCCCACAAGTCACCCCATCTTGGATTCCCCTAGGTCTCTAGTTTTCAGAAATGCACAGGTTTGGTAGGTTTCCCTAGGTGCCGGCTGAGCTAGAGGCCAAAATCTACAGGTAGGCACTTTGCAAAATACAACTCAGTTTTCTGTCAAAAAATGGGATGTGTCCACGTTGTCCTTTGGGGCATTTCCTGTCGCGGGCGCTAGGCCGACCCACACAACTGAGGTATCATTTTTATCGGGAGACTTGGGGGAACGCTGGGTGGAAGGAAATTTGTGGCTCCTCTCAGATTCCAGAACTTTCTGCCACAGAAATGTGAGGAACATGTGTTTTTTTAGCCAAATTTTGAGGTTTGCAAAGGATTCTGGGTAACAGAACCTGGTCAGAGCCCCACAAGTCACCCCATGTTGGATTCCCCTAGGTCTCCAGTTTTCAAAAATGCACAGGTTTGGTAGTTTTCCCTAGGTGCCGGCTGAGCTAGAGGCCAAAATCCACAGGTAGGCACTTTGCAAAAAACACCTCTGTTTTCTTTAAAAAAATGTGATGTGTGCACGTTGCGTTTTGGGGCATTTCCTGTCGCGGGCGCTAGGCCTACCCACACAAGTGAGGTATCATTTTTATCAGGAGACTTGGGGGAACACTGGGTGGAAGGAAATTTCTGGCTCCTCTCAGATTCCAGAACTTTCTGCCACAGAAATGTGAGGAACATGTGTTTTTTTAGCCACATTTTGAGGTTTGCAAAGGATTCTGGGTAACAGAACCTGGTCAGAGCCCCACAAGTCATCCCATCTTGGATTCCCCTAGGTCCTAGTTTTCAAAAATGCAGGTAGGTTTCCCTAGGTGCCGGCTGAGCTAGAGGCCAAAATCCACAGGTAGGCACTTTGCAAAAAACACCTCTGTTTTCTTTAAAAAAATGTGATGTGTGCACGTTGCGTTTTGGGGCATTTCCTGTCGCGGGCGCTAGGCCTACCCACACAAGTGAGGTATCATTTTTATCGGGAGACTTGGGGGAACGCTGGGTGGAAGGAAATTTGTGGCTCCTCTCAGATTCCAGAACTTTCTGCCACAGAAATGTGAGGAACATGTGGTTTTTTAGCCAAATTTTGAGGTTTGCAAAGGATTCTGGGTAACAGAACCTGGTCACAGCCCCGCAAGTCACCCCATCTTGGATTCCCCTAGGTCTCTAGTTTTCAGAAATGCACAGGTTTGGTAGGTTTCCCTAGGTGCTGAGCTAGAGGCCAAAATCTACAGGTAGGCACTTTGTAAAATACAGCTCTGTTTTCTGTCAAAAAATGGGATGTGTCCACGTTGTCCTTTGGGGCATTTCCTGTCGCGGGCGCTAGGCCGACCCACACAAGTGAGGTATCATTTTTATCGGGAGACTTGGGGGAACGCTGGGTGGAAGGAAATTTGTGCCTCCTCTCAGATTCCAGAACTTTCTGCCACAGAAATGTTAGGAACATGTGTTTTTTTAGCCAAATTTTGAGGTTTGCAAAGGATTCTGGGTAACAGAACCTGGTCAGAGCCCCACAAGTCACCCCATCTTGGATTCCCCTAGGTCTCTAGTTTTCAGAAATGCACAGGTTTGGTAGGTTTCCCTAGGTGCCGGCTGAGCTAGAGGCCAAAAATCTACAGGTAGCACTTTGCAAAATACAGCTCTGTTTTCTGTCAAAAAATGGGATGTGTCCACGTTGTCCTTTGGGGCATTTCCTGTCGCGGGCGCTAGGCCGACCCACACAAGTGAGGTATCATTTTTATCGGGAGACTTGGGGAACGCTGGGTGGAAGGAAATTTGTGGCTCCTCTCAGATTCAGAACTTTCTGCCACAGAAATGTGAGGAACATGTGTTTTTTAGCCAAATTTTTGAGGTTTGCAAAGGATTCTGGGTAACAGAACCTGGTCAGAGCCCCACAAGTCACCCCATCTTGGATTCCCCTAGGTCTCCAGTTTTCAAAAATGCACAGGTTTGGTAGTTTTCCCTAGGTGCCGGCTGAGCTAGAGGCCAAAATCCACAGGTAGGCACTTTGCAAAAAACACCTCTGTTTTTCTTTAAAAAAATGTGATGTGTGCACGTTGCGTTTTGGGGCATTTCCTGTCGCGGGCGCTAGGCCTACCCACACAAGTGAGGTATCATTTTTATCGGGAGACTTGGGGGAACGCTGGGTGAGAAGGAAATTTGTAGCTCCTCTCAGATTCCAGAACTTTCTGCCACAGAAATGTGAGGAACATGTATTTTTTTAGCCAACTTTTGAGGTTTGCAAACTATTCTGGGTAACAGAACCTTGTTAGAGCCCCACAAGTCACCCCATCTTGGATTCCCCTAGGTCTCTAGTTTTCAAAAATGCACAGGTTTGGTAGGTTTCCCTAGGTGCCGGCTGAGCTAGAGGCCAAAATCCACAGGTAGGCACTTTGCAAAAAACACCTCTGTTTTCTTTCAAAAAATGTGATGTGTGCACGTTGCGTTTTGGGGCATTTCCTGTCGCGGGCGCTAGGCCTACCCACACAAGTGAGGTATCATTTTTATCGGGAGACTTGGGGGAACGCTGGGTGCAAGGAAATTTGTGGCTCCTCTTAGATTCCAGAACTTTCTGCCACAGAAATGTTAGGAACATGTGTTTTTTTAGCCAAATTTTGTGGTTTGCAAAGGATTCTGGGTAACAGAACCTGGTCACAGCCCCACAAGTCACCCCATCTTGGGATCCCCTAGGTCTCTAGTTTTCAAAAATGCACAGGTTTGGTAGGTTTCCCTGGGTGCAGGCTGAGCTAGAGGCCAAAATCCACAGGTAGGCACTCTGCAAAAAACACCTCTGTTTTCTTTCAAAAAATTTGATGTGGTGCACGTTGCGTTTTGGGGCATTTCCTGTCACAGGCGCTAGGCTTACCCACACAAGTGAGGTATCATTTTTATCGGGAGACTTGGGGGAACGCTGGGTGCAAGGAAATTTGTGGCTCCTCTCAGATTCCAGAACTTTCTGCCACAGAAATGTGAGGAACATATGTTTTTTTAGCCACATTTTGAGGTTTGCATAGGATTCTGGGTAACAGAACCTGGTCACAGCCCCACAAGTCACCCCATCTTGGATTACCCTAGGTCTCTAGTTTTCAGAAATGCACACGTTTGGTAGGTTTCCCTAGGTGCCGGCTGAGCTAGAGGCCAAAATCTACAGGTAGGCACTTTGCAAAATACAGCTCTGTTTTCTGTCAAAAAATGGGATGTGTGCACGTTGCCTTTTGGGGCATTTCCTGTCGTGGGCGCTAGGCCTACCCACACAAGTGAGGTATCATTTTTATCGGGAGACTTGGGGGAACGCTGGGTGGAAGGAAATTTGTGGCTCCTTCAGATTCCAGAACTTTCTGCCACAGAAATGTTAGGAACATGTGTTTTTTTAGCCAAATTTTGAGGTTTGCAAAGGATTCTGGGTAACAGAACCTGGTCAGAGCCCCACAAGTCACCCCATCTTGGATTCCCCCTAGGTCTCTAGTTTTCAGAAATGCACAGGTTTGGTAGGTTTCCCTAGGTGCCGGCTGAGCTAGAGGCCAAAATCTACAGATAGGCACTTTGCAAAATACAGCTCAGTTTTCTGTCAAAAATTGGGATGTGTCCACGTTGTGCTTTGGGGCATTTCCTGTCGCAGGGCGCTAGGCTACCCACACAAGTGAGGTATCATTTTTATCAGGAGACTTGGGGGAACGCTGGGTGGAAGGAATTTTCTGGCTCCTCTCAGATTCCAGAACTTTCTGCCACAGAAATGTGAGGAACATGTGTTTTTTTAGCCACATTTTGAGGTTTGCAAAGGATTCTGGGTAACAGAACCTGGTCAGAGCCCGACAAGTCACACCATCTTGGATTCCTCTAGGTCTCTAGTTTTCAGAAATGCACAGGTTTGGTAGGTTTCCCTAGGTGCCGGCTGAGCTAGAGGCCAAAATCTACAGGTAGGCACTTAGCAAATTACAGCTCTGTTTTCTGTCAAAAAATGGGATGTGTCCACGTTGTCCTTTGGGGCATTTCCTGTCGCGGGCGCTAGGCCGACCCACACAAGTGAGTATCATTTTTATCGGGAGACTTGGGGGAACGCTGGGTGGAAGGAAATTTGTGGCTTTCTCTCAGATTCCAGAACTTCTGCCACAGAAATGTGAGGAACATGTGTTTTTTTTAGCCAAATTTTGAGGTTTGCAAAGGATTCTGGGTAATAGAACCTGGTCAGAGCCCCACAAGTCACCCCATCTTGGATTCCCCTAGGTCTCTAGTTTCAGAAATGCACAGGTTTGGGTAGGTTTCCCTAGGCGCCGGCTGAGCTAGAGGCCAAGATCCACAGGTAGGCACTTTGCAAAATACAGCTCTGTTTTCTGTCAAAAAATGGGATGTGTCCACGTTGTGCTTTGGGGCATTACCTGTCGCGGGCGCTAGGCTACCCACACAAGTGAGGTATTATTTTATCAGGAGACTTGGGAGAACGCTGGGTGGAAGGAAATTTGTGGCTCCTCTTAGATTCCAGAACTTTCTGCCACAGAAATGTGAGGAACATGTGTTTTTTTTAGCCAAATTTTGAGGTTTGCAAAGGATTCTGGGTAACAGAACCTGGTCAGAGCCCCACAAGTCACCCCATCTTGGATTCCCCTAGTGTCTCTAGTTTTCAGAAATGCACAGGTTTGGTAGGTTTCCCTTGGTGCCGGCTGAGCTAGAGGCCAAAATCTACAGGTAGGCACTTTGCAAATTACAGCTCTGTTTTCTGTCAAAAAATGGGATGTGTCCACGTTGTCCTTTGGGGCATTTCCTGTCGCGGGCGCTAGGCCGACCCACACAAGTGAGGTATCATTTTATCGGGAGACTTGGGGGAACGCTGGGTGGAAGGAAATTTGTGCCTCCTCTCAGATTCCAGAACTTTCTGCCACAGAAATGTTAGGAACATGTGTTTTTTTAGCCAAATTTTGAGGTTTGCAAAGGATTCTGGGTAACAGAACCTGGTCAGAGCCCCACAAGTCACCCCATCTTGGATTCCCCTAGGTCTCTAGTTTTCAGAAATGCACAGGTTTGGTAGGTTTCCCTAGGTGCCGGCTGAGCTAGAGGCCAAAATCTACAGGTAGGCACTTTGCAAAATACAGCTCAGTTTTCTGTCAAAAAATGGGATGTGTCCACGTTGTGCTTTGGGGCATTTCCTGTCGCGGGCGCAAGGCTACCCACACAAGTGAGGTATCATTTGTATCAGGAGACTTGGGGGAACGCAGGGTGGAAGGAAATTTCTGGCTCCTCTCAGATTCCAGAACTTTCTGCCACAGAAATGTGAGGAACATGTGTTTTTTTAGCCACATTTTGAGGTTTGCAAAGGATTCTGGGTAACAGAACCTGGTCAGAGCCCCACAAGTCATCCCATCTTGGATTCCCCTAGTTCTCTAGTTTTAAAAAATGCAGGTAGGTTTCCCTAGGTGCCGGCTGAGCTAGAGGCCAAAATCCACAGGTAGGCACTTTGCAAAAAACACCTCTGTTTTCTTTAAAAAAATGTGATGTGTGCACGTTGCGTTTTGGGGCATTTCCTGTCGCGGGCGCTAGGCCTACCCACACAAGTGAGGTATCATTTTTATCGGGAGACTTGGGGGAACGCTGGGTGGAAGGAAATTTGTGGCTCCTCTCAGATTCCAGAACTTTCTGCCACAGAAATGTGAGGAACATGTGGTTTTTTAGCCAAATTTTGAGGTTTGCAAATGATTCTGGGTAACAGAACCTGGTCAGAGCCCCACAAGTCACCCCATCTTGGATTCCCCTAGGTCTCTAGTTTTCAGAAATGCACAGGTTTGGTAGGTTTCCCTAGGTGCTGAGCTAGAGGCCAAAATCTACAGGTAGGCACTTTGTAAAAGACAGCTCTGTTTTCTGTCAAAAAATGGGATGTGTCCACGTTGTCCTTTGGGGCATTTCCTGTCGCGGGCGCTAGGCCGACCCACACAAGTGAGGTATCATTTTTATCGGGAGACTTGGGGGAACGCTGGGTGGAAGGAAATTTGTGCCTCCTCTCAGATTCCAGAACTTTCTGCCACAGAAATGTTAGGAACATGTGTTTTTTTAGCCAAATGTTGAGGTTTGCAAAGGATTCTGGTTAACAGAACCTGGTCAGAGCCCCACAAGTCACCCCATCTTGGATTCCCCTAGGTCTCTAGTTTTCAGAAACGCACAGGTTTGGTAGGTTTCGCTAGGTGCCGGCTGAGCTAGAGGCCAAAATCTACAGGTAGGCACTTTCCAAAATACAGCTCTGTTTTCTGTCAAAAAATGGGATGTGTCCACGTTGTCCTTTGGGGCATTTCCAGTCGCGGGCGCTAGGCCGATCCACACAAGTGAGGTATCATTTTTATCGGGAGACTTGGGGGAACGCTGGGTGGAAGGAAATTTCTGCCTCCTCTCAGATTCCAGAACTTTCTGCCACAGAAATGTGAGGAACATGTGTTTTTTTAGCCACATTTTGAGGTTTGCAAAGGATTCTGGGTAACAGAACCTGGTCAGAGCCCGACAAGTCACACCATCTTGGATTCCCCTAGGTCTCTAGTTTTCAGAAATGCACAGGTTTGGTAGGTTTCCCTAGGTGCCGGCTGAGCTAGAGGCCAAAATCTACAGGTAGGCACTTTGTAAAATACAGCTCTGTTTTCTGTCAAAAAATGGGATGTGTCCACGTTGTCCTTTGGGGCATTTCCTGTCGCGGGCGCTAGGCCGACCCACACAAGTGAGGTATCATTTTTATCGGGAGACTTGGGGGAACGCTGGGTGGAAGGAAATTTGTGGCTTCTCTCAGATTCCAGAACTTTCTGCCACAGAAATGTGAGGAACATGTGTTTTTTTAGCCAAATTTTGAGGTTTGCAAAGGATTCTGGGTAACAGAACCTGGTCAGAGCCCCACAAGTCACCCCATCTTGGATTCCCCTAGGTCTCTAGTTTTCAGAAATGCACAGGTTTGGTAGGTTTCCCTAGGTGCCGGCTGAGCTAGAGGCCAAGATCTACAGGTAGGCACTTTGCAAAATACAGCTCTGTTTTCTGTCAAAAAATGGGATGTGTCCACGTTGTGCTTTGGGGCATTACCTGTCGCGGGCGCTAGGCTACCCACACAAGTGAGGTATCATTTTTATCAGGAGACTTGGGAGAACGCTGGGTGGAAGGAAATTTGTGGCTCCTCTTAGATTCCAGAACTTTCTGCCACAGAAATGTGAGGAACATGTGTTTTTTTAGCCAAATTTTGAGGTTTGCAAAGGATTCTGGGTAACAGAACCTGGTCAGAGCCCCACAAGTCACCCCATCTTGGATTCCCCTAGGTCTCTAGTTTTCAGAAATGCACAGGTTTGGTAGGTTTCCCTTGGTGCCGGCTGAGCTAGAGGCCAAAATCTACAGGTAGGCACTTTGCAAAATACAGCTCTGTTTTCTGTCAAAAAATGGGATGTGTCCACGTTGTCCTTTGGGGCATTTCCTGTCGCGGGCGCTAGGCCGACCCACACAAGTGAGGTATCATTTTTATCGGGAGACTTGGGGGAACGCTGGGTGGAAGGAAATTTGTGCCTCCTCTCAGATTCCAGAACTTTCTGCCACAGAAATGTTAGGAACATGTGTTTTTTTAGCCAAATTTTGAGGTTTGCAAAGGATTCTGGGTAACAGAACCTGGTCAGAGCCCCACAAGTCACCCCATCTTGGATTCCCCTAGGTCTCTAGTTTTCAGAAATGCACAGGTTTGGTAGGTTTCCCTAGGTGCCGGCTGAGCTAGAGGCCAAAATCTACAGGTAGGCACTTTGCAAAATACAGCTCAGTTTTCTGTCAAAAAATGGGATGTGTCCACGTTGTGCTTTGGGGCATTTCCTGTCGCGGGCGCTAGGCTACCCACACAAGTGAGGTATCATTTTTATCAGGAGACTTGGGGGAACGCTGGGTGGAAGGAAATTTCTGGCTCCTCTCAGATTCCAGAACTTTCTGCCACAGAAATGTGAGGAACATGTGTTTTTTTAGCCACATTTTGAGGTTTGCAAAGGATTCTGGGTAACAGAACCTGGTCAGAGCCCCACAAGTCATCCCATCTTGGATTCCCCTAGGTCTCTAGTTTTAAAAAATGCAGGTAGGTTTCCCTAGGTGCCGGCTGAGCTAGAGGCCAAAATCCACAGGTAGGCACTTTGCAAAAAACACCTCTGTTTTCTTTAAAAAAATGTGATGTGTGCACGTTGCGTTTTGGGGCATTTCCTGTCGCGGGCGCTAGGCCTACCCACACAAGTGAGGTATCATTTTTATCGGGAGACTTGGGGGAACGCTGGGTGGAAGGAAATTTGTGGCTCCTCTCAGATTCCAGAACTTTCTGCCACAGAAATGTGAGGAACATGTGGTTTTTTAGCCAAATTTTGAGGTTTGCAAAGGATTCTGGGTAACAGAACCTGGTCAGAGCCCCACAAGTCACCCCATCTTGGATTCCCCTAGGTCTCTAGTTTTCAGAAATGCACAGGTTTGGTAGGTTTCCCTAGGTGCTGAGCTAGAGGCCAAAATCTACAGGTAGGCACTTTGTAAAACACAGCTCTGTTTTCTGTCAAAAAATGGGATGTGTCCACGTTGTCCTTTGGGGCATTTCCTGTCGCGGGCTCTAGGCCGACCCACACAAGTGAGGTATCATTTTTATCGGGAGACTTGGGGGAACGCTGGGTGGAAGGAAATTTGTGCCTCCTCTCAGATTCCAGAACTTTCTGCCACAGAAATGTTAGGAACATGTGTTTTTTTAGCCACATTTTGAGGTTTGCAAAGGATTCTGGCTAACAGAACCTGGTCAGAGCCCCACAAGTCACCCCATCTTGGATTCCCCTAGGTCTCTAGTTTTCAGAAATGCACAGGTTTGGTAGGTTTCCCTAGGTGCCGGCTGAGCTAGAGGCCAAAATCTACAGGTAGGCACTTTGCAAAATACAGCTCAGTTTTCTGTCAAAAAATGGGATGTGTCCACGTTGTGCTTTGGGGCATTTCCTGTCGCGGGCGCTAGGCTACCCACACAAGTGAGGTATCATTTTTATCAGGAGACTTGGGGGAACGCTGGGTGGAAGGAAATTTCTGGCTCCTCTCAGATTCCAGAACTTTCTGCCACAGAAATGTGAGGAACATGTGTTTTTTTAGCCACATTTTGAGGTTTACAAAGGATTCTGGGTAACAGAACCTGGTCAGAGCCCCACAAGTCATCCCATCTTGGATTCCCCTAGGTCTCTAGTTTTCAAAAATGCAGGTAGGTTTCCCTAGGTGCCGGCTGAGCTAGAGGCCAAAATCCACAGGTAGGCACTTTGCAAAAAACACCTCTGTTTTCTTAAAAAAAATGTGATGTGTGCACGTTGCGTTTTGGGGCATTTCCTGTCGCGGGCGCTAGGCCTACCCACACAAGTGAGGTATCATTTTTATCGGGAGACTTGGGGGAACGCTGGGTGGAAGGAAATTTGTGGCTCCTCTCAGATTCCAGAACTTTCTGCCACAGAAATGTGAGGAACATGTGGTTTTTTAGCCAAATTTTGAGGTTTGCAAAGGATTCTGGGTAACAGAACCTGGTCACAGCCCCACAAGTCACCCCATTTTGGATTCCCCTAGGTCTCTAGTTTTCAGAAATGCACAGGTTTGGTAGGTTTCCCTAGGTGCTGAGCTAGAGGCCAAAATCTACAGGTAGGCACTTTGTAAAATACAGCTCTGTTTTCTGTCAAAAAATGGGATGTGTCCACGTTGTCCTTTGGGGCATTTCCTGTCGCGGGCGCTAGGCCGACCCACACAAGTGAGGTATCATTTTTATCGGGAGACTTGGGGGAACGCTGGGTGGAAGGAAATTTGTGCCTCCTCTCAGATTCCAGAACTTTCTGCCACAGAAATGTTAGGAACATGTGTTTTTTTAGCCAAATTTTGAGGTTTGCAAAGGATTCTGGGTAACAGAACCTGGTCAGAGCCCCACAAGTCACCCCATCTTGGATTCCCCTAGGTCTCTAGTTTTCAGAAATGCACAGGTTTGGTAGGTTTCCCTAGGTGCCGGCTGAGCTAGAGGCCAAAATCTACAGGTAGGCACTTTCCAAAATACAGCTCTGTTTTCTGTCAAAAAATGGGATGTGTCCACGTTGTCCTTTGGGGCGTTTCCTGTCGCGGGCGCTAGGCCGACCCACACAAGTGAGGTATCATTTTTATCGGGAGACTTGGGGGAACGCTGGGTGGAAGGAAACTTGTGGCTCCTCTCAGATTCCAGAACTTTCTGCCACAGAAATGTGAGGAACATGTGTTTTTTTAGCCAAATTTTGAGGTTTGCAAAGGATTCTGGGTAACAGAACCTGGTCAGAGCCCCACAAGTCACCCCATCTTGGATTCCCCTAGGTCTCCAGTTTTCAAAAATGCACAGGTTTGGTAGTTTTCCCTAGGTGCCGGCTGAGCTAGAGGCCAAAATCCACAGGTAGGCACTTTGCAAAAAACACCTCTGTTTTCTTTAAAAAAATGTGATGTGTGCACGTTGCGTTTTGGGGCATTTCCTGTCGCGGGCGCTAGGCCGACCCACACAAGTGAGGTATCATTTTTATCGGGAGACTTGGGGGAACGCTGGGTGGAAGGAAATTTGTGGCTCCTCTCAGATTCCAGAACTTTCTGCCACAGAAATGTGAGGAACATGTATTTTTTTAGCCAACTTTTGAGGTTTGCAAAGGATTCTGGGTAACAGAACCTGGTTAGAGCCCCACAAGTCACCCCATCTTGGATTCCCCTAGGTCTCTAGTTTTCAGAAATGCACAGGTTTGGTAGGTTTCCCTAGGTGCCGGCTGAGCTAGAGGCCAAAATCTACAGGTAGGCACTTTGCAAAAAACAGCTCTGTTTTCTGTGATGTGTCCACGTTGTGTTTTGGGGCATATCCTGTCGCGGGCGCTAGGCCTACCCACACAAGTGAGGTACCATTTTTATCGGGAAACTTGGGGGAACGCTGGGTGGAAGGAAATTTGTGGCTCCTCTCAGATTCCAGAACTTTCTGCCACAGAAATGTGAGGAACATGTGTTTTTTTAGCCAAATTTTGAGGTTTGCAAAGGATTCTGGGTAACAGAACCTGGTCAGAGCCCCACAAGTCATCCCATCTTGGATTCCCCTAGGTCTCTAGTTTTCAAAAATGCACAGGTTTGGTAGGTTTCCCTAGGTGCCGGCTGAGCTAGAGGCCAAAATCCACAGGTAGGCACTTTGCAAAAAACACCTCTGTTTTCTTTCAAAAAATGTGATGTGTGCACGTTGCGTTTTGGGGCATTTCCTGTCTCGGGCGCTAGGCCTACCCACACAAGTGAGGTATCATTTTTATTGGGAGACTTGGGGGAACGCTGGGTGCAAGGAAATTTGTGGCTCCTCTTAGATTCCAGAACTTTCTGCCACAGAAATGTTAGGAACATGTGTTTTTTTAGCCAAATTTTGAGGTTTGCAAAGGATTCTGGGTAACAGAACCTGGTCACAGCCCCACAAGTCACCCCATCTTGGGATCCCCTAGGTCTCTAGTTTTCAAAAATGCACAGGTTTGGTAGGTTTCCCTGGGTGCAGGCTGAGCTAGAGGCCAAAATCCACAGGTAGGCACTCTGCAAAAAACACCTCTGTTTTCTTTCAAAAAATTTGATGTGTGCACGTTGCGTTTTGGGGCATTTCCTGTCGCAGGCGCTAGGCTTACCCACACAAGTGAGGTATCATTTTTATCGGGAGACTTGGGGGAACGCTGGGTGGAAGGAAATTTGTGGCTCCTCTCAGATTCCAGAACTTTCTGCCACAGAAATGTGAGGAACATATGTTTTTTTAGCCACATTTTGAGGTTTGCAAAGGATTCTGGGTAACAGAACCTGGTCACAGCCCCACAAGTCACCCCATCTTGGATTCCCCTAGGTCTCTAGTTTTCAGAAATGCACACGTTTGGTAGGTTTCCCTAGGTGCCGGCTGAGCTAGAGGCCAAAATCTACAGGTAGGCACTTTGCAAAATACAGCTCGGTTTTCTGTCAAAAAATGGGATGTGTGCACGTTGCGTTTTGGGGCATTTCCTGTCGCAGGCGCTAGACCTACCCACACAAGTGAGGTATCATTTTTATCGGGAGACTTGGGGGAACGCTGGGTGGAAGGAAATTTGTGGCTCCTTTCAGATTCCAGAACTTTCTGCCACAGAAATGTGAGGAAAATGTGTTTTTTTAGCCACATTTTGAGGTTTGCAAAGGATTCTGGGTAACAGAACCTGGTCAGAGCCCCACAAATCATCCCATCTTGGATTCCCCTAGGTCTCTAGTTTTCAAAAATGCACAGGTTTGGTAGGTTTCCCTAGGTGCCGGCTGAGCTAGAGGCCAAAATCCACAGGTAGGCACTCTGCAAAAAACACCTCTGTTTTCTTTCAAAAAATTTGATGTGTGCACGTTGCGTTTTGGGGCATTTCCTGTCGCAGGCGCTGGGCTTACCCACACAAGTGAGGTATCATTTTTATCGGGAGACTTGGGGGAACGCTGGGTGGAAGGAAATTTGTGGCTCCTCTCAGATTCCAGAACTTTCTGCCACAGAAATGTGAGGAACATATGTTTTTTTAGCCACATTTTGAGGTTTGCAAAGGATTCTGGGTAACAGAACCTGGTCACAGCCCCACAAGTCACCCCATCTTGGATTCCCCTAGGTCTCTAGTTTTCAGAAATGCACACGTTTGGTAGGTTTCCCTAGGTGCCGGCTGAGCTAGAGGCCAAAATCTACAGGTAGGCACTTTGCAAAATACAGCTCTGTTGTCTGTCAAAAAATGGGATGTGTGCACGTTGCGTTTTGGTGCATTTCCTGTCGCGGGCGCTAGACCTACCCACACAAGTGAGGTATCATTTTTATCGGGAGACTTGGGGGAACGCTGGGTGGAAGGAAATTTGTGGCTCCTTTCAGATTCCAGAACTTTCTGCCACAGAAATGTGAGGAAAATGTGTTTTTTTAGCCACATTTTGAGGTTTGCAAAGGATTCTGGGTAACAGAACCTGGTCAGAGCCCCACAAATCATCCCATCTTGGATTCCCCTAGGTCTCTAGTTTTCAAAAATGCACAGGTTTGGTAGGTTTCCCTAGGTGCCGGCTGAGCTAGAGGCCAAAATCCACAGGTAGGCACTTTGCAAAAAACACCTCTGTTTTCTTTAAAAAAATGTGATGTGTGCACGTTGTGTTTTGGGGCATTTCCTGTTGCGGGTACTAGGCCTACCCACGCAAGTGAGGTATCATTTTTATCGGGAGACTTGGGGGAACGCTGGGTGGAAGGAAATTTGTGGCTCCTCTCAGATTCCAGAACTTTCTGCCACAGAAATGTGAGGAACATGTGTTTTTTTAACCAAATTTTGAGGTTTGCAAAGGATTCTGGGTAACAGAACCTGGTCAGAGCCCCACAAGTCACCCCATCTTGGATTCCCCTACGTCTCTAGTTTTCAGAAATGCACAGGTTTGGTAGGTTTCCCTAGGTGCCGGCTGAGCTAGAAGCCAAAATCTACAGGTAGGCACTTTGCAAAATACAGCTCTGTTTTCTGTCAAAAAATGGGATGTGTCCACGTTGTCCTTTGGGGCATTTCCTGTCGCGGGCAGTAGGCCGACCCACACAAGTGAGGTATCATTTTTATCGGGAGACTTGGGGGAACGCTGGGTGGAAGGAAATTTGTGCCTCCTCTCAGATTCCAGAACTTTCTGCCACAGAAATGTTAGGAACATGTGTTTTTTTAGCCAAATTTTGAGGTTTGCAAAGGATTCTGGGTAACAAAACCTGGTCAGAGCCCCACAAGTCACCCCATCTTGGATTCCCCTAGGTCTCTAGTTTTCAGAAATGCACAGGTTTGGTAGGTGTCCCTAGGTGCCGGCTGAGCTAGAGGCCAAAATCTACAGGTAGGCACTTTGCAAAATACAGCTCAGTTTTCTGTCAAAAAATGGGATGTGTCCACGTTGTGCTTTGGGGCATTTCCTGTCGCGGGCGCTAGGCTACCCACACAAGTGAGGTATCATTTTTATCAGGAGACTTGGGGGAACGCTGGGTGGAAGGAAATTTCTGGCTCCTCTCAGATTCCAGAACTTTCTGCCACAGAAATGTGAGGAACATGTGTTTTTTTAGCCACATTTTGAGGTTTGCAAAGGATTCTGGGTAACAGAACCTGGTCAGAGCCCCACAAGTCATCCCATCTTGGATTCTCCTAGGTCTCTAGTTTTCAAAAATGCAGGTAGGTTTCCCTAGGTGCCGGCTGAGCTAGAGGCCAAAATCCACAGGTAGGCACTTTGCAAAAAACACCTCTGTTTTCTTTAAAAAAATGAGATGTGTGCACGTTGCGTTTTGGGGCATTTCCTGTCGCGGGCGCTAGGCCTACCCACACAAGTGAGGTATCATTTTTATCGGGAGACTTGGGGGAACGCTGGGTGGAAGGAAATTTGTGGCTCCTCTCAGAGTCCAGAACTTTCTGCCACAGAAATGTGAGGAACATGTGGTTTTTTAGCCAAATTTTGAGGTTTGCAAAGGATTCTGGGTAACAGAACCTGGTCACAGCCCCACAAGTCACCCCATCTTGGATTCCCCTAGGTCTCTAGTTTTCAGAAATGCATAGGTTTGGTAGGTTTCCCTAGGTGCTGAGCTAGAGGCCAAAATCTACAGGTAGGCACTTTGTAAAATACAGCTCTGTTTTCTGTCAAAAAATGGGATGTGTCCACTTTGTCCTTTGGGGCATTTCCTGTCGCGGGCGCTAGGCCGACCCACACAAGTGAGGTATCATTTTTATCGGGAGACTTGGGGGAACGCTGGGTGGAAGGAAATTTGTGCCTCCTCTCAGATTCCAGAACTTTCTGCCACAGAAATGTGAGGAACATGTGTTTTTTTAGCCAAATTTTGAGGTTTGCAAAGGATTCTGGGTAACAGAACCTGGTCAGAGCCCCACAAGTCACCCCATCTTGGATTCCCCTAGGTCTCTAGTTTTCAGAAATGCACAGGTTTGGTAGGTTTCCCTAGGTGCCGGCTGAGCTAGAGGCCAAAATCTACAGGTAGGCACTTTGCAAAATACAACTCAGTTTTCTGTCAAAAAATGGGATGTGTCCACGTTGTCCTTTGGGGCATTTCCTGTCGCGGGCGCTAGGCCGACCCACACAACTGAGGTATCATTTTTATCGGGAGACTTGGGGGAACGCTGGGTGGAAGGAAATTTGTGGCTCCTCTCAGATTCCAGAACTTTCTGCCACAGAAATGTGAGGAACATGTGTTTTTTTAGCCAAATTTTGAGGTTTGCAAAGGATTCTGGGTAACAGAACCTGGTCAGAGCCCCACAAGTCACCCCATGTTGGATTCCCCTAGGTCTCCAGTTTTCAAAAATGCACAGGTTTGGTAGTTTTCCCTAGGTGCCGGCTGAGCTAGAGGCCAAAATCCACAGGTAGGCACTTTGCAAAAAACACCTCTGTTTTCTTTAAAAAAATGTGATGTGTGCACGTTGCGTTTTGGGGCATTTCCTGTCGCGGGCGCTAGGCCTACCCACACAAGTGAGGTATCATTTTTATCAGGAGACTTGGGGGAACACTGGGTGGAAGGAAATTTCTGGCTCCTCTCAGATTCCAGAACTTTCTGCCACAGAAATGTGAGGAACATGTGTTTTTTTAGCCACATTTTGAGGTTTGCAAAGGATTCTGGGTAACAGAACCTGGTCAGAGCCCCACAAGTCATCCCATCTTGGATTCCCCTAGGTCCTAGTTTTCAAAAATGCAGGTAGGTTTCCCTAGGTGCCGGCTGAGCTAGAGGCCAAAATCCACAGGTAGGCACTTTGCAAAAAACACCTCTGTTTTCTTTAAAAAAATGTGATGTGTGCACGTTGCGTTTTGGGGCATTTCCTGTCGCGGGCGCTAGGCCTACCCACACAAGTGAGGTATCATTTTTATCGGGAGACTTGGGGGAACGCTGGGTGGAAGGAAATTTGTGGCTCCTCTCAGATTCCAGAACTTTCTGCCACAGAAATGTGAGGAACATGTGGTTTTTTAGCCAAATTTTGAGGTTTGCAAAGGATTCTGGGTAACAGAACCTGGTCACAGCCCCGCAAGTCACCCCATCTTGGATTCCCCTAGGTCTCTAGTTTTCAGAAATGCACAGGTTTGGTAGGTTTCCCTAGGTGCTGAGCTAGAGGCCAAAATCTACAGGTATGCACTTTGTAAAATACAGCTCTGTTTTCTGTCAAAAAATGGGATGTGTCCACGTTGTCCTTTGGGGCATTTCCTGTCGCGGGCGCTAGGCCGACCCACACAAGTGAGGTATCATTTTTATCGGGAGACTTGGGGGAACGCTGGGTGGAAGGAAATTTGTGCCTCCTCTCAGATTCCAGAACTTTCTGCCACAGAAATGTTAGGAACATGTGTTTTTTTAGCCAAATTTTGAGGTTTGCAAAGGATTCTGGGTAACAGAACCTGGTCAGAGCCCCACAAGTCACCCCATCTTGGATTCCCCTAGGTCTCTAGTTTTCAGAAATGCACAGGTTTGGTAGGTTTCCCTAGGTGCCGGCTGAGCTAGAGGCCAAAATCTACAGGTAGGCACTTTGCAAAATACAGCTCTGTTTTCTGTCAAAAAATGGGATGTGTCCACGTTGTCCTTTGGGGCATTTCCTGTCGCGGGCGCTAGGCCGACCCACACAAGTGAGGTATCATTTTTATCGGGAGACTTGGGGGAACGCTGGGTGGAAGGAAATTTGTGGCTCCTCTCAGATTCCAGAACTTTCTGCCACAGAAATGTGAGGAACATGTGTTTTTTTAGCCAAATTTTGAGGTTTGCAAAGGATTCTGGGTAACAGAACCTGGTCAGAGCCCCACAAGTCACCCCATCTTGGATTCCCCTAGGTCTCCAGTTTTCAAAAATGCACAGGTTTGGTAGTTTTCCCTAGGTGCCGGCTGAGCTAGAGGCCAAAATCCACAGGTAGGCACTTTGCAAAAAACACCTCTGTTTTCTTTAAAAAAATGTGATGTGTGCACGTTGCGTTTTGGGGCATTTCCTGTCGCGGGCGCTAGGCCTACCCACACAAGTGAGGTATCATTTTTATCGGGAGACTTGGGGGAACGCTGGGTGGAAGGAAATTTGTAGCTCCTCTCAGATTCCAGAACTTTCTGCCACAGAAATGTGAGGAACATGTATTTTTTTAGCCAACTTTTGAGGTTTGCAAACTATTCTGGGTAACAGAACCTTGTTAGAGCCCCACAAGTCACCCCATCTTGGATTCCCCTAGGTCTCTAGTTTTCAAAAATGCACAGGTTTGGTAGGTTTCCCTAGGTGCCGGCTGAGCTAGAGGCCAAAATCCACAGGTAGGCACTTTGCAAAAAACACCTCTGTTTTCTTTCAAAAAATGTGATGTGTGCACGTTGCGTTTTGGGGCATTTCCTGTCGCGGGCGCTAGGCCTACCCACACAAGTGAGGTATCATTTTTATCGGGAGACTTGGGGGAACGCTGGGTGCAAGGAAATTTGTGGCTCCTCTTAGATTCCAGAACTTTCTGCCACAGAAATGTTAGGAACATGTGTTTTTTTAGCCAAATTTTGTGGTTTGCAAAGGATTCTGGGTAACAGAACCTGGTCACAGCCCCACAAGTCACCCCATCTTGGGATCCCCTAGGTCTCTAGTTTTCAAAAATGCACAGGTTTGGTAGGTTTCCCTGGGTGCAGGCTGAGCTAGAGGCCAAAATCCACAGGTAGGCACTCTGCAAAAAACACCTCTGTTTTCTTTCAAAAAATTTGATGTGTGCACGTTGCGTTTTGGGGCATTTCCTGTCACAGGCGCTAGGCTTACCCACACAAGTGAGGTATCATTTTTATCGGGAGACTTGGGGGAACGCTGGGTGCAAGGAAATTTGTGGCTCCTCTCAGATTCCAGAACTTTCTGCCACAGAAATGTGAGGAACATATGTTTTTTTAGCCACATTTTGAGGTTTGCAAAGGATTCTGGGTAACAGAACCTGGTCACAGCCCCACAAGTCACCCCATCTTGGATTACCCTAGGTCTCTAGTTTTCAGAAATGCACACGTTTGGTAGGTTTCCCTAGGTGCCGGCTGAGCTAGAGGCCAAAATCTACAGGTAGGCACTTTGCAAAATACAGCTCTGTTTTCTGTCAAAAAATGGGATGTGTGCACGTTGCCTTTTGGGGCATTTCCTGTCGTGGGCGCTAGGCCTACCCACACAAGTGAGGTATCATTTTTATCGGGAGACTTGGGGGAACGCTGGGTGGAAGGAAATTTGTGGCTCCTTTCAGATTCCAGAACTTTCTGCCACAGAAATGTTAGGAACATGTGTTTTTTTAGCCAAATTTTGAGGTTTGCAAAGGATTCTGGGTAACAGAACCTGGTCAGAGCCCCACAAGTCACCCCATCTTGGATTCCCCTAGGTCTCTAGTTTTCAGAAATGCACAGGTTTGGTAGGTTTCCCTAGGTGCCGGCTGAGCTAGAGGCCAAAATCTACAGATAGGCACTTTGCAAAATACAGCTCAGTTTTCTGTCAAAAAATGGGATGTGTCCACGTTGTGCTTTGGGGCATTTCCTGTCGCGGGCGCTAGGCTACCCACACAAGTGAGGTATCATTTTTATCAGGAGACTTGGGGGAACGCTGGGTGGAAGGAAATTTCTGGCTCCTCTCAGATTCCAGAACTTTCTGCCACAGAAATGTGAGGAACATGTGTTTTTTTAGCCACATTTTGAGGTTTGCAAAGGATTCTGGGTAACAGAACCTGGTCAGAGCCCGACAAGTCACACCATCTTGGATTCCTCTAGGTCTCTAGTTTTCAGAAATGCACAGGTTTGGTAGGTTTCCCTAGGTGCCGGCTGAGCTAGAGGCCAAAATCTACAGGTAGGCACTTTGCAAAATACAGCTCTGTTTTCTGTCAAAAAATGGGATGTGTCCACGTTGTCCTTTGGGGCATTTCCTGTCGCGGGCGCTAGGCCGACCCACACAAGTGAGGTATCATTTTTATCGGGAGACTTGGGGGAACGCTGGGTGGAAGGAAATTTGTGGCTTCTCTCAGATTCCAGAACTTTCTGCCACAGAAATGTGAGGAACATGTGTTTTTTTAGCCAAATTTTGAGGTTTGCAAAGGATTCTGGGTAATAGAACCTGGTCAGAGCCCCACAAGTCACCCCATCTTGGATTCCCCTAGGTCTCTAGTTTTCAGAAATGCACAGGTTTGGTAGGTTTCCCTAGGCGCCGGCTGAGCTAGAGGCCAAGATCCACAGGTAGGCACTTTGCAAAATACAGCTCTGTTTTCTGTCAAAAAATGGGATGTGTCCACGTTGTGCTTTGGGGCATTACCTGTCGCGGGCGCTAGGCTACCCACACAAGTGAGGTATTATTTTTATCAGGAGACTTGGGAGAACGCTGGGTGGAAGGAAATTTGTGGCTCCTCTTAGATTCCAGAACTTTCTGCCACAGAAATGTGAGGAACATGTGTTTTTTTAGCCAAATTTTGAGGTTTGCAAAGGATTCTGGGTAACAGAACCTGGTCAGAGCCCCACAAGTCACCCCATCTTGGATTCCCCTAGGTCTCTAGTTTTCAGAAATGCACAGGTTTGGTAGGTTTCCCTTGGTGCCGGCTGAGCTAGAGGCCAAAATCTACAGGTAGGCACTTTGCAAATTACAGCTCTGTTTTCTGTCAAAAAATGGGATGTGTCCACGTTGTCCTTTGGGGCATTTCCTGTCGCGGGCGCTAGGCCGACCCACACAAGTGAGGTATCATTTTTATCGGGAGACTTGGGGGAACGCTGGGTGGAAGGAAATTTGTGCCTCCTCTCAGATTCCAGAACTTTCTGCCACAGAAATGTTAGGAACATGTGTTTTTTTAGCCAAATTTTGAGGTTTGCAAAGGATTCTGGGTAACAGAACCTGGTCAGAGCCCCACAAGTCACCCCATCTTGGATTCCCCTAGGTCTCTAGTTTTCAGAAATGCACAGGTTTGGTAGGTTTCCCTAGGTGCCGGCTGAGCTAGAGGCCAAAATCTACAGGTAGGCACTTTGCAAAATACAGCTCAGTTTTCTGTCAAAAAATGGGATGTGTCCACGTTGTGCTTTGGGGCATTTCCTGTCGCGGGCGCAAGGCTACCCACACAAGTGAGGTATCATTTGTATCAGGAGACTTGGGGGAACGCAGGGTGGAAGGAAATTTCTGGCTCCTCTCAGATTCCAGAACTTTCTGCCACAGAAATGTGAGGAACATGTGTTTTTTTAGCCACATTTTGAGGTTTGCAAAGGATTCTGGGTAACAGAACCTGGTCAGAGCCCCACAAGTCATCCCATCTTGGATTCCCCTAGTTCTCTAGTTTTAAAAAATGCAGGTAGGTTTCCCTAGGTGCCGGCTGAGCTAGAGGCCAAAATCCACAGGTAGGCACTTTGCAAAAAACACCTCTGTTTTCTTTAAAAAAATGTGATGTGTGCACGTTGCGTTTTGGGGCATTTCCTGTCGCGGGCGCTAGGCCTACCCACACAAGTGAGGTATCATTTTTATCGGGAGACTTGGGGGAACGCTGGGTGGAAGGAAATTTGTGGCTCCTCTCAGATTCCAGAACTTTCTGCCACAGAAATGTGAGGAACATGTGGTTTTTTAGCCAAATTTTGAGGTTTGCAAATGATTCTGGGTAACAGAACCTGGTCAGAGCCCCACAAGTCACCCCATCTTGGATTCCCCTAGGTCTCTAGTTTTCAGAAATGCACAGGTTTGGTAGGTTTCCCTAGGTGCTGAGCTAGAGGCCAAAATCTACAGGTAGGCACTTTGTAAAAGACAGCTCTGTTTTCTGTCAAAAAATGGGATGTGTCCACGTTGTCCTTTGGGGCATTTCCTGTCGCGGGCGCTAGGCCGACCCACACAAGTGAGGTATCATTTTTATCGGGAGACTTGGGGGAACGCTGGGTGGAAGGAAATTTGTGCCTCCTCTCAGATTCCAGAACTTTCTGCCACAGAAATGTTAGGAACATGTGTTTTTTTAGCCAAATGTTGAGGTTTGCAAAGGATTCTGGTTAACAGAACCTGGTCAGAGCCCCACAAGTCACCCCATCTTGGATTCCCCTAGGTCTCTAGTTTTCAGAAACGCACAGGTTTGGTAGGTTTCGCTAGGTGCCGGCTGAGCTAGAGGCCAAAATCTACAGGTAGGCACTTTCCAAAATACAGCTCTGTTTTCTGTCAAAAAATGGGATGTGTCCACGTTGTCCTTTGGGGCATTTCCAGTCGCGGGCGCTAGGCCGATCCACACAAGTGAGGTATCATTTTTATCGGGAGACTTGGGGGAACGCTGGGTGGAAGGAAATTTCTGCCTCCTCTCAGATTCCAGAACTTTCTGCCACAGAAATGTGAGGAACATGTGTTTTTTTAGCCACATTTTGAGGTTTGCAAAGGATTCTGGGTAACAGAACCTGGTCAGAGCCCGACAAGTCACACCATCTTGGATTCCCCTAGGTCTCTAGTTTTCAGAAATGCACAGGTTTGGTAGGTTTCCCTAGGTGCCGGCTGAGCTAGAGGCCAAAATCTACAGGTAGGCACTTTGTAAAATACAGCTCTGTTTTCTGTCAAAAAATGGGATGTGTCCACGTTGTCCTTTGGGGCATTTCCTGTCGCGGGCGCTAGGCCGACCCACACAAGTGAGGTATCATTTTTATCGGGAGACTTGGGGGAACGCTGGGTGGAAGGAAATTTGTGGCTTCTCTCAGATTCCAGAACTTTCTGCCACAGAAATGTGAGGAACATGTGTTTTTTTAGCCAAATTTTGAGGTTTGCAAAGGATTCTGGGTAACAGAACCTGGTCAGAGCCCCACAAGTCACCCCATCTTGGATTCCCCTAGGTCTCTAGTTTTCAGAAATGCACAGGTTTGGTAGGTTTCCCTAGGTGCCGGCTGAGCTAGAGGCCAAGATCTACAGGTAGGCACTTTGCAAAATACAGCTCTGTTTTCTGTCAAAAAATGGGATGTGTCCACGTTGTGCTTTGGGGCATTACCTGTCGCGGGCGCTAGGCTACCCACACAAGTGAGGTATCATTTTTATCAGGAGACTTGGGAGAACGCTGGGTGGAAGGAAATTTGTGGCTCCTCTTAGATTCCAGAACTTTCTGCCACAGAAATGTGAGGAACATGTGTTTTTTTAGCCAAATTTTGAGGTTTGCAAAGGATTCTGGGTAACAGAACCTGGTCAGAGCCCCACAAGTCACCCCATCTTGGATTCCCCTAGGTCTCTAGTTTTCAGAAATGCACAGGTTTGGTAGGTTTCCCTTGGTGCCGGCTGAGCTAGAGGCCAAAATCTACAGGTAGGCACTTTGCAAAATACAGCTCTGTTTTCTGTCAAAAAATGGGATGTGTCCACGTTGTCCTTTGGGGCATTTCCTGTCGCGGGCGCTAGGCCGACCCACACAAGTGAGGTATCATTTTTATCGGGAGACTTGGGGGAACGCTGGGTGGAAGGAAATTTGTGCCTCCTCTCAGATTCCAGAACTTTCTGCCACAGAAATGTTAGGAACATGTGTTTTTTTAGCCAAATTTTGAGGTTTGCAAAGGATTCTGGGTAACAGAACCTGGTCAGAGCCCCACAAGTCACCCCATCTTGGATTCCCCTAGGTCTCTAGTTTTCAGAAATGCACAGGTTTGGTAGGTTTCCCTAGGTGCCGGCTGAGCTAGAGGCCAAAATCTACAGGTAGGCACTTTGCAAAATACAGCTCAGTTTTCTGTCAAAAAATGGGATGTGTCCACGTTGTGCTTTGGGGCATTTCCTGTCGCGGGCGCTAGGCTACCCACACAAGTGAGGTATCATTTTTATCAGGAGACTTGGGGGAACGCTGGGTGGAAGGAAATTTCTGGCTCCTCTCAGATTCCAGAACTTTCTGCCACAGAAATGTGAGGAACATGTGTTTTTTTAGCCACATTTTGAGGTTTGCAAAGGATTCTGGGTAACAGAACCTGGTCAGAGCCCCACAAGTCATCCCATCTTGGATTCCCCTAGGTCTCTAGTTTTAAAAAATGCAGGTAGGTTTCCCTAGGTGCCGGCTGAGCTAGAGGCCAAAATCCACAGGTAGGCACTTTGCAAAAAACACCTCTGTTTTCTTTAAAAAAATGTGATGTGTGCACGTTGCGTTTTGGGGCATTTCCTGTCGCGGGCGCTAGGCCTACCCACACAAGTGAGGTATCATTTTTATCGGGAGACTTGGGGGAACGCTGGGTGGAAGGAAATTTGTGGCTCCTCTCAGATTCCAGAACTTTCTGCCACAGAAATGTGAGGAACATGTGGTTTTTTAGCCAAATTTTGAGGTTTGCAAAGGATTCTGGGTAACAGAACCTGGTCAGAGCCCCACAAGTCACCCCATCTTGGATTCCCCTAGGTCTCTAGTTTTCAGAAATGCACAGGTTTGGTAGGTTTCCCTAGGTGCTGAGCTAGAGGCCAAAATCTACAGGTAGGCACTTTGTAAAAGACAGCTCTGTTTTCTGTCAAAAAATGGGATGTGTCCACGTTGTCCTTTGGGGCATTTCCTGTCGCGGGCGCTAGGCCGACCCACACAAGTGAGGTATAATTTTTATCGGGAGACTTGGGGGAACGCTGGGTGGAAGGAAATTTGTGCCTCCTCTCAGATTCCAGAACTTTCTGCCACAGAAATGTTAGGAACATGTGTTTTTTTAGCCAAATGTTGAGGTTTGCAAAGGATTCTGGGTAACAGAACCTGGTCAGAGCCCCACAAGTCACCCCATCTTGGATTCCCCTAGGTCTCTAGTTTTCAGA
Organism: Pleurodeles waltl; assembly: GCF_031143425.1. Classification (NCBI taxonomy): domain Eukaryota; kingdom Metazoa; phylum Chordata; class Amphibia; order Caudata; family Salamandridae; genus Pleurodeles; species Pleurodeles waltl. The sequence continues at coordinate 844,237,027 of NC_090443.1, forward strand.
AACGCACAGGTTTGGTAGGTTTCGCTAGGTGCCGGCTGAGCTAGAGGCCAAAATCTACAGGTAGGCACTTTCCAAAATACAGCTCTGTTTTCTGTCAAAAAATGGGATGTGTCCACGTTGTCCTTTGGGGCATTTCCAGTCGCGGGCGCTAGGCCGATCCACACAAGTGAGGTATCATTTTTATCGGGAGACTTGGGGGAACGCTGGGTGGAAGGAAATTTGTGCCTCCTCTCAGATTCCAGAACTTTCTGCCACAGAAATGTTAGGAACATGTGTTTTTTTAGCCAAATTTTGAGGTTTGCAAAGGATTCTGTGTAACAGAACCTGGTCAGAGCCCCACAAGTCACCCCATCTTGGATTCCCCTAGGTCTCTAGTTTTCAGAAACGCACAGGTTTGGTAGGTTTCCCTAGGTGCCGGCTGAGCTAGAGGCCAAAATCTACAGGTAGGCACTTTCCAAAATACAGCTCTGTTTTCTGTCAAAAAATGGGATGTGTCCACGTTGTGCTTTGGGGCATTTCCTGTCGCGGGCGCTAGGCTACCCACACAAGTGAGGTATCATTTTTATCAGGAGACTTGGGGGAACGCTGGGTGGAAGGAAATTTCTGGCTCCTCTCAGATTCCAGAACTTTCTGCCACAGAAATGTGAGGAACATGTGTTTTTTTAGCCAAATTTTGAGGTTTGCAAAGGATTCTGGGTAACAGAACCTGGTCAGAGCCCCACAAGTCACCCCATCTTGGATTCCCCTAGGTCTCTAGTTTTAAAAAATGCACAGGTTTGGTAGGTTTCCCTAGGTGCCGGCTGAACTAGAGGCCAAAATCCACAGGTAGACACTTTGCAAAAAACACCTCTGTTTTCTTAAAAAAAATGTGATGTGTGCACGTTGCGTTTTGGGGCTTTTCCTGTCGCGGGCGCTAGGCCTACCCACACAAGTGAGGTATCATTTTTATCGGGAGACTTGGGGGAACGCTGGATGGAAGGAAATTTGTGGCTCCTCTCAGATTCCAGAACTTTCTGCCACAGAAATGTGAGGAACATGTGGTTTTTTAGCCAAATTTTGAGGTTTGCAAAGGATTCTGGGTAACAGAACCTGGTCAGAGCCCGACAAGTCACCCCATCTTCGATTCCCCTAGGTCTCTAGTTTTCAGAAATGCACAGGTTTGGTAGGTTTCCCTAGGTGCCGGCTGAGCTAGAGGCCAAAATCTACAGGTAGGCACTTTGCAAAATACAGCTCTGTTTTCTGTCAAAAAATGTGATGTGTCCACGTTGTCCTTTGGGGCATTTCCTGTCGCGGGCGCTAGGCCGACCCACACAAGTGAGGTATCATTTTTATCGGGAGACTTGGGGGAACGCTGGGTGGAAGGAAATTTGTGCCTCCTCTCAGATTCCAGAACTTTCTGCCACAGAAATGTTAGGAACATGTGTTTTTTTAGCCAAATTTTGAGGTTTGCAAAGGATTCTGGGTAACAGAACCTGGTCAGAGCCCCACAAGTCACCCCATCTTGGATTCCCCTAGGTCTCTAGTTTTCAGAAATGCACAGGTTTGGTAGGTTTCCCTAGGTGCCGGCTGAGCTAGAGGCCAAAATCTACAGGTAGGCACTTTGCAAAATACAGCTCAGTTTTCTGTCAAAAAATGGGATGTGTCCACGTTGTGCTTTGGGGCATTTCCTGTCGCGGGCGCTAGGCTACCCACACAAGTGAGGTATCATTTTTATCAGGAGACTTGGGGGAACGCTGGGTGGAAGGAAATTTCTGGCTCCTCTCAGATTCCAGAACTTTCTGCCACAGAAATGTGAGGAACGTGTGTTTTTTTAGCCACATTTTGAGGTTTGCAAAGGATTCTGGGTAACAGAACCTGGTCAGAGCCCCACAAGTCATCCCATCTTGGATTCCCCTAGGTCTCTAGTTTTCAAAAATGCAGGTAGGTTTCCCTAGGTGCCGGCTGAGCTAGAGGCCAAAATCCACAGGTAGGCACTTTGCAAAAAACACCTCTGTTTTCTTTAAAAAAATGTGATGTGTGCACGTTGCGTTTTGGGGCATTTCCTGTCGCGGGCGCTAGGCCTACCCACACAAGTGAGGTATCATTTTTATCGGGAGACTTGGGGGAACGCTGGGTGGAAGGAAATTTGTGGCTCCTCTCAGATTCCAGAACTTTCTGCCACAGAAATGTGAGGAACATGTGGTTTTTTAGCCAAATTTTGAGGTTTGCAAAGGATTCTGGGTAACAGAACCTGGTCAGAGCCCCACAAGTCACCCCATCTTGGATTCCCCTAGGTCTCTAGTTTTCAGAAATGCACAGGTTTGGTAGGTTTCCCTAGGTGCTGAGCTAGAGGCCAAAATCTACAGGTAGGCACTTTGTAAAAGACAGCTCTGTTTTCTGTCAAAAAATGGGATGTGTCCACGTTGTCCTTTGGGGCATTTCCTGTCGCGGGCGCTAGGCCGACCCACACAAGTGAGGTATCATTTTTATCGGGAGACTTGGGGGAACGCTGGGTGGAAGGAAATTTGTGCCTCCTCTCAGATTCCAGAACTTTCTGCCACAGAAATGTTAGGAACATGTGTTTTTTTAGCCAAATGTTGAGGTTTGCAAAGGATTCTGGGTAACAGAACCTGGTCAGAGCCCCACAAGTCACCCCATCTTGGATTCCCCTAGGTCTCTAGTTTTCAGAAACGCACAGGTTTGGTAGGTTTCGCTAGGTGCCGGCTGAGCTAGAGGCCAAAATCTACAGGTAGGCACTTTCCAAAATACAGCTCTGTTTTCTGTCAAAAAATGTGATGTGTGCACGTTGCGTTTTGGGGCATTTCCTGTCGCGGGCGCTAGGCCTACCCACACAAGTGAGGTATCATTTTTATCGGGAGACTTGGGGGAACGCTGGGTGCAAGGAAATTTGTGGCTCCTCTTAGATTCCAGAACTTTCTGCACAGAAATGTTAGGAACATGTGTTTTTTTAGCCAAATTTTGTGGTTTGCAAATGATTCTGGGGAACAGAACCTGGTCACAGCCCCACAAGTCACCCCATCTTGGGATCCCCTAGGTCTCTAGTTTTCAAAAATGCACAGGTTTGGTAGGTTTCCCTAGGTGCAGGCTGAGCTAGAGGCCAAAATCCACAGGTAGGCACTCTGCAAAAAACACCTCTGTTTTCTTTCAAAAAATTTGATGTGTGCACGTTGCGTTTTGGGGCATTTCCTGTCACAGGCGCTAGGCTTACCCACACAAGTGAGGTATCATTTTTATCGGGAGACTTGGGGGAACGCTGGGTGGAAGGAAATTTGTGGCTCCTCTCAGATTCCAGAACTTTCTGCCACAGAAATGTGAGGAACATATGTTTTTTTAGCCACATTTTGAGGTTTGCAAAGGATTCTGGGTAACAGAACCTGGTCACAGCCCCACAAGTCACCCCATCTTGGATTACCCTAGGTCTCTAGTTTTCAGAAATGCACACGTTTGGTAGGTTTCCCTAGGTGCCGGCTGAGCTAGAGGCCAAAATCTACAGGTAGGCACTTTGCAAAATACAGCTCTGTTTTCTGTCAAAAAATGGGATGTGTGCACGTTGCCTTTTGGGGCATTTCCTGTCGTGGGCGCTAGGCCTACCCACACAAGTGAGGTATCATTTTTATCGGGAGACTTGGGGGAACGCTGGGTGGAAGGAAATTTGTGGCTCCTTTCAGATTCCAGAACTTTCTGCCACAGAAATGTTAGGAACATGTGTTTTTTAGCCAAATTTTGAGGTTTGCAAAGGATTCTGGGTAACAGAACCTGGTCAGAGCCCCACAAGTCACCCCATCTTGGATTCCCCTAGGTCTCTAGTTTTCAGAAATGCACAGGTTTGGTAGGTTTCCCTAGGTGCCGGCTGAGCTAGAGGCTCAAATCTACAGGTAGGCACTTTGCAAAATACAGCTCAGTTTTCTGTAAAAAAATGGGATGTGTCCACGTTGTGCTTTGGGGCATTTCCTGTCGCGGGCGCTAGGCTACCCACACAAGTGAGGTATCATTTTTATCAGGAGACTTGGGGGAACGCTGGGTGGAAGGAAATTTCTGGCTCCTCTCAGATTCCAGAACTTTCTGCCACAGAAATGTGAGGAACATGTGTTTTTTTAGCCACATTTTGAGGTTTGCAAAGGATTCTGGGTAACAGAACCTGGTAAGAGCCCGACAAGTCACACCATCTTGGATTCCCCTAGGTCTCTAGTTTTCAGAAATGCACAGGTTTGGTAGGTTTCCCTAGGTGCCGGCTGAGCTAGAGGCCAAAATCTACAGGTAGGCACTTTGCAAAATACAGCTCAGTTTTCTGTCAAAAAATGGGATGTGTCCACGTTGTCCTTTGGGGCATTTCCTGTCGCGGGCGCTAGGCCGACCCACACAAGTGAGGTATCATTTTTATCGGGAGACTTGGGGGAACGCTGGGTGGAAGGAAATTTGTGGCTTCTCTCAGATTCCAGAACTTTCTGCCACAGAAATGTGAGGAACATGTGTTTTTTTAGCCAAATTTTGAGGTTTGCAAAGGATTCTGGGTAACAGAACCTGGTCAGAGCCCCACAAGTCACCCCATCTTGGATTCCCCTAGGTCTCTAGTTTTCAGAAATGCACAGGTTTGGTAGGTTTCCCTAGGTGCCGGCTGAGCTAGAGGCCAAGATCTACAGGTAGGCACTTTGCAAAATACAGCTCTGTTTTCTGTCAAAAAATGGGATGTGTCCACGTTGTGCTTTGGGGCATTACCTGTCGCGGGCGCTAGGCTACCCACACAAGTGAGGTATCATTTTTATCAGGAGACTTGGGAGAACGCTGGGTGGAAGGAAATTTGTGGCTCCTCTTAGATTCCAGAACTTTCTGCCACAGAAATGTGAGGAACATGTGTTTTTTTAGCCAAATTTTGAGGTTTGCAAAGGATTCTGGGTAACAGAACCTGGTCAGAGCCCCACAAGTCACCCCATCTTGGATTCCCCTAGGTCTCTAGTTTTCAGAAATGCACAGGTTTGGTAGGTCTCCCTAGGTGCCGGCTGAGCTAGAGGCCAAAATCCACAGGTAGGCACTTTGCAAAAAACACCTCTGTTTTCTTTCAAAAAATGTGATGTGTGCACGTTGCGTTTTGGGGCATTTCCTGTCGCGGGCGCTAGGCCTACCCACACAAGTGAGGTATCATTTTTATCGGGAGACTTGGGGGAACGCTGGGTGCAAGGAAATTTGTGGCTCCTCTTAGATTCCAGAACTTTCTGCCACAGAAATGTTAGGAACATGTGTTTTTTTAGCCAAATTTTGTGGTTTGCAAAGGATTCTGGGGAACAGAACCTGGTCACAGCCCCACAAGTCACCCCATCTTGGGATCCCCTAGGTCTCTAGTTTTAAAAAATGCACAGGTTTGGTAGGTTTCCCTAGGTGCAGGCTGAGCTAGAGGCCAAAATCCACAGGTAGGCACTCTGCAAAAAACACCTCTGTTTTCTTTCAAAAAATTTGATGTGTGCACGTTGCGTTTTGGGGCATTTCCTGTCACAGGCGCTAGGCTTACCCACACAAGTGAGGTATCATTTTTATCGGGAGACTTGGTGGAACGCTGGGTGCAAGGAAATTTGTGGCTCCTCTCAGATTCCAGAACTTTCTGCCACAGAAATGTGAGGAACATATGTTTTTTTAGCCACATTTTGAGGTTTGCAAAGGATTCTGGGTAACAGAACCTGGTCACAGCCCCACAAGTCACCCCATCTTGGATTACCCTAGGTCTCTAGTTTTCAGAAATGCACACGTTTGGTAGGTTTCCCTAGGTGCCGGCTGAGCTAGAGGCTCAAATCTACAGGTAGGCACTTTGCAAAATACAGCTCAGTTTTCTGTCAAAAAATGGGATGTGTCCACGTTGTGCTTTGGGGCATTTCCTGTCGCGGGCGCTAGGCTACCCACACAAGTGAGGTATCATTTTTATCAGGAGACTTGGGGGAACGCTGGGTGGAAGGAAATTTCTGGCTCCTCTCAGATTCCAGAACTTTCTGCCACAGAAATGTGAGGAACATGTGTTTTTTTAGCCACATTTTGAGGTTTGCAAAGGATTCTGGGTAACAGAACCTGGTCAGAGCCCGACAAGTCACACCATCTTGGATTCCCCTAGGTCTCTAGTTTTCAGAAATGCACAGGTTTGGTAGGTTTCCCTAGGTGCCGGCTGAGCTAGAGGCCAAAATCTACAGGTAGGCACTTTGCAAAATACAGCTCTGTTTTCTGTCAAAAAATGGGATGTGTCCACGTTGTCCTTTGGGGCATTTCCTGTCGCGGGCGCTAGGCCGACCCACACAAGTGAGGTATCATTTTTATCGGGAGACTTGGGGGAACGCTGGGTGGTAGGAAATTTGTGGCTTCTCTCAGATTCCAGAACTTTCTGCCACAGAAATGTGAGGAACATTTGTTTTTTTAGCCAAATTTTGAGGTTTGCAAAGGATTCTGGGTAACAGAACCTGGTCAGAGCCCCACAAGTCACCCCATCTTGGTTTCCCCACGTCTCTAGTTTTCAGAAATGCACAGGTTTGGTAGGTTTCCCTAGGTGCCGGCTGAGCTAGAGGCCAAGATCTACAGGTAGGCACTTTGCAAAATACAGCTCTGTTTTCTGTCAAAAAATGGGATGTGTCCACGTTGTGCTTTGGGGCATTACCTGTCGCGGGCGCTAGGCTACCCACACAAGTGAGGTATCATTTTTATCAGGAGACTTGGGAGAACGCTGGGTGGAAGGAAATTTGTGGCTCGTCTTAGATTCCAGAACTTTCTGCCACAGAAATGTGAGGAACATGTGTTTTTTTAGCCAAATTTTGAGGTTTGCAAAGGATTCTGGGTAACAGAACCTGGTCAGAGCCCCACAAGTCACCCCATCTTGGATTCCCCTAGGTCTCTAGTTTTCAGAAATGCACAGGTTTGGTAGGTTTCCCTTGGTGCCGGCTGAGCTAGAGGCCAAAATCTACAGGTAGGCACTTTGCAAAATACAGCTCTGTTTTCTGTCAAAAAATGGGATGTGTGCACGTTGCGTTTTGGGGCATTTCCTGTCGCGGGCGCTAGGCCTACCCACACAAGTGAGGTATCATTTTTATCGGGAGACTTGGGGGAACGCTGGATGGAAGGAAATTTGTGCCTCCTCTCAGATTCCAGAACTTTCTGCCACAGAAATGTTAGGAACATGTGTTTTTTTAGCCAAATTTTGAGGTTTGCAAAGGATTCTGGGTAACAGAACCTGGTCAGAGCCCCACAAGTCACCCCATCTTGGATTCCCCTAGGTCTCTAGTTTTCAGAAATGCACAGGTTTGGTAGGTTTCCCTAGGTGCCGGCTGAGCTAGAGGCCAAAATCTACAGGTAGGCACTTTGCAAAATACAGCTCAGTTTTCTGTCAAAAAATGGGATGTGTCCACGTTGTGCTTTGGGGCATTTCCTGTCGCGGGCGCTAGGCTACCCACACAAGTGAGGTATCATTTTTATCAGGAGACTTGGGGGAACGCTGGGTGGAAGGAAATTTCTGGCTCCTCTCAGATTCCAGAACTTTCTGCCACAGAAATGTGAGGAACATGTGTTTTTTTAGCCACATTTTGAGGTTTGCAAAGGATTCTGGGTAACAGAACCTGGTCAGAGCCCCACAAGTCATCCCATCTTGGATTCCCCTAGGTCTCTAGTTTTCAAAAATGCAGGTAGGTTTCCCTAGGTGCCGGCTGAGCTAGAGGCCAAAATCCAAAGGTAGGCACTTTGCAAAAAACATCTCTGTTTTCTTTAAAAAAATGTGATGTGTGCACGTTGCGTTTTGGGGCATTTCCTGTCGCGGGCGCTAGGCCTACCCACACAAGTGAGGTATCATTTTTATCGGGAGACTTGGGGGAACGCTGGGTGGAAGGAAATTTGTGGCTCCTCTCAGATTCCAGAACTTTCTGCCACAGAAATGTGAGGAACATGTGGTTTTTTAGCCAAATTTTGAGGTTTGCAAAGGATTCTGGGTAACAGAACCTGGTCAGAGCCCCACAAGTCACCCCATCTTGGATTCCCCTAGGTCTCTAGTTTTCAGAAATGCACAGGTTTGGTAGGTTTCCCTAGGTGCTGAGCTAGAGGCCAAAATCTACAGGTAGGCACTTTGTAAAAGACAGCTCTGTTTTCTGTCAAAAAATGGGATGTGTCCACGTTGTCCTTTGGGGCATTTCCTGTCGCGGGCGCTAGGCCGACCCACACAAGTGAGGTATCATTTTTATCGGGAGACTTGGGGGAACGCTGGGTGGAAGGAAATTTGTGCCTCCTCTCTGATTCCAGAACTTTCTGCCACAGAAATGTTAGGAACATGTGTTTTTTTAGCCAAATGTTGAGGTTTGCAAAGGATTCTGGGTAACAGAACCTGGTCAGAGCCCCACAAGCCACCCCATCTTGGATTCCCCTAGGTCTCTAGTTTTCAGAAACGCACAGGTTTGGTAGGTTTCGCTAGGTGCCGGCTGAGCTAGAGGCCAAAATCTACAGGTAGGCACTTTCCAAAATACAGCTCTGTTTTCTGTCAAAAAATGGGATGTGTCCACGTTGTCCTTTGGGGCATTTCCAGTCGCGGGCGCTAGGCCGATCCACACAAGTGAGGTATCATTTTTATCGGGAGACTTGGGGGAACGCTGGGTGGAAGGAAATTTGTGCCTCCTCTCAGATTCCAGAACTTTCTGCCACAGAAATGTTAGGAACATGTGTTTTTTTAGCCAAATTTTGAGGTTTGCAAAGGATTCTGGGTAACAGAACCTGGTCAGAGCCCCACAAGTCACCCCATCTTGGATTCCCCTAGGTCTCTAGTTTTCAGAAACGCACAGGTTTGGTAGGTTTCCCTAGGTGCCGGCTGAGCTAGAGGCCAAAATCTACAGGTAGGCACTTTCCAAAATACAGCTCTGTTTTCTGTCAAAAAATGGGATGTGTCCACGTTGTGCTTTGGGGCATTTCCTGTCGCGGGCGCTAGGCTACCCACACAAGTGAGGTATCATTTTTATCAGGAGACTTGGGGGAACGCTGGGTGGAAGGAAATTTCTGGCTCCTCTCAGATTCCAGAACTTTCTGCCACAGAAATGTGAGGAACATGTGTTTTTTTAGCCAAATTTTGAGGTTTGCAAAGGATTCTGGGTAACAGAACCTGGTCAGAGCCCCACAAGTCACCCCATCTTGGATTCCCCTAGGTCTCTAGTTTTAAAAAATGCACAGGTTTGGTAGGTTTCCCTAGGTGCCGGCTGAACTAGAGGCCAAAATCCACAGGTAGACACTTTGCAAAAAACACCTCTGTTTTCTTAAAAAAAATGTGATGTGTGCACGTTGCGTTTTGGGGCATTTCCTGTCGCGGGCGCTAGGCCTACCCACACAAGTGAGGTATCATTTTTATCGGGAGACTTGGGGGAACGCTGGATGGAAGGAAATTTGTGCCTCCTCTCAGATTCCAGAACTTTCTGCCACAGAAATGTTAGGAACATGTGTTTTTTTAGCCAAATTTTGAGGTTTGCAAAGGATTCTGGGTAACAGAACCTGGTCAGAGCCCCACAAGTCACCCCATCTTGGATTCCCCTAGGTCTCTAGTTTTCAGAAATGCACAGGTTTGGTAGGTTTCCCTAGGTGCCGGCTGAGCTAGAGGCCAAAATCTACAGGTAGGCACTTTGCAAAATACAGCTCAGTTTTCTGTCAAAAAATGGGATGTGTCCACGTTGTGCTTTGGGGCATTTCCTGTCGCGGGCGCTAGGCTACCCACACAAGTGAGGTATCATTTTTATCAGGAGACTTGGGGGAACGCTGGGTGGAAGGAAATTTCTGGCTCCTCTCAGATTCCAGAACTTATTGCCACAGAAATGTGAGGAACATGTGTTTTTTTAGCCACATTTTGAGGTTTGCAAAGGATTCTGGGTAACAGAACCTGGTCAGAGCCCCACAAGTCATCCCATCTTGCATTCCCCTAGGTCTCTAGTTTTCAAAAATGCAGGTAGGTTTCCCTAGGTGCCGGCTGAGCTAGAGGCCAAAATCCACAGGTAGGCACTTTGCAAAAAACACCTCTGTTTTCTTTAAAAAAATGTGATGTGTGCACGTTGCGTTTTGGGGTATTTCCTGTCGCGGGCGCTAGGCCTACCCACACAAGTGAGGTACCATTTTTATCGGGAGACTTGGGGGAACGCTGGGTGGAAGGAAATTTGTGGCTCCTCTCAGATTCCAGAACATTCAGCCACAGAAATGTGAGGAACATGTGTTTTTTTAGCCAAATTTTGAGGTTTGCAAAGGATTCTGGGTAACAGAACCTGGTCAGAGCCCCACAAGTCACCCCATCCTGGATTCCCCTAGGTCTCTAGTTTTCAGAAATGCACAGGTTTGGTAGGTTTCCCTAGGTGCCGGCTGAGCTAGAGGCCAAAATCTACAGGTAGGCACTTTGCAAAAAACAGCTCTGTTTTCTGTGATGTGTCCACGTTGTGTTTTGGGGCATATCCTGTCGCGGGCGCTAGGCCTACCCACACAAGTGAGGTACCATTTTTATCGGGAGACTTGGGGGAACGCTGGGTGGAAGGAAATTTGTGGCTCCTCTCAGATTCCAGAACTTTCTGCCACAGAAATGTGAGGAACATGTGTTTTTTTAGCAAAATTTTGAGGTTTGCAAAGGATTCTGGGTAACAGAACCTGGTCAGAGCCCCACAAGTCATCCCATCTTGGATTCCCCTAGGTCTCTAGTTTTCAAAAATGCACAGGTTTGGTAGGTTTCCCTAGGTGCCGGCTGAGCTAGAGGCCAAAATCCACAGGTAGGAACTTTGCAAAAAACACCTCTGTTTTCTTTCAAAAAATGTGATGTGTGCACGTTGCGTTTTGGGGCATTTCCTGTCGCGGGCGCTAGGCCTACCCACACAAGTGAGGTATCATTTTTATCGGGAGACTTGGGGGAACGATGGGTGGAACGAAATTTGTGGCTCCTCTCAGATTCCAGAACATTCAGCCACAGAAATGTGAGGAACATGTGTTTTTTTAGCCAAATTTTGAGGTTTGCAAAGGATTCTGGGTAACAGAACCTGGTCAGAGCCCCACAAGTCACCCCATCTTGGATTCCCCTAGGTCTCTAGTTTTCAGAAATGCACAGGTTTGGTAGGTTTCCCTAGGTGCCGGCTGAGCTAGAGGCCAAAATCTACAGGTAGGCACTTTGCAAAATACAGCTCTGTTTTCTGTCAAAAAATGGGATGTGTCCACGTTGTGCTTTGGGGCATTTCCTGTCGCGGGCGCTAGTCTACCCACACAAGTGAGGTATCATTTTTATCAGGAGACTTGGGGGAACGCTGGGTGGAGGGAAATGTGTGGCTCCTCTCAGATTCCAGAACTTTCTGCCACAGAAATGTGAGGAACATGTGTTTTTTTAGCCAAATTTTGAGGTTTGCAAAGGATTCTGGGTAACAGAACCTGGTCAGAGCCCCACAAGTCACCCCATCTTGGATTCCCCTAAGTCTCTAGTTTTAAAAAATGCACAGGTTTGGTAGGTTTCCCTAGGTGCCGGCTGAGCTAGAGGCCAAAATCCACAGGTAGACACTTTGCAAAAAACACCTCTGTTTTCTTAAAAAAAATGTGATGTGTGCACGTTGCGTTTTGGGGCATTTCCTGTTGCGGGCGCTAGGCCTACCCACACAAGTGAGGTATCATTTTTATCGGGAGACTTGGGGGAACGCTGGATGGAAGGAAATTTGTGGCTCCTCTCAGATTCCAGAACTTTCTGCCACAGAAATGTGAGGAACATGTGGTTTTTTAGCCAAATTTTGAGGTTTGCAAAGGATTCTGGGTAACAGAACCTGGTCAGAGCCCGACAAGTCACCCCATCTTCGATTCCCCTAGGTCTCTAGTTTTCAGAAATGCACAGGTTTGGTAGTTTCCCTAGGTGCCGGCTGAGCTATAGGCCAAAATCTACAGGTAGGCACTTTGCAAAATACAGCTCTGTTTTCTGTCAAAAAATGGGATGTGTCCACGTTGTCCTTTGGGGCATTTCCTGTCGCGGGCGCTAGGCCGACCCACACAAGTGAGGTATCATTTTTATCGGGAGACTTGGGGGAACGCTGGGTGGAAGGAAATTTGTGCCTCCTCTCAGATTCCAGAACTTTCTGCCACAGAAATGTTAGGAACATGTGTTTTTTTAGCCAAATTTTGAGGTTTGCAAAGGATTCTGGGTAACAGAACCTGGTCAGAGCCCCACAAGTCACCCCATCTTGGATTCCCCCAGGTCTCTAGTTTTCAGAAATGCACAGGTTTGGTAGGTTTCCCTAGGTGCCGGCTGAGCTAGAGGCCAAAATCTACAGGTAGGCACTTTGCAAAATACAGCTCTGTTTTCTGTCAAAAAATGGGATGTGTCCACGTTGTGCTTTGGGGCATTTCCTGTCGCGGGCGCTAGGCTACCCACACAAGTGAGGTATCATTTTTATCAGGAGACTTGGGGGAACGCTGGGTGGAAGGAAATTTCTGGCTCCTCTCAGATTCCAGAACTTTCTGCCACAGAAATGTGAGGAACATGTGTTTTTTTAGCCACATTTTGAGGTTTGCAAAGAATTCTGGGTAACAGAACCTGGTCAGAGCCCCACAAGTCATCCCATCTTGGATTCCCCTAGGTCTCTAGTTTTCAAAAATGCAGGTAGGTTTTCCTAGGTGCCGGCTGAGCTAGAGGCCAAAATCCACAGGTAGGCACTTTGCAAAAAACACCTCTGTTTTCTTTAAAAAAATGTGATGTGTGCACGTTGCGTTTTGGGGCATTTCCTGTCGCGGGCGCTAGGCCTACCCACACAAGTGAGGTATCATTTTTATCGGGAGACTTAAGGGAACGCTGGGTGGAAGGAAATTTGTGGCTCCTCTCAGATTCCAGAACTTTCTGCCACAGAAATGTGAGGAACATGTGGTTTTTTAGCCAAATTTTGAGGTTTGCAAAGGATTCTGGGTAACAGAACCTGGTCAGAGCCCCACAAGTCACCCCATCTTGGATTCCCCTAGGTCTCTAGTTTTCAGAAATGCACAGGTTTGGTAGGTTTCCCTAGGTGCCGGCTGACCTAGAGGCCAAAATATACAGGTAGGCACTTTGCAAAATACAGCTCTGGTTTCTGTCAAAAAATGGGATGTGTCCACGTTGTCCTTTGGGGCATTTCCTGTCGCGGGCGCTAGGCCGACCCACACAAGTGAGGTATCATTTTTATCGGGAGACTTGGGGGAACGCTGGGTGGAAGGAAATTTGTGGCTCCTCTTAGATTCCAGAACTTTCTGCCACAGAAATGTTAGGAACATGTGTTTTTTTAGCCAAATTTTGTGGTTTGCAAAGGATTCTGGGGAACAGAACCTGGTCACAGCCCCACAAGTCACCCCATCTTGGGATCCCCTAGGTCTCTAGTTTTCAAAAATGCACAGGTTTGGTAGGTTTCCCTAGGTGCAGGCTGAGCTAGAGGCCAAAATCCACAGGTAGGCACTCTGCAAAAAACACCTCTGTTTTCTTTCAAAAAATTTGATGTGTGCACGTTGCGTTTTGGGGCATTTCCTGTCACAGGCGCTAGGCTTACCCACACAAGTGAGGTATCATTTTTATCGGGAGACTTGGGGGAACGCTGGGTGCAAGGAAATTTGTGGCTCCTCTCAGATTCCAGAACTTTCTGCCACAGAAATGTGAGGAACATATGTTTTTTTAGCCACATTTTGAGGTTTGCAAAGGATTCTGGGTAACAGAACCTGGTCACAGCCCCACAAGTCACCCCATCTTGGATTACCCTAGGTCTTTAGTTTTCAGAAATGCACACGTTTGGTAGGTTTCCCTAGGTGCCGGCTGAGCTAGAGGCCAAAATCTACAGGTAGGCACTTTGCAAAATACAGCTCTGTTTTCTGTCAAAAAATGGGATGTGTGAACGTTGCCTTTTGGGGCATTTCCTGTCGTGGGCGCTAGGCCTACCCACACAAGTGAGGTATCATTTTTATCGGGAGACTTGGGGGAACGCTGGGTGGAAGGAAATTTGTGGCTCCTCTCAGATTCCAGAACTTTCTGCCACAGAAATGTTAGGAACATGTGTTTTTTTAGCCAAATTTTGAGGTTTGCAAAGGATTCTGGGTAACAGAACCTGGTCAGAGCCCCACAAGTCACCCCATCTTGGATTCCCCTAGGTCTCTAGTTTTCAGAAATGCACAGGTTTGGTAGGTTTCCCTAGGTGCCGGCTGAGCTAGAGGCCAAAATCTACAGGTAGGCACTTTGCAAAATACAGCTCTGTTTTCTGTCAAAAAATGGGATGTGTCCACGTTGTCCTTTGGGGCATTTCCTGTCGCGGGCGCTAGGCCGACCCACACAAGTGAGGTATCATTTTTATCGGGAGACTTGGGGGAACGCTGGGTGGAAGGAAATTTGTGGCTTCTCTCAGATTCCAGAACTTTCTGCCACAGAAATGTGAGGAACATGTGTTTTTTTAGCCAAATTTTGAGGTTTGCAAAGGATTCTGGGTAACAGAACCTGGTCAGAGCCCCACAAGTCACCCCATCTTGGATTCCCCTAGGTCTCTAGTTTTCAGAAATGCACAGGTTTGGTAGGTTTCCCTAGGTGCCGGCTGAGCTATAGGCCAAGATCTACAGGTAGGCACTTTGCAAAATACAGCTCTGTTTTCTGTCAAAAAATGGGATGTGTCCACGTTGTGCTTTGGGGCATTACCTGTCGCGGGCTCTAGGCTACCCACACAAGTGAGGTATCATTTTTATCAGGAGACTTGGGAGAACGCTGGGTGGAAGGAAATTTGTGGCTCCTCTTAGATTCCAGAACTTTCTGCCACAGAAATGTGAGGAACATGTGTTTTTTTAGCCAAATTTTGAGGTTTGCAAAGGATTCTGGGTAACAGAACCTGGTCAGAGCCCCACAAGTCACCCCATCCTGGATTCCCCTAGGTCTCTAGTTTTCAGAAATGCACAGGTTTGGTAGGTTTCCCTTGGTGCCGGCTGAGCTAGAGGCCAAAATCTACAGGTAGGCACTTTGCAAAATACAGCTCTGTTTTCTGTAAAAAAATGGGATGTGTCCACGTTGTCCTTTGGGGCATTTCCTGTCGCGGGCGCTAGGCCGACCCACACAAGTGAGGTATCATTTTTATCGGGAGACTTGGGGGAACGCTGGGTGGAAGGAAATTTGTGCCTCCTCTCAGATTCCAGAACTTTCTGCCACAGAAATGTTTGGAACATGTGTTTTTTTAGCCAAATTTTGAGGTTTGCAAAGGATTCTGGGTAACAGAACCTGGTCAGAGCCCCACAAGTCACCCCATCTTAGATTCCCCTAGGTCTCTAGTTTTCAGAAATGCACAGGTTTGGTAGGTTTCCCTAGGTGCCGGCTGAGCTAGAGGCCAAAATCTACAGGTAGGCACTTTGCAAAATACAGCTCTGTTTTCTGTCAAAAAATGGGATGTGTCCACGTTGTGCTTTGGGGCATTTCCTGTCGCGGGCGCTAGGCTACCCACACAAGTGAGGTATCATTTTTATCAGGAGACTTGGGGGAACGCTGGGTGGAAGGAAATTTCTGGCTCCTCTCAGATTCCAGAACTTTCTGCCACAGAAATGAGAGGAACATGTGTTTTTTTAGCCACATTTTGAGGTTTGCAAAGGATTCTGGGTAACAGAACCTGGTCAGAGCCCCACAAGTCATCCCATCTTGGATTCCCCTAGGTCTCTAGTTTTCAAAAATGCAGGTAGGTTTTCCTAGGTGCCGGCTGAGCTAGAGGCCAAAATCCACAGGTAGGCACTTTGCAAAAAACACCTCTGTTTTCTTTAAAAAAATGTGATGTGTGCACGTTGCGTTTTGGGGCATTTCCTGTCGCGGGCGCTAGGCCTACCCACACAAGTGAGGTATCATTTTTATCGGGAGACTTAAGGGAACGCTGGGTGGAAGGAAATTTGTGGCTCCTCTCAGATTCCAGAACTTTCTGCCACAGAAATGTGAGGAACATGTGGTTTTTTAGCCAAATTTTGAGGTTTGCAAAGGATTCTGGGTAACAGAACCTGGTCAGAGCCCCACAAGTCACCCCATCTTGGATTCCCCTAGGTCTCTAGTTTTCAGAAATGCACAGGTTTGGTAGGTTTCCCTAGGTGCCGGCTGACCTAGAGGCCAAAATATACAGGTAGGCACTTTGCAAAATACAGCTCTGGTTTCTGTCAAAAAATGGGATGTGTCCACGTTGTCCTTTGGGGCATTTCCTGTCGCGGGCGCTAGGCCGACCCACACAAGTGAGGTATCATTTTTATCGGGAGACTTGGGGGAACGCTGGGTGGAAGGAAATTTGTGGCTCCTCTTAGATTCCAGAACTTTCTGCCACAGAAATGTTAGGAACATGTGTTTTTTTAGCCAAATTTTGTGGTTTGCAAAGGATTCTGGGGAACAGAACCTGGTCACAGCCCCACAAGTCACCCCATCTTGGGATCCCCTAGGTCTCTAGTTTTCAAAAATGCACAGGTTTGGTAGGTTTCCCTAGGTGCAGGCTGAGCTAGAGGCCAAAATCCACAGGTAGGCACTCTGCAAAAAACACCTCTGTTTTCTTTCAAAAAATTTGATGTGTGCACGTTGCGTTTTGGGGCATTTCCTGTCACAGGCGCTAGGCTTACCCACACAAGTGAGGTATCATTTTTATCGGGAGACTTGGGGGAACGCTGGGTGCAAGGAAATTTGTGGCTCCTCTCAGATTCCAGAACTTTCTGCCACAGAAATGTGAAGAACATATGTTTTTTAAGCCACATTTTGAGGTTTGCAAAGGATTCTGGGTAACAGAACCTGGTCACAGCCCCACAAGTCACCCCATCTTGGATTACCCTAGGTCTCTAGTTTTCAGAAATGCACACGTTTGGTAGGTTTCCCTAGGTGCCGGCTGAGCTAGAGGCCAAAATCTACAGGTAGGCACTTTGCAAAATACAGCTCTGTTTTCTGTCAAAAAATGGGATGTGTGAACGTTGCCTTTTGGGGCATTTCCTGTCGTGGGCGCTAGGCCTACCCACACAAGTGAGGTATCATTTTTATCGGGAGACTTGGGGGAACGCTGGGTGGAAGGAAATTTGTGGCTCCTCTCAGATTCCAGAACTTTCTGCCACAGAAATGTTAGGAACATGTGTTTTTTTAGCCAAATTTTGAGGTTTGCAAAGGATTCTGGGTAACAGAACCTGGTCAGAGCCCCACAAGTCACCCCATCTTGGATTCCCCTAGGTCTCTAGTTTTCAGAAATGCACAGGTTTGGTAGGTTTCCCTAGGTGCCGGCTGAGCTAGAGGCCAAAATCTACAGGTAGGCACTTTGCAAAATACAGCTCTGTTTTCTGTCAAAAAATGGGATGTGTCCACGTTGTCCTTTGGGGCATTTCCTGTCGCGGGCGCTAGGCCGACCCACACAAGTGAGGTATCATTTTTATCGGGAGACGTGGGGGAACGCTGGGTGGAAGGAAATTTGTGGCTTCTCTCAGATTCCAGAACTTTCTGCCACAGAAATGTGAGGAACATGTGTTTTTTTAGCCAAATTTTGAGGTTTGCAAAGGATTCTGGGTAACAGAACCTGGTCAGAGCCCCACAAGTCACCCCATCTTGGATTCCCCTAGGTCTCTAGTTTTCAGAAATGCACAGGTTTGGTAGGTTTCCCTAGGTGCCGGCTGAGCTAGAGGCCAAGATCTACAGGTAGGCACTTTGCAAAATACAGCTCTGTTTTCTGTCAAAAAATGGGATGTGTCCACGTTGTGCTTTGGGGCATTACCTGTCGCGGGCTCTAGGCTACCCACACAAGTGAGGTATCATTTTTATCAGGAGACTTGGGAGAACGCTGGGTGGAAGGAAATTTGTGGCTCCTCTTAGATTCCAGAACTTTCTGCCACAGAAATGTGAGGAACATGTGTTTTTTTAGCCAAATTTTGAGGTTTGCAAAGGATTCTGGGTAACAGAACCTGGTCAGAGCCCCACAAGTCACCCCATCTTGGATTCCCCTAGGTCTCTAGTTTTCAGAAATGCACAGGTTTGGTAGGTTTCCCTAGGTGCCGGCTGAGCTAGAGGCCAAGATCTACAGGTAGGCACTTTGCAAAATACAGCTCTGTTTTCTGTCAAAAAATGGGATGTGTCCACGTTGTGCTTTGGGGCATTACCTGTCGCGGGCTCTAGGCTACCCACACAAGTGAGGTATCATTTTTATCAGGAGACTTGGGAGAACGCTGGGTGGAAGGAAATTTGTGGCTCCTCTTAGATTCCAGAACTTTCTGCCACAGAAATGTGAGGAACATGTGTTTTTTTAGCCAAATTTTGAGGTTTGCAAAGGATTCTGGGTAACAGAACCTGGTCAGAGCCCCACAAGTCACCCCATCCTGGATTCCCCTAGGTCTCTAGTTTTCAGAAATGCACAGGTTTGGTAGGTTTCCCTTGGTGCCGGCTGAGCTAGAGGCCAAAATCTACAGGTAGGCACTTTGCAAAATACAGCTCTGTTTTCTGTAAAAAAATGGGATGTGTCCACGTTGTCCTTTGGGGCATTTCCTGTCGCGGGCGCTAGGCCGACCCACACAAGTGAGGTATCATTTTTATCGGGAGACTTGGGGGAACGCTGGGTGGAAGGAAATTTGTGCCTCCTCTCAGATTCCAGAACTTTCTGCCACAGAAATGTTTGGAACATGTGTTTTTTTAGCCAAATTTTGAGGTTTGCAAAGGATTCTGGGTAACAGAACCTGGTCAGAGCCCCACAAGTCACCCCATCTTAGATTCCCCTAGGTCTCTAGTTTTCAGAAATGCACAGGTTTGGTAGGTTTCCCTAGGTGCCGGCTGAGCTAGAGGCCAAAATCTACAGGTAGGCACTTTGCAAAATACAGCTCTGTTTTCTGTCAAAAAATGGGATGTGTCCACGTTGTGCTTTGGGGCATTTCCTGTCGCGGGCGCTAGGCTACCCACACAAGTGAGGTATCATTTTTATCAGGAGACTTGGGGGAACGCTGGGTGGAAGGAAATTTCTGGCTCCTCTCAGATTCCAGAACTTTCTGCCACAGAAATGAGAGGAACATGTGTTTTTTTAGCCACATTTTGAGGTTTGCAAAGGATTCTGGGTAACAGAACCTGGTCAGAGCCCCACAAGTCATCCCATCTTGGATTCCCCTAGGTCTCTAGTTTTCAAAAATGCAGGTAGGTTTTCCTAGGTGCCGGCTGAGCTAGAGGCCAAAATCCACAGGTAGGCACTTTGCAAAAAACACCTCTGTTTTCTTTAAAAAAATGTGATGTGTGCACGTTGCGTTTTGGGGCATTTCCTGTCGCGGGCGCTAGGCCTACCCACACAAGTGAGGTATCATTTTTATCGGGAGACTTAAGGGAACGCTGGGTGGAAGGAAATTTGTGGCTCCTCTCAGATTCCAGAACTTTCTGCCACAGAAATGTGAGGAACATGTGGTTTTTTAGCCAAATTTTGAGGTTTGCAAAGGATTCTGGGTAACAGAACCTGGTCAGAGCCCCACAAGTCACCCCATCTTGGATTCCCCTAGGTCTCTAGTTTTCAGAAATGCACAGGTTTGGTAGGTTTCCCTAGGTGCCGGCTGACCTAGAGGCCAAAATATACAGGTAGGCACTTTGCAAAATACAGCTCTGGTTTCTGTCAAAAAATGGGATGTGTCCACGTTGTCCTTTGGGGCATTTCCTGTCGCGGGCGCTAGGCCGACCCACACAAGTGAGGTATCATTTTTATCGGGAGACTTGGGGGAACGCTGGGTGGAAGGAAATTTGTGGCTCCTCTTAGATTCCAGAACTTTCTGCCACAGAAATGTTAGGAACATGTGTTTTTTTAGCCAAATTTTGTGGTTTGCAAAGGATTCTGGGGAACAGAACCTGGTCACAGCCCCACAAGTCACCCCATCTTGGGATCCCCTAGGTCTCTAGTTTTCAAAAATGCACAGGTTTGGTAGGTTTCCCTAGGTGCAGGCTGAGCTAGAGGCCAAAATCCACAGGTAGGCACTCTGCAAAAAACACCTCTGTTTTCTTTCTAAAAATTTGATGTGTGCACGTTGCGTTTTGGGGCATTTCCTGTCACAGGCGCTAGGCTTACCCACACAAGTGAGGTATCATTTTTATCGGGAGACTTGGGGGAACGCTGGGTGCAAGGAAATTTGTGGCTCCTCTCAGATTCCAGAACTTTCTGCCACAGAAATGTGAGGAACATATGTTTTTTAAGCCACATTTTGAGGTTTGCAAAGGATTCTGGGTAACAGAACCTGGTCACAGCCCCACAAGTCACCCCATCTTGGATTACCCTAGGTCTCTAGTTTTCAGAAATGCACACGTTTGGTAGGTTTCCCTAGGTGCCGGCTGAGCTAGAGGCCAAAATCTACAGGTAGGCACTTTGCAAAATACAGCTCTGTTTTCTGTCAAAAAATGGGATGTGTGAACGTTGCCTTTTGGGGCATTTCCTGTCGTGGGCGCTAGGCCTACCCACACAAGTGAGGTATCATTTTTATCGGGAGACTTGGGGGAACGCTGGGTGGAAGGAAATTTGTGGCTCCTCTCAGATTCCAGAACTTTCTGCCACAGAAATGTTAGGAACATGTGTTTTTTTAGCCAAATTTTGAGGTTTGCAAAGGATTCTGGGTAACAGAACCTGGTCAGAGCCCCACAAGTCACCCCATCTTGGATTCCCCTAGGTCTCTAGTTTTCAGAAATGCACAGGTTTGGTAGGTTTCCCTAGGTGCCGGCTGAGCTAGAGGCCAAAATCTACAGGTAGGCACTTTGCAAAATACAGCTCTGTTTTCTGTCAAAAAATGGGATGTGTCCACGTTGTCCTTTGGGGCATTTCCTGTCGCGGGCGCTAGGCCGACCCACACAAGTGAGGTATCATTTTTATCGGGAGACTTGGGGGAACGCTGGGTGGAAGGAAATTTGTGGCTTCTCT
This sequence comes from Pleurodeles waltl, assembly GCF_031143425.1. Classification (NCBI taxonomy): domain Eukaryota; kingdom Metazoa; phylum Chordata; class Amphibia; order Caudata; family Salamandridae; genus Pleurodeles; species Pleurodeles waltl. The sequence goes on from NC_090443.1 coordinate 844,257,861, forward strand.
CAGATTCCAGAACTTTCTGCCACAGAAATGTGAGGAACATGTGTTTTTTTAGCCAAATTTTGAGGTTTGCAAAGGATTCTGGGTAACAGAACCTGGTCAGAGCCCCACAAGTCACCCCATCTTGGATTCCCCTAGGTCTCTAGTTTTCAGAAATGCACAGGTTTGGTAGGTTTCCCTAGGTGCCGGCTGAGCTAGAGGCCAAGATCTACAGGTAGGCACTTTGCAAAATACAGCTCTGTTTTCTGTCAAAAAATGGGATGTGTCCACGTTGTGCTTTGGGGCATTACCTGTCGCGGGCTCTAGGCTACCCACACAAGTGAGGTATCATTTTTATCAGGAGACTTGGGAGAACGCTGGGTGGAAGGAAATTTGTGGCTCCTCTTAGATTCCAGAACTTTCTGCCACAGAAATGTGAGGAACATGTGTTTTTTTAGCCAAATTTTGAGGTTTGCAAAGGATTCTGGGTAACAGAACCTGGTCAGAGCCCCACAAGTCACCCCATCTTGGATTCCCCTAGGTCTCTAGTTTTCAGAAATGCACAGGTTTGGTAGGTTTCCCTTGGTGCCGGCTGAGCTAGAGGCCAAAATCTACAGGTAGGCACTTTGCAAAATACAGCTCTGTTTTCTGTAAAAAAATGGGATGTGTCCACGTTGTCCTTTGGGGCATTTCCTGTCGCGGGCGCTAGGCCGACCCACACAAGTGAGGTATCATTTTTATCGGGAGACTTGGGGGAACGCTGGGTGGAAGGAAATTTGTGCCTCCTCTCAGATTCCAGAACTTTCTGCCACAGAAATGTTAGGAACATGTGTTTTTTTAGCCAAATTTTGAGGTTTGCAAAGGATTCTGGGTAACAGAACCTGGTCAGAGCCCCACAAGTCACCCCATCTTAGATTCCCCTAGGTCTCTAGTTTTCAGAAATGCACAGGTTTGGTAGGTTTCCCTAGGTGCCGGCTGAGCTAGAGGCCAAAATCTACAGGTAGGCACTTTGCAAAATACAGCTCAGTTTTCTGTCAAAAAATGGGATGTGTCCACGTTGTGCTTTGGGGCATTTCCTGTCGCGGGCGCTAGGCTACCCACACAAGTGAGGTATCATTTTTATCAGGAGACTTGGGGGAACGCTGGGTGGAAGGAAATTTCTGGCTCCTCTCAGATTCCAGAACTTTCTGCCACAGAAATGTGAGGAACATGTGTTTTTTTAGCCACATTTTGAGGTTTGCAAAGGATTCTGGGTAACAGAACCTGGTCAGAGCCCCACAAGTCATCCCATCTTGGATTCCCCTAGGTCTCTAGTTTTCAAAAATGCAGGTAGGTTTCCCTAGGTGCCGGCTGAGCTAGAGGCCAAAATCCACAGGTAGGCACTTTGCAAAAAACATCTCTGTTTTCTTTAAAAAAATGTGATGTGTGCACGTTGCGTTTTGGGGCATTTCCTGTCGCGGGCGCTAGGCCTACCCACACAAGTGAGGTATCATTTTTATCGGGAGACTTGGGGGAACGCTGGGTGGAAGGAAATTTGTGGCTCCTCTCAGATTCCAGAACTTTCTGCCACAGAAATGTGAGGAACATGTGGTTTTTTAGCCAAATTTTGAGGTTTGCAAAGGATTCTGGGTAACAGAACCTGGTCAGAGCCCCACAAGTCACCCCATCTTGGATTCCCCTAGGTCTCTAGTTTTCAGAAATGCACAGGTTTGGTAGGTTTCCCTAGGTGCTGAGCTAGAGGCCAAAATCTACAGGTAGGCACTTTGTAAAAGACAGCTCTGTTTTCTGTCAAAAAATGGGATGTGTCCACGTTGTCCTTTGGGGCATTTCCTGTCGCGGGCGCTAGGCCGACCCACACAAGTGAGGTATCATTTTTATCGGGAGACTTGGGGGAACGCTGGGTGGAAGGAAATTTGTGCCTCCTCTCAGATTCCAGAACTTTCTGCCACAGAAATGTTAGGAACATGTGTTTTTTTAGCCAAATGTTGAGGTTTGCAAAGGATTCTGGGTAACAGAACCTGGTCAGAGCCCCACAAGTCACCCCATCTTGGATTCCCCTAGGTCTCTAGTTTTCAGAAACGCACAGGTTTGGTAGGTTTCGCTAGGTGCCGGCTGAGCTAGAGGCCAAAATCTACAGGTAGGCACTTTCCAAAATACAGCTCTGTTTTCTGTCAAAAAATGGGATGTGTCCACGTTGTCCTTTGGGGCATTTCCAGTCGCGGGCGCTAGGCCGATCCACACAAGTGAGGTATCATTTTTATCGGGAGACTTGGGGGAACGCTGGGTGGAAGGAAATTTGTGCCTCCTCTCAGATTCCAGAACTTTCTGCCACAGAAATGTTAGGAACATGTGTTTTTTTAGCCAAATTTTGAGGTTTGCAAAGGATTCTGGGTAACAGAACCTGGTCAGAGCCCCACAAGTCACCCCATCTTGGATTCCCCTAGGTCTCTAGTTTTCAGAAACGCACAGGTTTGGTAGGGTTCCCTAGGTGCCGGCTGAGCTAGAGGCCAAAATCTACAGGTAGGCACTTTCCAAAATACAGCTCTGTTTTCTGTCAAAAAATGGGATGTGTCCACGTTGTGCTTTGGGGCATTTCCTGTCGCGGGCGCTAGGCTACCCACACAAGTGAGGTATCATTTTTATCAGGAGACTTGGGGGAACGCTGGGTGGAAGGAAATTTCTGGCTCCTCTCAGATTCCAGAACTTTCTGCCACAGAAATGTGAGGAACATGTGTTTTTTTAGCCAAATTTTGAGGTTTGCAAAGGATTCTGGGTAACAGAACCTGGTCAGAGCCCCACAAGTCACCCCATCTTGGATTCCCCTAGGTCTCTAGTTTTAAAAAATGCACAGGTTTGGTAGGTTTCCCTAGGTGCCGGCTGAACTAGAGGCCAAAATCCACAGGTAGACACTTTGCAAAAAACACCTCTGTTTTCTTAAAAAAAATGTGATGTGTGCACGTTGCGTTTTGGGGCATTTCCTGTCGCGGGCGCTAGGCCTACCCACACAAGTGAGGTATCATTTTTATCGGGAGACTTGGGGGAACGCTGGATGGAAGGGAATTTGTGGCTCCTCTCAGATTCCAGAACTTTCTGCCACAGAAATGTGAGGAACATGTGGTTTTTTAGCCAAATTTTGAGGTTTGCAAAGGATTCTGGGTAACAGAACCTGGTCAGAGCCCGACAAGTCACCCCATCTTCGATTCCCCTAGGTCTCTAGTTTTCAGAAATGCACAGGTTTGGTAGGTTTCCCTAGGTGCCGGCTGAGCTAGAGGCCAAAATCTACAGGTAGGCACTTTGCAAAATACAGCTCTGTTTTCTGTCAAAAAATGTGATGTGTCCACGTTGTCCTTTGGGGCATTTCCTGTCGCGGGCGCTAGGCCGACCCACACAAGTGAGGTATAATTTTTATTGGGAGACTTGGGGGAACACTGGGTGGAAGGAAATTTGTGCCTCCTCTCAGATTCCAGAACTTTCTGCCACAGAAATGTTAGGAACATGTGTTTTTTTAGCCAAATGTTGAGGTTTGCAAAGGATTCTGGGTAACAGAACCTGGTCAGAGCCCCACAAGTCACCCCATCTTGGATTCCCCTAGGTCTCTAGTTTTCAGAAACGCACAGGTTTGGTAGGTTTCCCTAGGTGCCGGCTGAGCTAGAGGCCAAAATCTACAGGTAGGCACTTTCCAAAATACAGCTCTGTTTTCTGTCAAAAAATGGGATGTGTCCACGTTGTCCTTTGGGGCATTTCCAGTCGCGGGCGCTAGGCCGACCCACACAAGTGAGGTATCATTTTTATCGGGAGACTTGGGGGAACGCTGGGTGGAAGGAAATTTGTGCCTCCTCTCAGATTCCAGAACTTTCTGCCACAGAAATGTTAGGAACATGTGTTTTTTTAGCCAAATTTTGAGGTTTGCAAAGGATTCTGGGTAACAGAACCTGGTCAGAGCCCCACAAGTCACCCCATCTTGGATTCCCCTAGGTCTCTAGTTTTCAGAAATGCACAGGTTTGGTAGGTTTCCCTAGGTGCCGGCTGAGCTAGAGGCCAAAGTCTACAGGTAGGCACTTTGCAAAATACAGCTCAGTGTTCTGTCAAAAAATGGGATGTGTCCACGTTGTGCTTTGGGGCATTTCCTGTCGCGGGCGCTAGGCTACCCACACAAGTGAGGTATCATTTTTATCAGGAGACTTGGGGGAACGCTGGGTGGAAGGAAATTTCTGGCTCCTCTCAGATTCCAGAACTTTCTGCCACAGAAATGTGAGGAACATGTGTTTTTTTAGCCAAATTTTGAGGTTTGCAAAGGATTCTGGGTAACAGAACCTGGTCAGAGCCCCACAAGTCACCCCATCTTGGATTCCCCTAGGTCTCTAGTTTTAAAAAATGCACAGGTTTGGTAGGTTTCCCTAGGTGCCGGCTGAACTAGAGGCCAAAATCCACAGGTAGACACTTTGCAAAAAACACCTCTGTTTTCTTAAAAAAAATGTGATGTGTGCACGTTGCGTTTTGGGGCATTTCCTGTCGCGGGCGCTAGGCCTACCCACACAAGTGAGGTATCATTTTTATCGGGAGACTTGGGGGAACGCTGGATGGAAGGAAATTTGTGGCTCCTCTCAGATTCCAGAACTTTCTGCCACAGAAATGTGAGGAACATGTGGTTTTTTAGCCAAATTTTGAGGTTTGCAAAGGATTCTGGGTAACAGAACCTGGTCAGAGCCCGACAAGTCACCCCATCTTCGATTCCCCTAGGTCTCTAGTTTTCAGAAATGCACAGGTTTGGTAGGTTTCCCTAGGTGCCGGCTGAGCTAGAGGCCAAAATCTACAGGTAGGCACTTTGCAAAATACAGCTCTGTTTTCTGTCAAAAAATGTGATGTGTCCACGTTGTCCTTTGGGGCATTTCCTGTCGCGGGCGCTAGGCCGACCCACACAAGTGAGGTATAATTTTTATTGGGAGACTTGGGGGAACACTGGGTGGAAGGAAATTTGTGCCTCCTCTCAGATTCCAGAACTTTCTGCCACAGAAATGTTAGGAACATGTGTTTTTTTAGCCAAATGTTGAGGTTTGCAAAGGATTCTGGGTAACAGAACCTGGTCAGAGCCCCACAAGTCACCCCATCTTGGATTCCCCTAGGTCTCTAGTTTTCAGAAACGCACAGGTTTGGTAGGTTTCCCTAGGTGCCGGCTGAGCTAGAGGCCAAAATCTACAGGTAGGCACTTTCCAAAATACAGCTCTGTTTTCTGTCAAAAAATGGGATGTGTCCACGTTGTCCTTTGGGGCATTTCCAGTCGCGGGCGCTAGGCCGACCCACACAAGTGAGGTATCATTTTTATCGGGAGACTTGGGGGAACGCTGGGTGGAAGGAAATTTGTGCCTCCTCTCAGATTCCAGAACTTTCTGCCACAGAAATGTTAGGAACATGTGTTTTTTTAGCCAAATTTTGAGGTTTGCAAAGGATTCTGGGTAACAGAACCTGGTCAGAGCCCCACAAGTCACACCATCTTGGATTCCCCTAGGTCTCTAGTTTTCAGAAATGCACAGGTTTGGTAGGTTTCCCTAGGTGCCGGCTGAGCTAGAGGCCAAAGTCTACAGGTAGGCACTTTGCAAAATACAGCTCAGTGTTCTGTCAAAAAATGGGATGTGTCCACGTTGTGCTTTGGGGCATTTCCTGTCGCGGGCGCTAGGCTACCCACACAAGTGAGGTATCATTTTTATCAGGAGACTTGGGGGAACGCTGGGTGGAAGGAAATTTCTGGCTCCTCTCAGATTCCAGAACTTATTGCCACAGAAATGTGAGGAACATGTGTTTTTTTAGCCACATTTTGAGGTTTGCAAAGGATTCTGGGTAACAGAACCTGGTCAGAGCCCCACAAGTCATCCCATCTTGCATTCCCCTAGGTCTCTAGTTTTCAAAAATGCAGGTAGGTTTCCCTAGGTGCCGGCTGAGCTAGAGGCCAAAATCCACAGGTAGGCACTTTGCAAAAAACACCTCTGTTTTCTTTAAAAAAATGTGATGTGTGCACGTTGCGTTTTGGGGCATTTCCTGTCGCGGGCGCTAGGCCTACCCACACAAGTGAGGTACCATTTTTATCGGGAGACTTGGGGGAACGCTGGGTGGAAGGAAATTTGTGGCTCCTCTCAGATTCCAGAACATTCAGCCACAGAAATGTGAGGAACATGTGTTTTTTTAGCCAAATTTTGAGGTTTGCAAAGGATTCTGGGTAACAGAACCTGGTCAGAGCCCCACAAGTCACCCCATCCTGGATTCCCCTAGGTCTCTAGTTTTCAGAAATGCACAGGTTTGGTAGGTTTCCCTAGGTGCCGGCTGAGCTAGAGGCCAAAATCTACAGGTAGGCACTTTGCAAAAAACAGCTCTGTTTTCTGTGATGTGTCCACGTTGTGTTTTGGGGCATATCCTGTCGCGGGCGCTAGGCCTACCCACACAAGTGAGGTACCATTTTTATCGGGAGACTTGGGGGAACGCTGGCTGGAAGGAAATTTGTGGCTTCTCTCAGATTCCAGAACTTTCTGCCACAGAAATGTGAGGAACATGTGTTTTTTTAGCAAAATTTTGAGGTTTGCAAAGGATTCTGGGTAACAGAACCTGGTCAGAGCCCAACAAGTCATCCCATCTTGGATTCCCCAGGTCTCTAGTTTTCAAAAATGCACAGGTTTGGTAGGTTTCCCTAGGTGCCGGCTGAGCTAGAGGCCAAAATCCACAGGTAGGAACTTTGCAAAAAACACCTCTGTTTTCTTTCAAAAAATGTGATGTGTGTACGTTGCGTTTTGGGGCATTTCCTGTCGCGGGCGCTAGGCCTACCCACACAAGTGAGGTATCATTTTTATCGGGAGACTTGGGGGAACGATGGGTGGAACGAAATTTGTGGCTCCTCTCAGATTCCAGAACATTCAGCCACAGAAATGTGAGGAACATGTGTTTTTTTAGCCAAATTTTGAGGTTTGCAAAGGATTCTGGGTAACAGAACCTGGTCAGAGCCCCACAAGTCACCCCATCTTGGATTCCCCTAGGTCTCTAGTTTTCAGAAATGCACAGGTTTGGTAGGTTTCCCTAGGTGCCGGCTGAGATAGAGGCCAAAATCTACAGGTAGGCACTTTGCAAAATACAGCTCTGTTTTCTGTCAAAAAATGGGATGTCTCCACGTTGTGCTTTGGGGCATTTCCTGTCGCGGGCGCTAGGCTACCCACACAAGTGAGGTATCATTTTTATCAGGAGACTTGGGGGAACGCTGGGTGGAGGGAAATGTGTGGCTCCTCTCAGATTCCAGAACTTTCTGCCACAGAAATGTGAGGAACATGTGTTTTTTTAGCCAAATTTTGAGGTTTGCAAAGGATTCTGGGTAACAGAACCTGGTCAGAGCCCCACAAGTCACCCCATCTTGGATTCCCCTAAGTCTCTAGTTTTAAAAAATGCACAGGTTTGGTAGGTTTCCCTAGGTGCCGGCTGAGCTAGAGGCCAAAATCCACAGGTAGACACTTTGCAAAAAACACCTCTGTTTTCTTAAAAAAAATGTGATGTGTGCACGTTGCGTTTTGGGGCATTTCCTGTCGCGGGCGCTAGGCCTACCCACACAAGTGAGGTATCATTTTTATCGGGAGACTTGGGGGAACGCTGGATGGAAGGAAATTTGTGGCTCCTCTCAGATTCCAGAACTTTCTGCCACAGAAATGTGAGGAACATGTGGTTTTTTAGCCAAATTTTGAGGTTTGCAAAGGATTCTGGGTAACAGAACCTGGTCAGAGCCCGACAAGTCACCCCATCTTCGATTCCCCTAGGTCTCTAGTTTTCAGAAATGCACAGGTTTGGTAGGTTTCCCTAGTTGCCGGCTGAGCTAGAGGCCAAAATCTACAGGTAGGCACTTTGCAAAATACAGCTCTGTTTTCTGTCAAAAAATGGGATGTGTCCACGTTGTCCTTTGGGGCATTTTCTGTCGCGGGCGCTAGGCCGACCCACACAAGTGAAGTATCATTTTTATCGGGAGACTTGGGGGAACGCTGGGTGGAAGCAAATTTGTGCCTCCTCTCAGATTCCAGAACTTTCTGCCACAGAAATGTTAGGAACATGTGTTTTTTTAGCCAAATTTTGAGGTTTGCAAAGGATTCTGGGTAACAGAACCTGGTCAGAGCCCCACAAGTCACCCCATCTTGGATTCCCCCAGGTCTCTAGTTTTCAGAAATGCACAGGTTTGGTAGGTTTCCCTAGGTGCCGGCTGAGCTAGAGGCCAAAATCTACAGGTAGGCACTTTGCAAAATACAGCTCTGTTTTCTGTCAAAAAATGGGATGTGTCCACGTTGTGCTTTGGGGCATTTCCTGTCGCGGGCGCTAGGCTACCCACACAAGTGAGGTATCATTTTTATCAGGAGACTTGGGGGAACGCTGGGTGGAAGGAAATTTCTGGCTCCTCTCAGATTCCAGAACTTTCTGCCACAGAAATGTGAGGAACATGTGTTTTTTTAGCCACATTTTGAGGTTTGCAAAGGATTCTGGGTAACAGAACCTGGTCAGAGCCCCACAAGTCAACCCATCTTGGATTCCCCTAGGTCTCTAGTTTTCAAAAATGCAGGTAGGTTTTCCTAGGTGCCGGCTGAGCTAGAGGCCAAAATCCACAGGTAGGCACTTTGCAAAAAACACCTCTGTTTTCTTTAAAAAAATGTGATGTGTGCACGTTGCGTTTTGGGGCATTTCCTGTCGCGGGCGCTAGGCCTACCCACACAAGTGAGGTATCATTTTTATCGGGAGACTTGGGGGAACGCTGGGTGGAAGGAAATTTGTGGCTCCTCTCAGATTCCAGAACTTTCTGCCACAGAAATGTGAGGAACATGTGGTTTTTTAGCCAAATTTTGAGGTTTGCAAAGGATTCTGGGTAACAGAACCTGGTCAGAGCCCCACAAGTCACCCCATCTTGGATTCCCCTAGGTCTCTAGTTTTCAGAAATGCACAGGTTTGGTAGGTTTCCCTAGGTGCCGGCTGACCTAGAGGCCAAAATATACAGGTAGGCACTTTGCAAAATACAGCTCTGGTTTCTGTCAAAAAATGGGATGTGTCCACGTTGTCCTTTGGGGCATTTCCTGTCGCGGGCGCTAGGCCGACCCACACAAGTGAGGTATCATTTTTATCGGGAGACTTGGGGGAACGCTGGGTGGAAGGAAATTTGTGCCTCCTCTCAGATTCCAGAACTTTCTGCCACAGAAATGTTAGGAACATGTGTTTTTTTAGCCAAATTTTGAGGTTTGCAAAGGATTCTGGGTAACAGAACCTGGTCAGAGCCCCACAAGTCACCCCATCTTGGATTCCCGTAGGTCTCTAGTTTTCAGAAATGCACAGGTTTGGTAGGTTTCCCTAGGTGCCGGCTGAGCTAGAGGCCAAAATCTACAGGTAGGCACTTTGCAAAATACAGCTCTGTTTTCTGTCAAAAAATGGGATGTGTCCACGTTGTGCTTTGGGGCATTTCCTGTCGCGGGCGCTAGGCTACCCACACAAGTGAGGTATCATTTTTATCAGGAGACTTGGGGGAACGCTGGGTGGAAGGAAATTTCTGGCTCCTCTCAGATTCCAGAACTTTCTGCCACAGAAATGTGAGGAACATGTGTTTTTTTAGCCACATTTTGAGGTTTGCAAAGGATTCTGGGTAACAGAACCTGGTCAGAGCCCCACAAGTCATCCCATCTTGGATTCCCCTAGGTCTCTATTTTTCAAAAATGCAGGTAGGTTTCCCTAGGTGCCAGCTGAGCTAGAGGCCCAAATCCACAGGTAGGCACTTTGCAAAAAACACCTCTGTTTTCTTTCAAAAAATGTGATGTGTGCACGTTGCGTTTTGGGGCATTTCCTGTCGCGGGCGCTAGGCCTACCCACACAAGTGAGGTATCATTTTTATCGGGAGACTTGGGGGAACGCGGGATGGAAGGAAATTTGTGGCTCCTCTCAGATTCCAGAACTTTCTGCCACAGAAATGTGAGGAACATGTGTTTGTTTAGCCAAATTTTTAGGTTTGCAAAGGATTCTGGGTAACAGAACCTGGTCAGAGCCCGACAAGTCACACCATCTTGGATTCCCCTAGGTCTCTAGTTTTCAGAAATGCACAGGTTTGGTAGGTTTCCCTAGGTGCCGGCTGAGCTAGAGGCCAAAATCTACAGGTAGGCACTTTGCAAAATACAGCTCTGTTTTCTGTCAAAAAATGGGATGTGTCCACGTTGTGCTTTGGGGCATTTCCTGTCGCGGGCGCTAGGCTACCCACACAAGTGAGGTATCATTTTTATCAGGAGACTTGGGGGAACGCTGGGTGGAAGGAAATTTCTGGCTCCTCTCAGATTCCAGAACTTTCTGCCACAGAAATGTGAGGAACATGTGTTTTTTTAGCCACATTTTGAGGTTTGCAAAGGATTCTGGGTAACAAAACCTGGTCAGAGCCCCACAAGTCATCCCATCTTGGATTCCCCTAGGTCTCTAGTTTTCAAAAATGCAGGTAGGTTTTCCTAGGTGCCGGCTGAGCTAGAGGCCAAAATCCACAGGTAGGCACTTTGCAAAAAACACCTCTGTTTTCTTTAAAAAAATGTGATGTGTGCACGTTGCGTTTTGGGGCATTTCCTGTCACGGGCGCTAGGCCTACCCACACAAGTGAGGTATCATTTTTATCGGGAGACTTGGGGGAACGCTGGGTGGAAGGAAATTTGTGGCTCCTCTCAGATTCCAGAACTTTCTGCCACAGAAATGTGAGGAACATGTGTTTTTTTTGCCACATTTTGAGGTTTGCAAAGGATTCTGGGTAACAGAACCTGGTCAGAGCCCCACAAGTCATCCCATCTTGGATTCCCCTACGTCTCTAGTTTTAAAAAATGCAGGTAGGTTTCCCTAGGTGCCGGCTGAGCTAGAGGCCAAAATCCACAGGTAGGCACTTTGCAAAAAACACCTCTGTTTTCTTTAAAAAAATGTGATGTGTGCACGTGGCGTTTTGGGGCATTTCCTGTCGCGGGCGCTAGGCCTACCCACACAAGTGAGGTATCATTTTTATCGGGAGACTTGGGGGAACGATGGGTGGAAGGAAATTTGTGGCTCCTCTCAGATTCCAGAACATTCAGCCACAGAAATGTGAGGAACATGTGTTTTTTTAGCCAAATTTTGAGGTTTGCAAAGGATTCTGGGTAACAGAATCTGGTCAGAGCCCCACAAGTCACCCCATCTTGGATTCCCCTAGGTCTCTAGTTTTCAGAAATGCACAGGTTTGGTAGGTTTCCCTAGGTGCCGGCTGAGCTAGAGGCCAAAATCTACAGGTAGGCACTTTGCAAAATACAGCTCTGTTTTCTGTCAAAAAATGGGACGTGTCCACGTTGTGCTTTGGGGCATTTCCTGTCGCGGGCGCTAGGCTACCCACACAAGTGAGGTATCATTTTTATCAGGAGACTTGGGGGAACGCTGGGTGGAAGGAAATTTCTGGCTCCTCTCAGATTCCAGAACTTTCTGCCACAGAAATGTGAGGAACATGTGTTTTTTCAGCCAAATTTTGAGGTTTGGAAAGGATTCTGGGTAACAGAACCTGGTCAGAGCCCCACAAGTCATCCCATCTTGGATTCCCCTAGGTCTCTAGTTTTAAAAAATGCACAGGTTTGGTAGGTTTCCCTAGGTGCCGGCTGAGCTAGAGGCCAAAATCCACAGGTAGGCACTTTGCAAAAAACACCTCTATTTTCTTTAAAAAAATGTGATGTGTGCACGTTGCGTTTTGGGGCATTTCCTGTCGCGGGCGCTAGGCCTACCCACACAAGTGAGGTATCATTTTTATCGGGAGACTTGGGGGAACGCTGGATGGAAGGAAATTTGTGGTTCCTCTCAGATTCCAGAACTTTCTGCCACAGAAATGTGAGGAACATGTGTTTTTTTAGCCAAATGTTGAGGTTTGCAAAGGATTCTGGGTAACAGAACCTGGTCAGAGCCCCACAAGTCACCCCATCTTGGATTCCCCTAGGTCTCTAGTTTTCAGAAACGCACAGGTTTGGTAGGTTTCCCTAGGTGCCGGCTGAGCTAGAGGCCAAAATCTACAGGTAGGCACTTTCCAAAATACAGCTCTGTTTTCTGTCAAAAAATGGGATGTGTTCACGTTGTCCTTTGGGGCATTTCCAGTCGCGGGCGCTAGGCCGATCCACACAAGTGAGGTATCATTTTTATCGGGAGACTTGGGGGAACGCTGGGTGGAAGGAAATTTGTGCCTCCTCTCAGATTCCAGAACTTTCTGCCACAGAAATGTTAGGAACATGTGTTTTTTTAGCCAAATTTTGAGGTTTGCAAAGGATTCTGGGTAACAGAACCTGGTCAGAGCCCCACAAGTCACCCCATCTTGGATTCCCCTAGGTCTCTAGTTTTCAGAAATGCACAGGTTTGGTAGGTTTCCCTAGGTGCCGGCTGAGCTAGAGGCCAAAATCTACAGGTAGGCACTTTGCAAAATACAGCTCAGTTTTCTGTCAAAAAATGGGATGTGTCCACGTTGTGCTTTGGGGCATTTCCTGTCGCGGGCGCTAGGCTACCCACACAAGTGAGGTATCATTTTTATCAGGAGACTTGGGGGAACGCTGGGTGGAAGGAAATTTCTGGCTCCTCTCAGATTCCAGAACTTATTGCCACAGAAATGTGAGGAACATGTGTTTTTTTAGCCACATTTTGAGGTTTGCAAAGGATTCTGGGTAACAGAACCTGGTCAGAGCCCCACAAGTCATCCCATCTTGCATTCCCCTAGGTCTCTAGTTTTCAAAAATGCAGGTAGGTTTCCCTAGGTGCCGGCTGAGCTAGAGGCCAAAATCCACAGGTAGGCACTTTGCAAAAAACACCTCTGTTTTCTTTAAAAAAATGTGATGTGTGCACGTTGCGTTTTGGGGCATTTCCTGTCGCGGGCGCTAGGCCTACCCACACAAGTGAGGTACCATTTTTATCGGGAGACTTGGGGGAACGCTGGGTGGAAGGAAATTTGTGGCTCCTCTCAGATTCCAGAACATTCAGCCACAGAAATGTGAGGAACATGTGTTTTTTTAGCCAAATTTTGAGGTATGCAAAGGATTCTGGGTAACAGAACCTGGTCAGAGCCCCACAAGTCACCCCATCCTGGATTCCCCTAGGTCTCTAGTTTTCAGAAATGCACAGGTTTGGTAGGTTTCCCTAGGTGCCGGCTGAGCTAGAGGCCAAAATCCACAGGTAGACACTTTGCAAAAAACACCTCTGTTTTCTTAAAAAAAATGTGATGTGTGCACGTTGCGTTTTGGGGCATTTCCTGTCGCGGGCGCTAGGCCTACCCACACAAGTGAGGTATCATTTTTATCGGGAGACTTGGGGGAACGCTGGATGGAAGGAAATTTGTGGCTCCTCTCAGATTCCAGAACTTTCTGCCACAGAAATGTGAGGAACATGTGTTTTTTTAGCCAAATTTTGAGGTTTGCAAAGGATTCTGGGTAACAGAACCTGGTCAGAGCCCGACAAGTCACCCCATCTTCGATTCCCCTAGGTCTCTAGTTTTCAGAAATGCACAGGTTTGGTAGGTTTCCCTAGGTGCCGGCTGAGCTAGAGGCCAAAATCTACAGGTAGGCACTTTGCAAAATACAGCTCTGTTTTCTGTCAAAAAATGGGATGTGTCCACGTTGTCCTTTGGGGCATTTTCTGTCGCGGGCGCTAGGCCGACCCACACAAGTGAAGTATCATTTTTATCGGGAGACTTGGGGGAACGCTGGGTGGAAGCAAATTTGTGCCTCCTCTCAGATTCCAGAACTTTCTGCCACAGAAATGTTAGGAACATGTGTTTTTTTAGCCAAATTTTGAGGTTTGCAAAGGATTCTGGGTAACAGAACCTGGTCAGAGCCCCACAAGTCACCCCATCTTGGATTCCCCCAGGTCTCTAGTTTTCAGAAATGCACAGGTTTGGTAGGTTTCCCTAGGTGCCGGCTGAGCTAGAGGCCAAAATCTACAGGTAGGCACTTTGCAAAATACAGCTCTGTTTTCTGTCAAAAAATGGGATGTGTCCACGTTGTGCTTTGGGGCATTTCCTGTCGCGGGCGCTAGGCTACCCACACAAGTGAGGTATCATTTTTATCAGGAGACTTGGGGGAACGCTGGGTGGAAGGAAATTTCTGGCTCCTCTCAGATTCCAGAACTTTCTGCCACAGAAATGTGAGGAACATGTGTTTTTTTAGCCACATTTTGAGGTTTGCAAAGGATTCTGGGTAACAGAACCTGGTCAGAGCCCCACAAGTCAACCCATCTTGGATTCCCCTAGGTCTCTAGTTTTCAAAAATGCAGGTAGGTTTTCCTAGGTGCCGGCTGAGCTAGAGGCCAAAATCCACAGGTAGGCACTTTGCAAAAAACACCTCTGTTTTCTTTAAAAAAATGTGATGTGTGCACGTTGCGTTTTGGGGCATTTCCTGTCGCGGGCGCTAGGCCTACCCACACAAGTGAGGTATCATTTTTATCGGGAGACTTGGGGGAACGCTGGGTGGAAGGAAATTTGTGGCTCCTCTCAGATTCCAGAACTTTCTGCCACAGAAATGTGAGGAACATGTGGTTTTTTAGCCAAATTTTGAGGTTTGCAAAGGATTCTGGGTAACAGAACCTGGTCAGAGCCCCACAAGTCACCCCATCTTGGATTCCCCTAGGTCTCTAGTTTTCAGAAATGCACAGGTTTGGTAGGTTTCCCTAGGTGCCGGCTGACCTAGAGGCCAAAATATACAGGTAGGCACTTTGCAAAATACAGCTCTGGTTTCTGTCAAAAAATGGGATGTGTCCACGTTGTCCTTTGGGGCATTTCCTGTCGCGGGCGCTAGGCCGACCCACACAAGTGAGGTATCATTTTTATCGGGAGACTTGGGGGAACGCTGGGTGGAAGGAAATTTGTGCCTCCTCTCAGATTCCAGAACTTTCTGCCACAGAAATGTTAGGAACATGTGTTTTTTTAGCCAAATTTTGAGGTTTGCAAAGGATTCTGGGTAACAGAACCTGGTCAGAGCCCCACAAGTCACCCCATCTTGGATTCCCGTAGGTCTCTAGTTTTCAGAAATGCACAGGTTTGGTAGGTTTCCCTAGGTGCCGGCTGAGCTAGAGGCCAAAATCTACAGGTAGGCACTTTGCAAAATACAGCTCTGTTTTCTGTCAAAAAATGGGATGTGTCCACGTTGTGCTTTGGGGCATTTCCTGTCGCGGGCGCTAGGCTACCCACACAAGTGAGGTATCATTTTTATCAGGAGACTTGGGGGAACGCTGGGTGGAAGGAAATTTCTGGCTCCTCTCAGATTCCAGAACTTTCTGCCACAGAAATGTGAGGAACATGTGTTTTTTTAGCCACATTTTGAGGTTTGCAAAGGATTCTGGGTAACAGAACCTGGTCAGAGCCCCACAAGTCATCCCATCTTGGATTCCCCTAGGTCTCTATTTTTCAAAAATGCAGGTAGGTTTCCCTAGGTGCCGGCTGAGCTAGAGGCCCAAATCCACAGGTAGGCACTTTGCAAAAAACACCTCTGTTTTCTTTCAAAAAATGTGATGTGTGCACGTTGCGTTTTGGGGCATTTCCTGTCGCGGGCGCTAGGCCTACCCACACAAGTGAGGTATCATTTTTATCGGGAGACTTGGGGGAACGCTGGGTGGAAGGAAATTTGTGCCTCCTTTCAGATTCCAGAACTTTCTGCCACAGAAATGTTAGGAACATGTGTTTTTTTAGCCAAATTTTGAGGTTTGCAAAGGATTCTGGGTAACAGAACCTGGTCAGAGCCCCACAAGTCACCCCATCTTGGATTCCCCTAGGTCTCTAGTTTTCAGAAATGCACAGGTTTGGTAGGTTTCCCTAGGTGCCGGCTGAGCTAGAGGCCAAAATCTACAGGTAGGCACTTTGCAAAATACAGCTCAGTTTTCTGTCAAAAAATGGGATGTGTCCACGTTGTGCTTTGGGGCATTTCCTGTCGCGGGCGCTAGGCTACCCACACAAGTGAGGTATCATTTTTATCAGGAGACTTGGGGGAACGCTGGGTGGAAGGAAATTTCTGGCTCCTCTCAGATTCCAGAACTTATTGCCACAGAAATGTGAGGAACATGTGTTTTTTTAGCCACATTTTGAGGTTTGCAAAGGATTCTGGGTAACAGAACCTGGTCAGAGCCCCACAAGTCATCCCATCTTGCATTCCCCTAGGTCTCTAGTTTTCAAAAATGCAGGTAGGTTTCCCTAGGTGCCGGCTGAGCTAGAGGCCAAAATCCACAGGTAGGCACTTTGCAAAAAACACCTCTGTTTTCTTTAAAAAAATGTGATGTGTGCACGTTGCGTTTTGGGGCATTTCCTGTCGCGGGCGCTAGGCCTACCCACACAAGTGAGGTACCATTTTTATCGGGAGACTTGGGGGAACGCTGGGTGGAAGGAAATTTGTGGCTCCTCTCAGATTCCAGAACATTCAGCCACAGAAATGTGAGGAACATGTGTTTTTTTAGCCAAATTTTGAGGTATGCAAAGGATTCTGGGTAACAGAACCTGGTCAGAGCCCCACAAGTCACCCCATCCTGGATTCCCCTAGGTCTCTAGTTTTCAGAAATGCACAGGTTTGGTAGGTTTCCCTAGGTGCCGGCTGAGCTAGAGGCCAAAATCCACAGGTAGACACTTTGCAAAAAACACCTCTGTTTTCTTAAAAAAAATGTGATGTGTGCACGTTGCGTTTTGGGGCATTTCCTGTCGCGGGCGCTAGGCCTACCCACACAAGTGAGGTATCATTTTTATCGGGAGACTTGGGGGAACGCTGGATGGAAGGAAATTTGTGGCTCCTCTCAGATTCCAGAACTTTCTGCCACAGAAATGTGAGGAACATGTGGTTTTTTAGCCAAATTTTGAGGTTTGCAAAGGATTCTGGGTAACAGAACCTGGTCAGAGCCCGACAAGTCACCCCATCTTCGATTCCCCTAGGTCTCTAGTTTTCAGAAATGCACAGGTTTGGTAGGTTTCCCTAGGTGCCGGCTGAGCTAGAGGCCAAAATCTACAGGTAGGCACTTTGCAAAATACAGCTCTGTTTTCTGTCAAAAAATGGGATGTGTCCACGTTGTCCTTTGGGGCATTTTCTGTCGCGGGCGCTAGGCCGACCCACACAAGTGAAGTATCATTTTTATCGGGAGACTTGGGGGAACGCTGGGTGGAAGCAAATTTGTGCCTCCTCTCAGATTCCAGAACTTTCTGCCACAGAAATGTTAGGAACATGTGTTTTTTTAGCCAAATTTTGAGGTTTGCAAAGGATTCTGGGTAACAGAACCTGGTCAGAGCCCCACAAGTCACCCCATGTTGGATTCCCCCAGGTCTCTAGTTTTCAGAAATGCACAGGTTTGGTAGGTTTCCCTAGGTGCCGGCTGAGCTAGAGGCCAAAATCTACAGGTAGGCACTTTGCAAAATACAGCTCTGTTTTCTGTCAAAAAATGGGATGTGTCCACGTTGTGCTTTGGGGCATTTCCTGTCGCGGGCGCTAGGCTACCCACACAAGTGAGGTATCATTTTTATCAGGAGACTTGGGGGAACGCTGGGTGGAAGGAAATTTCTGGCTCCTCTCAGATTCCAGAACTTTCTGCCACAGAAATGTGAGGAACATGTGTTTTTTTAGCCACATTTTGAGGTTTGCAAAGGATTCTGGGTAACAGAACCTGGTCAGAGCCCCACAAGTCAACCCATCTTGGATTCCCCTAGGTCTCTAGTTTTCAAAAATGCAGGTAGGTTTTCCTAGGTGCCGGCTGAGCTAGAGGCCAAAATCCACAGGTAGGCACTTTGCAAAAAACACCTCTGTTTTCTTTAAAAAAATGTGATGTGTGCACGTTGCGTTTTGGGGCATTTCCTGTCGCGGGCGCTAGGCCTACCCACACAAGTGAGGTATCATTTTTATCGGGAGACTTGGGGGAACGCTGGGTGGAAGGAAATTTGTGGCTCCTCTCAGATTCCAGAACTTTCTGCCACAGAAATGTGAGGAACATGTGGTTTTTTAGCCAAATTTTGAGGTTTGCAAAGGATTCTGGGTAACAGAACCTGGTCAGAGCCCCACAAGTCACCCCATCTTGGATTCCCCTAGGTCTCTAGTTTTCAGAAATGCACAGGTTTGGTAGGTTTCCCTAGGTGCCGGCTGACCTAGAGGCCAAAATATACAGGTAGGCACTTTGCAAAATACAGCTCTGGTTTCTGTCAAAAAATGGGATGTGTCCACGTTGTCCTTTGGGGCATTTCCTGTCGCGGGCGCTAAGCCGACCCACACAAGTGAGGTATCATTTTTATCGGGAGACTTGGGGGAACGCTGGGTGGAAGGAAATTTGTGCCTCCTCTCAGATTCCAGAACTTTCTGCCACAGAAATGTTAGGAACATGTGTTTTTTTAGCCAAATTTTGAGGTTTGCAAAGGATTCTGGGTAACAGAACCTGGTCAGAGCCCCACAAGTCACCCCATCTTGGATTCCCCCAGGTCTCTAGTTTTCAGAAATGCACAGGTTTGGTAGGTTTCCCTAGGTGCCGGCTGAGCTAGAGGCCAAAATCTACAGGTAGGCACTTTGCAAAATACAGCTCTGTTTTCTGTCAAAAAATGGGATGTGTCCACGTTGTGCTTTGGGGCATTTCCTGTCGCGGGCGCTAGGCTACCCACACAAGTGAGGTATCATTTTTATCAGGAGACTTGGGGGAACGCTGGGTGGAAGGAAATTTCTGGCTCCTCTCAGATTCCAGAACTTTCTGCCACAGAAATGTGAGGAACATGTGTTTTTTTAGCCACATTTTGAGGTTTGCAAAGGATTCTGGGTAACAGAACCTGGTCAGAGCCCCACAAGTCATCCCATCTTGGATTCCCCTAGGTCTCTATTTTTCAAAAATGCAGGTAGGTTTCCCTAGGTGCCGGCTGAGCTAGAGGCCCAAATCCACAGGTAGGCACTTTGCAAAAAACACCTCTGTTTTCTTTCAAAAAATGTGATGTGTGCACGTTGCGTTTTGGGGCATTTCCTGTCGCGGGCGCTAGGCCTACCCACACAAGTGAGGTATCATTTTTATCGGGAGACTTGGGGGAACGCGGGATGGAAGGAAATTTGTGGCTCCTCTCAGATTCCAGAACTTTCTGCCACAGAAATGTGAGGAACATGTGTTTGTTTAGCCAAATTTTTAGGTTTGCAAAGGATTCTGGGTAACAGAACCTGGTCAGAGCCCGACAAGTCACACCATCTTGGATTCCCCTAGGTCTCTAGTTTTCAGAAATGCACAGGTTTGGTAGGTTTCCCTAGGTGCCGGCTGAGCTAGAGGCCAAAATCTACAGGTAGGCACTTTGCAAAATACAGCTCTGTTTTCTGTCAAAAAATGGGATGTGTCCACGTTGTGCTTTGGGGCATTTCCTGTCGCGGGCGCTAGGCTACCCACACAAGTGAGGTATCATTTTTATCAGGAGACTTGGGGGAACGCTGGGTGGAAGGAAATTTCTGGCTCCTCTCAGATTCCAGAACTTTCTGCCACAGAAATGTGAGGAACATGTGTTTTTTTAGCCACATTTTGAGGTTTGCAAAGGATTCTGGGTAACAAAACCTGGTCAGAGCCCCACAAGTCATCCCATCTTGGATTCCCCTAGGTCTCTAGTTTTCAAAAATGCAGGTAGGTTTTCCTAGGTGCCGGCTGAGCTAGAGGCCAAAATCCACAGGTAGGCACTTTGCAAAAAACACCTCTGTTTTCTTTAAAAAAATGTGATGTGTGCACGTTGCGTTTTGGGGCATTTCCTGTCACGGGCGCTAGGCCTACCCACACAAGTGAGGTATCATTTTTATCGGGAGACTTGGGGGAACGCTGGGTGGAAGGAAATTTGTGGCTCCTCTCAGATTCCAGAACTTTCTGCCACAGAAATGTGAGGAACATGTGTTTTTTTTGCCACATTTTGAGGTTTGCAAAGGATTCTGGGTAACAGAACCTGGTCAGAGCCCCACAAGTCATCCCATCTTGGATTCCCCTACGTCTCTAGTTTTAAAAAATGCAGGTAGGTTTCCCTAGGTGCCGGCTGAGCTAGAGGCCAAAATCCACAGGTAGGCACTTTGCAAAAAACACCTCTGTTTTCTTTAAAAAAATGTGATGTGTGCACGTGGCGTTTTGGGGCATTTCCTGTCGCGGGCGCTAGGCCTACCCACACAAGTGAGGTATCATTTTTATCGGGAGACTTGGGGGAACGATGGGTGGAAGGAAATTTGTGGCTCCTCTCAGATTCCAGAACATTCAGCCACAGAAATGTGAGGAACATGTGTTTTTTTAGCCAAATTTTGAGGTTTGCAAAGGATTCTGGGTAACAGAATCTGGTCAGAGCCCCACAAGTCACCCCATCTTGGATTCCCCTAGGTCTCTAGTTTTCAGAAATGCACAGGTTTGGTAGGTTTCCCTAGGTGCCGGCTGAGCTAGAGGCCAAAATCTACAGGTAGGCACTTTGCAAAATACAGCTCTGTTTTCTGTCAAAAAATGGGATGTGTCCACGTTGTGCTTTGGGGCATTTCCTGTCGCGGGCGCTAGGCTACCCACACAAGTGAGGTATCATTTTTATCAGGAGACTTGGGGGAACGCTGGGTGGAAGGAAATTTCTGGCTCCTCTCAGATTCCAGAACTTTCTGCCACAGAAATGTGAGGAACATGTGTTTTTTCAGCCAAATTTTGAGGTTTGGAAAGGATTCTGGGTAACAGAACCTGGTCAGAGCCCCACAAGTCATCCCATCTTGGATTCCCCTAGGTCTCTAGTTTTAAAAAATGCACAGGTTTGGTAGGTTTCCCTAGGTGCCGGCTGAGCTAGAGGCCAAAATCCACAGGTAGGCACTTTGCAAAAAACACCTCTATTTTCTTTAAAAAAATGTGATGTGTGCACGTTGCGTTTTGGGGCATTTCCTGTCGCGGGCGCTAGGCCTACCCACACAAGTGAGGTATCATTTTTATCGGGAGACTTGGGGGAACGCTGGATGGAAGGAAATTTGTGGTTCCTCTCAGATTCCAGAACTTTCTGCCACAGAAATGTGAGGAACATGTGTTTTTTTAGCCAAATGTTGAGGTTTGCAAAGGATTCTGGGTAACAGAACCTGGTCAGAGCCCCACAAGTCACCCCATCTTGGATTCCCCTAGGTCTCTAGTTTTCAGAAACGCACAGGTTTGGTAGGTTTCCCTAGGTGCCGGCTGAGCTAGAGGCCAAAATCTACAGGTAGGCACTTTCCAAAATACAGCTCTGTTTTCTGTCAAAAAATGGGATGTGTTCACGTTGTCCTTTGGGGCATTTCCAGTCGCGGGCGCTAGGCCGATCCACACAAGTGAGGTATCATTTTTATCGGGAGACTTGGGGGAACGCTGGGTGGAAGGAAATTTGTGCCTCCTCTCAGATTCCAGAACTTTCTGCCACAGAAATGTTAGGAACATGTGTTTTTTTAGCCAAATTTTGAGGTTTGCAAAGGATTCTGGGTAACAGAACCTGGTCAGAGCCCCACAAGTCACCCCATCTTGGATTCCCCTAGGTCTCTAGTTTTCAGAAATGCACAGGTTTGGTAGGTTTCCCTAGGTGCCGGCTGAGCTAGAGGCCAAAATCTACAGGTAGGCACTTTGCAAAATACAGCTCAGTTTTCTGTCAAAAAATGGGATGTGTCCACGTTGTGCTTTGGGGCATTTCCTGTCGCGGGCGCTAGGCTACCCACACAAGTGAGGTATCATTTTTATCAGGAGACTTGGGGGAACGCTGGGTGGAAGGAAATTTCTGGCTCCTCTCAGATTCCAGAACTTATTGCCACAGAAATGTGAGGAACATGTGTTTTTTTAGCCACATTTTGAGGTTTGCAAAGGATTCTGGGTAACAGAACCTGGTCAGAGCCCCACAAGTCATCCCATCTTGCATTCCCCTAGGTCTCTAGTTTTCAAAAATGCAGGTAGGTTTCCCTAGGTGCCGGCTGAGCTAGAGGCCAAAATCCACAGGTAGGCACTTTGCAAAAAACACCTCTGTTTTCTTTAAAAAAATGTGATGTGTGCACGTTGCGTTTTGGGGCATTTCCTGTCGCGGGCGCTAGGCCTACCCACACAAGTGAGGTACCATTTTTATCGGGAGACTTGGGGGAACGCTGGGTGGAAGGAAATTTGTGGCTCCTCTCAGATTCCAGAACATTCAGCCACAGAAATGTGAGGAACATGTGTTTTTTTAGCCAAATTTTGAGGTATGCAAAGGATTCTGGGTAACAGAACCTGGTCAGAGCCCCACAAGTCACCCCATCCTGGATTCCCCTAGGTCTCTAGTTTTCAGAAATGCACAGGTTTGGTAGGTTTCCCTAGGTGCCGGCTGAGCTAGAGGCCAAAATCCACAGGTAGACACTTTGCAAAAAACACCTCTGTTTTCTTAAAAAAAATGTGATGTGTGCACGTTGCGTTTTGGGGCATTTCCTGTCGCGGGCGCTAGGCCTACCCACACAAGTGAGGTATCATTTTTATCGGGAGACTTGGGGGAACGCTGGATGGAAGGAAATTTGTGGCTCCTCTCAGATTCCAGAACTTTCTGCCACAGAAATGTGAGGAACATGTGGTTTTTTAGCCAAATTTTGAGGTTTGCAAAGGATTCTGGGTAACAGAACCTGGTCAGAGCCCGACAAGTCACCCCATCTTCGATTCCCCTAGGTCTCTAGTTTTCAGAAATGCACAGGTTTGGTAGGTTTCCCTAGGTGCCGGCTGAGCTAGAGGCCAAAATCTACAGGTAGGCACTTTGCAAAATACAGCTCTGTTTTCTGTCAAAAAATGGGATGTGTCCACGTTGTCCTTTGGGGCATTTTCTGTCGCGGGCGCTAGGCCGACCCACACAAGTGAAGTATCATTTTTATCGGGAGACTTGGGGGAACGCTGGGTGGAAGCAAATTTGTGCCTCCTCTCAGATTCCAGAACTTTCTGCCACAGAAATGTTAGGAACATGTGTTTTTTTAGCCAAATTTTGAGGTTTGCAAAGGATTCTGGGTAACAGAACCTGGTCAGAGCCCCACAAGTCACCCCATCTTGGATTCCCCCAGGTCTCTAGTTTTCAGAAATGCACAGGTTTGGTAGGTTTCCCTAGGTGCCGGCTGAGCTAGAGGCCAAAATCTACAGGTAGGCACTTTGCAAAATACAGCTCTGTTTTCTGTCAAAAAATGGGATGTGTCCACGTTGTGCTTTGGGGCATTTCCTGTCGCGGGCGCTAGGCTACCCACACAAGTGAGGTATCATTTTTATCAGGAGACTTGGGGGAACGCTGGGTGGAAGGAAATTTCTGGCTCCTCTCAGATTCCAGAACTTTCTGCCACAGAAATGTGAGGAACATGTGTTTTTTTAGCCACATTTTGAGGTTTGCAAAGGATTCTGGGTAACAGAACCTGGTCAGAGCCCCACAAGTCAACCCATCTTGGATTCCCCTAGGTCTCTAGTTTTCAAAAATGCAGGTAGGTTTTCCTAGGTGCCGGCTGAGCTAGAGGCCAAAATCCACAGGTAGGCACTTTGCAAAAAACACCTCTGTTTTCTTTAAAAAAATGTGATGTGTGCACGTTGCGTTTTGGGGCATTTCCTGTCGCGGGCGCTAGGCCTACCCACACAAGTGAGGTATCATTTTTATCGGGAGACTTGGGGGAACGCTGGGTGGAAGGAAATTTGTGGCTCCTCTCAGATTCCAGAACTTTCTGCCACAGAAATGTGAGGAACATGTGGTTTTTTAGCCAAATTTTGAGGTTTGCAAAGGATTCTGGGTAACAGAACCTGGTCAGAGCCCCACAAGTCACCCCATCTTGGATTCCCCTAGGTCTCTAGTTTTCAGAAATGCACAGGTTTGGTAGGTTTCCCTAGGTGCCGGCTGACCTAGAGGCCAAAATATACAGGTAGGCACTTTGCAAAATACAGCTCTGGTTTCTGTCAAAAAATGGGATGTGTCCACGTTGTCCTTTGGGGCATTTCCTGTCGCGGGCGCTAGGCCGACCCACACAAGTGAGGTATCATTTTTATCGGGAGACTTGGGGGAACGCTGGGTGGAAGGAAATTTGTGCCTCCTCTCAGATTCCAGAACTTTCTGCCACAGAAATGTTAGGAACATGTGTTTTTTTAGCCAAATTTTGAGGTTTGCAAAGGATTCTGGGTAACAGAACCTGGTCAGAGCCCCACAAGTCACCCCATCTTGGATTCCCGTAGGTCTCTAGTTTTCAGAAATGCACAGGTTTGGTAGGTTTCCCTAGGTGCCGGCTGAGCTAGAGGCCAAAATCTACAGGTAGGCACTTTGCAAAATACAGCTCTGTTTTCTGTCAAAAAATGGGATGTGTCCACGTTGTGCTTTGGGGCATTTCCTGTCGCGGGCGCTAGGCTACCCACACAAGTGAGGTATCATTTTTATCAGGAGACTTGGGGGAACGCTGGGTGGAAGGAAATTTCTGGCTCCTCTCAGATTCCAGAACTTTCTGCCACAGAAATGTGAGGAACATGTGTTTTTTTAGCCACATTTTGAGGTTTGCAAAGGATTCTGGGTAACAGAACCTGGTCAGAGCCCCACAAGTCATCCCATCTTGGATTCCCCTAGGTCTCTATTTTTCAAAAATGCAGGTAGGTTTCCCTAGGTGCCGGCTGAGCTAGAGGCCCAAATCCACAGGTAGGCACTTTGCAAAAAACACCTCTGTTTTCTTTCAAAAAATGTGATGTGTGCACGTTGCGTTTTGGGGCATTTCCTGTCGCGGGCGCTAGGCCTACCCACACAAGTGAGGTATCATTTTTATCGGGAGACTTGGGGGAACGCTGGGTGGAAGGAAATTTGTGCCTCCTCTCAGATTCCAGAACTTTCTGCCACAGAAATGTTAGGAACATGTGTTTTTTTAGCCAAATTTTGAGGTTTGCAAAGGATTCTGGGTAACAGAACCTGGTCAGAGCCCCACAAGTCACCCCATCTTGGATTCCCCTAGGTCTCTAGTTTTCAGAAATGCACAGGTTTGGTAGGTTTCCCTAGGTGCCGGCTGAGCTAGAGGCCAAAATCTACAGGTAGGCACTTTGCAAAATACAGCTCAGTTTTCTGTCAAAAAATGGGATGTGTCCACGTTGTGCTTTGGGGCATTTCCTGTCGCGGGCGCTAGGCTACCCACACAAGTGAGGTATCATTTTTATCAGGAGACTTGGGGGAACGCTGGGTGGAAGGAAATTTCTGGCTCCTCTCAGATTCCAGAACTTATTGCCACAGAAATGTGAGGAACATGTGTTTTTTTAGCCACATTTTGAGGTTTGCAAAGGATTCTGGGTAACAGAACCTGGTCAGAGCCCCACAAGTCATCCCATCTTGCATTCCCCTAGGTCTCTAGTTTTCAAAAATGCAGGTAGGTTTCCCTAGGTGCCGGCTGAGCTAGAGGCCAAAATCCACAGGTAGGCACTTTGCAAAAAACACCTCTGTTTTCTTTAAAAAAATGTGATGTGTGCACGTTGCGTTTTGGGGCATTTCCTGTCGCGGGCGCTAGGCCTACCCACACAAGTGAGGTACCATTTTTATCGGGAGACTTGGGGGAATGCTGGGTGGAAGGAAATTTGTGGCTCCTCTCAGATTCCAGAACATTCAGCCACAGAAATGTGAGGAACATGTGTTTTTTTAGCCAAATTTTGAGGTATGCAAAGGATTCTGGGTAACAGAACCTGGTCAGAGCCCCACAAGTCACCCCATCCTGGATTCCCCTAGGTCTCTAGTTTTCAGAAATGCACAGGTTTGGTAGGTTTCCCTAGGTGCCGGCTGAGCTAGAGGCCAAAATCCACAGGTAGACACTTTGCAAAAAACACCTCTGTTTTCTTAAAAAAAATGTGATGTGTGCACGTTGCGTTTTGGGGCATTTCCTGTCGCGGGCGCTAGGCCTACCCACACAAGTGAGGTATCATTTTTATCGGGAGACTTGGGGGAACGCTGGATGGAAGGAAATTTGTGGCTCCTCTCAGATTCCAGAACTTTCTGCCACAGAAATGTGAGGAACATGTGGTTTTTTAGCCAAATTTTGAGGTTTGCAAAGGATTCTGGGTAACAGAACCTGGTCAGAGCCCGACAAGTCACCCCATCTTCGATTCCCCTAGGTCTCTAGTTTTCAGAAATGCACAGGTTTGGTAGGTTTCCCTAGGTGCCGGCTGAGCTAGAGGCCAAAATCTACAGGTAGGCACTTTGCAAAATACAGCTCTGTTTTCTGTCAAAAAATGGGATGTGTCCACGTTGTCCTTTGGGGCATTTTCTGTCGCGGGCGCTAGGCCGACCCACACAAGTGAAGTATCATTTTTATCGGGAGACTTGGGGGAACGCTGGGTGGAAGCAAATTTGTGCCTCCTCTCAGATTCCAGAACTTTCTGCCACAGAAATGTTAGGAACATGTGTTTTTTTAGCCAAATTTTGAGGTTTGCAAAGGATTCTGGGTAACAGAACCTGGTCAGAGCCCCACAAGTCACCCCATGTTGGATTCCCCCAGGTCTCTAGTTTTCAGAAATGCACAGGTTTGGTAGGTTTCCCTAGGTGCCGGCTGAGCTAGAGGCCAAAATCTACAGGTAGGCACTTTGCAAAATACAGCTCTGTTTTCTGTCAAAAAATGGGATGTGTCCACGTTGTGCTTTGGGGCATTTCCTGTCGCGGGCGCTAGGCTACCCACACAAGTGAGGTATCATTTTTATCAGGAGACTTGGGGGAACGCTGGGTGGAAGGAAATTTCTGGCTCCTCTCAGATTCCAGAACTTTCTGCCACAGAAATGTGAGGAACATGTGTTTTTTTAGCCACATTTTGAGGTTTGCAAAGGATTCTGGGTAACAGAACCTGGTCAGAGCCCCACAAGTCAACCCATCTTGGATTCCCCTAGGTCTCTAGTTTTCAAAAATGCAGGTAGGTTTTCCTAGGTGCCGGCTGAGCTAGAGGCCAAAATCCACAGGTAGGCACTTTGCAAAAAACACCTCTGTTTTCTTTAAAAAAATGTGATGTGTGCACGTTGCGTTTTGGGGCATTTCCTGTCGCGGGCGCTAGGCCTACCCACACAAGTGAGGTATCATTTTTATCGGGAGACTTGGGGGAACGCTGGGTGGAAGGAAATTTGTGGCTCCTCTCAGATTCCAGAACTTTCTGCCACAGAAATGTGAGGAACATGTGGTTTTTTAGCCAAATTTTGAGGTTTGCAAAGGATTCTGGGTAACAGAACCTGGTCAGAGCCCCACAAGTCACCCCATCTTGGATTCCCCTAGGTCTCTAGTTTTCAGAAATGCACAGGTTTGGTAGGTTTCCCTAGGTGCCGGCTGACCTAGAGGCCAAAATATACAGGTAGGCACTTTGCAAAATACAGCTCTGGTTTCTGTCAAAAAATGGGATGTGTCCACGTTGTCCTTTGGGGCATTTCCTGTCGCGGGCGCTAGGCCGACCCACACAAGTGAGGTATCATTTTTATCGGGAGACTTGGGGGAACGCTGGGTGGAAGGAAATTTGTGCCTCCTCTCAGATTCCAGAACTTTCTGCCACAGAAATGTTAGGAACATGTGTTTTTTTAGCCAAATTTTGAGGTTTGCAAAGGATTCTGGGTAACAGAACCTGGTCAGAGCCCCACAAGTCACCCCATCTTGGATTCCCCCAGGTCTCTAGTTTTCAGAAATGCACAGGTTTGGTAGGTTTCCCTAGGTGCCGGCTGAGCTAGAGGCCAAAATCTACAGGTAGGCACTTTGCAAAATACAGCTCTGTTTTCTGTCAAAAAATGGGATGTGTCCACGTTGTGCTTTGGGGCATTTCCTGTCGCGGGCGCTAGGCTACCCACACAAGTGAGGTATCATTTTTATCAGGAGACTTGGGGGAACGCTGGGTGGAAGGAAATTTCTGGCTCCTCTCAGATTCCAGAACTTTCTGCCACAGAAATGTGAGGAACATGTGTTTTTTTAGCCACATTTTGAGGTTTGCAAAGGATTCTGGGTAACAGAACCTGGTCAGAGCCCCACAAGTCATCCCATCTTGGATTCCCCTAGGTCTCTATTTTTCAAAAATGCAGGTAGGTTTCCCTAGGTGCCGGCTGAGCTAGAGGCCCAAATCCACAGGTAGGCACTTTGCAAAAAACACCTCTGTTTTCTTTCAAAAAATGTGATGTGTGCACGTTGCGTTTTGGGGCATTTCCTGTCGCGGGCGCTAGGCCTACCCACACAAGTGAGGTATCATTTTTATCGGGAGACTTGGGGGAACGCGGGATGGAAGGAAATTTGTGGCTCCTCTCAGATTCCAGAACTTTCTGCCACAGAAATGTGAGGAACATGTGTTTGTTTAGCCAAATTTTTAGGTTTGCAAAGGATTCTGGGTAACAGAACCTGGTCAGAGCCCGACAAGTCACACCATCTTGGATTCCCCTAGGTCTCTAGTTTTCAGAAATGCACAGGTTTGGTAGGTTTCCCTAGGTGCCGGCTGAGCTAGAGGCCAAAATCTACAGGTAGGCACTTTGCAAAATACAGCTCTGTTTTCTGTCAAAAAATGGGATGTGTCCACGTTGTGCTTTGGGGCATTTCCTGTCGCGGGCGCTAGGCTACCCACACAAGTGAGGTATCATTTTTATCAGGAGACTTGGGGGAACGCTGGGTGGAAGGAAATTTCTGGCTCCTCTCAGATTCCAGAACTTTCTGCCACAGAAATGTGAGGAACATGTGTTTTTTTAGCCACATTTTGAGGTTTGCAAAGGATTCTGGGTAACAAAACCTGGTCAGAGCCCCACAAGTCATCCCATCTTGGATTCCCCTAGGTCTCTAGTTTTCAAAAATGCAGGTAGGTTTTCCTAGGTGCCGGCTGAGCTAGAGGCCAAAATCCACAGGTAGGCACTTTGCAAAAAACACCTCTGTTTTCTTTAAAAAAATGTGATGTGTGCACGTTGCGTTTTGGGGCATTTCCTGTCGCGGGCGCTAGGCCTACCCACACAAGTGAGGTATCATTTTTATCGGGAGACTTGGGGGAACGCTGGGTGGAAGGAAATTTGTGGCTCCTCTCAGATTCCAGAACTTTCTGCCACAGAAATGTGAGGAACATGTGTTTTTTTAGCCACATTTTGAGGTTTGCAAAGGATTCTGGGTAACAGAACCTGGTCAGAGCCCCACAAGTCATCCCATCTTGGATTCCCCTACGTCTCTAGTTTTAAAAAATGCAGGTAGGTTTCCCTAGGTGCCGGCTGAGCTAGAGGCCAAAATCCACAGGTAGGCACTTTGCAAAAAACACCTCTGTTTTCTTTAAAAAAATGTGATGTGTGCACGTGGCGTTTTGGGGCATTTCCTGTCGCGGGCGCTAGGCCTACCCACACAAGTGAGGTATCATTTTTATCGGGAGACTTGGGGGAACGATGGGTGGAAGGAAATTTGTGGCTCCTCTCAGATTCCAGAACATTCAGCCACAGAAATGTGAGGAACATGTGTTTTTTTAGCCAAATTTTGAGGTTTGCAAAGGATTCTGGGTAACAGAATCTGGTCAGAGCCCCACAAGTCACCCCATCTTGGATTCCCCTAGGTCTCTAGTTTTCAGAAATGCACAGGTTTGGTAGGTTTCCCTAGGTGCCGGCTGAGCTAGAGGCCAAAATCTACAGGTAGGCACTTTGCAAAATACAGCTCTGTTTTCTGTCAAAAAATGGGACGTGTCCACGTTGTGCTTTGGGGCATTTCCTGTCGCGGGCGCTAGGCTACCCACACAAGTGAGGTATCATTTTTATCAGGAGACTTGGGGGAACGCTGGGTGGAAGGAAATTTCTGGCTCCTCTCAGATTCCAGAACTTTCTGCCACAGAAATGTGAGGAACATGTGTTTTTTCAGCCAAATTTTGAGGTTTGGAAAGGATTCTGGGTAACAGAACCTGGTCAGAGCCCCACAAGTCATCCCATCTTGGATTCCCCTAGGTCTCTAGTTTTAAAAAATGCACAGGTTTGGTAGGTTTCCCTAGGTGCCGGCTGAGCTAGAGGCCAAAATCCACAGGTAGGCACTTTGCAAAAAACACCTCTATTTTCTTTAAAAAAATGTGATGTGTGCACGTTGCGTTTTGGGGCATTTCCTGTCGCGGGCGCTAGGCCTACCCACACAAGTGAGGTATCATTTTTATCGGGAGACTTGGGGGAACGCTGGATGGAAGGAAATTTGTGGTTCCTCTCAGATTCCAGAACTTTCTGCCACAGAAATGTGAGGAACATGTGTTTTTTTAGCCAAATGTTGAGGTTTGCAAAGGATTCTGGGTAACAGAACCTGGTCAGAGCCCCACAAGTCACCCCATCTTGGATTCCCCTAGGTCTCTAGTTTTCAGAAACGCACAGGTTTGGTAGGTTTCCCTAGGTGCCGGCTGAGCTAGAGGCCAAAATCTACAGGTAGGCACTTTCCAAAATACAGCTCTGTTTTCTGTCAAAAAATGGGATGTGTCCACGTTGTCCTTTGGGGCATTTCCAGTCGCGGGCGCTAGGCCGACCCACACAAGTGAGGTATCATTTTTATCGGGAGACTTGGGGGAACGCTGGGTGGAAGGAAATTTGTGCCTCCTCTCAGATTCCAGAACTTTCTGCCACAGAAATGTTAGGAACATGTGTTTTTTTAGCCAAATTTTGAGGTTTGCAAAGGATTCTGGGTAACAGAACCTGGTCAGAGCCCCACAAGTCACCCCATCTTGGATTCCCCTAGGTCTCTAGTTTTCAGAAATGCACAGGTTTGGTAGGTTTCCCTAGGTGCCGGCTGAGCTAGAGGCCAAAATCTACAGGTAGGCACTTTGCAAAATACAGCTCAGTTTTCTGTCAAAAAATGGGATGTGTCCACGTTGTGCTTTGGGGCATTTCCTGTCGCGGGCGCTAGGCTACCCACACAAGTGAGGTATCATTTTTATCAGGAGACTTGGGGGAACGCTGGGTGGAAGGAAATTTCTGGCTCCTCTCAGATTCCAGAACTTATTGCCACAGAAATGTGAGGAACATGTGTTTTTTTAGCCACATTTTGAGGTTTGCAAAGGATTCTGGGTAACAGAACCTGGTCAGAGCCCCACAAGTCATCCCATCTTGCATTCCCCTAGGTCTCTAGTTTTCAAAAATGCAGGTAGGTTTCCCTAGGTGCCGGCTGAGCTAGAGGCCAAAATCCACAGGTAGGCACTTTGCAAAAAACACCTCTGTTTTCTTTAAAAAAATGTGATGTGTGCACGTTGCGTTTTGGGGCATTTCCTGTCGCGGGCGCTAGGCCTACCCACACAAGTGAGGTACCATTTTTATCGGGAGACTTGGGGGAACGCTGGGTGGAAGGAAATTTGTGGCTCCTCTCAGATTCCAGAACATTCAGCCACAGAAATGTGAGGAACATGTGTTTTTTTAGCCAAATTTTGAGGTATGCAAAGGATTCTGGGTAACAGAACCTGGTCAGAGCCCCACAAGTCACCCCATCCTGGATTCCCCTAGGTCTCTAGTTTTCAGAAATGCACAGGTTTGGTAGGTTTCCCTAGGTGCCGGCTGAGCTAGAGGCCAAAATCTACAGGTAGGCACTTTGCAAAAAACAGCTCTGTTTTCTGTGATGTGTCCACGTTGTGTTTTGGGGCATATCCTGTCGCGGGCGCTAGGCCTACCCACACAAGTGAGGTACCATTTTTATCGGGAGACTTTGGGGAACGCTGGGTGGAAGGAAATTTGTGGCTCCTCTCAGATTCCAGAACTTTCTGCCACAGAAATGTGAGGAACATGTGTTTTTTTAGCAAAATTTTGAGGTTTGCAAAGGATTCTGGGTAACAGAACCTGGTCAGAGCCCCACAAGTCATCCCATCTTGGATTCCCCTAGGTCTCTAGTTTTAAAAAATGCACAGGTTTGGTAGGTTTCCCTAGGTGCCGGCTGAGCTAGAGGCCAAAATCCACAGGTAGGAACTTTGCAAAAAACACCTCTGTTTTCTTTCAAAAAATGTGATGTGTGCACGTTGCGTTTTGGGGCATTTCCTGTCGCGGGCGCTAGGCCTACCCACACAAGTGAGGTATCATTTTTATTGGGAGACTTGGGGGAACGATGGGTGGAACGAAATTTGTGGCTCCTCTCAGATTCCAGAACATTCAGCCACAGAAATGTGAGGAACATGTGTTTTTTTAGCCAAATTTTGAGGTTTGCAAAGGATTCTGGGTAACAGAACCTGGTCAGAGCCCCACAAGTCACCCCATCTTGGATTCCCCTAGGTCTCTAGTTTTCAGAAATGCACAGGTTTGGTAGGTTTCCCTAGGTGCCGGCTGAGCTAGAGGCCAAAATCTACAGGTAGGCACTTTGCAAAATACAGCTCTGTTTTCTGTCAAAAAATGGGATGTGTCCACGTTGTGCTTTGGGGCATTTCCTGTCGCGGGCGCTAGTCTACCCACACAAGTGAGGTATCATTTTTATCAGGAGACTTGGGGGAACGCTGGGTGGAGGGAAATGTGTGGCTCCTCTCAGATTCCAGAACTTTCTGCCACAGAAATGTGAGGAACATGTGTTTTTTTAGCCAAATTTTGAGGTTTGCAAAGGATTCTGGGTAACAGAACCTGGTCAGAGCCCCACAAGTCACCCCATCTTGGATTCCCCTAAGTCTCTAGTTTTAAAAAATGCACAGGTTTGGTAGATTTCCCTAGGTGCCGGCTGAGCTAGAGGCCAAAATCCACAGGTAGACACTTTGCAAAAAACACCTCTGTTTTCTTAAAAAAAATGTGATGTGTGCACGTTGCGTTTTGGGGCATTTCCTGTCGCGGGCGCTAGGCCTACCCACACAAGTGAGGTATCATTTTTATCGGGAGACTTGGGGGAACGCTGGATGGAAGGAAATTTGTGGCTCCTCTCAGATTCCAGAACTTTCTGCCACAGAAATGTGAGGAACATGTGGTTTTTTAGCCAAATTTTGAGGTTTGCAAAGGATTCTGGGTAACAGAACCTGGTCAGAGCCCGACAAGTCACCCCATCTTCGATTCCCCTAGGTCTCTAGTTTTCAGAAATGCACAGGTTTGGTAGGTTTCCCTAGGTGCCGGCTGAGCTAGAGGCCAAAATCTACAGGTAGGCACTTTGCAAAATACAGCTCTGTTTTCTGTCAAAAAATGGGATGTGTCCATGTTGTCCTTTGGGGCATTTCCTGTCGCGGGCGCTAGGCCGACCCACACAAGTGAGGTATCATTTTTATCGGGAGACTTGGGGGAACGCTGGGTGGAAGGAAATTTGTGCCTCCTCTCAGATTCCAGAACTTTCTGCCACAGAAATGTTAGGAACATGTGTTTTTTTAGCCAAATTTTGAGGTTTGCAAAGGATTCTGGGTAACAGAACCTGGTCAGAGCCCCACAAGTCACCCCATCTTGGATTCCCCCAGGTCTCTAGTTTTCAGAAATGCACAGGTTTGGTAGGTTTCCCTAGGTGCCGGCTGAGCTAGAGGCCAAAATCTACAGGTAGGCACTTTGCAAAATACAGCTCTGTTTTCTGTCAAAAAATGGGATGTGTCCACGTTGTGCTTTGGGGCATTTCCTGTCGCGGGCGCTAGGCTACCCACACAAGTGAGGTATCATTTTTATCAGGAGACTTGGGGGAACGCTGGGTGGAAGGAAATTTCTGGCTCCTCTCAGATTCCAGAACTTTCTGCCACAGAAATGTGAGGAACATGTGTTTTTTTAGCCACATTTTGAGGTTTGCAAAGGATTCTGGGTAACAGAACCTGGTCAGAGCCCCACAAGTCATCCCATCTTGGATTCACCTAGGTCTCTAGTTTTAAAAAATGCAGGTAGGTTTTCCTAGGTGCCGGCTGAGCTAGAGGCCAAAATCCACAGGTAGGCACTTTGCAAAAAACACCTCTGTTTTCTTTAAAAAAATGTGATGTGTGCACGTTGCGTTTTGGGGCATTTCCTGTTTCGGGCGCTAGGCCTACCCACACAAGTGAGGTATCATTTTTATCGGGAGACTTGGGGGAACGCTGGGTGGAAGGAAATTTGTGGCTCCTCTCAGATTCCAGAACTTTCTGCCACAGAAATGTGAGGAACATGTGGTTTTTTAGCCAAATTTTGAGGTTTGCAAAGGATTCTGGGTAACAGAACCTGGTCAGAGCCCCACAAGTCACCCCATCTTGGATTCCCCTAGGTCTCTAGTTTTCAGAAATGCACAGGTTTGGTAGGTTTCCCTAGGTGCCGGCTGACCTAGAGGCCAAAATATACAGGTAGGCACTTTGCAAAATACAGCTCTGGTTTCTGTCAAAAAATGGGATGTGTCCACGTTGTCCTTTGGGGCATTTCCTGTCGCGGGCGCTAGGCCGACCCACACAAGTGAGGTATCATTTTTATCGGGAGACTTGGGGGAACGCTGGGTGGAAGGAAATTTGTGCCTCCTCTCAGATTCCAGAACTTTCTGCCACAGAAATGTTAGGAACATGTGTTTTTTTAGCCAAATTTTGAGGTTTGCAAAGGATTCTGGGTAACAGAACCTGGTCAGAGCCCCACAAGTCACCCCATCTTGGATTCCCGTAGGTCTCTAGTTTTCAGAAATGCACAGGTTTGGTAGGTTTCCCTAGGTGCCGGCTGAGCTAGAGGCCAAAATCTACAGGTAGGCACTTTCCAAAATACAGCTCTGTTTTCTGTCAAAAAATGGGATGTGTCCACGTTGTGCTTTGGGGCATTTCCTGTCGCGGGCGCTAGGCTACCCACACAAGTGAGGTATCATTTTTATCAGGAGACTTGGGGGAACGCTGGGTGGAAGGAAATTTCTGGCTCCTCTCAGATTCCAGAACTTTCTGCCACAGAAATGTGAGGAACATGTGTTTTTTTAGCCACATTTTGAGGTTTGCAAAGGATTCTGGGTAACAGAACCTGGTCAGAGCCCCACAAGTCATCCCATCTTGCATTCCCCTAGGTCTCTAGTTTTCAAAAATGCAGGTAGGTTTCCCTAGGTGCCGGCTGAGCTAGAGGCCAAAATCCACAGGTAGGCACTTTGCAAAAAACACCTCTGTTTTCTTTAAAAAAATGTGATGTGTGCACGTTGCGTTTTGGGGCATTTCCTGTCGCGGGCGCTAGGCCTACCCACACAAGTGAGGTACCATTTTTATCGGGAGACTTGGGGGAACGCTGGGTGGAAGGAAATTTGTGGCTCCTCTCAGATTCCAGAACATTCAGCCACAGAAATGTGAGGAACATGTGTTTTTTTAGCCAAATTTTGAGGTTTGCAAAGGATTCTGGGTAACAGAACCTGGTCAGAGCCCCACAAGTCACCCCATCCTGGATTCCCCTAGGTCTCTAGTTTTCAGAAATGCACAGGTTTGGTAGGTTTCCCTAGGTGCCGGCTGAGCTAGAGGCCAAAATCTACAGGTAGGCACTTTGCAAAAAACAGCTCTGTTTTCTGTGATGTGTCCACGTTGTGTTTTGGGGCATATCCTGTCGCGGGCGCTAGGCCTACCCACACAAGTGAGGTACCATTTTTATCGGGAGACTTTGGGGAACGCTGGGTGGAAGGAAATTTGTGGCTCCTCTCAGATTCCAGAACTTTCTGCCACAGAAATGTGAGGAACATGTGTTTTTTTAGCAAAATTTTGAGGTTTGCAAAGGATTCTGGGTAACAGAACCTGGTCAGAGCCCCACAAGTCATCCCATCTTGGATTCCCCTAGGTCTCTAGTTTTAAAAAATGCACAGGTTTGGTAGGTTTCCCTAGGTGCCGGCTGAGCTAGAGGCCAAAATCCACAGGTAGGAACTTTGCAAAAAACACCTCTGTTTTCTTTCAAAAAATGTGATGTGTGCACGTTGCGTTTTGGGGCATTTCCTGTCGCGGGCGCTAGGCCTACCCACACAAGTGAGGTATCATTTTTATTGGGAGACTTGGGGGAACGATGGGTGGAACGAAATTTGTGGCTCCTCTCAGATTCCAGAACATTCAGCCACAGAAATGTGAGGAACATGTGTTTTTTTAGCCAAATTTTGAGGTTTGCAAAGGATTCTGGGTAACAGAACCTGGTCAGAGCCCCACAAGTCACCCCATCTTGGATTCCCCTAGGTCTCTAGTTTTCAGAAATGCACAGGTTTGGTAGGTTTCCCTAGGTGCCGGCTGAGCTAGAGGCCAAAATCTACAGGTAGGCACTTTGCAAAATACAGCTCTGTTTTCTGTCAAAAAATGGGATGTGTCCACGTTGTGCTTTGGGGCATTTCCTGTCGCGGGCGCTAGTCTACCCACACAAGTGAGGTATCATTTTTATCAGGAGACTTGGGGGAACGCTGGGTGGAGGGAAATGTGTGGCTCCTCTCAGATTCCAGAACTTTCTGCCACAGAAATGTGAGGAACATGTGTTTTTTTAGCCAAATTTTGAGGTTTGCAAAGGATTCTGGGTAACAGAACCTGGTCAGAGCCCCACAAGTCACCCCATCTTGGATTCCCCTAAGTCTCTAGTTTTAAAAAATGCACAGGTTTGGTAGATTTCCCTAGGTGCCGGCTGAGCTAGAGGCCAAAATCCACAGGTAGACACTTTGCAAAAAACACCTCTGTTTTCTTAAAAAAAATGTGATGTGTGCACGTTGCGTTTTGGGGCATTTCCTGTCGCGGGCGCTAGGCCTACCCACACAAGTGAGGTATCATTTTTATCGGGAGACTTGGGGGAACGCTGGATGGAAGGAAATTTGTGGCTCCTCTCAGATTCCAGAACTTTCTGCCACAGAAATGTGAGGAACATGTGGTTTTTTAGCCAAATTTTGAGGTTTGCAAAGGATTCTGGGTAACAGAACCTGGTCAGAGCCCGACAAGTCACCCCATCTTCGATTCCCCTAGGTCTCTAGTTTTCAGAAATGCACAGGTTTGGTAGGTTTCCCTAGGTGCCGGCTGAGCTAGAGGCCAAAATCTACAGGTAGGCACTTTGCAAAATACAGCTCTGTTTTCTGTCAAAAAATGGGATGTGTCCACGTTGTCCTTTGGGGCATTTCCTGTCGCGGGCGCTAGGCCGACCCACACAAGTGAGGTATCATTTTTATCGGGAGACTTGGGGGAACGCTGGGTGGAAGGAAATTTGTGCCTCCTCTCAGATTCCAGAACTTTCTGCCACAGAAATGTTAGGAACATGTGTTTTTTTAGCCAAATTTTGAGGTTTGCAAAGGATTCTGGGTAACAGAACCTGGTCAGAGCCCCACAAGTCACCCCATCTTGGATTCCCCCAGGTCTCTAGTTTTCAGAAATGCACAGGTTTGGTAGGTTTCCCTAGGTGCCGGCTGAGCTAGAGGCCAAAATCTACAGGTAGGCACTTTGCAAAATACAGCTCTGTTTTCTGTCAAAAAATGGGATGTGTCCACGTTGTGCTTTGGGGCATTTCCTGTCGCGGGCGCTAGGCTACCCACACAAGTGAGGTATCATTTTTATCAGGAGACTTGGGGGAACGCTGGGTGGAAGGAAATTTCTGGCTCCTCTCAGATTCCAGAACTTTCTGCCACAGAAATGTGAGGAACATGTGTTTTTTTAGCCACATTTTGAGGTTTGCAAAGGATTCTGGGTAACAGAACCTGGTCAGAGCCCCACAAGTCATCCCATCTTGGATTCCCCTAGGTCTCTAGTTTTAAAAAATGCAGGTAGGTTTTCCTAGGTGCCGGCTGAGCTAGAGGCCAAAATCCACAGGTAGGCACTTTGCAAAAAACACCTCTGTTTTCTTTAAAAAAATGTGATGTGTGCACGTTGCGTTTTGGGGCATTTCCTGTTTCGGGCGCTAGGCCTACCCACACAAGTGAGGTATCATTTTTATCGGGAGACTTGGGGGAACGCTGGGTGGAAGGAAATTTGTGGCTCCTCTCAGATTCCAGAACTTTCTGCCACAGAAATGTGAGGAACATGTGGTTTTTTAGCCAAATTTTGAGGTTTGCAAAGGATTCTGGGTAACAGAACCTGGTCAGAGCCCCACAAGTCACCCCATCTTGGATTCCCCTAGGTCTCTAGTTTTCAGAAATGCACAGGTTTGGTAGGTTTCCCTAGGTGCCGGCTGACCTAGAGGCCAAAATATACAGGTAGGCACTTTGCAAAATACAGCTCTGGTTTCTGTCAAAAAATGGGATGTGTCCACGTTGTCCTTTGGGGCATTTCCTGTCGCGGGCGCTAGGCCGACCCACACAAGTGAGGTATCATTTTTATCGGGAGACTTGGGGGAACGCTGGGTGGAAGGAAATTTGTGCCTCCTCTCAGATTCCAGAACTTTCTGCCACAGAAATGTTAGGAACATGTGTTTTTTTAGCCAAATTTTGAGGTTTGCAAAGGATTCTGGGTAACAGAACCTGGTCAGAGCCCCACAAGTCACCCCATCTTGGATTCCCGTAGGTCTCTAGTTTTCAGAAATGCACAGGTTTGGTAGGTTTCCCTAGGTGCCGGCTGAGCTAGAGGCCAAAATCTACAGGTAGGCACTTTGCAAAATACAGCTCTGTTTTCTGTCAAAAAATGGGATGTGTCCACGTTGTGCTTTGGGGCATTTCCTGTCGCGGGCGCTAGGCTACCCACACAAGTGAGGTATCATTTTTATCAGGAGACTTGGGGGAACGCTGGGTGGAAGGAAATTTCTGGCTCCTCTCAGATTCCAGAACTTTCTGCCACAGAAATGTGAGGAACATGTGTTTTTTTAGCCACATTTTGAGGTTTGCAAAGGATTCTGGGTAACAGAACCTGGTCAGAGCCCCACAAGTCATCCCATCTTGGATTCCCCTAGGTCTCTATTTTTCAAAAATGCAGGTAGGTTTCCCTAGGTGCCGGCTGAGCTAGAGGCCAAAATCCACAGGTAGGCACTTTGCAAAAAACACCTCTGTTTTCTTTCAAAAAATGTGATGTGTGCACGTCGCGTTTTGGGGCATTTCCTGTCGCGGGCGCTAGGCCTACCCACACAAGTGAGGTATCATTTTTATCGGGAGACTTGGGGGAACGCTGGGTGCAAGGAAATTTGTGGCTCCTCTTAGATTCCAGAACTTTCTGCCACAGAAATGTGAGGAACATGTGTTTTTTTAGCCAAATTTTGAGGTTTGCAAAGGATTCTGGGTAACAGAACCTGGTCAGAGCCCCACAAGTCACCCCATCTTGGATTCCCCTAGGTCTCTAGTTTTAAAAAATGCACAGGTTTGGTAGTTTTCCCTAGGTGCCGGCTGAGCTAGAGGCCAAAATCCACAGGTAGGCACTTTGCAAAAAACACCTCTGTTTTCTTAAAAAAAATGTGATGTGTGCACGTTGCGTTTTGGGGCATTTCCTGTCGCGGGCGCTAGGCCTACCCACACAAGTGAGGTATCATTTTTATCGGGAGACTTGGGGGAACGCGGGATGGAAGGAAATTTGTGGCTCCTCTCAGATTCCAGAACTTTCTGCCACAGAAATGTGAGGAACATGTGTTTGTTTAGCCAAATTTTTAGGTTTGCAAAGGATTCTGGGTAACAGAACCTGGTCAGAGCCCGACAAGTCACACCATCTTGGATTCCCCTAGGTCTCTAGTTTTCAGAAATGCACAGGTTTGGTAGGTTTCCCTAGGTGCCGGCTGAGCTAGAGGCCAAAATCTACAGGTAGGCACTTTGCAAAATACAGCTCTGTTTTCTGTCAAAAAATGGGATGTGTCCACGTTGTGCTTTGGGGCATTTCCTGTCGCGGGCGCTAGGCTACCCACACAAGTGAGGTATCATTTTTATCAGGAGACTTGGGGGAACGCTGGGTGGAAGGAAATTTCTGGCTCCTCTCAGATTCCAGAACTTTCTGCCACAGAAATGTGAGGAACATGTGTTTTTTTAGCCACATTTTGAGGTTTGCAAAGGATTCTGGGTAACAGAACCTGGTCAGAGCCCCACAAGTCATCCCATCTTGGATTCCCCTAGGTCTCTAGTTTTCAAAAATGCAGGTAGGTTTTCCTAGGTGCCGGCTGAGCTAGAGGCCAAAATCCACAGGTAGGCACTTTGCAAAAAACACCTCTGTTTTCTTTAAAAAAATGTGATGTGTGCACGTTGCGTTTTGGGGCATTTCCTGTCGCGGGCGCTAGGCCTACCCACACAAGTGAGGTATCATTTTTATCGGGAGACTTGGGGGAACGCTGGGTGGAAGGAAATTTGTGGCTCCTCTCAGATTCCAGAACTTTCTGCCACAGAAATGTGAGGAACATGTGTTTTTTTAGCCAAATTTTGAGGTTTGCAAAGGATTCTGGGTAACAGAACCTGGTCAGAGCCCCACAAGTCACCCCATCTTGGATTCCCCTAGGTCTCTAGTTTTCAGAAATGCACAGGTTTGGTAGGTTTCCTTAGGTGCCGGCTGAGCTAGAGGCCAAAATCTACAGGTAGGCACTTTGCAAAATACAGCTCTGTTTTCTGTCAAAAAATGGGATGTGTCCACGTTGTGCTTTGGG
This sequence comes from Pleurodeles waltl, assembly GCF_031143425.1. NCBI lineage: Eukaryota > Metazoa > Chordata > Amphibia > Caudata > Salamandridae > Pleurodeles > Pleurodeles waltl. The sequence goes on from NC_090443.1 coordinate 844,298,091, forward strand.
GCATTTCCTGTCGCGGGCGCTAGGCTACCCACACAAGTGAGGTATCATTTTTATCAGGAGACTTGGGGGAACGCTAGGTTGAAGGAAATTTGTGGCTCCTCTTAGATTCCAGAACTTTCTGCCACAGAAATGTGAGGAACATGTGTTTTTTTAGCCAAATTTTGAGGTTTGCAAAGGATTCTGGGTAACAGAACCTAGTCAGAGCCCCACAAGTCACCCCATCTTGGATTCCCCTAGGTCTCTAGTTTTCAAAAAATGCACAGGTTTGGTAGGTTTCCCTAGGTGCCGGCTGAGCTAGAGGCCAAAATCCACAGGTAGGCACTTTGCAAAAAACACCTCTGTTTTCTTAAAAAAAATGTAATGTGTGCACGTTGCGTTTTGGGGCATTTCCTGTCGCCGGCGCTAGGCCTACCCACACAAGTGAGGTATAATTTTTATCGGGAGACTTGGGGGAACGCTGGATGGAAGGAAATTTGTGGCTCCTCTCAGATTCCAGAACTTTCTGCCACAGAAATGTGAGGAACAAGTGTTTTTTTAGCCAGATTTTGAGGTTTGCAAAGGATTCTGGGTAACAGAACCTGGTCAGAGCCCGACAAGTCACACCATCTTGGATTCCCCTAGGTCTCTAGTTTTCAGAAATGCACAGGTTTGGTAGGTTTCCCTAGGTGCCGGCTGAGCTAGAGGCCAAAATCTACAGGTAGGCACTTTGCAAAATACAGCTCTGTTTTCTGTCAAAAAATGGGATGTGTCCACGTTGTCCTTTGGGGCATTTCCTGTCGCGGGCGCTAGGCCGACCCACACAAGTGAGGTATCATTTTTATCGGGAGACTTGGGGGAACGCTGGGTGGAAGGAAATTTGTGCCTCCTCTCAGATTCCAGAACTTTCTGCCACAGAAATGTTAGGAACATGTGTTTTTTTAGCCAAATTTTGAGGTTTGCAAAGGATTCTGGGTAACAGAACCTGGTCAGAGCCCCACAAGTCACCCCATCTTGGATTCCCCCAGGTCTCTAGTTTTCAGAAATGCACAGGTTTGGTAGGTTTCCCTAGGTGCCGGCTGAGCTAGAGGCCAAAATCTACAGGTAGGCACTTTGCAAAATACAGCTCTGTTTTCTGTCAAAAAATGGGATGTGTCCACGTTGTGCTTTGGGGCATTTCCTGTCGCGGGCGCTAGGCTACCCACACAAGTGAGGTATCATTTTTATCAGGAGACTTGGGGGAACGCTGGGTGGAAGGAAATTTCTGGCTCCTCTCAGATTCCAGAACTTTCTGAAACAGAAATGTGAGGAACATGTGTTTTTTTAGCCACATTTTGAGGTTTGCAAAGGATTCTGGGTAACAGAACCTGGTCAGAGCCCCACAAGTCATCCCATCTTGGATTCCCCTAGGTCTCTAGTTTTAAAAAATGCAGGTAGGTTTTCCTAGGTGCCGGCTGAGCTAGAGGCCAAAATCCACAGGTAGGCACTTTGCAAAAAACACCTCTGTTTTCTTTTAAAAAATGTGATGTGTGCACGTTGCGTTTTGGGGCATTTCCTGTTTCGGGCGCTAGGCCTACCCACACAAGTGAGGTATCATTTTTATCGGGAGACTTGGGGGAACGCTGGGTGGAAGGAAATTTGTGGCTCCTCTCAGATTCCAGAACTTTCTGCCACAGAAATGTGAGGAACATGTGTTTTTTTAGCCAAATTTTGAGGTTTGCAAAGGATTCTGGGTAACAGAACCTGGTCAGAGCCCCACAAGTCACCCCATCTTGGATTCCCCTAGGTCTCTAGTTTTCAGAAATGCACAGGTTTGGTAGGTTTCCCTAGGTGCCGGCTGAGCTAGAGGCCAAAATCCACAGGTAGACACTTTGCAAAAAACACCTCTGTTTTCTTAAAAAAAATGTGATGTGTGCACGTTGCGTTTTGGGGCATTTCCTGTCGCGGGCGCTAGGCCTACCCACACAAGTGAGGTATCATTTTTATCGGGAGACTTGGGGGAACGCTGGATGGAAGGAAATTTGTGGCTCCTCTCAGATTCCAGAACTTTCTGCCACAGAAATGTGAGGAACATGTGGTTTTTTAGCCAAATTTTGAGGTTTGCAAAGGATTCTGGGTAACAGAACCTGGTCAGAGCCCGACAAGTCACCCCATCTTCGATTCCCCTAGGTCTCTAGTTTTCAGAAATGCACAGGTTTGGTAGGTTTCCCTAGGTGCCGGCTGAGCTAGAGGCCAAAATCTACAGGTAGGCACTTTGCAAAATACAGCTCTGTTTTCTGTCAAAAAATGGGATGTGTCCACGTTGTCCTTTGGGGCATTTCCTGTCGCGGGCGCTAGGCCGACCCACACAAGTGAGGTATCATTTTTATCGGGAGACTTGGGGGAACGCTGGGTGGAAGGAAATTTGTGCCTCCTCTCAGATTCCAGAACTTTCTGCCACAGAAATGTTAGGAACATGTGTTTTTTTAGCCAAATTTTGAGGTTTGCAAAGGATTCTGGGTAACAGAACCTGGTCAGAGCCCCACAAGTCACCCCATCTTGGATTCCCCCAGGTCTCTAGTTTTCAGAAATGCACAGGTTTGGTAGGTTTCCCTAGGTGCCGGCTGAGCTAGAGGCCAAAATCTACAGGTAGGCACTTTGCAAAATACAGCTCTGTTTTCTGTCAAAAAATGGGATGTGTCCACGTTGTGCTTTGGGGCATTTCCTGTCGCGGGCGCTAGGCTACCCACACAAGTGAGGTATCATTTTTATCAGGAGACTTGGGGGAACGCTGGGTGGAAGGAAATTTCTGGCTCCTCTCAGATTCCAGAACTTTCTGCCACAGAAATGTGAGGAACATGTGTTTTTTTAGCCACATTTTGAGGTTTGCAAAGGATTCTGGGTAACAGAACCTGGTCAGAGCCCCACAAGTCATCCCATCTTGGATTCCCCTAGGTCTCTAGTTTTAAAAAATGCAGGTAGGTTTTCCTAGGTGCCGGCTGAGCTAGAGGCCAAAATCCACAGGTAGGCACTTTGCAAAAAACACCTCTGTTTTCTTTAAAAAAATGTGATGTGTGCACGTTGCGTTTTGGGGCATTTCCTGTTTCGGGCGCTAGGCCTACCCACACAAGTGAGGTATCATTTTTATCGGGAGACTTGGGGGAATGCTGGGTGGAAGGAAATTTGTGCCTCCTCTCAGATTCCAGAACTTTCTGCCACAGAAATGTGAGGAACATGTGGTTTTTTATCCAAATTTTGAGGTTTGCAAAGGATTCTGGGTAACAGAACCTGGTCAGAGCCCCACAAGTCACCCCATCTTGGATTCCCCTAGGTCTCTAGTTTTCAGAAATGCACAGGTTTGGTAGGTTTCCTTAGGTGCCGGCTGAGCTAGAGGCCAAAATCTACAGGTAGGCACTTTGCAAAATACAGCTCTGTTTTCTGTCAAAAAATGGGATGTGTCCACGTTGTGCTTTGGGGCATTTCCTGTCGCGGGCGCTAGGCTACCCACACAAGTGAGGTATCATTTTTATCAGGAGACTTGGGGGAACGCTGGGTTGAAGGAAATTTGTGGCTCCTCTTAGATTCCAGTACTTTCTGCCACAGAAATGTGAGGAACATGTGTTTTTTTAGCCAAATTTTGAGGTTTGCAAAGGATTCTGGGTAACAGAACCTAGTCAGAGCCCCACAAGTCACCCCATCTTGGATTCCCCTAGGTCTCTAGTTTTCAAAAAATGCACAGGTTTGGTAGGTTTCCCTAGGTGCCGGCTGAGCTAGAGGCCAAAATCCACAGGTAGGCACTTTGCAAAAAACACCTCTGTTTTCTTAAAAAAAATGTAATGTGTGCACGTTGCGTTTTGGGGCATTTCCTGTCGCCGGCGCTAGGCCTACCCACACAAGTGAGGTATCATTTTTATCGGGAGACTTGGGGGAACGCTGGATGGAAGGAAATTTGTGGCTCCTCTCAGATTCCAGAACTTTCTGCCACAGAAATGTGAGGAACAAGTGTTTTTTTAGCCAGATTTTGAGGTTTGCAAAGGATTCTGGGTAACAGAACCTGGTCAGAGCCCGACAAGTCACACCATCTTGGATTCCCCTAGGTCTCTAGTTTTCAGAAATGCACAGGTTTGGTAGGTTTCCCTAGGTGCCGGCTGAGCTAGAGGCCAAAATCTACAGGTAGGCACTTTGCAAAATACAGCTCTGTTTTCTGTCAAAAAATGGGATGTGTCCACGTTGTCCTTTGGGGCATTTCCTGTCGTGGGCGCTAGGCCGACCACACAAGTGAGGTATCGTTTTTATCGGGAGACTTGGGGGAACGCTGGGTGGAAGGAAATTTGTGGCTTCTCTCAGATTCCAGAACTTTCTGCCACAGAAATGTGAGGAACATGTATTTTTTTAGCCAAATTTTGAGGTTTGCAAAGGATTCTGGGTAACAGAACCTGGTCAGAGCCCCACAAGTCACCCCATCTTGGATTCCCCTAGGTCTCTAGTTTTCAGAAATGCACAGGTTTGGTAGGTTTCCCTAGGTGCCGGCTGAGCTAGAGGCCAAAATCTACAGGTAGGCACTTTGCAAAATACAGCTCTGTTTTCTGTCAAAAAATGGGATGTGTCCACGTTGTGCTTTGGGGCATTTCCTGTCGCGGGCGCTAGGCTACCCACACAAGTGAGGTATCATTTTTATCAGGAGACTTGGGGGAACGCTGGGTGGAAGGAAATTTCTGGCTCCTCTCAGATTCCAGAACTTTCTGCCACAGTAATGTGAGGAACATGTGTTTTTTTAGCCAAATTTTGAGGTTTGCAAAGGATTCTGGGTAACAGAACCTGGTCAGAGCCCCACAAGTCATCCCATCTTGGATTCCCCTAGGTCTCTAGTTTTCAAAAATGCAGGTAGGTTTTCCTAGGTGCCGGCTGAGCTAGAGGCCAAAATCCACAGGTAGGCACTTTGCAAAAAACACCTCTGTTTTCTTTAAAGAAAATGTGATGTGTGCACGTTGCGTTTTGGGGCATTTCCTGTCGCGGGCGCTAGGCCTACCCACACAAGTGAGGTATCATTTTTATCGGGAGACTTGGGGGAACGCTGGGTGGAAGGAAATTTGTGGCTCCTCTCAGATTCCAGAACTTTCTGCCACAGAAATGTGAGGAACATGTGTTTTTTTAGCCACATTTTGAGGTTTGCAAAGGATTCTGGGTAACAGAACCTGGTCAGAGCCCCACAAGTCATCCCATCTTGGATTCCCCTAGGTCTCTAGTTTTCAAAAATGCAGGTAGGTTTCCCTAGGTGCCGGCTGAGCTAGAGGCCAAAATCCACAGGTAGGCACTTTGCAAAAAACACCTCTGTTTTCTTTAAAAAAATGTGATGTGTGCACGTTACATTTTGGGGCATTTCCTGTCGCGGGCGCTAGGCCTACCCACACAAGTGAGGTACCATTTTTATCGGGAGACTTGGGGGAACGCTGGGTGCAAGGAAATTTGTGGCTCCTCTTAGATTCCAGAACTTTCTGCCACAGAAATGTGAGGAACATGTGTTTTTTTAGCCAAATTTTGAGGTTTGCAAAGGATTCTGGGTAACAGAACCTGGTCAGAGCCCCACAAGTCACCCCATCTTGGATTCCCCTAGGTCTCCAGTTTTCAAAAATGCACAGGTTTGGTAGTTTTCCCTAGGTGCCGGCTGAGCTAGAGGCCAAAATCCACAGGTAGGCACTTTGCAAAAAACACCTCTGTTTTCTTTAAAAAAATGTGATGTGTGCACGTTGCGTTTTGGGGCATTTCCTGTCCCGGGCGCTAGGCCTACCCACACAAGTGAGGTATCATTTTTATCGGGAGACTTGGGGGAACGCTGGGTGGAAGGAAATTTATGGCTCCTCTCAGATTCCAGAACTTTCTGCCACAGAAATGTGAGGAACATGTGGTTTTTTATCCAAATTTTGAGGCTTGCAAAGGATTCTGGGTAACAGAACCTGGTCAGAGCCCCACAAGTCACCCCATCTTGGATTCCCCTAGGTCTCTAGTTTTCAGAAATGCACAGGTTTGGTAGGTTTCCCTAGGTGCCGGCTGACCTAGAGGCCAAAATCTACAGGTAGGCACTTTGCAAAATACAGCTCTGTTTTCTGTCAAAAAATGGGATGTGTCCACGTTGTCCTTTGGGGCATTTCCTGTCGCGGGCGCTAGGCCTACCCACACAAGTGAGGTATCATTTTTATCGGGAGACTTGGGGGAACGCTGGGTGGAAGGAAATTTGTGGCTCCTCTCAGATTCCAGAACTTTCTGCCACAGAAATGTGAGGAACATGTGTTTTTTTAGCCACATTTTGAGGTTTGCAAAGGATTCTGGGTAACAGAACCTGGTCAGAGCCCCACAAGTCATCCCATCTTGGATTCCCCTACGTCTCTAGTTTTCAAAAATGCAGGTAGGTTTCCCTAGGTGCCGGCTGAGCTAGAGGCCAAAATCCACAGGTAGGCACTTTGCAAAAAACACCTCTGTTTTCTTTAAAAAAATGTGATGTGTGCACGTGGCGTTTTGGGGCATTTCCTGTCGCGGGCGCTAGGCCTACCCACACAAGTGAGGTATCATTTTTATCGGGAGACTTGGGGGAACGATGGGTGGAAGGAAATTTGTGGCTCCTCTCAGATTCCAGAACATTCAGCCACAGAAATGTGAGGAACATGTGTTTTTTTAGCCAAATTTTGAGGTTTGCAAAGGATTCTGGGTAACAGAATCTGGTCAGAGCCCCACAAGTCACCCCATCTTGGATTCCCCTAGGTCTCTAGTTTTCAGAAATGCACAGGTTTGGTAGGTTTCCCTAGGTGCCGGCTGAGCTAGAGGCCAAAATCTACAGGTAGGCACTTTGCAAAATACAGCTCTGTTTTCTGTCAAAAAATGGGACGTGTCCACGTTGTGCTTTGGGGCATTTCCTGTCGCGGGCGCTAGGCTACCCACACAAGTGAGGTATCATTTTTATCAGGAGACTTGGGGGAACGCTGGGTGGAAGGAAATTTCTGGCTCCTCTCAGATTCCAGAACTTTCTGCCACAGAAATGTGAGGAACATGTGTTTTTTCAGCCAAATTTTGAGGTTTGCAAAGGATTCTGGGTAACAGAACCTGGTCAGAGCCCCACAAGTCATCCCATCTTGGATTCCCCTAGGTCTCTAGTTTTAAAAAATGCACAGGTTTGGTAGGTTTCCCTAGGTGCCGGCTGAGCTAGAGGCCAAAATCCACAGGTAGGCACTTTGCAAAAAACACCTCTATTTTCTTAAAAAAAATGTGATGTGTGCACGTTGCGTTTTGGGGCATTTCCTGTCGCGGGCGCTAGGCCTACCCACACAAGTGAGGTATCATTTTTATCGGGAGACTTGGGGGAACGCTGGATGGAAGGAAATTTGTGGTTCCTCTCAGATTCCAGAACTTTCTGCCACAGAAATGTGAGGAACATGTGTTTTTTTAGCCAAATTTTGAGGTTTGCAAAGGATTCTGGGTAACAGAACCTGGTCAGAGCCCGACAAGTCACACCATCTTGGATTCCCCTAGGTCTCTAGTTTTCAGAAATGCACAGGTTTGGTAGGTTTCCCTAGGTGCCGGCTGAGCTAGAGGCCAAAATCTACAGGTAGGCACTTTGCAAAATACAGCTCTGTTTTCTGTCAAAAAATGGGATGTGTCCACGTTGTGCTTTGGGGCATTTCCTGTCGCGGGCGCTAGGCTACCCACACAAGTGAGGTATCATTTTTATCAGGAGACTTGGGGGAACGCTGGGTGGAAGGAAATTTGTGGCTCCTCTTAGATTCCAGAACTTTCTGCCACAGAAATGTGAGGAACATGTGTTTTTTTAGCCAAATTTTGAGGTTTGCAAAGGATTCTGGGTAACAGAACCTGGTCAGAGCCCCACAAGTCACCCCATCTTGGATTCCCCTAGGTCTCTAGTTTTCAAAAAATGCACAGGTTTGTTAGGTTTCCCTAGGTGCCGGCTGAGCTAGAGGCCAAAATCCACAGGTAGGCACTTTGCAAAAAACACCTCTGTTTTCTTAAAAAAAATGTGATGTGTGCACGTTGCGTTTTGGGGCATTTCCTGTCGCCGGCGCTAGGCCTACCCACACAAGTGAGGTATCATTTTTATCGGGAGACTTGGGGGAACGCTGGATGGAAGGAAATTTGTGGCTCCTCTCAGATTCCAGAACTTTCTGCCACAGAAATGTGAGGAACATGTGTTTTTTTAGCCAAATTTTGAGGTTTGCAAAGGATTCTGGGTAACAGAACCTGGTCAGAGCCCGACAAGTCACACCATCTTGGATTCCCCTAGGTCTCTAGTTTTCAGAAATGCACAGGTTTGGTAGGTTTCCCTAGGTGCCGGCTGAGCTAGAGGCCAAAATCTACAGGTAGGCACTTTGCAAAATACAGCTCTGTTTTCTGTCAAAAAATGGGATGTGTCCACGTTGTCCTTTGGGGCATTTCCTGTCGCGGGCGCTAGGCCGACCCACACAAGTGAGGTATCGTTTTTATCGGGAGACTTGGGGGAACGCAGGGTGGAAGGAAATTTGTGGCTTCTCTCAGATTCCAGAACTTTCTGCCACAGAAATGTGAGGAACATGTATTTTTTTAGCCAAATTTTGAGGTTTGCAAAGGATTCTGGGTAACAGAACCTGGTCAGAGCCCCACAAGTCACCCCATCTTGGATTCCCCTAGGTCTCTAGTTTTCAGAAATGCACAGGTTTGGTAGGTTTCCCTAGGTGCCGGCTGAGCTAGAGGCCAAAATCTACAGGTAGGCACTTTGCAAAATACAGCTCTGTTTTCTGTCAAAAAATGGGATGTGTCCACGTTGTGCTTTGGGGCATTTCCTGTCGCGGGCGCTAGGCTACCCACACAAGTGAGGTATCATTTTTATCAGGAGACTTGGGGGAACGCTGGGTGGAAGGAAATTTCTGGCTCCTCTCAGATTCCAGAACTTTCTGCCACAGTAATGTGAGGAACATGTGTTTTTTTAGCCACATTTTGAGGTTTGCAAAGGATTCTGGGTAACAGAACCTGGTCAGAGCCCCACAAGTCATCCCATCTTGGATTCCCCTAGGTCTCTAGTTTTCAAAAATGCAGGTAGGTTTTCCTAGGTGCCGGCTGAGCTAGAGGCCAAAATCCACAGGTAGGCACTTTGCAAAAAACACCTCTGTTTTCTTTAAAAAAATGTGATGTGTGCACGTTGCGTTTTGGGGCATTTCCTGTCGCGGGCGCTAGGCCGACCCACACAAGTGAGGTATCATTTTTATCGGGAGACTTGGGGGAACGCTGGGTGGAAGGAAATTTGTGGCTCCTCTCAGATTCCAGAACTTTCTGCCACAGAAATGTGAGGAACATGTGTTTTTTTAGCCACATTTTGAGGTTTGCAAAGGATTCTGGGTAACAGAACCTGGTCAGAGCCCCACAAGTCATCCCATCTTGGATTCCCCTAGGTCTCTAGTTTTCAAAAATGCAGGTAGGTTTCCCTAGGTGCCGGCTGAGCTAGAGGCCAAAATCCACAGGTAGGCACTTTGCAAAAAACACCTCTGTTTTCTTTCAAAAAATGTGATGTGTGCACGTTACGTTTTGGGGCATTTCCTGTCGCGGGAGCTAGGCCTACCCACACAAGTGAGGTACCATTTTTATCGGGAGACTTGGGGGAACGCTGGGTGCAAGGAAATTTGTGGCTCCTCTTAGATTCCAGAACTTTCTGCCACAGAAATGTGAGGAACATGTGTTTTTTTAGCCAAATTTTGAGGTTTGCAAAGGATTCTGGGTAACAGAACCTGGTCAGAGCCCCACAAGTCACCCCATCTTGGATTCCCCTAGGTCTCCAGTTTTCAAAAATGCACAGGTTTGGTAGTTTTCCCTAGGTGCCGGCTGAGCTAGAGGCCAAAATCCACAGGTAGGCACTTTGCAAAAAACACCTCTGTTTTCTTTAAAAAAATGTGATGTGTGCACGTTGCGTTTTGGGGCATTTCCTGTCCCGGGCGCTAGGCCTACCCACACAAGTGAGGTATCATTTTTATCGGGAGACTTGGGGGAACGCTGGGTGGAAGGAAATTTATGGCTCCTCTCAGATTCCAGAACTTTCTGCCACAGAAATGTGAGGAACATGTGGTTTTTTATCCAAATTTTGAGGTTTGCAAAGGATTCTGGGTAACAGAACCTGGTCAGAGCCCCACAAGTCACCCCATCTTGGATTCCCCTAGGTCTCTAGTTTTCAGAAATGCACAGGTTTGGTAGGTTTCCCTAGGTGCCGGCTGACCTAGAGGCCAAAATCTACAGGTAGGCACTTTGCAAAATACAGCTCTGTTTTCTGTCAAAAAATGGGATGTGTCCACGTTGTCCTTTGGGGCATTTCCTGTCGCGGGCGCTAGGCCGACCCACACAAGTGAGGTATCATTTTTATCGGGAGACTTGGGGGAATGCTGGGTGGAAGGAAATTTGTGCCTCCTCTCAGATTCCAGAACTTTCTGCCACAGAAATGTGAGGAACATGTGGTTTTTTATCCAAATTTTGAGGTTTGCAAAGGATTCTGGGTAACAGAACCTGGTCAGAGCCCCACAAGTCACCCCATCTTGGATTCCCCTAGGTCTCTAGTTTTCAGAAATGCACAGGTTTGGTAGGTTTCCCTAGGTGCCGGCTGACCTAGAGGCCAAAATCTACAGGTAGGCACTTTGCAAAATACAGCTCTGTTTTCTGTCAAAAAATGGGATGTGTCCACGTTGTCCTTTGGGGCATTTCCTGTCGCGGGCGCTAGGCCGACCCACACAAGTGAGGTATCATTTTTATCGGGAGACTTGGGGGAATGCTGGGTGGAAGGAAATTTGTGCCTCCTCTCAGATTCCAGAACTTTCTGCCACAGAAATGTTAGGAACATGTGTTTTTTTATCCAAATTTTGAGGTTTGCAAAGGATTCTGGGTAACAGAACCTGGTCAGAGCCCCACAAGTCACCCCATCTTGGATTCCCCTAGGTCTCTAGTTTTCAGAAATGCACAGGTTTGGTAGGTTTCCCTAGGTGCCAGCTGAGCTAGAGGCCAAAATCTACAGGTAGGCACTTTCCAAAATACAGCTCTGTTTTCTGTCAAAAAATGGGATGTGTCCACGTTGTGCTTTGCGGCATTTCCTGTCGCGGGCGCTAGGCTACCCACACAAGTGAGGTATCATTTTTATCAGGAGACTTGGGGGAACGCTGGGTGGAAGGAAATTTCTGGCTCCTCTCAGATTCCAGAACTTTCTGCCACAGAAATGTGAGGAACATGTGTTTTTTTAGCCACATTTTGAGGTTTGCAAAGGATTCTGGGTAACAGAACCTGGTCAGAGCCCCACAAGTCATCCCATCTTGGATTCCCCTAGGTCTCTAGTTTTCAAAAATGCAGGTAGGTTTCCCTAGGTGCCGGCTGAGCTAGAGGCCAAAATCCACAGGTAGGCACTTTGCAAAAAACACCTCTGTTTTCTTTCAAAAAATGTGATGTGTGCACGTTGCGTTTTGGGGCATTTCCTGTCGCGGGCGCTAGGCCTACCCACACAAGTGAGGTATCATTTTTATCGGGAGACTTGGGGGAACGCTGGGTGCAAGGAAATTTGTGGCTCCTCTTAGATTCCAGAACTTTCTGCCACAGAAATGTGAGGAACATGTGTTTTTTTAGCCAAATTTTGAGGTTTGCAAAGGATTCTGGGTAACAGAACCTGGTCAGAGTCCCACAAGTCACCCCATCTTGGATTCCCCTAGGTCTCTAGTTTTCAAAAATGCAGGTAGGTTTTCCTAGGTGCCGGCTGAGCTAGAGGCCAAAATCCACAGGTAGGCACTTTGCAAAAAACACCTCTGTTTTCTTTAAAAAAATGTGATGTGTGCACGTTGCGTTTTGGGGCATTTCCTGTCGCGGGCGCTAGGCCTACCCACACAAGTGAGGTATCATTTTTATCGGGAGACTTGGGGGAACGCTGGATGGAAGGAAATTTGTGGTTCCTCTCAGATTCCAGAACTTTCTGCCACAGAAATGTGAGGAACATGTGTTTTTTTAGCCAAATTTTGAGGTTTGCAAAGGATTCTGGGTAACAGAACCTGGTCAGAGCCCGACAAGTCACACCATCTTGGATTCCCCTAGGTCTCTAGTTTTCAGAAATGCACAGGTTTGGTAGGTTTCCCTAGGTGCCGGCTGAGCTAGAGGCAAAAATCTACAGGTAGGCACTTTGCAAAATACAGCTCTGTTTTCTGTCAAAAAATGGGATGTGTCCACGTTGTCCTTTGGGGCATTTCCTGTCGCGGGCGCTAGGCCGACCCACACAAGTGAGGTATCATTTTTATCGGGAGACTTGGGGGAACGCTGGGTGGAAGGAAATTTGTGGCTTCTCTCAGATTCCAGAACTTTCTGCCACAGAAATGTGAGGAACATGTGTTTTTTTAGCCACATTTTGAGGTTTGCAAAGGATTCTGGGTAACAGAACCTGGTCAGAGCCCCACAAGTCACCCCATCTTGGATTCCCCTAGGTCTCTAGTTTTCAGAAATGCACAGGTTTGGTAGGTTTCCCTAGGTGCCGGCTGAGCTAGAGGCCAAAATCTACAGGTAGGCACTTTGCAAAATACAGCTCTGTTTTCTGTCAAAAAATGGGATGTGTCCACGTTGTGCTTTGGGGCATTTCCTGTCGCGGGCGCTAGGCTACCCACACAAGTGAGGTATCATTTTTATCAGGAGACTTGGGGGAACGCTGGGTGGAAGGAAATTTGTGGCTCCTCTTAGATTCCAGAACTTTCTGCCACAGAAATGTGAGGAACATGTGTTTTTTTAGCCAAATTTTGAGGTTTGCAAAGGATTCTGGGTAACAGAACCTGGTCAGAGCCCCACAAGTCACCCCATCTTGGATTCCCCTAGGTCTCTAGTTTTCAAAAAATGCACAGGTTTGTTAGGTTTCCCTAGGTGCCGGCTGAGCTAGAGGCCAAAATCCACAGGTAGGCACTTTGCAAAAAACACCTCTGTTTTCTTAAAAAAAATGTGATGTGTGCACGTTGCGTTTTGGGGCATTTCCTGTCGCCGGCGCTAGGCCTACCCACACAAGTGACGTATCATTTTATCGGGAGACTTGGGGGAACGCTGGATGGAAGGAAATTTGTGGCTCCTCTCAGATTCCAGAACTTTCTGCCACAGAAATGTGAGGAACATGTGTTTTTTTAGCCAAATTTTGAGGTTTGCAAAGGATTCTGGGTAACAGAACCTGGTCAGAGCCCGACAAGTCACACCATCTTGGATTCCCCTAGGTCTCTAGTTTTCAGAAATGCACAGGTTTGGTAGGTTTCCCTAGGTGCCGGCTGAGCTAGAGGCCAAAATCTACAGGTAGGCACTTTGCAAAATACAGCTCTGTTTTCTGTCAAAAAATGGGATGTGTCCACGTTGTCCTTTGGGGCATTTCCTGTCGCGGGCGCTAGGCCGACCCACACAAGTGAGGTATCGTTTTTATCGGGAGACTTGGGGGAACGCTGGGTGGAAGGAAATTTGTGGCTTCTCTCAGATTCCAGAACTTTCTGCCACAGAAATGTGAGGAACATGTATTTTTTTAGCCAAATTTTGAGGTTTGCAAAGGATTCTGGGTAACAGAACCTGGTCAGAGCCCCACAAGTCACCCCATCTTGGATTCCCCTAGGTCTCTAGTTTTCAGAAATGCACAGGTTTGGTAGGTTTCCCTAGGTGCCGGCTGAGCTAGAGGCCAAAATCTACAGGTAGGCACTTTGCAAAATACAGCTCTGTTTTCTGTCAAAAAATGGGATGTGTCCACGTTGTGCTTTGGGGCATTTCCTGTCACGGGCGCTAGGCTACCCACACAAGTGAGGTATCATTTTTATCAGGAGACTTGGGGGAACGCTGGGTGGAAGGAAATTTCTGGCTCCTCTCAGATTCCAGAACTTTCTGCCACAGTAATGTGAGGAACATGTGTTTTTTTAGCCACATTTTGAGGTTTGCAAAGGATTCTGGGTAACAGAACCTGGTCAGAGCCCCACAAGTCATCCCATCTTGGATTCCCCTAGGTCTCTAGTTTTCAAAAATGCAGGTAGGTTTTCCTAGGTGCCGGCTGAGCTAGAGGCCAAAATCCACAGGTAGGCACTTTGCAAAAAACACCTCTGTTTTCTTTAAAAAAATGTGATGTGTGCACGTTGCGTTTTGGGGCATTTCCTGTCGCGGGCGCTAGGCCTACCCACACAAGTGAGGTATCATTTTTATCGGGAGACTTGGGGGAACGCTGGATGGAAGGAAATTTGTGGTTCCTCTCAGATTCCAGAACTTTCTGCCACAGAAATGTGAGGAACATGTGTTTTTTTAGCCAAATTTTGAGGTTTGCAAAGGATTCTGGGTAACAGAACCTGGTCAGAGCCCCACAAGTCATCCCATCTTGGATTCCCCTAGGTCTCTAGTTTTCAAAAATGCAGGTAGGTTTCCCTAGGTGCCGGCTGAGCTAGAGGCCAAAATCCACAGGTAGGCACTTTGCAAAAAACACCTCTGTTTTCTTTCAAAAAATGTGATGTGTGCACGTTACGTTTTGGGGCATTTCCTGTCGCGGGAGCTAGGCCTACCCACACAAGTGAGGTACCATTTTTATCGGGAGACTTGGGGGAACGCTGGGTGGAAGGAAATTTCTGGCTCCTCTCAGATTCCAGAACTTTCTGCCACAGTAATGTGAGGAACATGTGTTTTTTTAGCCACATTTTGAGGTTTGCAAAGGATTCTGGGTAACAGAACCTGGTCAGAGCCCCACAAGTCATCCCATCTTGGATTCCCCTAGGTCTCTAGTTTTCAAAAATGCAGGTAGGTTTTCCTAGGTGCCGGCTGAGCTAGAGGCCAAAATCCACAGGTAGGCACTTTGCAAAAAACAGCTCTGTTTTCTGTCAAAAAATGGGATGTGTCCACGTTGTGCTTTGGGGCATTTCCTGTCGCGGGCGCTAGGCTACCCACACAAGTGAGGTATCATTTTTATCAGGAGACTTGGGGGAACGCTGGGTGGAAGGAAATTTGTGGCTTCCCTCAGATTCCAGAACTTTCTGCCACAGAAATGTGAGGAACATGTGTTTTTTAGCCACATTTTGAGGTTTGCAAAGGATTCTGGGTAACAGAACCTGGTCAGAGCCCCACAAGTCACCCCATCTTGGATTCCCCTAGGTCTCTAGTTTTCAGAAATGCACAGGTTTGGTAGGTTTCCCTAGGTGCCGGCTGAGCTAGAGGCCAAAATCCACAGGTAGGCACTTTGCAAAATACAGCTCTGTTTTCTGTCAAAAAATGGGATGTGTCCACGTTGTGCTTTGGGGCATTTCCTGTCGCGGGCGCTAGGCTACCCACACAAGTGAGGTATCATTTTTATCAGGAGACTTGGGGGAACGCTGGGTGGAAGGAAAGTTGTGGCTCCTCTTAGATTCCAGAACTTTCTGCCACAGAAATGTGAGGAACATGTGTTTTTTTAGCCAAATTTTGAGGTTTGCAAAGGATTCTGGGTAACAGAACCTGGTCAGAGCCCCACAAGTCACCCCATCTTGGATTCCCCTAGGTCTCTAGTTTTCAAAAAATGCACAGGTTTGTTAGGTTTCCCTAGGTGCCGGCTGAGCTAGAGGCCAAAATCCACAGGTAGGCACTTTGCAAAAAACACCTCTGTTTTCTTTAAAAAAATGTGATGTGTGCACGTTGCGTTTTGGGGCATTTCCTGTCGCCGGCGCTATGCCTACCCACACAAGTGAGGTATCATTTTTATCGGGAGACTTGGGGGAACGCTGGATGGAAGGAAATTTGTGGCTCCTCTCAGATTCCAGAACTTTCTGCCACAGAAATGTGAGGAACATGTGTTTTTTTAGCCAACTTTTGAGGTTTGCAAAGGATTCTGGGTAACAGAACCTGGTCAGAGCCCGACAAGTCACACCATCTTGGATTCCCCTAGGTCTCTAGTTTTCAGAAATGCACAGGTTTGGTAGGTTTCCCTAGGTGCCGGCTGAGCTAGAGGCCAAAATCTACAGGTAGGCACTTTGCAAAATACAGCTCTGTTTTCTGTCAAAAAATGGGATGTGTCCACGTTGTCCTTTGGGGCATTTCCTGTCGCGGGCGCTAGGCCGACCCACACAAGTGAGGTATCGTTTTTATCGGGAGACTTGGGGGAACGCTGGGTGGAAGGAAATTTGTGGCTTCTCTCAGATTCCAGAACTTTCTGCCACAGAAATGTGAGGAACATGTATTTTTTTAGCCAAATTTTGAGGTTTGCAAAGGATTCTGGGTAACAGAACCTGGTCAGAGCCCCACAAGTCACCCCATCTTGGATTCCCCTAGGTCTCTAGTTTTCAGAAATGCACAGGTTTGGTAGGTTTCCCTAGGTGCCGGCTGAGCTAGAGGCCAAAATCTACAGGTAGGCACTTTGCAAAATACAGCTCTGTTTTCTGTCAAAAAATGGGATGTGTCCACGTTGTGCTTTGGGGCATTTCCTGTCACGGGCGCTAGGCTACCCACACAAGTGAGGTATCATTTTTATCAGGAGACTTGGGGGAACGCTGGGTGGAAGGAAATTTCTGGCTCCTCTCAGATTCCAGAACTTTCTGCCACAGTAATGTGAGGAACATGTGTTTTTTTAGCCACATTTTGAGGTTTGCAAAGGATTCTGGGTAACAGAACCTGGTCAGAGCCCCACAAGTCATCCCATCTTGGATTCCCCTAGGTCTCTAGTTTTCAAAAATGCAGGTAGGTTTTCCTAGGTGCCGGCTGAGCTAGAGGCCAAAATCCACAGGTAGGCACTTTGCAAAAAACACCTCTGTTTTCTTTAAAAAAATGTGATGTGTGCACGTTGCGTTTTGGGGCATTTCCTGTCGCGGGCGCTAGGCCTACCCACACAAGTGAGGTATCATTTTTATCGGGAGACTTGGGGGAACGCTGGATGGAAGGAAATTTGTGGCTCCTCTCAGATTCCAGAACTTTCTGCCACAGAAATGTGAGGAACATGTGGTTTTTTAGCCAAATTTTGAGGTTTGCAAAGGATTCTGGGTAACAGAACCTGGTCAGAGCCCGACAAGTCACCCCATCTTCGATTCCCCTAGGTCTCTAGTTTTCAGAAATGCACAGGTTTGGTAGGTTTCCCTAGGTGCCGGCTGAGCTAGAGGCCAAAATCTACAGGTAGGCACTTTGCAAAATACAGCTCTGTTTTCTGTCAAAAAATGTGATGTGTCCACGTTGTCCTTTGGGGCATTTCCTGTCGCGGGCGCTAGGCCGACCCACACAAGTGAGGTATAATTTTTATTGGGAGACTTGGGGGAACACTGGGTGGAAGGAAATTTGTGCCTCCTCTCAGATTCCAGAACTTTCTGCCACAGAAATGTTAGGAACATGTGTTTTTTTAGCCAAATGTTGAGGTTTGCAAAGGATTCTGGGTAACAGAACCTGGTCAGAGCCCCACAAGTCACCCCATCTTGGATTCCCCTAGGTCTCTAGTTTTCAGAAACGCACAGGTTTGGTAGGTTTCCCTAGGTGCCGGCTGAGCTAGAGGCCAAAATCTACAGGTAGGCACTTTCCAAAATACAGCTCTGTTTTCTGTCAAAAAATGGGATGTGTCCACGTTGTCCTTTGGGGCATTTCCAGTCGAGGGCGCTAGGCCGACCCACACAAGTGAGGTATCATTTTTATCGGGAGACTTGGGGGAACGCTGGGTGGAAGGAAATTTGTGCCTCCTCTCAGATTCCAGAACTTTCTGCCACAGAAATGTTAGGAACATGTGTTTTTTTAGCCAAATTTTGAGGTTTGCAAAGGATTCTGGGTAACAGAACCTGGTCAGAGCCCCACAAGTCACCCCATCTTGGATTCCCCTAGGTCTCTAGTTTTCAGAAATGCACAGGTTTGGTAGGTTTCCCTAGGTGCCGGCTGAGCTAGAGGCCAAAGTCTACAGGTAGGCACTTTGCAAAATACAGCTCAGTGTTCTGTCAAAAAATGGGATGTGTCCACGTTGTGCTTTGGGGCATTTCCTGTCGCGGGCGCTAGGCTACCCACACAAGTGAGGTATCATTTTTATCAGGAGACTTGGGGGAACGCTGGGTGGAAGGAAATTTCTGGCTCCTCTCAGATTCCAGAACTTATTGCCACAGAAATGTGAGGAACATGTGTTTTTTTAGCCACATTTTGAGGTTTGCAAAGGATTCTGGGTAACAGAACCTGGTCAGAGCCCCACAAGTCATCCCATCTTGCATTCCCCTAGGTCTCTAGTTTTCAAAAATGCAGGTAGGTTTCCCTAGGTGCCGGCTGAGCTAGAGGCCAAAATCCACAGGTAGGCACTTTGCAAAAAACACCTCTGTTTTCTTTAAAAAAATGTGATGTGTGCACGTTGCGTTTTGGGGCATTTCCTGTCGCGGGCGCTAGGCCTACCCACACAAGTGAGGTACCATTTTTATCGGGAGACTTGGGGGAACGCTGGGTGGAAGGAAATTTGTGGCTCCTCTCAGATTCCAGAACATTCAGCCACAGAAATGTGAGGAACATGTGTTTTTTTAGCCAAATTTTGAGGTTTGCAATGGATTCTGGGTAACAGAACCTGGTCAGAGCCCCACAAGTCACCCCATCCTGGATTCCCCTAGGTCTCTAGTTTTCAGAAATGCACAGGTTTGGTAGGTTTCCCTAGGTGCCGGCTGAGCTAGAGGCCAAAATCTACAGGTAGGCACTTTGCAAAAAACAGCTCTGTTTTCTGTGATGTGTCCACCTTGTGTTTTGGGGCATATCCTGTCGCGGGCGCTAGGCCTACCCACACAAGTGAGGTACCATTTTTATCGGGAGACTTGGGGGAACGCTGGGTGGAAGGAAATTTGTGGCTTCTCTCAGATTCCAGAACTTTCTGCCACAGAAATGTGAGGAACATGTGTTTTTTTAGCAAAATTTTGAGGTTTGCAAAGGATTCTGGGTAACAGAACCTGGTCAGAGCCCCACAAGTCATCCCATCTTGGATTCCCCTAGGTCTCTAGTTTTCAAAAATGCACAGGTTTGGTAGGTTTCCCTAGGTGCCGGCTGAGCTAGAGGCCAAAATCCACAGGTAGGAACTTTGCAAAAAACACCTCTGTTTTCTTTCAAAAAATGTGATGCGTGTACGTTGCGTTTTGGGGCATTTCCTGTCGCGGGCGCTAGGCCTACCCACACAAGTGAGGTATCATTTTTATCGGGAGACTTGGGGGAACGATGGGTGGAACGAAATTTGTGGCTCCTCTCAGATTCCAGAACATTCAGCCACAGAAATGTGAGGAACATGTGTTTTTTTAGCCAAATTTTGAGGTTTGCAAAGGATTCTGGGTAACAGAACCTGGTCAGAGCCCCACAAGTCACCCCATCTTGGATTCCCCTAGGTCTCTAGTTTTCAGAAATGCACAGGTTTGGTAGGTTTCCCTAGGTGCCGGCTGAGATAGAGGCCAAAATCTACAGGTAGGCACTTTGCAAAATACAGCTCTGTTTTCTGTCAAAAAATGGGATGTCTCCACGTTGTGCTTTGGGGCATTTCCTGTCGCGGGCGCTAGGCTACCCACACAAGTGAGGTATCATTTTTATCAGGAGACTTGGGGGAACGCTGGGTGGAGGGAAATGTGTGGCTCCTCTCAGATTCCAGAACTTTCTGCCACAGAAATGTGAGGAACATGTGTTTTTTTAGCCAAATTTTGAGGTTTGCAAAGGATTCTGGGTAACAGAACCTGGTCAGAGCCCCACAAGTCACCCCATCTTGGATTCCCCTAAGTCTCTAGTTTTAAAAAATGCACAGGTTTGGTAGGTTTCCCTAGGTGCCGGCTGAGCTAGAGGCCAAAATCTACAGGTAGGCACTTTGCAAAATACAGCTCTGTTTTCTGTCAAAAAATGGGATGTGTCCACGTTGTCCTTTGGGGCATTTCCTGTCGCGGGCGCTAGGCCGACCCACACAAGTGAGGTATCATTTTTATCGGGAGACTTGGGGGAACGCTGGATGGAAGGAAATTTGTGGCTCCTCTCAGATTCCAGAACTTTCTGCCACAGAAATGTGAGGAACATGTGGTTTTTTAGCCAAATTTTGAGGTTTGCAAAGGATTCTGGGTAACAGAACCTGGTCAGAGCCCGACAAGTCACCCCATCTTCGATTCCCCTAGGTCTCTAGTTTTCAGAAATGTACAGGTTTGGTAGGTTTCCCTAGGTGCCGGCTGAGCTAGAGGCCAAAATCTACAGGTAGGCACTTTGCAAAATACAGCTCTGTTTTCTGTCAAAAAATGGGATGTGTCCACGTTGTCCTTTGGGGCATTTTCTGTCGCGGGCGCTAGGCCGACCCACACAAGTGAAGTATCATTTTTATCGGGAGACTTGGGGGAACGCTGGGTGGAAGGAAATTTGTGCCTCCTCTCAGATTCCAGAACTTTCTGCCACAGAAATGTTAGGAACATGTGTTTTTTTAGCCAAATTTTGAGGTTTGCAAAGGATTCTGGGTAACAGAACCTGGTCAGAGCCCCACAAGTCACCCCATCTTGGATTCCCCCAGGTCTCTAGTTTTCAGAAATGCACAGGTTTGGTAGGTTTCCCTAGGTGCCGGCTGAGCTAGAGGCCAAAATCTACAGGTAGGCACTTTGCAAAATACAGCTCTGTTTTCTGTCAAAAAATGGGATGTGTCCACGTTGTGCTTTGGGGCATTTCCTGTCGCGGGCGCTAGGCTACCCACACAAGTGAGGTATCATTTTTATCAGGAGACTTGGGGGAACGCTGGGTGGAAGGAAATTTCTGGCTCCTCTCAGATTCCAGAACTTTCTGCCACAGAAATGTGAGGAACATGTGTTTTTTTAGCCACATTTTGAGGTTTGCAAAGGATTCTGGGTAACAGAACCTGGTCAGAGCCCCACAAGTCATCCCATCTTGGATTCCCCTAGGTCTCTAGTTTTCAAAAATGCAGGTAGGTTTTCCTAGGTGCCGGCTGAGCTAGAGGCCAAAATCCACAGGTAGGCACTTTGCAAAAAACACCTCTGTTTTCTTTAAAAAAATGTGATGTGTGCACGTTGCGTTTTGGGGCATTTCCTGTCGCGGTCGCTAGGCCTACCCACACAAGTGAGGTATCATTTTTATCGGGAGACTTGGGGGAACGCTGGGTGGAAGGAAATTTGTGGCTCCTCTCAGATTCCAGAACTTTCTGCCACAGAAATGTGAGGAACATGTGGTTTTTTAGCCAAATTTTGAGGTTTGCAAAGGATTCTGGGTAACAGAACCTGGTCAGAGCCCCACAAGTCACCCCATCTTGGATTCCCCTAGGTCTCTAGTTTTCAGAAATGCACAGGTTTGGTAGGTTTCCCTAGGTGCCGGCTGACCTAGAGGCCAAAATATACAGGTAGGCACTTTGCAAAATACAGCTCTGGTTTCTGTCAAAAAATGGGATGTGTCCACGTTGTCCTTTGGGGCATTTCCTGTCGCGGGCGCTAGGCCGACCCACACAAGTGAGGTATCATTTTTATCGGGAGACTTGGGGGAACGCTGGGTGGAAGGAAATTTGTGCCTCCTCTCAGATTCCAGAACTTTCTGCCACAGAAATGTGAGGAACATGTGTTTTTTTAGCCACATTTTGAGGTTTGCAAAGGATTCTGGGTAACAGAACCTGGTCAGAGCCCCACAAGTCACCCCATCTTGGATTCCCGTAGGTCTCTAGTTTTCAGAAATGCACAGGTTTGGTAGGTTTCCCTAGGTGCCGGCTGAGCTAGAGGCCAAAATCTACAGGTAGGCACTTTGCAAAATACAGCTCTGTTTTCTGTCAAAAAATGGGATGTGTCCACGTTGTGCTTTGGGGCATTTCCTGTCGCGGGCGCTAGGCTACCCACACAAGTGAGGTATCATTTTTATCAGGAGACTTGGGGGAACGCTGGGTGGAAGGAAATTTCTGGCTCCTCTCAGATTCCAGAACTTTCTGCCACAGAAATGTGAGGAACATGTGTTTTTTTAGCCACATTTTGAGGTTTGCAAAGGATTCTGGGTAACAGAACCTGGTCAGAGCCCCACAAGTCATCCCATCTTGGATTCCCCTAGGTCTCTATTTTTCAAAAATGCAGGTAGGTTTCCCTAGGTGCCGGCTGAGCTAGAGGCCCAAATCCACAGGTAGGCACTTTGCAAAAAACACCTCTGTTTTCTTTCAAAAAATGTGATGTGTGCACGTCGCGTTTTGGGGCATTTCCTGTCGCGGGCGCTAGGCCTACCCACACAAGTGAGGTATCATTTTTATCGGGAGACTTGGGGGAACGCTGGGTGCAAGGAAATTTGTGGCTCCTCTTAGATTCCAGAACTTTCTGCCACAGAAATGTGAGGAACATGTGTTTTTTTAGCCAAATTTTGAGGTTTGCAAAGGATTCTGGGTAACAGAACCTGGTCAGAGCCCCACAAGTCACCCCATCTTGGATTCCCCTAGGTCAATAGTTTTAAAAAATGCACAGGTTTGGTAGTTTTCCCTAGGTGCCGGCTGAGCTAGAGGCCAAAATCCACAGGTAGGCACTTTGCAAAAAACACCTCTGTTTTCTTAAAAAAAATGTGATGTGTGCACGTTGCGTTTTGGGGCATTTCCTGTCGCGGGCGCTAGGCCTACCCACACAAGTGAGGTATCATTTTTATCGGGAGACTTGGGGGAACGCGGGATGGAAGGAAATTTGTGGCTCCTCTCAGATTCCAGAACTTTCTGCCACAGAAATGTGAGGAACATGTGTTTGTTTAGCCAAATTTTTAGGTTTGCAAAGGATTCTGGGTAACAGAACCTGGTCAGAGCCCGACAAGTCACACCATCTTGGATTCCCCTAGGTCTCTAGTTTTTAGAAATGCACAGGTTTGGTAGGTTTCCCTAGGTGCCGGCTGAGCTAGAGGCCAAAATCTACAGGTAGGCACTTTGCAAAATACAGCTCTGTTTTCTGTCAAAAAATGGGATGTGTCCACGTTGTGCTTTGGGGCATTTCCTGTCGCGGGCGCTAGGCTACCCACACAAGTGAGGTATCATTTTTATCAGGAGACTTGGGGGAACGCTGGGTGGAAGGAAATTTCTGGCTCCTCTCAGATTCCAGAACTTTCTGCCACAGAAATGTGAGGAACATGTGTTTTTTTAGCCACATTTTGAGGTTTGCAAAGGATTCTGGGTAACAAAACCTGGTCAGAGCCCCACAAGTCATCCCATCTTGGATTCCCCTAGGTCTCTAGTTTTCAAAAATGCAGGTAGGTTTTCCTAGGTGCCGGCTGAGCTAGAGGCCAAAATCCACAGGTAGGCACTTTGCAAAAAACACCTCTGTTTTCTTTAAAAAAATGTGATGTGTGCACGTTGCGTTTTGGGGCATTTCCTGTCGCGGGCGCTAGGCCTACCCACACAAGTGAGGTATCATTTTTATCGGGAGACTTGGGGGAACGCTGGGTGGAAGGAAATTTGTGGCTCCTCTCAGATTCCAGAACTTTCTGCCACAGAAATGTGAGGAACATGTATTTTTTTAGCCACATTTTGAGGTTTGCAAAGGATTCTGGGTAACAGAACCTGGTCAGAGCCCCACAAGTCATCCCATCTTGGATTCCCCTACGTCTCTAGTTTTAAAAAATGCAGGTAGGTTTCCCTAGGTGCCGGCTGAGCTAGAGGCAAAAATCCACAGGTAGGCACTTTGCAAAAAACACCTCTGTTTTCTTTAAAAAAATGTGATGTGTGCACGTGGCGTTTTGGGGCATTTCCTGTCGCGGGCGCTAGGCCTACCCACACAAGTGAGGTATCATTTTTATCGGGAGACTTGGGGGAACGCTGGGTGGAAGGAAATTTCTGGCTCCTCTCAGATTCCAGAACTTTCTGCCACAGAAATGTGAGGAACATGTGTTTTTTCAGCCAAATTTTGAGGTTTGGAAAGGATTCTGGGTAACAGAATCTGGTCAGAGCCCCACAAGTCACCCCATCTTGGATTCCCCTAGGTCTCTAGTTTTCAGAAATGCACAGGTTTGGTAGGTTTCCCTAGGTGCCGGCTGAGCTAGAGGCCAAAATCTACAGGTAGGCACTTTGCAAAATACAGCTCTGTTTTCTGTCAAAAAATGGGACGTGTCCACGTTGTGCTTTGGGGCATTTCCTGTCGCGGGCGCTAGGCTACCCACACAAGTGAGGTATCATTTTTATCAGGAGACTTGGGGGAACGCTGGGTGGAAGGAAATTTCTGGCTCCTCTCAGATTCCAGAACTTTCTGCCACAGAAATGTGAGGAACATGTGTTTTTTCAGCCAAATTTTGAGGTTTGGAAAGGATTCTGGGTAACAGAACCTGGTCAGAGCCCCACAAGTCATCCCATCTTGGATTCCCCTAGGTCTCTAGTTTTAAAAAATGCACAGGTTTGGTAGGTTTCCCTAGGTGCCGGCTGAGCTATAGGCCAAAATCCACAGGTAGGCACTTTGCAAAAAACACCTCTATTTTCTTAAAAAAAATGTGATGTGTGCACGTTGCGTTTTGGGGCATTTCCTGTCGCGGGCGCTAGGCCTACCCACACAAGTGAGGTATCATTTTTATCGGGAGACTTGGGGGAACGCTGGATGGAAGGAAATTTGTGGTTCCTCTCAGATTCCAGAACTTTCTGCCACAGAAATGTGAGGAACATGTGTTTTTTTAGCCAAATGTTGAGGTTTGCAAAGGATTCTGGGTAACAGAACCTGGTCAGAGCCCCACAAGTCACCCCATCTTGGATTCCCCTAGGTCTCTAGTTTTCAGAAACGCACAGGTTTGGTAGGTTTCCCTAGGTGCCGGCTGAGCTAGAGGCCAAAATCTACAGGTAGGCACTTTCCAAAATACAGCTCTGTTTTCTGTCAAAAAATGGGATGTGTCCACGTTGTCCTTTGGGGCATTTCCAGTCGCGGGCGCTAGGCCGACCCACACAAGTGAGGTATCATTTTTATCGGGAGACTTGGGGGAACGCTGGGTGGAAGGAAATTTGTGCCTCCTCTCAGATTCCAGAACTTTCTGCCACAGAAATGTTAGGAACATGTGTTTTTTTAGCCAAATTTTGAGGTTTGCAAAGGATTCTGGGTAACAGAACCTGGTCAGAGCCCCACAAGTCACCCCATCTTGGATTCCCCTAGGTCTCTAGTTTTCAGAAATGCACAGGTTTGGTAGGTTTCCCTAGGTGCCGGCTGAGCTAGAGGCCAAAATCTACAGGTAGGCACTTTGCAAAATACAGCTCAGTTTTCTGTCAAAAAATGGGATGTGTCCACGTTGTGCTTTGGGGCATTTCCTGTCGCGGGCGCTAGGCTACCCACACAAGTGAGGTATCATTTTTATCAGGAGACTTGGGGGAACGCTGGGTGGAAGGAAATTTCTGGCTCCTATCAGATTCCAGAACTTATTGCCACAGAAATGTGAGGAACATGTGTTTTTTTAGCCACATTTTGAGGTTTGCAAAGGATTCTGGGTAACAGAACCTGGTCAGAGCCCCACAAGTCATCCCATCTTGCATTCCCCTAGGTCTCTAGTTTTCAAAAATGCAGGTAGGTTTCCCTAGGTGCCGGCTGAGCTAGAGGCCAAAATCCACAGGTAGGCACTTTGCAAAAAACACCTCTGTTTTCTTTAAAAAAATGTGATGTGTGCACGTTGCGTTTTGGGGCATTTCCTGTCGCGGGCGCTAGGCCTACCCACACAAGTGAGGTACCATTTTTATCGGGAGACTTGGGGGAACGCTGGGTGGAAGGAAATTTGTGGCTCCTCTCAGATTCCAGAACATTCAGCCACAGAAATGTGAGGAACATGTGTTTTTTTAGCCAAATTTTGAGGTTTGCAAAGGATTCTGGGTAACAGAACCTGGTCAGAGCCCCACAAGTCACCCCATCCTGGATTCCCCTAGGTCTCTAGTTTTCAGAAATGCACAGGTTTGGTAGGTTTCCCTAGGTGCCGGCTGAGCTAGAGGCCAAAATCTACAGGTAGGCACTTTGCAAAAAACAGCTCTGTTTTCTGTGATGTGTCCACGTTGTGTTTTGGGGCATATCCTGTCGCGGGCGCTAGGCCTACCCACACAAGTGAGGTACCATTTTTATCGGGAGACTTTGGGGAACGCTGGGTGGAAGGAAATTTGTGGCTCCTCTCAGATTCCAGAACTTTCTGCCACAGAAATGTGAGGAACATGTGTTTTTTTAGCAAAATTTTGAGGTTTGCAAAGGATTCTGGGTAACAGAACCTGGTCAGAGCCCCACAAGTCATCCCATCTTGGATTCCCCTAGGTCTCTAGTTTTAAAAAATGCACAGGTTTGGTAGGTTTCCCTAGGTGCCGGCTGAGCTAGAGGCCAAAATCCACAGGTAGGAACTTTGCAAAAAACACCTCTGTTTTCTTTCAAAAAATGTGATGTGTGCACGTTGCGTTTTGGGGCATTTCCTGTCGCGGGCGCTAGGCCTACCCACACAAGTGAGGTATCATTTTTATTGGGAGACTTGGGGGAACGATGGGTGGAACGAAATTTGTGGCTCCTCTCAGATTCCAGAACATTCAGCCACAGAAATGTGAGGAACATGTGTTTTTTTAGCCAAATTTTGAGGTTTGCAAAGGATTCTGGGTAACAGAACCTGGTCAGAGCCCCACAAGTCACCCCATCTTGGATTCCCCTAGGTCTCTAGTTTTCAGAAATGCACAGGTTTGGTAGGTTTCCCTAGGTGCCGGCTGAGCTAGAGGCCAAAATCTACAGGTAGGCACTTTGCAAAATACAGCTCTGTTTTCTGTCAAAAAATGGGATGTGTCCACGTTGTGCTTTGGGGCATTTCCTGTCGCGGGCGCTAGTCTACCCACACAAGTGAGGTATCATTTTTATCAGGAGACTTGGGGGAACGCTGGGTGGAGGGAAATGTGTGGCTCCTCTCAGATTCCAGAACTTTCTGCCACAGAAATGTGAGGAACATGTGTTTTTTTAGCCAAATTTTGAGGTTTGCAAAGGATTCTGGGTAACAGAACCTGGTCAGAGCCCCACAAGTCACCCCATCTTGGATTCCCCTAAGTCTCTAGTTTTAAAAAATGCACAGGTTTGGTAGATTTCCCTAGGTGCCGGCTGAGCTAGAGGCCAAAATCCACAGGTAGACACTTTGCAAAAAACACCTCTGTTTTCTTAAAAAAAATGTGATGTGTGCACGTTGCGTTTTGGGGCATTTCCTGTCGCGGGCGCTAGGCCTACCCACACAAGTGAGGTATCATTTTTATCGGGAGACTTGGGGGAACGCTGGATGGAAGGAAATTTGTGGCTCCTCTCAGATTCCAGAACTTTCTGCCACAGAAATGTGAGGAACATGTGGTTTTTTAGCCAAATTTTGAGGTTTGCAAAGGATTCTGGGTAACAGAACCTGGTCAGAGCCCGACAAGTCACCCCATCTTCGATTCCCCTAGGTCTCTAGTTTTCAGAAATGCACAGGTTTGGTAGGTTTCCCTAGGTGCCGGCTGAGCTAGAGGCCAAAATCTACAGGTAGGCACTTTGCAAAATACAGCTCTGTTTTCTGTCAAAAAATGGGATGTGTCCATGTTGTCCTTTGGGGCATTTCCTGTCGCGGGCGCTAGGCCGACCCACACAAGTGAGGTATCATTTTTATCGGGAGACTTGGGGGAACGCTGGGTGGAAGGAAATTTGTGCCTCCTCTCAGATTCCAGAACTTTCTGCCACAGAAATGTTAGGAACATGTGTTTTTTTAGCCAAATTTTGAGGTTTGCAAAGGATTCTGGGTAACAGAACCTGGTCAGAGCCCCACAAGTCACCCCATCTTGGATTCCCCCAGGTCTCTAGTTTTCAGAAATGCACAGGTTTGGTAGGTTTCCCTAGGTGCCGGCTGAGCTAGAGGCCAAAATCTACAGGTAGGCACTTTGCAAAATACAGCTCTGTTTTCTGTCAAAAAATGGGATGTGTCCACGTTGTGCTTTGGGGCATTTCCTGTCGCGGGCGCTAGGCTACCCACACAAGTGAGGTATCATTTTTATCAGGAGACTTGGGGGAACGCTGGGTGGAAGGAAATTTCTGGCTCCTCTCAGATTCCAGAACTTTCTGCCACAGAAATGTGAGGAACATGTGTTTTTTTAGCCACATTTTGAGGTTTGCAAAGGATTCTGGGTAACAGAACCTGGTCAGAGCCCCACAAGTCATCCCATCTTGGATTCCCCTAGGTCTCTAGTTTTAAAAAATGCAGGTAGGTTTTCCTAGGTGCCGGCTGAGCTAGAGGCCAAAATCCACAGGTAGGCACTTTGCAAAAAACACCTCTGTTTTCTTTAAAAAAATGTGATGTGTGCACGTTGCGTTTTGGGGCATTTCCTGTTTCGGGCGCTAGGCCTACCCACACAAGTGAGGTATCATTTTTATCGGGAGACTTGGGGGAACGCTGGGTGGAAGGAAATTTGTGGCTCCTCTCAGATTCCAGAACTTTCTGCCACAGAAATGTGAGGAACATGTGGTTTTTTAGCCAAATTTTGAGGTTTGCAAAGGATTCTGGGTAACAGAACCTGGTCAGAGCCCCACAAGTCACCCCATCTTGGATTCCCCTAGGTCTCTAGTTTTCAGAAATGCACAGGTTTGGTAGGTTTCCCTAGGTGCCGGCTGACCTAGAGGCCAAAATATACAGGTAGGCACTTTGCAAAATACAGCTCTGGTTTCTGTCAAAAAATGGGATGTGTCCACGTTGTCCTTTGGGGCATTTCCTGTCGCGGGCGCTAGGCCGACCCACACAAGTGAGGTATCATTTTTATCGGGAGACTTGGGGGAACGCTGGGTGGAAGGAAATTTGTGCCTCCTCTCAGATTCCAGAACTTTCTGCCACAGAAATGTTAGGAATATGTGTTTTTTTTAGCCAAATTTTGAGGTTTGCAAAGGATTCTGGGTAACAGAACCTGGTCAGAGCCCCACAAGTCACCCCATCTTGGATTCCCGTAGGTCTCTAGTTTTCAGAAATGCACAGGTTTGGTAGGTTTCCCTAGGTGCCGGCTGAGCTAGAGGCCAAAATCTACAGGTAGGCACTTTCCAAAATACAGCTCTGTTTTCTGTCAAAAAATGGGATGTGTCCACGTTGTGCTTTGGGGCATTTCCTGTCGCGGGCGCTAGGCTACCCACACAAGTGAGGTATCATTTTTATCAGGAGACTTGGGGGAACGCTGGGTGGAAGGAAATTTCTGGCTCCTCTCAGATTCCAGAACTTTCTGCCACAGAAATGTGAGGAACATGTGTTTTTTTAGCCACATTTTGAGGTTTGCAAAGGATTCTGGGTAACAGAACCTGGTCAGAGCCCCACAAGTCATCCCATCTTGGATTCCCCTAGGTCTCTATTTTTCAAAAATGCAGGTAGGTTTCCCTAGGTGCCGGCTGAGCTAGAGGCCAAAATCCACAGGTAGGCACTTTGCAAAAAACACCTCTGTTTTCTTTCAAAAAATGTGATGTGTGCACGTCGCGTTTTGGGGCATTTCCTGTCGCGGGCGCTAGGCCTACCCACACAAGTGAGGTATCATTTTTATCGGGAGACTTGGGGGAACGCTGGGTGCAAGGAAATTTGTGGCTCCTCTTAGATTCCAGAACTTTCTGCCACAGAAATGTGAGGAACATGTGTTTTTTTAGCCAAATTTTGAGGTTTGCAAAGGATTCTGGGTAACAGAACCTGGTCAGAGCCCCACAAGTCACCCCATCTTGGATTCCCCTAGGTCTCTAGTTTTAAAAAATGCACAGGTTTGGTAGTTTTCCCTAGGTGCCGGCTGAGCTAGAGGCCAAAATCCACAGGTAGGCACTTTGCAAAAAACACCTCTGTTTTCTTACATAAAATGTGATGTGTGCACGTTGCGTTTTGGGGCATTTACTGTCGCGGGCGCTAGGCCTACCCACACAAGTGAGGTATCATTTTTATCGGGAGACTTGGGGGAACGCGGGATGGAAGGAAATATGTGGCTCCTCTCAGATTCCAGAACTTTCTGCCACAGAAATGTGAGGAACATGTGTTTGTTTAGCCAAATTTTTAGGTTTGCAAAGGATTCTGGGTAACAGAACCTGGTCAGAGCCCGACAAGTCACACCATCTTGGATTCCCCTAGGTCTCTAGTTTTCAGAAATGCACAGGTTTGGTAGGTTTCCCTAGGTGCCGGCTGAGCTAGAGGCCAAAATCTACAGGTAGGCACTTTGCAAAATACAGCTCTGTTTTCTGTCAAAAAATGGGATGTGTCCACGTTGTGCTTTGGGGCATTTCCTGTCGCGGGCGCTAGGCTACCCACACAAGTGAGGTATCATTTTTATCAGGAGACTTGGGGGAACGCTGGGTGGAAGGAAATTTCTGGCTCCTCTCAGATTCCAGAACTTTCTGCCACAGAAATGTGAGGAACATGTGTTTTTTTAGCCACATTTTGAGGTTTGCAAAGGATTCTGGGTAACAGAACCTGGTCAGAGCCCCACAAGTCATCCCATCTTGGATTCCCCTAGGTCTCTAGTTTTCAAAAATGCAGGTAGGTTTTCCTAGGTGCCGGCTGAGCTAGAGGCCAAAATCCACAGGTAGGCACTTTGCAAAAAACACCTCTGTTTTCTTTAAAAAAATGTGATGTGTGCACATTGCGTTTTGGGGCATTTCCTGTCGCGGGCGCTAGGCCTACCCACACAAGTGAGGTATCATGTTTATCGGGAGACTTGGGGGAACGCTGGGTGGAAGGAAATTTGTGGCTCCTCTCAGATTCCAGAACTTTCTGCCACAGAAATGTGAGGAACATGTGTTTTTTTAGCCAAATTTTGAGGTTTGCAAAGGATTCTGGGTAACAGAACCTGGTCAGAGCCCCACAAGTCACCCCATCTTGGATTCCCCTAGGTCTCTAGTTTTCAGAAATGCACAGGTTTGGTAGGTTTCCTTAGGTGCCGGCTGAGCTAGAGGCCAAAATCTACAGGTAGGCACTTTGCAAAATACAGCTCTGTTTTCTGTCAAAAAATGGGATGTGTCCACGTTGTGCTTTGGGGCATTTCCTGTCGCGGGCGCTAGGCTACCCACACAAGTGAGGTATCATTTTTATCAGGAGACTTGGGGGAACGCTGGGTTGAAGGAAATTTGTGGCTCCTCTTAGATTCCAGAACTTTCTGCCACAGAAATGTGAGGAACATGTGTTTTTTTAGCCAAATTTTGAGGTTTGCAAAGGATTCTGGGTAACAGAACCTGGTCAGAGCCCCACAAGTCACCCCATCTTGGATTCCCCTAGGTCTCTAGTTTTCAAAAAATGCACAGGTTTGGTAGGTTTCCCTAGGTGCCGGCTGAGCTAGAGGCCAAAATCCACAGGTAGGCACTTTGCAAAAAACACCTCTGTTTTCTTAAAAAAAATGTAATGTGTGCACGTTGCGTTTTGGGGCATTTCCTGTCGCCGGCGCTAGGCCTACCCACACAAGTGAGGTATCATTTTTATCGGGAGACTTGGGGGAACGCTGGATGGAAGGAAATTTGTGGCTCCTCTCAGATTCCAGAACTTTCTGCCACAGAAATGTGAGGAACAAGTGTTTTTTTAGCCAGATTTTGAGGTTTGCAAAGGATTCTGGGTAACAGAACCTGGTCAGAGCCCGACAAGTCACACCATCTTGGATTCCCCTAGGTCTCTAGTTTTCAGAAATGCACAGGTTTGGTAGGTTTCCCTAGGTGCCGGCTGAGCTAGAGGCCAAAATCTACAGGTAGGCACTTTGCAAAATACAGCTCTGTTTTCTGTCAAAAAATGGGATGTGTCCACGTTGTCCTTTGGGGCATTTCCTGTCGTGGGCGCTAGGCCGACCCACACAAGTGAGGTATCGTTTTTATCGGGAGACTTGGGGGAACGCTGGGTGGAAGGAAATTTGTGGCTTCTCTCAGATTCCAGAACTTTCTGCCACAGAAATGTGAGGAACATGTATTTTTTTAGCCAAATTTTGAGGTTTGCAAAGGATTCTGGGTAACAGAACCTGGTCAGAGCCCCACAAGTCACCCCATCTTGGATTCCCCTAGGTCTCTAGTTTTCAGAAATTCACAGGTTTGGTAGGTTTCCCTAGGTGCCGGCTGAGCTAGAGGCCAAAATCTACAGGTAGGCACTCTGCAAAATACAGCTCTGTTTTCTGTCAAAAAATGGGATGTGTCCACGTTGTGCTTTGGGGCATTTCCTGTCGCGGGCGCTAGGCTACCCACACAAGTGAGGTATCATTTTTATCAGGAGACTTGGGGGAACGCTGGGTGGAAGGAAATTTCTGGCTCCTCTCAGATTCCAGAACTTTCTGCCACAGTAATGTGAGGAACATGTGTTTTTTTAGCCACATTTTGAGGTTTGCAAAGGATTCTGGGTAACAGAACCTGGTCAGAGCCCCACAAGTCATCCCATCTTGGATTCCCCTAGGTCTCTAGTTTTCAAAAATGCAGGTAGGTTTTCCTAGGTGCCGGCTGAGCTAGAGGCCAAAATCCACAGGTAGGCACTTTGCAAAAAACACCTCTGTTTTCTTTAAAGAAAATGTGATGTGTGCACGTTGCGTTTTGGGGCATTTCCTGTCGCGGGCGCTAGGCCTACCCACACAAGTGAGGTATCATTTTTATCGGGAGACTTGGGGGAACGCTGGGTGGAAGGAAATTTGTGGCTCCTCTCAGATTCCAGAACTTTCTGCCACAGAAATGTGAGGAACATGTGTTTTTTTAGCCACATTTTGAGGTTTGCAAAGGATTCTGGGTAACAGAACCTGGTCAGAGCCCCACAAGTCATCCCATCTTGGATTCCCCTAGGTCTCTAGTTTTCAAAAATGCAGGTAGGTTTCCCTAGGTGCCGGCTGAGCTAGAGGCCAAAATCCACAGGTAGGCACTTTGCAAAAAACACCTCTGTTTTCTTTCAAAAAATGTGATGTGTGCACGTTACGTTTTGGGGCATTTCCTGTCGCGGGCGCTAGGCCTACCCACACAAGTGAGGTACCATTTTTATCGGGAGACTTGGGGGAACGCTGGGTGCAAGGAAATTTGTGGCTCCTCTTAGATTCCAGAACTTTCTGCCACAGAAATGTGAGGAACATGTGTTTTTTTAGCCAAATTTTGAGGTTTGCAAAGGATTCTGGGTAACAGAACCTGGTCAGAGCCCCACAAGTCACCCCATCTTGGATTCCCCTAGGTCTCCAGTTTTCAAAAATGCACAGGTTTGGTAGTTTTCCCTAGGTGCCGGCTGAGCTAGAGGCCAAAATCCACAGGTAGGCACTTTGCAAAAAACACCTCTGTTTTCTTTAAAAAAATGTGATGTGTGCACGTTGCGTTTTGGGGCATTTCCTGTCCCGGGCGCTAGGCCTACCCACACAAGTGAGGTATCATTTTTATCGGGAGACTTGGGGGAACGCTGGGTGGAAGGAAATTTATGGCTCCTCTCAGATTCCAGAACTTTCTGCCACAGAAATGTGAGGAACATGTGGTTTTTTATCCAAATTTTGAGGCTTGCAAAGGATTCTGGGTAACAGAACCTGGTCAGAGCCCCACAAGTCACCCCATCTTGGATTCCCCTAGGTCTCTAGTTTTCAGAAATGCACAGGTTTGGTAGGTTTCCCTAGGTGCCGGCTGACCTAGAGGCCAAAATCTACAGGTAGGCACTTTGCAAAATACAGCTCTGTTTTCTGTCAAAAAATGGGATGTGTCCACGTTGTCCTTTGGGGCATTTCCTGTCGCGGGCGCTAGGCCTACCCACACAAGTGAGGTATCATTTTTATCGGGAGACTTGGGGGAACGCTGGGTGGAAGGAAATTTGTGGCTCCTCTCAGATTCCAGAACTTTCTGCCACAGAAATGTGAGGAACATGTGTTTTTTTAGCCACATTTTGAGGTTTGCAAAGGATTCTGGGTAACAGAACCTGGTCAGAGCCCCACAAGTCATCCCATCTTGGATTCCCCTACGTCTCTAGTTTTCAAAAATGCAGGTAGGTTTCCCTAGGTGCCGGCTGAGCTAGAGGCCAAAATCCACAGGTAGGCACTTTGCAAAAAAACACCTCTGTTTTCTTTAAAAAAATGTGATGTGTGCACGTGGCGTTTTGGGGCATTTCCTGTCGCGGGCGCTAGGCCTACCCACACAAGTGAGGTATCATTTTTATCGGGAGACTTGGGGGAACGATGGGTGGAAGGAAATTTGTGGCTCCTCTCAGATTCCAGAACATTCAGCCACAGAAATGTGAGGAACATGTGTTTTTTTAGCCAAATTTTGAGGTTTGCAAAGGATTCTGGGTAACAGAATCTGGTCAGAGCCCCACAAGTCACCCCATCTTGGATTCCCCTAGGTCTCTAGTTTTCAGAAATGCACAGGTTTGGTAGGTTTCCCTAGGTGCCGGCTGAGCTAGAGGCCAAAATCTACAGGTAGGCACTTTGCAAAATACAGCTCTGTTTTCTGTCAAAAAATGGGACGTGTCCACGTTGTGCTTTGGGGCATTTCCTGTCGCGGGCGCTAGGCTACCCACACAAGTGAGGTATCATTTTTATCAGGAGACTTGGGGGAACGCTGGGTGGAAGGAAATTTCTGGCTCCTCTCAGATTCCAGAACTTTCTGCCACAGAAATGTGAGGAACATGTGTTTTTTCAGCCAAATTTTGAGGTTTGCAAAGGATTCTGGGTAACAGAACCTGGTCAGAGCCCCACAAGTCATCCCATCTTGGATTCCCCTAGGTCTCTAGTTTTAAAAAATGCACAGGTTTGGTAGGTTTCCCTAGGTGCCGGCTGAGCTAGAGGCCAAAATCCACAGGTAGGCACTTTGCAAAAAACACCTCTATTTTCTTAAAAAAAATGTGATGTGTGCACGTTGCGTTTTGGGGCATTTCCTGTCGCGGGCGCTAGGCCTACCCACACAAGTGAGGTATCATTTTTATCGGGAGACTTGGGGGAACGCTGGATGGAAGGAAATTTGTGGTTCCTCTCAGATTCCAGAACTTTCTGCCACAGAAATGTGAGGAACATGTGTTTTTTTAGCCAAATTTTGAGGTTTGCAAAGGATTCTGGGTAACAGAACCTGGTCAGAGCCCGACAAGTCACACCATCTTGGATTCCCCTAGGTCTCTAGTTTTCAGAAATGCACAGGTTTGGTAGGTTTCCCTAGGTGCCGGCTGAGCTAGAGGCCAAAATCTACAGGTAGGCACTTTGCAAAATACAGCTCTGTTTTCTGTCAAAAAATGGGATGTGTCCACGTTGTCCTTTGGGGCATTTCCTGTCACGGGCGCTAGGCCGACCCACACAAGTGAGGTATCATTTTTATCGGGAGACTTGGGGGAACGCTGGGTGGAAGGAAATTTGTGGCTTCTCTCAGATTCCAGAACTTTCTGCCACAGAAATGTGAGGAACATGTGTTTTTTTAGCCACATTTTGAGGTTTGCAAAGGATTCTGGGTAACAGAACCTGGTCAGAGCCCCACAAGTCACCCCATCTTGGATTCCCCTAGGTCTCTAGTTTTCAGAAATGCACAGGTTTGGTAGGTTTCCTAGGTGCCGGCTGAGCTAGAGGCCAAAATCTACAGGTAGGCACTTTGCAAAATACAGCTCTGTTTTCTGTCAAAAAATGGGATGTGTCCACGTTGTGCTTTGGGGCATTTCCTGTCGCGGGCGCTAGGCTACCCACACAAGTGAGGTATCATTTTTATCAGGAGACTTGGGGGAACGCTGGGTGGAAGGAAATTTGTGGCTCCTCTTAGATTCCAGAACTTTCTGCCACAGAAATGTGAGGAACATGTGTTTTTTTAGCCAAATTTTGAGGTTTGCAAAGGATTCTGGGTAACAGAACCTGGTCAGAGCCCCACAAGTCACCCCATCTTGGATTCCCCTAGGTCTCTAGTTTTCAAAAAATGCACAGGTTTGTTAGGTTTCCCTAGGTGCCGGCTGAGCTAGAGGCCAAAATCCACAGGTAGGCACTTTGCAAAAAACACCTCTGTTTTCTTAAAAAAAATGTGATGTGTGCACGTTGCGTTTTGGGGCATTTCCTGTCGCCGGCGCTAGGCCTACCCACACAAGTGAGGTATCATTTTTATCGGGAGACTTGGGGGAACGCTGGATGGAAGGAAATTTGTGGCTCCTCTCAGATTCCAGAACTTTCTGCCACAGTAATGTGAGGAACATGTGTTTTTTTAGCCACATTTTGAGGTTTGCAAAGGATTCTGGGTAACAGAACCTGGTCAGAGCCCCACAAGTCATCCCATCTTGGATTCCCCTAGGTCTCTAGTTTTCAAAAATGCAGGTAGGTTTTCCTAGGTGCCGGCTGAGCTAGAGGCCAAAATCCACAGGTAGGCACTTTGCAAAAAACACCTCTGTTTTCTTTAAAGAAAATGTGATGTGTGCACGTTGCGTTTTGGGGCATTTCCTGTCGCGGGCGCTAGGCCTACCCACACAAGTGAGGTATCATTTTTATCGGGAGACTTGGGGGAACGCTGGGTGGAAGGAAATTTGTGGCTCCTCTCAGATTCCAGAACTTTCTGCCACAGAAATGTGAGGAACATGTGTTTTTTTAGCCACATTTTGAGGTTTGCAAAGGATTCTGGGTAACAGAACCTGGTCAGAGCCCCACAAGTCATCCCATCTTGGATTCCCCTAGGTCTCTAGTTTTCAAAAATGCAGGTAGGTTTCCCTAGGTGCCGGCTGAGCTAGAGGCCAAAATCCACAGGTAGGCACTTTGCAAAAAACACCTCTGTTTTCTTTCAAAAAATGTGATGTGTGCACGTTACGTTTTGGGGCATTTCCTGTCGCGGGCGCTAGGCCTACCCACACAAGTGAGGTACCATTTTTATCGGGAGACTTGGGGGAACGCTGGGTGCAAGGAAATTTGTGGCTCCTCTTAGATTCCAGAACTTTCTGCCACAGAAATGTGAGGAACATGTGTTTTTTTTAGCCAAATTTTGAGGTTTGCAAAGGATTCTGGGTAACAGAACCTGGTCAGAGCCCCACAAGTCACCCCATCTTGGATTCCCCTAGGTCTCCAGTTTTCAAAAATGCACAGGTTTGGTAGTTTTCCCTAGGTGCCGGCTGAGCTAGAGGCCAAAATCCACAGGTAGGCACTTTGCAAAAAACACCTCTGTTTTCTTTAAAAAAATGTGATGTGTGCACGTTGCGTTTTGGGGCATTTCCTGTCCCGGGCGCTAGGCCTACCCACACAAGTGAGGTATCATTTTTATCGGGAGACTTGGGGGAACGCTGGGTGGAAGGAAATTTATGGCTCCTCTCAGATTCCAGAACTTTCTGCCACAGAAATGTGAGGAACATGTGGTTTTTTATCCAAATTTTGAGGCTTGCAAAGGATTCTGGGTAACAGAACCTGGTCAGAGCCCCACAAGTCACCCCATCTTGGATTCCCCTAGGTCTCTAGTTTTCAGAAATGCACAGGTTTGGTAGGTTTCCCTAGGTGCCGGCTGACCTAGAGGCCAAAATCTACAGGTAGGCACTTTGCAAAATACAGCTCTGTTTTCTGTCAAAAAATGGGATGTGTCCACGTTGTCCTTTGGGGCATTTCCTGTCGCGGGCGCTAGGCCTACCCACACAAGTGAGGTATCATTTTTATCGGGAGACTTGGGGGAACGCTGGGTGGAAGGAAATTTGTGGCTCCTCTCAGATTCCAGAACTTTCTGCCACAGAAATGTGAGGAACATGTGTTTTTTTAGCCACATTTTGAGGTTTGCAAAGGATTCTGGGTAACAGAACCTGGTCAGAGCCCCACAAGTCATCCCATCTTGGATTCCCCTACGTCTCTAGTTTTCAAAAATGCAGGTAGGTTTCCCTAGGTGCCGGCTGAGCTAGAGGCCAAAATCCACAGGTAGGCACTTTGCAAAAAACACCTCTGTTTTCTTTAAAAAAATGTGATGTGTGCACGTGGCGTTTTGGGGCATTTCCTGTCGCGGGCGCTAGGCCTACCCACACAAGTGAGGTATCATTTTTATCGGGAGACTTGGGGGAACGATGGGTGGAAGGAAATTTGTGGCTCCTCTCAGATTCCAGAACATTCAGCCACAGAAATGTGAGGAACATGTGTTTTTTTAGCCAAATTTTGAGGTTTGCAAAGGATTCTGGGTAACAGAATCTGGTCAGAGCCCCACAAGTCACCCCATCTTGGATTCCCCTAGGTCTCTAGTTTTCAGAAATGCACAGGTTTGGTAGGTTTCCCTAGGTGCCGGCTGAGCTAGAGGCCAAAATCTACAGGTAGGCACTTTGCAAAATACAGCTCTGTTTTCTGTCAAAAAATGGGACGTGTCCACGTTGTGCTTTGGGGCATTTCCTGTCGCGGGCGCTAGGCTACCCACACAAGTGAGGTATCATTTTTATCAGGAGACTTGGGGGAACGCTGGGTGGAAGGAAATTTCTGGCTCCTCTCAGATTCCAGAACTTTCTGCCACAGAAATGTGAGGAACATGTGTTTTTTCAGCCAAATTTTGAGGTTTGCAAAGGATTCTGGGTAACAGAACCTGGTCAGAGCCCCACAAGTCATCCCATCTTGGATTCCCCTAGGTCTCTAGTTTTAAAAAATGCACAGGTTTGGTAGGTTTCCCTAGGTGCCGGCTGAGCTAGAGGCCAAAATCCACAGGTAGGCACTTTGCAAAAAACACCTCTATTTTCTTAAAAAAAATGTGATGTGTGCACGTTGCGTTTTGGGGCATTTCCTGTCGCGGGCGCTAGGCCTACCCACACAAGTGAGGTATCATTTTTATCGGGAGACTTGGGGGAACGCTGGATGGAAGGAAATTTGTGGTTCCTCTCAGATTCCAGAACTTTCTGCCACAGAAATGTGAGGAACATGTGTTTTTTTAGCCAAATTTTGAGGTTTGCAAAGGATTCTGGGTAACAGAACCTGGTCAGAGCCCGACAAGTCACACCATCTTGGATTCCCCTAGGTCTCTAGTTTTCAGAAATGCACAGGTTTGGTAGGTTTCCCTAGGTGCCGGCTGAGCTAGAGGCCAAAATCTACAGGTAGGCACTTTGCAAAATACAGCTCTGTTTTCTGTCAAAAAATGGGATGTGTCCACGTTGTCCTTTGGGGCATTTCCTGTCACGGGCGCTAGGCCGACCCACACAAGTGAGGTATCATTTTTATCGGGAGACTTGGGGGAACGCTGGGTGGAAGGAAATTTGTGGCTTCTCTCAGATTCCAGAACTTTCTGCCACAGAAATGTGAGGAACATGTGTTTTTTTAGCCACATTTTGAGGTTTGCAAAGGATTCTGGGTAACAGAACCTGGTCAGAGCCCCACAAGTCACCCCATCTTGGATTCCCCTAGGTCTCTAGTTTTCAGAAATGCACAGGTTTGGTAGGTTTCCTAGGTGCCGGCTGAGCTAGAGGCCAAAATCTACAGGTAGGCACTTTGCAAAATACAGCTCTGTTTTCTGTCAAAAAATGGGATGTGTCCACGTTGTGCTTTGGGGCATTTCCTGTCGCGGGCGCTAGGCTACCCACACAAGTGAGGTATCATTTTTATCAGGAGACTTGGGGGAACGCTGGGTGGAAGGAAATTTGTGGCTCCTCTTAGATTCCAGAACTTTCTGCCACAGAAATGTGAGGAACATGTGTTTTTTTAGCCAAATTTTGAGGTTTGCAAAGGATTCTGGGTAACAGAACCTGGTCAGAGCCCCACAAGTCACCCCATCTTGGATTCCCCTAGGTCTCTAGTTTTCAAAAAATGCACAGGTTTGTTAGGTTTCCCTAGGTGCCGGCTGAGCTAGAGGCCAAAATCCACAGGTAGGCACTTTGCAAAAAACACCTCTGTTTTCTTAAAAAAAATGTGATGTGTGCACGTTGCGTTTTGGGGCATTTCCTGTCGCCGGCGCTAGGCCTACCCACACAAGTGAGGTATCATTTTTATCGGGAGACTTGGGGGAACGCTGGATGGAAGGAAATTTGTGGCTCCTCTCAGATTCCAGAACTTTCTGCCACAGAAATGTGAGGAACATGTGTTTTTTTTAGCCAAATTTTGAGGTTTGCAAAGGATTCTGGGTAACAGAACCTGGTCAGAGCCCGACAAGTCACACCATCTTGGATTCCCCTAGGTCTCTAGTTTTCAGAAATGCACAGGTTTGGTAGGTTTCCCTAGGTGCCGGCTGAGCTAGAGGCCAAAATCTACAGGTAGGCACTTTGCAAAATACAGCTCTGTTTTCTGTCAAAAAATGGGATGTGTCCACGTTGTCCTTTGGGGCATTTCCTGTCGCGGGCGCTAGGCCGACCCACACAAGTGAGGTATCGTTTTTATCGGGAGACTTGGGGGAACGCTGGGTGGAAGGAAATTTGTGGCTTCTCTCAGATTCCAGAACTTTCTGCCACAGAAATGTGAGGAACATGTATTTTTTTAGCCAAATTTTGAGGTTTGCAAAGGATTCTGGGTAACAGAACCTGGTCAGAGCCCCACAAGTCACCCCATCTTGGATTCCCCTAGGTCTCTAGTTTTCAGAAATGCACAGGTTTGGTAGGTTTCCCTAGGTGCCGGCTGAGCTAGAGGCCAAAATCTACAGGTAGGCACTTTGCAAAATACAGCTCTGTTTTCTGTCAAAAAATGGGATGTGTCCACGTTGTGCTTTGGGGCATTTCCTGTCACGGGCGCTAGGCTACCCACACAAGTGAGGTATCATTTTTATCAGGAGACTTGGGGGAACGCTGGGTGGAAGGAAATTTCTGGCTCCTCTCAGATTCCAGAACTTTCTGCCACAGTAATGTGAGGAACATGTGTTTTTTTAGCCACATTTTGAGGTTTGCAAAGGATTCTGGGTAACAGAACCTGGTCAGAGCCCCACAAGTCATCCCATCTTGGATTCCCCTAGGTCTCTAGTTTTCAAAAATGCAGGTAGGTTTTCCTAGGTGCCGGCTGAGCTAGAGGCCAAAATCCACAGGTAGGCACTTTGCAAAAAACACCTCTGTTTTCTTTAAAAAAATGTGATGTGTGCACGTTGCGTTTTGGGGCATTTCCTGTCGCGGGCGCTAGGCCGACCCACACAAGTGAGGTATCATTTTTATCGGGAGACTTGGGGGAACGCTGGGTGGAAGGAAATTTGTGGCTCCTCTCAGATTCCAGAACTTTCTGCCACAGAAATGTGAGGAACATGTGTTTTTTTAGCCACATTTTGAGGTTTGCAAAGGATTCTGGGTAACAGAACCTGGTCAGAGCCCCACAAGTCATCCCATCTTGGATTCCCCTAGGTCTCTAGTTTTCAAAAATGCAGGTAGGTTTCCCTAGGTGCCGGCTGAGCTAGAGGCCAAAATCCACAGGTAGGCACTTTGCAAAAAACACCTCTGTTTTCTTTCAAAAAATGTGATGTGTGCACGTTACGTTTTGGGGCATTTCCTGTCGCGTGAGCTAGGCCTACCCACACAAGTGAGGTACCATTTTTATCGGGAGACTTGGGGGAACGCTGGGTGCAAGGAAATTTGTGGCTCCTCTTAGATTCCAGAACTTTCTGCCACAGAAATGTGAGGAACATGTGTTTTTTTAGCCAAATTTTGAGGTTTGCAAAGGATTCTGGGTAACAGAACCTGGTCAGAGCCCCACAAGTCACCCCATCTTGGATTCCCCTAGGTCTCCAGTTTTCAAAAATGCACAGGTTTGGTAGTTTTCCCTAGGTGCCGGCTGAGCTAGAGGCCAAAATCCACAGGTAGGCACTTTGCAAAAAACACCTCTGTTTTCTTTAAAAAAATGTGATGTGTGCACGTTGCGTTTTGGGGCATTTCCTGTCCCGGGCGCTAGGCCTACCCACACAAGTGAGGTATCATTTTTATCGGGAGACTTGGGGGAACGCTGGGTGGAAGGAAATTTATGGCTCCTCTCAGATTCCAGAACTTTCTGCCACAGAAATGTGAGGAACATGTGGTTTTTTATCCAAATTTTGAGGTTTGCAAAGGATTCTGGGTAACAGAACCTGGTCAGAGCCCCACAAGTCACCCCATCTTGGATTCCCCTAGGTCTCTAGTTTTCAGAAATGCACAGGTTTGGTAGGTTTCCCTAGGTGCCGGCTGACCTAGAGGCCAAAATCTACAGGTAGGCACTTTGCAAAATACAGCTCTGTTTTCTGTCAAAAAATGGGATGTGTCCACGTTGTCCTTTGGGGCATTTCCTGTCGCGGGCGCTAGGCCGACCCACACAAGTGAGGTATCATTTTTATCGGGAGACTTGGGGGAATGCTGGGTGGAAGGAAATTTGTGCCTCCTCTCAGATTCCAGAACTTTCTGCCACAGAAATGTGAGGAACATGTGGTTTTTTATCCAAATTTTGAGGTTTGCAAAGGATTCTGGGTAACAGAACCTGGTCAGAGTCCCACAAGTCACCCCATCTTGGATTCCCCTAGGTCTCTAGTTTTCAGAAATGCACAGGTTTGGTAGGTTTCCCTAGGTGCCGGCTGACCTAGAGGCCAAAATCTACAGGTAGGCACTTTG
The DNA here is from genome assembly GCF_031143425.1 of Pleurodeles waltl. Classification (NCBI taxonomy): domain Eukaryota; kingdom Metazoa; phylum Chordata; class Amphibia; order Caudata; family Salamandridae; genus Pleurodeles; species Pleurodeles waltl. The sequence goes on from NC_090443.1 coordinate 844,340,295, forward strand.
CAAAATACAGCTCTGTTTTCTGTCAAAAAATGGGATGTGTCCACGTTGTGCTTTGGGGCATTTCCTGTCGCGGGCGCTAGGCTACCCACACAAGTGAGGTATCATTTTTATCAGGAGACTTGGGGGAACGCTGGGTGGAAGGAAATTTGTGGCTCCTCTTAGATTCCAGAACTTTCTGCCACAGAAATGTGAGGAACATGTGTTTTTTTAGCCAAATTTTGAGGTTTGCAAAGGATTCTGGGTAACAGAACCTGGTCAGAGTCCCACAAGTCACCCAATCTTGGATTCCCCTAGGTCTCTAGTTTTCAAAAATGCAGGTAGGTTTTCCTAGGTGCCGGCTGAGCTAGAGGCCAAAATCCACAGGTAGGCACTTTGCAAAAAACACCTCTGTTTTCTTTAAAAAAATGTGATGTGTGCACGTTGCGTTTTGGGGCATTTCCTGTCGCGGGCGCTAGGCCTACCCACACAAGTGAGGTATCATTTTTATCGGGAGACTTGGGGGAACGCTGGATGGAAGGAAATTTGTGGTTCCTCTCAGATTCCAGAACTTTCTGCCACAGAAATGTGAGGAACATGTGTTTTTTTAGCCAAATTTTGAGGTTTGCAAAGGATTCTGGGTAACAGAACCTGGTCAGAGCCCGACAAGTCACACCATCTTGGATTCCCCTAGGTCTCTAGTTTTCAGAAATGCACAGGTTTGGTAGGTTTCCCTAGGTGCCGGCTGAGCTAGAGGCCAAAATCTACAGGTAGGCACTTTGCAAAATACAGCTCTGTTTTCTGTCAAAAAATGGGATGTGTCCACGTTGTCCTTTGGGGCATTTCCTGTCGCGGGCGCTAGGCCGACCCACACAAGTGAGGTATCATTTTTATCGGGAGACTTGGGGGAACGCTGGGTGGAAGGAAATTTGTGGCTTCTCTCAGATTCCAGAACTTTCTGCCACAGAAATGTGAGGAACATGTGTTTTTTTAGCCACATTTTGAGGTTTGCAAAGGATTCTGGGTAACAGAACCTGGTCAGAGCCCCACAAGTCACCCCATCTTGGATTCCCCTAGGTCTCTAGTTTTCAGAAATGCACAGGTTTGGTAGGTTTCCCTAGGTGCCGGCTGAGCTAGAGGCCAAAATCTACAGGTAGGCACTTTGCAAAATACAGCTCTGTTTTCTGTCAAAAAATGGGATGTGTCCACGTTGTGCTTTGGGGCATTTCCTGTCGCGGGCGCTAGGCTACCCACACAAGTGAGGTATCATTTTTATCAGGACACTTGGGGGAACGCTGGGTGGAAGGAAAGTTGTGGCTCCTCTTAGATTCCAGAACTTTCTGCCACAGAAATGTGAGGAACATGTGTTTTTTTAGCCAAATTTTGAGGTTTGCAAAGGATTCTGGGTAACAGAACCTGGTCAGAGCCCCACAAGTCACCCCATCTTGGATTCCCCTAGGTCTCTAGTTTTCAAAAAATGCACAGGTTTGTTAGGTTTCCCTAGGTGCCGGCTGAGCTAGAGGCCAAAATCCACAGGTAGGCACTTTGCAAAAAACACCTCTGTTTTCTTAAAAAAAATGTGATGTGTGCACGTTGCGTTTTGGGGCATTTCCTGTCGCCGGCGCTATGCCTACCCACACAAGTGAGGTATCATTTTTATCGGGAGACTTGGGGGAACGCTGGATGGAAGGAAATTTGTGGCTCCTCTCAGATTCCAGAACTTTCTGCCACAGAAATGTGAGGAACATGTGTTTTTTTAGCCAAATTTTGAGGTTTGCAAAGGATTCTGGGTAACAGAACCTGGTCAGAGCCCGACAAGTCACACCATCTTGGATTCCCCTAGGTCTCTAGTTTTCAGAAATGCACAGGTTTGGTAGGTTTCCCTAGGTGCCGGCTGAGCTAGAGGCCAAAATCTACAGGTAGGCACTTTGCAAAATACAGCTCTGTTTTCTGTCAAAAAATGGGATGTGTCCACGTTGTCCTTTGGGGCATTTCCTGTCGCGGGCGCTAGGCCGACCCACACAAGTGAGGTATCGTTTTTATCGGGAGACTTGGGGGAACGCTGGGTGGAAGGAAATTTGTGGCTTCTCTCAGATTCCAGAACTTTCTGCCACAGAAATGTGAGGAACATGTATTTTTTTAGCCAAATTTTGAGGTTTGCAAAGGATTCTGGGTAACAGAACCTGGTCAGAGCCCCACAAGTCACCCCATCTTGGATTCCCCTAGGTCTCTAGTTTTCAGAAATGCACAGGTTTGGTAGGTTTCCCTAGGTGCCGGCTGAGCTAGAGGCCAAAATCTACAGGTAGGCACTTTGCAAAATACAGCTCTGTTTTCTGTCAAAAAATGGGATGTGTCCACGTTGTGCTTTGGGGCATTTCCTGTCACGGGCGCTAGGCTACCCACACAAGTGAGGTATCATTTTTATCAGGAGACTTGGGGGAACGCTGGGTGGAAGGAAATTTCTGGCTCCTCTCAGATTCCAGAACTTTCTGCCACAGTAATGTGAGGAACATGTGTTTTTTTAGCCACATTTTGAGGTTTGCAAAGGATTCTGGGTAACAGAACCTGGTCAGAGCCCCACAAGTCATCCCATCTTGGATTCCCCTAGGTCTCTAGTTTTCAAAAATGCAGGTAGGTTTTCCTAGGTGCCGGCTGAGCTAGAGGCCAAAATCCACAGGTAGGCACTTTGCAAAAAACACCTCTGTTTTCTTTAAAAAAATGTGATGTGTGCACGTTGCGTTTTGGGGCATTTCCTGTCGCGGGCGCTAGGCCTACCCACACAAGTGAGGTATCATTTTTATCGGGAGACTTGGGGGAACGCTGGGTGGAAGGAAATTTGTGGCTCCTCTCAGATTCCAGAACTTTCTGCCACAGAAATGTGAGGAACATGTGTTTTTTTAGCCACATTTTGAGGTTTGCAAAGGATTCTGGGTAACAGAACCTGGTCAGAGCCCCACAAGTCATCCCATCTTGGATTCCCCTAGGTCTCTAGTTTTCAAAAATGCAGGTAGGTTTCCCTAGGTGCCGGCTGAGCTAGAGGCCAAAATCCACAGGTAGGCACTTTGCAAAAAACACCTCTGTTTTCTTTCAAAAAATGTGATGTGTGCACGTTACGTTTTGGGGCATTTCCTGTCGCGGGAGCTAGGCCTACCCACACAAGTGAGGTACCATTTTTATCGGGAGACTTGGGGGAACGCTGAGTGCAAGGAAATTTGTGGCTCCTCTTAGATTCCAGAACTTTCTGCCACAGAAATGTGAGGAACATGTGTTTTTTTAGCCAAATTTTGAGGTTTGCAAAGGATTCTGGGTAACAGAACCTGGTCAGAGCCCCACAAGTCACCCCATCTTGGATTCCCCTAGGTCTCCAGTTTTCAAAAATGCACAGGTTTGGTAGTTTTCCCTAGGTGCCGGCTGAGCTAGAGGCCAAAATCCACAGGTAGGCACTTTGCAAAAAACACCTCTGTTTTCTTTAAAAAAATGTGATGTGTGCACGTTGCGTTTTGGGGCATTTCCTGTCCCGGGCGCTAGGCCTACCCACACAAGTGAGGTATCATTTTTATCGGGAGACTTGGGGGAACGCTGGGTAGAGGGAAATTTATGGCTCCTCTCAGATTCCAGAACTTTCTGCCACAGAAATGTGAGGAACATGTGGTTTTTTATCCAAATTTTGAGGTTTGCAAAGGATTCTGGGTAACAGAACCTGGTCAGAGCCCCACAAGTCACCCCATCTTGGATTCCCCTAGGTCTCTAGTTTTCAGAAATGCACAGGTTTGGTAGGTTTCCCTAGGTGCCGGCTGACCTAGAGGCCAAAATCTACAGGTAGGCACTTTGCAAAATACAGCTCTGTTTTCTGTCAAAAAATGGGATGTGTCCACGTTGTCCTTTGGGGCATTTCCTGTCGCGGGCGCTAGGCCGACCCACACAAGTGAGGTATCATTTTTATCGGGAGACTTGGGGGAATGCTGGGTGGAAGGAAATTTGTGCCTCCTCTCAGATTCCAGAACTTTCTGCCACAGAAATGTGAGGAACATGTGGTTTTTTATCCAAATTTTGAGGTTTGCAAAGGATTCTGGGTAACAGAACCTGGTCAGAGCCCCACAAGTCACCCCATCTTGGATTCCCCTAGGTCTCTAGTTTTCAGAAATGCACAGGTTTGGTAGGTTTCCCTAGGTGCCGGCTGACCTAGAGGCCAAAATCTACAGGTAGGCACTTTGCAAAATACAGCTCTGTTTTCTGTCAAAAAATGGGATGTGTCCACGTTGTCCTTTGGGGCATTTCCTGTCGCGGGCGCTAGGCCGACCCACACAAGTGAGGTATCATTTTTATCGGGAGACTTGGGGGAATGCTGGGTGGAAGGAAATTTGTGCCTCCTCTCAGATTCCAGAACTTTCTGCCACAGAAATGTTAGGAACATGTGTTTTTTTATCCAAATTTTGAGGTTTGCAAAGGATTCTGGGTAACAGAACCTGGTCAGAGCCCCACAAGTCACCCCATCTTGGATTCCCCTAGGTCTCTAGTTTTCAGAAATGCACAGGTTTGGTAGGTTTCCCTAGGTGCCAGCTGAGCTAGAGGCCAAAATCTACAGGTAGGCACTTTCCAAAATACAGCTCTGTTTTCTGTCAAAAAATGGGATGTGTCCACGTTGTGCTTTGCGGCATTTCCTGTCGCGGGCGCTAGGCTACCCACACAAGTGAGGTATCATTTTTATCAGGAGACTTGGGGGAACGCTGGGTGGAAGGAAATTTCTGGCTCCTCTCAGATTCCAGAACTTTCTGCCACAGAAATGTGAGGAACATGTGTTTTTTTAGCCACATTTTGAGGTTTGCAAAGGATTCTGGGTAACAGAACCTGGTCAGAGCCCCACAAGTCATCCCATCTTGGATTCCCCTAGGTCTCTAGTTTTCAAAAATGCAGGTAGGTTTCCCTAGGTGCCGGCTGAGCTAGAGGCCAAAATCCACAGGTAGGCACTTTGCAAAAAACACCTCTGTTTTCTTTCAAAAAATGTGATGTGTGCACGTTGCGTTTTGGGGCATTTCCTGTCGCGGGCGCTAGGCCTACCCACACAAGTGAGGTATCATTTTTATCGGGAGACTTGGGGGAACGCTGGGTGCAAGGAAATTTGTGGCTCCTCTTAGATTCCAGAACTTTCTGCCACAGAAATGTGAGGAACATGTGTTTTTTTAGCCAAATTTTGAGGTTTGCAAAGGATTCTGGGTAACAGAACCTGGTCAGAGTCCCACAAGTCACCCCATCTTGGATTCCCCTAGGTCTCTAGTTTTCAAAAATGCAGGTAGGTTTTCCTAGGTGCCGGCTGAGCTAGAGGCCAAAATCCACAGGTAGGCACTTTGCAAAAAACACCTCTGTTTTCTTTAAAAAAATGTGATGTGTGCACGTTGCGTTTTGGGGCATTTCCTGTCGCGGGCGCTAGGCCTAACCACACAAGTGAGGTATCATTTTTATCGGGAGACTTGGGGGAACGCTGGATGGAAGGAAATTTGTGGTTCCTCTCAGATTCCAGAACTTTCTGCCACAGAAATGTGAGGAACATGTGTTTTTAGCCAAATTTTGAGGTTTGCAAAGGATTCTGGGTAACAGAACCTGGTCAGAGCCCGACAAGTCACACCATCTTGGATTCCCCTAGGTCTCTAGTTTTCAGAAATGCACAGGTTTGGTAGGTTTCCCTAGGTGCCGGCTGAGCTAGAGGCCAAAATCTACAGGTAGGCACTTTGCAAAATACAGCTCTGTTTTCTGTCAAAAAATGGGATGTGTCCACGTTGTCCTTTGGGGCATTTCCTGTCGCGGGCGCTAGGCCGACCCACACAAGTGAGGTATCATTTTTATCGGGAGACTTGGGGGAACGCTGGGTGGAAGGAAATTTGTGGCTTCTCTCAGATTCCAGAACTTTCTGCCACAGAAATGTGAGGAACATGTGTTTTTTTAGCCACATTTTGAGGTTTGCAAAGGATTCTGGGTAACAGAACCTGGTCAGAGCCCCACAAGTCACCCCATCTTGGATTCCCCTAGGTCTCTAGTTTTCAGAAATGCACAGGTTTGGTAGGTTTCCCTAGGTGCCGGCTGAGCTAGAGGCCAAAATCTACAGGTAGGCACTTTGCAAAATACAGCTCTGTTTTCTGTCAAAAAATGGGATGTGTCCACGTTGTGCTTTGGGGCATTTCCTGTCGCGGGCGCTAGGCTACCCACACAAGTGAGGTATCATTTTTATCAGGAGACTTGGGGGAACGCTGGGTGGAAGGAAATTTGTGGCTCCTCTTAGATTCCAGAACTTTCTGCCACAGAAATGTGAGGAACATGTGTTTTTTTAGCCAAATTTTGAGGTTTGCAAAGGATTCTGGGTAACAGAACCTGGTCAGAGCCCCACAAGTCACCCCATCTTGGATTCCCCTAGGTCTCTAGTTTTCAAAAAATGCACAGGTTTGTTAGGTTTCCCTAGGTGCCGGCTGAGCTAGAGGCCAAAATCCACAGGTAGGCACTTTGCAAAAAACACCTCTGTTTTCTTAAAAAAAATGTGATGTGTGCACGTTGCGTTTTGGGGCATTTCCTGTCGCCGGCGCTAGGCCTACCCACACAAGTGAGGTATCATTTTATCGGGAGACTTGGGGGAACGCTGGATGGAAGGAAATTTGTGGCTCCTCTCAGATTCCAGAACTTTCTGCCACAGAAATGTGAGGAACATGTGTTTTTTTAGCCAAATTTTGAGGTTTGCAAAGGATTCTGGGTAACAGAACCTGGTCAGAGCCCGACAAGTCACACCATCTTGGATTCCCCTAGGTCTCTAGTTTTCAGAAATGCACAGGTTTGGTAGGTTTCCCTAGGTGCCGGCTGAGCTAGAGGCCAAAATCTACAGGTAGGCACTTTGCAAAATACAGCTCTGTTTTCTGTCAAAAAATGGGATGTGTCCACGTTGTCCTTTGGGGCATTTCCTGTCGCGGGCGCTAGGCCGACCCACACAAGTGAGGTATCGTTTTTATCGGGAGACTTGGGGGAACGCTGGGTGGAAGGAAATTTGTGGCTTCTCTCAGATTCCAGAACTTTCTGCCACAGAAATGTGAGGAACATGTATTTTTTTAGCCAAATTTTGAGGTTTGCAAAGGATTCTGGGTAACAGAACCTGGTCAGAGCCCCACAAGTCACCCCATCTTGGATTCCCCTAGGTCTCTAGTTTTCAGAAATGCACAGGTTTGGTAGGTTTCCCTAGGTGCCGGCTGAGCTAGAGGCCAAAATCTACAGGTAGGCACTTTGCAAAATACAGCTCTGTTTTCTGTCAAAAAATGGGATGTGTCCACGTTGTGCTTTGGGGCATTTCCTGTCACGGGCGCTAGGCTACCCACACAAGTGAGGTATCATTTTTATCAGGAGACTTGGGGGAACGCTGGGTGGAAGGAAATTTCTGGCTCCTCTCAGATTCCAGAACTTTCTGCCACAGTAATGTGAGGAACATGTGTTTTTTTAGCCACATTTTGAGGTTTGCAAAGGATTCTGGGTAACAGAACCTGGTCAGAGACCCACAAGTCATCCCATCTTGGATTCCCCTAGGTCTCTAGTTTTCAAAAATGCAGGTAGGTTTTCCTAGGTGCCGGCTGAGCTAGAGGCCAAAATCCACAGGTAGGCACTTTGCAAAAAACACCTCTGTTTTCTTTAAAAAAATGTGATGTGTGCACGTTGCGTTTTGGGGCATTTCCTGTCGCGGGCGCTAGGCCTACCCACACAAGTGAGGTATCATTTTTATCGGGAGACTTGGGGGAACGCTGGGTGGAAGGAAATTTGTGGCTCCTCTCAGATTCCAGAACTTTCTGCCACAGAAATGTGAGGAACATGTGTTTTTTTAGCCACATTTTGAGGTTTGCAAAGGATTCTGGGTAACAGAACCTGGTCAGAGCCCCACAAGTCATCCCATCTTGGATTCCCCTAGGTCTCTAGTTTTCAAAAATGCAGGTAGGTTTTCCTAGGTGCCGGCTGAGCTAGAGGCCAAAATCCACAGGTAGGCACTTTGCAAAAAACACCTCTGTTTTCTTTAAAAAAATGTGATGTGTGCACGTTGCGTTTTGGGGCATTTCCTGTCGCGGGCGCTAGGCCTACCCACACAAGTGAGGTATCATTTTTATCGGGAGACTTGGGGGAACGCTGGGTGGAAGGAAATTTGTGGCTCCTCTCAGATTCCAGAACTTTCTGCCACAGAAATGTGAGGAACATGTGTTTTTTTAGCCACATTTTGAGGTTTGCAAAGGATTCTGGGTAACAGAACCTGGTCAGAGCCCCACAAGTCATCCCATCTTGGATTCCCCTAGGTCTCTAGTTTTCAAAAATGCAGGTAGGTTTCCCTAGGTGCCGGCTGAGCTAGAGGCCAAAATCCACAGGTAGGCACTTTGCAAAAAACACCTCTGTTTTCTTTCAAAAAATGTGATGTGTGCACGTTACGTTTTGGGGCATTTCCTGTCGCGGGAGCTAGGCCTACCCACACAAGTGAGGTACCATTTTTATCGGGAGACTTGGGGGAACGCTGGGTGCAAGGAAATTTGTGGCTCCTCTTAGATTCCAGAACTTTCTGCCACAGAAATGTGAGGAACATGTGTTTTTTTAGCCAAATTTTGAGGTTTGCAAAGGATTCTGGGTAACAGAACCTGGTCAGAGCCCCACAAGTCACCCCATCTTGGATTCCCCTAGGTCTCCAGTTTTCAAAAATGCACAGGTTTGGTAGTTTTCCCTAGGTGCCGGCTGAGCTAGAGGCCAAAATCCACAGGTAGGCACTTTGCAAAAAACACCTCTGTTTTCTTTAAAAAAATGTGATGTGTGCACGTTGCGTTTTGGGGCATTTCCTGTCCCGGGCGCTAGGCCTACCCACACAAGTGAGGTATCATTTTTATCGGGAGACTTGGGGGAACGCTGGGTGGAAGGAAATTTATGGCTCCTCTCAGATTCCAGAACTTTCTGCCACAGAAATGTGAGGAACATGTGGTTTTTTATCCAAATTTTGAGGTTTGCAAAGGATTCTGGGTAACAGAACCTGGTCAGAGCCCCACAAGTCACCCCATCTTGGATTCCCCTAGGTCTCTAGTTTTCAGAAATGCACAGGTTTGGTAGGTTTCCCTAGGTGCCGGCTGACCTAGAGGCCAAAATCTACAGGTAGGCACTTTGCAAAATACAGCTCTGTTTTCTGTCAAAAAATGGGATGTGTCCACGTTGTCCTTTGGGGCATTTCCTGTCGCGGGCGCTAGGCCGACCCACACAAGTGAGGTATCATTTTTATCGGGAGACTTGGGGGAATGCTGGGTGGAAGGAAATTTGTGCCTCCTCTCAGATTCCAGAACTTTCTGCCACAGAAATGTGAGGAACATGTGGTTTTTTATCCAAATTTTGAGGTTTGCAAAGGATTCTGGGTAACAGAACCTGGTCAGAGCCCCACAAGTCACCCCATCTTGGATTCCCCTAGGTCTCTAGTTTTCAGAAATGCACAGGTTTGGTAGGTTTCCCTAGGTGCCGGCTGACCTAGAGGCCAAAATCTACAGGTAGGCACTTTGCAAAATACAGCTCTGTTTTCTGTCAAAAAATGGGATGTGTCCACGTTGTGCTTTGGGGCATTTCCTGTCGCGGGCGCTAGGCTACCCACACAAGTGAGGTATCATTTTTATCAGGAGACTTGGGGGAACGCTGGGTGGAAGGAAATTTGTGGCTCCTCTTAGATTCCAGAACTTTCTGCCACAGAAATGTGAGGAACATGTGTTTTTTTAGCCAAATTTTGAGGTTTGCAAAGGATTCTGGGTAACAGAACCTGGTCAGAGTCCCACAAGTCACCCCATCTTGGATTCCCCTAGGTCTCTAGTTTTCAAAAATGCAGGTAGGTTTTCCTAGGTGCCGGCTGAGCTAGAGGCCAAAATCCACAGGTAGGCACTTTGCAAAAAACACCTCTGTTTTCTTTAAAAAAATGTGATGTGTGCACGTTGCGTTTTGGGGCATTTCCTGTCGCGGGCGCTAGGCCTACCCACACAAGTGAGGTATCATTTTTATCGGGAGACTTGGGGGAACGCTGGATGGAAGGAAATTTGTGGTTCCTCTCAGATTCCAGAACTTTCTGCCACAGAAATGTGAGGAACATGTGTTTTTTTAGCCAAATTTTGAGGTTTGCAAAGGATTCTGGGTAACAGAACCTGGTCAGAGCCCGACAAGTCACACCATCTTGGATTCCCCTAGGTCTCTAGTTTTCAGAAATGCACAGGTTTGGTAGGTTTCCCTAGGTGCCGGCTGAGCTAGAGGCCAAAATCTACAGGTAGGCACTTTGCAAAATACAGCTCTGTTTTCTGTCAAAAAATGGGATGTGTCCACGTTGTCCTTTGGGGCATTTCCTGTCGCGGGCGCTAGGCCGACCCACACAAGTGAGGTATCATTTTTATCGGGAGACTTGGGGGAACACTGGGTGGAAGGAAATTTGTGGCTTCTCTCAGATTCCAGAACTTTCTGCCACAGAAATGTGAGGAACATGTGTTTTTTTAGCCACATTTTGAGGTTTGCAAAGGATTCTGGGTAACAGAACCTGGTCAGAGCCCCACAAGTCACCCCATCTTGGATTCCCCTAGGTCTCTAGTTTTCAGAAATGCACAGGTTTGGTAGGTTTCCCTAGGTGCCGGCTGAGCTAGAGGCCAAAATCTACAGGTAGGCACTTTGCAAAATACAGCTCTGTTTTCTGTCAAAAAATGGGATGTGTCCACGTTGTGCTTTGGGGCATTTCCTGTCGCGGGCGCTAGGCTACCCACACAAGTGAGGTATCATTTTTATCAGGAGACTTGGGGGAACGCTGGGTGGAAGGAAATTTGTGGCTCCTCTTAGATTCCAGAACTTTCTGCCACAGAAATGTGAGGAACATGTGTTTTTTTAGCCAAATTTTGAGGTTTGCAAAGGATTCTGGGTAACAGAACCTGGTCAGAGCCCCACAAGTCACCCCATCTTGGATTCCCCTAGGTCTCTAGTTTTCAAAAAATGCACAGGTTTGTTAGGTTTCCCTAGGTGCCGGCTGAGCTAGAGGCCAAAATCCACAGGTAGGCACTTTGCAAAAAACACCTCTGTTTTCTTAAAAAAAATGTGATGTGTGCACGTTGCGTTTTGGGGCATTTCCTGTCCCGGGCGCTAGGCCTACCCACACAAGTGAGGTATCATTTTTATCGGGAGACTTGGGGGAACGCTGGGTGGAAGGAAATTTATGGCTCCTCTCAGATTCCAGAACTTTCTGCCACAGAAATGTGAGGAACATGTGGTTTTTTATCCAAATTTTGAGGTTTGCAAAGGATTCTGGGTAACAGAACCTGGTCAGAGCCCCACAAGTCACCCCATCTTGGATTCCCCTAGGTCTCTAGTTTTCAGAAATGCACAGGTTTGGTAGGTTTCCCTAGGTGCCGGCTGAGCTAGAGGCCAAAATCTACAGGTAGGCACTTTGCAAAATACAGCTCTGTTTTCTGTCAAAAAATGGGATGTGTCCACGTTGTCCTTTGGGGCATTTCCTATCGCGGGCGCTAGGCCGACCCACACAAGTGAGGTATCATTTTTATCGGGAGACTTGGGGGAATGCTGGGTGGAAGGAAATTTGTGCCTCCTCTCAGATTCCAGAACTTTCTGCCACAGAAATGTGAGGAACATGTGGTTTTTTATCCAAATTTTGAGGTTTGCAAAGGATTCTGGGTAACAGAACCTGGTCAGAGCCCCACAAGTCACCCCATCTTGGATTCCCCTAGGTCTCTAGTTTTCAGAAATGCACAGGTTTGGTAGGTTTCCCTAGGTGCCGGCTGACCTAGAGGCCAAAATCTACAGGTAGGCACTTTGCAAAATACAGCTCTGTTTTCTGTCAAAAAATGGGATGTGTCCACGTTGTGCTTTGGGGCATTTCCTGTCGCGGGCGCTAGGCTACCCACACAAGTGAGGTATCATTTTTATCAGGAGACTTGGGGGAACGCTGGGTGGAAGGAAATTTGTGGCTCCTCTTAGATTCCAGAACTTTCTGCCACAGAAATGTGAGGAACATGTGTTTTTTTAGCCAAATTTTGAGGTTTGCAAAGGATTCTGGGTAACAGAACCTGGTCAGAGTCCCACAAGTCACCCCATCTTGGATTCCCCTAGGTCTCTAGTTTTCAAAAATGCAGGTAGGTTTTCCTAGGTGCCGGCTGAGCTAGAGGCCAAAATCCACAGGTAGGCACTTTGCAAAAAACACCTCTGTTTTCTTTAAAAAAATGTGATGTGTGCACGTTGCGTTTTGGGGCATTTCCTGTCGCGGGCGCTAGGCCTACCCACACAAGTGAGGTATCATTTTTATCGGGAGACTTGGGGGAACGCTGGATGGAAGGAAATTTGTGGTTCCTCTCAGATTCCAGAACTTTCTGCCACAGAAATGTGAGGAACATGTGTTTTTTTAGCCAAATTTTGAGGTTTGCAAAGGATTCTGGGTAACAGAACCTGGTCAGAGCCCGACAAGTCACACCATCTTGGATTCCCCTAGGTCTCTAGTTTTCAGAAATGCACAGGTTTGGTAGGTTTCCCTAGGTGCCGGCTGAGCTAGAGGCCAAAATCTACAGGTAGGCACTTTGCAAAATACAGCTCTGTTTTCTGTCAAAAAATGGGATGTGTCCACGTTGTCCTTTGGGGCATTTCCTGTCGCGGGCGCTAGGCCGACCCACACAAGTGAGGTATCATTTTTATCGGGAGACTTGGGGGAACACTGGGTGGAAGGAAATTTGTGGCTTCTCTCAGATTCCAGAACTTTCTGCCACAGAAATGTGAGGAACATGTGTTTTTTTAGCCACATTTTGAGGTTTGCAAAGGATTCTGGGTAACAGAACCTGGTCAGAGCCCCACAAGTCACCCCATCTTGGATTCCCCTAGGTCTCTAGTTTTCAGAAATGCACAGGTTTGGTAGGTTTCCCTAGGTGCCGGCTGAGCTAGAGGCCAAAATCTACAGGTAGGCACTTTGCAAAATACAGCTCTGTTTTCTGTCAAAAAATGGGATGTGTCCACGTTGTGCTTTGGGGCATTTCCTGTCGCGGGCGCTAGGCTACCCACACAAGTGAGGTATCATTTTTATCAGGAGACTTGGGGGAACGCTGGGTGGAAGGAAATTTGTGGCTCCTCTTAGATTCCAGAACTTTCTGCCACAGAAATGTGAGGAACATGTGTTTTTTTAGCCAAATTTTGAGGTTTGCAAAGGATTCTGGGTAACAGAACCTGGTCAGAGCCCCACAAGTCACCCCATCTTGGATTCCCCTAGGTCTCTAGTTTTCAAAAAATGCACAGGTTTGTTAGGTTTCCCTAGGTGCCGGCTGAGCTAGAGGCCAAAATCCACAGGTAGGCACTTTGCAAAAAACACCTCTGTTTTCTTAAAAAAAATGTGATGTGTGCACGTTGCGTTTTGGGGCATTTCCTGTCGCCGGCGCTAGGCCTACCCACACAAGTGAGGTATCATTTTTATCGGGAGACTTGGGGGAACGCTGGATGGAAGGAAATTTGTGGCTCCTCTCAGATTCCAGAACTTTCTGCCACAGAAATGTGAGGAACATGTGTTTTTTTAGCCAAATTTTGAGGTTTGCAAAGGATTCTGGGTAACAGAACCTGGTCAGAGCCCGACAAGTCACACCATCTTGGATTCCCCTAGGTCTCTAGTTTTCAGAAATGCACAGGTTTGGTAGGTTTCCCTAGGTGCCGGCTGAGCTAGAGGCCAAAATCTACAGGTAGGCACTTTGCAAAATACAGCTCTGTTTTCTGTCAAAAAATGGGATGTGTCCACGTTGTCCTTTGGGGCATTTCCTGTCGCGGGCGCTAGGCCGACCCACACAAGTGAGGTATCGTTTTTATCGGGAGACTTGGGGGAACGCTGGGTGGAAGGAAATTTGTGGCTTCTCTCAGATTCCAGAACTTTCTGCCACAGAAATGTGAGGAACATGTATTTTTTTAGCCAAATTTTGAGGTTTGCAAAGGATTCTGGGTAACAGAACCTGGTCAGAGCCCCACAAGTCACCCCATCTTGGATTCCCCTAGGTCTCTAGTTTTCAGAAATGCACAGGTTTGGTAGGTTTCCCTAGGTGCCGGCTGAGCTAGAGGCCAAAATCTACAGGTAGGCACTTTGCAAAATACAGCTCTGTTTTCTGTCAAAAAATGGGATGTGTCCACGTTGTGCTTTGGGGCATTTCCTGTCACGGGCGCTAGGCTACCCACACAAGTGAGGTATCATTTTTATCAGGAGACTTGGGGGAACGCTGGGTGGAAGGAAATTTCTGGCTCCTCTCAGATTCCAGAACTTTCTGCCACAGTAATGTGAGGAACATGTGTTTTTTTAGCCACATTTTGAGGTTTGCAAAGGATTCTGGGTAACAGAACCTGGTCAGAGCCCCACAAGTCATCCCATCTTGGATTCCCCTAGGTCTCTAGTTTTCAAAAATGCAGGTAGGTTTTCCTAGGTGCCGGCTGAGCTAGAGGCCAAAATCCACAGGTAGGCACTTTGCAAAAAACACCTCTGTTTTCTTTAAAAAAATGTGATGTGTGCACGTTGCGTTTTGGGGCATTTCCTGTCGCGGGCGCTAGGCCTACCCACACAAGTGAGGTATCATTTTTATCGGGAGACTTGGGGGAACGCTGGGTGGAAGGAAATTTGTGGCTCCTCTCAGATTCCAGAACTTTCTGCCACAGAAATGTGAGGAACATGTGTTTTTTTAGCCACATTTTGAGGTTTGCAAAGGATTCTGGGTAACAGAACCTGGTCAGAGCCCCACAAGTCATCCCATCTTGGATTCCCCTAGGTCTCTAGTTTTCAAAAATGCAGGTAGGTTTCCCTAGGTGCCGGCTGAGCTAGAGGCCAAAATCCACAGGTAGGCACTTTGCAAAAAACACCTCTGTTTTCTTTCAAAAAATGTGATGTGTGCACGTTACGTTTTGGGGCATTTCCTGTCGTGGGAGCTAGGCCTACCCACACAAGTGAGGTACCATTTTTATCGGGAGACTTGGGGGAACGCTGGGTGCAAGGAAATTTGTGGCTCCTCTTAGATTCCAGAACTTTCTGCCACAGAAATGTGAGGAACATGTGTTTTTTTAGCCAAATTTTGAGGTTTGCAAAGGATTCTGGGTAACAGAACCTGGTCAGAGCCCCACAAGTCACCCCATCTTGGATTCCCCTAGGTCTCCAGTTTTCAAAAATGCACAGGTTTGGTAGTTTTCCCTAGGTGCCGGCTGAGCTAGAGGCCAAAATCCACAGGTAGGCACTTTGCAAAAAACACCTCTGTTTTCTTTAAAAAAATGTGATGTGTGCACGTTGCGTTTTGGGGCATTTCCTGTCCCGGGCGCTAGGCCTACCCACACAAGTGAGGTATCATTTTTATCGGGAGACTTGGGGGAACGCTGGGTGGAAGGAAATTTATGGCTCCTCTCAGATTCCAGAACTTTCTGCCACAGAAATGTGAGGAACATGTGGTTTTTTATCCAAATTTTGAGGTTTGCAAAGGATTCTGGGTAACAGAACCTGGTCAGAGCCCCACAAGTCACCCCATCTTGGATTCCCCTAGGTCTCTAGTTTTCAGAAATGCACAGGTTTGGTAGGTTTCCCTAGGTGCCGGCTGACCTAGAGGCCAAAATCTACAGGTAGGCACTTTGCAAAATACAGCTCTGTTTTCTGTCAAAAAATGGGATGTGTCCACGTTGTCCTTTGGGGCATTTCCTGTCGCGGGCGCTAGGCCGACCCACACAAGTGAGGTATCATTTTTATCGGGAGACTTGGGGGAATGCTGGGTGGAAGGAAATTTGTGCCTCCTCTCAGATTCCAGAACTTTCTGCCACAGAAATGTGAGGAACATGTGGTTTTTTATCCAAATTTTGAGGTTTGCAAAGGATTCTGGGTAACAGAACCTGGTCAGAGCCCCACAAGTCACCCCATCTTGGATTCCCCTAGGTCTCTAGTTTTCAGAAATGCACAGGTTTGGTAGGTTTCCCTAGGTGCCGGCTGACCTAGAGGCCAAAATCTACAGGTAGGCACTTTGCAAAATACAGCTCTGTTTTCTGTCAAAAAATGGGATGTGTCCACGTTGTGCTTTGGGGCATTTCCTGTCGCGGGCGCTAGGCTACCCACACAAGTGAGGTATCATTTTTATCAGGAGACTTGGGGGAACGCTGGGTGGAAGGAAATTTGTGGCTCCTCTTAGATTCCAGAACTTTCTGCCACAGAAATGTGAGGAACATGTGTTTTTTTAGCCAAATTTTGAGGTTTGCAAAGGATTCTGGGTAACAGAACCTGGTCAGAGTCCCACAAGTCACCCCATCTTGGATTCCCCTAGGTCTCTAGTTTTCAAAAATGCAGGTAGGTTTTCCTAGGTGCCGGCTGAGCTAGAGGCCAAAATCCACAGGTAGGCACTTTGCAAAAAACACCTCTGTTTTCTTTAAAAAAATGTGATGTGTGCACGTTGCGTTTTGGGGCATTTCCTGTCGCGGGCGCTAGGCCTACCCACACAAGTGAGGTATCATTTTTATCGGGAGACTTGGGGGAACGCTGGATGGAAGGAAATTTGTGGTTCCTCTCAGATTCCAGAACTTTCTGCCACAGAAATGTGAGGAACATGTGTTTTTTTAGCCAAATTTTGAGGTTTGCAAAGGATTCTGGGTAACAGAACCTGGTCAGAGCCCGACAAGTCACACCATCTTGGATTCCCCTAGGTCTCTAGTTTTCAGAAATGCACAGGTTTGGTAGGTTTCCCTAGGTGCCGGCTGAGCTAGAGGCCAAAATCTACAGGTAGGCACTTTGCAAAATACAGCTCTGTTTTCTGTCAAAAAATGGGATGTGTCCACGTTGTCCTTTGGGGCATTTCCTGTCGCGGGCGCTAGGCCGACCCACACAAGTGAGGTATCATTTTTATCGGGAGACTTGGGGGAACACTGGGTGGAAGGAAATTTGTGGCTTCTCTCAGATTCCAGAACTTTCTGCCACAGAAATGTGAGGAACATGTGTTTTTTTAGCCACATTTTGAGGTTTGCAAAGGATTCTGGGTAACAGAACCTGGTCAGAGCCCCACAAGTCACCCCATCTTGGATTCCCCTAGGTCTCTAGTTTTCAGAAATGCACAGGTTTGGTAGGTTTCCCTAGGTGCCGGCTGAGCTAGAGGCCAAAATCTACAGGTAGGCACTTTGCAAAATACAGCTCTGTTTTCTGTCAAAAAATGGGATGTGTCCACGTTGTGCTTTGGGGCATTTCCTGTCGCGGGCGCTAGGCTACCCACACAAGTGAGGTATCATTTTTATCAGGAGACTTGGGGGAACGCTGGGTGGAAGGAAATTTGTGGCTCCTCTTAGATTCCAGAACTTTCTGCCACAGAAATGTGAGGAACATGTGTTTTTTTAGCCAAATTTTGAGGTTTGCAAAGGATTCTGGGTAACAGAACCTGGTCAGAGCCCCACAAGTCACCCCATCTTGGATTCCCCTAGGTCTCTAGTTTTCAAAAAATGCACAGGTTTGTTAGGTTTCCCTAGGTGCCGGCTGAGCTAGAGGCCAAAATCCACAGGTAGGCACTTTGCAAAAAACACCTCTGTTTTCTTAAAAAAAATGTGATGTGTGCACGTTGCGTTTTGGGGCATTTCCTGTCCCGGGCGCTAGGCCTACCCACACAAGTGAGGTATCATTTTTATCGGGAGACTTGGGGGAACGCTGGGTGGAAGGAAATTTATGGCTCCTCTCAGATTCCAGAACTTTCTGCCACAGAAATGTGAGGAACATGTGGTTTTTTATCCAAATTTTGAGGTTTGCAAAGGATTCTGGGTAACAGAACCTGGTCAGAGCCCCACAAGTCACCCCATCTTGGATTCCCCTAGGTCTCTAGTTTTCAGAAATGCACAGGTTTGGTAGGTTTCCCTAGGTGCCGGCTGACCTAGAGGCCAAAATCTACAGGTAGGCACTTTGCAAAATACAGCTCTGTTTTCTGTCAAAAAATGGGATGTGTCCACGTTGTCCTTTGGGGCATTTCCTGTCGCGGGCGCTAGGCCGACCCACACAAGTGAGGTATCATTTTTATCGGGAGACTTGGGGGAATGCTGGGTGGAAGGAAATTTGTGCCTCCTCTCAGATTCCAGAACTTTCTGCCACAGAAATGTGAGGAACATGTGGTTTTTTATCCAAATTTTGAGGTTTGCAAAGGATTCTGGGTAACAGAACCTGGTCAGAGCCCCACAAGTCACCCCATCTTGGATTCCCCTAGGTCTCTAGTTTTCAGAAATGCACAGGTTTGGTAGGTTTCCCTAGGTGCCGGCTGACCTAGAGGCCAAAATCTACAGGTAGGCACTTTGCAAAATACAGCTCTGTTTTCTGTCAAAAAATGGGATGTGTCCACGTTGTGCTTTGGGGCATTTCCTGTCGCGGGCGCTAGGCTACCCACACAAGTGAGGTATCATTTTTATCAGGAGACTTGGGGGAACGCTGGGTGGAAGGAAATTTGTGGCTCCTCTTAGATTCCAGAACTTTCTGCCACAGAAATGTGAGGAACATGTGTTTTTTTAGCCAAATTTTGAGGTTTGCAAAGGATTCTGGGTAACAGAACCTGGTCAGAGTCCCACAAGTCACCCCATCTTGGATTCCCCTAGGTCTCTAGTTTTCAAAAATGCAGGTAGGTTTTCCTAGGTGCCGGCTGAGCTAGAGGCCAAAATCCACAGGTAGGCACTTTGCAAAAAACACCTCTGTTTTCTTTAAAAAAATGTGATGTGTGCACGTTGCGTTTTGGGGCATTTCCTGTCGCGGGCGCTAGGCCTACCCACACAAGTGAGGTATCATTTTTATCGGGAGACTTGGGGGAACGCTGGATGGAAGGAAATTTGTGGTTCCTCTCAGATTCCAGAACTTTCTGCCACAGAAATGTGAGGAACATGTGTTTTTTTAGCCAAATTTTGAGGTTTGCAAAGGATTCTGGGTAACAGAACCTGGTCAGAGCCCGACAAGTCACACCATCTTGGATTCCCCTAGGTCTCTAGTTTTCAGAAATGCACAGGTTTGGTAGGTTTCCCTAGGTGCCGGCTGAGCTAGAGGCCAAAATCTACAGGTAGGCACTTTGCAAAATACAGCTCTGTTTTCTGTCAAAAAATGGGATGTGTCCACGTTGTCCTTTGGGGCATTTCCTGTCGCGGGCGCTAGGCCGACCCACACAAGTGAGGTATCATTTTTATCGGGAGACTTGGGGGAACACTGGGTGGAAGGAAATTTGTGGCTTCTCTCAGATTCCAGAACTTTCTGCCACAGAAATGTGAGGAACATGTGTTTTTTTAGCCACATTTTGAGGTTTGCAAAGGATTCTGGGTAACAGAACCTGGTCAGAGCCCCACAAGTCACCCCATCTTGGATTCCCCTAGGTCTCTAGTTTTCAGAAATGCACAGGTTTGGTAGGTTTCCCTAGGTGCCGGCTGAGCTAGAGGCCAAAATCTACAGGTAGGCACTTTGCAAAATACAGCTCTGTTTTCTGTCAAAAAATGGGATGTGTCCACGTTGTGCTTTGGGGCATTTCCTGTCGCGGGCGCTAGGCTACCCACACAAGTGAGGTATCATTTTTATCAGGAGACTTGGGGGAACGCTGGGTGGAAGGAAATTTGTGGCTCCTCTTAGATTCCAGAACTTTCTGCCACAGAAATGTGAGGAACATGTGTTTTTTTAGCCAAATTTTGAGGTTTGCAAAGGATTCTGGGTAACAGAACCTGGTCAGAGCCCCACAAGTCACCCCATCTTGGATTCCCCTAGGTCTCTAGTTTTCAAAAAATGCACAGGTTTGTTAGGTTTCCCTAGGTGCCGGCTGAGCTAGAGGCCAAAATCCACAGGTAGGCACTTTGCAAAAAACACCTCTGTTTTCTTAAAAAAAATGTGATGTGTGCACGTTGCGTTTTGGGGCATTTCCTGTCGCCGGCGCTAGGCCTACCCACACAAGTGAGGTATCATTTTTATCGGGAGACTTGGGGGAACGCTGGATGGAAGGAAATTTGTGGCTCCTCTCAGATTCCAGAACTTTCTGCCACAGAAATGTGAGGAACATGTGTTTTTTTAGCCAAATTTTGAGGTTTGCAAAGGATTCTGGGTAACAGAACCTGGTCAGAGCCCGACAAGTCACACCATCTTGGATTCCCCTAGGTCTCTAGTTTTCAGAAATGCACAGGTTTGGTAGGTTTCCCTAGGTGCCGGCTGAGCTAGAGGCCAAAATCTACAGGTAGGCACTTTGCAAAATACAGCTCTGTTTTCTGTCAAAAAATGGGATGTGTCCACGTTGTCCTTTGGGGCATTTCCTGTCGCGGGCGCTAGGCCGACCCACACAAGTGAGGTATCGTTTTTATCGGGAGACTTGGGGGAACGCTGGGTGGAAGGAAATTTGTGGCTTCTCTCAGATTCCAGAACTTTCTGCCACAGAAATGTGAGGAACATGTATTTTTTTAGCCAAATTTTGAGGTTTGCAAAGGATTCTGGGTAACAGAACCTGGTCAGAGCCCCACAAGTCACCCCATCTTGGATTCCCCTAGGTCTCTAGTTTTCAGAAATGCACAGGTTTGGTAGGTTTCCCTAGGTGCCGGCTGAGCTAGAGGCCAAAATCTACAGGTAGGCACTTTGCAAAATACAGCTCTGTTTTCTGTCAAAAAATGGGATGTGTCCACGTTGTGCTTTGGGGCATTTCCTGTCACGGGCGCTAGGCTACCCACACAAGTGAGGTATCATTTTTATCAGGAGACTTGGGGGAACGCTGGGTGGAAGGAAATTTCTGGCTCCTCTCAGATTCCAGAACTTTCTGCCACAGTAATGTGAGGAACATGTGTTTTTTTAGCCACATTTTGAGGTTTGCAAAGGATTCTGGGTAACAGAACCTGGTCAGAGCCCCACAAGTCATCCCATCTTGGATTCCCCTAGGTCTCTAGTTTTCAAAAATGCAGGTAGGTTTTCCTAGGTGCCGGCTGAGCTAGAGGCCAAAATCCACAGGTAGGCACTTTGCAAAAAACACCTCTGTTTTCTTTAAAAAAATGTGATGTGTGCACGTTGCGTTTTGGGGCATTTCCTGTCGCGGGCGCTAGGCCTACCCACACAAGTGAGGTATCATTTTTATCGGGAGACTTGGGGGAACGCTGGGTGGAAGGAAATTTGTGGCTCCTCTCAGATTCCAGAACTTTCTGCCACAGAAATGTGAGGAACATGTGTTTTTTTAGCCACATTTTGAGGTTTGCAAAGGATTCTGGGTAACAGAACCTGGTCAGAGCCCCACAAGTCATCCCATCTTGGATTCCCCTAGGTCTCTAGTTTTCAAAAATGCAGGTAGGTTTCCCTAGGTGCCGGCTGAGCTAGAGGCCAAAATCCACAGGTAGGCACTTTGCAAAAAACACCTCTGTTTTCTTTCAAAAAATGTGATGTGTGCACGTTACGTTTTGGGGCATTTCCTGTCGTGGGAGCTAGGCCTACCCACACAAGTGAGGTACCATTTTTATCGGGAGACTTGGGGGAACGCTGGGTGCAAGGAAATTTGTGGCTCCTCTTAGATTCCAGAACTTTCTGCCACAGAAATGTGAGGAACATGTGTTTTTTTAGCCAAATTTTGAGGTTTGCAAAGGATTCTGGGTAACAGAACCTGGTCAGAGCCCCACAAGTCACCCCATCTTGGATTCCCCTAGGTCTCCAGTTTTCAAAAATGCACAGGTTTGGTAGTTTTCCCTAGGTGCCGGCTGAGCTAGAGGCCAAAATCCACAGGTAGGCACTTTGCAAAAAACACCTCTGTTTTCTTTAAAAAAATGTGATGTGTGCACGTTGCGTTTTGGGGCATTTCCTGTCCCGGGCGCTAGGCCTACCCACACAAGTGAGGTATCATTTTTATCTGGAGACTTGGGGGAACGCTGGGTGGAAGGAAATTTATGGCTCCTCTTAGATTCCAGAACTTTCTGCCACAGAAATGTGAGGAACATGTGTTTTTTTAGCCAAATTTTGAGGTTTGCAAAGGATTCTGGGTAACAGAACCTGGTCAGAGCCCCACAAGTCACCCCATCTTGGATTCCCCTAGGTCTCTAGTTTTCAGAAATGCACAGATTTGGTAGGTTTCCCTAGGTGCCGGCTGACCTAGAGGCCAAAATCTACAGGTAGGCACTTTGCAAAATACAGCTCTGTTTTCTGTCAAAAAATGGGATGTGTCCACGTTGTCCTTTGGGGCATTTCCTGTCGCGGGCGCTAGGCCGACCCACACAAGTGAGGTATCATTTTTATCGGGAGACTTGGGGGAACGCTGGGTGGAAGGAAATTTGTGGCTTCTCTCAGATTCCAGAACTTTCTGCCACAGAAATGTGAGGAACATGTGTTTTTTTAGCCACATTTTGAGGTTTGCAAAGGATTCTGGGTAACAGAACCTGGTCAGAGCCCCACAAGTCACCCCATCTTGGATTCCCCTAGGTCTCTAGTTTTCAGAAATGCACAGGTTTGGTAGGTTTCCCTAGGTGCCGGCTGAGCTAGAGGCCAAAATCTACAGGTAGGCACTTTGCAAAATACAGCTCTGTTTTCTGTCAAAAAATGGGATGTGTCCACGTTGTGCTTTGGGGCATTTCCTGTCGCGGGCGCTAGGCTACCCACACAAGTGAGGTATCATTTTTATCAGGACACTTGGGGGAACGCTGGGTGGAAGGAAAGTTGTGGCTCCTCTTAGATTCCAGAACTTTCTGCCACAGAAATGTGAGGAACATGTGTTTTTTTAGCCAAATTTTGAGGTTTGCAAAGGATTCTGGGTAACAGAACCTGGTCAGAGCCCCACAAGTCACCCCATCTTGGATTCCCCTAGGTCTCTAGTTTTCAAAAAATGCACAGGTTTGTTAGGTTTCCCTAGGTGCCGGCTGAGCTAGAGGCCAAAATCCACAGGTAGGCACTTTGCAAAAAACACCTCTGTTTTCTTAAAAAAAATGTGATGTGTGCACGTTGCGTTTTGGGGCATTTCCTGTCGCCGGCGCTATGCCTACCCACACAAGTGAGGTATCATTTTTATCGGGAGACTTGGGGGAACGCTGGATGGAAGGAAATTTGTGGCTCCTCTCAGATTCCAGAACTTTCTGCCACAGAAATGTGAGGAACATGTGTTTTTTTAGCCAAATTTTGAGGTTTGCAAAGGATTCTGGGTAACAGAACCTGGTCAGAGCCCGACAAGTCACACCATCTTGGATTCCCCTAGGTCTCTAGTTTTCAGAAATGCACAGGTTTGGTAGGTTTCCCTAGGTGCCGGCTGAGCTAGAGGCCAAAATCTACAGGTAGGCACTTTGCAAAATACAGCTCTGTTTTCTGTCAAAAAATGGGATGTGTCCACGTTGTCCTTTGGGGCATTTCCTGTCGCGGGCGCTAGGCCGACCACACAAGTGAGGTATCGTTTTTATCGGGAGACTTGGGGGAACGCTGGGTGGAAGGAAATTTGTGGCTTCTCTCAGATTCCAGAACTTTCTGCCACAGAAATGTGAGGAACATGTATTTTTTTAGCCAAATTTTGAGGTTTGCAAAGGATTCTGGGTAACAGAACCTGGTCAGAGCCCCACAAGTCACCCCATCTTGGATTCCCCTAGGTCTCTAGTTTTCAGAAATGCACAGGTTTGGTAGGTTTCCCTAGGTGCCGGCTGAGCTAGAGGCCAAAATCTACAGGTAGGCACTTTGCAAAATACAGCTCTGTTTTCTGTCAAAAAATGGGATGTGTCCACGTTGTGCTTTGGGGCATTTCCTGTCACGGGCGCTAGGCTACCCACACAAGTGAGGTATCATTTTTATCAGGAGACTTGGGGGAACGCTGGGTGGAAGGAAATTTCTGGCTCCTCTCAGATTCCAGAACTTTCTGCCACAGTAATGTGAGGAACATGTGTTTTTATAGCCACATTTTGAGGTTTGCAAAGGATTCTGGGTAACAGAACCTGGTCAGAGCCCCACAAGTCATCC
This sequence comes from Pleurodeles waltl, assembly GCF_031143425.1. Lineage (NCBI taxonomy): Eukaryota > Metazoa > Chordata > Amphibia > Caudata > Salamandridae > Pleurodeles > Pleurodeles waltl. The sequence goes on from NC_090443.1 coordinate 844,364,191, forward strand.
CATCTTGGATTCCCCTAGGTCTCTAGTTTTCAAAAATGCAGGTAGGTTTTCCTAGGTGCCGGCTGAGCTAGAGGCCAAAATCCACAGGTAGGCACTTTGCAAAAAACACCTCTGTTTTCTTTAAAAAAATGTGATGTGTGCACGTTGCGTTTTGGGGCATTTCCTGTCGCGGGCGCTAGGCCTACCCACACAAGTGAGGTATCATTTTTATCGGGAGACTTGGGGGAACGCTGGGTGGAAGGAAATTTGTGGCTCCTCTCAGATTCCAGAACTTTCTGCCACAGAAATGTGAGGAACATGTGTTTTTTTAGCCACATTTTGAGGTTTGCAAAGGATTCTGGGTAACAGAACCTGGTCAGAGCCCCACAAGTCATCCCATCTTGGATTCCCCTAGGTCTCTAGTTTTCAAAAATGCAGGTAGGTTTCCCTAGGTGCCGGCTGAGCTAGAGGCCAAAATCCACAGGTAGGCACTTTGCAAAAAACACCTCTGTTTTCTTTCAAAAAATGTGATGTGTGCACGTTACGTTTTGGGGCATTTCCTGTCGCGGGAGCTAGGCCTACCCACACAAGTGAGGTACCATTTTTATCGGGAGACTTGGGGGAACGCTGAGTGCAAGGAAATTTGTGGCTCCTCTTAGATTCCAGAACTTTCTGCCACAGAAATGTGAGGAACATGTGTTTTTTTAGCCAAATTTTGAGGTTTGCAAAGGATTCTGGGTAACAGAACCTGGTCAGAGCCCCACAAGTCACCCCATCTTGGATTCCCCTAGGTCTCCAGTTTTCAAAAATGCACAGGTTTGGTAGTTTTCCCTAGGTGCCGGCTGAGCTAGAGGCCAAAATCCACAGGTAGGCACTTTGCAAAAAACACCTCTGTTTTCTTTAAAAAAATGTGATGTGTGCACGTTGCGTTTTGGGGCATTTCCTGTCCCGGGCGCTAGGCCTACCCACACAAGTGAGGTATCATTTTTATCGGGAGACTTGGGGGAACGCTGGGTGGAAGGAAATTTATGGCTCCTCTCAGATTCCAGAACTTTCTGCCACAGAAATGTGAGGAACATGTGGTTTTTTATCCAAATTTTGAGGTTTGCAAAGGATTCTGGGTAACAGAACCTGGTCAGAGCCCCACAAGTCACCCCATCTTGGATTCCCCTAGGTCTCTAGTTTTCAGAAATGCACAGGTTTGGTAGGTTTCCCTAGGTGCCGGCTGACCTAGAGGCCAAAATCTACAGGTAGGCACTTTGCAAAATACAGCTCTGTTTTCTGTCAAAAAATGGGATGTGTCCACGTTGTCCTTTGGGGCATTTCCTGTCGCGGGCGCTAGGCCGACCCACACAAGTGAGGTATCATTTTTATCGGGAGACTTGGGGGAATGCTGGGTGGAAGGAAATTTGTGCCTCCTCTCAGATTCCAGAACTTTCTGCCACAGAAATGTGAGGAACATGTGGTTTTTTATCCAAATTTTGAGGTTTGCAAAGGATTCTGGGTAACAGAACCTGGTCAGAGCCCCACAAGTCACCCCATCTTGGATTCCCCTAGGTCTCTAGTTTTCAGAAATGCACAGGTTTGGTAGGTTTCCCTAGGTGCCGGCTGACCTAGAGGCCAAAATCTACAGGTAGGCACTTTGCAAAATACAGCTCTGTTTTCTGTCAAAAAATGGGATGTGTCCACGTTGTCCTTTGGGGCATTTCCTGTCGCGGGCGCTAGGCCGACCCACACAAGTGAGGTATCATTTTTATCGGGAGACTTGGGGGAATGCTGGGTGGAAGGAAATTTGTGCCTCCTCTCAGATTCCAGAACTTTCTGCCACAGAAATGTTAGGAACATGTGTTTTTTTATCCAAATTTTGAGGTTTGCAAAGGATTCTGGGTAACAGAACCTGGTCAGAGCCCCACAAGTCACCCCATCTTGGATTCCCCTAGGTCTCTAGTTTTCAGAAATGCACAGGTTTGGTAGGTTTCCCTAGGTGCCAGCTGAGCTAGAGGCCAAAATCTACAGGTAGGCACTTTCCAAAATACAGCTCTGTTTTCTGTCAAAAAATGGGATGTGTCCACGTTGTGCTTTGCGGCATTTCCTGTCGCGGGCGCTAGGCTACCCACACAAGTGAGGTATCATTTTTATCAGGAGACTTGGGGGAACGCTGGGTGGAAGGAAATTTCTGGCTCCTCTCAGATTCCAGAACTTTCTGCCACAGAAATGTGAGGAACATGTGTTTTTTTAGCCACATTTTGAGGTTTGCAAAGGATTCTGGGTAACAGAACCTGGTCAGAGCCCCACAAGTCATCCCATCTTGGATTCCCCTAGGTCTCTAGTTTTCAAAAATGCAGGTAGGTTTCCCTAGGTGCCGGCTGAGCTAGAGGCCAAAATCCACAGGTAGGCACTTTGCAAAAAACACCTCTGTTTTCTTTCAAAAAATGTGATGTGTGCACGTTGCGTTTTGGGGCATTTCCTGTCGCGGGCGCTAGGCCTACCCACACAAGTGAGGTATCATTTTTATCGGGAGACTTGGGGGAACGCTGGGTGCAAGGAAATTTGTGGCTCCTCTTAGATTCCAGAACTTTCTGCCACAGAAATGTGAGGAACATGTGTTTTTTTAGCCAAATTTTGAGGTTTGCAAAGGATTCTGGGTAACAGAACCTGGTCAGAGTCCCACAAGTCACCCCATCTTGGATTCCCCTAGGTCTCTAGTTTTCAAAAATGCAGGTAGGTTTTCCTAGGTGCCGGCTGAGCTAGAGGCCAAAATCCACAGGTAGGCACTTTGCAAAAAACACCTCTGTTTTCTTTAAAAAAATGTGATGTGTGCACGTTGCGTTTTGGGGCATTTCCTGTCGCGGGCGCTAGGCCTACCCACACAAGTGAGGTATCATTTTTATCGGGAGACTTGGGGGAACGCTGGATGGAAGGAAATTTGTGGTTCCTCTCAGATTCCAGAACTTTCTGCCACAGAAATGTGAGGAACATGTGTTTTTTTAGCCAAATTTTGAGGTTTGCAAAGGATTCTGGGTAACAGAACCTGGTCAGAGCCCGACAAGTCACACCATCTTGGATTCCCCTAGGTCTCTAGTTTTCAGAAATGCACAGGTTTGGTAGGTTTCCCTAGGTGCCGGCTGAGCTAGAGGCCAAAATCTACAGGTAGGCACTTTGCAAAATACAGCTCTGTTTTCTGTCAAAAAATGGGATGTGTCCACGTTGTCCTTTGGGGCATTTCCTGTCGCGGGCGCTAGGCCGACCCACACAAGTGAGGTATCATTTTTATCGGGAGACTTGGGGGAACGCTGGGTGGAAGGAAATTTGTGGCTTCTCTCAGATTCCAGAACTTTCTGCCACAGAAATGTGAGGAACATGTGTTTTTTTAGCCACATTTTGAGGTTTGCAAAGGATTCTGGGTAACAGAACCTGGTCAGAGCCCCACAAGTCACCCCATCTTGGATTCCCCTAGGTCTCTAGTTTTCAGAAATGCACAGGTTTGGTAGGTTTCCCTAGGTGCCGGCTGAGCTAGAGGCCAAAATCTACAGGTAGGCACTTTGCAAAATACAGCTCTGTTTTCTGTCAAAAAATGGGATGTGTCCACGTTGTGCTTTGGGGCATTTCCTGTCGCGGGCGCTAGGCTACCCACACAAGTGAGGTATCATTTTTATCAGGAGACTTGGGGGAACGCTGGGTGGAAGGAAATTTGTGGCTCCTCTTAGATTCCAGAACTTTCTGCCACAGAAATGTGAGGAACATGTGTTTTTTTAGCCAAATTTTGAGGTTTGCAAAGGATTCTGGGTAACAGAACCTGGTCAGAGCCCCACAAGTCACCCCATCTTGGATTCCCCTAGGTCTCTAGTTTTCAAAAAATGCACAGGTTTGTTAGGTTTCCCTAGGTGCCGGCTGAGCTAGAGGCCAAAATCCACAGGTAGGCACTTTGCAAAAAACACCTCTGTTTTCTTAAAAAAAATGTGATGTGTGCACGTTGCGTTTTGGGGCATTTCCTGTCGCCGGCGCTAGGCCTACCCACACAAGTGAGGTATCATTTTATCGGGAGACTTGGGGGAACGCTGGATGGAAGGAAATTTGTGGCTCCTCTCAGATTCCAGAACTTTCTGCCACAGAAATGTGAGGAACATGTGTTTTTTTAGCCAAATTTTGAGGTTTGCAAAGGATTCTGGGTAACAGAACCTGGTCAGAGCCCGACAAGTCACACCATCTTGGATTCCCCTAGGTCTCTAGTTTTCAGAAATGCACAGGTTTGGTAGGTTTCCCTAGGTGCCGGCTGAGCTAGAGGCCAAAATCTACAGGTAGGCACTTTGCAAAATACAGCTCTGTTTTCTGTCAAAAAATGGGATGTGTCCACGTTGTCCTTTGGGGCATTTCCTGTCGCGGGCGCTAGGCCGACCCACACAAGTGAGGTATCGTTTTTATCGGGAGACTTGGGGGAACGCTGGGTGGAAGGAAATTTGTGGCTTCTCTCAGATTCCAGAACTTTCTGCCACAGAAATGTGAGGAACATGTATTTTTTTAGCCAAATTTTGAGGTTTGCAAAGGATTCTGGGTAACAGAACCTGGTCAGAGCCCCACAAGTCACCCCATCTTGGATTCCCCTAGGTCTCTAGTTTTCAGAAATGCACAGGTTTGGTAGGTTTCCCTAGGTGCCGGCTGAGCTAGAGGCCAAAATCTACAGGTAGGCACTTTGCAAAATACAGCTCTGTTTTCTGTCAAAAAATGGGATGTGTCCACGTTGTGCTTTGGGGCATTTCCTGTCACGGGCGCTAGGCTACCCACACAAGTGAGGTATCATTTTTATCAGGAGACTTGGGGGAACGCTGGGTGGAAGGAAATTTCTGGCTCCTCTCAGATTCCAGAACTTTCTGCCACAGTAATGTGAGGAACATGTGTTTTTTTAGCCACATTTTGAGGTTTGCAAAGGATTCTGGGTAACAGAACCTGGTCAGAGACCCACAAGTCATCCCATCTTGGATTCCCCTAGGTCTCTAGTTTTCAAAAATGCAGGTAGGTTTTCCTAGGTGCCGGCTGAGCTAGAGGCCAAAATCCACAGGTAGGCACTTTGCAAAAAACACCTCTGTTTTCTTTAAAAAAATGTGATGTGTGCACGTTGCGTTTTGGGGCATTTCCTGTCGCGGGCGCTAGGCCTACCCACACAAGTGAGGTATCATTTTTATCGGGAGACTTGGGGGAACGCTGGGTGGAAGGAAATTTGTGGCTCCTCTCAGATTCCAGAACTTTCTGCCACAGAAATGTGAGGAACATGTGTTTTTTTAGCCACATTTTGAGGTTTGCAAAGGATTCTGGGTAACAGAACCTGGTCAGAGCCCCACAAGTCATCCCATCTTGGATTCCCCTAGGTCTCTAGTTTTCAAAAATGCAGGTAGGTTTTCCTAGGTGCCGGCTGAGCTAGAGGCCAAAATCCACAGGTAGGCACTTTGCAAAAAACACCTCTGTTTTCTTTAAAAAAATGTGATGTGTGCACGTTGCGTTTTGGGGCATTTCCTGTCGCGGGCGCTAGGCCTACCCACACAAGTGAGGTATCATTTTTATCGGGAGACTTGGGGGAACGCTGGGTGGAAGGAAATTTGTGGCTCCTCTCAGATTCCAGAACTTTCTGCCACAGAAATGTGAGGAACATGTGTTTTTTTAGCCACATTTTGAGGTTTGCAAAGGATTCTGGGTAACAGAACCTGGTCAGAGCCCCACAAGTCATCCCATCTTGGATTCCCCTAGGTCTCTAGTTTTCAAAAATGCAGGTAGGTTTCCCTAGGTGCCGGCTGAGCTAGAGGCCAAAATCCACAGGTAGGCACTTTGCAAAAAACACCTCTGTTTTCTTTCAAAAAATGTGATGTGTGCACGTTACGTTTTGGGGCATTTCCTGTCGCGGGAGCTAGGCCTACCCACACAAGTGAGGTACCATTTTTATCGGGAGACTTGGGGGAACGCTGGGTGCAAGGAAATTTGTGGCTCCTCTTAGATTCCAGAACTTTCTGCCACAGAAATGTGAGGAACATGTGTTTTTTTAGCCAAATTTTGAGGTTTGCAAAGGATTCTGGGTAACAGAACCTGGTCAGAGCCCCACAAGTCACCCCATCTTGGATTCCCCTAGGTCTCCAGTTTTCAAAAATGCACAGGTTTGGTAGTTTTCCCTAGGTGCCGGCTGAGCTAGAGGCCAAAATCCACAGGTAGGCACTTTGCAAAAAACACCTCTGTTTTCTTTAAAAAAATGTGATGTGTGCACGTTGCGTTTTGGGGCATTTCCTGTCCCGGGCGCTAGGCCTACCCACACAAGTGAGGTATCATTTTTATCGGGAGACTTGGGGGAACGCTGGGTGGAAGGAAATTTATGGCTCCTCTCAGATTCCAGAACTTTCTGCCACAGAAATGTGAGGAACATGTGGTTTTTTATCCAAATTTTGAGGTTTGCAAAGGATTCTGGGTAACAGAACCTGGTCAGAGCCCCACAAGTCACCCCATCTTGGATTCCCCTAGGTCTCTAGTTTTCAGAAATGCACAGGTTTGGTAGGTTTCCCTAGGTGCCGGCTGACCTAGAGGCCAAAATCTACAGGTAGGCACTTTGCAAAATACAGCTCTGTTTTCTGTCAAAAAATGGGATGTGTCCACGTTGTCCTTTGGGGCATTTCCTGTCGCGGGCGCTAGGCCGACCCACACAAGTGAGGTATCATTTTTATCGGGAGACTTGGGGGAATGCTGGGTGGAAGGAAATTTGTGCCTCCTCTCAGATTCCAGAACTTTCTGCCACAGAAATGTGAGGAACATGTGGTTTTTTATCCAAATTTTGAGGTTTGCAAAGGATTCTGGGTAACAGAACCTGGTCAGAGCCCCACAAGTCACCCCATCTTGGATTCCCCTAGGTCTCTAGTTTTCAGAAATGCACAGGTTTGGTAGGTTTCCCTAGGTGCCGGCTGACCTAGAGGCCAAAATCTACAGGTAGGCACTTTGCAAAATACAGCTCTGTTTTCTGTCAAAAAATGGGATGTGTCCACGTTGTGCTTTGGGGCATTTCCTGTCGCGGGCGCTAGGCTACCCACACAAGTGAGGTATCATTTTTATCAGGAGACTTGGGGGAACGCTGGGTGGAAGGAAATTTGTGGCTCCTCTTAGATTCCAGAACTTTCTGCCACAGAAATGTGAGGAACATGTTTTTTTTTAGCCAAATTTTGAGGTTTGCAAAGGATTCTGGGTAACAGAACCTGGTCAGAGTCCCACAAGTCACCCCATCTTGGATTCCCCTAGGTCTCTAGTTTTCAAAAATGCAGGTAGGTTTTCCTAGGTGCCGGCTGAGCTAGAGGCCAAAATCCACAGGTAGGCACTTTGCAAAAAACACCTCTGTTTTCTTTAAAAAAATGTGATGTGTGCACGTTGCGTTTTGGGGCATTTCCTGTCGCGGGCGCTAGGCCTACCCACACAAGTGAGGTATCATTTTTATCGGGAGACTTGGGGGAACGCTGGATGGAAGGAAATTTGTGGTTCCTCTCAGATTCCAGAACTTTCTGCCACAGAAATGTGAGGAACATGTGTTTTTTTAGCCAAATTTTGAGGTTTGCAAAGGATTCTGGGTAACAGAACCTGGTCAGAGCCCGACAAGTCACACCATCTTGGATTCCCCTAGGTCTCTAGTTTTCAGAAATGCACAGGTTTGGTAGGTTTCCCTAGGTGCCGGCTGAGCTAGAGGCCAAAATCTACAGGTAGGCACTTTGCAAAATACAGCTCTGTTTTCTGTCAAAAAATGGGATGTGTCCACGTTGTCCTTTGGGGCATTTCCTGTCGCGGGCGCTAGGCCGACCCACACAAGTGAGGTATCATTTTTATCGGGAGACTTGGGGGAACGCTGGGTGGAAGGAAATTTGTGGCTTCTCTCAGATTCCAGAACTTTCTGCCACAGAAATGTGAGGAACATGTGTTTTTTTAGCCACATTTTGAGGTTTGCAAAGGATTCTGGGTAACAGAACCTGGTCAGAGCCCCACAAGTCACCCCATCTTGGATTCCCCTAGGTCTCTAGTTTTCAGAAATGCACAGGTTTGGTAGGTTTCCCTAGGTGCCGGCTGAGCTAGAGGCCAAAATCTACAGGTAGGCACTTTGCAAAATACAGCTCTGTTTTCTGTCAAAAAATGGGATGTGTCCACGTTGTGCTTTGGGGCATTTCCTGTCGCGGGCGCTAGGCTACCCACACAAGTGAGGTATCATTTTTATCAGGAGACTTGGGGGAACGCTGGGTGGAAGGAAATTTGTGGCTCCTCTTAGATTCCAGAACTTTCTGCCACAGAAATGTGAGGAACATGTGTTTTTTTAGCCAAATTTTGAGGTTTGCAAAGGATTCTGGGTAACAGAACCTGGTCAGAGCCCCACAAGTCACCCCATCTTGGATTCCCCTAGGTCTCTAGTTTTCAAAAAATGCACAGGTTTGTTAGGTTTCCCTAGGTGCCGGCTGAGCTAGAGGCCAAAATCCACAGGTAGGCACTTTGCAAAAAACACCTCTGTTTTCTTAAAAAAAATGTGATGTGTGCACGTTGCGTTTTGGGGCATTTCCTGTCGCCGGCGCTAGGCCTACCCACACAAGTGAGGTATCATTTTTATCGGGAGACTTGGGGGAACGCTGGATGGAAGGAAATTTGTGGCTCCTCTCAGATTCCAGAACTTTCTGCCACAGAAATGTGAGGAACATGTGTTTTTTTAGCCAAATTTTGAGGTTTGCAAAGGATTCTGGGTAACAGAACCTGGTCAGAGCCCGACAAGTCACACCATCTTGGATTCCCCTAGGTCTCTAGTTTTCAGAAATGCACAGGTTTGGTAGGTTTCCCTAGGTGCCGGCTGAGCTAGAGGCCAAAATCTACAGGTAGGCACTTTGCAAAATACAGCTCTGTTTTCTGTCAAAAAATGGGATGTGTCCACGTTGTCCTTTGGGGCATTTCCTGTCGCGGGCGCTAGGCCGACCCACACAAGTGAGGTATCGTTTTTATCGGGAGACTTGGGGGAACGCTGGGTGGAAGGAAATTTGTGGCTTCTCTCAGATTCCAGAACTTTCTGCCACAGAAATGTGAGGAACATGTATTTTTTTAGCCAAATTTTGAGGTTTGCAAAGGATTCTGGGTAACAGAACCTGGTCAGAGCCCCACAAGTCACCCCATCTTGGATTCCCCTAGGTCTCTAGTTTTCAGAAATGCACAGGTTTGGTAGGTTTCCCTAGGTGCCGGCTGAGCTAGAGGCCAAAATCTACAGGTAGGCACTTTGCAAAATACAGCTCTGTTTTCTGTCAAAAAATGGGATGTGTCCACGTTGTGCTTTGGGGCATTTCCTGTCACGGGCGCTAGGCTACCCACACAAGTGAGGTATCATTTTTATCAGGAGACTTGGGGGAACGCTGGGTGGAAGGAAATTTCTGGCTCCTCTCAGATTCCAGAACTTTCTGCCACAGTAATGTGAGGAACATGTGTTTTTTTAGCCACATTTTGAGGTTTGCAAAGGATTCTGGGTAACAGAACCTGGTCAGAGCCCCACAAGTCATCCCATCTTGGATTCCCCTAGGTCTCTAGTTTTCAAAAATGCAGGTAGGTTTTCCTAGGTGCCGGCTGAGCTAGAGGCCAAAATCCACAGGTAGGCACTTTGCAAAAAACACCTCTGTTTTCTTTAAAAAAATGTGATGTGTGCACGTTGCGTTTTGGGGCATTTCCTGTCGCGGGCGCTAGGCCTACCCACACAAGTGAGGTATCATTTTTATCGGGAGACTTGGGGGAACGCTGGGTGGAAGGAAATTTGTGGCTCCTCTCAGATTCCAGAACTTTCTGCCACAGAAATGTGAGGAACATGTGTTTTTTTAGCCACATTTTGAGGTTTGCAAAGGATTCTGGGTAACAGAACCTGGTCAGAGCCCCACAAGTCATCCCATCTTGGATTCCCCTAGGTCTCTAGTTTTCAAAAATGCAGGTAGGTTTCCCTAGGTGCCGGCTGAGCTAGAGGCCAAAATCCACAGGTAGGCACTTTGCAAAAAACACCTCTGTTTTCTTTCAAAAAATGTGATGTGTGCACGTTACGTTTTGGGGCATTTCCTGTCGTGGGAGCTAGGCCTACCCACACAAGTGAGGTACCATTTTTATCGGGAGACTTGGGGGAACGCTGGGTGCAAGGAAATTTGTGGCTCCTCTTAGATTCCAGAACTTTCTGCCACAGAAATGTGAGGAACATGTGTTTTTTTAGCCAAATTTTGAGGTTTGCAAAGGATTCTGGGTAACAGAACCTGGTCAGAGCCCCACAAGTCACCCCATCTTGGATTCCCCTAGGTCTCCAGTTTTCAAAAATGCACAGGTTTGGTAGTTTTCCCTAGGTGCCGGCTGAGCTAGAGGCCAAAATCCACAGGTAGGCACTTTGCAAAAAACACCTCTGTTTTCTTTAAAAAAATGTGATGTGTGCACGTTGCGTTTTGGGGCATTTCCTGTCCCGGGCGCTAGGCCTACCCACACAAGTGAGGTATCATTTTTATCGGGAGACTTGGGGGAACGCTGGGTGGAAGGAAATTTATGGCTCCTCTCAGATTCCAGAACTTTCTGCCACAGAAATGTGAGGAACATGTGGTTTTTTATCCAAATTTTGAGGTTTGCAAAGGATTCTGGGTAACAGAACCTGGTCAGAGCCCCACAAGTCACCCCATCTTGGATTCCCCTAGGTCTCTAGTTTTCAGAAATGCACAGGTTTGGTAGGTTTCCCTAGGTGCCGGCTGACCTAGAGGCCAAAATCTACAGGTAGGCACTTTGCAAAATACAGCTCTGTTTTCTGTCAAAAAATGGGATGTGTCCACGTTGTCCTTTGGGGCATTTCCTGTCGCGGGCGCTAGGCCGACCCACACAAGTGAGGTATCATTTTTATCGGGAGACTTGGGGGAATGCTGGGTGGAAGGAAATTTGTGCCTCCTCTCAGATTCCAGAACTTTCTGCCACAGAAATGTGAGGAACATGTGGTTTTTTATCCAAATTTTGAGGTTTGCAAAGGATTCTGGGTAACAGAACCTGGTCAGAGCCCCACAAGTCACCCCATCTTGGATTCCACTAGGTCTCTAGTTTTCAGAAATGCACAGGTTTGGTAGGTTTCCCTAGGTGCCGGCTGACCTAGAGGCCAAAATCTACAGGTAGGCACTTTGCAAAATACAGCTCTGTTTTCTGTCAAAAAATGGGATGTGTCCACGTTGTCCTTTGGGGCATTTCCTGTCGCGGGCGCTAGGCCGACCCACACAAGTGAGGTATCATTTTTATCGGGAGACTTGGGGGAATGCTGGGTGGAAGGAAATTTGTGCCTCCTCTCAGATTCCAGAACTTTCTGCCACAGAAATGTTAGGAACATGTGTTTTTTTATCCAAATTTTGAGGTTTGCAAAGGATTCTGGGTAACAGAACCTGGTCAGAGCCCCACAAGTCACCCCATCTTGGATTCCCCTAGGTCTCTAGTTTTCAGAAATGCACAGGTTTGGTAGGTTTCCCTAGGTGCCGGCTGAGCTAGAGGCCAAAATCTACAGGTAGGCACTTTCCAAAATACAGCTCTGTTTTCTGTCAAAAAATGGGATGTGTCCACGTTGTGCTTTGCGGCATTTCCTGTCGCGGGCGCTAGGCTACCCACACAAGTGAGGTATCATTTTTATCAGGAGACTTGGGGGAACGCTGGGTGGAAGGAAATTTCTGGCTCCTCTCAGATTCCAGAACTTTCTGCCACAGAAATGTGAGGAACATGTGTTTTTTTAGCCACATTTTAAGGTTTGCAAAGGATTCTGGGTAACAGAACCTGGTCAGAGACCCACAAGTCATCCCATCTTGGATTCCCCTAGGTCTCTAGTTTTCAAAAATGCAGGTAGGTTTTCCTAGGTGCCGGCTGAGCTAGAGGCCAAAATCCACAGGTAGGCACTTTGCAAAAAACACCTCTGTTTTCTTTAAAAAAATGTGATGTGTGCACGTTGCGTTTTGGGGCATTTCCTGTCGCGGGCGCTAGGCCTACCCACACAAGTGAGGTATCATTTTTATCGGGAGACTTGGGGGAACGCTGGGTGGAAGGAAATTTGTGGCTCCTCTCAGATTCCAGAACTTTCTGCCACAGAAATGTGAGGAACATGTGTTTTTTTAGCCACATTTTGAGGTTTGCAAAGGATTCTGGGTAACAGAACCTGGTCAGAGCCCCACAAGTCATCCCATCTTGGATTCCCCTAGGTCTCTAGTTTTCAAAAATGCAGGTAGGTTTTCCTAGGTGCCGGCTGAGCTAGAGGCCAAAATCCACAGGTAGGCACTTTGCAAAAAACACCTCTGTTTTCTTTAAAAAAATGTGATGTGTGCACGTTGCGTTTTGGGGCATTTCCTGTCGCGGGCGCTAGGCCTACCCACACAAGTGAGGTATCATTTTTATCGGGAGACTTGGGGGAACGCTGGGTGGAAGGAAATTTGTGGCTCCTCTCAGATTCCAGAACTTTCTGCCACAGAAATGTGAGGAACATGTGTTTTTTTAGCCACATTTTGAGGTTTGCAAAGGATTCTGGGTAACAGAACCTGGTCAGAGCCCCACAAGTCATCCCATCTTGGATTCCCCTAGGTCTCTAGTTTTCAAAAATGCAGGTAGGTTTCCCTAGGTGCCGGCTGAGCTAGAGGCCAAAATCCACAGGTAGGCACTTTGCAAAAAACACCTCTGTTTTCTTTCAAAAAATGTGATGTGTGCACGTTACGTTTTGGGGCATTTCCTGTCGCGGGAGCTAGGCCTACCCACACAAGTGAGGTACCATTTTTATCGGGAGACTTGGGGGAACGCTGGGTGCAAGGAAATTTGTGGCTCCTCTTAGATTCCAGAACTTTCTGCCACAGAAATGTGAGGAACATGTGTTTTTTTAGCCAAATTTTGAGGTTTGCAAAGGATTCTGGGTAACAGAACCTGGTCAGAGCCCCACAAGTCACCCCATCTTGGATTCCCCTAGGTCTCCAGTTTTCAAAAATGCACAGGTTTGGTAGTTTTCCCTAGGTGCCGGCTGAGCTAGAGGCCAAAATCCACAGGTAGGCACTTTGCAAAAAACACCTCTGTTTTCTTTAAAAAAATGTGATGTGTGCACGTTGCGTTTTGGGGCATTTCCTGTCCCGGGCGCTAGGCCTACCCACACAAGTGAGGTATCATTTTTATCGGGAGACTTGGGGGAACGCTGGGTGGAAGGAAATTTATGGCTCCTCTCAGATTCCAGAACTTTCTCCACAGAAATGTGAGGAACATGTGGTTTTTTATCCAAATTTTGAGGTTTGCAAAGGATTCTGGGTAACAGAACCTGGTCAGAGCCCCACAAGTCACCCCATCTTGGATTCCCCTAGGTCTCTAGTTTTCAGAAATGCACAGGTTTGGTAGGTTTCCCTAGGTGCCGGCTGACCTAGAGGCCAAAATCTACAGGTAGGCACTTTGCAAAATACAGCTCTGTTTTCTGTCAAAAAATGGGATGTGTCCACGTTGTCCTTTGGGGCATTTCCTGTCGCGGGCGCTAGGCCGACCCACACAAGTGAGGTATCATTTTTATCGGGAGACTTGGGGGAATGCTGGGTGGAAGGAAATTTGTGCCTCCTCTCAGATTCCAGAACTTTCTGCCACAGAAATGTGAGGAACATGTGGTTTTTTATCCAAATTTTGAGGTTTGCAAAGGATTCTGGGTAACAGAACCTGGTCAGAGCCCCACAAGTCACCCCATCTTGGATTCCCCTAGGTCTCTAGTTTTCAGAAATGCACAGGTTTGGTAGGTTTCCCTAGGTGCCGGCTGACCTAGAGGCCAAAATCTACAGGTAGGCACTTTGCAAAATACAGCTCTGTTTTCTGTCAAAAAATGGGATGTGTCCACGTTGTGCTTTGGGGCATTTCCTGTCGCGGGCGCTAGGCTACCCACACAAGTGAGGTATCATTTTTATCAGGAGACTTGGGGGAACGCTGGGTGGAAGGAAATTTGTGGCTCCTCTTAGATTCCAGAACTTTCTGCCACAGAAATGTGAGGAACATGTGTTTTTTTAGCCAAATTTTGAGGTTTGCAAAGGATTCTGGGTAACAGAACCTGGTCAGAGTCCCACAAGTCACCCCATCTTGGATTCCCCTAGGTCTCTAGTTTTCAAAAATGCAGGTAGGTTTTCCTAGGTGCCGGCTGAGCTAGAGGCCAAAATCCACAGGTAGGCACTTTGCAAAAAACACCTCTGTTTTCTTTAAAAAAATGTGATGTGTGCACGTTGCGTTTTGGGGCATTTCCTGTCGCGGGCGCTAGGCCTACCCACACAAGTGAGGTATCATTTTTATCGGGAGACTTGGGGGAACGCTGGATGGAAGGAAATTTGTGGTTCCTCTCAGATTCCAGAACTTTCTGCCACAGAAATGTGAGGAACATTTTTTTTTTTAGCCAAATTTTGAGGTTTGCAAAGGATTCTGGGTAACAGAACCTGGTCAGAGCCCGACAAGTCACACCATCTTGGATTCCCCTAGGTCTCTAGTTTTCAGAAATGCACAGGTTTGGTAGGTTTCCCTAGGTGCCGGCTGAGCTAGAGGCCAAAATCTACAGGTAGGCACTTTGCAAAATACAGCTCTGTTTTCTGTCAAAAAATGGGATGTGTCCACGTTGTCCTTTGGGGCATTTCCTGTCGCGGGCGCTAGGCCGACCCACACAAGTGAGGTATCATTTTTATCGGGAGACTTGGGGGAACACTGGGTGGAAGGAAATTTGTGGCTTCTCTCAGATTCCAGAACTTTCTGCCACAGAAATGTGAGGAACATGTGTTTTTTTAGCCACATTTTGAGGTTTGCAAAGGATTCTGGGTAACAGAACCTGGTCAGAGCCCCACAAGTCACCCCATCTTGGATTCCCCTAGGTCTCTAGTTTTCAGAAATGCACAGGTTTGGTAGGTTTCCCTAGGTGCCGGCTGAGCTAGAGGCCAAAATCTACAGGTAGGCACTTTGCAAAATACAGCTCTGTTTTCTGTCAAAAAATGGGATGTGTCCACGTTGTGCTTTGGGGCATTTCCTGTCGCGGGCGCTAGGCTACCCACACAAGTGAGGTATCATTTTTATCAGGAGACTTGGGGGAACGCTGGGTGGAAGGAAATTTGTGGCTCCTCTTAGATTCCAGAACTTTCTGCCACAGAAATGTGAGGAACATGTGTTTTTTTAGCCAAATTTTGAGGTTTGCAAAGGATTCTGGGTAACAGAACCTGGTCAGAGCCCCACAAGTCACCCCATCTTGGATTCCCCTAGGTCTCTAGTTTTCAAAAAATGCACAGGTTTGTTAGGTTTCCCTAGGTGCCGGCTGAGCTAGAGGCCAAAATCCACAGGTAGGCACTTTGCAAAAAACACCTCTGTTTTCTTAAAAAAAATGTGATGTGTGCACGTTGCGTTTTGGGGCATTTCCTGTCGCCGGCGCTAGGCCTACCCACACAAGTGAGGTATCATTTTTATCGGGAGACTTGGGGGAACGCTGGATGGAAGGAAATTTGTGGCTCCTCTCAGATTCCAGAACTTTCTGCCACAGAAATGTGAGGAACATGTGTTTTTTTAGCCAAATTTTGAGGTTTGCAAAGGATTCTGGGTAACAGAACCTGGTCAGAGCCCGACAAGTCACACCATCTTGGATTCCCCTAGGTCTCTAGTTTTCAGAAATGCACAGGTTTGGTAGGTTTCCCTAGGTGCCGGCTGAGCTAGAGGCCAAAATCTACAGGTAGGCACTTTGCAAAATACAGCTCTGTTTTCTGTCAAAAAATGGGATGTGTCCACGTTGTCCTTTGGGGCATTTCCTGTCGCGGGCGCTAGGCCGACCCACACAAGTGAGGTATCGTTTTTATCGGGAGACTTGGGGGAACGCTGGGTGGAAGGAAATTTGTGGCTTCTCTCAGATTCCAGAACTTTCTGCCACAGAAATGTGAGGAACATGTATTTTTTTAGCCAAATTTTGAGGTTTGCAAAGGATTCTGGGTAACAGAACCTGGTCAGAGCCCCACAAGTCACCCCATCTTGGATTCCCCTAGGTCTCTAGTTTTCAGAAATGCACAGGTTTGGTAGGTTTCCCTAGGTGCCGGCTGAGCTAGAGGCCAAAATCTACAGGTAGGCACTTTGCAAAATACAGCTCTGTTTTCTGTCAAAAAATGGGATGTGTCCACGTTGTGCTTTGGGGCATTTCCTGTCACGGGCGCTAGGCTACCCACACAAGTGAGGTATCATTTTTATCAGGAGACTTGGGGGAACGCTGGGTGGAAGGAAATTTCTGGCTCCTCTCAGATTCCAGAACTTTCTGCCACAGTAATGTGAGGAACATGTGTTTTTTTAGCCACATGTTGAGGTTTGCAAAGGATTCTGGGTAACAGAACCTGGTCAGAGCCCCACAAGTCATCCCATCTTGGATTCCCCTAGGTCTCTAGTTTTCAAAAATGCAGGTAGGTTTTCCTAGGTGCCGGCTGAGCTAGAGGCCAAAATCCACAGGTAGGCACTTTGCAAAAAACACCTCTGTTTTCTTTAAAAAAATGTGATGTGTGCACGTTGCGTTTTGGGGCATTTCCTGTCGCGGGCGCTAGGCCTACCCACACAAGTGAGGTATCATTTTTATCGGGAGACTTGGGGGAACGCTGGGTGGAAGGAAATTTGTGTCTCCTCTCAGATTCCAGAACTTTCTGCCACAGAAATGTGAGGAACATGTGTTTTTTTAGCCACATTTTGAGGTTTGCAAAGGATTCTGGGTAACAGAACCTGGTCAGAGCCCCACAAGTCATCCCATCTTGGATTCCCCTAGGTCTCTAGTTTTCAAAAATGCAGGTAGGTTTCCCTAGGTGCCGGCTGAGCTAGAGGCCAAAATCCACAGGTAGGCACTTTGCAAAAAACACCTCTGTTTTCTTTCAAAAAATGTGATGTGTGCACGTTACGTTTTGGGGCATTTCCTGTCGTGGGAGCTAGGCCTACCCACACAAGTGAGGTACCATTTTTATCGGGAGACTTGGGGGAACGCTGGGTGCAAGGAAATTTGTGGCTCCTCTTAGATTCCAGAACTTTCTGCCACAGAAATGTGAGGAACATGTGTTTTTTTAGCCAAATTTTGAGGTTTGCAAAGGATTCTGGGTAACAGAACCTGGTCAGAGCCCCACAAGTCACCCCATCTTGGATTCCCCTAGGTCTCCAGTTTTCAAAAATGCACAGGTTTGGTAGTTTTCCCTAGGTGCCGGCTGAGCTAGAGGCCAAAATCCACAGGTAGGCACTTTGCAAAAAACACCTCTGTTTTCTTTAAAAAAATGTGATGTGTGCACGTTGCGTTTTGGGGCATTTCCTGTCCCGGGCGCTAGGCCTACCCACACAAGTGAGGTATCATTTTTATCGGGAGACTTGGGGGAACGCTGGGTGGAAGGAAATTTATGGCTCCTCTCAGATTCCAGAACTTTCTGCCACAGAAATGTGAGGAACATGTGGTTTTTTATCCAAATGTTGAGGTTTGCAAAGGATTCTGGGTAACAGAACCTGGTCAGAGCCCCACAAGTCACCCCATCTTGGATTCCCCTAGGTCTCTAGTTTTCAGAAATGCACAGGTTTGGTAGGTTTCCCTAGGTGCCGGCTGACCTAGAGGCCAAAATCTACAGGTAGGCACTTTGCAAAATACAGCTCTGTTTTCTGTCAAAAAATGGGATGTGTCCACGTTGTCCTTTGGGGCATTTCCTGTCGCGGGCGCTAGGCCGACCCACACAAGTGAGGTATCATTTTTATCGGGAGACTTGGGGGAATGCTGGGTGGAAGGAAATTTGTGCCTCCTCTCAGATTCCAGAACTTTCTGCCACAGAAATGTGAGGAACATGTGGTTTTTTATCCAAATTTTGAGGTTTGCAAAGGATTCTGGGTAACAGAACCTGGTCAGAGCCCCACAAGTCACCCCATCTTGGATTCCACTAGGTCTCTAGTTTTCAGAAATGCACAGGTTTGGTAGGTTTCCCTAGGTGCCGGCTGACCTAGAGGCCAAAATCTACAGGTAGGCACTTTGCAAAATACAGCTCTGTTTTCTGTCAAAAAATGGGATGTGTCCACGTTGTCCTTTGGGGCATTTCCTGTCGCGGGCGCTAGGCCGACCCACACAAGTGAGGTATCATTTTTATCGGGAGACTTGGGGGAATGCTGGGTGGAAGGAAATTTGTGCCTCCTCTCAGATTCCAGAACTTTCTGCCACAGAAATGTTAGGAACATGTGTTTTTTTATCCAAATTTTGAGGTTTGCAAAGGATTCTGGGTAACAGAACCTGGTCAGAGCCCCACAAGTCACCCCATCTTGGATTCCCCTAGGTCTCTAGTTTTCAGAAATGCACAGGTTTGGTAGGTTTCCCTAGGTGCCGGCTGAGCTAGAGGCCAAAATCTACAGGTAGGCACTTTCCAAAATACAGCTCTGTTTTCTGTCAAAAAATGGGATGTGTCCACGTTGTGCTTTGCGGCATTTCCTGTCGCGGGCGCTAGGCTACCCACACAAGTGAGGTATCATTTTTATCAGGAGACTTGGGGGAACGCTGGGTGGAAGGAAATTTCTGGCTCCTCTCAGATTCCAGAACTTTCTGCCACAGAAATGTGAGGAACATGTGTTTTTTTAGCCACATTTTAAGGTTTGCAAAGGATTCTGGGTAACAGAACCTGGTCAGAGCCCCACAAGTCATCCCATCTTGGATTCCCCTAGGTCTCTAGTTTTCAAAAATGCAGGTAGGTTTCCCTAGGTGCCGGCTGAGCTAGAGGCCAAAATCCACAGGTAGGCACTTTGCAAAAAACACCTCTGTTTTCTTTCAAAAAAAGTGATGTGTGCACGTTGCGTTTTGGGGCATTTCCTGTCGCGGGCGCTAGGCCTACCCACACAAGTGAGGTATCGTTTTTATCGGGAGACTTGGGGGAACGCTGGGTGCAAGGAAATTTGTGGCTCCTCTTAGATTCCAGAACTTTCTGCCACAGAAATGTGAGGAACATGTGTTTTTTTAGCCAAATTTTGAGGTTTGCAAAGGATTCTGGGTAACAGAACCTGGTCAGAGTCCCACAAGTCACCCCATCTTGGATTCCCCTAGGTCTCTAGTTTTCAAAAATGCAGGTAGGTTTTCCTAGGTGCCGGCTGAGCTAGAGGCCAAAATCCACAGGTAGCCACTTTGCAAAAAACACCTCTGTTTTCTTTAAAAAAATGAGATGTGTGCACGTTGCGTTTTGGGGCATTTCCTGTCGCGGGCGCTAGGCCTACCCACACAAGTGAGGTATCATTTTTATCGGGAGACTTGGGGGAACGCTGGGTGGAAGGAAATTTGTGGCTCCTCTCAGATTCCAGAACTTTCTGCCACAGAAATGTGAGGAACATGTGTTTTTTTAGCCACATTTTGAGGTTTGCAAAGGATTCTGGGTAACAGAACCTGGTCAGAGCCCCACAAGTCATCCCATCTTGGATTCCCCTAGGTCTCTAGTTTTCAAAAATGCAGGTAGGTTTCCCTAGGTGCCGGCTGAGCTAGAGGCCAAAATCCACAGGTAGGCACCTTGCAAAAAACACCTCTGTTTTCTTTAAAAAAATGTGATGTGTGCACGTTACGTTTTGGGGCATTTCCTGTCGCGGGCGCTAGGCCTACCCACACAAGTGAGGTACCATTTTTATCGGGAGACTTGGGGGAACGCTGGGTGCAAGGAAATTTGTGGCTCCTCTTAGATTCCAGAACTTTCTGCCACAGAAATGTGAGGAACATGTGTTTTTTTAGCCAAATTTTGAGGTTGCAAAGGATTCTGGGTAACAGAACCTGGTCAGAGCCCCACAAGTCACCCCATCTTGGATTCCCCTAGGTCTCTAGTTTTCAGAAATGCACAGGTTTGGTAGGTTTCCCTAGGTGCCGGCTGAGCTAGAGGCCAAAATCCACAGGTAGGCACTTTGCAAAAAACACCTCTGTTTTCTTTAAAAAAATGTGATGTGTGCACGTTGCGTTTTGGGGCATTTCCTGTCCCGGGCGCTAGGCCTACCCACACAAGTGAGGTATCATTTTTATCGGGAGACTTGGGGGAACGCTGGGTGGAAGGAAATTTATGGCTCCTCTCAGATTCCAGAACTTTCTGCCACAGAAATGTGAGGAACATGTGGTTTTTTATCCAAATTTTGAGGTTTGCAAAGGATTCTGGGTAACAGAACCTGGTCAGAGCCCCACAAGTCACCCCATCTTGGATTCCCCTAGGTCTCTAGTTTTCAGAAATGCACAGGTTTGGTAGGTTTCCCTAGGTGCCGGCTGACCTAGAGGCCAAAATCTACAGGTAGGCACTTTGCAAAATACAGCTCTGTTTTCTGTCAAAAAATGGGATGTGTCCACGTTGTCCTTTGGGGCATTTCCTGTCGCGGGCGCTAGGCCGACCCACACAAGTGAGGTATCATTTTTATCGGGAGACTTGGGGGAATGCTGGGTGGAAGGAAATTTGTGCCTCCTCTCAGATTCCAGAACTTTCTGCCACAGAAATGTTAGGAACATGTGTTTTTTTAGCCAAATTTTGAGGTTTGCAAAGGATTCTGGGTAACAGAACCTGGTCAGAGCCCCACAAGTCACCCCATCTTGGATTCCCCTAGGTCTCTAGTTTTCAGAAATGCACAGGTTTGGTAGGTTTCCCTAGGTGCCGGCTGAGCTAGAGGCCAAAATCTACAGGTAGGCACTTTCCAAAATACAGCTCTGTTTTCTGTCAAAAAATGGGATGTGTCCACGTTGTGCTTTGCGGCATTTCCTGTCGCGGGCGCTAGGCTACCCACACAAGTGAGGTATCATTTTTATCAGGAGACTTGGGGGAACGCTGGGTGGAAGGAAATTTCTGGCTCCTCTCAGATTCCAGAACTTTCTGCCACAGAAATGTGAGGAACATGTGTTTTTTTAGCCACATTTTGAGGTTTGCAAAGGATTCTGGGTAACAGAACCTGGTCAGAGCCCCACAAGTCATCCCATCTTGGATTCCCCTAGGTCTCTAGTTTTCAAAAATGCATGTAGGTTTCCCTAGGTGCCGGCTGAGCTAGAGGCCAAAATCCACAGGTAGGCACTTTGCAAAAAACACCTCTGTTTTCTTAAAAAAAATGTGATGTGTGCACGTTGCGTTTTGGGGCATTTCCTGTCGCGGGCGCTAGGCCTACCCACACAAGTGAGGTATCATTTTTATCGGGAGACTTGGGGGAACGCTGGGTGCAAGGAAATTTGTGGCTCCTCTTAGATTCCAGAACTTTCTGCCACAGAAATGTGAGGAACATGTGTTTTTTTAGCCAAATTTTGAGGTTTGCAAAGGATTCTGGGTAACAGAACCTGGTCAGAGCCCCACAAGTCACCCCATCTTGGATTCCCCTAGGTCTCCAGTTTTCAAAAATGCACAGGTTTGGTAGTTTTCCCTAGGTGCCGGCTGAGCTAGAGGCCAAAATCCACAGGTAGGCACTTTGCAAAAAACACCTCTGTTTTCTTTAAAAAAATGTGATGTGTGCACGTTGCGTTTTGGGGCATTTCCTGTCGCGGGCGCTAGGCCTACCCACACAAGTGAGGTATCATTTTTATCGGGAGACTTGGGGGAACGCTGGGTGGAAGGAAATTTGTGGCTCCTCTCAGATTCCAGAACTTTCTGCCACAGAAATGTGAGGAACATGTATTTTTTTAGCCAAATTTTGAGGTTTGCAAAGGATTCTGGGTAACAGAACCTGGTTAGAGCCCCACAAGTCACCCCATCTTGGATTCCCCTAGGTCTCTAGTTTTCAGAAATGCACAGGTTTGGTAGGTTTCCCTAGGTGCCGGCTGAGCTAGAGGCCAAAATCTACAGGTAGGCACTTTACAAAAAACAGCTCTGTTTTCTGTGATGTGTCCACGTTGTGTTTTGGGGCATATCCTGTCGCGGGCGCTAGGCCTACCCACACAAGTGAGGTACCATTTTTATCGGGAGACTTGGGGGAACGCTGGGTGGAAGGAAATTTGTGGCTCCTCTCAGATTCCAGAACTTTCTGCCACAGAAATGTGAGGAACATGTGTCTTTTTAGCCACATTTTGAGGTTTGCAAAGGATTCTGGGTAACAGAACCTGGTCAGAGCCCCACAAGTCATCCCATCTTGGATTCCCCTAGGTCTCTAGTTTTAAAAAATGCACAGGTTTGGTAGGTTTCCCAAGGTGCCGGCTGAGCTAGAGGCCAAAATCCACAGGTAGGCACTTTGCAAAAAACACCTCTGTTTTCTTTCAAAAAATGTGATGTGTGCACGTTGCGTTTTGGGGCATTTCCTGTCGCGGGCGCTAGGCCTACCCACACAAGTGAGGTATCATTTTTATCGGGAGACTTGGGGGAACGATGGGTGGAAGGAAATTTGTGGCTCCTCTCAGATTCCAGAACTTTCAGCCACAGAAATGTGAGGAACATGTATTTTTTTTTCGCCAAATTTTGAGGTTTGCAAAGGATTCTGGGTAACAGAACCTGGTCAGAGCCCCACAAGTCACCCCATCTTGGATTCCCCTAGGTCTCTAGTTTTCAGAAATGCACAGGTTTGGTAGGTTTCCCTAGGTGCCGGCTGAGCTAGAGGCCAAAATCTACAGGTAGGCACTTTCCAAAATACAGCTCTGTTTTCTGTCAAAAAATGGGATGTGTCCACGTTGTGCTTTGGGGCATTTCCTGTCGCGGGCGCTAGGCTACCCACACAAGTGAGGTATCATTTTTATCAGGAGACTTGGGGGAACGCTGGGTGGAGGGAAATTTGTGGCTCCTCTCAGATTCCAGAACTTTCTGCCACAGAAATGTGAGGAATGTGTGTTTTTTTAGCCAAATTTTGAGGTTTGCAAAGGATTCTGGGTAACAGAACCTGGTCACAGCCCCACAAGTCACCCCATCTTGGATTCCCCTAGGTCTCTAGTTTTAAAAAATGCACAGGTTTGGTAGGTTTCCCTAGGTGCCGGCTGAGCTAGAGGCCAAAATCCACAGGTAGGCACTTTGCACAAAACACCTCTGTTTTCTTAAAAAAAATGTGATGTGTGCACGTTGTGTTTTGGGGCATTTCCTGTCGCGGGCGCTAGGCCTACCCACACAAGTGAGGTATCATTTTTATCGGGAGACTTGGGGGAACGCTGGATGGAAGGAAATTTGTGGCTCCTCTCAGATTCCAGAACTTTCTGCCACAGAAATGTGAGGAACATGTGGTTTTTTAGCCAAATTTTGAGGTTTGCAAAGCAATCTGGGTAACAGAACCTGGTCAGAGCCCAACAAGTCACCCCATCTTGGATTCCCCTAGGTCTCTAGTTTTCAGAAATGCATAGGTTTGGTAGGTTTCCCTAGGTGCCGGCTGAGCTAGAGGCCAAAATCTACAGGTAGGCACTTTGCAAAAGACAGCTCTGTTTTCTGTCAAAAAATGGGATGTGTCCACGTTGTCCTTTGGGGCATTTCCTGTCGCGGGCGCTAGGCCGACCCACACAAGTGAGGTATCATTTTTATCGGGAGACTTGGGGGAACGCTGGGTGGAAGGAAATTTGTGGCTCCTCTCAGATTCCAGAACTTTCTGCCACAGAAATGTGAGGAACATGTATTTTTTTAGCCAAATTTTGAGGTTTGCAAAGGATTCTGGGTAACAGAACCTGGTTAGAGCCCCACAAGTCACCCCATCTTGGATTCCCCTAGGTCTCTAGTTTTCAGAAATGCACAGGTTTGGTAGGTTTCCCTAGGTGCCGGCTGAGCTAGAGGCCAAAATCTACAGGTAGGCACTTTACAAAAAACAGCTCTGTTTTCTGTGATGTGTCCACGTTGTGTTTTGGAGCATATCCTGTCGCGGGCGCTAGGCCTACCCACACAAGTGAGGTACCATTTTTATCGGGAGACTTGGGGGAACGCTGGGTGGAAGGAAATTTGTGGCTCCTCTCAGATTCCAGAACTTTCTGCCACAGAAATGTGAGGAACATGTGTCTTTTTAGCCAAATTTTGAGGTTTGCAAAGGATTCTGGGTAACAGAACCTGGTCAGAGCCCCACAAGTCATCCCATCTTGGATTCCCCTAGGTCTCTAGTTTTAAAAAATGCACAGGTTTGGTAGGTTTCCCTAGGTGCCGGCTGAGCTAGAGGCCAAAATCCACAGGTAGGCACTTTGCAAAAAACACCTCTGTTTTCTTTCAAAAAATGTGATGTGTGCACGTTGCGTTTTGGGGCATTTCCTGTCGCGGGCGCTAGGCCTACCCACACAAGTGAGGTATCATTTTTATCGGGAGACTTGGGGGAACGATGGGTGGAAGGAAATTTGTGGCTCCTCTCAGACTCCAGAACTTTCAGCCACAGAAATGTGAGGAACATGTGTTTTTTTTTTCGCCAAATTTTGAGGTTTGCAAA
The DNA here is from genome assembly GCF_031143425.1 of Pleurodeles waltl. NCBI lineage: Eukaryota > Metazoa > Chordata > Amphibia > Caudata > Salamandridae > Pleurodeles > Pleurodeles waltl. Next base: position 844,388,491 of record NC_090443.1, read on the forward strand.
GGATTCTGGGTAACAGAACCTGGTCAGAGCCCCACAAGTCACCCCATCTTGGATTCCCCTAGGTCTCTAGTTTTCAGAAATGCACAGGTTTGGTAGGTTTCCCTAGGTGCCGGCTGAGCTAGAGGCCAAAATCTACAGGTAGGCACTTTGCAAAATACAGCTCTGTTTTCTGTCAAAAAATGGGATGTGTCCACGTTGTCCTTTGGGGCATTTCCTGTGGCGGGCGCTAGGCTGACCCACACAAGTGAGGTATCATTTTTATCGGGAGACTTGGGGGAACGCTGGGTGGAAGGAAATTTGTGCCTCCTCTCAGATTCCAGAACTTTCTGCCACAGAAATGTGAGGAACGTGTGTTTTTTTAGCCAAATTTTGAGGTTTGCAAAGGATTCTGGGTAACAGAACCTGGTCAGAGCCCCACAAGTCACCCCATCTTGGATTCCCATAGGTCTCTAGTTTTAAAAAATGCACAGGTTTGGTAGGTTTCCCTAGGTGCCGGCTGAGCTAGAGGCCAAAATCCACAGGTAGGCACTTTGCAAAAAACACCTCTGTTTTCTTTAAAAAAATGTGATGTGTGCACGTTGCGTTTTGGGGCATTTCCTGTCCCGGGCGCTAGGCCTACCCACACAAGTGAGGTATCATTTTTATCGGGAGACTTGGGGGAACGCTGGATGGAAGGAAATTTGTGGCTCCTCTCAGATTCCAGAACTTTCTGCCACAGAAATGTGAGGAACATGTGGTTTTTTAGCCAAATTTTGAGGTTTGCAAAGGAATCTGGGTAACAGAACCTGGTCAGAGCCCAACAAGTCACCCCATCTTGGATTCCCCTAGGTCTCTAGTTTTAAAAAATGCATAGGTTTGGTAGGTTTCCCTAGGTGCCGGCTGAGCTAGAGGCCAAAATCCACAGGTAGGCACTTTGCAAAAAACACCTCTGTTTTCTTTCAAAAAATGTGATGTGTGCACGTTGCGTTTTGGGGCATTTCCTGTCGCGGGCGCTAGGCCTACCCACACAAGTGAGGTATCATTTTTATCGGCAGACTTGGGGGAACGATGGGTGGAAGGAAATTTGTGGCTCCTCTCAGACTCCAGAACTTTCAGCCACAGAAATGTGAGGAACATGTGTTTTTTTTTTCGCCAAATTTTGAGGTTTGCAAAGGATTCTGGGTAACAGAACCTGGTCAGAGCCCCACAAGTCACACCATCTTGGATTCCCCTAGGTCTCTAGTTTTCAGAAATGCACAGGTTTGGTAGGTTTCCCTAGGTGCCGGCTGAGCTAGAGGCCAAAATCTACAGGTAGGCACTTTCCAAAATACAGCTCTGTTTTCTGTCAAAAAATGGGATGTGTCCACGTTGTGCTTTGGGGCATTTCCTGTCGCGGGCGCTAGGCTACCCACACAAGTGAGGTATCATTTTTATCAGGAGACTTGGGGGAACGCTGGGTGGAGGGAAATTTATGGCTCCTCTCAGATTCCAGAACTTTCTGCCACAGAAATGTGAGGAACGTGTGTTTTTTTAGCCAAATTTTGAGGTTTGCAAAGGATTCTGGGTAACAGAACCTGGTCAGAGCCCCACAAGTCACCCCATCTTGGATTCCCATAGGTCTCTAGTTTTAAAAAATGCACAGGTTTGGTAGGTTTCCCTAGGTGCCGGCTGAGCTAGAGGCCAAAATCCACAGGTAGGCACTTTGCAAAAAACACCTCTGTTTTCTTTAAAAAAATGTGATGTGTGCACGTTGCGTTTTGGGGCATTTCCTGTCGCGGGCGCTAGGCCTACCCACACAAGTGAGGTATCATTTTTATCGGGAGACTTGGGGGAACGCTGGATGGAAGGAAATTTGTGGCTCCTCTCAGATTCCAGAACTTTCTGCCACAGAAATGTGAGGAACATGTGGTTTTTTAGCCAAATTTTGAGGTTTGCAAAGGAATCTGGGTAACAGAACCTGGTCAGAGCCCAACAAGTCACCCCATCTTGGATTCCCCTAGGTCTCTAGTTTTCAGAAATGCATAGGTTTGGTAGGTTTCCCTAGGTGCCGGCTGAGCTAGAGGCCAAAATCTACAGGTAGGCACTTTGCAAAATACAGCTCTGTTTTCTGTCAAAAAATGGGATGTGTCCACGTTGTCCTTTGGGGCATTTCCTGTGGCGGGCGCTAGGCTGACCCACACAAGTGAGGTATCATTTTTATCGGGAGACTTGGGGGAACGCTGGGTGGAAGGAAATTTGTGCCTCCTCTCAGATTCCAGAACTTTCTGCCACAGAAATGTGAGGAACGTGTGTTTTTTTAGCCACATTTTGAGGTTTGCAAAGGATTCTGGGTAACAGAACCTGGTCAGAGCCCCACAAGTCATCCCATCTTGGATTCCCCTAGGTCTCTAGTTTTCAAAAATGCAGGTAGGTTTCCCTAGGTGCCGGCTGAGCTAGAGGCCAAAATCCACAGGTAGGCACTTTGCAAAAAACACCTCTGTTTTCTTTCAAAAAATGTGATGTGTGCACGTTGCGTTTTGGGGCATTTCCTGTCGCGGGCGCTAGGCCTACCCACACAAGTGAGGTATCATTTTTATCGGGAGACTTGGGGGAACGCTGGGTGCATGGAAATTTGTGGCTCCTCTTAGATTCCAGAACTTTCTGCCACAGAAATGTGAGGAACATGTGTTTTTTTAGCCAAATTTTGAGGTTTGCAAAGGATTCTGGGTAACAGAACCTGGTCAGAGTCCCACAAGTCACCCCATCTTGGATTCCCCTAGGTCTCTAGTTTTCAAAAATGCAGGTAGGTTTTCCTAGGTGCCGGCTGAGCTAGAGGCCAAAATCCACAGGTAGGCACTTTGCAAAAAACACCTCTGTTTTCTTTAAAAAAATGTGATGTGTGCACGTTGCGTTTTGGGGCATTTCCTGTCGCGGGCGCTAGGCCTACCCACACAAGTGAGGTATCATTTTTATCGGGAGACTTGGGGGAACGCTGGATGGAAGGAAATTTGTGGTTCCTCTCAGATTCCAGAACTTTCTGCCACAGAAATGTGAGGAACATGTGTTTTTTTAGCCAAATTTTGAGGTTTGCAAAGGATTCTGGGTAACAGAACCTGGTCAGAGCCCGACAAGTCACACCATCTTGGATTCCCCTAGGTCTCTAGTTTTCAGAAATGCACAGGTTTGGTAGGTTTCCCTAGGTGCCGGCTGAGCTAGAGGCCAAAATCTACAGGTAGGCACTTTGCAAAATACAGCTCTGTTTTCTGTCAAAAAATGGGATGTGTCCACGTTGTCCTTTGGGGCATTTCCTGTCGCGGGCGCTAGGCCGACCCACACAAGTGAGGTATCATTTTTATCGGGAGACTTGGGGGAACGCTGGGTGGAAGGAAATTTGTGGCTTCTCTCAGATTCCAGAACTTTCTGCCACAGAAATGTGAGGAACATGTGTTTTTTTAGCCACATTTTGAGGTTTGCAAAGGATTCTGGGTAACAGAACCTGGTCAGAGCCCCACAAGTCACCCCATCTTGGATTCCCCTAGGTCTCTAGTTTTCAGAAATGCACAGGTTTGGTAGGTTTCCCTAGGTGCCGGCTGAGCTAGAGGCCAAAATCTACAGGTAGGCACTTTGCAAAATACAGCTCTGTTTTCTGTCAAAAAATGGGATGTGTCCACGTTGTGCTTTGGGGCATTTCCTGTCGCGGGCGCTAGGCTACCCACACAAGTGAGGTATCATTTTTATCAGGAGACTTGGGGGAACGCTGGGTGGAAGGAAATTTGTGGCTCCTCTTAGATTCCAGAACTTTCTGCCACAGAAATGTGAGGAACATGTGTTTTTTTAGCCAAATTTTGAGGTTTGCAAAGGATTCTGGGTAACAGAACCTGGTCAGAGCCCCACAAGTCACCCCATCTTGGATTCCCCTAGGTCTCTAGTTTTCAAAAAATGCACAGGTTTGTTAGGTTTCCCTAGGTGCCGGCTGAGCTAGAGGCCAAAATCCACAGGTAGGCACTTTGCAAAAAACACCTCTGTTTTCTTAAAAAAAATGTGATGTGTGCACGTTGCGTTTTGGGGCATTTCCTGTCGCCGGCGCTAGGCCTACCCACACAAGTGAGGTATCATTTTATCGGGAGACTTGGGGGAACGCTGGATGGAAGGAAATTTGTGGCTCCTCTCAGATTCCAGAACTTTCTGCCACAGAAATGTGAGGAACATGTGTTTTTTTAGCCAAATTTTGAGGTTTGCAAAGGATTCTGGGTAACAGAACCTGGTCAGAGCCCGACAAGTCACACCATCTTGGATTCCCCTAGGTCTCTAGTTTTCAGAAATGCACAGGTTTGGTAGGTTTCCCTAGGTGCCGGCTGAGCTAGAGGCCAAAATCTACAGGTAGGCACTTTGCAAAATACAGCTCTGTTTTCTGTCAAAAAATGGGATGTGTCCACGTTGTCCTTTGGGGCATTTCCTGTCGCGGGCGCTAGGCCGACCCACACAAGTGAGGTATCGTTTTTATCGGGAGACTTGGGGGAACGCTGGGTGGAAGGAAATTTGTGGCTTCTCTCAGATTCCAGAACTTTCTGCCACAGAAATGTGAGGAACATGTATTTTTTTAGCCAAATTTTGAGGTTTGCAAAGGATTCTGGGTAACAGAACCTGGTCAGAGCCCCACAAGTCACCCCATCTTGGATTCCCCTAGGTCTCTAGTTTTCAGAAATGCACAGGTTTGGTAGGTTTCCCTAGGTGCCGGCTGAGCTAGAGGCCAAAATCTACAGGTAGGCACTTTGCAAAATACAGCTCTGTTTTCTGTCAAAAAATGGGATGTGTCCACGTTGTGCTTTGGGGCATTTCCTGTCACGGGCGCTAGGCTACCCACACAAGTGAGGTATCATTTTTATCAGGAGACTTGGGGGAACGCTGGGTGGAAGGAAATTTCTGGCTCCTCTCAGATTCCAGAACTTTCTGCCACAGTAATGTGAGGAACATGTGTTTTTTTAGCCACATTTTGAGGTTTGCAAAGGATTCTGGGTAACAGAACCTGGTCAGATACCCACAAGTCATCCCATCTTGGATTCCCCTAGGTCTCTAGTTTTCAAAAATGCAGGTAGGTTTTCCTAGGTGCCGGCTGAGCTAGAGGCCAAAATCCACAGGTAGGCACTTTGCAAAAAACACCTCTGTTTTCTTTAAAAAAATGTGATGTGTGCACGTTGCGTTTTGGGGCATTTCCTGTCGCGGGCGCTAGGCCTACCCACACAAGTGAGGTATCATTTTTATCGGGAGACTTGGGGGAACGCTGGGTGGAAGGAAATTTGTGGCTCCTCTCAGATTCCAGAACTTTCTGCCACAGAAATGTGAGGAACATGTGTTTTTTTAGCCACATTTTGAGGTTTGCAAAGGATTCTGGGTAACAGAACCTGGTCAGAGCCCCACAAGTCATCCCATCTTGGATTCCCCTAGGTCTCTAGTTTTCAAAAATGCAGGTAGGTTTTCCTAGGTGCCGGCTGAGCTAGAGGCCAAAATCCACAGGTAGGCACTTTGCAAAAAACACCTCTGTTTTCTTTAAAAAAATGTGATGTGTGCACGTTGCGTTTTGGGGCATTTCCTGTCGCGGGCGCTAGGCCTACCCACACAAGTGAGGTATCATTTTTATCGGGAGACTTGGGGGAACGCTGGGTGGAAGGAAATTTGTGGCTCCTCTCAGATTCCAGAACTTTCTGCCACAGAAATGTGAGGAACATGTGTTTTTTTAGCCACATTTTGAGGTTTGCAAAGGATTCTGGGTAACAGAACCTGGTCAGAGCCCCACAAGTCATCCCATCTTGGATTCCCCTAGGTCTCTAGTTTTCAAAAATGCAGGTAGGTTTCCCTAGGTGCCGGCTGAGCTAGAGGCCAAAATCCACAGGTAGGCACTTTGCAAAAAACACCTCTGTTTTCTTTCAAAAAATGTGATGTGTGCACGTTACGTTTTGGGGCATTTCCTGTCGCGGGAGCTAGGCCTACCCACACAAGTGAGGTACCATTTTTATCGGGAGACTTGGGGGAACGCTGGGTGCAAGGAAATTTGTGGCTCCTCTTAGATTCCAGAACTTTCTGCCACAGAAATGTGAGGAACATGTGTTTTTTTAGCCAAATTTTGAGGTTTGCAAAGGATTCTGGGTAACAGAACCTGGTCAGAGCCCCACAAGTCACCCCATCTTGGATTCCCCTAGGTCTCCAGTTTTCAAAAATGCACAGGTTTGGTAGTTTTCCCTAGGTGCCGGCTGAGCTAGAGGCCAAAATCCACAGGTAGGCACTTTGCAAAAAACACCTCTGTTTTCTTTAAAAAAATGTGATGTGTGCACGTTGCGTTTTGGGGCATTTCCTGTCCCGGGCGCTAGGCCTACCCACACAAGTGAGGTATCATTTTTATCGGGAGACTTGGGGGAACGCTGGGTGGAAGGAAATTTATGGCTCCTCTCAGATTCCAGAACTTTCTGCCACAGAAATGTGAGGAACATGTGGTTTTTTATCCAAATTTTGAGGTTTGCAAAGGATTCTGGGTAACAGAACCTGGTCAGAGCCCCACAAGTCACCCCATCTTGGATTCCCCTAGGTCTCTAGTTTTCAGAAATGCACAGGTTTGGTAGGTTTCCCTAGGTGCCGGCTGACCTAGAGGCCAAAATCTACAGGTAGGCACTTTGCAAAATACAGCTCTGTTTTCTGTCAAAAAATGGGATGTGTCCACGTTGTCCTTTGGGGCATTTCCTGTCGCGGGCGCTAGGCCGACCCACACAAGTGAGGTATCATTTTTATCGGGAGACTTGGGGGAATGCTGGGTGGAAGGAAATTTGTGCCTCCTCTCAGATTCCAGAACTTTCTGCCACAGAAATGTGAGGAACATGTGGTTTTTTATCCAAATTTTGAGGTTTGCAAAGGATTCTGGGTAACAGAACCTGGTCAGAGCCCCACAAGTCACCCCATCTTGGATTCCCCTAGGTCTCTAGTTTTCAGAAATGCACAGGTTTGGTAGGTTTCCCTAGGTGCCGGCTGACCTAGAGGCCAAAATCTACAGGTAGGCACTTTGCAAAATACAGCTCTGTTTTCTGTCAAAAAATGGGATGTGTCCACGTTGTGCTTTGGGGCATTTCCTGTCGCGGGCGCTAGGCTACCCACACAAGTGAGGTATCATTTTTATCAGGAGACTTGGGGGAACGCTGGGTGGAAGGAAATTTGTGGCTCCTCTTAGATTCCAGAACTTTCTGCCACAGAAATGTGAGGAACATGTGTTTTTTTAGCCAAATTTTGAGGTTTGCAAAGGATTCTGGGTAACAGAACCTGGTCAGAGTCCCACAAGTCACCCCATCTTGGATTCCCCTAGGTCTCTAGTTTTCAAAAATGCAGGTAGGTTTTCCTAGGTGCCGGCTGAGCTAGAGGCCAAAATCCACAGGTAGGCACTTTGCAAAAAACACCTCTGTTTTCTTTAAAAAAATGTGATGTGTGCACGTTGCGTTTTGGGGCATTTCCTGTCGCGGGCGCTAGGCCTACCCACACAAGTGAGGTATCATTTTTATCGGGAGACTTGGGGGAACGCTGGATGGAAGGAAATTTGTGGTTCCTCTCAGATTCCAGAACTTTCTGCCACAGAAATGTGAGGAACATGTGTTTTTTTAGCCAAATTTTGAGGTTTGCAAAGGATTCTGGGTAACAGAACCTGGTCAGAGCCCGACAAGTCACACCATCTTGGATTCCCCTAGGTCTCTAGTTTTCAGAAATGCACAGGTTTGGTAGGTTTCCCTAGGTGCCGGCTGAGCTAGAGGCCAAAATCTACAGGTAGGCACTTTGCAAAATACAGCTCTGTTTTCTGTCAAAAAATGGGATGTGTCCACGTTGTCCTTTGGGGCATTTCCTGTCGCGGGCGCTAGGCCGACCCACACAAGTGAGGTATCATTTTTATCGGGAGACTTGGGGGAACGCTGGGTGGAAGGAAATTTGTGGCTTCTCTCAGATTCCAGAACTTTCTGCCACAGAAATGTGAGGAACATGTGTTTTTTTAGCCACATTTTGAGGTTTGCAAAGGATTCTGGGTAACAGAACCTGGTCAGAGCCCCACAAGTCACCCCATCTTGGATTCCCCTAGGTCTCTAGTTTTCAGAAATGCACAGGTTTGGTAGGTTTCCCTAGGTGCCGGCTGAGCTAGAGGCCAAAATCTACAGGTAGGCACTTTGCAAAATACAGCTCTGTTTTCTGTCAAAAAATGGGATGTGTCCACGTTGTGCTTTGGGGCATTTCCTGTCGCGGGCGCTAGGCTACCCACACAAGTGAGGTATCATTTTTATCAGGAGACTTGGGGGAACGCTGGGTGGAAGGAAATTTGTGGCTCCTCTTAGATTCCAGAACTTTCTGCCACAGAAATGTGAGGAACATGTGTTTTTTTAGCCAAATTTTGAGGTTTGCAAAGGATTCTGGGTAACAGAACCTGGTCAGAGCCCCACAAGTCACCCCATCTTGGATTCCCCTAGGTCTCTAGTTTTCAAAAAATGCACAGGTTTGTTAGGTTTCCCTAGGTGCCGGCTGAGCTAGAGGCCAAAATCCACAGGTAGGCACTTTGCAAAAAACACCTCTGTTTTCTTAAAAAAAATGTGATGTGTGCACGTTGCGTTTTGGGGCATTTCCTGTCGCCGGCGCTAGGCCTACCCACACAAGTGAGGTATCATTTTTATCGGGAGACTTGGGGGAACGCTGGATGGAAGGAAATTTGTGGCTCCTCTCAGATTCCAGAACTTTCTGCCACAGAAATGTGAGGAACATGTGTTTTTTTAGCCAAATTTTGAGGTTTGCAAAGGATTCTGGGTAACAGAACCTGGTCAGAGCCCGACAAGTCACACCATCTTGGATTCCCCTAGGTCTCTAGTTTTCAGAAATGCACAGGTTTGGTAGGTTTCCCTAGGTGCCGGCTGAGCTAGAGGCCAAAATCTACAGGTAGGCACTTTGCAAAATACAGCTCTGTTTTCTGTCAAAAAATGGGATGTGTCCACGTTGTCCTTTGGGGCATTTCCTGTCGCGGGCGCTAGGCCGACCCACACAAGTGAGGTATCGTTTTTATCGGGAGACTTGGGGGAACGCTGGGTGGAAGGAAATTTGTGGCTTCTCTCAGATTCCAGAACTTTCTGCCACAGAAATGTGAGGAACATGTATTTTTTTAGCCAAATTTTGAGGTTTGCAAAGGATTCTGGGTAACAGAACCTGGTCAGAGCCCCACAAGTCACCCCATCTTGGATTCCCCTAGGTCTCTAGTTTTCAGAAATGCACAGGTTTGGTAGGTTTCCCTAGGTGCCGGCTGAGCTAGAGGCCAAAATCTACAGGTAGGCACTTTGCAAAATACAGCTCTGTTTTCTGTCAAAAAATGGGATGTGTCCACGTTGTGCTTTGGGGCATTTCCTGTCACGGGCGCTAGGCTACCCACACAAGTGAGGTATCATTTTTATCAGGAGACTTGGGGGAACGCTGGGTGGAAGGAAATTTCTGGCTCCTCTCAGATTCCAGAACTTTCTGCCACAGTAATGTGAGGAACATGTGTTTTTTTAGCCACATTTTGAGGTTTGCAAAGGATTCTGGGTAACAGAACCTGGTCAGAGCCCCACAAGTCATCCCATCTTGGATTCCCCTAGGTCTCTAGTTTTCAAAAATGCAGGTAGGTTTTCCTAGGTGCCGGCTGAGCTAGAGGCCAAAATCCACAGGTAGGCACTTTGCAAAAAACACCTCTGTTTTCTTTAAAAAAATGTGATGTGTGCACGTTGCGTTTTGGGGCATTTCCTGTCGCGGGCGCTAGGCCTACCCACACAAGTGAGGTATCATTTTTATCGGGAGACTTGGGGGAACGCTGGGTGGAAGGAAATTTGTGGCTCCTCTCAGATTCCAGAACTTTCTGCCACAGAAATGTGAGGAACATGTGTTTTTTTAGCCACATTTTGAGGTTTGCAAAGGATTCTGGGTAACAGAACCTGGTCAGAGCCCCACAAGTCATCCCATCTTGGATTCCCCTAGGTCTCTAGTTTTCAAAAATGCAGGTAGGTTTCCCTAGGTGCCGGCTGAGCTAGAGGCCAAAATCCACAGGTAGGCACTTTGCAAAAAACACCTCTGTTTTCTTTAAAAAAATGTGATGTGTGCACGTTACGTTTTGGGGCATTTCCTGTCGTGGGAGCTAGGCCTACCCACACAAGTGAGGTACCATTTTTATCGGGAGACTTGGGGGAACGCTGGGTGCAAGGAAATTTGTGGCTCCTCTTAGATTCCAGAACTTTCTGCCACAGAAATGTGAGGAACATGTGTTTTTTTAGCCAAATTTTGAGGTTTGCAAAGGATTCTGGGTAACAGAACCTGGTCAGAGCCCCACAAGTCACCCCATCTTGGATTCCCCTAGGTCTCCAGTTTTCAAAAATGCACAGGTTTGGTAGTTTTCCCTAGGTGCCGGCTGAGCTAGAGGCCAAAATCCACAGGTAGGCACTTTGCAAAAAACACCTCTGTTTTCTTTAAAAAAATGTGATGTGTGCACGTTGCGTTTTGGGGCATTTCCTGTCCCGGGCGCTAGGCCTACCCACACAAGTGAGGTATCATTTTTATCGGGAGACTTGGGGGAACGCTGGGTGGAAGGAAATTTATGGCTCCTCTCAGATTCCAGAACTTTCTGCCACAGAAATGTGAGGAACATGTGGTTTTTTATCCAAATTTTGAGGTTTGCAAAGGATTCTGGGTAACAGAACCTGGTCAGAGCCCCACAAGTCACCCCATCTTGGATTCCCCTAGGTCTCTAGTTTTCAGAAATGCACAGGTTTGGTAGGTTTCCCTAGGTGCCGGCTGACCTAGAGGCCAAAATCTACAGGTAGGCACTTTGCAAAATACAGCTCTGTTTTCTGTCAAAAAATGGGATGTGTCCACGTTGTCCTTTGGGGCATTTCCTGTCGCGGGCGCTAGGCCGACCCACACAAGTGAGGTATCATTTTTATCGGGAGACTTGGGGGAATGCTGGGTGGAAGGAAATTTGTGCCTCCTCTCAGATTCCAGAACTTTCTGCCACAGAAATGTGAGGAACATGTGGTTTTTTATCCAAATTTTGAGGTTTGCAAAGGATTCTGGGTAACAGAACCTGGTCAGAGCCCCACAAGTCACCCCATCTTGGATTCCACTAGGTCTCTAGTTTTCAGAAATGCACAGGTTTGGTAGGTTTCCCTAGGTGCCGGCTGACCTAGAGGCCAAAATCTACAGGTAGGCACTTTGCAAAATACAGCTCTGTTTTCTGTCAAAAAATGGGATGTGTCCACGTTGTCCTTTGGGGCATTTCCTGTCGCGGGCGCTAGGCCGACCCACACAAGTGAGGTATCATTTTTATCGGGAGACTTGGGGGAATGCTGGGTGGAAGGAAATTTGTGCCTCCTCTCAGATTCCAGAACTTTCTGCCACAGAAATGTTAGGAACATGTGTTTTTTTATCCAAATTTTGAGGTTTGCAAAGGATTCTGGGTAACAGAACCTGGTCAGAGCCCCACAAGTCACCCCATCTTGGATTCCCCTAGGTCTCTAGTTTTCAGAAATGCACAGGTTTGGTAGGTTTCCCTAGGTGCCGGCTGAGCTAGAGGCCAAAATCTACAGGTAGGCACTTTCCAAAATACAGCTCTGTTTTCTATCAAAAAATGGGATGTGTCCACGTTGTGCTTTGCGGCATTTCCTGTCGCGGGCGCTAGGCTACCCACACAAGTGAGGTATCATTTTTATCAGGAGACTTGGGGGAACGCTGGGTGGAAGGAAATTTCTGGCTCCTCTCAGATTCCAGAACTTTCTGCCACAGAAATGTGAGGAACATGTGTTTTTTTAGCCACATTTTAAGGTTTGCAAAGGATTCTGGGTAACAGAACCTGGTCAGAGACCCACAAGTCATCCCATCTTGGATTCCCCTAGGTCTCTAGTTTTCAAAAATGCAGGTAGGTTTTCCTAGGTGCCGGCTGAGCTAGAGGCCAAAATCCACAGGTAGGCACTTTGCAAAAAACACCTCTGTTTTCTTTAAAAAAATGTGATGTGTGCACGTTGCGTTTTGGGGCATTTCCTGTCGCGGGCGCTAGGCCTACCCACACAAGTGAGGTATCATTTTTATCGGGAGACTTGGGGGAACGCTGGGTGGAAGGAAATTTGTGGCTCCTCTCAGATTCCAGAACTTTCTGCCACAGAAATGTGAGGAACATGTGTTTTTTTAGCCACATTTTGAGGTTTGCAAAGGATTCTGGGTAACAGAACCTGGTCAGAGCCCCACAAGTCATCCCATCTTGGATTCCCCTAGGTCTCTAGTTTTCAAAAATGCAGGTAGGTTTTCCTAGGTGCCGGCTGAGCTAGAGGCCAAAATCCACAGGTAGGCACTTTGCAAAAAACACCTCTGTTTTCTTTAAAAAAATGTGATGTGTGCACGTTGCGTTTTGGGGCATTTCCTGTCGCGGGCGCTAGGCCTACCCACACAAGTGAGGTATCATTTTTATCGGGAGACTTGGGGGAACGCTGGGTGGAAGGAAATTTGTGGCTCCTCTCAGATTCCAGAACTTTCTGCCACAGAAATGTGAGGAACATGTGTTTTTTTAGCCACATTTTGAGGTTTGCAAAGGATTCTGGGTAACAGAACCTGGTCAGAGCCCCACAAGTCATCCCATCTTGGATTCCCCTAGGTCTCTAGTTTTCAAAAATGCAGGTAGGTTTCCCTAGGTGCCGGCTGAGCTAGAGGCCAAAATCCACAGGTAGGCACTTTGCAAAAAACACCTCTGTTTTCTTTCAAAAAATGTGATGTGTGCACGTTACGTTTTGGGGCATTTCCTGTCGCGGGAGCTAGGCCTACCCACACAAGTGAGGTACCATTTTTATCGGGAGACTTGGGGGAACGCTGGGTGCAAGGAAATTTGTGGCTCCTCTTAGATTCCAGAACTTTCTGCCACAGAAATGTGAGGAACATGTGTTTTTTTAGCCAAATTTTGAGGTTTGCAAAGGATTCTGGGTAACAGAACCTGGTCAGAGCCCCACAAGTCACCCCATCTTGGATTCCCCTAGGTCTCCAGTTTTCAAAAATGCACAGGTTTGGTAGTTTTCCCTAGGTGCCGGCTGAGCTAGAGGCCAAAATCCACAGGTAGGCACTTTGCAAAAAACACCTCTGTTTTCTTTAAAAAAATGTGATGTGTGCACGTTGCGTTTTGGGGCATTTCCTGTCCCGGGCGCTAGGCCTACCCACACAAGTGAGGTATCATTTTTATCGGGAGACTTGGGGGAACGCTGGGTGGAAGGAAATTTATGGCTCCTCTCAGATTCCAGAACTTTCTCCACAGAAATGTGAGGAACATGTGGTTTTTTATCCAAATTTTGAGGTTTGCAAAGGATTCTGGGTAACAGAACCTGGTCAGAGCCCCACAAGTCACCCCATCTTGGATTCCCCTAGGTCTCTAGTTTTCAGAAATGCACAGGTTTGGTAGGTTTCCCTAGGTGCCGGCTGACCTAGAGGCCAAAATCTACAGGTAGGCACTTTGCAAAATACAGCTCTGTTTTCTGTCAAAAAATGGGATGTGTCCACGTTGTCCTTTGGGGCATTTCCTGTCGCGGGCGCTAGGCCGACCCACACAAGTGAGGTATCATTTTTATCGGGAGACTTGGGGGAATGCTGGGTGGAAGGAAATTTGTGCCTCCTCTCAGATTCCAGAACTTTCTGCCACAGAAATGTGAGGAACATGTGGTTTTTTATCCAAATTTTGAGGTTTGCAAAGGATTCTGGGTAACAGAACCTGGTCAGAGCCCCACAAGTCACCCCATCTTGGATTCCCCTAGGTCTCTAGTTTTCAGAAATGCACAGGTTTGGTAGGTTTCCCTAGGTGCCGGCTGACCTAGAGGCCAAAATCTACAGGTAGGCACTTTGCAAAATACAGCTCTGTTTTCTGTCAAAAAATGGGATGTGTCCACGTTGTGCTTTGGGGCATTTCCTGTCGCGGGCGCTAGGCTACCCACACAAGTGAGGTATCATTTTTATCAGGAGACTTGGGGGAACGCTGGGTGGAAGGAAATTTGTGGCTCCTCTTAGATTCCAGAACTTTCTGCCACAGAAATGTGAGGAACATGTGTTTTTTTAGCCAAATTTTGAGGTTTGCAAAGGATTCTGGGTAACAGAACCTGGTCAGAGTCCCACAAGTCACCCCATCTTGGATTCCCCTAGGTCTCTAGTTTTCAAAAATGCAGGTAGGTTTTCCTAGGTGCCGGCTGAGCTAGAGGCCAAAATCCACAGGTAGGCACTTTGCAAAAAACACCTCTGTTTTCTTTAAAAAAATGTGATGTGTGCACGTTGCGTTTTGGGGCATTTCCTGTCGCGGGCGCTAGGCCTACCCACACAAGTGAGGTATCATTTTTATCGGGAGACTTGGGGGAACGCTGGATGGAAGGAAATTTGTGGTTCCTCTCAGATTCCAGAACTTTCTGCCACAGAAATGTGAGGAACATGTGTTTTTTTAGCCAAATTTTGAGGTTTGCAAAGGATTCTGGGTAACAGAACCTGGTCAGAGCCCGACAAGTCACACCATCTTGGATTCCCCTAGGTCTCTAGTTTTCAGAAATGCACAGGTTTGGTAGGTTTCCCTAGGTGCCGGCTGAGCTAGAGGCCAAAATCTACAGGTAGGCACTTTGCAAAATACAGCTCTGTTTTCTGTCAAAAAATGGGATGTGTCCACGTTGTCCTTTGGGGCATTTCCTGTCGCGGGCGCTAGGCCGACCCACACAAGTGAGGTATCATTTTTATCGGGAGACTTGGGGGAACACTGGGTGGAAGGAAATTTGTGGCTTCTCTCAGATTCCAGAACTTTCTGCCACAGAAATGTGAGGAACATGTGTTTTTTTAGCCACATTTTGAGGTTTGCAAAGGATTCTGGGTAACAGAACCTGGTCAGAGCCCCACAAGTCACCCCATCTTGGATTCCCCTAGGTCTCTAGTTTTCAGAAATGCACAGGTTTGGTAGGTTTCCCTAGGTGCCGGCTGAGCTAGAGGCCAAAATCTACAGGTAGGCACTTTGCAAAATACAGCTCTGTTTTCTGTCAAAAAATGGGATGTGTCCACGTTGTGCTTTGGGGCATTTCCTGTCGCGGGCGCTAGGCTACCCACACAAGTGAGGTATCATTTTTATCAGGAGACTTGGGGGAACGCTGGGTGGAAGGAAATTTGTGGCTCCTCTTAGATTCCAGAACTTTCTGCCACAGAAATGTGAGGAACATGTGTTTTTTTAGCCAAATTTTGAGGTTTGCAAAGGATTCTGGGTAACAGAACCTGGTCAGAGCCCCACAAGTCACCCCATCTTGGATTCCCCTAGGTCTCTAGTTTTCAAAAAATGCACAGGTTTGTTAGGTTTCCCTAGGTGCCGGCTGAGCTAGAGGCCAAAATCCACAGGTAGGCACTTTGCAAAAAACACCTCTGTTTTCTTAAAAAAAATGTGATGTGTGCACGTTGCGTTTTGGGGCATTTCCTGTCGCCGGCGCTAGGCCTACCCACACAAGTGAGGTATCATTTTTATCGGGACCCTTGGGGGAACGCTGGATGGAAGGAAATTTGTGGCTCCTCTCAGATTCCAGAACTTTCTGCCACAGAAATGTGAGGAACATGTGTTTTTTTAGCCAAATTTTGAGGTTTGCAAAGGATTCTGGGTAACAGAACCTGGTCAGAGCCCGACAAGTCACACCATCTTGGATTCCCCTAGGTCTCTAGTTTTCAGAAATGCACAGGTTTGGTAGGTTTCCCTAGGTGCCGGCTGAGCTAGAGGCCAAAATCTACAGGTAGGCACTTTGCAAAATACAGCTCTGTTTTCTGTCAAAAAATGGGATGTGTCCACGTTGTCCTTTGGGGCATTTCCTGTCGCGGGCGCTAGGCCGACCCACACAAGTGAGGTATCGTTTTTATCGGGAGACTTGGGGGAACGCTGGGTGGAAGGAAATTTGTGGCTTCTCTCAGATTCCAGAACTTTCTGCCACAGAAATGTGAGGAACATGTATTTTTTTAGCCAAATTTTGAGGTTTGCAAAGGATTCTGGGTAACAGAACCTGGTCAGAGCCCCACAAGTCACCCCATCTTGGATTCCCCTAGGTCTCTAGTTTTCAGAAATGCACAGGTTTGGTAGGTTTCCCTAGGTGCCGGCTGAGCTAGAGGCCAAAATCTACAGGTAGGCACTTTGCAAAATACAGCTCTGTTTTCTGTCAAAAAATGGGATGTGTCCACGTTGTGCTTTGGGGCATTTCCTGTCACGGGCGCTAGGCTACCCACACAAGTGAGGTATCATTTTCATCAGGAGACTTGGGGGAACGCTGGGTGGAAGGAAATTTCTGGCTCCTCTCAGATTCCAGAACTTTCTGCCACAGTAATGTGAGGAACATGTGTTTTTTTAGCCACATTTTGAGGTTTGCAAAGGATTCTGGGTAACAGAACCTGGTCAGAGCCCCACAAGTCATCCCATCTTGGATTCCCCTAGGTCTCTAGTTTTCAAAAATGCAGGTAGGTTTTCCTAGGTGCCGGCTGAGCTAGAGGCCAAAATCCACAGGTAGGCACTTTGCAAAAAACACCTCTGTTTTCTTTAAAAAAATGTGATGTGTGCACGTTGCGTTTTGGGGCATTTCCTGTCGCGGGCGCTAGGCCTACCCACACAAGTGAGGTATCATTTTTATCGGGAGACTTGGGGGAACGCTGGGTGGAAGGAAATTTGTGGCTCCTCTCAGATTCCAGAACTTTCTGCCACAGAAATGTGAGGAACATGTGTTTTTTTAGCCACATTTTGAGGTTTGCAAAGGATTCTGGGTAACAGAACCTGGTCAGAGCCCCACAAGTCATCCCATCTTGGATTCCCCTAGGTCTCTAGTTTTCAAAAATGCAGGTAGGTTTCCCTAGGTGCCGGCTGAGCTAGAGGCCAAAATCCACAGGTAGGCACTTTGCAAAAAACACCTCTGTTTTCTTTCAAAAAATGTGATGTGTGCACGTTACGTTTTGGGGCATTTCCTGTCGTGGGAGCTAGGCCTACCCACACAAGTGAGGTACCATTTTTATCGGGAGACTTGGGGGAACGCTGGGTGCAAGGAAATTTGTGGCTCCTCTTAGATTCCAGAACTTTCTGCCACAGAAATGTGAGGAACATGTGTTTTTTTAGCCAAATTTTGAGGTTTGCAAAGGATTCTGGGTAACAGAACCTGGTCAGAGCCCCACAAGTCACCCCATCTTGGATTCCCCTAGGTCTCCAGTTTTCAAAAATGCACAGGTTTGGTAGTTTTCCCTAGGTGCCGGCTGAGCTAGAGGCCAAAATCCACAGGTAGGCACTTTGCAAAAAACACCTCTGTTTTCTTTAAAAAAATGTGATGTGTGCACGTTGCGTTTTGGGGCATTTCCTGTCCCGGGCGCTAGGCCTACCCACACAAGTGAGGTATCATTTTTATCGGGAGACTTGGGGGAACGCTGGGTGGAAGGAAATTTATGGCTCCTCTCAGATTCCAGAACTTTCTGCCACAGAAATGTGAGGAACATGTGGTTTTTTATCCAAATGTTGAGGTTTGCAAAGGATTCTGGGTAACAGAACCTGGTCAGAGCCCCACAAGTCACCCCATCTTGGATTCCCCTAGGTCTCTAGTTTTCAGAAATGCACAGGTTTGGTAGGTTTCCCTAGGTGCCGGCTGACCTAGAGGCCAAAATCTACAGGTAGGCACTTTGCAAAATACAGCTCTGTTTTCTGTCAAAAAATGGGATGTGTCCACGTTGTCCTTTGGGGCATTTCCTGTCGCGGGCGCTAGGCCGACCCACACAAGTGAGGTATCATTTTTATCGGGAGACTTGGGGGAATGCTGGGTGGAAGGAAATTTGTGCCTCCTCTCAGATTCCAGAACTTTCTGCCACAGAAATGTGAGGAACATGTGGTTTTTTATCCAAATTTTGAGGTTTGCAAAGGATTCTGGGTAACAGAACCTGGTCAGAGCCCCACAAGTCACCCCATCTTGGATTCCACTAGGTCTCTAGTTTTCAGAAATGCACAGGTTTGGTAGGTTTCCCTAGGTGCCGGCTGACCTAGAGGCCAAAATCTACAGGTAGGCACTTTGCAAAATACAGCTCTGTTTTCTGTCAAAAAATGGGATGTGTCCACGTTGTCCTTTGGGGCATTTCCTGTCGCGGGCGCTAGGCCGACCCACACAAGTGAGGTATCATTTTTATCGGGAGACTTGGGGGAATGCTGGGTGGAAGGAAATTTGTGCCTCCTCTCAGATTCCAGAACTTTCTGCCACAGAAATGTTAGGAACATGTGTTTTTTTATCCAAATTTTGAGGTTTGCAAAGGATTCTGGGTAACAGAACCTGGTCAGAGCCCCACAAGTCACCCCATCTTGGATTCCCCTAGGTCTCTAGTTTTCAGAAATGCACAGGTTTGGTAGGTTTCCCTAGGTGCCGGCTGAGCTAGAGGCCAAAATCTACAGGTAGGCACTTTCCAAAATACAGCTCTGTTTTCTGTCAAAAAATGGGATGTGTCCACCTTGTGCTTTGCGGCATTTCCTGTCGCGGGCGCTAGGCTACCCACACAAGTGAGGTATCATTTTTATCAGGAGACTTGGGGGAACGCTGGGTGGAAGGAAATTTCTGGCTCCTCTCAGATTCCAGAACTTTCTGCCACAGAAATGTGAGGAACATGTGTTTTTTTAGCCACATTTTAAGGTTTGCAAAGGATTCTGGGTAACAGAACCTGGTCAGAGCCCCACAAGTCATCCCATCTTGGATTCCCCTAGGTCTCTAGTTTTCAAAAATGCAGGTAGGTTTCCCTAGGTGCCGGCTGAGCTAGAGGCCAAAATCCACAGGTAGGCACTTTGCAAAAAACACCTCTGTTTTCTTTCAAAAAAAGTGATGTGTGCACGTTGCGTTTTGGGGCATTTCCTGTCGCGGGCGCTAGGCCTACCCACACAAGTGAGGTATCGTTTTTATCGGGAGACTTGGGGGAACGCTGGGTGCAAGGAAATTTGTGGCTCCTCTTAGATTCCAGAACTTTCTGCCACAGAAATGTGAGGAACATGTGTTTTTTTAGCCAAATTTTGAGGTTTGCAAAGGATTCTGGGTAACAGAACCTGGTCAGAGTCCCACAAGTCACCCCATCTTGGATTCCCCTAGGTCTCTAGTTTTCAAAAATGCAGGTAGGTTTTCCTAGGTGCCGGCTGAGCTAGAGGCCAAAATCCACAGGTAGCCACTTTGCAAAAAACACCTCTGTTTTCTTTAAAAAAATGAGATGTGTGCACGTTGCGTTTTGGGGCATTTCCTGTCGCGGGCGCTAGGCCTACCCACACAAGTGAGGTATCATTTTTATCGGGAGACTTGGGGGAACGCTGGGTGGAAGGAAATTTGTGGCTCCTCTCAGATTCCAGAACTTTCTGCCACAGAAATGTGAGGAACATGTGTTTTTTTAGCCACATTTTGAGGTTTGCAAAGGATTCTGGGTAACAGAACCTGGTCAGAGCCCCACAAGTCATCCCATCTTGGATTCCCCTAGGTCTCTAGTTTTCAAAAATGCAGGTAGGTTTCCCTAGGTGCCGGCTGAGCTAGAGGCCAAAATCCACAGGTAGGCACCTTGCAAAAAACACCTCTGTTTTCTTTCAAAAAATGTGATGTGTGCACGTTACGTTTTGGGGCATTTCCTGTCGCGGGCGCTAGGCCTACCCACACAAGTGAGGTACCATTTTTATCGGGAGACTTGGGGGAACGCTGGGTGCAAGGAAATTTGTGGCTCCTCTTAGATTCCAGAACTTTCTGCCACAGAAATGTGAGGAACATGTGTTTTTTTAGCCAAATTTTGAGGTTTGCAAAGGATTCTGGGTAACAGAACCTGGTCAGAGCCCCACAAGTCACCCCATCTTGGATTCCCCTAGGTCTCTAGTTTTCAGAAATGCACAGGTTTGGTAGGTTTCCCTAGGTGCCGGCTGAGCTAGAGGCCAAAATCCACAGGTAGGCACTTTGCAAAAAACACCTCTGTTTTCTTTAAAAAAATGTGATGTGTGCACGTTGCGTTTTGGGGCATTTCCTGTCCCGGGCGCTAGGCCTACCCACACAAGTGAGGTATCATTTTTATCGGGAGACTTGGGAGAACGCTGGGTGGAAGGAAATTTATGGCTCCTCTCAGATTCCAGAACTTTCTGCCACAGAAATGTGAGGAACATGTGGTTTTTTATCCAAATTTTGAGGTTTGCAAAGGATTCTGGGTAACAGAACCTGGTCAGAGCCCCACAAGTCACCCCATCTTGGATTCCCCTAGGTCTCTAGTTTTCAGAAATGCACAGGTTTGGTAGGTTTCCCTAGGTGCCGGCTGACCTAGAGGCCAAAATCTACAGGTAGGCACTTTGCAAAATACAGCTCTGTTTTCTGTCAAAAAATGGGATGTGTCCACGTTGTCCTTTGGGGCATTTCCTGTCGCGGGCGCTAGGCCGACCCACACAAGTGAGGTATCATTTTTATCGGGAGACTTGGGGGAATGCTGGGTGGAAGGAAATTTGTGCCTCCTCTCAGATTCCAGAACTTTCTGCCACAGAAATGTTAGGAACATGTGTTTTTTTAGCCAAATTTTGAGGTTTGCAAAGGATTCTGGGTAACAGAACCTGGTCAGAGCCCCACAAGTCACCCCATCTTGGATTCCCCTAGGTCTCTAGTTTTCAGAAATGCACAGGTTTGGTAGGTTTCCCTAGGTGCCGGCTGAGCTAGAGGCCAAAATCTACAGGTAGGCACTTTCCAAAATACAGCTCTGTTTTCTGTCAAAAAATGGGATGTGTCCACGTTGTGCTTTGCGGCATTTCCTGTCGCGGGCGCTAGGCTACCCACACAAGTGAGGTATCATTTTTATCAGGAGACTTGGGGGAACGCTGGGTGGAAGGAAATTTCTGGCTCCTCTCAGATTCCAGAACTTTCTGCCACAGAAATGTGAGGAACATGTGTTTTTTTAGCCACATTTTGAGGTTTGCAAAGGATTCTGGGTAACAGAACCTGGTCAGAGCCCCACAAGTCATCCCATCTTGGATTCCCCTAGGTCTCTAGTTTTCAAAAATGCATGTAGGTTTCCCTAGGTGCCGGCTGAGCTAGAGGCCAAAATCCACAGGTAGGCACTTTGCAAAAAACACCTCTGTTTTCTTTCAAAAAATGTGATGTGTGCACGTTGCGTTTTGGGGCATTTCCTGTCGCGGGCGCTAGGCCTACCCACACAAGTGAGGTATCATTTTTATCGGGAGACTTGGGGGAACGCTGGGTGCAAGGAAATTTGTGGCTCCTCTTAGATTCCAGAACTTTCTGCCACAGAAATGTGAGGAACATGTGTTTTTTTAGCCAAATTTTGAGGTTTGCAAAGGATTCTGGGTAACAGAACCTGGTCAGAGCCCCACAAGTCACCCCATCTTGGATTCCCCTAGGTCTCCAGTTTTCAAAAATGCACAGGTTTGGTAGTTTTCCCTAGGTGCCGGCTGAGCTAGAGGCCAAAATCCACAGGTAGGCACTTTGCAAAAAACACCTCTGTTTTCTTTAAAAAAATGTGATGTGTGCACGTTGCGTTTTGGGGCATTTCCTGTCGCGGGCGCTAGGCCTACCCACACAAGTGAGGTATCATTTTTATCGGGAGCCTTGGGGGAACGCTGGGTGGAAGGAAATTTGTGGCTCCTCTCAGATTCCAGAACTTTCTGCCACAGAAATGTGAGGAACATGTATTTTTTTAGCCAAATTTTGAGGTTTGCAAAGGATTCTGGGTAACAGAACCTGGTTAGAGCCCCACAAGTCACCCCATCTTGGATTCCCCTAGGTCTCTAGTTTTCAGAAATGCACAGGTTTGGTAGGTTTCCCTAGGTGCCGGCTGAGCTAGAGGCCAAAATCTACAGGTAGGCACTTTACAAAAAACAGCTCTGTTTTCTGTGATGTGTCCACGTTGTGTTTTGGGGCATATCCTGTCGCGGGCGCTAGGCCTACCCACACAAGTGAGGTACCATTTTTATCGGGAGACTTGGGGGAACGCTGGGTGGAAGGAAATTTGTGGCTCCTCTCAGATTCCAGAACTTTCTGCCACAGAAATGTGAGGAACATGTGTCTTTTTAGCCACATTTTGAGGTTTGCAAAGGATTCTGGGTAACAGAACCTGGTCAGAGCCCCACAAGTCATCCCATCTTGGATTCCCCTAGGTCTCTAGTTTTAAAAAATGCACAGGTTTGGTAGGTTTCCCAAGGTGCCGGCTGAGCTAGAGGCCAAAATCCACAGGTAGGCACTTTGCAAAAAACACCTCTGTTTTCTTTCAAAAAATGTGATGTGTGCACGTTGCGTTTTGGGGCATTTCCTGTCGCGGGCGCTAGGCCTACCCACACAAGTGAGGTATCATTTTTATCGGGAGACTTGGGGGAACGATGGGTGGAAGGAAATTTGTGGCTCCTCTCAGATTCCAGAACTTTCAGCCACAGAAATGTGAGGAACATGTATTTTTTTTTCGCCAAATTTTGAGGTTTGCAAAGGATTCTGGGTAACAGAACCTGGTCAGAGCCCCACAAGTGACCCCATCTTGGATTCCCCTAGGTCTCTAGTTTTCAGAAATGCACAGGTTTGGTAGGTTTCCCTAGGTGCCGGCTGAGCTAGAGGCCAAAATCTACAGGTAGGCACTTTCCAAAATACAGCTCTGTTTTCTGTCAAAAAATGGGATGTGTCCACGTTGTGCTTTGGGGCATTTCCTGTCGCGGGCGCTAGGCTACCCACACAAGTGAGGTATCATTTTTATCAGGAGACTTGGGGGAACGCTGGGTGGAGGGAAATTTGTGGCTCCTCTCAGATTCCAGAACTTTCTGCCACAGAAATGTGAGGAATGTGTGTTTTTTTAGCCAAATTTTGAGGTTTGCAAAGGATTCTGGGTAACAGAACCTGGTCACAGCCCCACAAGTCACCCCATCTTGGATTCCCCTAGGTCTCTAGTTTTAAAAAATGCACAGGTTTGGTAGGTTTCCCTAGGTGCCGGCTGAGCTAGAGGCCAAAATCCACAGGTAGGCACTTTGCACAAAACACCTCTGTTTTCTTAAAAAAAATGTGATGTGTGCACGTTGTGTTTTGGGGCATTTCCTGTCGCGGGCGCTAGGCCTACCCACACAAGTGAGGTATCATTTTTATCGGGAGACTTGGGGGAACGCTGGATGGAAGGAAATTTGTGGCTCCTCTCAGATTCCAGAACTTTCTGCCACAGAAATGTGAGGAACATGTGGTTTTTTAGCCAAATTTTGAGGTTTGCAAAGCAATCTGGGTAACAGAACCTGGTCAGAGCCCAACAAGTCACCCCATCTTGGATTCCCCTAGGTCTCTAGTTTTCAGAAATGCATAGGTTTGGTAGGTTTCCCTAGGTGCCGGCTGAGCTAGAGGCCAAAATCTACAGGTAGGCACTTTGCAAAAGACAGCTCTGTTTTCTGTCAAAAAATGGGATGTGTCCACGTTGTCCTTTGGGGCATTTCCTGTCGCGGGCGCTAGGCCGACCCACACAAGTGAGGTATCATTTTTATCGGGAGACTTGGGGGAACGCTGGGTGGAAGGAAATTTGTGGCTCCTCTCAGATTCCAGAACTTTCTGCCACAGAAATGTGAGGAACATGTATTTTTTTAGCCAAATTTTGAGGTTTGCAAAGGATTCTGGGTAACAGAACCTGGTTAGAGCCCCACAAGTCACCCCATCTTGGATTCCCCTAGGTCTCTAGTTTTCAGAAATGCACAGGTTTGGTAGGTTTCCCTAGGTGCCGGCTGAGCTAGAGGCCAAAATCTACAGGTAGGCACTTTACAAAAAACAGCTCTGTTTTCTGTGATGTGTCCACGTTGTGTTTTGGAGCATATCCTGTCGCGGGCGCTAGGCCTACCCACACAAGTGAGGTACCATTTTTATCGGGAGACTTGGGGGAACGCTGGGTGGAAGGAAATTTGTGGCTCCTCTCAGATTCCAGAACTTTCTGCCACAGAAATGTGAGGAACATGTGTCTTTTTAGCCAAATTTTGAGGTTTGCAAAGGATTCTGGGTAACAGAACCTGGTCAGAGCCCCACAAGTCATCCCATCTTGGATTCCCCTAGGTCTCTAGTTTTAAAAAATGCACAGGTTTGGTAGGTTTCCCTGTGTGCCGGCTGAGCTAGAGGCCAAAATCCACAGGTAGGCACTTTGCAAAAAACACCTCTGTTTTCTTTCAAAAAATGTGATGTGTGCACGTTGCGTTTTGGGGCATTTCCTGTCGCGGGCGCTAGGCCTACCCACACAAGTGAGGTATCATTTTTATCGGGAGACTTGGGGGAACGATGGGTGGAAGGAAATTTGTGGCTCCTCTCAGACTCCAGAACTTTCAGCCACAGAAATGTGAGGAACATGTGTTTTTTTTTTCGCCAAATTTTGAGGTTTGCAAAGGATTCTGGGTAACAGAACCTGGTCAGAGCCCCACAAGTCACCCCATCTTGGATTCCCCTAGGTCTCTAGTTTTCAGAAATGCACAGGTTTGGTAGGTTTCCCTAGGTGCCGGCTGAGCTAGAGGCCAAAATCTACAGGTAGGCACTTTGCAAAATACAGCTCTGTTTTCTGTCAAAAAATGGGATGTGTCCACGTTGTCCTTTGGGGCATTTCCTGTGGCGGGCGCTAGGCTGACCCACACAAGTGAGGTATCATTTTTATCGGGAGACTTGGGGGAACGCTGGGTGGAAGGAAATTTGTGCCTCCTCTCAGATTCCAGAACTTTCTGCCACAGAAATGTGAGGAACGTGTGTTTTTTTAGCCAAATTTAGAGGTTTGCAAAGGATTCTGGGTAACAGAACCTGGTCAGAGCCCCACAAGTCACCCCATCTTGGATTCCCATAGGTCTCTAGTTTTAAAAAATGCACAGGTTTGGTAGGTTTCCCTAGGTGCCGGCTGAGCTAGAGGCCAAAATCCACAGGTAGGCACTTTGCAAAAAACACCTCTGTTTTCTTTAAAAAAATGTGATGTGTGCACGTTGCGTTTTGGGGCATTTCCTGTCCCGGGCGCTAGGCCTACCCACACAAGTGAGGTATCATTTTTATCGGGAGACTTGGGGGAACGCTGGATGGAAGGAAATTTGTGGCTCCTCTCAGATTCCAGAACTTTCTGCCACAGAAATGTGAGGAACATGTGGTTTTTTAGCCAAATTTTGAGGTTTGCAAAGGAATCTGGGTAACAGAACCTGGTCAGAGCCCAACAAGTCACCCCATCTTGGATTCCCCTAGGTCTCTAGTTTTAAAAAATGCATAGGTTTGGTAGGTTTCCCTAGGTGCCGGCTGAGCTAGAGGCCAAAATCCACAGGTAGGCACTTTGCAAAAAACACCTCTGTTTTCTTTCAAAAAATGTGATGTGTGCACGTTGCGTTTTGGGGCATTTCCTGTCGCGGGCGCTAGGCCTACCCACACAAGTGAGGTATCATTTTTATCGGCAGACTTGGGGGAACGATGGGTGGAAGGAAATTTGTGGCTCCTCTCAGACTCCAGAACTTTCAGCCACAGAAATGTGAGGAACATGTGTTTTTTTTTTCGCCAAATTTTGAGGTTTGCAAAGGATTCTGGGTAACAGAACCTGGTCAGAGCCCCACAAGTCACACCATCTTGGATTCCCCTAGGTCTCTAGTTTTCAGAAATGCACAGGTTTGGTAGGTTTCCCTAGGTGCCGGCTGAGCTAGAGGCCAAAATCTACAGGTAGGCACTTTCCAAAATACAACTCTGTTTTCTGTCAAAAAATGGGATGTGTCCACGTTGTGCTTTGGGGCATTTCCTGTCGCGGGCGCTAGGCTACCCACACAAGTGAGGTATCATTTTTATCAGGAGACTTGGGGGAACGCTGGGTGGAGGGAAATTTATGGCTCCTCTCAGATTCCAGAACTTTCTGCCACAGAAATGTGAGGAACGTGTGTTTTTTTAGCCACATTTTGAGGTTTGCAAAGGATTCTGGGTAACAGAACCTGGTCAGAGCCCCACAAGTCACCCCATCTTGGATTCCCATAGGTCTCTAGTTTTAAAAAATGCACAGGTTTGGTAGGTTTCCCTAGGTGCCGGCTGAGCTAGAGGCCAAAATCCACAGGTAGGCACTTTGCAAAAAACACCTCTGTTTTCTTTAAAAAAATGTGATGTGTGCACGTTGCGTTTTGGGGCATTTCCTGTCGCGGGCGCTAGGCCTACCCACACAAGTGAGGTATCATTTTTATCGGGAGACTTGGGGGAACGCTGGATGGAAGGAAATTTGTGGCTCCTCTCAGATTCCAGAACTTTCTGCCACAGAAATGTGAGGAACATGTGGTTTTTTAGCCAAATTTTGAGGTTTGCAAAGGAATCTGGGTAACAGAACCTGGTCAGAGCCCAACAAGTCACCCCATCTTGGATTCCCCTAGGTCTCTAGTTTTCAGAAATGCATAGGTTTGGTAGGTTTCCCTAGGTGCCGGCTGAGCTAGAGGCCAAAATCTACAGGTAGGCACTTTGCAAAATACAGCTCTGTTTTCTGTCAAAAAATGGGATGTGTCCACGTTGTCCTTTGGGGCATTTCCTGTCGCGGGCGCTAGGCCGACCCACACAAGTGAGGTATCATTTTTATCGGGAGACTTGGGGGAACGCTGGGTGGAAGGAAATTTGTGCCTCCTCTCAGATTCCAGAACTTTCTGCCACAGAAATGTGAGGAACATGTGTTTTTTTAGCCACATTTTGAGGTTTGCAAAGGATTCTGGGTAACAGAACCTGGTCAGAGCCCCACAAGTCATCCCATCTTGGATTCCCCTAGGTCTCTAGTTTTCAAAAATGCAGGTAGGTTTCCCTAGGTGCCAGCTGAGCTAGAGGCCAAAATCCACAGGTAGGCACTTTGCAAAAAACACCTCTGTTTTCTTTAAAAAAATGTGATGTGTGCACGTTGCGTTTTGGGGCATTTCCTGTCGCGGGCGCTAGGCCTACCCACACAAGTGAGGTATCATTTTTATCGGGAGACTTGGGGGAACGCTGGGTGGAAGGAAATTTGTGGCTCCTCTCAGATTCCAGAACTTTCTGCCACAGAAATGTGAGGAACATGTGTTTTTTTAGCCAAATTTTGAGGTTTGCAAAGGATTCTGGGTAACAGAACCTGGTCAGAGCCCCACAAGTCACCCCATCTTGGATTCCCCTAGGTCTCTAGTTTTCAGAAATGCACAGGTTTGGTAGGTTTCCCTAGGTGCCGGCTGAGCTAGAGGCCAAAATCTACAGGTAGGCACTTTGCAAAATACAGCTCTGTTTTCTGTCAAAAAATGGGATGTGTCCACGTTGTCCTTTGGGGCATTTCCTGTGGCGGGCGCTAGGCTGACCCACACAAGTGAGGTATCATTTTTATCGGGAGACTTGGGGGAACGCTGGGTGGAAGGAAATTTGTGCCTCCTCTCAGATTCCAGAACTTTCTGCCACAGAAATGTGAGGAACGTGTGTTTTTTTAGCCAAATTTTGAGGTTTGCAAAGGATTCTGGGTAACAGAACCTGGTCAGAGCCCCACAAGTCACCCCATCTTGGATTCCCATAGGTCTCTAGTTTTAAAAAATGCACAGGTTTGGTAGGTTTCCCTAGGTGCCGGCTGAGCTAGAGGCCAAAATCCACAGGTAGGCACTTTGCAAAAAACACCTCTGTTTTCTTTAAAAAAATGTGATGTGTGCACGTTGCGTTTTGGGGCATTTCCTGTCCCGGGCGCTAGGCCTACCCACACAAGTGAGGTATCATTTTTATCGGGAGACTTGGGGGAACGCTGGATGGAAGGAAATTTGTGGCTCCTCTCAGATTCCAGAACTTTCTGCCACAGAAATGTGAGGAACATGTGGTTTTTAAGCCAAATTTTGAGGTTTGCAAAGGAATCTGGGTAACAGAACCTGGTCAGAGCCCAACAAGTCACCCCATCTTGGATTCCCCTAGGTCTCTAGTTTTCAGAAATGCATAGGTTTGGTAGGTTTCCCTAGGTGCCGGCTGAGCTAGAGGCCAAAATCTACAGGTAGGCACTTTGCAAAATACAGCTCTGTTTTCTGTCAAAAAATGGGATGTGTCCACGTTGTCCTTTGGGGCATTTCCTGTCGCGGGCGCTAGGCCGACCCACACAAGTGAGGTATCATTTTTATCGGGAGACTTGGGGGAACGCTGGGTGGAAGGAAATTTGTGCCTCCTCTCAGATTCCAGAACTTTCTGCCACAGAAATGTGAGGAACATGTGTTTTTTTAGCCACATTTTGAGGTTTGCAAAGGATTCTGGGTAACAGAACCTGGTCAGAGCCCCACAAGTCATCCCATCTTGGATTCCCCTAGGTCTCTAGTTTTCAAAAATGCAGGTAGGTTTCCCTAGGTGCCGGCTGAGCTAGAGGCCAAAATCCACAGGTAGGCACTTTGCAAAAAACACCTCTGTTTTCTTTAAAAAAATGTGATGTGTGCACGTTGCGTTTTGGGGCATTTCCTGTCGCGGGCGCTAGGCCTACCCACACAAGTGAGGTATCATTTTTATCGGCAGACTTGGGGGAACGATGGGTGGAAGGAAATTTGTGGCTCCTCTCAGACTCCAGAACTTTCAGCCACAGAAATGTTAGGAACATGTGTTTTTTTAGCCAAATTTTGAGGTTTGCAAAGGATTCTGGGTAACAGAACCTGGTCAGAGCCCCACAAGTCACCCCATCTTGGATTCCCCTAGGTCTCTAGTTTTCAGAAATGCACAGGTTTGGTAGGTTTCCCTAGGTGCCGGCTGAGCTAGAGGCCAAAATCTACAGGTAGGCACTTTCCAAAATACAGCTCAATTTTCTGTCAAAAAATGGGATGTGTCCACGTTGTGCTTTGGGGCATTTCCTGTCGCGGGCGCTAGGCTACCCACACAAGTGAGGTATCATTTTTATCAGGAGACTTGGGGGAACGCTGGGTGCAAGGAAATTTGTGGCTCCTTTTAGATTCCAGAACTTTCTGCCACAGAAATGTTAGGAACATGTGTTTTTTTAGCCAAATGTTGAGGTTTGCAAAGGATTCTGGGTAACAGTACCTGGTCAGAGCCCCACAAGTCATCCCATCTTGGATTCCCCTAGGTCTCTAGTTTTCAAAAATGCAGGTAGGTTTCCCTAGGTGCCGGCTGAGCTAGAGGCCAAAATCCACAGGTAGGCACTTTGCAAAAAACACCTCTGTTTTCTTTCAAAAAATGTGATGTGTGCACGTTGCGTTTTGGGGCATTTCCTGTCGCGGGCGCTAGGCCTACCCACACAAGTGAGGTATCATTTTTATCGGGAGACTTGGGGGAACGCTGGGTGCAAGGAAATTTGTGGCTCCTTTTAGATTCCAGAACTTTCTGCCACAGAAATGTTAGGAACATGTGTTTTTTTAGCCAAATGTTGAGGTTTGCAAAGGATTCTGGGTAACAGAACCTGGTCACAGCCCCACAAGTCACCCCATCTTGGGATCCCCTAGGTCTCTAGTTTTAAAAAATGCACAGGTTTGGTAGGTTTCCCTAGGTGCCGGCTGAGCTAGAGGCCAAAATCCACAGGTAGGCACTCTGCAAAAAACACCTCTGTTTTCTTTAAAAAAATGTGATGTGTGCACGTTGCGTTTTGGGGCATTTCCTGTCGCAGGCGCTAGGCTTACCCACACAAGTGAGGTATCATTTTTATCGGGAGACTTGGGGGAACGCTGGGTGGAAGGAAATTTGTGGCTCCTCTCAGATTCCAGAACTGTCTGCCACAGAAATGTGAGGAACATATGTTTTTTTAGCCACATTTTGAGGTTTGCAAAGGATTCTGGGTAACAGAACCTGGTCACAGCCCCACAAGTCAACCCATCTTGGATTCCCCTAGGTCTCTAGTTTTCAGAAATGCACACGTTTGGTAGGTTTCCCTAGGTGCCGGCTGAGCTAGAGGCCAAAATCTACAGGTAGGCACTTTGCAAAATACAGCTCTGTTTTCTGTCAAAAAATGGGATGTGTGCACGTTGCGTTTTGGGGCATTTCCTGTCGCGGGCGCTAGGCCTACCCACACAAGTGAGGTATCATTTTTATCGGGAGACTTGGTGGAACGCTGGGTGGAAGGAAATTTGTGGCTCCTTTCAGATTCCAGAACTTTCTGCCACAGAAATGTGAGGAAAATGTGGTTTTTTAGCCACATTTTGAGGTTTGCAAAGGATTCTGGGTAACAGAACCTGGTCAGAGCCCCACAAATCATCCCATCTTGGATTCCCCTAGGTCTCTAGTTTTCAAAAATGCACAGGTTTGGTAGGTTTCCCTAGGTGCCGGCTGAGTTAGAGGCCAAAATCTACAGGTAGGCACTTTGCAAAATACAGCTCTGTTTTCTGTCAAAAAATGGGATGTGTCCACGTTGTCCTTTGGGGCATTTCCTGTCGCGGGCGCTAGGCCGACCCATACAAGTGAGGTATCATTTTTATCGGGAGACTTGGGGGAACGCTGGGTGGAAGGAAATTTGTGCCTCCTCTCAGATTCCAGAACTTTCTGCCACAGAAATGTTAGGAACATGTGTTTTTTTAGCCAAATTTTGAGGTTTGCAAAGGATTCTGGGTAACAGAACCTGGTCAGAGCCCCACAAGTCACCCCATCTTGGATTCCCCTAGGTCTCTAGTTTTCAGAAATGCACAGGTTTGGTAGGTTTCCCTAGGTGCCGGCTGAGCTAGAGGCCAAAATGTACAGGTAGGCACTTTGCAAAATACAGCTCAATTTTCTGTCAAAAAATGGGATGTGTCCACGTTGTGTTTTGGGGCATTTCCTGTCGCGGGCGCTAGGCTACCCACACAAGTGAGGTATCATTTTTATCAGGAGACTTGGGGGAACGCTGGGTGGAAGGAAATTTCTGGCTCCTCTCAGATTCCAGAACTTTCTGCCACAGAAATGTGAGGAACATGTGTTTTTTTAGCCACATTTTGAGGTTTGCAAAGGATTCTGGGTAACAGAACCTGGTCAGAGCCCCACAAGTCATCCCATCTTGGATTCACCTAGGTCTCTAGTTTTCAAAAATGCAGGTAGGTTTCCCTAGGTGCCGGCTGAGCTAGAGGCCAAAATCCACAGGTAGGCACTTTGCAAAAAACACCTCTGTTTTCTTTAAAAAAATGTGATGTGTGCACGTTGCGTTTTGGGGCATTTCCTGTCGCGGGCGCTAGGCCTACCCACACAAGTGAGGTATCATTTTTATCGGGAGACTTGGGGGAACGCTGGGTGGAAGGAAATTTGTGGCTCCTCTCAGATTCCAGAACTTTCTGCCACAGAAATGTGAGGAACATGTGGTTTTTTAGCCAAATTTTGAGGTTTGCAAAGGATTCTGGGTAACAGAACCTGGTCAGAGCCCCACAAGTCACCCCATCTTGGATTCCCCTAGGTCTCTAGTTTTCAGAAATGCACAGGTTTGGTAGGTTTCCCTAGGTGCTGAGCTAGAGGCCAAAATCTACAGGTAGGCACTTTGTAAAATACAGCTCTGTTTTCTGTCAAAAAATGGGATGTGTCCACGTTGTCCTTTGGGGCATTTCCTGTCGCGGGCGCTAGGCCGACCCACACAAGTGAGGTATCATTTTTATAGGGAGACTTGGGGGAACGCTGGGTGGAAGGAAATTTGTGCTTCCTCTCAGATTCCAGAACTTTCTGCCACAGAAATGTTAGGAACATGTGTTTTTTTAGCCAAATTTTGAGGTTTGCAAAGGATTCTGGGTAACAGAACCTGGTCAGAGCCCCACAAGTCACCCCATCTTGGATTCCCCTAGGTCTCTAGTTTTCAGAAATGCACAGGTTTGGTAGGTTTCCCTAGGTGCCGGCTGAGCTAGAGGCCAAAATCTACATGTAGGCACTTTCCAAAATACAGCTCTGTTTTCTGTCAAAAAATGGGATGTGTCCACGTTGTCCTTTGGGGCATTTCCTGTCGCGGGCGCTAGGCCGACCCACACAAGTGAGGTATCATTTTTATCGGGAGACTTGGGGGAACGCTGGGTGGAAGGAAATTTGTGCCTCCTCTCAGATTCCAGAACTTTCTGCCACAGAAATGTTAGGAACATGTGTTTTTTTAGCCAAATTTTGAGGTTTGCAAAGGATTCTGGGTAACAGAACCTGGTCAGAGCCCCACAAGTCACCCCATCTTGGATTCCCCTAGGTCTCTAGTTTTCAGAAATGCACAGGTTTGGTAGGTTTCCCTAGGTGCCGGCTGAGCTAGAGGCCAAAATCTACAGGTAGGCACTTTGCAAAATACAGCTCAATTTTCTGTCAAAAAATGGGATGTGTCCACGTTGTGTTTTGGGGCATTTCCTGTCGCGGGCGCTAGGCTACCCACACAAGTGAGGTATCATTTTTATCAGGAGACTTGGGGGAACGCTGGGTGGAAGGAAATTTCTGGCTCCTCTCAGATTCCAGAACTTTCTGCCACAGAAATGTGAGGAACATGTGTTTTTTTAGCCACATTTTGAGGTTTGCAAAGGATTCTGGGTAACAGAACCTGGTCACAGCCCCACAAGTCATCCCATCTTGGATTCACCTAGGTCTCTAGTTTTCAAAAATGCAGGTAGGTTTCCCTAGGTGCCGGCTGAGCTAGAGGCCAAAATCCACAGGTAGGCACTTTGCAAAAAACACCTCTGTTTTCTTTAAAAAAATGTGATGTGTGCACGTTGCGTTTTGGGGCATTTCCTGTCGCGGGCGCTAGGCCTACCCACACAAGTGAGGTATCATTTTTATCGGGAGACTTGGGGGAACGCTGGGTGGAAGGAAATTTGTGGCTCCTCTCAGATTCCAGAACTTTCTGCCACAGAAATGTGAGGAACATGTGGTTTTTTAGCCAAATTTTGAGGTTTGCAAAGGATTCTGGGTAACAGAACCTGGTCAGAGCCCCACAAGTCACCCCATCTTGGATTCCCCTAGGTCTCTAGTTTTCAGAGATGCACAGGTTTGGTAGGTTTCCCTAGGTGCTGAGCTAGAGGCCAAAATCTACAGGTAGGCACTTTGTAAAATACAGCTCTGTTTTCTGTCAAAAAATGGGATGTGTCCACGTTGTCCTTTGGGGCATTTCCTGTCGCGGGCGCTAGGCCGACCCACACAAGTGAGGTATTATTTTTATAGGGAGACTTGGGGGAACGCTGGGTGGAAGGAAATTTGTGGTTCCTCTCAGATTCCAGAACTTTCTGCCACAGAAATGTTAGGAACATGTGTTTTTTTAGCCAAATTTTGAGGTTTGCAAAGGATTCTGGGTAACAGAACCTGGTCAGAGCCCCACAAGTCACCCCATCTTGGATTCCCCTAGGTCTCTAGTTTTCAGAAATGCACTGGTTTGGTAGGTTTCCCTAGGTGCCGGCTGAGCTAGAGGCCAAAATCTACATGTAGGCACTTTCCAAAATACAGCTCTGTTTTCTGTCAAAAAATGGGATGTGTCCACGTTGTCCTTTGGGGCATTTCCTGTCGCGGGCGCTAGGCCGACCCACACAAGTGAGGTATCATTTTTATCGGGAGACTTGGGGGAACGCTGGGTGGAAGGAAATTTGTGCCTCCTCTCAGATTCCAGAACTTTCTGCCACAGAAATGTTAGGAACATGTGTTTTTTTAGCCAAATTTTGAGGTTTGCAAAGGATTCTGGGTAACAGAACCTGGTCAGAGCCCCACAAGTCACCCCATCTTGGATTCCCCTAGGTCTCTAGTTTTCAGAAATGCACAGGTTTGGTAGGTTTCCCTAGGTGCCGGCTGAGCTAGAGGCCAAAATCTACAGGTAGGCACTTTGCAAAATACAGCTCTGTTTTCTGTCAAAAAATGGGATGTGTCCACGTTGTGCTTTGGGGCATTTCCTGTCGCGGGCGCTAGGCTACCCACACAAGTGAGGTATCATTTTTATCAGGAGACTTGGGGGAACGCTGGGTGGAAGGAAATTTCTGGCTCCTCTCAGATTCCAGAACTTTCTGCCACAGAAATGTGAGGAACATGTGTTTTTTTAGCCACATTTTGAGGTTTGCAAAGGATTCTGGGTAACAGAACCTGGTCAGAGCCCCACAAGTCATCCCATCTTGGATTCCCCTAGGTCTCTAGTTTTCAAAAATGCAGGTAGGTTTCCCTAGGTGCCGGCTGAGCTAGAGGCCAAAATCCACAGGTAGGCACTTTGCAAAAAACACCTATGTTTTCTTTCAAAAAATGTGATGTGTGCACGTTGCGTTTTGGGGCATTTCCTGTCGCGGGCGCTAGGCCTACCCACACAAGTGAGGTATCATTTTTATCGGGAGACTTGGGGGAACGCTTGGTGCAAGGAAATTTGTGGCTCCTCTTAGATTCCAGAACTTTCTGCCACAGAAATGTGAGGAACATGTGTTTTTTTAGCCAAATTTTGAGGTTTGCAAAGGATTCTGGGTAACAGAACCTGGTCAGAGCCCCACAAGTCACCCCATCTTGGATTCCCCTAGGTCTCCAGTTTTCAAAAATGCACAGGTTTGGTAGTTTTCCCTAGGTGCCGGCTGAGCTAGAGGCCAAAATCCACAGGTAGGCACTTTGCAAAAAACACCTCTGTTTTCTTTAAAAAAATGTGATGTGTGCACGTTGCGTTTTGGGGCATTTCCTGTCGCGGGCGCTAGGCCGACCCACACAAGTGAGGTATCATTTTTATAGGGAGACTTGGGGGAACGCTGGGTGGAAGGAAATTTGTGCCTCCTCTCAGATTCCAGAACTTTCTGCCACAGAAATGTTAGGAACATGTGTTTTTTTTGCCAAATTTTGAGGTTTGCAAAGGATTCTGGGTAACAGAACCTGGTCAGAGCCCCACAAGTCACCCCATCTTGGATTCCCCTAGGTCTCTAGTTTTCAGAAATGCACAGGTCTGGTAGGTTTCCCTAGGTGCCGGCTGAGCTAGAGGCCAAAATCTACATGTAGGCACTTTCCAAAATACAGCTCTGTTTTCTGTCAAAAAATGGGATGTGTCCACGTTGTCCTTTGGGGCATTTCCTGTCGCGGGCGCTAGGCCGACCCACACAAGTGAGGTATCATTTTTATCGGGAGACTTGGGGGAACGCTGGGTGGAAGGAAATTTGTGCCTCCTCTCAGATTCCAGAACTTTCTGCCACAGAAATGTTAGGAACATGTGTTTTTTTAGCCACATTTTGAGGTTTGCAAAGGATTCTGGGTAACAGAACCTGGTCAGAGCCCCACAAGTCACCCCATCTTGGATTCCCCTAGGTCTCTAGTTTTCAGAAATGCACAGGTTTGGTAGGTTTCCCTAGGTGCCGGCTGAGCTAGAGGCCAAAATCTACAGGTAGGCACTTTGCAAAATACAGCTCTGTTTTCTGTCAAAAAATAGGATGTGTCCACGTTGTGCTTTGGGGCATTTCCTGTCGCGGGCACTAGGCTACCCACACAAGTGAGGTATAATTTTTATCAGGAGACTTGGGGGAACGCTGGGTGGTAGGAAATTTCTGGCTCCTCTCAGATTCCAGAACTTTCTGCCACAGAAATGTGAGGAACATGTGTTTTTTTAGCCACATTTTGAGGTTTGCAAAGGATTCTGGGTAACAGAACCTGGTCAGAGCCCCACAAGTCATCCCATCTTGGATTCCCCTAGGTCTCTAGTTTTCAAAAATGCAGGTAGGTTTCCCTAGGTGCCGGCTGAGCTAGAGGCCAAAATCCACAGGTAGGCACTTTGCAAAAAACACCTCTGTTTTCTTTCAAAAAATGTGATGTGTGCACGTTGCGTTTTGGGGCATTTCCTGTCGCGGGCGCTAGGCCTACCCACACAAGTGAGGTATCATTTTTATCGGGAGACTTGGGGGAACGCTGGGTGCAAGGAAATTTGTGGCTCCTCTTAGATTGCAGAACTTTCTGCCACAGAAATGTGAGGAACATGTGTTTTTTTAGCCAAATTTTGAGGTTTGCAAAGGATTCTGGGTAACAGAACCTGGTCAGAGCCCCACAAGTCACCCCATCTTGGATTCCCCTAGGTCTCCAGTTTTCAAAAATGCACAGGTTTGGTAGTTTTCCCTAGGTGCCGGCTGAGCTAGAGGCCAAAATCCACAGGTAGGCACTTTGCAAAAAACACCTCTGTTTTCTTTAAAAAAATGTGATGTGTGCACGTTGCGTTTTGGGGCATTTTCTGTCGCGGGCGCTAGGCCTACCCACACAAGTGAGGTATCATTTTTATCGGGAGACTTGGGGGAACGCTGGGTGGAAGGAAATTTGTGGCTCCTCTCAGATTCCAGAACTTTCTGCCACAGAAATGTGAGGAACATGTATTTTTTTAGCCAAATTTTGAGGTTTGCAAAGGATTCTGGGTAACATAACCTGGTTAGAGCCCCACAAGTCACCCCATCTTGGATTCCCCTAGGTCTCTAGTTTTCAGAAATGCACAGGTTTGGTAGGTTTCCCTAGGTGCCGGCTGAGCTAGAGGCCAAAATCCACAGGTAGGCACTTTGCAAAAAACAGCTCTGTTTTCTGTGATGTGTCCACGTTGTGTTTTGGGGCATATCCTGTCGCGGGCGCTAGGCCTACCCACACAAGTGAGGTACCATTTTTATCGGGAGACTTGGGGGAACGCTGGGTGGAAGGAAATTTGTGGCTCCTCTCAGATTCCAGAACTTTCTGCCACAGAAATGTGAGGAACATGTGTTTTTTTTAGCCAAATTTTGAGGTTTGCAAAGGATTCTGGGTAACAGAACCTGGTCAGAGCCCCACAAGTCATCCCATCTTGGATTCCCCTAGGTCTCTAGTTTTCAAAAATGCACAGGTTTGGTAGGTTTCCCTATGTGCCGGCTGAGCTAGAGGCCAAAATCCACAGGTTGGCACTTTGCAAAAAACACCTCTGTTTTCTTTCAAAAAATGTGATGTGTGCACGTTGCGTTTTGGGGCATTTCCTGTTGCGGGCGCTAGGCCTACCCACACAAGTGAGGTATCATTTTTATCGGGAGACTTGGGGGAACGATGGGTGGAAGGAAATTTGTGGCTCCTCTCAGATTCCAGAACTTTCAGCCACAGAAATGTGAGGAACATGTGTTTTTTTAGCCAAATTTTGAGGTTTGCAAAGGATTCTGGGTAACAGAACCTGGTCAGAGCCCCACAAGTCACCCCATCTTGGATTCCCCTAGGTCTCTAGTTTTCAGAAATGCACAGGTTTGGTAGGTTTCCCTAAGTGCGGGCTGAGCTAGAGGCCAAAATCTACAGGTAGGCACTTGGCAAAATACAGCTCTGTTTTCTGTCAAAAAATGGGATGTGTGCACGTTGCGTTTTGGGGCATTTCCTTTCGCGGGCGCTAGGCCTACCCACACAAGTGAGGTATCATTTTTATCGGGAGACTTGGGGGAACGATGGGTGGAAGGAAATTTGTGGCTCCTCTCAGATTCCAGAACTTTCAGCCACAGAAATGTGAGGAACATGTGTTTTTTTAGCCAAATTTTGAGGTTTGCAAAGGATTCTGGGTAACAGAACCTGGTCAGAGCCCCACAAGTCACCCCATCTTAGATTCCCCTAGGTCTCTAGTTTTCAGAAATGCACAGGTTTGGTAGGTTTCCCTAGGTGCCGGCTGAGCTAGAGGCCAAAATCTACAGGTAGGCACTTTGCAAAATACAGCTCTGTTTTCTGTCAAAAAATGGGATGTGTCCACGTTGTGCTTTGGGGCATTTCCTGTCGCGGGCGCTAGGCTACCCACACAAGTGAGGTATCATTTTTATCAGGAGACTTGGGGGAACGCTGGGTGGAGGGAAATTTGTGGCTCCTCTCAGATTCCAGAACTTTCTGCCACAGAAATGTGAGGAACATGTGTTTTTTTTAGCCAAATTTTGAGGTTTGCAAAGGATTCTGGGTAACAGAACCTGGTCAGAGCCCCACAAGTCACCCCATCTTGGATTCCCCTAGGTCTCTAGTTTTAAAAAATGCACAGGTTTGGTAGGTTTCCCTAGGTGCCGGCTGAGCTAGAGGCCAAAATCCACAGGTAGGCACTTTGCAAAAAACACATCTGTTTTCTTAAAAAAAATGTGATGTGTGCACGTTGCGTTTTGGGGCATTTCCTGTCGCGGGCGCTAGGCCTACCCACACAAGTGAGGTATCATTTTTATCGGGAGACTTGGGGGAACGCTGGGTGGAAGGAAAATTTGTGCCTCCTCTCAGATTCCAGAACTTTCTGCCACAGAAATGTTAGGAACATGTGTTTTTTTTAGCCACATTTTGAGGTTTGCAAAGGATTCTGGGTAACAGAACCTGGTCAGAGCCCCACAAGTCACCCCATCTTGGATTCCCCTAGGTTCTCTAGTTTTCAGAAATGCACAGGTTTGGTAGGTTTCCCTAGGTGCCGGCTGAGCTAGAGGCCAAAATCTACAGGTAGGCACTTTGCAAAATACAGCTCTGTTTTCTGTCAAAAAATGGGATGTGTCCACGTTGTGCTTTGGGGCATTTCCTGTCGCGGGGCACTAGGCTACCCCACACAAGTGAGGTATCATTTTTATCAGGAGACTTGGGGGAACGCTGTGGTGGTAGGAAATTTCTGGCTCCTCTCAGATTCCAGAACTTTCTGCCACAGAAATGTGAGGAACATGTGTTTTTTTTAGCCACATTTTGAGGTTTGCAAAGGATTCTGGGTAACAGAACCTGGTCAGAGCCCCACAAGTCATCCCATCTTGGATTCCCCTAGGTCTCTAGTTTTCAAAAAATGCAGGTAGGTTTTCCCTAGGTGCCGGCTGAGCTAGAGGCCAAAATCCACAGGTAGGCACTTTGCAAAAAACACCTCTGTTTTCTTTCAAAAAATGTGATGTGTGCACGTTGCGTTTTGGGGCATTTCCTGTCGCGGGCGCTAGGCCTACCCACACAAGTGAGGTATCATTTTTATCGGGAGACTTGGGGGAACGCTGGGTGCAAGGGAAATTTGTGGCTCCTCTTAGATTGCAGAACTTTCTGCCACAGAAATGTGAGGAACATGTGTTTTTTTTAGCCAAATTTTGAGGTTTGCAAAGGATTCTGGGTAACAGAACCTGGTCAGAGCCCCACAAGTCATCCCATCTTGGATTCCCCTAGGTATCTAGTTTTCAAAAATGCACAGGTTTGGTAGTTTTCCCTAGGTGCTGGCTGAGCTAGAGGCCAAAATCCACAGGGTAGGCACTTTGCAAAAAACACCTCTGTTTTCTTTAAAAAAATGTGATGTGTGCACGTTGCGTTTTGGGGCATTTTCTGTCGCGGGCGCTAGGCCTACCCACACAAGTGAGGTATCATTTTCATCGGGAGGACTTGGGGGAACGCTGGGTGGAAGGAAATTTGTGGCTCCTCTCAGATTCCAGAACTTTCGACCACCAGAAATGTGAGGAACATGTATTTTTTTAGCCAAATTTTGAGGTTTGCAAAGGATTCTGGGTAACATAACCTGGTTAGAGCCCCACAAGTCACCCCATCTTGGATTCCCCTAGGTCTCTAGTTTTCAGAAATGCACAGGTTTGGTAGGTTTCCCTAGGTGCCGGCTGAGCTAGAGGCCAAAATCCACAGGTAGGCACTTTGCAAAAAACAGCTCTGTTTTCTGTGATGTGTCCACGTTGTGTTTTGGGGCATATTCCTGTCGCGGGGCGCTAGGCCTACCCACACAAGTGAGGTACCATTTTTATCGGGAGACTTGGGGGAACGCTGGGTGGGAAGGAAAATTTGTGGCTCCTCTCAGATTCCAGAACTTTCTGCCACAGAAATGTGAGGAACATGTGTTTTTTTTAGCCAAATTTTGAGGTTTGCAAAGGATTCTGGGTAACAGAACCTGGTCAGAGCCCCACAAGTCATCCCATCTTGGATTCCCCTAGGTCTCTAGTTTTCAAAAATGCACAGGTTTTGGTAGGTTTCCCTATGTGCCGGCTGAGCTAGAGGCCAAAATCCACAGGTTGGCACTTTGCAAAAAACACCTCTGTTTTCTTTCAAAAAATGTGATGTGTGCACGTTGCGTTGTTGGGGCATTTCCTGTTGCGGGCGCTAGGCCTACCCACACAAGTGAGGTATCATTTTTATCGGGAGACTTGGGGGAACGATGGGGTGGAAGGAAATTTGTGGCTCCTCTCAGATTCCAGAACTTTCAGCCACAGAAATGTGAGGAAACATGTGTTTTTTTAGCCAAATTTTGAGGTTTGCAAAGGATTCTGGGTAACAGAACCTGGTCAGAGCCCCACAAGTCACCCCATCTTGGATTCCCCTAGGTCTCTAGTTTTCAGAAATGCACAGGTTTGGTAGGTTTCCCTAGGTGCGGGCTGAGCTAGAGGCCAAAATCTACAGGTAGCACTTGGCAAAATACAGCTCTGTTTTCTGTCAAAAAATGGGATGTGTGCACGTTGCGTTTTGGGGCATTTCCTTTCGCGGGCGCTAGGCCTACCCACACAAGTGAGGTATCATTTTTATCGGGAGACTTGGGGGAACGATGGGTGGAAGGAAATTTGTGGCTCCTCTCAGATTCCAGAACTTTCAGCCACAGAAATGTGAGGAACATGTGTTTTTTTAGCCAAATTTTGAGGTTTGCAAAGGATTCTGGGTAAACAGAACCTGGTCAGAGCCCCACAAGTCACCCCATCTTAGATTCCCCTAGGTCTCTAGTTTTCAGAAATGCACAGGTTTGGTAGGTTTCCCTAGGTGCCGGCTGAGCTAGAGGCCAAAATCTACAGGTAGGCACTTTGCAAAATACAGCTCTGTTTTCTGTCAAAAAATGGGATGTGTCCACGTTGTGCTTTGGGGCATTTCCTGTCGCGGGCGCTAGGCTACCCACACAAGTGAGGTATCATTTTTATCAGGAGACTTGGGGGGAACGCTGGGTGGAGGGAAATTTGTGGCTCCTCTCAGATTCCAGAACTTTCTGCCACAGAAATGTGAGGAACATGTGTTTTTTTAGCCAAATTTTGAGGTTTGCAAAGGATTCTGGGTAACAGAACCTGGTCAGAGCCCCACAAGTCATCCCATCTTGGGATTCCCCTAGGTCTCTAGTTTTCAAAAATGCACAGGTTTGGTAGGTTTCCCTATGTGCCGGCTGAGCTAGAGGCCAAAAATCCACAGGTTGGCACTTTGCAAAAAACACCTCTGTTTTCTTTCAAAAAATGTGATGTGTGCACGTTGCGTTTTGGGGCATTTCCTGTTGCGGGGCGCTAGGCCTACCCACACAAGTGAGGTATCATTTTTATCGGGAGACTTGGGGGGGGAACGATGGGTGGAAGGAAATTTGTGGCTCCTCTCAGATTCCAGAACTTTCAGCCACAGAAATGTGAGGAACATGTGTTTTTTTTAGCCAAATTTTGAGGTTTGCAAAGGATTCTGGGTAACAGAACCTGGTCAGAGCCCCACAAGTCACCCCATCTTGGATTCCCCTAGGTCTCTAGTTTTCAGAAATGCACAGGTTTGGTAGGTTTCCCTAGGTGCGGGCTGAGCTAGAGGCCAAATCTACAGGTAGGCACTTGGCAAAATACAGCTCTGTTTTTCTGTCAAAAAATGGGATGTGTGCACGTTGCGTTTTGGGGCATTTCCTTTCGCTGGGCGCTAGGCCTACCCACACAAGTGAGGTATCATTTTTATCGGGAGACTTGGGGGGAACGATGGGGTGGAAGGAAATTTGTGGCTCCTCTCAGATTCAGAACTTTCAGCCACAGAAATGTGAGGAACATGTGTTTTTTTAGCCAAATTTTGAGGTTTGCAAAGGATTCTGGGTAACAGAACCTGGTCAGAGCCCCACAAGTCACCCCATCTTAGATTCCCCTAGGTCTCTAGTTTTCAGAAATGCACAGGTTTGGTAGGTTTCACCCTGGTTGTGCCGGCTGAGCTAGAGGCCAAAATCTACAGGTAGGCACTTTGCAAAATACAGCTCTGTTTTCTGTCAAAAAATGGGATGTGTCCACGTTGTGCTTTGGGGCATTTCCTGTCGCGGGCGCTAGGCTACCCTCACAAGTGAGGGTATCATTTTTATCAGGAGACTTGGGGGAACGCTGGGTGGAGGGAAATTTGTGGCTCCTCTCAGATTCCAGAACTTTCTGCCACAGAAATGTGAGGAAACATGTGTTTTTTTAGCCAAATTTTTGAGGTTTGCAAAGGATTCTGGGTAACAGAACCTGGTCAGAGCCCCAACAAGTCACCCATCTTGGATTCCCCTAGGTCTCTAGTTTTTAATAAATGCACAGGTTTGGTAGGTTTCCCTAGGTGCCGGCTGAGCTAGAGGCCAAAATCCACAGGTAGGCACTTTGCAAAAAAACACATCTGTTTTCTTAAAAAAAATGTGATGGTGTGCACGTTTGCGTTTTGGGGCATTTCCTGTCGCGGGCGCTAGGCCTACCCCACACAAGTGAGGTATCATTTTTATCGGGAGACTTGGGGGGGGAACGCTGGATGCAAGGAAATTTGTGGCTCCTCTCAGATTCCAGAACTTTCTGCCACAGAAAATGT